>NW_026522020.1:4800000-6198556 GCF_021234435.1 Artibeus jamaicensis
TTGGGTTTTGCCTTTGGTTCTTCAGGGACTTCCACTGTGTTCATTTTGATTGACTTCTTTGTAATTACGTAAAACACTTACGGAGTCCACGGTCTGCACATGCTCACGCAGGGGCCTGGCTTCCCTGCAGCCCGCACCCTGCTCTCTTCCGTTCGCCTTGGGCCGCGGGTGAGTTTCCATCATCGCTGAGTCAAGGTTTGGTATATATTCCAAGCCCCGCCCCAATATTCGTAATGTGAGTTTGGTGCAAGAACAACTTTGAGGAGATCTTACAGGCATTTGTAAGCGTGTGCAGAAGGCCGACATGGGTTGCACGTTATGAGTGGGACTTGGGGTGTCAAAAAATGCACCCTAGGGAGGGCCCTGGTATGCACCTCCCGGGTCACGGTCGGGTGGGTGCCCCAGGCAGGTGCCGCTGCAGTGGGCAGGACCCCGCCGGCCAGTGCGGGGGGGAAGCAACCTGCTCTGGGCCGTGCTGGGGCGGTGGGGCACTGAGCGAGCAGCTCCCGGCGCAGCTCCCGGGGCTGACGGCCGACAGAGCTGCAGCAGAGCGGTGACTCCGGGAAAGCCCCTGACCAGGCAGCAGCCGCCCCAGCCGTGCCGCGCCTGCTGGGCTCTACTCAGAAAACACTGGTTCCTGCCTCCAGATCCCGTGGCCAGGTGCCGTGTTGCCACGGAAACCACACATCCCGCCGTGGCCTCCATGAGGAGGACCTGGCCGAGCGCTGGGTCCTCTTCCCCCACAACAGGCCAGGGCTGACTAAGAAAGGCCATTTGGAGCCTCCTGTTCCCTGCAAGTCAGGCAGGGATGGTAGGGGACGGATGGAAGGATGGTGGGCACCCTCCCACCAGACACCAGGGGTTGGAATGTCACCGTGACACTGACCTCTGTGCAATGGCACCAGAAAGCTTGTCGCATGCCACTCGGCTATTTTTAAGGGGAATCTTTAAAGGGGGTTTTAAAAGAGAACCTCGCCCACATGTGGCCTGGGCCTTGGAGGACCAGTGTCAGCCCTTTCTGAGCGCCTGGGCTCCGCGCTGGCGTCACTGCCGTGTCTCAGGCAGATGACTGGCCCCCGGACCTGGCTCTCAGAAAGCCCTCTGATGCCCATCGCCAGCAGGAGACGCGGACTCCAGCCGGGAGTGGGCGGTCTGAGACCCGGTTCGTGGGGGCGGGTTGTCACTGCGCTCATTTACAGTGGGCGGGCAACGGGGGTCTGGGTCCTGCATCTCCCCCACCCAGTGACCCATACAGTCGGTAAAAGACCCTTGACTGGTGGCTGTGAGCAGACTGTGAGCGGCTAGTGGGACATGCAGGCCCATCTGTGCCGGCCCAGGAAGGGCTGAGCCCCGGGGTGGGGGCGGGGGCAGGGCCACAGGGGAGCAGGCTCCTCTCACTTCCTTTTTGTTCTTAAGTTTTTTACTTCAGAAGGTGAGAGAAAGGGGCATCCAAAAGCGATTTCGCTGCGCCGGTACCCGGGGCCTTCCCAGGGTTCAGGCGGGGGTGGGGGGCAGGCAGGCGGGCTGGCTGCAGGGACTCCAGAGGACCCTTAAGTCTTAGGGTCGCAAGACCAGGGTCAGGAAGAATCCGGAAACAATGGGCTCTGTTACGTGGCCGTGTTTATGCGAGGGCCTGCTCTCCTCTCACCAGACTGTGGGGAAACGTCCCCTCGAGCGGCCAGGGGCCCCTCGCAGGCCGCCCTTGAGTTTCCTGAGGCCAAGTCCCGCCCGCAGGCCAGAGGAGCCCCTGAGGCCGAGCGTTCTGCCGGCCTGGAGTTCAACTTCAATAAAGAGGGCCCAGCCCGCCCTTGATCTCGCGGCTGGTCTGACAGCCCAGCTCAGGCCCCGGCCTAATTGAGCCAGGGCCACCTGGGAATAGGTTCAAAGGCATCGAGGCCGTAAACCACCTCCAGGCCCCGAGCCAGAGCAGCCCTGGAACAAAGAGCCCCCCCCAACCACTTCAAACGGCCCGCGCTCGGCGTCCAGATGGCGCGGGCCGGGGTCCACCGTGATGCCCGCCGAGGCCGGGCCGCCGCCGCCCTGCGCCTTCCTGCCCGCGGCTATCCGTGGGTGCCCAGCGAGGGGGAGGTGCGCGGCCGCCCCGCACACCCTCTGTCCACTGCCGACTGACAGAGGGAAGGGGGGGCACGGAGGCTGGGGCCCTGCACCGTGGGCCTAGCCGGCGCCCTCGGCTCCCAGCCTGCACCGGGGCAGGACCATGCAGGTGGGCGAGGTGGGCACCGGCACTTCGCACAGAGGCTCGCTGCGGCGCTGAAATGTTGAGGTACTGAGGAGGAGGGTCTGCGAGGGGGTCGGCGCCACGGCCCCCCAGCAAGTCGTGGTGAGAAATGCTCCCCCCACGGGGCCTGGGCACAGCAGGTGGAGACTCCGAGGGCCTTACGTGCTTGGGGAGCAGCATCTTCAAGGGCACCCGAGTGTCCCCACACCCTCAGTGGGGGCTCAGGGATCCCCGCCCGCGCGGGTCCCAACCCAGGCTGAGCGTTCGCCCCGGCGAATACTCGCTGAGCGCCCAGGGGCGGCCAAGGCGCACCCAGGGTCCCCAGAGGCTCCCCGCCGTGTCCTCACCTCCTGGGAGCGCATCGAGGGTACGACTCGCCACCGGTGCCCCATGCGCCCCGGGAGAGACCCCGCAGCCGGTGGGGCCCGCTTTCCACGTCAAGAAGCAGACAAAGCCCGGTCGGCTGAGCCCAGGAATCGGAGCAGCCGGAGAGCGGCCAGAGCCCGGGGTGGAGGCGCGGGCGGTGCGCGAGGTCCAGGCCTCCGAGGTGCCCGCCGCGGTCAGGGCCGAAGGGGGAGGCAAAACTGAAAGTGCCGCGCCTGGGGGCGGGGGCGGCGGGCGAAGGCCCCAGAACTCGTCCGGCCCCCGGCCGCGGCGGCCAATCAGCGCTCCGCCCCCGCTCCTGACAACTATTTAGCAACCCAGCCCGGCTAGAGTTTCCAAAAAAGTTAGAATAACTTCCTCTCCCGGAGACCTCGGTTTCGCACAAGCCGGCCTTGAAATCAGAACCTCTCCAACAGCCCGGGGAGCGTGCGCTCGGCGACCGCGGGCTCGGCCAGCGGCGCGCGCTCCGCGCCCGGCGCCCCCGGCCCCACGCGCGCCGGGCGGGCGCCATGGAGGAGGGCTCCAGCTCGCCCGTGAGCCCCGTGGACAGCCTGGGCACCAGCGAGGAGGAGCTCGAGCGGCAGCCCAAGCGCTTCGGCCGGAAGCGGCGCTACAGCAAGAAGTCGAGCGAAGATGGCAGCCCGACCCCGGGCAAGCGCGGCAAGAAGGGCAGCCCGAGCGCGCAGTCCTTCGAGGAGCTGCAGAGCCAGCGCATCCTGGCCAACGTGCGCGAGCGCCAGCGCACCCAGTCGCTCAACGAGGCCTTCGCTGCGCTGCGCAAGATCATCCCGACGCTGCCCTCGGACAAGCTCAGCAAGATCCAGACGCTGAAGCTGGCCGCCAGGTACATAGACTTCCTCTACCAAGTCCTGCAGAGCGACGAGATGGACAACAAGATGACCAGCTGCAGCTACGTGGCCCACGAGCGCCTCAGCTACGCCTTCTCCGTGTGGCGCATGGAGGGCGCGTGGTCCATGTCCGCCTCCCACTAGCGCCGCGCCGCCCACGTCCGGACCGGCGCTCCAGGGTAGGTGCCCAGCGCGCGGAGGGGCCCTGCGCCCCCGGGGGCGGGGGTCGGGGGTCGGGCCCCCGCGTCCCTCCTTCCGAGGCTGAACTGGCGTTGGCGGCGGCGTGGGGTGCACTTTCCCTCCGGCAACAGATGGGGATCGTTGGGAAGGTCCGGAGTCCCAGGGGCACGCCGAGTCCTTTTACAAGCTTCTAGTCCGGGTGTCAGACGGATAAAGGCAGATCGGGGACAGTCGCATTTTCCATTCTTGGTGTCCCGTGGGGGCCCCTGTGGGTGAATTTTGGGGCAATAAAGCATCAGAAGAACGGACTGGGGAGGTCCAGGGCAGAGAGGCGGGGACCAGCTGCCCGTTGGGTCCCTCTCAGTGGTAGCCTGGAAGCTGCCCTCACCGGGTCCTGCTGGGTTGCGGCTCCGCACTCTTCTGGGAACGAGCACCCAGTTCTCCCTGGCAGCTCCTGCGTGGCGTGCTGGCCAGTGCGTCGGCCTATCCGGTGGGTCCCGGGGCGCGCACGGGGAGCGCCCAGGTCTGCCTGGAGAGGGCAGGAGGACAGTGCCCCGTGCCGGCGGCTCCGGGGCCAGGGGAGTGGGGACAGCCCCGCAGCGGAGCGCAGGGGAACTGCCGAGGCTGGCGTGCGCCGATCGCAGCGCGGAGGCCGGGAACCCTGGCTGTCCGTGGGCAGGTGGAACAGACCTCCGAGAAGCTGGGGGCGTCTGGTCCAGCCTTGACCTGAACAGTGGAGAAGGGGCGCCTCCGCGCCGCGTCCCAGCCTCTCACACGGCGGGGAAGTGCCCGGGGTCCAGGCTGGGAAACAGGTTTGAGGGGATCGGAGCCCATGCTGGTGGGTCCGCGGCGCAGGCAGAGGGGCACGGCCGCCCTGGGAGCCCCGTTCTCTCTGAAGAGCGCGCAGGGCTTCCCGCGCCGGCGCCCTGACCTCAGACACCTTGGAAGTCCCTTCGGTTCTGACCGCCTGGCGCCTCCTTCCCAGAAGACTCCGAGGGGCAGTGACTTCCGCGGGTGATGGAAGGGCGCAAGAGTTATTGGGGGGATGTTAAAAAATCCTTCCTACGCAGGACATTTGGTTTCTTGTTCACCTCGCAGAGTTTCCCCGTGAAGTCTCCACATTCATTGCACAGCAGGAGTTGAGATTACTCAGGAGCTCGCGGCCGCCCACTCTCCCGACAGACTCCTTTCTTTTTCACCCGGTTCTAGATCCGAAAATGGTTTTGTTGTGCCCACGGAGAGCTGATCTAGCACCGGTGGGTTTTATGTTTTAACTTTTATTTTTATTTCCGTGCCACTGAAAATTCTCCCGATGAAATCGCCTTCTAAAATAGAGATGGGCGCTCAGATCCCGAACAAAGAATTTTAGCAGGAGAATAACCGAGGGGAATCTCCTCCCGTCCCTGTCAAACGCAGACGGGAGGCGTCTCGACCACGTATTTCTCTAGGAAAGCGGGTGCGGACCAGCTGGGTACGGACATGCTGGCGTAGGCAATACGTGGATTCTGGGTGTTGCTGCCTCAATCACCAGCTTCCATTCGGCCAGTCCCTCTTACCCATTCATACACCCGCAGTGGATGGCGCATCTGAAATAAGAGCAGAGGAGGAACATCCTCTGTTAAAAATATACACGTACAGCTTTGTGTAAGGAAAACACCAGCAGAATTACGGTTAAGATTTCCCTCGAGAAAATTACTGAAAACAAATACCAGGAGATAGGATTTAGTGCAGAGTTTAGTAAGTTCATTTAAAATTCATTACAAAACAACGTCATAGCTAGAGCTACGAGAATCAGACAGAGGTCACAACGAGAGATGACATAAAAATAAAAAGCCATGCTCGTAATAAGTAAATGATGCGTTAAAGAGTTTGTTGTGGAAAAAATCCTTAAATCGCAACAGGTAACACATTCAGCTGGAGAACACATGATCTCCAGGGGGCCCGTTTATTTTTATTTTTATTTTTATAAAATTGTATCTAGTGAACTAGTTCCAATGAACAGGTTTCTTTAAGTAGACGGATACTCACTCTGCCTGGGCGGAGGGGGCAACAGGATGTCCCCGATGTAGGCCCGGCCCGGCAGCCCTCCTGTTTGCTCCTGAGGCCGACACTGCATAACCCTAGTGTCTCTTGTGCGATCAGCATCGGTTCTATTTCCTGAAAGTGTTGCTAAATGGCATTTGTTACTTATTTGCTGACATGTTAACAGATTTGTAGCAGGTTAAAGAAACATTAGTTAAGAACTGCTAGACCTTTCAGGAGACGGTGTGTGATTTTACTGACTAACGTGGGGAGTCTGTGTTTCCCCCAACACACGCACACACGGAACCGCATCTGGGTGAACAGCGGCCGCGGTAGAAGGTCGAACACTGCCCTCTGAGTCACAGAGAAACACGGGAGACCGTAGGGCTGCTGCCGGTGCTTATCCCGACTGTCCTCTCTGGCCTGGTGTTTGAGAACACAGACAGACAGTAAATCTGACAGACAGACAGTAAATCAGGTGTCTTCGGGCCGTCAGCTGGGCTCGTCCAGCGGAAAACTCTCTGAGGCCTTTTCAGTGTTTCCATTAAATGCCTGAGCTTCGAGAGCAGCGTCCGAGGCACCCGGTGTGGAGAGGGGGAGGGAGGCGGCGATTACTTATCGCACCGTTCTTTCTTCTTCTTCCCTGCTTTGTGGTTAAAAAAAAAAATCTCTAACTTCTGCAAAGTCCGCGCAGATTTTCAGCGGGTTGGCATGCTCAGCACACGACCCCGTTTTTCTCCGGGGGCTGGAGTTTCTTCCGAGAACGGAGCGTGACCCTCTCAGCACCCAAAATACGCCCGAGTGTTTCCTCCCTCCCGAAAATTCGCTTCTTGGAGGTGTTCGTTCATGGCTGTGATCTGAATGCCAGCTGGTCTCAAAAGAAACTGAATTCCCCGTGGAGAGCGGACTTGCAGAATCTCAGCCGAGCTTTTGATTGGCCAGGAGCAGCAGAATGGAGGGCCGAGCTACCTGCCCTAGAAGCCGTGTTTTGGGATGAAATGCCCATCAGTGAGAACAGATGCGGGGAGGTGACCTCGGCATGTGGCTATTGTTCCCTTCCGAAGCCCGGGGACCCGTCAGGCCGGAGCGGGGCCGGGGCTTGGAGGCGGCGGTTGGAGGTAGACTGAGCCGGAAGGCTGTGCTGAGCTGCGTGAGAAACGGCACCCCTTCCGGGCAGGCCGTGAACCTGAAACCCCGAGTCCTCGGCATCCCCGCGCCGCCGCGTTCCTGACAGCGGCGCAGATGCCAGATTCCCGTTGCCTGGCACGAAGATCGTAAAGTAAACTCTGCGAGCAGAGCACTATAACTCAGAGTCTCAGTTTAAGTCTGGGTTTTAAAAAAACAAATATTTTAATAAGCCAATTTTAAAGGCTGAACTTTTATGACAGTTTTTAAGCTCCGTATATATATTAATCTATTCTCACTGGTGTCTTTAAAACCCCGCGAATGTGCGCTGGAATGTCTGTTTATATTTGTGTCTTTTCATGGGAAAGGATAAATGAGCTGCAGAAGGCAAACCAGAGACACAGCTCTCCCCAGCAGAGAGCTCGGGGATGAGGCCGTAAAGCTACGAGACCAGACGAGCCTGTTACCGGAGCCAAGAGCCAGAAAGCCGCACAGGAGAAGTCGATTCTAAGAGATACAGGCACGGATACATTCAAAGCCAAGCAAAGATGAGGCGCTAAAAACAGAAACTGCTTAAAAAGATGTTCCCCGTGGCCGCCCGAGTCCACTCCTGCCACAGGGTGGTGGGCCGTGTGCACACACAGGCGGATAGCGCTGGTGGACTCGGGGTGCGGTCTGCAGATGGCAGGGGTGCTCGCTTCCCGGCTGTGACCCTGCACCGCGGCTGGGGAACCGAGGCTCGAGGGCGGTGGGTCCCTGGATGTTGCTTCCCACACCTGTGGTTGAGTCCACAGGGGTCTCAGAATAAGTTTTAAAATGTTCCTAACCCAAGTAAATTATACCAGGAATTACTATGCGTTATCTTAGAGTAATGCACTAAAATATGTATTTTTGAGCAAAAGTCCAGTTTTCCCTGATGTCATTTGTATCGTTGCACTTGTGTTCAGAATCTGAGAAATCTCGACCTATGTCTTATGGGGAATTAATTAGAGGTGGCTCTTTAAAATCCCCAAATAGTAGAATTCCAGAAATCTGAGAAAAATGCCAATCCATACATTTATTCCCATTCTAATGAAGAAAATGATTTTTCGAAGAAATTTCGGGAAGTGTTTACTCGAAGCTGGCACAGTTGCTTTGCGCGGAGTCTGTACGCACTCACCCACATGGCGGACACACGCCCTCCTGCAGGCGGTGGGTATACAAACCGCTCACTAAGCAGTGTGCACTCTGAAGGGTTAGCATTTAAAGTGATCCCGAGTCAGAGGGCGTGGGTGGGGCAGACAGAGGGGGAGGTGGAGGGAGGGAGAGAGAACCCTGGACTCGGCCGTGGTCACTTTAAATTAACGGCTGTCTGTCCTCGGGGCTTATTTTGTGTTGGGTTCAATAGTGAACCTCTGTGTGCAGTTCAGTTTGGGGAAGCCTTCATTTCGCGTTGGTTCCGGAATGAGATACAGTGACACGGGATTGGGACACAATGTGGCTTGCACGCCGAGGTGGACCAGAGCGTCGTGCGGTTTCTCTTCAGTGACTACTGATGGCTGTCACGTTAGAAGGAGATCGGACTCAGAAACTGGGAGGCCACCGTGTAACTTTATCCTGACATGAGAGGAGCCCTTAGCAGTTAGTCGAAAATAGAGTCATTTGGAGTCAGAACTGTTTTACGTGCTTTGAATGTCTACACCGCTGGCCCCGAGACCTGACCGTGTAGAACCCTGAGGTCCTGGGTTGCGTGTGAGAGGGTGCGTGACCGAGCGCTGTGCGTGCCCGCCCACCCTGTTTCCTGCCACGACATCCTTTTCCTCCGTCACTCAACCAGGGAACGGGTCCGGTGCCCCAGTACAATCGTAATCTCGCTTCTCGAATCCTAGGAGTCGCCAGTGCCTGCAGCGTGGGCACGTCCCTCCCTCCTTAAGGTCAAACTTTCTCTATCAGTTAAACGAAGGGTAGGGTTGAACCCGAAGAACTTTCAGTTTTCGAGTTCAGTGATTCTGGAAAACGTTCTTTCTTCTTAGCTCACATTCAGCCTTTAAAAAATGGCCTTCAGCGTCTTTTGGGGGGAAATTATAAATTCAGTTATGTTGTCTGGCATTAGATCTGTGTTTCTCACAAGCTTGACGGGGAGTTCACATTTGTTTTTCTGGCTGTGCAGCTCTGGTGTGTGACGGATGGGAAAGATTTTGGGGGAAAAAAACCTCTTGATTTTTATTAACTCTTCGATGGCCAGCAAGCATCAGGCCCCAACCTCGAGGCGCAGGTTCCTGGTGTGGTCACCGAGCAGCTTGATCGCGACGCCCGACAGTCAGCTGGTCGCAGCCTTGGGCTGGTGGGGGGGTTTGTGGGGAGCCTTTGTCTGACCCCCCCACGGAGAACAGATGCCCAAACTTGGGTTGTAAATGCTGGTTTCCTGTGCTGTACAAATAAAATGCCACACTAGCCTTTTTGTTAAATTCTCCGAATGTCCCTCTTCTGAAGAGATCTGAGAGAGTCCTGCCTGCTCCAGAGGTGAGCGGAGGCTCTGGGAGAGAGCGCTTGTAAAAGGAATACACTCCCTGAAAGAAAACAGGAGCCGTGGCCTCCACAGTCCGCCGGGGCAGCCGGGCGGGCGTCACCGTGTTCTGCTGCGAACCTTCTGCCAGTCCCACCGCAGGCAGGGCAGGGCGTGTGTTCCCCGGGCTGCAAGGCCGGGAAGTCAGCGCCCGGTTGCCCCCCTTCATGAACCTTGGCGCGGTCCGGCTGGCGCTGCGCCCTGCAGGGGTGCAGAGGGGTCAGCAGGGAAAAGCCAGGCGTGGGCCACTTTCTGGCCCTGGGCGTGTGAAGGGCATGCCAGCTAGTCCTCGGTCCCTCACTTGAGTTCGGAGGAGCAATAACCGGGCAAGCCGGCCCTGCAGGGTTAGCCACATATGAATACTCTCGCTGGGTCACTCGTGGAAAGCCCATGTGAATTTAAAGCCCCATCCTCGGTGAGATGGCCTTGGCCTTGGTGATTCCCAGCCAAGCGCTTCCGGTGTCTTGGGGACACACCCGCACTGCTGGAAAGGGGCGGCGGGAGGGAGGGTGAGCGTCTTGCGTCTGTTGGGTTTGGCGGGATGGAGCGTCCTGAGTCCTCAGCCTTCCAGGTCGTGGGCCCCGTAGACAGCGGTCCGGAGCGATTTCCCAGAACGCGCAGGGCCACGTGACGTCCCCTCACTCACGACGCCTGTGCTGAGGTGGAAGCCTGGGACAGGAAGACGGGACCTGGTGTGGGCTTCCCCGTCTGGCTCGTGGCGCCTCTCCAGCCCCACCCCGTCTTCAGCCGAGACCTCATTTTGTCCGTGGTGGTGGTCACAGAGGTCGGGTGGGCTTTCTCGGTGTAAGAAGTGACAAGGGACGAACAGGAAGCCCAGTGTCAGGTCCCAGGCGCAGCCCCGTCACAGGGGGGAGTTGACAAGCCATCGGGACTCTCTGGGCAGAACGTTTCTGGGGATTCTGGGGTTGGGGGGCTGCTCAGGAATGGACGTGCCCCACCTGTGTGCCCAGTGACGGGTGCTCCTTAGTCGCCTCCACTCGTTTGCTAAGAAAAGCGTTCCCTTGTCACCAGGCCAGAGGGTCCCCAAGGGAAACCTGTGCCCGGGAAGCCGGTGTGCTATTTTTGTGGATTTCTCTTGTGCAGAAGGACCACTTGTGGCTCGTGTGGGGACCCCAGGCCTGTCCGGGGTGCCTACCTCAAGGGGCTTGGGGTCCCTGTAGCAAAGGGTCCCGCAGGACGGCCCTTTCAGGGCAAAATTAACGGAAGGCTGCTTTGCTGGATGTTCCATTATTACCAGTTCCAAACCCCAATTCGAGGGTTTGTTTTTCCAGGATCCAGGTTTTCCTTTAATTACACAACAAGCAGAGACGAGGACTGGGGAGCCTTCCCCTGCGCGTCTCAGCTGCCACTGTTACACAGCGCGCACCTTAGTTCTCCCACGTTCTGGACGTGCATGGTCCCATGCAACTGTGTCGTCAAGCACCGTGACCTCCGTGTGTGTCCCGGTGCCGCTGAGTGCGGGCCTGTGACGTGCGCAGGGTGCTGCTGTCAGGAGGACAAAGCGAAGGAGAGAGGGAGGGTTTGGCTGGGAAGGGCAGTGCAGAGAATTCCGCCATTGATGGGTCAGGGCAGCCTGCTCCCTCTGCTGCCCATTACGGGGAGGGGGGGCCTCGGAAGAGAGAGGCTTAGCAGGACAAGTGCCCTACCTGCCTTCCCAGAAAAGTGACATTTGTAAAAATTCCAACAGGGCCACCTCCGCGCTGCCCTGGGCCACAGCTACTGCACAAGGACCCACAGCGCCTTTGCTGCTCCTTTGTGCCCGGGTACCCCCGCCACCCTGTGGGGGGCAGCCGAGAAGCTCCATCGGTGGGTGGCCCCTGCCTGGGGGGAGCGGGCCGCAGGCACCAGGGGCCGCAGGGGCCAGAGCAGGCAGAGCTCCCTGAGGGCAGGGTGGTGGGGACAGAGCAGAAAGGCGCCTGGCTCGCCTGGGTGGTCTGGAGGGACCCCCGGTGGCAGGGAGGAGAGCCAGAGGGAAGGGCCTGCCGGCCCCACTGCCCTCGTCCTCCCGGGGCCCCCAGTGGACGGGCTGGGATCAGCCCGCAGGCCCCACCGCGAAGGCTTGAGTGGGAGCCCCTGGCGGCTCTGCATTGGCTGAGGTTAATGAAAGGAAGCGATAACTCAGCCTTTATTTCCTCCTCCTGGAGTTCGCGGCTGCAGAGAGCGCCCCACAGCCACATTCCTCTCCGAGCCCTTCGGCTCATCTGCGGACGGTCAGCTTCCAGGGGAGACCACGCCGCCCACCCGCGGCCTGCGGGGAAGCAGCCACGCGGCCGGTCTTGCACAGCGACCCTCTGCGGGAGCAGCGATGGAGCGCGACTTCCGCAGGTGACCGGCTGGTCCCTCCCAGCTCGCTCTGGGACCCATGTGGGCCGGGGAGTCTGGGGCCAGCCTGGGCCTGCAGCGCCTGTCGTGCGCTTCGTGAAACCCACAGCCACTGTCCTTTCACGCTAATTGCGTAATTTCCCTTTTTCTAACTGGGAAGAGGGAGGCTGGCTCCCGCGGCTACGCCACCATGCGCAGCATGACGCTGCGGTTCACGGGGCTGAGCGCTGGCCCGTGTCCTGACGACGCGTCGTCAATGTCACTGTCCACAGTGGATTTTGCAGCTTATTGAAGTCATTGTTCCCAGGACAAACCACATGTCACTCTTTCCCTTAGTAATAAGCATCTCCAAGGGGCATCTTTCTATTTCAGGAAATTTTAATTAGACAGAAACCAAAGGCTGTGGCCTTGGCAGGCGCAGGCTGGATCCCCAGTGGATCTGGGGGGCAAAACGTGTTGCCCTGTGTCTGGGGCGTCCCTTCTGGGGAACGAGACTTCACTGTGTGGCCCAGAGTGGGGCACACCGCTCAGTTCCATCGGCCTCCGCAGCCCGAGGCAAGTCGGAGCCTCCCCGGGCCTCAGTGTCCCCACTGAGCCGTGAAGGGCAACTACGTTTCTGGTGGTGACCAGGGAGGACTGCTCTCGGAGCCCGCAGGACCCTCTGCCCCCTCGGTAGCTGCCCCTCAGGGTTGCAGACAGGGCCCCCCCACCATGGCCGCCTGGCGCTGCGGGGGTGCTGCTCACTGGGGCCAGACGGGAAGGCGACACCAAGTTCGCCCACTGAGGAACGGGGACGGAAGCCCTGGTGTTGCCGCCGGACAGGGGACTGCTCCTCAGCCAGAAGGCCGGAGGGGGAGCTCATTCCCTCTGCGACCCGGAGGAGCCTGGGAACATCGTGCCGAGTTCGAGACGCCAGGCCCAGAAGGCCCAATAGCGTGTGGTTCCATCTAAATGAAGTATCCAGAGAAGGCAGAAGTGAGTTCGCGGTTGCCAGGGCCTGGGGGCAGGGGGCGGGCGTGATCGCTTCTCCGCTGTGGGACTTCTGTTTGGGGCCATGAGAAGGTTCTGGAACTGGATAGGGATGATGTTTGCACAACAGGGCCACGGACTTCCACCGACTCGTGCACTTTAAAATGGATGTGAGGATAAATTTTATATCATGAGTATTTTACCACCGAAAAGAAAAAGAGCCCGTGACTCAGCCCCGGGGGCCTCCCCGCTGACCGTAGGCGGGGTCACGGGCCTCCAACTTTCCCCCAGTTTCCAGAGACGCCGTCCAGCTGTCCACGTGATTCAGCGCGGAGCAGCGCCGCGCACTCTCCGGCCCCCTCGTGCTCCGGGGGAGCCTTTTCCTGTGTGTTCACTGAGAACGTGCCCCAGGCAACTGTGAGAGCTGCTTCTTCGCTGCCCCTGATGCCAGGGGTCTGTCAGTGCTGCCTCTGAAGTCACCCCCCACCGCCTCCCGTGGAAGACGGTGTTTTCATACCATGGGGGCTGGGGACAGGGGAGGGCCCTGTTCTGCAGGTTCTGCCTCCGCCCAGCAGCGGGCTCCCCAGAGCCAGACCACGCTCAGGAGGTTGACCCTCCACTAGGGATGGCGCAGAAAAGTGGGGCTCAGAACCCTTCAGGGCCCATCGGTGGTGGGGTTTCTCTCCTCCGGCCACGCTCCCCGAGCCCCCAGTGCCCTCGGACCCCCTGTGAGGGGCGGGCAGGACGATGCCCACTGCCCCTCGGTGCTGTGTGGGCCGCCCCGTGGGCCCCTCGCAGATGCACCCAGACCGAGGGCCCAGGAGGACTCTGAACAGCCCCGCAGAAGCTGACCGGAGGCCAGCGGTGGAGAGCGAAGGGAAACTGGGAGGCGGAGGTGGCTGCCGTCACCTGCTCCTGGTCCTCTGGCCCCGGCACAGACACCCCCAGGGAGGGAGGGACAGGCCCCCAGGAGCTGCTGAGAGGCCCTGACGGAGGCAGAGGACAGGACCCCGGTTGCCGCCGCTCCCCTAGTTAATTTGTGCCATCGGCCTGACCAGGGCCTGGGTCCCCCCACGAGCCAGACGTGTCTTATCTCAGTCTGTCAGCGCCACTGGTTCCCCACGATGGCAGAGCCATTGTCCTGTCCTGGCACACATATGTTCCTGGGGGTGCTGCTGTCCTCTCCGGCCACTCTGGTTCCTAATAGCTGAGTGTGACTTGTCCTGGGACCCTGCGGCCAGCATGCCGATCACAGCGGGGTGCGTGGAAGAGCTGGTCTTCAGAAATGCCATCGAGGGGACACGAAGTTTTCTCCCGGGAGTTCACAGCCTGCCCCCTCCCGCCTACCCCCATCCTCCTCTCTGTCCCTGAAGCTGGCACCCTGGGCGTGGGTGTCACCCGGTCATCCACCCAACTTCCCCCTTAAAACAGCTGCACCAGAACCAGTCCGGAGCCAGGCTTCCCGGGGAATCCTGGTGGACGCCGTGGCTTTGCCCCAGCGAGGGCCCGCGGCCCCGTCGGCGGGGTCCACCCACAGCCTGTGGCCCCGCCAAGGATGGACTGCAGAGGGACGCCCGGGCATTGCTGCCGCCCCACAGAGTCCAAGGGACATGCAGGACACTGCTGTGACATTCACTGGGGTCACTTCACAGCCTCTGGTTTCTAGAGCTGGTCCTTCCCAGTACAGCAAGCCCAGATCAAAGAAGACTTATTCTGACTACATTAAAATTTTAAACTTCCAAACACCAAAAGAAGCCTGATCATCGAAATTGCTCAGGAACCGGGAAGGAAGTATTTACAGTCTGTGTTACAGTGGATCGATCTCCTGACCAGAGAGAGCGCCCGTGAAAATTCAACAGAAAGCCAGACAATCCAGTAGAGAGCAAGGGAAAGTAGGGGCCCACAAAGGAAGAGACTCAGTTGGCCAACAACTATATAGAGTGTTGAACTTCAACAACAACCAGCACATTGAAAGTAGAGCGGGTGGTGTTGCTCTTTTTCTTTTGGAAAGACCGTGATGATGGCCCCGCGCTGAGGGAGGCGTGGGCCACCGGGCCGTCTGGCCTGAGAGCAGGTGGAGGGTGACATCTGTCTCAAGGGGTGCTGCTGCGTGAGCAGAGGACACACCCAGGCAGTCCCAGGTCTCAGGAGCCGTCCTGAGTGAATGGTGCCGACCCACCTCGCCGAGAAGAAATGCCGTCAGCTTCGCCAGCACTGACGAAACGCCCCAAACGGCCTGGGAAGCTGCCTGTGCACGGAGCAGTTTTTCCAGGCCCCGGGATGCGACGCGGTTGGCAGGTTCGTGTGTGATAAACCAACACCTGGTGCCGTGAAGGGAAAGGTTGTTGGGGGCAGACCCCACGGTCCCAGGCCGGACACTCGGCGTGGGCGGCCTTGTCCCGGAGACGTGGTGGTGGGGGGTACTACCTAAGCCAGCGATGCTCACCCTGTTCATCCTGCGGCACACAGACTAATTACTAAAATCTGCGGCACACCCAAAAATATCTTTTCTGTCAACCTGGGCAAAAAAAAAAAATAGATGTGTCTGTGACTTGTTCACACTGGAGGGCTCTTGCCACTCCGGCCGAGGTCCGGTTTCCCCTGGACACGCCCCGGGAGGGAGGTCCGTGCCTCTGACCATGGGTCAGGTGGGGCCGTAGTAAGGATTCTTGCGGCACACCGGTGAGAAGCCCCGCTCTGGACCGAAGTGCCAAGGAAAGTTCTTCCCATTCCCTCTCAGCAGTCCCATCACTTCCTTTCTTTTCTGAATCTCTTGCCCGGTCTGACTTCTGCAGTTGGGAAAACAAAGCTGCCGCATCCCGGCCGTCCCTCCCTCCGCTCGGGGACCCCCCACCTCCCCCAGCCCCCAGGCCCCCCCACAGTGAGGCAGTGAGCGCCCCCACCCCTGAAATGCCTTCCCAGGGAGCTTCCTCACTGCGGTGACTTCGGATGCTGGGGAAGGCAGGCAAGGAAGCGGCCTTGTGAACACGAGTGTGCGTCTCCCGCACTGTGCGTGGGGGACCCTGTGCGGCACCACACGGCACTTGAGGACCGCGTGTGCCGGCCCCGCCCCCCAGTCCCACACCCCATTTGTCTTTGTTTCCTTCTCCTCCTAGAGGCTCTCAGGGTTGCATGTTCTTGAGCACAAACCACTTCCAACCGGCGGGAGCACAGTGAACTCACTCTCTTCTGCCAACCCGCCCAGGCAGGAGGGGCGGGGAAGACCCCTCCCAGCCTCTGGGGGCATCTGTGTTGTTCCCCGGTCCCTGGGAACACATTCCAGTCTCTCCTTCCTGGCTCCCGGCCTCCTGGGTGCCCAGCGAGGGTTTCGGGCTGAAGGGAGAGGTGGAGCCGCCAGTGGAACCCACCCGTGCCCACCGGCTGGGGCCAGGTTCCCCGGGCACGGCACCTCCCGGGGCCCCACCGGCCGCCCTCCCCAGGCTCCCAGCCTCGCACTCCCTCCCAGATCCCAGGCACAGACTGTGCACCAGGCCTAACTGCTTTCACACCCCCTGCTGCCCCGGATGTGTTGTTCTGGCTAGTTCTGGGGCCGTGCTGCCAGATGACTGAATCCTCCTCAGAAAGACAGCTGAGATGTTTGTGCAGCTCCGTCACCGCCGGGCCAGGCCGGGGCTCCCAGGAGGGAACCTGCACCCGCACCATTCCAGCCGCGCTCCTCCACCCGTGGCCCTCAGCGCACTGGGCGGCGAGCTGTGCGCGGCTGTCAGCCTGCACCACCGCCACCTCTCGCTGCAGAGACGCAGAGAAACCGAGAGTTTAGGTTCGGGCAGGCCCCTCGCGGGCCCCCCGCCTGGATCAGCCCGGTGGCTCTGCAGTGACTCAGAGCCCAGGCGTTTTGTCTGCTGGCTGCAAGTAAGCAGAGCAGGGAGGCTTCAGTGGGCCGCCAGGGCTCCCGGCCGGCAGCTCCCTGCCCCGGAGTGCTCGCCTGGGCGCAGGCGAGCGGGACCGAGACCATGTGGGACCCAGGCCGAGAAGCTGGTACCCACTGGGCACAGCAGGGCCAAGAAGTGGGTGGGATGGGGATGCAGGCCCCAGCTGCTCTGCAGAGATGCTGGGCCAGGTCCCCCTGCCCAGGTCCGCCTGTGTTGTCCTTCAGAGGCACACAAGGGGCACCGTTCTGTACCACCTGCTCCGGACGTACCTGTCAGGTGGGTTGTCACAAGCCGCTGCCCTTCTCGGAGCACCTGTGCTTTACAGAAGGGGGCCCTTGGGGTCTTCCCTCCTCCAGACCCCCTCTGCAGTTTGGAGTGGGAGGGGCAGGGCAGGGCCGGGCCTCGGGGTCTGTGGGAGCCCGGAGAGGCCCGTGCGGGAAGCCGGGGTGAACGCTCGGTGGGCTGCCCTCAGCGCCAGGCGGAGTGAGGACACCCCTCCTTCCCCTGCAAACTGTAAAGGGCAGAGAGAGGGGGGCAGAGCCTGCCGCCTGGGGACAGCGTGGGGCGAAGGTGAGGAGAGACGATGCCTCTTCCCTAGTCCCAGCACTCGGCACAGTTACTTTAATCCTGAGAAGGGCCCACGAGGTTGCTCCTACTCCCATTCCCCAGGTGGGGAGACTGAGGGCTGGGAATGCTCGGCTGGAGGCGTCCAGCTGGCAGTGGGCGGAGCCCAGGCGGCCTGTGCCTCTCGCACATGGTCTGAACCCAGGGCTGCCCCCCGAGTCAGACGGGGCACAGCGGGCACTCCCTGCACCCCTGCCCACCCCGTGCGGCAGCCTGGCCAGTTCTGTACCAGGTGGCGGTGCCCCTGCCTCCCGCTCCACCCCATGCGCCTGTGTGGTCGGGATTCAGCGAGACGGGCCAGGCATGTTCAGCCAGGACACAGGCGCCCTGATATCTCCTGGCTCTGGTGGTCCAGCCTGAGAATTTGGAGGGCCCAGGGCACAAGATGACCCTCGGCTCCTGCGGGATTCGGAGTCTGTTTGGTTTGGAGCGCGTGTTCCTGCCTGCCCCGGGACCCCCGCTGCCTCTGAGACGTGTGCTGAAGGCAACAGGCAGACGTAATGCTCCCCAGCGGGAAGGACCCCCCACCCCAGCGTGAGTGTGCGAGGTGGGCGATTCCCAAGGGCGCAGCGTTGTGGTCGCCACTTGGTGCCCGGTGGGGGCGGGGCCCCTCCTCCTCCCGGCCTGCCTCTCGGACCTGCGCCCCTTCTCTCCAGGTCACTCTTCTAAAAATCTTATTTGTTTTTTAACTTAAGACTTCACACTTTTTTAGAGCAGTTTCAAGTTCACAGGAAAATCGAGGGTCAGGTACAGAAATCCCCAGGCACCCCTCACCTCCCCACTGTCCGTGTGCCCCTCCGAGCGGAGCATCGTGGCCACCCGTGGCCCCAGACAGACACCTCCCCGCCACCCGGAGTCCTCAGCTGACCTGAGGTCCACTTGTGGCGTGTTCTGTGGGTCTGGGCGAATGTGTCACGACACGGGTCCACCGTCACAGGACCAGGGAGAACAGGTGAGCTGCCCGAGAACCCCTGTGCGCACCGGCCACCCACCCGGCCCTCGGAGCCCTGGCCCCACGGAGCTCCTCACCATCTCCACGGCGCGGCCTCTTCCAGCTGGTCGTGGCGTTGGGTCCTCGCAGCCTCCCGGACGGCCTCGTTCACTCTGCACCGTGCACCGGAGGCCCCTCCACGCCTTTTCGTCGCTTCAGAGCTCGTTACTTTTAGAGCTGAACGAACGATACCCCACCGTCCGGGTGGACCACAGGGCATGTGCCCGTCACCCACGGAGGGACAGCTCGGTGGCTCCGAGTGTGAGCACCCACCGCTTGGCCACCTGGGGACCACGTCTCGGTCACACGCACGTCGCCCGGGAGGCCTGCAGCCAGGCGTGCGGTCTGTGCGCCGCGTGTGTGCCCGGTGTGGACGTGGGGGTGGTGGGCGGGCCCTGTCTTCCCGAGCACACGAAGAACTTGCGTGGTGTCTGTGACACAGAGACGCCCTTTCTCTGTGACAAGGAGAAGCCCCTGTGGTGGGTGACTGCCTGGGGGACATTTCTGGCAACTTGGGGACCCCGGGTGTGCGGGGGACAGAGCCCGCCTCATCTTACAGGGCCTCCTCTGTTCCAGAAGCCGGTGGCTGTCAGCGGGAAAGGAGCCAAGACACGCAGGGAACACAACCTCCGAACCGCTCTGAGGGGGAGAGGGGACGGCCACCGTGGGGACCGCGGAGGGCACAGATGCACCCGGACGGCACTGGGGGCGGGATTTGGGAGGTGGAATCCTGTGCACCGTGGGACGTGTCCCCTCTGCCCCTGACTCCTCAAATACCCATTTCCCGCCAGGCTGTGTGCCGGGGCTTTGGGGGGGGGCAGCACTTGGGGGCACGGCCAGCCTCACCCCGGGGACCCTAGCTACCCCAGGGGGCAAAAGATGCCACTGGCTGGATGGCAGCAGATGGGCCGAGTGGGATGTCGTCATGAGACCACCATGCTCCGGGCCTGGGACACTGCGGGACCGCGCCCCACGCTGGCCTTGGCTGGCCACACAGCTACCTGGGCTCAGCCGGTGGGGGGATGGGCTGAGTGACCGTCACAGTACGGATGGGACTCGTTCTAATGGCTCGGCAGGCACTGAGGGAGCCTCAGCCGGCGGGGCCCAGGACAGGGACTGCTGTCGTCTGTCCTGTCCCCCAGGTGGTGCGGTGGCCGGCGGGCATTCGTGGATTTGCTAGAGACAGGCCTGGGCCGCAGAGGGCTCGCCGTGCTTCGGGTGCAGCAGTGTGGGCTGGGGCCGGGCGGGCCCCCCGCGCCCTCCGACCCTGGGATGGCGCTGCCCCCGCCGAGCCCCATGATCCTGAGGGGAGAACAGTGCCTGCTCCCCAGGGAGTCTGCCCTGTGCAGGGTGCCGGTTGGTTTAACGATGCAGGGGACGCAGTGGGGCCAGAGTCGATGGCCTGGCCCCAGGGAATCTCCACAGTGAGACACAGGCATGTGCAAGGCTCCCTCAGAAAGTGAGTGAGCGGTGCCTCCTGTTCACACAGGGTGGGGAGCGATTCGGGGGGGCTCCCGAGAGAACAGGCGAGCTGCCCAGGTGGCAAGAGCGAACGCACACAGTGGGGCTGTGGCCAGCGGGGGTGGCCTGTGCGTCAGAGAACACAGGCAGCAGCATGCAGCAGCCGCTTGCAGGAGGGGAGGAGGGAGGTGCGAACCGTGCGGCCGAGGTGCGGTTTCCACCTGGGACTTCGAGGGCACGTCAGCACTTGGCAAAGAAACAGTCTCATTCCCAAGGGGACCAAGGGCTGGAGCAGACCTCTCTCCAGAGATGGCCCACAGGTGGCTGACGCTCGGCCTTGCTGTCAGACATGCACGTCAGAGCCACAGGGAGGTGGCCTCACCCACGCCAGGGCGGCTGCTGCCACCACACCGCCAACGGGAGTCCGCGCACTCCGGGAAGCCGGTGGTGCCCTGGGACTGGGAGGCCGGCCGGGCAAGGGCTGGTTCGGTGTGGGTTTGACCTTGGCTTTCCCCGAGGGGTGGGGTTCTGGCCGCCACGAGGGGACCCTCGCTGGACTGTGGCGTGGGCTGCAGGGCTGGGCCCACCCGGGGGTCTGGAGAGTCAGAGGCGCGTCCTTCTGGGCTCCCAGCACCTGTTCCTTGGAAGCGAGGCTCACACATTTCGAAGAGGAGCCGGAGGCCGAGACTTTGCGGAAACCGGAGCCCACGAGTGTCGTTTGTTTGTCCGTAGTGAGATCTGGTGGCCTTACAGCCAGGCCCATGGAGGAAGGAGCGATGCTCTTTTCTAAGACTTGAGTGTACTGTCTGCTAATCTGATACAGATACGAGTCTTCAAGGTCATTCAGACGAAGGGGTTCAGGATGGTGAGTTTTATGTTCGGAGCTGAATTATGAAGCAGCGTGTGGCCTGGGAGGCAGGCAGGCCCGGCCGGCCTGGCACAGGTTCAGTCCCTTGGGGCATCCGGGCAGCTCGCTGGACAGGTGGCCGGCGGTTCCCGTTCTGCTGACGCAGGGCCTCTGGCCCGAAGCCCCCACTGCGGGGCTAGTGCAGAGTTGCTCGGATTACGGGCAGGCTGGCAGCCCGGGCTTGTCCTCCTCATCTGCTGCCCTGTCCCCAAACCCTTGCATCAGCTCAGCTGGACTGCTGGACACGCGTCCCTAACATGCTGATCTGTACTTCTTCCGGGAAAAGTAACGACCCACTTGGGTTCTGCA
Source organism: Artibeus jamaicensis (assembly GCF_021234435.1). NCBI lineage: Eukaryota > Metazoa > Chordata > Mammalia > Chiroptera > Phyllostomidae > Artibeus > Artibeus jamaicensis. Next base: position 4,820,841 of record NW_026522020.1, read on the forward strand.
GCGAGCTGAGACATGGTCCACGTCCGGGAGACGTTAGGGACTCGCCTGGGGTGGTGGTGGGCGGGGCTGTCTTCCCAGATTTGAAGATCTCAGGGCCGGTGACCCAGGGGCTTAGCAGCCACCACTTCTCCCAGGGAAGCTCGGCAGTTCGGAGGACACGAGCGCCCAGATTCTCTCATTAAAAGCCGTGTGTGGCTAAGTCCAGAAAATGAGAACCTCATTTGCTTGAAAATCGGACCTTCCTGCCGCGGCTGCTTGTCTGGATCGCCCTTGGGGGTCCACTTTGGCTGGGCTGCTGCGGCTTTGAGCATCCCACCGAGTCCTCCGACCTTCTTCTTTTGCAAAAGAACTCGATGCAGACGCAGGCCCAGGGGGCTTCCGCAAGCACAGGCGGGCTGTGTGTGTGCGTCTCATGTTTGGGCATCCGGTCCTCCCAGTCCCCACCCAGCCCATCCTCGACCACCAAGGTGGCTTTCTAAGGACTGACCCTCGGCTCTGCCGCCCTCCCCTGAACAAGCCGCAGAGACTCCGGGCCCGTGAGGGAGGTTGAGGCGGCCTTCAAATGCCCTTGGGTAGGGGAGAGAGGCTGCCCAACTGGGGGTCGGGTGTCTCTCCCCGTCCGCCCCGCCCCCACCTGCACCCACTGCCCCCGGGGCGGGGCAGGTTTGTCTCGAATGTGCAGAAGATCTGAAATGGAGCGAGGGCGGCAGAGCCCACACGGCTGGGGTGGGTTTGTTTTCTCTGACGGCCAGGAGTCTCCGGGCCCAAGGGACACGCCATCGGCGCTCCCACCTCCTGAAAACTCTGACACCTGGTCAAACACGGGCCAGGAGATGGGACACCTGGAGGCCGCCATGGTCTCGGGCTGCAGTCGGCAGAGCTCTGTCCCTGCCCCGGTGGATGTGGCGGACACTTGGCCCCCCGAGGAGCCCCAAGGTCAGAGCGGGGGAGGGACCAGCTACAGGCTTCAGCCAAAGACGGGCAGGCCACTTCCGAGACTCCCTGGCAGCACCGCCCACTGCCCCAGACCCTGCCTGGCCTTCCACGGCCCCCACTGTGGGGAAACTCATTCACCCAGAGAGCAAAGCCCAGACAGTAAGGTCTCCGAGGCAGCCAAGCCAAGGGTGGGTCCCCACCGCTGTGTCCCATGTGGCTGTCATGTGTTGGTGAGGGAGCCCCGGGGCTGTGCAGCCCCCTGGGCAGGGACCGGCTCGCCGTGAGCTGGACGTTCAGGAGCCTGTGGGAGCCCAGAAATGCCGTGAACTTCAGCTCCCTGACCGGGTCACGGGACGGCTGTAAATCAGGCCAGGCAGGTTCCCCTGTTGTTAGTCACTGGGCCCCGTTCCTGGGGGTCACGGGGCTCGGCAGATTTCTCCCCTGCCCCCGCCAAGGACCAAAATAAATAAACTTCTAGATAGATGGCAAGGTTTGCTCAGAGTCTTGGCGGAGACCCCTGGAATCACACTCCGTCTGGAGGGAGAGTGCGCTTCACAAGACTCTGATGCAGCCGGGAGAGTAAACAAGAGCTCGAGGACCTGCTTCTCCTGGGGCTTCCCCACCTGGCAGGGCCGGAGGCCCGGGAGGAGCCCGAGGAGCCCGGGCCGGCCAGGGTCAAGTCCTCGTCCACTCGCTGCCCGTGGGCTCTGGGCCTGCAGCCTGCCCCTGGGGGGTGTGGGAGGGGGACCCTCGGCCACTCAGGAGGCGCAGCGGCAGCCCAGCCCTCACCAGACGGAAACCGGGTTGGGGACCCTGCCGCCCCGGCAGTGGGACCAGGGCATTCTCGGCGCCTCATCACTCTCCTCGTGCACAAGAATTTCAAAACGGGACGAGCCAGGCCTCAGGGAAAATGACTGTCCTGTGTCTCCTGAGCTGCCTCCCGAAGAGACGCTGGGCTCCCAGGGCGTCCTGTCTGGGGGCTCCCTTCTCCTTTCAAGGACCATCCGGCCATCACGAGGCACCTCTGGGGTGTCGGCTCCCAGGGGGACTAAGGAAGAGCCCCTCCTTTTGGGGACAGTCCCCAGCACAACCACACCGGTGCAGAACAAAGCGAACCGCTGGTCATAATCACGATACTCAAACTGGTTGGAGTTTAAAAAAAAAACCAACCAATTTCCTTAGGAGGTAGACGACATTCTAGGTGAAGTATAAGAAGGATAAATTCAGCGATGCTTCCAGAGCGTAGGGCACACGCCGAGGAGGCTGTGTTCGCCGACCCCAGGAGCGGCGGACACCAGGCCCCCGTGCAGGGGCTCCCGTGTGCCCTGGGCTGGCGTCGCAGGCACTGCTCTTGCTTGTGATTTTCCCCCTGAGTCAAGCAGCCCACTGTCAACACGAAGAACCGCGAAGCGTCCCAGTAGATGCTGAAATACCTTGGGGAAAATTTAACGTATTTCTGGTATGAAAATTCCTTCCCTGGCTTCTAAGTCTGCAAGCCAACATGGACTCCCCGCCAGCTTCCTGGGCAGTGTCTCTTCCCGAGTCGTTCGCACAGAAGTCGTGAGCGTGGGCGACACACTGTGTCATGACTGTGACCTGGCCGTTTTCAGTGATTCTGAAAACCAGGAACGAGCGGTCCAGGGAGGACTATACACAGAAGAATATAAAACCGGATTATTTGGAAACAATGACGCAATTGTTTACCAGCAAACTTGTCCCCACCTCATCACCAAAAAAGAAAAAATTCACTCAAAACCATCGAAGCTGATAACACCATTTAGAAAGGAGACCCATCACTGTCAAGACAGTTTTTAAAAGACCCTCATACACGTCAGCAGTGACCAGCCAGACCACGTAATGAGAGGTGAAGATGACTCAGGGAAGCAGGAATATCTGAGCCCCACCCTGGCCCTGGGCCTTCCTCGGGGCTGACCCCCGACCCCTGTGGACAGCCCCCCTCCCCTTGCAGAACTGCGGTGATGCTTAAACTTGCCCCTGTTCTCACCCCCAGTTAAAGAGCCGTCGGACTCCACCTCCAGAGCACCGTGTGGGAGCCGGATGGGGCCCCGGAGCTGGCTCAGGCCCTGGGACCCCTGACCCCTCTGTCCAGCGCCCTCCAGGGGGTCCTGGGGTCAGTACCTGGAGCGGGGAGTGGGCCCCACTGTCTCAGAGGCTGACACAGAGCAGCTTTTCCAGGGGAAGCCTCGGTCCCCCGAGTAAGCTGACGACAGGCTTCTCTGGGACCACCGGCTGCTCAGGTTCCCCGGTGCCCCCAGCCCGAGGCCACATGGTGGTGAGCTGGGCGCTCGGCTGGACACTCAGCGTCTCTGTCCGGACAGGCGCCGACCACGTGTGGGGGCTGATGCGCCTGCGCAGTGTTCCATTTCGCTCTGAGGCTGCAGGAAGGGTTCGCCCACAGAGGACGCCACATGCGGGCGCCTCCCGGCCAGTGGGGCCCAGTCGCCCACTGACAGTAAGTGAGGCCACAATTACAACAGAAGTCCAACGGTGTGACATCACGTCGAGGTGTGGGCTTTCCGCCTGAAAGGACCCCAGCCGGCCCCGGAGGCAGGAGGGTCCTGCTCGGGGTGGGCCTGCCCTTGTCTTCCCGGACCCCGGCATGGAGGCAGGAGCAGCGGCCACCTTTCCTGCGGCTCCTCTGTGGGGGGTCCCGCTCATGGCCACAGAGGTCTCCTGGGTGGAGGTGAGGACAGGGGGTCTCAAGCCCCAGGCAGGGAGGAGCCTTGGACAGAGCCCTGGGGCCACCGGCACGCTCGGGCGAGGGAAGAACGGGGTGGGACTCTCAGTATAAATGAATCCAATGAGCGGCGGGCACCAAGGTCAGGACGGCGGGCTCTGTGGACCTCGCCTCTTTCCCGTGAGCCCTGGCTGAGTGTGGTCCTGTCAGCTCATGGGGGGCGGGGTGGAGAGCCGTTAGCGCCCCTCACGGCCTCCCCACCCATGGGCCAGGCTGGGCTGGCCTCTCTCCCGGCAGCGGGCTCTCCGAGTCTCAGCTCAGTGCCTCCGGCAACTGACCCCTGGGCACGGCCTCTGCCTGCTGTCCTGTGCCCCCTCCAGGGGAAGCTCTGCGTCTGTCAAGGTCGAGGGCACTGTCTGGGGGCCTCCCAGTGCCGGGCAGGGGAGCAGTGGGCACTGCCCGGGTTGGGGGCCCACCCACAGTCGGCCTGGACTTAATGGGCACCGGAGCCCCGGGCCCCACGGCAAGTACAAGAGCAGGAAGTGGCCGTGCCTCCCTCCGTCCCTCCCTCCGGCTCTCTCACACACCCGCACACACACACACACACCCGCACACACACACACACACACAGAGTCTTGCTCAGCGGGCACACAGCCAGTCAGGATTTAAGTCCAGGCCTGGCCCGGAGTCCCAGGTCACCCACCGAGCCTCAAGTGTTCCTTCCCCGGAGCCGCCCAGGTCGCCCCAGTCCTCAGGGCGCTGTCGGAGAGCGGGAGCCGGGCCTCGCCCCAGCCCTGCCACCGGCCCTCTCACACGGGGCCATGACCCAGGTGGCGGCCGGACAGCCATCAGGCGGTTTCCGCTCCGAGCTGCACGGAGCAGCAGTGCAGACACGAGCGTGCGCCCCTCCCAGGCCAGGGCGCGTGCGGTCCCTTGGGCCGCGCTGACTCAGGCCATTGTCACCTCACAGCCCCTCGGCCCGGACGCCAAGACAGCAGCGCCCCGGCCCTCCTCCCCCCGCCGGCCCCGGGCCTGGAGCCGAGGGTCTGTGGAAACACTTAGACTCCTGAGGAAAACCCCTCGAAAGGAGCAAATTGGTTTGTAAGCCACACGTCCACTCCGCCCCACGGCGAGGGGGCCGGCCAGGGGGTGGTGTGCTCGGCGTCCTGTGAAGGGACGAGTCAATTTCAGGGGTTCCCTGCGGCCGTAGCTTCACTCACAAAACGGAGGGGTCCTTTCTGAAGATCTCTCCTGGGACCTGGGGCCGTCCTGGCCGCTCAGAGCCAGGCAGCAGTGACGGCAGCCGAGGGACAGGTAGGCTCAGCCCAGGTGGGCACCCAGGATGGGCGGGACTCGGTCCCAGCCAGGGCTCCAGGTGACCGACGTCTGAGCCCTGCTGGGTCTCAAGGTCCACTGGCCGAGTGCCCGGGGGCAGAGCCCAGGTGCTGGGCCTGGGAGGTCTGTCGGTCAGAGCTGCCTGGAGGGCAGAGGGTCGTCCGTCCTGAGACCGTGACCCTTGAGGGTGCTTAGCCTTGGCCGGTGTGGCCCTGAGGGACTCAGGCAGGAGCACTTTCTGGGACCGTGCCTTGCCTCCACCTCCTGTTTTTCCACGGATTCTTCTAGAGCCCAGGGCGAGACCCGTGCATTCCGCACTCTCCTCTGGTGCTGCCGAGGGCCTGGCAGGCCCCGTGGAGGAGGGTCCTGCTCCGTCGTGAGGACAGGGCCGCAGACCGAGTCCCCAGAGGTCCCCCTGGAGTGCCCGGGGGCCCCGCAGAGCCCCTCCTCCGTGGAGACCAGGGCCTTCGCTGTGTTGCTGGTCCTGAAATTCTCTGCCAGCCTGAGAGCTGCCGGTGCTCCGCTCCGCAGCTGCTGGTCTCTGAGGACGGGCCCGGTGTCCTGACATTGCCCGGGAAAAGCGAGGACAGAGAAACAGCGAGGGGAGAAGGGACAGAGGTGGCCGGTCCATCCCTTACCCCTCATGAGCCTTTCATCCCAGCAGAGGAAGGAGCAGGGTTTTGAAGACAGACCAGGGGAAGCTTTCAGCATTTTCTGGAAGGCCAGCCAGGGAGGAAGCCCGTGCTCGCTGAGGGCGTGGGAGGTGGCGCCGCCCAGCGCCCGGACGTCCGAGAGGCCGGCGTATGTGGCTCGGTGCCTGCGGGGAAGGAGGCGGCTTTGGGGGATGAAAAGCTCTGAGGGTTACGTTCGCTCATTGTCCAGCTGTGGGGTGCCCACGACCGTGACATTTCTCTGCTTTTGCAAGACTTGGGGGACCGATGGCAGGAGGCCGAGAGTGGGTCTGGTTTCAGTGCATCGTCCGGAGGCACTAAATGCTGGCGGCCCTCCCCTGGGTGTGGCCTGCCTCCCTCCCGGCCTCCTTGTTCCCTTCCGAGCTCTGGCCGTGACCCCGGGCCCCTCCCCAGGGAGGGCCGTGCGTGCCCACGGTGCTGAACATCTTCGGGGGGCAGGAAGCACCAGCTCTCGAAAGAGACTTGCCGGACTCCGGCGGTGCCTCCGGATGGAACGTGTGAGCGAGTGTTCCATTCTCGAGATTTTAAAAACTCACAAAGACCCCTGAGCCAGGTCCCTGCTTCTGCTCGGCAGAAACGAGGTCCGGTTTGAGGACAAGATGAGACCAAGATCACTCAGCCAGCAGGTGGCAAAGGGGAGCTTATGCCTGAGGGCGCGTCCTCAAAGTGGAGTCCTCAGACTCCTCCCAGTGTGGGGTGCCTCCCTTCCCCCACTGGCCACACCATCGGGGGCCACAGGAAACCCTGGGCAGTGGCAAGAGGAGTGAATGGGCTCGAACTCGCCACCAGGAGGGCGGGTGGGGGGCGTGAGCAGCACCCTGGTCCCTGTGTGGGTGCTGGGAGGAGACAGGCTTCGACTGACCAGAGCCTGACCTCTGTCACAGGCGAGGGACGCCATGGAGGGCCCTGGGGTCAAGCAGCCCGCCCCGAGTGCTGGCAGCGCTGGGCCCCCACGGGTCCCACAAAGGTCCGTGATGCTGAGTTCAGGTGAGGGGGGAGGCGGACAGCTGGCCCCTTTGGGTGTCTGGCGCGCATCTGACAGAGGGAAGAACAGGGTTCTCGTATAGAACAGCCGAGCAGGGTTCTGTACGACTCTGCCTCTTGGGCTGCCTGGTGTCCTTCACGTATCAGCCCACGGCCGGGACAGAGATGTCGAGATCGGGGCGCCGTCCCTGCCCTGGGTCCTGTGGGCTGGTGCCAGCGGCGCTGGTGGGGCTCTGTGGGAGGGCGTTGAGGGCGAGGGTGAGAATCACCGTCGAGACCCCCGAGAACCCTGCACACCTCCTTGTAAGCGCTCTGTGCAGCCCTGGGAGGTAAAGGGCACGTGACTGGAACACTTCAGGGTCATTTCCAAAAGGCGTCTCCACATTTAGGAGTGTGCCTGTGATGTTGGCTGCAGTCTCAGTGCTAATGACTCCCCCCAAGACGTAAAAACGTGCAGTGAACTTCACGCTCAAGGTCAGCCGAGGCTGCCCTGTTTGCTGCCTGCCGGGACCCTGCTCGGGGTCTGCGTCCCCAGCTGCTGGTGAGAGGACATTAACCCCTGCCCCCTGCAGATGTTCAAGTTCACAGACCGACTTGGTGTTAACTACGTCTTCAACTGGACGATGGGGAAGCCCGGGACCCCAGCTCGACTGTGTCAGGAGAGGGTGGTCCCTCCACACCCGCCGGTGCCCCGACACGCTGTCACTCGTGCTCTCCAGGCCCCCAGGGCCTGGGGCCGAGTTCAGATTTCATCTCGGAAGAGGCCGTGGGGTCGCCAGCCCTGTAAAGATAAGCCCAGTGTAGGTGGGCACCCACCAGCCTTTCCGGGGCTTCCGGCGGGTGTCGGAGCCGGGCCGTGGGCGTGAGGGGCGCCCTGGGCCACCAGCTCGGTGCGCCACACCTTCCGTCCACAGGTGACTCTGGGTGATGCGGGCCGTGTGGGGGGGGGGAGGCAGGGGCGTGGCCTCGGAGGCTCCTGTTCCGTCAGTGAGTGAGACACTCAGTGAGTGTTCTGAGCCCAGATTCCCAGCAGCTAGAGAAGCTTCCCTGTGGGGAGCTTGCAGGTGGCTCGGCCGCGGCTGCGTGGCCCACGTGGTGCTGGCAGCCCGAGTCTCAGTGACTGCGTGGGGCGGAGTCCCGGCCACGTGAGTGGGCAGGGAGCCCGAGGCTGCTGCCGGGTCCTCGGACGGGCCTGCCTCGCTGTGTTGAGGAAACTGTCTGCAGTGAGTCATTTCAGATCCACGTTTAAGGAGCTTGGCTTCGAAAGGCCTTTGCACTACAGTTTCTTCACGAGTCATGAAGCTTCCTCAGGGTGTAACGTGGCCTCCTCGGCCGGTCAGTGAGTCACTGACCAGCAGGCTTCCTTGAGTCACTCAGGAGACGGTGAAGCATCGGCCCCTCCCGCTCCCCTTGAGCGTCGCTCTGGACTCCGAGCCTGGGTGCAGGGTGTACCCAGAGTCCTCGTTTTTGGGGTTCTGCCTTTGTGTCGGGGTTTGCGGGGCTCTCCCTGCTGGCTTTTCTCCTCTGTATTGGTTTACGAGGTGGCGTTTTATTTTAACGTGAACTTCGAGCTGAATTGTTTCAGATGACGTGGCACATCTGTATGAGGTCTGTTTATTGGCAGAGCCTGACTGGGGGGCCGGGAGGGAAGGCAGGGTCCTGGGTGCGTCTGGGACGGAACCAGATGCGGGAACCGAGGCACCGGCTCCGCTCTCCGTGCTCACTGGTCTGTCTTGGCCAAAGAAATTCCTGTAGGAAGTTGAGCTGGAGTTCAGATGGTAATTGAATGTGTTCAAAACGGGCAGAAAAGGGAGGAGGATCCCCATTTGAGGAGCGGTGGCCCGTGATTCGGCCGGAATGTCACAGCGAACACTCGCAGACCTGCCTCCTGGACCTTGAGAGTGACGCCGAGTCTCGGCCCGAGCCTCCCGGGCTTTGCCCCGCTGCCCTTCACGGGAGGCAGTGGTTTCCGGCGTCCACACTCAGGAGCATCGCTGCAACCCACTAAACACGCCCAGGGACGTTTGGGAAGACCCATGACTCAGCCTGCCACGTGTCACCGATTCCCGCGAGAAGGGCCAACTCCACAGAAAGGAAGGAGCCAGAATCTCCTTCGAGACGCGAGTTCTCCTAAGAAGAGGGACCCCGGCGCCCTCCTTGGGCACGTCCACCCTGCGGGTTTCTTCCCCATCGGCGTCCAGTCCGTGGCCACCCGGAGCTCCTGGGGTCTCGGGGCTGTGGGGGAAAAGGAGAGGTCGCGCCGAACTGCCCCTCAGCGCCCGGCATCCACACTGACCTCCGTGTGAGGGGCCGGGAGAAACCGTGTGTGCGGGGCTGTCGCCCCAGACCGCCAGTTCAGTCCTGGCACAAACTTGGGACGAGGTGACGGACGCCTCGTAGGGAAGAATGTGTGCCGGGGGTGTGGCCTGTGTGTGGACGGCGTGTGTGTGTGCGCACCTGCATGTACACTCCCGTGGAGCGTGTGACGTGTGACACACGCACGCTCACACACATGCACACCGCGCCTGTAAAATTTGGAAACACCGCGGCGCGGAGGCCAGCGCCCCTGCCCTGCCGTGTCCCCGGCGTTCCCTGGGTCCGGAGTGGGGCGCCGCGCCCGCTCCGTGCGCGGCAGGCGTGGGGGTGGGGCGGTTACGCTTCGGAGAAACCTCCGTCCGCGTTTACCACAGGGAGTCGGGCCGCATGGGGATTACTCAACGAGCCACGTCGCGTCACCCGGTCCGGGGCGGGGTTCGCACGTGTGGCCCGGAGCAGGGCTGCGTCCTGCACGCCCCAGAGGCCTCGTGTCCAGCGCTGCTCTGGGCCCGAGAGTGTTCGCTGCTTAACGCGCAGTGAGCGCCTCTTCGGGCAGGTCGTCTGTCACCTGCCGGCGGGGAGCCGGCCCCTTTCACAGAAGGGCATCCTGAGCGCCCACTTGGTCTTCAAAGGCTGTCCTGCCCCCGTCCCCCAATGGGAGGGGTCAGGCCAGTGGACTCGGGCGCCCATGGGACAGACGGGGCGCGTGCCGGGCCCCCCAGCCCAGCAGGCGGCCCCCCAGGCGGGCGTCCCTCAGGAACGTGGCCGGAGGTTCGCGCCCCCACGCTCCCCTTCTCAGCAGGTCGCTTTCCATGAACTCTTGCGGTTTGGGAAAACACGGGTCATTCAGGTCTTTTTTTTTTTTTCTACTCAAAAAATTTTGAAAACAAAGTAAATTCTGTAAGTTTTTTTTTTGAGTAAGCTATAATTTGCAAATGTGGGGTTTCGATCCAGGAATGTTGCATTTTTAGAAGTACCCAAATGAACCCAGTTCTGCTTCTCCATCCTGGACCCTGGGCGGAGAACCGTCGGGACGGCGTGCAGCTCCCCGAGCCGAGGCCGCCACCGCCGCCGCCGCCGAGACAGTTCAGGGCCTCTGAGGACCTGCCTGCGCTCCCCCGCTGCCCCCAGAGGGGCCCCTTGGGCCCCAGAGTCACCACCAGGCGCAGTGAGTCGAGTCCTTCTCGGACGGATGCCGGAGGTCGCCGGGACTGGAGATTGGGTCACAGCAGAGTTCTTTCCAGAGCTTAGTGAGGTTTTTGCCTTCTTCTGAGAATTCACGGGTATATGCAAATACTTCAAAAGTAGCATATTTTCTCTGGGTCCTTCACAGAAAGGGTGCCTGAAAAGATAGACTTAGGTGTGATTGTGTCTGCAAAGCGTTTTGAGTTTTAAGAAGTGTCTGCATTTCTGAGGTTAATGCGGGGAACTAGAGCCAGCCACGGTAGTCGGGGCTCGTACTCAGAGCCGACTCACTACTGAAGACAGTTTGCGCCCCTTCCTGCTGTTCACAGACACGGTCTCGGAGCGCCCTTTCCACACCCTGAGGACCCAAACCCCGCGAGGGACGGGGCTGCTGCACCCCGTGGGGCCGGGTTAATTCTTGTCTTCGTCTTCTCGCTCTGTGGCCCATGGAGGTCGGTGTATGTCTGTGGAACGCGTGGGAGGTGAGGGCGCCCCCTTCAGGAAGCGTTGGGGAGTCTTCAGAGAATTCCCCGTAAAACACACAGGGCCTGGCCCTCCGGGCGCGAGAGTTGGCCACCGTCAGCCCCAGTTCCTGGCATACTCACTGTCTCTACGTGTACGGGAGACTGTTCCTATGGAGCCAGCCCACGCTGGTCTGGATCTGCCCTCCCAAGGTGGCCCGGTGACTCCTCGTGGCCAAGGCCAGGTCCTGGCTGCCCGCTCGGAGGGCAGTCCTCCCTCCAGCAGGGGGCACTGCCCGCCAGCGACGCATGTGCCCTTCACAAACCCTTCCTGTGCAGCCCATCTCACATCCTCTCCCCGGGATGTCTGCGTCCCCAGCTGTGTCATGGGCGGGAGCTAACGCCAGTCTCCCCACTCACCTGCATCTGAAGCCCTGCCCCTCATCTGGGGCCTCCGCTATGTGTCCTGCTGAGTGAACTTGACCTCAGGACATCCGGAAACCACCTAGAGTGCCCCCCCACCCCCAGCACGGTCTTGTTCTTTCCTCCAAAGTGCCTTCCCTCGAGTCTGTTTTCAGTTCCCCGGGGCCATGGCCCCGCCGTCTCCTGCCAACCCCTCAGTGCCCTGGACGACTCTCCAGCACCGCCGTTGTCTGTCCCGCCTGCTGGCAGCCCCGCCCCAGGCCCCGCTGGGCGCCTTCCCTTCCAGCTGGCCCGCGCCCGCCCAGCTATCTCTGAAAAGCCGGTCCATCAGGCCAGAGCCCCTCACACTTGGCGTGGCTTCTGCTTCCTTGTGGGGTCCCCCCAAATACTCACCTTCCTCCAACCCACCTGCCTGGGGCCCTGGGCCCTCGCCTCTGTCCAGGGGCCCTTTACCCCACACCCTGGGGACCAGACACCCCTGAAGACCCAGCTCCCACCCTGGAAGCGGTGAAGAGCTCCCCCGAACCCCTGGGGACCTAACTGTTGTCCCCTTTGTGCTTCTATTATGTATTTTTTAGACCTTTATGATAACACATTGCATTTTGCTATAATGACTTACACTGATAGCGTACAGTTATATTTTATAGTGAAATAGTTGTGGCTGTGGTGTACATCTGCTACACCGTCATCAGAACACATCCCATTTTTGTGATGAGAGTTTCTTGTCTGCCCCCACCCCCGTGACTGTGACTGGGTGAGGACAGGGACTGAGCCTGCTCGGCGTGACACGCCAGCACCAGCACAGCCCGTGACTCGGCCGCCCTTCGCTCCCTGCTCTCCTGAGCTGGCGCTGCTGCCCCTGGGCGCCATGTCTCCAGATTCTCACTGGTCAGCGGTGTGAGGACATCAGGGCCGCTGGCCAAGGACACGGGGGACAGGTGTCAGGGGAAGAGGCATTTCTGGCCCAGGGCCAGCCGGCCTGTATTCTGGGGTGACTGTACCTGCCTGGGGACTTGGGGTAAGTCACCACTGACCTTGTCCCTGACGAGACATCACCGAAGGCACTTCCTGCTGCACCAGCGGGGGGCCCTGGGGGGTGACTGCGCTCCCCACTCCCCACAGGGGGCTGTGTTTGGAAGCTGGCTGTGGAGACATCTGGAGAAAGCATCACTGGCCGGCAGAAGTAGCTCCAGGCTTGGAGGCCCATGTCCCAGGAGCAGGCTGCGCCCCACTGTCTGCTTACTCAGGGCCGCCAGCCTCCCTATCTCGAAACCCTTCGCCTCGGGCTGTGACTCACGCAGGAGAGCTGGGAAGGCCTCCCTGGAGCGAGGCCGCGCGGGTCAGCGTGGAGGCCCGCCCACGGGAACACGGGCTCCCTGCTGCAGCTCCCCGGGGACCCCGGGGCCACCTGGCCACCGTGGGCCGGGTCTGCAGGGCAGGTCTGCCCAGGGCAGGGCACCGGGGAGAAGAGAAGTGCTGGCCACGCAGAGGCCCGCCCGCCCTCTCCCCAGGCTGTTCTCAGGCTGACTGCTTGGCAGACAGGCCGCTCCAGACCCAGTCAGGCTGAATCACTGAAGCCCAGACCCTGGGGAGGGGGGCGGGGTGGGGGATAGCAACGCTGCTTCCCCGAGGGCGTGAGTTCTGCCTCCCTGGCCCAGAGCCTGCAGGAGCCAGTGGGCGCCCCAGGGGAGCAGCCCGGCTTTGGCCTCTTAACACAGCCGTTCAAACAGGATTCCTCTTTCTCACACAGGGCAGGAGCCAGGGTCTTGGCCTGAGTCGTGGAGCTCCGGGAGAGGGGCAGCCTGTCCTTGCTGTCACCCTGCCCCACAACCCTGGGCCTGCGGACCCTGAGTGCAGGGGCCCCGCTCAGGTGACACCTGCAAGCTTGGGCTGGTCATGGAAGCAGAGAGGGTCCACGGGCGTGGGAGCATCGGCGGAGCTTGGCAGTGGGAAGGGTGTTTCTCGGCGGCCATCCTGGCCGAGTCAGAGCCCAGCTCCCTTCCATCTGGACGTGGAACATGAGAGATGTGTTTTCTGAGGCCGTTCACGCTTAGATGTGTTCCTGTCCCCACACACACGGTCCCCGATCTGCCAGGGTCTAGTGGTCCAGAGATGCTGCTCTTTTTCCACGGGGAGTCTGCATGGCCCGGGCTGTCCATGAGCGGGTGGACAGACTGTCCATGACAGGATGGATGGGTGGATGGGAGGGAGGAAGGGACAGGGGAACGTTTAGGAGATGGGTGGAAAGCCGGGTTGCTGGTTGGGTGGGTAAGTAGGCGAGTGGGTGGATGGATAGCCCACCCCTGCCTCACTTTCTGGAGACTTTTCACTGAAGTTTCACGCCCTGTGTTAGGTCCCGGGGACGGTCTACAGCAGGGGAGGGGAGAACAACGGCTCCAGCCCGGTCCAGCCGCCCCCACCTGGGCCTGCAGGCAGCTGCGGAGCCGCACGCACAGGGTCTCAGGTGGCGCTGGTCTGTGGGAGGCAGCCTGGGCCCCAGATGGTTCACATCTGTGGCTGAGAACGCCGTCCGTGTCAGCAGACGCCGCTGGGGTCAGGGTGACACCACGGGGGCGGGGGCCGCGGCTCTGGGTCAAGAAGACTAATGGACCCGCCCCAGGCCCCTGCCCGGGCCCGGGGAATGTGGGGTGAACCCCGGAACCCATCGCCGCAGGGGGACGGCCCTGTCTTCTCGGGCTTCTCTAGACGAGCCTGCCTCGCGCCGGGAAGGGCGGTGCAGCTCAAATATCAGAAGCCGCGGTCGTGCTCCTCCCACCGCGGAAGGGTTCTATTTAGCCTTCTCCAGCCCCCCATTAATTATCTAATTACAACCACATTCTCCCAGAGAGCAGTCTTGACTCGCTGCCCAGGGACACTTAAAAAGGCCGCCCCGTCCGAGCTGTAAAGGAGACGCCGCGGGTGGGTGTGTTGTGCGCACGTGAGTTTTAGGGAAAATGTGTCTCAGCCTCTTCAGATCTTTGTCTCAAGTCGACACCCTGAGAATCAGGGTGTTGGTGTGCAGCTGGGGGTCCTGTGGGAGGACCTGTAGCCACCCGCTGAGCAGCCTCGGGGTCGCACGCTCACGCTGAGACGCACTCAGGTGGACAGACACACTGACATGCAGACACACACCGGCCTGCTCACACTGACACACACATTGCCGTCACTGTTTCAAAAACACGCCTGCACCCCTGTGCCCCCACGCACCTCGGATGCCCCGGGGGGGGGTGGAGTCTCACTGACCCTCCTTGTCTTCCAGACGCTGCCGTGGGGCTGAGGGGCACGAGGAACAGGGACGCGTCCATGGCTGTGACTTCTGAAACCCGAAAGACCTCAAGGAGGCCCCTCGATCTTCTCTGCGGCAAGAGCCCTGGACCAGGGGACAGCGGTGACGATGGACGGACGGAGACCAGGCCCGGCAGCCTCCTCCCCCAGAGACGGTCCCCACGGAGGAGGTGGCACTCACGGTCCCTCTCACCGGTGACATGCTCATTGTTATCTTCGCCACTGTTTGGATTTTTCTTCGGGGTTTTATTGGGGGGGAGGGGGTATTTCTTTCTGGAAAACCTCTAGATTCAAGAACACATTGACGAGTATTTGGATTTGTATTTCCCTCTAAATGCATTTTTAATGTATATTTTTTTAATAAAACAGAGATGCTTTCCTGTACCTTCTGTTTAAACTGGACCAAGGCTCTCAAAGAAGGACCCCCCCACCCCCCCCACCCCCGCATGCTTATTTTCAGTAAGTCTGGGCCGATTCTGCGCCCTCTGCTTCCTTTGCTTTCTCCACGATGCGCTCAGTTAACCATTTTTTATATTTCCGTTTCAGTGTATATGTTGCTTATTTGTTTTATTTATTGAGATATTTTTTAACAAGCTCAGTGACTGCAACGTGGCTGTGTACCCTCCCCTCCCCCCCCCCCCCCCCGGGACCAATAAAGACCGAGCAGCCCTGGGCCTCGTCTGTTCTCTCCTCGATTCTGCAGCCTGGGGACGACCCAAGAGAGGCGGACGGGCCGCTGGCGTGCCTGTCGCTTGGCTTTAAAAGGAACAAGAAAGGGTGTGAGGCATTTTGTGCCCCACGTGATCAGAGAGCTTTCTAGAAACTTCCACCTCTGCTGCATCAAGCTTGGGAGGTCGGCCTCAGCCCCACCCCGCCCCCCACAGCCTTTTCCTGCTCCTGGGATCGGACAAGCCCCTCCCATGTCCCACCTCTGCCCTCCAGGGTCAGCGTTGGCGAAGGCCAGGTCCATAAGCGTCCCCTACTGCCTCAGCCCAGGTGGGACTCTGCCCAGAGGTGACATTTATGCCACCCCTGCCCCCTTCTCCAGACGGGTCACTGTCTGTCCAGCATGTGTGCGCACGTGGCCGTCCAGCCCCTGGCGCCTGCGCACAGCCACGGGAGGCTGCGGGGGCCGTGCCCGTGTGCGTGGGTAGGTCGGGGATGGAGCCCTGGCCTGGAAACCCAGCAGGGCCACCGTCCGCCGGGGCCGGCAGGAGCCCACGGCTGCTCCGGGTGGTCCGGGATGGTTCAGACTCGACTCCACGGGGCTGGGAGCCCCACGCCCACCTGCTGGCACCAGGGGACTGTGGTGGCCCCGAGAGGAGGGCTTCCACTAGGGAATGGCACGTCACCAGGTCACCACCTGGGCCACTGGAAGCATGTGTCTCGGGGGCGCCTTGTACCTGGGCCTGCTGGATGCAGCCGTGCAAGGACCCGAGGCCGCACCGACACCACCCACTCCCAGACAGGACGGACTCCGGGGAGGGGCGTCCCCGGCAGGGTTGTGGAGGCCCGGGCCCCCGCCCCTGTCCCTCCTCCTCCTCCCTGGCCCACCGGAGGGCAGGAGCTCCGGGAAGGCCAGCTGACCGAAGTGCCCACGCCCCGCTGCCCCCAGGAGGGGCCTCGATGGAGCTCGGCCTCCCTGGGTCACTCCCCTGGGGCCGGCACCACCCCAGGCCCCCTGCACGCATCTGGGGCCCAGCCCCCACTGCACACATGTGAACACACACGCACACGTGTGCACAGACGCACCTAAACCCCATGCAGCTACTCGGGAAGACCTGGTGAAGGGAGGTCTGGCCCCACCCGGCGCTGCCCTGGAGGGTCCCCCAGAGGCCCGGGAGCTGACGTGGCCTTTGCCTGCGGTGATTCAAAGGAAAACAGCACAGAACCCTCTCACCGAAACTCACCGATGGGCGGCCCCAGCACCTGCTCCGGAGCCAGTCTGCCTGCGCAGTGGCTGCCCGGGGTCCCCGCAGCAGGGGACCAGGCCCAGTGAGCCGCCCACACCCAAGCACAAACCAGATGCTTGGCCACGCACGGCCACAGTGGGGGACAAAAGACAGACCCCCACGGGAAGAACTGAGGTCCCACCCTGGGACCCAAGACCCCCTTTGCCCCTGGGCTCCGTTCTGCCCAGGCCCAAACACACCCCCGGGCACACTCGTGCCCCACGGGGCCCAGCGCTCTCTGTGAAA
Source organism: Artibeus jamaicensis (assembly GCF_021234435.1). Lineage (NCBI taxonomy): Eukaryota > Metazoa > Chordata > Mammalia > Chiroptera > Phyllostomidae > Artibeus > Artibeus jamaicensis. The sequence continues at coordinate 4,837,354 of NW_026522020.1, forward strand.
ACGGTCACGCTTAGCCGCATGATACCAGCTCTCTACATGGGTTTTCTTGGAGTTTGCCCCGCCACGGGCCTCCCTCCTCCACCAAATTGTACGCTTTCTTATCAGGGGCCCAAACTGTGGCCCAGGAAGTGTGCGCGGGGAGCAGGACTACGTGAGGGATGAGAGCATTTTCCAGAAGATGCAGCGGCTTCCGCTGCGTCTCCGAGACCAACGAGGTCAAGGCTGCCATTCCAGGAGGTCACCGGAAACACGTCATAGAAAAGGCTCTCCGACCAGGCAGAGACTCGGGACAGAAGGACGAGGGGAGGGGAGGCACCCGTGGAGGGAAGGGGAGGATGGGGGCTTCAGGGGGAGACTGGGAGAACGGAGATGGGGGGACAGCGGTCCTCCAGGGCTGGCGAGGGAGCGGCGCTCAGCTTCCCGGGGGCTTTCTCCCCGCGTGTGCCGTCCGCTTCCTACGTTAGAGGCGAAGAGCGGAAGCGGTCCAAACCCAGGCGCAGGCCGCGTCCGGCTGGGCCGTTGGGGGCAGAATGCCGCACGCCCCCACCCCCCGCCCCGTCTGAGCTGTAGGCTTTCCTACATCACCAGCCTTCTGGAAGGTTCACTGCGGTGTGCGGGTTCCTTCCAGGCCGGTGAGCGGAGTGACTCCAAGCCTCTCAGCTGCGTGTTCAGAGCCGCCGGAAAGTGGACCCCTGGTGCCTTCAGGTCAAGGTCAGTTCACTAAATTCAGAGCTTCAAACCAAGGAAGGGAGGAAAAGCCCAGTGACGGGGGCCATAGACACTCATTGTCCCCAAAGTGCCACAACCCAAGGTGACTGGGCGCTTCGCCATCAGCCTCTAAGCCTCCAGGGGTCACACTGCCCCTCGAAATGGTCCAGCTGGAGCCCAGTGGGTTGGCTCCATCTCCTTGAGGAACAGCAACGTCAAGGGCACTTAGAGAAGAGTTTTCGGGAGTCCCAACCCTGCGTCAGAGGGGGACGGGGGAGGCGGGGGTTTTCTATTACAGGGCTGTGTTAGGCGGGCCCTTTCCTCCAGACCTCGCCCATCCCGGTGCGTGTACCACGCGTGGGGATGCGGTTCCCTCGGCTGCGGGGCCGGACCCCGCCGAGGGTTTGCCGGCAAGAAAGTCGAGCCTCCTCTCTGGACCTCGCCCTGGGCGTAGCCTCCCACCTTGGGGTCTGGTTCTTCTAATGGAACCTCCCGGGCTCCGAGGTGTCCGGACGTGATTCCCTGACAAGAGAGAGAGTGGGGGTCTCTAGGAGGGGCCTGGGCTGGGAAGCCCCTCTGAGGATCTGGCTGTAGTACCTCACGAGGACAGAGGGAAGAGCCCTCCCCGGCCCCGCCCCCACGAGGCGCTCCAGATACCCCTCCCCCCACCGCCCAGCCTCAGCAGCCCGGACAGGCTCCATCTGGGGAGCCCCTCGGCAGGGCCTCAGCGCCGCTGGCACTGGTAGGTGGATGGGGACCAGCTCAGGGGCTCCTGGCTGGGCTCCGAGTGCCTGGAGCTCTGCAGCTGCTGGCAGGGAGCCGGCACCGGGTGCATCGCGTCCCCACTCACCCTCCTGCCCGGTCCAGGTGTGTGGGTCTCTCCCCAGCACTGTGCGAAAGACGCAGGTGGGAGCAGGTGAAGGAGAGGCAGGTGGAGCCCTGAGCTGGAGGCTCTGCAGGGTCCGTGGCATGGGTGCCCCGAGTTCTGGGCAGTAGACTTGACAGTCAGGGGACAGGGACCTCTCTGTGCTTCCATCAGGGCCCGGCGGCCGGGGCTGAGGGGGCCGTGCCTGCTCCCCAGGGCAGGCTCACCCAGGGCTGGCCCCACAGGAGCGAGGGGGCCGGGGGCGGCCTCTGCAGAGGCACCGACGCCCCGGCCCCACTCTGGCCTTCCCGTTGGGGCTGCATGCGTAGCCGAGGGCAGCCGGGGCCCGAGAGAACGCAGGCGGCTCTGGTTCTGGTTGTCCTGGTGGCTCCTTTCTCCTCCGTGGTGGTGCCGGGCCGTCATTTCGTGTGTCAGCTGCTCCTGGGGCGCCCAGGGCGGAGTCCCTGTTGGAAACTGCATCTGGGCCTCAGGTTTCTTGGCTGTAAAATGGGGACAAACCCATCGACCTCTGAGTCTACCCTTCGTGACCATGAACAAGGCGATCGCAGTGTGCGCCCGGGCCAGGACCCGCCTGTGCCCCCCTGCAGGTGACCCCGGGACCGGACACACGCCTGACGCCCCTGCTCTGTTACCGTGGTGCTGAGGGCAGGGTGTGTTTGGTTGTTCGGTTGGCTGGTTTTTAGCCACGTGACGGATTTAAGAGCTCGGAGACCGAGCAGGAGGGACCCCGTGCCTGTCACTTTTCACGAGCTCTTCCCACCCATTTGGTAAAGAAATCCACAGAACGTGCGTCTCACACACACCCAGCTCCCACGGGCTCTTTCCATCCCGTTTCACGACAGGGAGCCGCCGTGAGCCGAAGCCTGGCCATGCCAGTGTCCTCGGCCCCAAACAGGTCACCCGAGAGTGTCAGCTGCAGACACTGAGGCACCGCAGCCGCCCTGCGTGCCCCTCCCCCCAGTTCTGCCCCCCCCCAACTGCCTTCAGAAACAGCCCAGCAGCTCCGCAGAACCCCGCCGAAATGGAAATAGGATTGTTTGCTAATAATTGCCCCACTTGTGGAATGTTATGAGCCGGGAGAAGAGAAATGGTCTTTGATATATTGACGTCGTAATAACCCACGTAGCAACAGGAACTGGGTCTCCCAGGAGGGTCGAGGCTGTGGCCAGGAGCCAGGTCCCAGGGACGCGGGTGGGCCTGAGCGTCAGCGCCCCTGCCCGCTGGGGAGGGGCCTTCCGCCCCCGCTGTGGGCCCCGGAAGAACAAAGAGCCAGGGTTCCGATCTGACGAAGCTGAAGTGCGGCAAACCGCCACCACTGTCTTGTTTTCCTCACTGCCCCGTCCGCAAGGGGGGCGGCCAGGAGCCCCGGTGTGAGCTCTCGGGAAGTGTGAGTGGGGCGGCTCTAGGGCAAGCCCCCTCGGGAGCCAGAGCTGCACAGGGTGCCCCAGTTTGCTGCCTCCCATGGGGACTGGGCGGGGGCTCCTGGCGGCACCCAGGGACTGGAAGCAACCTGGGGTCGGGAGCTCAGCGGCCTCCTCCGGGCCTGAACAGGAATGTCCCCTCCCCTCGTACGACTCAGGGTCCAGTGCGGACAGGTGGAGTGGACATTCCTCCAGCAAAGGCCCCCAAACCTGTGCTTGTGACCTTCCTGACCTGTGGGTGACACCGGTCTCTCTCGGGAGGGTGGGGACAGTGGGTTCCAGCCGAGGCGGGCAAAACCGCGATCGTGTGCCTGTTTCCAAACTCAGGGGTTTGCGCTCGCGTCAGATGGAGGCCCTCGGCCTTCCAGCAGGGGAGCGGGGGTCGCACAGGCGCTCAGCCGGGGGTTTATTCCGCTGACGGTGTTTGCTTTCTTACCAGACTTCCCACCAAACAGCCGGTTACTTCCCTCTGGCTGTACTTCCTTCACTGGTCACTTCTGCAGTTTTGTTCAGACTTTGAAAGCACATCATTTTGGTGCCAAGATGAACAAAACCTGGCTCTTTATGATGCTGGGAACTGACTCAACAATTCACAGATTTAAAAAAAAAAAAAAAGGCAAGGCTAATCAAATTGGAAGAAGTTGCACATTCTGTTCGCTGATGGTCTCGCTGACCCCTCGGACTGGTCCCTCCCTCCGCCCGTTCAGGGAGTTGTCAGAATGAATAAAAACCAAAACGAGGCCTGTCCGCCTTCATGTTTATGCCCTTTGCACTGACAGTGTCTTCCTGCCCACAGCCCTTCCGGGTCAGTAGCCGTGTCTCAGCAGCCACCCTGGGCCTCCCGTGAGGCCGGAGCCGGAGCCGGAGCCGGGCGGGTGCTGGCCCAGCAGCGGCCAGCCGCCAAGCTGCCCAGGGCTGGGGCCTGGGTGGCCCGGATCGGAAAGCTGAGCTGGGCGGAGTGGAGGCCTCTCGGGGGCATTGGGAAACACGGAGGCTGATCTCACTGTGGGGGGAGACAGTGCCGGAAGGATGTGTATCTGAGGGGCAGTCGGGGTGGGGGTGGGGGGTGGGGGCCCTGAGTGTGTGGACAGCTACGGCACAGGCTGCCCAATGCGGTGTGGAGAAGCCCTGCGGGGAAGCAGAGGGGACCCCGCGGGACCAACTGTGTTCAGGTGCACTGGGCGGGTGAACCCCGAGGTTAAAAGTAAAATGCTGTCTGTAATTACGCAAAACCGTAGACATTTGGGGTGCAGATGTACGGCAGCCGCACAGGACTTGCATGCTGAGAACCGCCTCATGCCGGGGAAAGGAATCCGAACGCCACCCCACGCTGCCCAGCCACGGGGACACGTTGAGGGGACGCGTTGGTGGGATGCATCTTCGACCGCGTCATCTCCGTGCGGACACCACAGAGACACGCACACAGACCACAAGGGTGCGCCCGCTCCACTCTGGGCTGCGGGGCCCCGCCCGTGGCCCTGCAGGGGGAGGAAGTCACTTTTCCTCTGCCCCTCCGGGGTTTTGGCTGAGACATCCCCATAACGAAGGAGAGACTTAGACAAGGAAAGAGGCACCGGGCTGACGTGCTCACCTCTCATGTGCCTGGGAGACACCCCGAAAATGGGGCCACTCCCCGAAGTGGCAGAAGCTTGCTCTTAAATGCCGTCCTCACCCATGCCCAAGGAGACGTGGGGGTGGGAGTGGGTCCTGGGAGGTGGGCGGGAGAAGTCCCGGGAACAGGGGCCTCGTGTGCCGACTGAAGGCCTGGTCTTCGCACGGGTAGGAGGTGTGGAGGGAAGGCAGTTGCCTCACTCTGTCGGGGGAGGCCCCTGCGGAGCGACCGCCACCCCAGGTGTCTTTTACACAGGGTGGGCTCCACTGGACCCCGGAGCTCCTGCCACGTGTACTGTTTCTTAAACATGACCAGCTTGAAACAACCCTCATGTCAAACATAGATGTTTTGGGGTGACGAGGTCTTGTCCCCCACAGCTCCTAGGGGGCATGCTATTCGCTGAATGGGGCAGACTCAAGGGTCTTTGTGTAGTGAGCGAGCCACAGCGGTGTGAGGCCGGGGACGGGGGCGTCCCAGGCAACAGGGATTTTCCGCCTTGTTACCGCCCTCTGGGACTGCAGTGGTAGCGCCGGCCATTGACGGCAGCGCGGTCGGGCCGGTGGAGAGACACCCCTTGTTCACAGACTGGAGGACTCTGTGGAGACACCAGTTCATCCCCAGACCTGTCTACAGGCCACACACAGCTGCTGTCAGGACCCAGAAGATTTTTTTGTAGCTATAGATAAAATTATTCCAGAATTTATAGGGAAAGGCAATGTAACCAACAGCTCAAACAATGCACAAAATGAGGAAGTGGAATGAAGCCGTCCTCCTGATCTCAGCCCTTGTGCAGCTGCGGCCGGCGGTTGGCGGGGGGACAGACCAGACCAGACCAGCGGGACAGGGGCCGGCTGCACACAGGGGCCCGAGGCCTTGCAGGTGAAAGTGAAAACTCGGTTTAAGGGAGGAGGGATGGTCCTCAGGTCCAAATGCAACCGCACATCCAAGGCGAAGAGTGAGCCTCAGCCCCCGCATCCCTGCTGCTGAAACGCTCGCTCGGAAGGGGGCCCGGGCTTCCCTGTAAAGCCCGAAACGACACGCTTTTAGAGAAAAAGAGACATTTTCAGATCTAGGGCTCAGCCGAGGGTTCTTAGACTTGATACCCAAAATGCAATTTATAAAAGGAAAATTTGACCTTCACCAGAAGTTAAAAAAAACAAAATTGCGTCCTGGGAGAAAACACATGCAAATCTCACAGACGACAAAGGGCTGGTGCCTAGAACAGAGAGAGAGCCCCCGGACTCAGTAGTGGACACATCGAGCGATTCAGTTAGAAAGTGGGCAGAACATGCAGCAGCCGTGACGCCCGAGAGGACGGCCACCTGGGCGGCCGGGAGCACGGGCCCCGTCGCGGGCCGGAGCGGCGGCTTTCGACGCCCGTCACCACACAGCACACGTAATTACTAAGTACTGAAACTGCAGAGCACCAAAAAATATGTATTTTTGCCAAACTGACAAAAAATAGGTATGACTTTGGCTCATTCACACTGGACGCCTACCGTGGTGTTGGCTGTTGTCATTCTTTTGTAGGACAGTCCGAGGGGAAAGAGGTCAGCGCCCTGACTGAACGGTCAGCTGCGGCACCTTTCAAAAATGCCAGCGGCCACCAGGTGGAAATCGTTGCTCTAGTGAAACGCGAATCAAAGCCGAAGTGAGTTGTAACCGCACGCCAACCAAACGGCTAGAATAAGGGTTCTGGCAACACCGAATGCTGGTGAAGGTGGGAGAAACGGCTCATTTTGATGGTGCCTGTGGGAATGTGAATGGTACAGTCACCTAGAAAACAGTTTTCCTTAAAATACTGACCATGTGCCCTGACAGGTGTGGCTCAGTGGCTCAGGGGGTGGGCATCGTCCCGCCAAGCCAAAGGTCGATTCCCGGTCAGGGCACGCGCCTGGGTTGCCGGTTCTGTCCCTGGTTGGGGGCATGTGAGCGGCAACTGACTGATACTTCTCTCCTTTCTCCCTCCCTCCTCCTCTCTCCAAAAATAAATAAATAAAAAACAAACCCCCAGTTGTGGTACTGTATGGCCCAGTAAGCCACTCCGGGCCTCCATCCCAGAAAACAAACACGCCAACGACACACAAAGCCCCGTGCTCATATGCAGCTGTGGCCCCAGCAGGAACAACCCAGACCCCCCTCCAAGGGGGGACAGATGGCTGTGGCACCTCCGCGCAGGGGGCACGACTCGGCAACCAAAAGGAACGAGCCGTGAACACCCACGCAGCCGTCGGCGGGTCCCAGCAGTCACGGGGAGCGCAGGCCGATCCCTCACGTTACCGCTGTGAACCCCACCGGCGGCAGATTGTTCTCCCAGGGACAACGTCTCGGGGATGGAGGAGCAGCTGCTGTGGGGGATTGAGGAGAGGAGGCAGGGGGACCGCCCTCAGCCGCTCACGGGGACCGGGAAGAGGCGTGGGATGTGGACGGCACCCACGTCACGCTCTGGGCCGCGAGACTGGACTGAGGTTTTGCGGGAGGTTCTCCTCAGGGAGACGGGGTAAAGGGTGCGTGTGGTCATCCCGTCACTGCTCGCACCGATTTAGTTCCTAGAGTCTAACTGGCGCGCAGCGAAACGCACCGGGTTGCCTTTTATCGAGCTGGTGACTTTTGAGCTGGTGAGTTTTATTGGGTTGGTGAGTTGTGTCGTGTTGGTGAGTTTTATCGAGTTGGTGAGTTTTGTCGCGTTGGTGAGTTTTATCGAGTTGGTGAGTTTTGTCACGTTGGTGAGCTCTAGCAAACGCTCACATCGTGTGAACGCACCCTGTGGACACACGCTGACCGTTCCCCTCCTCTCCCTCCTGGGGGGTGACGCCCGCCCCAACCCCACCTCGAAAGAGGCAGGCGTGGCTGGGGCGTCACCGGGCCGGGGTCATTCTCCGGCTCCAGGACGTCACGGCAACAGGGTCCCACGGTTCGCACACGGCCCAGCCGGGCGACCCTCCCTCGGAGCCTTTGGGCCTCTTCGCCTTGCGTGTGTCAGTCTCGTACAACTGCAGGTGAACCAACAATCATCTCAAAATAAAAAGTGGGATTAAAAACGAGTGAGAACGTGCACAAGAATAAAAGTGTGTGGCGAGGACACGCTGCCTGGGAGGGGTGGTGACCGACACCGACCAGCCGCAGTCCCTGCGTGTGTCCGTAGCTGTGCCTTTAAGAGTCTGTGACCTTTGCTGGTCACTGACCTGCTCTGGGTGTCCCCGCCCTAAGTGAGAGATGAAAGGCCTCAACGTTTTGAAGCCCTCCAAACATTGTTCTTCTATGGTGAAAGCACCGTTTAGGGACCTCTGCCTGCTGGTGTTGTGGCAACGTCTGCGTCACGGTCTGTGATTGCGACGTCATAGCAACGCTTCTTCATTATGTATGTTCTGTTTGTGTCATGAAAGGACCGGGGGTGGAGCCGGACGGTGCTCTTCTGTCTTGTTTGTCTGTCTGCTGCAGCCTGACCCTGCGGGTCTGGCCACACCTGCCCTGGCCCTACCACGGAGCTTACCGTGTGGGGGCTGCTCAGTGAGCGCGGTGGGGGACCGGCCCACCTGCGTGGCAAGTCCTCGGTGGCTTGGTGTGCCAGCCAGGGCTGCCAAGCCACGTGGAAGGGCGCCACCACCCAAGGGATCGCGACAGCCTCCGCACCCCAACACAGCCCGCCCGGCTCTGCACGGGCTCACCCGATGTGAGGTGGGAAGCGTGTGGGGGCCTGACGAGTCCCCCGGGCGCCTGTCTCACTTCTCCCCACATGCTGGTCTTTTGCACAGACTGGCAGAGGGCAGAGGGCAGAGGGCACAGGTGAGCACCGTGCCTCCTGGAGGGACACGGTGCGGGTCAGGCCCTTTCACCCCGAAGGCCCCTCGCGGCCGCGTGTCCGCAGGTGCTGCGTCCTAAGTGCTTCCCATGTGTTCTCCGTCTCGGTCCTCGTGCCTGGTGTCTGGCGGCATTGGCCCCTCTCACGGGCCCCCATCAAGCCGCCTCGCCATCTCTGATGACCTGCTGCGATCGCTGCAGTTTCTGTATCATCCGGGCTCAGACAGAAGCAGAACCGCCAGGGAGCCCATAGCCACATGCAAGGACATGGGTGGTGGACATAGGCCCCCACGGTGGCGGAGTCTAGAACTCCCACAGCCCGCCACGTTGGCAAGCTGCGGGCCCAGGCAGGCGGGGCGGCCTTCAGTCCGGGTCAAGGGCAGGAGGACCGGGACGGGTGGAGCTGGTTGTCCCAGCTCAGGTGGGGCGTCCACCCTCACTCTGCCTCCAGTTCCACTGCGGCCTCAGGGATGGACGCTGAGCCCCTGCCTGGTGGAGGGGGGACCCCACTTGGTCTCCCAAGTCACAGCCACCCTGCGCCCAGTCAGACTGCCACAGAGAACAACCATCATGACGGCTTTACCTGCTAAGAACTTAGGACGTCTTTGTAACTGTCACCTTTACCATCATCACCATTCCTTAGTCAGCAGTGCCCTTACGGAGCCGTAAAGGGCTTGCGTTTGGAGCATGCTTCCGCGGGGACGGTCCCCAGCGTCCCCAGCGGCCCACACCCCTGTCCGCCAGGTCCACCCAGCCTGGAAATGCCCCCCCGGAGCCACGTCTGTCCCCCTCCGGTGCCTGGGCTGTCCTGCCCTCCTTGTGTCTCGTCCCTATTTCAGCCCCCGTGGCCAGGGACTCTCGCCATTCCCATCCATGGGGCGAAAACCTGGATCTCACGGGTTGAGTAACAAGCCCAGATCTGTCTGACAGGCAGAGCGAGATTCAGAAAGCCCTTGCTCTTGACGCCCGTGTGCTCCTGCCTCCATTTTTCTCACACGCACACACATGCACACTCACCCCAGGGCCGTGAGAGGGAGCCGCCCTTCAGTCATCCACTGGTTTGGAGAAGAGACCTCTGCCCGAACAAAGCTGGGTCTTCGCTGCACCCCGGCCGCCCCACAGGGCGAAGACAAGGAGGTCCATGTGGGTGTAGAAGCTCGTGTTCTGCTTCCTGCCACCCACGCGGGGGCCGTGAGTGCTGCGCCCACCAGGCAGCTGCAGCTCTGAGCTTAGCAGGAACGTCTGTGTGGGCATGTGCTTGGTAACATGTGACATTTGTCTACCTAGCTCTGGACAGGGACCGTGGACATACGGGCCCTCAAGGGAGCCCGGAGCTGCGGGCACTTGGTTGTCCCACCCGGTGGCCGGCCCCTCTGCAGCCAGTGTCCAGCACAGCAGGACCTGCAGCCACCTGGGGAGTCCATCCTCTCACAGGCTCCATCTCTGTGTCAGGGGCAGATGGCGTCTGCCTGTGCTTGCTCTCCTCCGCGTTCCAGGAGAGCGTGACTGCCCGTCCCCTGCCACCCAGGCTTTCAAACAAACGCTTATTCAGCCGACGCCCTGCACGGCCAGGCCAGCTGGACGAGGAGACGCCCAGCCCACGGCGGAGGCCGAGTGCGGGCCCAGCAGCTCCCTCAGCACCAGCTTCCGCTGCTTTCCTGGGAACCTCAGCCCCGGGGCGTCCGGCCATCCATCTCCTGCAGCTCGACCCCACCAGAAAGCTCGCCTGCCAGACGTCTGTGCCAGCGTTTCTTGGGAACACACCCCAGAGCCTTGCACGTGTGTGCACACACACTCACTCACACACCCGTGAATCAGAGCCTGCCTGTGTTATCTCTCCGGCTGAAGCCGGAGCTGCCTTGATCAGGGCAATTCCCAGCGTGTGAGGGCCGGGGATGCTTTCCGAGGGCTGGGAGGCCTTCGTCCGCTGGGTTCCTGCCAGCATGAGTCACCGTCCGCCTCTTCTCCTTCATTAGCGCTCAGGGAGTTGCTGCTGTGACCCTGGCGAAGTCCAGGGAAATTCATCAGCCTGCATGTTACACTTGAAGCACAGAATGACCACCGGCCAGACCTCCCAGCCCTGGCACTCGGACAGTCAGAACCTTCCCTCCTTTTTTTGCTTTTTCCTTTTGGAAACTGGTTGGCAACCTCCCAGTTGCTCAGCCGCCTTTTCTCCCTCAGTCTGGTGCGTCCCTCTGCAGTGTTTTGTTCTGGAAGCTTCCCTCATTGTTTTCCCAACCAGCGCGGTTTCTCAGTCCAAAACATACCGTTCGTCTCCACAGAACAGTTCTCACGGAGCGGGATCCCAGCAGCACTTGGGCACGGGCCTGCCCCGGACACGGCCCGTACGCCCCGTGCACCCCAGCCCGCCGCAGCCAGCCGGGACGCGGCCCCTTGTCCACAGCGACCAGTCACCGCACCGCCCGCCTGGAGTCCCACCCCACCCGGTGACAGCGGCCGACCCCCGCCCCCGTAGCAGCTCTGAGTGAACAGCCGTGTCTTCTCATTTGGGTGGTCTTCGTCCGCTTCCACAACTTTCACATCTGAATGAGTCCCACTCCCTCAGACGCGTGCGTGGTGGGCATCCCTTGGGGACACGGGCCCTCGCCGCTCTGCAGGGTTCATCAGGAGCCCGCTGTCCCTTCCCGGAGCCGTTCCGAGTCTCTGGGGGGCCTGCTCCCATGTATTGTGCAGCCCTCTAATCCAGCCTGTGACATTTTGGGGAAGTAATCCGTGACTTTGTAGGTGACCTCACTTGGTGGCTTGAGGCCAGACAGTGGGGACTGAGGCTCCCAGGCTCTGGGTTCCTGGGCCGCCTGGGCCTGCCGGGCCCTGCAGAGCACACGGGACGTGGGGTCCTAGCCTCCAGTCTCAGCCTGGCTGTCCCCACGCTGACTGTGCCCAGCCCTCCCACCCGCTCTTGCCTGCTGTCCTCAGTCTGGTCCCTCTTCCGGGATGGCCTCCTGCCGTGTGCACCTGGCCACACTCTCTCCCTCCCAAGACCAGCCATGGTGCCCCCTCCTCCAGGGAGCCTGCCTAGGCTTTGGGCTGCATTCAGCTGTGAGCCCCCCAGGCTAGGCCCGCACCCCCGGCCCGTGCCTGCATCCTCAGCCCCAGTGTGTCCCAGGCCCAGCGGCGTCACTGCACTGGCTCACCGGCCAGGACAGACCTCACAGCACTTACACGGAAGCGTCACCATGCCGCCCTCTGCGTCGGTGGTGAATGGAGGAGACGGGGCAGCGGAACGTTGGAAGGAAAGACAGTCTCACGGCGACCCGGCGGGTGGCAGGGGCCAGGCAGAGGTCACCATGGATCCGCCCCGTCCGTGAAAGCTCCTTGAGAAGACAGACTCCACGCGACCTTGGATTTCCACCCAGCGTGCCCTGACCATCCCCCAGGGCTGGTTCTTGGAAGGGCCCAGCAGGCCGGCTGCCTGGTGGAGGGTCACAGCCGCGGGCCCTGTGGGTGCCTTCGGTCGATGGGAGTGAGCACAGAGTAGTGGACACGGGGGTCACCAGGACAGTGAAAGGGACTAACAGTCACCCCGGACAACGGCCCCAGACTGAAACCGTGGGCCCCTACCTGTCTGATCGCCCGAGAAGTAGGTGAGCTGCTCCCTGAGGAGTTAGAGGCGCCGCGGGGCCAGGTGGGAGAACCAGCTCTGAAAAGCGAGACCCATCCTGACGCTGCTGTGCGCTTACACGAGAGGGGGCGGACGGGCGGGCACCGGAAGTGCACCGGCCACGGCACACTCGGCACAGCAAGATGCCTCCCTGCCGTCAGGGGAATGTGCCTCCGGGGACTTCCACGGACCAGGAAGCCCAGGCCCCCCGCCCTGTGGCCATGCGAGCTGGCGGTCTGCAGGAGCTCAGCCCGGCTCTGTCACCAGAGCCCCCAGACAGGCGTCGGAGCTCTGGGCTCCGTCAGCAAAGGCAACCGGGAGCACCCAGCCCCAGGGAAGGAGGGGAGCGTGTTGGAGGGCCCGGCTGAAGACAACAGCCTGTGACGCCTGTGCAGACAGACCCACCGGCACCGGGACCAGACCGGGCTCCGTGTCGGAGTGTGGGTCCCCGCAGAGCAGGGCACATGCGGGAGCAACTGGGCGCCTCTCGCTAACCTGGCTGCGCCGGGCCTGGAGCTGCTCACTCCCAGCCACACTGGGGGGACGAGTTCCTAGCCTTTCCCCCGAAACGCAATCAGTTTAGAGTGTGCCGTGTTACTGGAGATTCTGTTGTCCTTATTCACTAACAAGAAACCACTCCTTCCAGTCGCCGGATCTCGGAGCCGTGGGTCTCTCCCCGGCTGTGCTTGAAAAGGAAACCGTGGTCACCAGCCGGGCGGTCTCTGCGTGCGCTCTCTCCATCCACCCCGGCTGATCGCCAGACCCCCCAAAATGCTGACCCCATGCCCCAAGTCTACCCCACGATCTGCATCTCAAAGAATGTTTGGAAACAAACCGCCTGCTATAGAGATGGCTCCCTCCCTGACGGGCAGGGATCGACAGCGGACGCACACCCCCCTCCCCCCCGCCCCGAGGCTCCGAGAACTTCTGGTCTTATTCTAGAGCCGTGGTCACGGGGGCTGGGGGGGGTTTCTCCCCAGGGGCATCTGGCAACACTTGGAGACGGTTTTTGTCATCACACCTGGTGGGAGGGTTGTTACCTAGCAGAAGGGGGGGCACGCTGACACCCCCCAGTGTGCAGGACGGACCCGCCGCAGGGGGACCCGGCTCAGGGCGCCGGCAGGGCTCAGGCCCAGACGGCGGCTCGGGGGACGCGCACAGCCCTGAACGTGCCGTGTCTCGGTGAGCGGGGGCGTCGGCGGCTGACCTCAGCTCCGCTCCCGTGTCCGTGCGCTCATTTCTGCCGTGTCCACGTGGGTTTCTGCGGACGCGGGCCATTCCCTTTCCCACTGTTTGTCCCTGGGCCGCTTCACGATCATAGATCGTGGACTCAGTTTGGATGTTTTTTCCTTGTCTTCTTTCTTTTTTATAAGGTGTCATTTCAGACCTTGAGACCCGCCCCCCCAACCCCCGCCAAGTACTGCCGTGGCCACTTCGTTCCTGATTTTATGTGTAATTTTTTAACATCCTCCAGGTTAAGGCCTGTTTCACTATATTCCTCCTTCTCTCCCGAGCCCCCGCCTCACCAGGGAAGCGTCTTTCATCACCCGCGGCCGGGCGCCTGTTTACATTTTTGTCCCGTGTGTGTGTGTGGCGGCCTGGTGGCCGGAGGAAGGCATGAGTGCTGACAGCCGTTTGTTGATGTTGGTGCGTCCTGTAAACACTCGCTCAGGGACGCGTCTCGCCCCGGTTGTTCATTCTCCCTGAACATCTACTGATTCACCTCCGGCGGTTCATTTGGGTCCCACGAGGCTGCGCCTCTGGGGGCACAGACACAGGGCTCTGGGCCCTCTCTCCCGCCCTCGGGCCCCCCAGTGCCACTCCGCTGCCCCTGCTGAGCACACAGATGTGCTCACCAAGCTCGGTGCTTTGCCGCAGTGGGTCGAACGGTAGTGTCCCCCCGATTCCCGTCCACCCAGAAACTCGGAATGTGCCGGGATGCGGATGTTCTTTAGGCGAGAACCTTGAGGTGAGGTCATCCCGGACGCAGGCCGGGCCGGAAGCCCCGTGAACGGCGCCCTTTCACCGAAGGAGCGAAGCCGTGGCGCAGAGAGAGGCCCCGTGGGGATGGAGGCAGCGGCGGGGGTGCCGCAGAGTGAGGAGCGCCCGCGCCCCCGGGCGCTGGGAGAGACCAGAGGGTCCTCTCCTCGCGCCTTCGGGTGGGTCCCCAAAACCCCTTGGTCTCAGACCCTGACTTCCAGGTGACGGGAGAACCTTCTGTTGTCTCAAGCCACACGGTTCACGGCCATTTGCTGAGGCAGCCCCGGGACCTGGGGTCTGTCTGTGCACACACCTGGCCACCCAACAGAGCCGGTGTCCGCCGAGACGGCGGGGTCCCCGTTCCCGGTGCGGCCAGCCTCGCCCACCGGTGCCGGCGTCGCCCCTGCGCTCCACGACAGTCACTTCCCAACGGGCAGTCTTCTAGGTCAGGAAGGACACGGGAGGTGGGTCATTCTAGTGACCGCGGGAGTCCTGAGCGTGCTCTTTTCAGCACCACCCAAGCGGGCACGGGCTGAACTCCAGGCCCCGCCCAGCAGGCTCGGGGCCGGGGCTCTGCCCCTCTGAGCAGGAGGAGCTGGGAGGACCCCTGACCTGAGGCAGGGGCCGGGCCCCCTCCAACGGGGACCAGCGGCTGGGTGGCCACTTCCACTCTCTCCCACAGCCCCGCCCCACCTTCCCTGCAGCCTGGAGCTCGGTTCGCAGGGGCCTGGCTTTCTGCCATTTCTGTGTGGCTACTAGACGCTCTCGGGAACTTGTAAGACTGTAGAAATTGACTCTGCGGTTGTGACGGTGGTTTTATGGCGACCTCCACGCACCATCCCCTTGGGGCCACCGTGGAGGGCAGTGGCTCCCCAGCCCCGTGGGGCCTCTGTCCGGCCCGCCGTGGGCCCAGCGAGGCCCTGTCTGCGGGACGAGGAGCAGAGAAGGGGACCGGCTGCTGAGTCCTGAGCCGATCCTGTCGTAAAAAACATTCCTGCTCAGTACAAACTCAGCCACTCTGTTCCAGCTGACTGAGACATCCAAAGAACAGGATAAAAAAAGTCCTTCCTTACGTAAAGTTGAAATTCAGAATCTGCCTTAAAGTCCCACCAGGGAGAAGGCACTGAGCTCTTTCTAGAACATCATCCCTGCCCGGCGCCCCCAAGGGCCCTGCCCAGGTGGGGATTGGCTCCTCGAGGGCTCCAAGGGGCGCGGGTGCCATCGGGGGGCACTGTCGGGGAGTGCTGCTGCCTCGGGACTGGGTTAATTGGCCCCAGGCTGTGAGGGCCGCCAGCTGGCCTTGGGGCCAGTGCCCGAGGCCAAAGTTTCAGAACCTGCCCCCGCGCCCACCCTGCCTCCCCTCGGCCCTCAGCCCCCTGCCTGGATAAGAGAGGAGACCAGCCCTCAGGCACTGTGGCCCCTGTGCGCTCTCTTCTCTGAGACACCGAGTTCTGCAGATGCTGGGCCCCGCTGGTCAGCCCCCTGGAGTGGACTCGGGACAGCCGGGGTCCCAGGAAGCGAACTGACCCACTGGCTGGGCTCCTCCTCTGCCACGTGGCTTCCCGCTTTGGGCAAGTTCATGCACCTCTCAGGCCCTCCGTCGTTTTACTCTGAGCCGTGGGTGAAGCCCAGGTTCGCTGGTGGAGGGCTTCCCCTGCTCCCCGTCACGAGGGCGGGAACTGTGCGCGGTGTGAGGCGGCGGCCTCACGCTCAAGGGCACCGCGCACGTGTTCCAGGTGCCGCCCTGCCCGTGAATGGTCTTGACTCTGTTGGAAATCAAGTGGCAGAATCGGCCTGAGGCCTTCTCCGACTGGTCCTGTGCATCCGTGTGGCCGTCCTTAGGCCAACGTCACCATCCCGGTCGCTGCGGAAGTCATGTAGTGTGAACCCTACAACTCTCCTCTTTTCCCTTTTTTCCAAAGTGCTCTGGCTGTTGCGGGTCCTGAGGAACCAGCCTCCCTGGCCCCCAAAAAGCTGCCAGAACGTTCACTGAGGTTTACGGGGTCACAGTCAGTTTGAGGAGCCTTCACCCCCGAACGGCGAGGAACCTTCTGGCCAATGAAGGCGGTTCCCCGCTCCCCCGAGATGAGCCTTAATCCCTGTACATTGCGTGATTTTCGCTGCGCTGGTCTCGCCCTCCTTTGTGAAACTTATTTCAGAGCAGCTCAGATCTTCATGCTGTTGTAAGTCCCACTGGTTAGGATTCCGGTTTCCCTGAGACTCTTGGCCGGCTTTTGGACGCCGGCCGATCCACGGCTCTGCGGCCGTGACTGACCGACAGTCCAGGCAGCTCCACGTGGGCCTTCCAGGCTTTTGGGTGGGGGGTCTGCCACCCGGGCGTCCCGGTGGCCCGCCTTCCTCTGGGGAGCGTCACCTGTGGGAGCGTCGTTGGTTCTGGTTGCCGCACTGCCCAGCGTTACCGTGTGACGACAGGTGTCCCTGCCCTGTTCCTGGTCACGGACAGAAAGCATGTCATTTTCTTCCCGAAAACCATGGCGGCCATAGATTTTTTTAGTAGATGTGATTGAGTTGAAGAGCTCTTTGCTATCCCTAGTTTTCTGGGATTTTAATATAAGTATCACCATCAGCACACCCTGGGTTTTGCCAGATGCCATGTCTGCACCTGCTGAGCTGGGATTTTTGTTCATCTTGTCGCCAACCAGGGACCTGCCTTCCTCTGCTCCGACGCCCTGCTCCCCAACCAGACCAGGCTGGAGTGGGCTGGGCGACGTGGGGCAATCGTCTGGCCTTGAGGCTGCACTTGGGGGAGAGCCCCGTCTCTCAGGGGGCGGGCGCCTGCCCGGGAAACCTCTTCAGGACAGATGGGGCCCATCCGGGGCCCAGGCCCAGAGGCCGGGTGACAGAGGGCGGAGCTGGCACCAGCAGGGACGGCAGGCTGCCCGGGAGAGGGGACCCTCCTCCAGAGCAGCAGGCCGAAGCTTCGGTGCACCCTCGGGGGGGCCCGGCTCACACCGGAAGCTCAGACCCCGTCCCTCACTGAGGACGCAGCGGCCCCCACACAGGAAGGACCAGTCTGGAATGCGCCTGAGCGCCCGGGAGCTGTTCTCCTCTGTCACAAACCTAAGCAGGTGCACAGCCATCC
Organism: Artibeus jamaicensis; assembly: GCF_021234435.1. Classification (NCBI taxonomy): domain Eukaryota; kingdom Metazoa; phylum Chordata; class Mammalia; order Chiroptera; family Phyllostomidae; genus Artibeus; species Artibeus jamaicensis. The sequence goes on from NW_026522020.1 coordinate 4,854,487, forward strand.
AGGGTGGGAAAGAGTCCAGCCCCTCCACGAGGGGGACCTGCTGTAAGAGTTAATCAGGGAGCCCCCAGCCCCGGGACCCCGAGCGTGTCCCAGCCGGACACGCACGTCTGTGAAGGGCGGACGTGGATGGAAGGGTGCCTGTCCCCACGCACAGGGTGGCAGGACAATGGCCTTCGCCTGTGTCCTGCCCTCGCCTCTGTCATCCTCTGTGGGTGCTGACAAGTGCACACCGACAAGGGAGAGTCCCGGCGAGGCAGACTGTGCTGGGAGCAGCCATGTTCAGGCACAGCGTCCAGAACGCACCAGGAGCTGGTGAGGAAAAATAACCAGCTTTGAAGGGCTAATGGACCATGGAGGAGACACACCGAGTCTTTTAAAAAGGATTCTATTTACCTGTTTTAGAAAGAAAGGAAGGGAGGGGGCAAGAGAGGGACAGAAACATCTACTTGTGGTCAACTCTTGAGCACCCCCTACTGGGGACCTGGCCCACCACCCAGGCATGTGCCCTGACCGGGAATTGAACCAGTGCCCCTTTGGTTCACAGTCCGGCGCTCAATCCACTGAGCCACACCAGCCAGGGCCATGCTGAGTCTTTCAAATGTGACTGGAACCAAAAAATTTCTGGCAACATATATTCTTCCTTTATTAAACACATAGAACAAAATGAGCAGAATCTGTAATAAAATGTTACTTTTATGCGTAATAGTTAACATTTATACCATTTATATCATTTTGATTGTTAGAAACTCATATTAACCGCAACGTTGCTTTAATCCAGAAGAAAAAGTTCTAATACTTAGCCCTTCACAGTCATCGGAAATAACTTTCAACACTTTGTCGTAGGGAGGTGCTTCATTGTCGATTGGCGTAGTAGGAGCGCGGTAACAGAGGGTCTCGAGGGGCTTGCGTGAGGCAAAGCCCTGCAGGAAGATGGTGTGGGCGGCGGACGGTGTGGGTGGCGGACGTGGCGCGGAGCTGGGCTTGACGGGAGAGGGCGGGGAGCATGCAGAGCGCTCAGCAGGCGGAGCCCGTCGAGGGCTCCCCAGGTCGCAGTGTCTACATTTTAATGTATGCACGGAGGAGAGTGGGGCACGGGGCTGCTTTTAAACCCGTTCTTATGAGACAGCGGGGCCCCGGTCCACATACCCCTCCACAAGGCGACCCAGACGCGGTTTGAAAAGCGGATCATACAGGTGGCCGGTGGTCATACAGGCATCGGCGCACGAGGGTCGTGGGGCCGAAAACTCAAGTTTGTTCAGCGTCATTTTTCCCGTGAACGACTTGGTCAAGAACCAAATTAGTCGACACAGGAGACGTTCAAGAACTGAGGTTTGACAGCGTCCTGGAAATTAAAGACACCACAACTTTTTAGCAGGTGAGTGAAGTCTGTGGCTGTAAATCTCAGACGTCTGAGGAGTACGTGTGTTTTCCAAATACCACGGGGGGACATGTAAGGTCCAAGAACTCACAGTCTGCCTGGTGGTGGCAGAAGGAAAGGACCCAGTGGGCCGGCCTTTTACCCCGAGTCACGCACAGTCTGGCCCTTGAACCTGGCCTGGAACCCTTGGAGACAGTGTCCTGTGCCCGGAGGAAGGGCGCCCAGAGGGGCCGTCAGCATCCCAGTGACGTCTGCCCCCAGGCCTCTCTCCTCCCCACCCTCTGCCAGCCTCCCAGGTGCCAGGCCCTGTGTTGTGCTTAGAGCTCCAGGGGGGGCCCTCCGAGTTTCCCCGCCCTCCCCGGCTTCCCACTGCAGCTTCTTGTCCCCGGAGTCTCCCACCCCCGCACCAGCTGAGGTGAGGAGAGAGACAGTGGTCCGCACGGGCTGCGGGGGAGGAAGACACCCAGGAGGTGGAGGCACCGGCTGGTGGGGCCCGAGGGGCAGCCTGGGTGAAGGCAGGGCTCGGTCCACAGGGCAGGGACCGGAGAAGGGTCGCCAGCATGACTCGGGTGCCACCTGGCCCCGGAGATCTGACATCCTGGTTCCCACACACAAAGCTGTCCATGGTGATGGGCAGTGAGCCCCTCTTAGAACAGCCAGCAGACAGACGGCTCCTCCTGCCCCCCGAGCCCACGGGCCTGCACTCGAACAGCGGCAGCCCCCAGTTCGTGTGGGGGAGGCGCGTGTTCAGCACGGAGCCCCCCGTTTTGAACAGGAGACTGTCTGCCACCGTGTAGCTCCCGGTCGAGTCCCGCGATGCCGGCCGCAGGGGTTCCGCCTGTCTTGTCTCATTGGTCTTCTCGGCTTCCTTCGGACGTCGCGAACGAATTCTTCGTTACACTGTTCGTTTTTCCACTGAACGAGGGGGACCGGGCAGACCCGCTGATTTAAAGCCGCGCTGGGCGTTCTGTGAGGGACCCTCCCTGCTGAGGACGTGGCGTGTGTTTGACACACGAACAGCGTGGTTTGCACGCCTCTTACTTCCTATTCTTGGGCTGCCCCTCCCGGATGGCGTCCTCCTGTGGGAGCCATTCTTACCCGTCCGCAGAACCCAGTTCTCAGACTTCTGTAACCTGTTGGGAAACGCGTGGCCCTCTGTGCTCCGGACCGCGGCGGGGAGCAGGGTTTCGGGTCCTGCTGGTGCTCGGAGTAAGCCCCTTGGACCACCCGGGTGTGGCCCCTCTCTTGGAGGTGACGGTTCAGTTTTTTCCACTTTCTAATGTTTTTGGTTTATTTAGATTTTTACAGCTTCTGTTGCAATTTGTATATTCCTTTAAAATCATCCATTTCATTTAGATGTTAAAAAATTCAGCATACCATTTTCTACCATTTTCTCCAAACTTGCTGTTTTTCTCCATCCTTAGTTTTGCTTGTTCTTTTCCCTTGTCAGTTTTATTGGCCTTAGTTAAAAAAAAAATACCTCTTGAATTTCATCAAACAATTCCACTTTTTTTCTACTTGGAATTCCTAAATTCGCTTGATTGTTCTCTTCTGGGTCGTCATGTATGTTTTCTGTTGAGTTCACCAGCCAGCTCCTTCATCTTCGCTTTTCCTGTTTCACAGAGAAAGTGCCGGACTCTGCCGCCCCCACGCACACCTCCACCACTGTGTGCGGTGCACGCCCTCCCCGTCTCCAGGTCGCTGCCGCAGAAAGCGTTCTCCACCTCAGGAGGGCATCCATCGCTTCCTCCTCTGAAGAGGACAGACCCCCCGTTTGCCGAGGACGGAAACGAGCCTCGGAGCCAGGAGGGGCCCCAGGTGTTCCTGCTGGGAGGTGGACAGTTGGGACTCGGGCGCAGGCGAGGTCCAGTGGGTGGCCTCTGCCCACTGTGGGGCCCCCAAGTCAGCACACGCGTTTGCAGTCACGCCCCACACAGCAGAGGGTGCCAGCTCCTCGCCCGGTCATTTAACTGGCCCCCCAAGATCAAAGGAAAAGAACACCGTCCATGCACATTGTACGGGGGCTGGACAGAGGGGGGCTGGACGGAGGGGGCCCGCGTCCAGGGCTGTCGCCTCCTCTGTCCCAGCTTCCGAGGACGCAGCCCCGAGTGCTCCTCAGCGCCACTCTGTCCCCGCAACCTTCCCTCTCTGCCTGTTTCCTTCTCTCGCTGTCAGGCCCTGACTGAGGCCGTCTCTCCGAGGCCCCGGGCCCAGATCCTCCCCAGCAGCCTCCTGACGGGAACCACGAGTGCCCTCCCCAGCATCCCTGCACCCCACCTTCTCCCAGGGTGCTCCCCAGGGTGGCTTTGGAGGTTGAGTCGCATCGTGGTGGGAAGGGCAACGGACATGGGCCCTGCCACCTTGTGTGGTGACTCCAAGATCCTGATCGCACCACGTCCCCGGTGCCCCTCACGCCAGCTGTGACCCGCACTCTCCCTTCTGGTGACCCGTGCACTCGCCCCCAGAGCCCACACCACCCCCTTGCTCAGGCCCCCCCAGCCCTGCGAGATGAGCCCCACCCAGGACACCAGCCTCCCGTCCCCCAACCCTGCCACCTCCGGGCTCTGGCCTCCTGCCTGCAGGGTCCCATCCCCATGGCCCCTCTTCATCTGTGCCCCAGCACGAGGGTCTCTGTGGCGCTGTCTTCTGCCCCAGACCCCCAGGGGGGCCGTGCTGAGCCCCTCGCCTGGCCTCCAGCACACTCCTCTTTGTCCCCAGCCTTCTGTGCGTCCTCTCCCAGGTTGGGGGTGGGGGTGGGGGCGTCCTGTGTTTGTGGAAGACGAGAGCTGGCCTTGTTGTCAGCAGAGTGTGGGAGCAAATGATCGGACCCCTGCCGTGCCCTGAGCACATGACCCCTGCCTCCTGACTGCCCCTGAGCCTGTAGGGAGAGCCCAGGTCAGGACTCCACACCCAGGGCCACCCAACGCCCGGCTCAGTGGGGGGATGGGCCCCAAATTCAATGGCAAGTGTCTGTATGAGAGAAGGAACCCAGGAGGGGCCCAGAGAGGAGGCGAGTGGAGATGAGGCAGGGACGGAGCCGGCCCCGCAGGGGTGTCTATCTTGCCGACACCTTCATTTCGACCCTGTGGCCTCCAGAACCGTGAGAAAATTAACACCCGTGTTTTCCAGCCGCCCAGTTTGCGGCTGTCTGCCATGGCAGCCCCGGAGACTGACGTGTGAGCCCTCCATGGTCTCATCGGGACCCTATCTCCAGCCCTTCCCCACCATGCCCCTCCTGCGCACGGGGGCCAGCGTGGGCCCCGGGGTGCTCCCGCCCAGCACCCACACACGGCCACACATGGACGGCGTTTCCCCAGCCTGCTGGTCTCTGTTCACAAGCGACCCCCCACCGGGGTGGCACCAGCCCACCCTGTTCAAAGCACTGCCCGCCTGCCCCCTAACCCACCCCCGACGCCCGCCCACTCCCCTCTGTCCAGCTCTCACCACCGAAACTCCCCCGACAGCACACCGGTGCCCGCGGGACGTGAGCCCCACTGGCCAGGCTTCCCCTGACCGACGAGCCCCAGGCACCTGGAACAAAGGCTCGTTCCCAGTAGGTGCACCGCCAATCTCGGCGAGCAAATGAGTTGAAGGGTGAATGAGGGAGGGAGGGAGGGAGGGAGGGAGGCAGGAAGGAAGGAAGGAAGGAAGGAAGGAAGGAAGGACGGAAGGAAGGACGGAAGGAAGGAAGGAAGGAAGGAAGGCAGGCTGGCTCTGCGGGAGGCGCCAGAGAGGCAGGGCTGCCTAGCGTCAGGGCTGCTGAGGGGGTGACGTCTCAGGGACTCCGAGAGTCCTGGCCCATCCTACCCCACAGAGGAGAGGAAATCAGCCCCCGTGAGACTCCAGGAACCCTGGGCTCAGGCCGGAGCCCTCACTGTGTGAAGACGAGCCCGGCCGCTCCCACACACCCGTCTCCCGTGGGCCAGGGTCGGGTACTAAGTGCAGGAGCAGATGGGAGGAGTGTGGTGTTTTCTCAGTAAACACCGAGCCGGGCCGGGAGCGGCGTCCGTGCCAGCTGACCTGCCTGTGGAAGGGCCCTGAGGGCTCTTCACGACCAGAACAGCGAGGTGTAAACTGTGGGTGCCCCTGTGGCCGGGGGTCTGGCTCGCACGCTCCTCTCCCCATCCATTAATTACGTAGCTGGGGAGCCGGCTCAGGACGCCCGGCCCCCGAGGTGGCTCAGCTCTCAGGGCGGCCCTGAGGCGTTTTCTTATCCACGGGATCTGATACCGAAGCCAAGAAATTCCTGGGAAGGAGAAGGCGGGGGGCTGAGCGTGAAGCACAGCTTGGGGGCCTCCTTAGAACCCCTGTCCCAGCCCCTCCGAGCCAGCTCTGTGCCAGCACCCTGACGGTACCTGCCTCCCCTCTCGGGGACCTGGGGAGGGGACCAACCAAAGCCCGATGTAAAGTGAGGAGACAGAGGCCTCAGAGCCCGCCTTACCAATAAGTGGCCGGCCAGGCCGTGACCCCAAGTCCTCTGCTAAGGGGACCACTCCTGAGGGACACAGCCCCTGTCGGCCACCAGCAACCCTGCTTGTTTTTGGCCTCCAGGATCTCCTGGGCTCCTGCAGATAAGGGCTTAACCTCCCCCATATCTCCTGGGTCCCGGGTCCTGGGACTGGCCGGGGCCCCGGTCACCAGGGTGATCTGGCTGCCAGCCCTTTGTTTAATCTGGGGTTCCAGCACCACCCAGGGTGCCCCCAGAGCTGCGACGACAGCGGGCAGGGGGCTGGCAAGTGCCCCCCCAAATAGGATCACCATGTCATGTTGCCCTGTGTTCAGTGGCGACCATGGACCCTGCCCGAGCAGCTCACCTTCACCGGCACCCGGGGGTGCTGGCTCCTCAGACGCGGCTCCTTGTCCTCTCGGCTGGGCCGATCACACGCACAGAGTCCCGGCGTGTCCCTCTGACCCGCCGACCCAGCTTCCCGCATCACGGAGGGCTGGCTCTGCCAGCAGAAACACAGCTTCTCACGGCCCCACGGCCTGCGTGGCACTCAGTCCGGCCAGCCCACCCTCCCACCGGCACTGCCTGCCATGCTCACCCCCCCCTGTGCTCCCCCGGCTGAGGCCCCTCAGCCCTGTTTTCCCGAGGCTGGGCCTTTGGGCCAGGCATCCCCGCATGTACTCGGTGAGTGCAGTCTCTACGCTGAGGAGGAATGGCGGGGTCAGCCCGGCCAGCAGGGACGGGAGAGTGACCGGGGCCGAGAAGCCTGGCAGCTCCGTCCCCCCGGCTGCAGGTCCCAGCTCCAAGGCAAACAGAGAAGTGCCGCTGAGCCTCAGGGGTCCCAGGGGTCCCGGGAGGTGGTGGGAGAGCCTGGCCCGGCAGCCTGGGGGGCCCTCTCCTGGGCCCCGGGCCAAGGCCACTGCCAGTCTGAGCCGTGGCTCTGGGGAAGTGACCGCTACGAGGTCTCAGTTCTGCACGTGAAGCCACCGTGTGGGGTGAGTGTACCCCCGGGGCGACAGGGGGGCAGCTTCTCCCCAGCTTGGGACCTCAGGAAGCCCCCAGGCCTGCGAGGCCTCCGGCTGCCTGTCTGTGAGGGGGGCGCTGTTCCGGCTTTCCCCTGTGGCCCCGGATTTGGGGGCTCTGGCGGGCTGAGCCCCGTCGGCTGCCGTGGCTGGCACAGGCAGGGGACAGCAGGGAGCTGGTCCAGCCCCTCCCGCCCAAGCTGGCCACAGCTGTGTCCCTGTGGGGCGCGCCAGCCCGAGGGTCTCGGTCTGGTCGCGGGGTCTCAGCCATGGCCCGCTCGTCGGGGCTGCCTCCATTTGCCCAAAGTCCGGCACCCAGCTGAGCCGACCTCCACGCCGCCACCAAAGCAGGACATCTGACCTCCTAACTCCTTTTAAAAACAGCCCGACTGTCCCCTGGATGAGAGCACAGTGACGCTACACGAAAGTTTAGGTGACAAGGCCTCCAGGGGAGAGCGGGGCTATGAGGGTTTGTCTAGACGAGGAGTCATCGGCGGGGGCCTGACCCGCCGCCCCGGCTGACCGGGCCCTCAGGGGGGAAGGGGCTGGGGCCCCCCAGAGCAGAGGGGCTCCCGGGAATCCGCAGGGACTCGGCTTCCTCCCTGCCTCCCACCCCTGTCCCTTGGCGTCCTGCCCAGGTGGCCCCTCACCTGGCCAGGGAAGACTGACAAGGACAAGGGACGTGCTTTCTTGTTGGTTTGTGCCGCCTCCCCCTCGAGACCAAGTATTTTGCACAACAGTAAAGGTGCCTCCCAGAAACCCAGGAAGCAACTTGGTGACCTCAGAGGTGAGGTTGAGCAGCGCAGCCTGCGCTCGGTCCCGTGGGGCCCAGTGACCGCAGGGCCCAGTGACCGCGGCTGGGGCGGGAGCTCTGGGGCATGTTCGGGGGGGGGGGGCTCGCCGGTAGAGGCGGTAGTTTGCGCCTTTGTGAGCTGTGTCTCTTTGACGAGTTAAAGTTCACCAAGCTGTGTGGAGCATCATGGGAAATGAGGACAGGGCTCTGCAGGGTCCGAGGGGCCAGAACACAGCATGGGACTCGGACACCGGGGAAGGAGGGTCCCAGCCACGTCCGCCCCTCCCAGGCCGACCCCTCCCCTCTGCCCCCTTTACCTCCTGGGGTGCTCCATGCTGTGTCTCTGTCCCCCTGCCTCTGCCTTCAGCGTCGTACGAGAGGAGGGCTCCTGGCTCCCGCCGCATCTGGGGGTCCTTCGACCACCCCCCAAACCACATCAGCGTTCACCAGTGGCTCGGCATCCCCAGCCACGCCAGCACTCGGAATGAATCAGGCACCACCAGACCGCACAGAGGAAGACCCAGTAGGTGGGCCGCACCTCGCTGGAGCGAGGCGGGAGGCGGGTGAGGAGGGGCAGGGGAGGCAGCTGTCAGGCCTGGGTGGGTGGGGAGGGTCGGAGAGGGACGCACAGGGTCCGGGCTCCCCGAGCAAGGCGGGCCCTCCTTTGTGCGAGGCCTGGTCCTGCCCACCAACAGCCCTGCAACTCACTTCCTTGCAAAGTGAACTGCATCCTCCCTGAGCAGCCAGAGGCCCCCCTGCTGCCCCCTCCATGTCCTCTGTACATTGTTACTTGTACCTGTCACCCCCTCTCTGCAGGTCACCTGCCTGAGGAGGCCCGAGGCAGAGGTGGGGCTGTGTCCAGGGTTCCCAGGTCCTCCTGGCCAACAAGCAGGACAGGGAGCCACAGCCGCCTGTGCTGGACTCTCCTGTGCCCCCTGGTGGCTGCCGTCGGCAATAGCCGCAGACCTTGCCCTCTGCCCTAGGGGCTGCCCAATGGGCCCCAAGGCTGACCCAGGCTTCTCTCCTCCCCGGGGCCGGGCAGAGGCTGTGGTGCTCCTCTGTGACCCGGGCCAGGCCCGGCTTTGGTGGGGGAGGCAGGGGGCACACTTGTCCTGGAGCTGAAGCTGGCTTTCTGTTCGTCCGGAAAGCCCCCGGCTCTTTCTACCATCTTGCTCAGCCCCGCTGGGCTGCTGGAGTCCCTCCAAGCCCTCGCCTGCCTCAGGGTGCGCCTTGAATAAAGGGGCACCGAGTGCGGCTGCCCCCCACACAGGCGGAGCCCCTCCCTCCGGAAAGCCGCCCCCACCAGGGCCAGAGGACACCGTACTTCTGGGCCCACACCACCCAGGACAGCCCCGAGAGACAGAGGGACTTCACCCCACCTTCACTCAGACATTTCTGTCTCAACCAGCCGCCCGAAGCCGTCCACCTTGTCCTGCGAGGCCCTTCGAGTGCCCAGCAAACCCGGCTCCTGACCCGAGGCCCCAGATGCCCTGCCCTCCGGGGCGAGACTCCGGGGCGAGACTCCGGGGCTGTGCACGGCCCACTGCCCGGGGCCCTGCGGCACGTGGCCGCATCCTGCCCAGCAGTCTCCTCTCGCCAGACCGTGGCAGCCATGCCCTCCGGTAGGGCCCCCTGGGCTGCTCTTCCACTCGGGCCCAGTGACCTCAAGCTCCAGCAGCCCCTCCAGGACAGCTGGTGTTTCCAGTCACCTGGCAGGGGCTGGGGCAGGTTCTGGGGAGGGTGAGGTGGGGGGTGGGCACAGCAGGTGGGCAGCCACCAGAGCCAGAGGCAGGTGGGGAGATGCCCAGCACCTGGGGCAGAGCCTGGGGCTGGCCTGTATGCTCTGGTAGCCTGATGCTACCTGTCCCCAGGGGGCTGGTGGGATGCCTGAGCCCCTGGGATGTCCTCCCCCCCAGATCATGAGGCTTGTGGGAGCCGGTTACCTGACTCTTGGTGTCCAGTGGCCCCTGTGTCACTAAGTCCAGCAGAGGAGTGTGCGACACAGCCTGGCAGCTTCTAAGACGCTGCCCAACGCTGCCCAGTGCAGGTGTCCGGTAGGCTGCCATCTCCAGAGGGATGTCCCCACACGTCAGCTGGGTGGGGGGGTCACGAGCTGCCCGGGAATCAAGACAAAGCCCACCGCTCCGGCGGCCCCTCCGGGTGGCCCGGGATCTGCCTGTGCTGACCAGGACTGAGTCCTTCCCTGCCCTGGCGGGCCAGCTGGAGGGTGAGGGCTCACTCCTGGCACCACAGACCCGAATCCACGCCCCGGGGCACACCCGGCTCAGGGGGGACCCTACGGCCTCTTACCCCCAAGTCTTCCTCGCGCCCCTGACAGCGGCAGGGATCACCCAGCCACTCAGCTCGTGTCCACGATTTGACCCACAGAAGAAGGCCACCACCCACTCGGCCCTGGCAGCCTGCACATCCCTCAGATCCATGCTTTTGCCCTTTAATTAAAAATAAAAAAGAGCCCTGGCTGGTGTAGCTCAGTGGATTGAGCACAGGTCTGCAAACCAGAGGATTGCGGTTCAATTCCCAGTCAGGGCACATGCCTGGGTTGCAAACCAGTTCCCTGCAGGCCAGTCCCCAGCAGAGGATGCACTAGAGGCAACCATACATTGATGTTTCTCCTTCCCCTCTAAAGATAAATTAAAAAAATAAATATAAAAAAAATAAATAAAAAAGAGACTTTCTGCTCAGAGTCACCTCGAGTCATCACGGGCATGCACCCATGTCCACCCCAGCTCGCATGTGCGTGGGCCCCGCCTTCACGTATGAAGGCTGTGACGGGTCCTGCAGCAAACACGCGTGACTTTGTGCGGTCCACAGGCACCGAGTGCTCAGCAGCACCCTCCCAAAGCCGGGATGCGCGGGGCTCGGGTGACCTGGGCGTCCCCAGGCGTGGCTGGGCTCTGCAGCAGCAAAGGCCCCTGTGGGCCCCGGGAAAACCGCGCCAGGCCCACAGGGGCACTGTGCCAATGTCGGGAAACTGCGCCAGCAGGTGACTTCCAGGGCACATCCCACTTCATCCTCCTCCCCTTTTCCAGATACTGAAAAGAAAGACATTTTTAGGAAACAAAAAGCAGAAAAGAAAAACCAGGGTGAGAGTCGCTGGGCTTTTGAGACAAGCTGAAGGCCTTGCACGTGGGGGGAGGGAGCGGAGGGGAGCTGGGTGGGGCGGGGGTCACGTCATTACCGGCAGGAAGGGAGTGCCCCCGGGGGGACGTGGGCGTCCGACACAGGCCTCCGTGACCCTGTCCAGACACTGAAAGATCCCTGGATCCCAAAAAGGCCAAATAACTCCTGAGGCTTATATTTCATTTGAGACTTTACAGCTATTTACTGGAAAAACATCTTTTCTACTCAGAGGGGAAGGAAGAGGACCTTTCTCCTCCTTCCTCCTCCCCTGTCTCCAAGACGCTTGGCGAGGAGCTGCATTCCAGCCCCATCCCAGGTCCCCCGGGCCCTCCTCCGGGGTGGAGGAGGCAGGGACCAGTCCCTGGGCCACACCACGGAGGACCCCCCCTGCACCCCCGCAGCCCCCAGCCCCAGTGCTCTGACCTCTGCCCTGTCCGGCTCCGAAAGGCCACCTGGAAACCAATCTTTCCCTCAGACATGCTGGCCTATTTATTTTTAACTTCAGTTTATTACACTCAGAACAATAAGATGAGAAAACCTAATTTAAAAACAGCCACAGTTCTCCCCACCCTAACAAACTGTGTTCATTTTTCCCTTCCCTCTGGCTCCGCACAGGCACGCAGATAATTGTTCCAGGGCTCTAAGCAGGGCACCCAGGGGCTTGCGATTTGCTCTGTGACATGAACTCCCCCTGAAACGCTGTCCAGGTTTCCATTTGGTCATTGTGATTGTTTAGGAGAAGGGCTGCCATCTGTGTGGGAAACGCGGGGTCCTTGCCCTGCCTGTGCCCTCCTACAGGCTTGGAGGCGACGCTAACCTCTCCTTTGTGGTGGGTTTTGGAAGGAGCGTCTGCTCACGGAGCCTTCGCTAGTGGGCACCGGCCTCTCCCGGGAACCGGGATCAGCTCAGCCCGGGCTGTTCCAGGCATCTCTGCACACTCTGAGGACAGAAGGACACCGTTTAGGATTTCACTTGGCCACAAGCGGACATGACCCTGACTTTCTTTTTGTCATTCTTTGGCAAACGGAGATGACGACACAGACCCCGTGCGACATGAAGAGTAACTTCGGGGCGGTGGCGGTGGGAAGGCCAGCCCCAGGACCTCTGAAAATTGCCTGGACGCAAACAAGGACAAAACCAGCCAAACGGCTGAAATCAGGTTTCTCAGAATCTGGAAGTTCATCAAAGACTCGCGATAAATCCAAGAGGCGCTTCTTCAAGGGAAGCAGCTGAGTCTCGGTAATGACGGTGAGCTCTGGGTATTTTCAGTGGCCGCAGTCCGGCTGACTGGGGGAACGTGTCCTCGACAGCCACTGTGGGGGACACAGGACCCAGTGGGGGGACTCCAAATTTCATCTGTTCTACTCAGAGGGGTAGAAAAGATGTTTTCTAGATACCGTCGAGTGCCTTTGCGTAGGAAAGACACTCAACAGCGTTGACTCCGAAACCCCGCTGCTGGAGAAGTGTCAGCCCTCGGCCCGTTTGGCCTGTGTCCTGGAAAACGTCAGCAGGCGCTGCAGCAGTCTGGGGCGGCGGGAACGATGAGAGCAAACAGCAGAATGACCGAACACATGGAAGGAGGAGGGGGAGAGAAGGACGTCCAGACCGGGGCTCTGAGAGTCTCTTCTTGTGTTCCTGGGCCTGGAAGGTCTCGTGCGGGTGGGGGCCATGTACCTGCCCCGGGAGGGCTGGATGAGGCCCGTGCTCTTCCTATGGCTGGGCGGGGACCCGTGCCCGCAGGAAGTGAGGGCTCGGGGCAGGCTGACCCGCTTGCCAGAGAGTTGAAGGGTGGCCCCCTGGGTGCAGACAGATTCTCAGCAAAATCTGCGAGACCCACTGGTGCTGGGAAGTTCTGCGCAAGCCCACCCAAGCTCACTTGAGCCCACCCAAGCCCACCAAGCGCAGACTTGCGTGGTCCCACAGGACCAGGAACACAGCCTTAGCTCAGGACAGTCACCAAACACACAACCAGCGGTGACTACAACGGACCTGAGGACAGGAGGAGCCCGATTTCAGGAGCTGCCATATCACGTTACTTATGCTCAGTTTTCAACAGAAAAGGACAAGGCAGGCAAAGAATCCAGGGTGACGCGCCCAGGGCAATGAAAGCAGTGGGCAGACGCTGTCCCTGAGGAGTCCCGGCCTTGGGCTTCCTGGACAAAAACTTAAGTCACTGATTTATTTTTAAAAAATATTATTTATGTATTTATTTTTAGAGAAAGGGAGGGAGAAAGAGAGGGAGAGGAACATCAATGTGTGGTTGCCTCTTGCACGCCCCCTACTGGGGACCTCATCCTCAAGCCAGGCATGTCCCCCAACTGGGAATCAAACCAGTTGACCCTTTGGTTCACAGGCCAGCGCTCAACCCATGGAGCCACCCAGCCAGGGAAAAGTCAGTTACTTTAAATATGTTTAAAGAACTAAAGGAAAACATGATAACTCTGTCTCACCAAATGTAGAAGATCAATGAAGAGACAGAAATTACTTTAAAGAAGAAGCATATGGAAATTCTGTAGTTGATAACTAGAGCGACCAAAATAAAAACTTCAAGAGAGGGACCCAACAACGCATTTGGGCTCTAAACTGAAAAAATCAATGAGCTTGAAGATAGGTCAGGGAAACTTTTTCAGCCTGAGAAACAGAAAAAAATGGAATAAAAGTGAACAGAGCCTGAGAGATTTCTGAGATGCCGTCAAGCACACCAACAATTAGAGAGGGGGTCCCTGAAGGGGAAAAGAAAGAGGAAGCAGAAAAAGCATTTGAAAAACAATGGGCAAAACTTTGACACTTGGTGAAAACCCTTAATCTACATGTATATGAAGCTTAATTAACTCCAAGTAGATTACAGAAAAAAGAGACCCACACCTATTAAAATTCAGTTCCTATTTACCTGAACTAGATCACTATCCGTTAAGATGTTGGTTTTTATCCTCAGGACAACCACTAATAAAATATCTTGAGAAATATGTAATAAATGAAGTGGGAAGTAAAATGGGAACTACCTCTTTAATACACAGAAGAAGGCAGAGAGAAACCAAAAAGAACGATGTGGAGAAAGTGCTGAAACCATTCAGTGGGGAAGTGATAGCGACTTCAACATATGACATTGGGACAACTGGACAGCCATATGCAAAGAACAAAATTGTACCCCTACCTCATATCATATTCAAAAGTAAACTAAAAATGAATTAACCTAAAATGGAAGAGCTGAAACTATAAAGCATGTAGAAGAAAATACAGGTGTAAATCCTTGGGACTCAATTAGGCAATGGTTTCTTCGATGTGACACCAAAGATCACGAACAACCAAAGAAAATGATAAGTGAGACTTCATTAAAATTTAAACCTTTTGTGATTCAAAGCACACAATTAAGGAAGTAAAAAGGCGACCCACATAATGGGAGGGAATATTAGTAAGTCATCTACCTGATAAGAGACTAGTATCTAGGATATACAAGGAATTCTTACAACTCAACAATAAAAAGATAAATAACCCAATTTAAAATATGGTCAATGGATCTAAATGGATATTTCTCTGGAGAAGAATACGAATAGCCAATAAGCACATTAAAAGATGTTCAACATCATAAGTCGTTTGGGAAATACAAACAAAATACTATTAAGATACCACACCTACAAGGGTGGCTACATCAAATGGATGGACAATAATAAGTGTTGCCAAGAGTGTGGAAGAAATGGACTTCTGGCCAAGGTGGAGGTGTAGGTAGACACACTGTGCCTCCTTGCACAACCAAAAGAAGGAAAAAAATTTAAAAACAAAGACCAACCAGAACTGCCAGAAAATCGAACTGTATGGAAGTTCGACAACCAAGAAGTTAAAGAAGAAACATTCAATCAGACCAGTAGGAGAGGAGGAGGCGGGCAGCCAGGGGGGTGGTACTGGGTGGTCCCACCTTCACCTGCAGATAAACCAGGAGGAAAACTGAGGAGCAAGACAGGCCACGCAACCCAGGGCTCCAGCTCAGGGAAATAGGATCTCAAAGCCACTGACTGAAAACACCTGTGGGCTTTGCAGCAGCAGGAGGAACTCCCAGCTTCACAGGAGAGTTTGTTGGAGAGACCCACGGGGTTCTAGAACGTACACAAACCCACCCACCCGGGAATAATCATCAGAAGGGCCCAGATGATTGTAGGTCGTGGGGGAAGTGACTGAAAGCCGTCAGAGAGCAGAGCAAGTGCTACTGTTCCCTCTCAGACCCCTCCCCCACAGGCAGCACCACAATGCAGACTCAAGGGTTGCCCCACCCTGGTGAAAACCTAAGGCTCCGCCCCTTAATACATAATGGGTGAGCTGAGAGAAAAAAATACGGTCCAAATGAAAGGACAGATCAAAGCTCCAGAAACAATAAAACTGAGCAATGAAGAGATAGCCAACCTATCAGATGCACAGTTCAAAACACTGGTAACCTGGATGCTCACAGAAATGATTGAGTATGGTCACAAAATAGGAAAAAAAGTGAAGGCTATGAAAAGTGATATAAAAGAAAATGTACAAGGAACCAACAGGAAGTGACAGGAAGAAAACCAAGACTCAAATCAACAGTTTGGAGCAGAAGGCAGAAATAAACATTCAACCAGAACAGAATGAAGAAACAAGAATTCAAAAAAAATGTGGAGAGGCTTAAGAACCTCCAGGACAACTTTAAATGTTCCAACATCCAAATCCTAGGGGTGCCAGAAGGAGAAGAGGAAGAACAACAAGTGGAAAAGTTATCTGAATAAATAATAAAGGAGAACTTCCCCAACCTGGGAAAGGAAATAGACTTCCAGGAAGTCCGGGAAGCTCAGAGAGTCCCAAAGAAGTTGGACCCAAGGAGGAACATACCAAGGCACATCATCATTACATTACTCACGGTGAAAGATAAAGAGAGAATCTTAAAAGCAGCAAGACAAAAGGAGACAGTTACCCACAAAGGAGTTCCCATAAGACTGTCAGCTGATTTCTCAAAAGAAACCTTGAAGGCAAGAAGGGGCTGGAAAGAAGTATTCAAAGTCATAAAAGTCGGGGAACTTCCGCCAAGAGGGAGGCGGATTTGCCATGCCTTCTCACACAACCAAGTTTAGAGACAATTAAATATTAGCAATAGAAAACACAGCCAGAACACAGAATATTGAACTTTTCGGAATTCTGTTAACAACAAATTCTTCAGCCTGACCTGTAAGGGGCGAAACCAGCAGGTGGCAGAGTGGGGTAGCACAGAAAAACTCCGTCAGACGTGCAGAATCCAGGCGCAGGGTGGGACCTAGTGAGTGACCGAGCGAGCGACCGCCGGGGAAACAGCGAGGGAGCAGGGCTGCAGGTTGACTGTGGTCGCGCATTTGTGCACGGATAGACAAGCGAGGGAGTGGGCGATTGGACTGGGACCCAGCGGGTCCCCGCAGCCAGCGGCAGGGAGGGCGCCACCATTTCCCTGCTCTGACCCCACCTCCACATACAGCATCATAACCTAGCGACTCTGAGTGGCCCGGCCCTGGTGAACCACCTAAGGCTCTGCTCCTCACCCAGCGGCACGAAACAGCAGAGGGTGCCACCATTTCCCCACTCTGACCACGCCTCCACATACAGCGTCACAACCCAGCAACCTGGGAGTCCAAGGCTCGGCTCCTCACACTTAAAGGGCGTGAACAGACCAAAAATGGCTCAAGAAGATCTCAAAGCCCCAGAGCCTATAAATCTAAGCGATGAAGAAATAGCAAAACTCTCAGATGCACAGTTTAAAACACTGGTCATCAGGATCTGTGTTGCAGAACTGGTTGATTATAGCCACAAATTAGACAAATATATGAAGGCGAAACTAATTGAAATGAATGGAATTGCACAGGAAACCAATAGCGATGAAAAGGAAACTGGGACTCAAATCAACGGAGTGGACCAGAAGAAAGCAAATAATGGCCAAACAGAAAAGAGTCAAGAAGCAAGAATTCAAAAAAATGAGGAGAGTCTTAGGAACCTCCAGAACATCTTTAAACGCTCCAACATCTGAATTATAGGGGTACCAGAAGGGGGAAAGGCACAGCCACCAGTGGAAAATTTATTTGAACAAATAATAAAGGAGAATTCCCCCAATCTGGCAAAGGAAATAAACTTCCAGGAAATACAGGAAGCTCAGAGAGTCCCAAAGAAGTTGGACCCAAGAAAGAACACACCAAGGCACATCATAATTACATTAGCCAAAATTAAAATGAAGGAAAGAATCCTAGAAGCAGCAAGAGATAAGGGGACAGTCACCTACAAAGGAGTCCCCATCAGACTGTCAGTGGATTTCTCAAAAGAGACCTTACAGGCAAGAAGGGGCTGAAAAGAGGTATTCCAAGTCATGAAATCCAAAGACCTACAACCAAGATTGCTCTATCCAGCAAAACTTTCATTTAGAATGGAAGGACAGATAAAGTGCTTTTCAGATAAGATCAAATTCAAGGAGTTCATCATCACCAAGCCCTTATTATATGAAATGTTAAAGGGACTTATCTAAGAAAACAAAGTTAAAGAAACATGAACAGTGAAAGGACAACAAGCTCACAGTTATTAACTACCACACCTAAAACAAAAGCAAACTAAAAGGACAGCTAGATCAGGAGTGGAAACATAGAAATGAAGATCTCAAGGAGGGTTAGCAACAGGGGCGTGGGAGGAGGAGAAGGGGGGAGAAAGTACAGAAAATAAGTAGCATAGACAGTAGATAGAAAATAGATGGGGGGCAAAATAGCATGGGAAATATAGAATCGAAAGAACTTGAGGCACATGGTCATAAACTAAAGGGGGGTAATGGTGGGGATGGGGGGGTAGGGTGAAGGGGAATGAAAGGGGGAATAGAACAACTGTAACAGCATAATAAAAAATTTTTTTTAAAAACTTAACGGGGGAAAAAAAGTCATAAAAGGCAAGGACCTACATCCAAGATGACTGTATCCAGCAAAGCTACCATTTAGAATGGAAGGGCAGATAAAGTGCTCCCCAGAGAAGGTCAAGTTCAAGGAGTTTATCATCACTAAGCCCTTATTATATGAAATGTTAAAGGGACTTATTTAAGAAAAACATCAAAACTATGAACAGTAAAATGACAACAAACTCACAACTATCAACAAGCAAACCTAAAAAAACAAAAACAAACTAAGCAAACAACTAGAACAAGAACAGAATCACAGAAATGGAGATCACATGGAGGCTTTTCAGCGAGAGAGTGGGAGGGAGATGGGGGAAGGTACAGAGAATAAGCATAGACAGTAGGTAGAAAATAGACAGGGGGAGGTTAAGAATAGTTTAGGAAATGGAGAAGCCAAAGAATTTATATGTATAACCCATGGACATGAACTAAAGGGGAGGTGGAAATGTGTGTGGGAGGGGAGCAGGGTAGAGGGAAATAAAGGGGGGGGAGATGGGACAACTGTAATAGCATAATCAATGAAATATATTAAAAAGAAAGAATGTGGAAGAATTGGAACTTTTATACATTGCTGGTGGGAATGTAAAATGGTGCAGGTACTTTGGAGAATAAAATGTTAAGCATATAGTTACCATATGATGCAGACAAATTTTATTCATATGTACATACCCAAGAGAGAATAAGACATGTGTACATATAAAATCTTATTGAGATATATTCATAGCAGCATTGTTCATAACAGCCAAACAGTGGGAAAGGGCCACCTGCCATCAGCTAGAGAATAGGTAACCTCTCCAGACTTCCGGCCAAGATGGAGGTGTAGGTGGGCACCCTGTGCCTCCCCCAACAAACAAAAGTAGGACAACAACAAATTTAAAAACAAAAAAACAACCAGAACTGCCAGAAAATCAAGCTGTATGAAAGTCCAACAATCACGTAGTTAGAGAAGAAACGTTCATTCCTACCTGGAGGAGGGGTGGAGATGGGCAGCCAGGGTGGAGAGGACTCACAGCAGAGTGGCAGCTGGAGGACCCGGCAGTCCCACGTTTGTGTGTGGACAAGCCCAGAGGAACAACTTGGAAACAAGACAACACAACCCAGGGCTCCAGCTCGGGAAACTAAAGCCTCTAAACCTCTGACTGAAAACACCTGTGGGGGTTGAGTTGGCAGCAGAAACTCCCAGCCTCACAGGAGACTTCACTGGAGAGACCCAGAGGGTCGTAGAACATACACAAACCCACCCATCCAGGAATCAGCACCAGAAGGGCCCACTTTGCTTGTGGGTTGCAGGGGAAGTGACTGAAAGCCGTCAGAGAGCAGAGCAAGAGCTACTGTTCCCTCTCAGACCCCTCCCCCACAGGCAGCACCACAATGCAGACTCAAGGGTTGCCCCACCCTGGTGAAAACCTAAGGCTCCGCCCCTTAATACACAACAGGTGCATTGAGAGAAAAAATATGGTCCAATGAAAGGACAGATCAAAGCTCCAGAAAAAATACAGCTGAGCAATGAAGAGATAGCCAACCTATCAGGTGAGCAGTTCAAAACACTGGTAATCTGGATGCTCACATCCAGAAATGATTGAGTATGAAAGCAAAATAGAGGGAAAAGTGAAGGCTATGAAAAGTGAAATAAAGAAAAATGCACAGGGAACCAACAGTGACGGGAAGGAAATGGACTCAGATCAATGGTGTGGACCAGAAAGAAGAAATAAACATTCAACCAGAACAGAATGAAGAAACCAGAATTCAAAAGAATGAGGAGAGGCTTAGGAACCTCCAGGACAACTTTAAATGTTCCAACATCCAAATCCTAGGGGTGCCAGAAGGAGAAGAGGAAGAACAACAAGTGGAAAAGTTATCTGAATAAATAATAAAGGAGAACTTCCCCAACCTGGGAAAGGAAATAGACTTCCAGGAAGTCCAGGAAGCTCAGAGAGTCCCAAAGAAGTTGGACCCAAGGAAGCACACACCAAGGCACAACATCATTACATTACCTAAGATGAAAGAAAAAGAGAGAATCTTAAAAGCAGCAAGAGAAAAGGAGACAGTCACCTACAAAGGAGTTCCCATCAGACTGTCAGCTGTTTCTCAAAAGAGACCTTACAGGCAAGAAGGGGCTGGAAAGAAGTATTCCAAGTCATGAAAGACAAGGACATACATCCAAGATTGCTCTATCCAGCAAAACTTTCATTTAGAATGGGAGGGCAGATAAAGTGCTTCTCAGATAAGGTCAAGTTCAAGGAATTCATCATCACCAAGCTCTTATTATATGAAATATTATAGGGACTTATCTAAGAAATAGAAGATCAAAACCATGAACAGTAAAATGACAACAAACTCACAGCTATCAATAACCACACCCCCAAAACAAAAACAAACTAAGCAAACAACTAGAACAGGAACAGAATCACAGAAATGGAGGTCACGTGGAGGGTTATCAGTGGGGAGGGGGAAGGGGGGAGAAGGGACAGAGAACAAGAAGCACAGGTGGTCGGTGCACAGTAGATGGGGCAGGTCAAGGACAGTGTGGGAGATGGAGGAGCCTGAGAACTTATGTGTAGAGCCATGGACGTTAACTGGGGGTGGGGGGAATGATGGTGGGAGCAGGGTACAGGGTGGAGGGTAGTGAAGGGGGGGAAATGGGACAACTGTAATAGCATGATCAATAAAATACATTATAAATAAATAAATGAAATGAAAACATGACCAGGTCAACAGACACGCCACAGAACCTCAGGCCACCACGCAACGGAACCTCCCTCCCAGCCAAAGGAGGGAGCGCTTACACACACTCCAACGTGTGGGGACTCGGGCGACTCAGTGCCAAGTGAAATGAGCCAGGTGCCAAGGGCCACTCCATTCCTGCGGGATGCCCACAGTAGGACGGCCCACAGTAGGTCGGCCCACTGAGAGGGGAGCGAGGTCAGAGGCTGCAGGGCTGGGGGTGGGCAGGGGTGGGCGGGCTCCTGCGTGTGAGCCATCCCCTCGGGGTGTGAGCCACACGCAGGGCTCTGTGCCACGCGGAAACCCTCGGAACCACACACCAAGAAGTGAGAACGTTCGTGCAGCACGATCTCGCTGGGGGAGAACCGTGCGTGCGTGTTACACACGTCCCAGGAAGACCCACGGGGACACATGGAAACCAAGGACAGTGGCACTTCTAGGTGACAGGAATATCAGCTCCTAGCTCCCTATTTTCATTTCCTAACTTTCCGGCATGAGCATGCGATGCTTTGTAAAAAATAAAAGAGTAATTCTAATTAAAAACAAATGTTACTGCGAAAAAATAATTTCAAAGCTAATTCCTCTGTAACCAGACACTGGAACACCACTGGCCATGGGCACTGCCCTCCTGTCCACCCGCGGGGGGCGGCCGCGGCCCTCATTCCATAGTGGCCGTCCTCGCTTTTCCATTTGGCCCCCAAACGCGCACAGACAGCCGGGTTCGGACTTCGAGGTGGGAGCTGTTGGGCCTGCACCTCCCGGGTCTCGTCTCCTCACCCTGAGGCAGGCTGCGGCTCCTTAAGTTTTCCCACCGAACCAACATGCTGCCACGTATCCATCCCTTACACACCGAGGGGCTTCTGAGGTCATTACAAAGAGTGGGCTGAGAAGGTTCTGGAACATGCTCCTGGTGCCTATTTGAATGTCTTCCGTTGTGAAGTGCCCCTTATGTCCCTTGCCCATTTTTGTCTTCCAGGTTCTCTAGTTTTTATTGTTATGCTTTGTGAAAACTCTCAGCATGTTCCAGACACAAGTCCTTCGCAAGGTATTCGTGTGGCAAATGCCATCTTTCACTCGGTGGCTTGTCTTTCGCTCCCTCGTGACGCCTTGGGACAGACTGCAGGTCCCGCACAGACTGCGGACGCCGATGTCCAGTCTCGGTTGTTCTTCAGTGCGTTTCGATTATTTTCGGCTCTGAGGTTGGGAACATAACGTCCTACAAGCTCTTCTGAAAACTTTGCAGCCTGACTTCTGTTTCAGCCTCTGACCCGCCCGGAGCTGACTTCTGCGTGTGAAGGGAGGCCGGGCTCGTCCCGACGCTGGGGCTGTGGAATGGGTGCCCCCCACGTGCTGGCCCATCTCGTGGGTGAGGAATCCACGGATTCCTCCAGTTTGTCCAGCTCATGTTTGCCTGGAGTCCAGCTGAGTCGAGGTCTGAGGACCTTGCTAGGGCTGAGGCTGGAGCCCCCGAAGGCTCGCTCCCTCGCTCCCTGGCATCTGACGTCCGTGTAGGTCCCTGCAAGGCTCCAGCCATGTTGAAACTCGAAACTCACCGTGGCCCCGAGTCCATGTTCCCAGACGCACATCCCGAGACTGGTCGTGCGGAAGTTCGTCCTTTACTAGGGGATCTGGGATGTTGCTTCCCGCATCTGTCACGGACCCCGTGAAGGACACTCTGCTCTGAGAGGCTATGTTCACTCCCACTGTCCAAGCTCCCCACCGCTAGCCAGGGCCCCCCATCAATCACTGCAGCAGACGGCGAGCGTGGGGTGCTCCATGGCTCGGGCGTCTCTGCGTGGCAAGTTCCATGAACGTCTTTATGCCTCTTGACCCTCCATACTTTCGGATACATTTTGGTGTCAAATTCCACAAAAGAAAAGTGCAACTATGTTTCAGTTGGGGTTGCATGAAACCTGTAAACCACATCTATTTGGGAAGAATTTCCATGTTTGCACATTGAGTGTTTCACACCATGAATATGATATATCCTTCCATTTGTTTATGTTTTTAAAAACGCCTGTGTAAAAATTTCCATTTCTCCCCTCCCCGAATAAGATCCTCGTACATTTGTTTAACCTAATCGCTTGGGGTGTCCTTTTTAAATGCTATTTCAGCCGACGTCTTTGTCTTCCTGTTTCTGTTTGTTTCTGGTCTGCAGAAGCGTAACTGACTTCGGACCCGTATTAACCCCTGTGGACTCACCTTAGATTCTCTCCTGTGTTCTAGGCTCACAACCGTAACATCTGTGGCTTGGGGCAGTTCTGTCCCTTGACCTCCACTCCTTCTGTTGTTCTCCTGTCCCCAGCTGGGTCTCGCTGGCCAGGGCCCAGGGCGACGTTGGTGTGTGTGTGGAGGGTCCGGGGGTTGGGGGTGGGCACGTGTTTGCCTCCTTCCTGAACCGAAGGAGGAGTTTTGCTTGTCCAGACCACGGATGCCGTTTAAATGCGGGTCGTCTGCAATCGCCTTAGTGAAGTTTCCTTCTGTCCCGAGTTCGCTAAGGGTTTTAAATGGCTGTGGCTTTGACGAAGCCCGTTTTCTAGTCTATAGTGTGGTCATCTGTCTCTTTTAATCTGCTGACTGATGTTCTCTGTCACGGCAGCTCTACCTTTTTGACACAAGCCTGCGTGGTGGTCTCGTTTCTGAAGTGAGTCTGGTGGAGCCGCTCCGGGCTCAGGGTCTCCGCCAGGTCTTCCTGCGATGGCCTCCGCCCACCTGAAGGCTCGGGCCGAGGAATGTCAGCCTGGGTCCTTCAGACAGATGTCGCCTACGCGTGTGCGTGTGTGTGTGAAGGCTGGGAGGTTCAAATCCCGAGAAAGCAGGTGTTTCCATTTGTGTCCAAAGGCATAAAAAAAAATGAGGTTTCGTCTTGAAGACCGTCGGGCAAGAGTAAGGCCCGCTTCCCCGGGAGACGCCCAAGCCTCTCGTGTCCGTGCAGGCCCTCAACTGATCGGGCAAGGCCCACCCACGTTGGGGAGGGAGAGCACTCTGCTTTCTCCGGAGACGTTCTCACGGAAACAGCCAGGGTAACACATAATCGGCCACTGGGCACGTCAGCCCCGAGAGTCGGCATCACGCTCGGGCAGCCGCATTCCCTGAACTTCCGTCTTTGCCGACCCAGCGAACACTGCCGTCTGTGGACAGTTCATCCCCCTGGTGTTTTTTTTAATCCTCACCCGAGGATATGTTTATTGATTTTAGAGAGAGAAGGGGAAGAGAGAGAGAAACATAGATTGGTTGCTTCCCATGCACACGCCCCGACCAGGGATCGAACCCACAGCCCCGGGATGTGCCCTGACTGGGACTCGAACCCGGACACTGCAGCCCACCGAGCTGCCCAGCTGAAGCAGCTGCTGTTTCCTCAGAGCACTTTCTCCCGTGGACGTGGACAGAGAGCAGCCAATGGGAAGACAAGGCTGCTCACTCAGAGCTGCTCCCGCAGGGTGTCGGCCACCGTCACCGGGCTGGGCAGAGCCAGGCAGGCGGGGTCGGGGGAGGGGCTTTGTGGTGATCAGCGGGAGGCTCGGGTGCTGGGGGGGGGAGCCAGGGGTCTGGGGGCCTGGGGACAGCTAGCTGGAAGCGGGACGTCCCATGTGCCTGATCCGGGTGTATTTGGCTTTTTCTGGTTAGTCCTCAGTTGGAAATGAGGACAAATTATTAGGGAAAATAAGTGATTGATCAGGTTCCAGGAGTTTGGGGCTGATTGTCACAGGGCCACTGTTTCCCTTCCAGGATTTTCCTGGAGGCAGAGGCCTGACTTCTGATGGTGACACACGTCTGGCTTGTAGGCAGTGACCGGCCCCTTGGACTGGCCCCTGTGGACGAGGGGCCGTGTCGCGGGCAGGTCACTGTGGGCGAGGGGTCAGGCCCCTGGGCCGGCTGCTGCAGGCCGTGGGTTAGGTTCTATTTCTGTATGTGGCCTGGGTGTCGTCTCTTTGTCCTTCAGTCTCTCACTGCTCAGCAAGTAACAAGAAAACGTGACGTGCACTTGGCCTCCAAGCCGGTTTATCTGTTGTTGGCTGTACAATTGTCAGGATCAGCATCTGACTCAGAGATGGGAGATAACGACTTAACCACCCAGTTTGTTTAAATGTTTTCCACCTGCCTTCCCAGAAAGGGTCTGAGTAATTTCAAGAGTGGATTTTTGTTTAGGGAAAGAAGTTTTAAATACTGCAGATTGAAGTTGGAGGGGGCCGAACATTCGGGGTCCCCAGCTGACTGCAGTAGGCTCCACTGTGGTCCACCTTCACTGTGGTGCAGGTAACCAGACCTTGAAAAATACATACTTTGATTTGTGCTAACAGTGTTCATCTTCTGGTCCTTTCTAAACAAAATTTAGATCAAGCCCGGTCATGCGAGCTTTCACCGACGTTCCTGGAGTTTATCAGCCCAGAGAAGCCCCCTCCAGGCCCCCCGGGGCGCCCCCCCCCCCAGTGGTAATCAGGGGCAAACTTCACAGAGAATGGGACACCGGGAGAGCCCTCCAGCCCCCTCACGGCAAACAGACACGTGCGCGGCCCTCCCCCGCCAGCTGAGCGCCCCCCACAGCAGCTGCCCGGGCGCTCGCGTGCGGTGGGTCCAGCGGGACCGCAGACACAGATCTGACGTCAGGGTTGGAACCGGCGGGGTTGCGAGGCCGGGCTCGTGAGCTGCCTCACAGGCCAGAATCGTCCCAGCACAGAGAAGTGAAGGCAGAGTCCGGCCGGGCCTTCCCACATCCGGCATCTGGTAAAAGCCGCCGGCCAGCGCAGGCCGCCTCGTGGGACACCTGGGCAGGGGCTTGGTCCAGAGCCAGGCCTCAGGTGGGGGACCTCCTGGCATGCGGCCCACTGTAGGGCCGGGACCCCAGGGTGTCACCATAGAGAGTCAGGCAGTCCTGGGGGCCACACTCAAAGCCCACGTGGTCCTTGGAGGGGGCCTCTGCATTTCCACCTGAGGAGAGCCCCTCCCTCGCCAGACACACCGCAGCAGGGGACATGGGGGCCCTGACCCTCAGGGGTCTCCGGGGGCTGGCCCAGGGCCCAGCTCCAGGAGACGCTGCAGCCCCAAAACCTCCTGTCCCCTCGGTGCTCCTGAGGGGACAGCATGCACTTTGTCAAGTAGGAATTGTCTAGTTTAACCCTCTCTCCTCTCTCAACTCCAGCAAACGTTAGAACCCGTGAGCCCGGCTGCCTGTGCGTGTTTGGAAGAGGGGCCCTCCCAAGACTCCAGGGGGCGGGGCCCTGAGGGGGGTGGAGGGGCCCTGGGTGGGCGGGAGGGCCACAGCCGGGGGCGTGTGTCCTGGAGGCCCCTCCAAGAGCGCTTTTGCTGCAGGACTGGTTCCAGGCTTGTCCGTTTTGGTCAGAAGCAGCTCCCCCGTCATCTCCTACCCCACACCCTGCAGGCTCCGGGGCAAAGAGGCTTGGAGGGGGCTGTGTGGAGCTGGGCTGGACCCTGGGGAAGTTGGTGTTGCCTGTAGGGGCTCTGGCACCCGTGGCATTTTCCAGGTGAGCCTGGGGACAGTCACCTGTGCGGGACCAGGAAGGAGGAGGCCGTTTGATGACGCATCAGAGGCCCACGCCTCTTCTTAACCCCCTGGACTTCAGAGCCAGTGCCTGGGGTCGCCGTGGGAGGCCGTGGACCCCCGACACCACCCCTCACCCGCCTGGTTCCTGGGGAGGAGTTCAGAGGGTCGGCAGGCACCCCCAGGGCGGCCGGTCTTCCAGGTACATCTCGACCCCCTGCCCCTGTGAAACATGTCCACTCTGCAAATCGGAGCATTGCGGAAAGATTGACTAACACGGCCCCTCCCACGCCCCACACGGCCCCTTCCATGATGCGGGTGGGGGGAGGCAGGCACCTCGAAAACAGAGCCGAAGAACATCGGGGCCATGTGCGGCTGATTTCTCAGACCGTGGAGCGGAGAGAGGGTCAAAACAAAGAAAAAGAATCCCAAACAAAATAGATGTTGCAACTGCAGGGCGAAGCAGTTCGCAAGCCCAGAGCGAGCTTAATTAGAGACTTCAGCTGGAGGTTTGCAAATGAATTATTTACAATTCTTCAGAGGGAAATGGTTATAATAACAACCTTCACAATTCCAAAATTAAGCTTATTATGCTCTTTTCGTCTGCTCTAGAAACTCTCTGAGGTCTGTCATCAAGCAAAATGCAAGAAGGTGGGAGGCAAACAGCCCCCCGGGGTGGCACCCTGGGCCAGCCCTGGCCCTCGCTTGGCCCACGATGTCCAGCGGGCGGACCAGCGCCCCTGGTGTTAGAAGGGGAGGGTGCGTAAGCATCCTCAGTCTCTCCCCTTCCTTCTTTCCTCTCGGCTATGACTCAAGGTCCCTCTGTCCGCTCAGTTGGGACGCAAAATGGTGGAGGCTGAGGAAGAACTCAAAGCTCCCACACCTACCACAGACAGACCCCGCCACCGCCAGGTTTACATGAAGTGCCACAGCCTGACCAGGGCACCCAGACCCGAAGGGCAGTGCAGCAGCAGCTGTGTGGTTGGAGGTGAAGGTCTGTGTGTTTAGGATGCACTTCTGCAAAGCCATCACATCAAAGGGCCCAGAGAGAGCTGGCTTGTCCCAGACGCCTCCCACGGGCAGCAGAGGGTCAGCTCGGCCCTCCTGCCCGTCCTGTCTGCTCACCCATCCCTCACCCTGGGCCCGCCTGCGGGCAGGGCTTGCTGGGGGCGGGCCTCTGGCTCCCATCGACAGGGCCCTGAGACAGGCCCTACTCAGGTCTAGGGCCTGCCCGTCCTGGGGCAGTGGGACGACTCTCCAGGTGGCCCCACCTGGCACAGCTCACGCAGGCCGCTGGCGGCTGTCAGAAGGAGTG
The DNA here is from genome assembly GCF_021234435.1 of Artibeus jamaicensis. NCBI lineage: Eukaryota > Metazoa > Chordata > Mammalia > Chiroptera > Phyllostomidae > Artibeus > Artibeus jamaicensis. Next base: position 4,881,711 of record NW_026522020.1, read on the forward strand.
GGCACAGCACACGGTAAGGGAGCTGCAGCCGGAGCCGCCCGATGCCGCCGCCACGGCCAGGCCAGCGCTCTGCCCTTCCCTTGCTCCTTTCCTGCCTTCCCTTCGGAACCTGCCCCCTGCCCCCGCCACACACAGCAGTCTCCCACCCAGGCCCCTGCCTGTCCACCGGGCACACGTGGCCAGGTCTCCCCGACTCCCAGCGGATGGCCCCGATTAACCTCCCGGACACATCTGCTTCCCGGTCTCCGCCCCACCCCAGGCTGTGGCCTCCGTGGGGTCATCCCCTGAAGGCCATGTGGGGACACTGACTTTAGGACTGCAGGTCTCTGGTGCTTGTCATTGATCCCAGCTCTCATCCTCAGGCTGTCCCCTGACCTGGGAGGGAAGGACACCTGCCAGGGGAAACCTGCTCCCCCAGCCCGTCTCTGAGCTGCCCTTCCCGAACGCCAATGTCGTCCCGTCCTCCCGGCACTGGTGTCCCCTGTGTGAGAGGTCACCTGTGCTCCCTCCCAGAAGCCGTGGAAGTAACACAGGTGACAGTGACAAGAGTGTGCACATCACATGGCCACCTGGATGGCCGCGGTGAGGTGCTGGAGAAAGTGCGGGGGACTGGTGATGGCCCGACGTCCGTCACTGTCTGTCATTGCAGCGCCCTCTGCAGGAACATAAACACGACATCAGCTCCCGCGCCGCTCAGCCCTCCGAGCCGCTAGTGGGCGCTGCTCTCTCACCCCAACTCCAAGCAACCTGGCCCCGGGCTGATTCCTGGTTTGCTTTTTGTTTTGCTTAGTTTTTTAATACAAGCCTTGCAGAGGGTGACCCAGGAGACTGGCAGTCACGGCGAGCCCAGCCTGGAGGGAAGAGTGAGGCAGCCATCACCTATGGGGAACCGGCTCGGGGACCTCAGTGACTAGGACCCTCTGCGGCACCGTGACCCGCGCGCGCAGCCGGGCACCCTCCTCACCCCGCTCAGACTCATGCTGTGACGTGTTCCGGTGGAAAGCTTTCTTTGAAAACGAATGACTCCTCTCACCTTGAAGGGAAACCAGCTGAACAGTGTCCTGTTCTGGAAGGACCCCGATCACCAACACCCACACAAGCTGGACCGAGACACACCATGGCCATGACCTCAGGGCAGACCTGGGGGAGGGACCCCAGGGAGCTCTCCCGATGCTTCTCGCTGGGGAACGCACAGCGAAGTGTCGAGGTGGGCGGTGGGGGTGTGGGGCTGTGCGGCAGTCTGTCTTCATGTCAGTCTGCAAAGTTTCCCTGTGAGTGTGTGTCTTTCCTGCCTGGCACGGCTCTTCCTGCTGCCGCGGGAGAACCGCGGTGCCGGGCTGGTCAGGTGTCTGCTGCTGCCGTCTCCAGCACGCCCCGCTCCCCGCCTGCTCCTTCCCGTCCACCTGGAGCAGCGCCGGCCACCTCCCCTGGTCAGCTATCCCCCGAAGCACAGGCTACAGGCTGCAGAGGGAGGGAGGGACCCCAGGGCCTTCCCCAGCTTGCAAGGACTCCAGCTGGGCGAGGTGTCCCAACCTCTTTCTTCACCCCAGGACGGAGGGACAGAAAAGAGGGAGTGGAGTCCGCAGAGGTCTGTGCGGCCTGGGAAAAAATCCACGAGGCTTCCTTTAGCCGCACCCACCACGTGGGGAAGGGCTTTCCAGCCACCACCACACATCCAGGTGCAGAGAAAGCAAACCTGAGATTAAAGAAAGGTTTTCAAGACGAATGGAAAACCGAGGGCAAGTGTTTGCAACCACTGGTAAAGGACCACTAGGAAGAGCTTCTCAAAAGTCCGAGGGGAGAGACTCGCAGACCTGGTGGGACGGTGGCCAGTGACGTGAGCGGCCAAATCAAAAGGAAACAAATAGTTAAAACCGGAGCCGTTGCCATTTCTCTTCTGGCGGATTGGGGGGAAGTCAGAGTTTGGTGGTCTGCTCCGTTGCTCAGGCCAAGCAGAAGCAGACACGTGAACACTAGTGGTGGGGACGCGGAGTGGGTGCCCTTCTTCAGCGGAGCTGGGCAGACATCTAGAAAAACTGTGCATCCCCCTGCCTTTGACCCAGCAGCCCCTACTTCAGGAAGTCACCCCGAACAGCCACCCCGACTGTACAAAACTATCCTTGCAGGGACGTGTTCAGTAGAGCAGGGCGTAGCCTTCTCTGTAATCACGAATTTTCGGAAACAAGCTGAGCGCCCACATGGAGGGCGTGTGTTGGGTGAACGATGCAGCCGTGGACAGGAGCCTCACCAGGAGCAGGAGCTGGTGCGAAGTAAGCGTCACGGCAGGTCAGGAGGCAGAAGCCAGGTGCAGAGACGCATGTTTTGTGTGCTAATTTGGTGGAAGTAAAAACGGGTATATATACCTATTTTTGCAAACAGAAACGAAGGTAAACCGGAAACTAATGAGATCAATTTCCCAAGGGGAGGTTGGGCGGGGCAGGGCTGGGGGATGGTGTGGGTGGGATTGGCGAGGACTGCCGTGTCTCTGACTCCACCACAACCCTTTCGTATAGTTTTTGACTTTTGAAATCAAGTTAATAGTTTTACGTACTGAAAAATTAAGTCAACCAAGAAGGAAGGACAGCCTAAAATTGTGTACAAACAGAAACAATAACCCAGCTGCACACCCAGTGGCAGACGTGCCTGCCACAAATGCCCGCGTGCAGCCCTGTCCCCAGCCCTCTGCAGTGGCGCGGCCCTGTGGAGAGGGGACATCTCCTTCTCCACTCCCTGGAATCAGGGAGGGTCCTGTGACTTCTTGGATGAACAGAATATGGCAGAGGGGACACCGGGCCAGGCCCAGGCGTTGCCCTGCCTGCCCTGGCAGCCTCCTCTTCCTCTCCTGGAGCCCCAAGCCTCCGCCCACAACAGTCACCCTTGACTGGGGACAAACTGGCCGTTCGGGATGATGGCAGGAGTCCTGGAGCTGGACGGCTGCAAGGGGGGAGCGGACTTGGTGCCACTCAGTTGCTCGGTAAAAATGGTTAAAATGGTAAATTCAGACGGCCAAGGTGGAGGTGTAAGTAGACACACTGCCTCCTCGCACAACCAAAAGAAGGACGACAAATTTAAAAATGAAAACCAACCAGAGCTGCCAAAAAGTCAAACTGTATGGAAGTCCGACAACCAAGGAGTTAAGAAAATTCATCCGGACCAGTAGGAGGGGTGGGGACGGGCAACCAGGTGGAGAGGACTTGCAATGAGTCAGCAGCTGGAGAACCGGGGTGGGCAGACCCTCATTTCTCCTGGTGCAGATAAACCGGGAGGAAAACTGAGGAGCAAGACGGGCCACACAACCCAGGGCTCCAGCTCAGGGAAATAGGACCTCAAAGCCTCTGACTGAAAACACCTGTGGGCTTTGCAGCAGCAGAAGGAACTCCCAGCTTCACAGGAGAGTTTGTTGGGGAGACCTATGGGGTTCTAGAACGTACACAAACCCACTCACCTGGGAATAATCATCAGAAGGGCCCAGATGATTGTAGGTCGTGGGGGAAGTGACTGAAAGCCGTCAGAGAGCAGAGCAAGTGCTACTGTTCCCTCTCAGACCCCTCCCCCACAGGCAGCACCACAGTGCAGACTCAAGGGTTGCCCCACCCTGGTGAAAACCTAAGGCTCTGCCCCTTAATACGTAACAGGTAAGCTGAGAGAAAAAATATGGTCCAAATGAAAGGACAGATCAAAGTTCCAGAAAAACATACAGCTGAGCAATGAAGAGATAGCCAACCTATCAGGTGAGCAGTTCAAAACACTGGTAACCTGGATGCTCACAGAAATGGTTGAGTATGGATGCAAAATAGAGGGAAAAGCGAAGGCTATAAAAAGTGAAATAAAGAAAAATGCACAGGGAACCAACAGTGACGGGAAGGAAACTGGGACTCAGATCCATGGTGTGGACCAGAAAGAAGAAATAAACATTCAACCGGAACAGAATGAAGAAACCAGAATTCAAAAGAATGAGGACAGGCTTAGGAACCTCCAGGTCAACTTTAAATGTTCCAACATCCAAATCCTAGGGGTGCCAGAAGGAGAAGAGGAAGAACAACAAGTGGAAAAGTTATCTGAATAAATAATAAAGGAGAACTTCCCCAACCTGGGAAAGGAAATAGACTTCCAGGAAGTCCAGGAAGCTCAGAGAGTCCCAAAGAAGTTGGACCCAAGGAAGCACACACCAAGGCACAACATCATTACATTACCTAAGATGAAAGAAAAAGAGAGAATCTTAAAAGCAGCAAGAGAAAAGGAGACAGTCACCTACAAAGGAGTTCCCATCAGACTGTCAGCTGTTTCTCAAAAGAGACCTTACAGGCAAGAAGGGGCTGGAAAGAAGTATTCCAAGTCATGAAAGACAAGGACATACATCCAAGATTGCTCTATCCAGCAAAACTTTCATTTAGAATGGGAGGGCAGATGAAGTGCTTCTCAGATAAGGTCAAGTTCAAGGAATTCATCATCACCAAGCTCTTATTATATGAAATATTATAGGGACTTATCTAAGAAATAGAAGATCAAAACTATGAACAGTAAAATGACAACAAACTCACAACTATCAACAAGCGAACCTAAAAAAACAAAAACAAACTAAGCAAACAACTAGAACAGTAAGAGAATCACAGAAATGGAGATCACATGGAGGGTTATCAATGTGGGAGGGGGAGGGGGAGAATGGGGGAAAAGGTGAAGGGAATAAGAAGCATAAATGGTAGGTACACAATAGACAGGGGGAGGCTAAGGACAGTATGGGAAATAGAGAAGCCAAAGAACTTATATGTACGACCCATGGACATGAACTAAGGGGGGGAATGTGTTTGGAAGGAGGTGAGTAAAGGGGAAAAATGGAACAACTGTAATAGCATGACCAATAAAACATATTTAAAAGAAAAAATAGTAAATTTTATGTGTATCTTACTACAATCAAAAATACTCTTAAAGCAAAGGAAGGCTGAAGAAGACAATGGCATCGTGTGATTCTGGACTGGGGCCAGGCTGCTGGGGACATTATCAGGACACCTGGCATGTTCGTTTGGCTGTGACAGCGCTTCACCGACGTGAAACCGCCGGCTCCGGGACTTCGCCAGCCGGGGTGTGGCCCGCCCTCCGGAGGCCCACGCTGAGGTGGTTAGAGCTGGAGGGTCCCCACTGACTCTGAAATGTTTCAGCAAATGATAATAAAAATAATAAGTGTATATACACACGTGTAAACACAGAGGGAATTGTCCAAACATGAACAGTGGAGAATACAGATGAATGACCCAGTTTTGTATCTCCGACAGGTTTGAAGTTTTTTTTTCAAAATAAACGTTGAAATGAAAACAAAATCCAACAGGAGAAGAGAGAACGGAGGAAGGAGGAGGGCGCACAGGGAGACACGGCGTGTCCCCCGGGCCCGGGCTGCCCCGCTCGGGAGGGGCCTCAGCCTTTGACAGGCGTGGAGCCTGGCGTCAGCTCTGAGGACTCAAGGGCCAGGCCTCCCCGGGGACAGGGCCCTGGGCAGGACGCTGCTTCCACAAAGATGGGGGCAGGTCTGTTGGGGGCGTGGCCCCTCTGCACACAGGGACCTGCGGAGACTGGACTCGGCGACGGGTCAGGGGAGCAGCCAGGGGAATGTCATGGGAGGAGCGCTGGACCGCCGGAGCCGGCAGCAGTGAACTTGTAGCAACATGGTGAATGCAGGGGCCTGCTGTGGTGGCAGTCCCCCGCCTCAGGAACAGAGGCGCCCTAGTGACCGGGTTCCCCAGGGTCGGTGTCCGGAACGCAGGAAGCTGGAAGAGGACACCGGCTCCTGCGGGGAACAGGCCCCGGGAGGAGCGGACTGTCTGCCACTCAGGACATGCTCCAGGGGACGCCCCTCCCAGGCCCCGGCCCTGCAGGGTGGCCTGGCCCCAGCCTGTGCCACACGGCCTGCCTTGACTCCTGACGTGGCCCCCACAGCCCTCCGTTTCACGACCCCCGGGGGTGAGCGCTCATGCTGGGCACTCACGAGTTGTCTCGGGCGATTTTCTGGGGACGTCTCAGGTGACTCCTGGTCCAGGTGGCTGCTGCCGGCGCAGCTCGGTCACAGGGCCACTGCCCTCAGGAGCAGCTTCGCCAATGTTCTCGTCTTTTCATCAAAGAAGGAAAGAGTCTGTGGGTGTCCTCTGGGGACCCCGTTTGTTTTATTCTTCATTGTCATCGTGGCTGCCCTGACGGATCAGTGTGTGGGGACTCCAGATCCACCCGGGTGGCAGGAGGTCTCTCTTCCCCCGCATCCCCCATCCTGTCTGCCTGGCGGGTCTACCTTCCCACCCGACCGCTCGGCCTTGCCGTGAGCCATGTCACAGCCCCGGCTCCACGCTCCGCCCCGCAGAGGAGGGCGGCCCATCAGTCACTGGCAGGCGGTGCACACCCGGGTCTGGAGAGGGGGCTGCTCCCCACACCAGCCTGGGTCTGCACCCTGACTTTCGGGTGGGGGTGACGGGGGGACATCTGAGCAGAAGGCCAGCTCTGTCCGCCCCCCGCCCCACCCCCAGGCGGGGCCCTCCATCATCGCTGGTCACCACCTCGTTCAGGCCCTGACCCGGAGCCTGGCACACCCCCCTGCTTACCAACCCCCCACCACTGCTCCGTGTCCCATTTCTGTCCTGTTTTGTAGCATGGCTGTGACTCTGAAAACTACGTGTTATCGACTGGTTGCCCTCCATCTGGAGGTGGAAAGAAGCTGAAAAGCACTGACTTACAAGGCCGCAGCATCCAGAAACCCAGAAGATTCATTTCTTTACTGTCTTAAATCAACTCAAACCCGACTTTGAGCCCCACCCTCTGGGGCCCGCAGAAAAACGCGTCCCCTCCCTTCCTAGAATCTCGCCAGAATCCCATGCTTGCCAGGGGCCCAGGGCAGCAGAAAGAGCAGGGCCGTCACCACCCTGGGGGCCCCTCCCCGCCGCTGCTGCGGCCGTGCTGGGCCCTGGGGAACCCTCCCCGAAGACGAGAGCCCTGTGCCTGTTCCGCACCCGCACCCTGGGGCCCTGTATGGCCAGCCCACTGCTCCAATCCTGGGCCCTCTGGGACCCCCCCCGCGCCCCCCCCGCCCCCCGTCTCTTCCCAGCCTCGCTCCCACTGGCCTGTCGGGTGTAGGGTTTTATGAAACGGATTTAAGTTTTTACGAAAGACAGAAGAGCCTTGGGCTCAGCGGCTTTGGCTGCCTGCCTGGGAAGAACCCGAGGCAGAAACTTCCCAGAGCTGGTGACCTCGCGGAACCGCAGGAGGAGGCAGGTCCGGAGGCAGTGAGACTGATGTCCCCCCGCCCACCCACGTGACCCCACCCTGTCCTGAGAGAGTGGATAGAGGACGGAATGAGCGGCTGTTCTGAGGAGTGACAGTTCTTGGGTGGAGGGGACAGTCGCCAGTCTGGAACGAGGACGTTTAGTGTAGGGGCCACAGCACCCCTGCAGAGCGGACCCTGAGGGCACCACGGCACAGCCTTGGCAGCTGCTCGGGTGGACACCTGCCTGTGACCAACAAAAGGCAAATGGGCGACTGACGTTTTTTACTGTGTTCTGGTTAGTGAGTTGGGGGACTGTGTTTCTACGGTTTAGATACAGGGGGGTCTAACCTGCGCCCCACGGGCTGCATGCGGCCCAAGATGGCTGTGGACGCTGCCCAAGACAAAATCCTAAATTTAGTTCAAACATTATGAGATTACGTGTGATTACACGCTGCAATGTGTTTAATGTGTGGCCCAAGACAACTTTTCTTCTTCCAGCGTGGCCTAGAAACCCCAAAAGGTGGGACACCCCTGGTAGAACACTTACCACTAAAATAGTACTTTTTGCCCTGGCTGGTGTGGCTCAGTGGACTGAGTGTGGGTTTGGGAACCTAAGGATCGCCGGTTCGATTCCCGGTCAGGGCACATGCCTGGGTTGCGGGCCAGGTCCCCAGTAGGGGGCGCATGAGAGGCAGCCACACATTGATGTTTCTCTCCCTCTCTTTCTCTCTTTCCCTCTCTCTAAAAACAGATAAATAAAATCTTCAAAAAAACAGTGTTTCTTGTAGAAGTTGTCTCTTGAAGAGGTAAGCCTCAGTGACCGGGGCACCGCAGAAACACATCCTGCGGCGGCAGCCCCTGTCCCCGTTGTACCCACTGCATTCATCTGTGAAGTACGGAGGCGCGCAGTGGGGTGAAAAAGTCACCTCTGGGAACATCAGAATGTGACCTTCAGTGGAGCGAGAGCCTTTGGAGATAAGAGGAAGGTGAGGGTCTCGAGATGAACCCCCTCTGGCTTACGGTGGGCCCTGGACCCGGGACGAGGGTCCTCAGGAGAGCGGGGAAGGGGAGAAAGACACAGAGATGGAGAGAAAGGCCATGTGAAGAGGCCAAGGGCTGCCCACAGCCGCCGAGGCTGAGGACAGAGGCACCGACGGGCTTCTCCCTGGAGCCCATGGGGCGCCCGCCCAGCCGTGGCCATGACCCTGGACGGTGGCCGCCAGCACAGCGGAGGCCCAGCTTCCCGCTGTTTGAAGCTGCTGGGGTTCCGGTGGTTTGTTTTGGTGGCTCCAGGAAACTTGCACAGTAGTTTCCATGAAAACGTCTTAAAGGTTCTGGACAGGCCCACTGTCTACGCGGGGAGCCAGGCCCCTGGGGGACCACCGTCCGGATCCTCCTGCTGCACAGGCCCTGTGTCATCTGGACACGGAGCGCCGGGCGGGAGGCTGCCCTGTCCCGGCTGCTGCGCCGGACGCCGAACTCCGGCCAGCACGGCTCAGCAGGGAAATGACTGTGGGCTTTGAGGGGCTTTAGCCAGGAAAGAGGAGATTTAAGGGGTTGTACGGAGTGACCTCACAGAGTTGAACGCTTCTCATTTGGAAAAGAAATTAATCTCATTTTCAGTAGTTCCAGAGGATGCTCTGGAGGAAGGTTCAGCTTCCAGGTCAACTTAATATGACTTCCAGTTGGGTAGCGGGCTGTGGCCTTCAGGAGGCGGACATGCCTGCCTGCCGCTGGCAGCTGTCATGCAGGCAGCCCAGGGCCTTCCGTCCCAGTGGGCAGGGTCTCAGCCTAGTGGGTGTCAGGCCCAGGTGGCCTGGAGGCCCGTAAGTCTGAGTTTCTAGAAGCTCAGGGGTCATCAGACCGCGTCGGCGTTAGCTTGGCCTCAGGTCAGTCAGGGGTCTCACCAGTGGGGCCAGGGCCTGCCTTTCTGAAAAGTGACTGTGTCACCCTCCGGACAGCGACACGTGCCAGCGACCACGTGTTCCCTGGGCTGGGCACACTTGACTGAAGATAACCACCACCGGGGGCTGACTCACAGAGGACCAGCCCAGACACCGGCTGCCCTGCCCCCCACGCCATCCGTCCACGCCTCGGGGCACAGCCCGGCCCTCAGACAGATGCCCTGGCGGGTTGCAGGTGGGTCGTCCTGTCTTTTCTAGTTTCTGAATTTTGATCGAGATGAATAACTGGAGACGATTTCCTACGACAAAGCCCTGTCCTCTCTCCCCATTTTTTTGAAAGCCCGCCTCCTTCAGGAAAACATTGCCAGCTCTCTCCCCAACTCTGCTGTTCTCTACCCCGGGCGAGGGCCTCTCTCCCGCACCCTCGAACCTGTGGGCATCGGCACGTGGGCCCTGCCGCCACCCTCACCAGACTGCAGGCTGCGGGGACGGGGACTCTGTCCTGTCCATCCTCACAGCCCGGGCCTTCACACGGGCCCTGACGCAGAGCGGAATCTGTCAGGGCTTGGTTTCGCTGCAGGTGGCGGAGCCGCCAAATTGGCGTCGACCTCCCCACTCGTGGTTCTGTTCCCTCAGCTGAACGCTGCAGGGTGACACCGTCTTGCAGGGTCCAAGCCCCTTCCTCTCTCGGCCCCACGCCCACCCTGCAGTCGCCATGGTCAGAAACGAATGGCCAAACTCAACCAGTGTGTCCCTGCGATAGACGGTGGGGACAGGAGAGGTGGCTCAGGGAAGAGCCACTTTCCTTGAGGGTGCGTCTCAGAAGCGGCTCAGAACACGCCCACTCATACCCCACTGGCCAGACCGGAGTCACATGGCCACACAGCAGGCGCGTGAGGCTGCATCCCAGTGACACACTCCAGTCTGGGGAGGACCTTCTGTCATGACAACCGTGCTCCATTCACTGCCGAGTCGGCAAACAGAGGCTCTCCGTAGACTCGGAATCACCACCACCCCGAGTTATTTCCCGGAGACAAGGACGACGAGGCCCCGGACCCCAAACGGACCGTCCCTGGCCCCGGTCACAGCCTCGTCTGGGCACAGGCACGTCCTCTCGGCTCTGACCACACCAGTCCTGTGACCTGGATCTACAACTGCAGGGCCCTCGGTCCTCACGCCAGGCTGGCAGCACACGGGACATGCGCGCCCGCGTGACCCGCTGTGTGTGCTTTTTAAATCTTCGAGGTGAGGAGCAACTCCGGCAGTTTCTCCAGGGCCCTGTCTTCCTTGTGCCTCAGTGTGTCCTGTTTTGTCAGGTCGGAAAGCTGCAATGTGTCAGGCATGTGGCATTTCCCAAACCCACGTGGACACAGAATACTTTTTTTTTGATTTTAGAAAAAAAGGAAAGGGAGGATGAAAGAGAGGGAAACATCGCTGGCCTGCCTTCGGTATGGGCCATGACTGGGGCAGAACCTGCAGCCCCCACCTGAGCCCTGACTGGGAATCGAACCGGCGACCCTTCAGTTTGTAGAAGGATGCCCAACCCTCTGAGTCACACTGGCTGGGGCCACAGAACACTTTATGCAAGACAGTGACAACTCTGTGGACCAGGGCTTCCGGAACCCAGTCTGGGAGACTCTGATTTGGACCATCCCTTTCTCTCCGGGGAGAACAAGCCACTTCACACCTCTGAGGAAAGGCAGGTTTTCAAATGCGCCCTGGAAGACCAGGCTACCTTCAGAATCACGGCGGACACCATATTAACTGGCAACACCTTACCTGGGTTACTCATCCCGGGACAGGCGCTCTCGCGGTGGCTTCACGCACAGAGAGCAGTGAGGACCATGGCGGGGGCGCAGGTGTGGGTGGGGGTCTGGGGGGAAGCAGGAGACACCCCTGTGAGGTGAGCAGGGTGCAGGCAGAGCTCCATGCCCCTCCGGAGTGCCCGCGCCTCGCCTGCCTAGTGAGCATCTTGCCATTTCTCTCCCCTCCCTGGAAGTCTGGCTCTTTCCTCCAGTCAAGTTCAATGGTCAGGTGGCTTTCAGGGACCAGCCTGAAGTCAGATCCGCCCTGGGGACCCCAGCCACCCAGCGCCCTCCCGAAGCCCCGGCCTGGCCCTGCCCTCCTCTGAGTGTCTGGGAGGCCAGAGTCCGGGCTCACCCCGAGCCTCAGGTCAAAGTCCATCAGACTGTGCAAGGAAAGGACAGTGCCAGGTGAACCCCGAGGACAAGGTGGCCTCGGGCTGACCCTGGCCTCTGGCACTTTGAGGACAGTCGTTCCTTGCAGAGGGAACAGGCGAAGCCCAAGGCGGACAAGGGGTCCGGGGGAGTAGTGGGCTGCACCCAGGGGGGCCAGTGAAGCTGGACAGGCTGTGCCATGGCGATGGTGACCCAGGGTCAGGACCCATGGTCAGGGCATCCTGGCAGCAGCCATGTGTCTGCCTAGCAGGAGCCCGAGGCAGACCCAGGGCCACCCCCCTGAGCCAGGTTCCCTCAGGCTGCAAGTCGGTGGGAGCCTGGAAGAGGTGCATGTGGCTGAGCCGGCCGGTGGCTGGGGGGTCTCAGGGTCCCAGCTCCCCACTGGGGAGGCCTGGCTGCAGAGCCTCGCCCGACGTCTTAGCCACCCTCGGCCAAAGTAAAGAGAGTGACCAGTCAGCGCCACTCCCGGGGAGAGCACCGGCAGGCCGACCTGGGGGCAGACAGGGGCCAGAGCAGCAGTTCTGCCTGCTGCGCCAGGCCACCTGCTCTTCCGGCTGAGCAGCGCCCAGGGCTCTGGAACTTTCTGTGCCCCAGGTCCTTGCGGGCGAGCTGTCCCGGCCACTGCGGGCTTGTTCCTCTCCAGTCACTTTCCTGGGCTCTGCCAAGCACCCCCACCACTGAGATTCGGGTGAGTCAGGAAGGAGACTGAGCTCCGCGCCCCGCCCCCCCACGAAGGGGGGCTGTGCTGCCAGCCTGGGACCTGCGCGAGGAGCTCTGAGCACCAGCTCCATTCCTGCTAAAGTCAGGGGTGGGGAGGGCTGTGGGCGACTCCCCGGCTGCTTCGTTTTTCTCCCCAGGAGCAGTCATGTATTTGGCTGTTTTTAAAGTCGCTTTCAAAAAATAATGGGAAACATCGAGCGACGTAAAGCTTCCATGAGAAGTTCAAACGGTGCGGAACCAGAAGCAAGCGAAACGGCAGCAGGAAGGGCCGGTGTGCGGACCACGACGAGGCCGTGGCGGCAGCGCTCTGCGGTCCAGGGACCAGAGGGAAGCCCCACGGGGTGGGGACCGGGCGCGGCCCCCTGCCCCCGACCGCTTTCCCGGGAGAGACCGAGACCGAGCTGTGTTTGCGTGTGCGAGTCTGAGGCAAACTCACTTCTACGTCCCTCCAGAACTTTTAGGTCCATTCCCACCCAACCAGGGAGCACGGGGCTTCGTCTCTCACGGGAGACCAGAGGCCGGGGGCTCTGGAGTCAAAGCTGCCAGGGAACGTGCCCTTCAGGGCGGGTCCCAGGCCCGAGGCCCACGGCTCGGGGGAGGGCTCCCCGGAGGAGTAGCAGTGCCCACTGGTCACCAGAGGACCCTGACTGGCCTCCATGGCCTGCTCCCTCCCCACGGATGAACCGACCCCACACCAGTGAGAAAGCAAGGCCCCCGCCCCCTCCTCCCGCCTGGGCTCTGGGTCCCGGTTCCTTGGACCGGTCCCTGCTGGGAAACCCCCAGGGGCAGCACACCTCGGGGGCGGGGTGGGGGAAGCAAGGGGTGTGGCTGCAGTCTGTCGCCCAGCACCTCAGGCTCCTTGATTGTCCAGTTGACCCAGGCGCCTTTCTAAGGAGCGGCCCCCCACCAGGGCAGCGACGTTCGGGACCTGCAGCTGTGCTGGGAAACCGGCGGGTGGGGGGTGGCCGTGGGCTGCTGGCTGCCCTGTGGAGCCCAGGCTTCCTTCCTGGAGACAGAGGGAAGTGGCTGTGGGGACACGTTGTGACCAGACACCGGGGTCTCCATTTCCACGGCCACCCCACACTCTCTCCAGGGACGACTGCTGGCACCAGTCCAATTTTCCTGAGGGTCAGAAATGTGGCGGGACCCGGCAGACCCTTGGCCCCAGCCCAGCACATCCCATCTGCCCCCTCTGCAGAAACCACCCCCCACCCCCCGGAGGCTCAGTCAGGGCCCAGCAGCTCCGGACCCAAAGCCCCAGCCAAGGGGGCCCAGCCCCACTGTGTGCTTGAACCTGAGGTCTGGCCCTGGGAGGCGTCTGCACCCCCAGCCACCTCCTCCCACTTCCTCGCCATCTTGGGAGATTCCCACCCAATCAGCTTGCAGCTGCTTATCTCTGCTGGAACCATCTGGAGTGAGGTCATCGCTGGGCCCCAGGCCTCCGTGCTGGATGCCCCCAGCTCTGACCCTGCAAACACTCAGGGCCGGCCAGTCACATCTGTGAAGCACCCCTGTGGCCGGGGGTGGGGGGTGTGCCTCGCAGGAGTGAAGGGTGGGACCTGCCACTTCCAAATGGCCCTGGAGCCTGTGCCACAGCGCCTGCACCTGGGAGCAGGCACTGAGTAGGCACTTTAAGTCCCTGGTTGCCACCAGGTCCTCTCAGGAAAGTTGGGGGCTAGACATACCCAGACCCGTACCTGCCCCCACACCACTCGTGGAAGGGGGTCCGAGTACTTCCAGGGGGTTCCAAGTCCGTGGGGCTTGTCCTGGGTCCTGCCTTCTCTTGAGGGCCCCCAGTCCCACTGCAGAGAAAAAAAGACCAAAGAGGGCTGGCCCAGGCCACCTCTTCCCCTGCCGTGCCCTCAGCCAGGGTCTCTGCTCCAGCAGGGCCAGGGGAGGGGCAGGAGGGTGGGGACAGTGGCTGAGGGGACGGCGAGGACAGCATGGGGGGCTCGCCAAGGCCTCTGTTCCTGGGCAAGAGCCGTTCTCCTGGGAAGAGGAGCACATGGATCCCTCTCTGTGGACAATTCACCTCCAAAGGCCCTGGGTGGGTGCAGGGCACTGGGGGCCCATCCTGCGGACGGGGAGGAAGGAAAAGCATTTGCCCCCGGGAGACGAGCAGAATTTGGGGGACACGTCTCAGCTCCTCCGGCTCCAGGGGCTCTGGGAAAATGAGCTTCCCTTGTAGGAGATGTCACATGCAGACACGCACACACAGGCACATGTGTGCACACGGGCCTCCATGCACAGGCACATGTATGCACACAGGCCTTTACACACAGACGCACAGGCACATGTGTGCACACGGGCCTCCATGCACAGGCACATGTATGCACACAGGCCTTTACACACAGACGCACAGGCACATGTATGCACACAGGCCTCCATGCACCAGCATAGGCACACCCGCACACGCATACTCTTCAGAGCGTCGCTCCTCCCAGAAAGCAAACCTTTTTGGGTCAGCACGGCCCCCATGGCCCCCATCCTCCCACCTTCCTGCCCCCCCCCCCCACTGATTTATCGCTCCCGAGACAGCTCCCTGCAGAGCATGAAGAAGCCCAGACTCCCCTCATGTCCTCACAGACTTTGCTTCCTTGCCAGAAAAGTTCAAGGTGGGGTCAGATGCCTCCCGTTTCCCCTCTGAGCTGAGTTTTCCCAGCCTCTTGCCCGGCAGGGTCTGGGGTGTCCCTGTGGGACAGGCAGACCCTTGGAGCACAGGGTCTCAGCTGAGAGCAGCATCGGCGCGCCACGTCCCCCACATATCCTGCGGCAGAGTCCTGCTCCCTCGGGCTCCGGCACACCGGGGCAGGCGCGAGTGTTGGGGGGCAGGAAAGGGGGGTGTCCACCCACGAGTCCGTCAGCGGACATTTCTGAGGCCCCTTCTGCGTCAGCCCAGACCCCGGGCAGGAGGACAGACAGGCCAGCACACACGGCCCCGCCCTGTGGGGCATCGGGTCTCTGCCTGCCCGTGCCCACATCTGCCCACCTCCCTCCGCAGGTGGCCGCCCTGTGCTCTGCGCCTCCCGCACCCGGCAGCCCCTGGGACTGGAGGCAGGCTCTCCGCCCACCGCCCTGATATGTGCCAGCACCCGGGCGGCCGTGCCCAACCTGAACCATCGTCCAAGGAAAGTCCTCAGAGGTCAAGTCCGAGAGCCAACCGGTGGCGGGCTGGCTGGATCTTGCACGTGAACCCTGTCCCACGCCAGGCAGGGTCTGGCCCACCAGCACCCTGCTTTAACACTGGTGGTTGTTTTTTTTTAAGTAGTATTCATTTTTCTTATTGAAAAAAGTAATAAGCACTTAAGAAGCACAATTAATATGGGACAATGAAAACACTGGAATCTGTTCATCAAGCCCTGGGCAGAGGTGAGCACTCTGGCGACAAAGCCTTCAGACCTGGTGGTCCGAAAGTCACTAGCTGTGACTCCTGCATAAACAGGACTTTGGTCCGGTATTTAATCTGCTTCCACCCTTTTACTATGAGAAGCGAGGAGTCCGTAAATGTCCCTGAGAGTGGCTCGCAGTCCACGTCCTTACTCATTCCCTTGCAGACTGTTCCAGGTGCCGAGTGGCCGAGCCTCCTGTCCCCTTTCCCGTTGGGTGCGGCGTCTCTCCTTCCTGCCCTGAGGATGGACCCCCTCCAGAGGTGGGAGGGCTGGTCTCCTTAGGAACTGAGAGCTGCGTTCCCACAGGCCCTGGGGAGTGCATGCTCAGGAGGGGAGGTATCCCCAGGAGCAGAGACAGGGACGTCCCTTTGCGTCCATGCCTCTCCCTGTCCTTCCTCCCTGAGTCCATGGAAATGACAGAGTAATAGAAATAAGAACCAGCCATGACTGGGCTGGAAAAGACCCCCATAGTCTCCTCACAGGACCCTGAGAAAACAGACACAAGAACGGATGGGACCAGCCTGGAGAGTCATCGAAGTCCCCCATCTGCGTTTGGGAGTCACCGGGTTCTGCTTCACCTTCGCCTGGTGGCCACGAGTGGGTCCCGGGACCCGAGACAGGAGCACGTGGCGTCTGAGGGTGAAGCCCAGTTGTATGCGTCTGTGTTTGCTTTCCTGGGCGGTGTTGGGAGTCCATTTCCTCTCGGCCCATCACCCAAGTCTGCAGAGGCCCACAGATCTCTTGGATCTTCCCAAGTCGCCGTGTCTGTGCGCGAGCAGACGCCCGTCACCGAGACTGTAAGTACGTGTGGGAAGAGACGTGCCCTGAATGTTGGCACAGATCAGGAAAACGCATCTGCCTACGTTAATTACTTGTCACAAAATCTTAACAGTTACGTTCTCGTCGACACCCTTACTAATCCCAGACAAATACAGCAAGTTCACCACAAATAAATGGAGCCATTTCTCTGAGGTTAGTGATCTCTCTCCCTCAGCATCACAGTGAGCCCTGTGCTGACAAGCTGAGTTAGGAGGAATTTTGCTGAATCAAGGCTTTTCCCAGATAATATTCATCATGACACAGCCCTGGGAACACTTCGATGCTTTCCCCAGACAAGAATTTGCCGTCTGCTGAAAAACGCAGCCAGGAAACACAGCCCTCCTTCCAGAATCATTCCTCACCGCGTTCTGAAAGGCCCGCCGGTTCCTCCTCAGTCTTGTTCCACGTCTCGGGCAGTGGCACCAGGAGCCCGCCTGCCCACCCCAGGCCCCGGGGAGGAAACTCGGAAGGCCGAGCGGCTGCCAGGGGTCGCCCAGCCAGGACCCCCTCCGCCCACCCCATGGCACGCTCCCCGAAGAGGGCCTTCTCCTGGGGCCACCCTGGGGCCAGGCAGAGTCCCTCCCTGCAGTCCCCTTGGACTTGGCCTCACTGCAGATGGAAAGAAACGGGAGGGGCTCGGTTTCAGTTCAGAAGCTCCACCCAGGACACCAGTCCTGCAGCCCCCACCCCGCCCGGAACAGCTGATTCTCCACCAAGTGGGGTCTGGGTGTTTCTGGGCTCCTGTGGGTCTCGGGGGCGGGGCAGCAGCCGGCTTTCTGCCACTTTCTGTGCTTTTTGTAAAAGAGCAAAACACCATCCCCATCTCCATCTGTTTTCTTTTCCAGATAAAATCTATTTTAGGGCAGGAGTATTTTAGAACTCCACTCGCGCCTCCCCCCGCGTTTGGACGCAGCCTCCTCCGTGGGTGGCTGCAGCTGTGGCCTCGCACCCCTCCGCAGGCCCCAGGCCCCCGGCAGGGTCAGGCCCTGGGACGCCTCCTGCGCTGGCGAGCCTGGGGAAGGTCACAAAAAACCGAGTGTGTGCCCACAGGTGGCCTGCCGCTGCCCAGTGCCCCCACCCATCTCCCCAAAGGCCCCGGGGCCGACCTGGACCACAGTCCCCTGGGGGGTGTCCCCGGGGGCAGTGTGCAGACCCAAGGCCTCCAGGTCCCACACTGCTCTGTCACTTTCTGTCTCCCCAACGCCTGTGCAGATGGGCCCAGGATTTCCAGTGAGTCAGACCTGGCTATGACAGAAATCACGTGTCTTCAGGGCTTCACAACAGCACAGACCAGTTCTGTGGGACCCGAGCCTGAGGTCTCGTGCCCTCTGGGCCGTGATTTGCAGGAAGAGGCCAGTAACAGCCGTGTGAAACTGCAGGTGCTGCGGCCTCCAGCTGAGCCGGTGCGTGTGCTGGCTGCACAGGACAGCGTGTGCGCGGCCAGGGCGCTCCTCCTGTCAGCACCCTCCTGTCCCCACCACCACAGCCTCCACTGTCACTGCACAGCAAGTCCTACTCAGCGGGCTCACATCGGCCACACTCAAGCTCAACATCCAGGGTGGCCCAAATGTCTGAGAGGCCAGGCTGAGTGGCCTGGAGCAAGCATGCACTGGGCAGGGACAGGAAGATAAGACACCAGCTAATCCAGGGCAGAAGCAACGGATTCCTCCAACGTTGTCCAGCCACGAGGACCTGCAACTTCCCAGTCGGCGTGTGAGTGCTCCCCTGAGCGCTTGTCCCCAGAGGCCATTGGCCACCAGAAGCCACATGGTGCTGGGAGCAGGGGGACCCCAATGCCCAGAGGACCTCAGACCAAGCCCCCAGCGCAGCTGGACAGGAGCCCAGGGCGGGGGTGGGGAGGCTCCAATCCCATGCAAGGTGGCGAGTTTTGAACTGCTGGCAGGAGGTGTGGGGCACAGGGAAACAAGAAAAATGAAACAACAAAGGGCTCGGACAGTAAAAGGAGAAGGGAGGAAGCGGCCAGGGCTGCCCCAAATAGACGGGGTCAGCTCTGCAGAAGGAGCCGGAGCGCGTGGCCCTGCGGACCAGCCAAAACGGCCACGGCCTGGGGTCTACGTGAACACCTGGGGGTCAGCGGGTGAGGATGCGTCTCTGCAGGGGGGCTCAGAATTTCCAGGGCGACCGCCCAGGGCGAACAACACTGGCCCAGGCTCCCAATTCCAGGGCCCCGTCTGGGTCCTGTCAGCCCGACCCCCAGCCGCCATGGACCACGTCAACACCTTGTGGGTGGGAATTTCTGGTGCAGTCTGGCTTCACCAGTTTCTCAGACTCGCATCTTCAACAGCGGCTCTCGGGCGCTGCTTCCCCACCCTGGCCACCACACTCGGCAAGGTCCCGCCAGGCAGGGGTGGCCAGCAGGGTGGGTCCCTGCAGGTGGCTCTTGGCGCCCAGGAAAGCCCCACACTCTCAGGGTGGGGCCTGCAGAATGCCAGGCCACCAGGCCTTTCCCTGTCACCCAGGAGAGAGTTTATATTCTAGAATGACACAATCGGAACCACATGCTTCTCTGAACAGAAAGGGCCCTGCACACCCTGTGCAGCGCCACCGAGTGCCTGCTGCTGCTGCTGAGGCCTGAGGGTGGGCCCGGCTGGGACGCCGGGCAGCCCGTTGACAGCCATGCCCAGGGCTGGCCTCGGGCTGGCTCAGGGCCACGGCGGGCTTGGACGTGGCAGGGCTCATGCCCCACCCACAGGCTTCTTCCTGGTTTCCAGCTCTGCTCCCCCCACCCTCTCTCTCCCCGTCACCCCGCCTGCTCGGTGCCCCCGGCAGCCTCCCAGCTCCAAGCCCACTTCACGGCCTCTCAGTCTGGACTTGCCACTGGCTGATGCAGCCCCGGTGTTCCATGGCCATATTCCCGACCAAGCTCGTCGCTGTCACAGTTGGGGGATGGCTGCAGGAGGCAGACCCTCAGAAACAGCGGGTCAGCCTCCGTCTCGCCCTGCGCCCCCTTGCTCCTCACCGGTCACCTTCAGCCATGGCCACTGCTGCCGGCACTGGAGCCCCTCGTTCACGTCAGCAACTGGCCAGGCCCCTGCCTTCCTCTACCTCCACTCGGCCTGGCCCCCTCTTCCTCTGAGGGTCACGCCCACCTGCGTAAGCCAGACTCGCCGCCCTCAGGACAGGTGCTTCCCGAAGGGCAACGGGCCCACAGCAGCAGGGGCCCGATCCTGGCGCCGGGCCCAAGCACGTGCCCATCTGCCTGGAGCAGCGCTGACCCCGGCACCTCCTGGCTGTGCCTGCTCCTGTCGCCTCACAGTCCAGGCTGGCTGCCACGGGCCACGTGTGGCCAAGGAGCGCTGAAATGTGACCAGTGTGACCAAAGCCTTTCATTTCATTTTAGTGAATTTGGATTTAATTTAAATGGTCCCATGTGCTGGTGGCAACTGTGTGGACAATGCCGTTTCTGGGGGCCCCACAGAAAATACCACCAAAGGGAAAGAACGAAGCCATTTTTTTAAAACATGGGATTTGGATAAGTACGCCCAGCTGATGAGACAGTGACTCTTGCTGGGAACGTCCGTCGTGCCCGTCAGCGTCCTAACTGGGCAGTGCGGCTGTGCCAAGAGGCAGTGCACCCTGAGGAGCAGCGCCTGGGCCAGCGGCCCATGGCCCAAACAGGAGACGTGTTCGGGCCGGTGTGCTAAGCACTGACCCCCAAAACAGCCCAGGTAGCACCAGCACCAGAATTCCCAAACCTAACCCAGACTGCCAGCCCCCGGGCTCTGCGGTGGCTGTCCCCAGGCCTCAGGGAACAGAGATTTGAGAGCTGCCATCTCTGCTGCATGGTCCTGGGAGGTCAAAATGCAAACCTAAGGGCTAAGGGCAAACCCCGCGTGCTGGGGATGGGGGGGGCCACTTCGCAGGGAGAGGCACCAATTTAAGGGATGTTGGTATTTGCTGGAGGTCACTGTTCCCAGGTAAAACGGCTTTATCAGTAAACTCCACCAGCACCCCCACTTCCCGAGGAGGAACCCCAGCATAGAGCTGCAAAGCAGGCGGGGACGGAGGTGGCAACACCCACCTCTGGGGGTGGTGGGGCAGGTGGGTGTTTCGGTGGCACCTGGAGCGTCTCTGATGGGGCAGCGGCCTGAGAGCGGTTGGCAGTGTCTACGATGGAGCAGGGCCGGGCTGACAACAATGTTGTGGGGACAGAGGCCACGTACCAATGGGGGGAGGGGGTGGCATGTCGCCATTGGCAGAGGCTCCCAGTGAGTTGACTGCGTGGGGACAGCTAAAAAGAGACACTGGCCTTGGCAGCTGTGAGGGGCGCAATGGCCCGGGCTGAGGGAGGTGCAGAGAGAGGTACTGCCCCCCGCCGTCCCCTGCCCCAAGTCCAGAAGCACCCTGTCCGCTCAGGGCAGGCTGAGGCGTTTCACCGCAGCCCTCCCCAGCTGTCTGGCAGAGTCCCAGCCTGGCTGTGGCAGTGGCCTGGGACGCTTGTCGCCCCAGGAGGGTCTCAGGGCTGGGGCATGAGGTTCTAATGGAGCTGGAGACCAGAGCCCTTCCAACCACTGGCATGTCCTACATGTGTGGGCGCACTTCTGCTGCCTCCCAGTACCCAAGACGTTTTGCATCAGGAAAATGGGGTCCCACGTCGCCTGAAAAAGAAGGCTGGATCTGCTAATGAGCCCATCTAAGTGTTCGCTCAGCGCTCACCCTGGCAGGGCCCAGGAAGCCTAAAGCGGTGGTTCTGTTCACCCTCCATCCCGCCCCCATGCCCTGCCCCAGGCAGTGGACGCCTGCCTTCTCCCACTGTTTTGTATGAATGGGGTCCCCCTAAGCCAAGTGTCTTGCACGGGACTTCTTTCACTAAGGGTGACGTCCACCGAAGCTGGAGCAGCCGGCAGAGTGCTGTCCTTTCAGTCCCTCAACATCGCTGTGCCATGGGGATGAGTGTGTCCCCCACGTGTCCGATGACACGTCCATTAGCAGACACCGGGTTGCTGGGGTCTCTGGGGAACACTGCGGTTGTGAGCGTTCTTGTAGGCTGGGGCGTGGGGGCTTAGACACAGCAGCTCTGCAGGCTGGGAAATCCAAGATCAAGGTCCAGAAGCTTTCTGTCTAGGGGGGTCATCCACCTGGCTCTGGGCGGCCATCTTGCCGTGTTGTCACATGGTGGGGGGCCCCTTTAGTAGGCCACTAACCCCATTTGTGAGGGCTCTACCCTCAGGACCCACCTGCTTCCCAGTGTCATTGCCCAGGAGTTTCAACTTCAAAGCGTGCATTCTGGGGACCCGTCGGTCAGACCACCACAGGCACGTGCCTGGGAGAGGCGACGCGGACACCTACTGAAGGACCGCCTGCTGTTTCCCGCTGCAGCTTGCCCCGTTGGTCCCCGGCAGCAGGGCAGGAGCGAGGACTCCATTCCTGGGCCACCCGAGGGGCCATCTCTCTGGTGACAGCCACACTAGGTGGACGCAAAGGTGGAATGCACTGACCCTGGTGACCCATTCATGTGCTTATTCGTCATCTGGACATCTTCTTTGGTGAATTAGCTATTTGTGTCTCTTACCCATTTTCAATTGGGTTGTCCATCTTCTCGTCTAGTTGTAAAAGTTCATTATTGGTCCTGGGTACATGCTCTCTACCAGGCACAGCCTTTGTAGACATTTTTTTCTCAGTCTGTGGGTTGTCTTTTCATTTTAACAATGTCTAATGACATGCGAACATCTTTAACTTTGATCGAGTGCAACTTACCAGTTTTTCCTTTTATGGACCCCACCTTTAGAGTCACATCTAAGGTCACTTTGCCTGTCAGACTCCCCCAAGTCTTGTCCTGTGTTTTCTTCTAAGTGTTTTAGATTAGGTCCGTGATCCACTAGAGTCCACGCTGGTGGGTAGGGTGAGGCGAGGGCCTCCCTGGACCGAGCAGCGGTGGTTACTGTGGCTTCAGAGCAAGAGCTGACATCAGGCCATATAAATGCTCCAGTTCTTTTCTTTCTCAAAATTGTTTAACGTACTGTGAGCCCTTTGCATTTAGTGGGGAGGACAATCTTGAGTCTTGAATCCCAGTCACGGAACATTCTCCGCCTCTGCGGTTCTCCCCGACTTTCTCTCAGCACCGCTTCAGCCTTCAGTGTGGGAAGCTTGCACTCCCTTGGCTGGGCGATCCTACTCTTTTTTGGTGCAATGGTGACTGGAGCTATTTCCTTCATTCAGCTTTCTGCTTTTTTGTTACCAGTTTATACACAAGCAATTCTTGTGTGTTGACCTGGTATCCAGCACCCTTGCCAAACTCATTTATTGGAGTTATTAGTTTTTGTGAAGGGCTTTTTTGAAATTATAAACATTCTTTCCCACACACCAGAACATTTCACCATTAATATTTTTTCATATTTTTTCCAGTAAACACAGGAGAGAAAATAACATCAGCAATATGCAGATTATGTTGGTAGACGAAAACGAGGATAATGCTGAGTTAGATGAACCAACACAACACAGCGCTCGCACCCTGCCGGATGCTGGGAGTCTGTGTGCGAGGACCATGCCGCTGGAGGAGAGAGGCCCTGGACGCTCACCTTCCAGGAAGGGGCCCTTGGGGACCCGTGGTCTCGGGGCTCACTCTGCAGGGACCCATCTTGCACGGAAAAAGATGGCGCCTGCCTCCCTGCCTCCCAGACTCTGCTCCACTTTTTCTCACTTCTGGCACCTCTCTTCTTCCAGCACACGAAACAAGGCTCCTGTTTGTTCTGTCGTGTCTGCCTTCCTGTCCCCATCAGAATGCAAGCCCTCCATGAATGTCTCTCCTTTGCACCCAGACGGCCCCCCGACGCACGGCTGGCACCTGGAAAACCCACACAGAGCCAACAAGAGATGAGCTGCGGGGCCATGGGGAGCAGAGCTGTCACTGGGCCCAAGGGCCACCTTCACAGCAGAGCACCCCGGTGTCCTCACTGCCCAGAAATCAGTGCTGCTCCAGGGTGGGCTCCAGCTCCTGCTGGGGGTCCAGCAGGAGAGCCCCCGTCCTGGAGCCAGCCTGGACACCAGACAGAGGCTGGCTCTGGGCCGCACATTCACCAAAGATGCCTCCTGGCCAGCTGGATGGTCTGTCCCATCAGGAGAAGCTAGAGACACCAGTAATGGGAGCACACGCTGCCAACGCCTGTGATGCAGCTGTTCGGGAACAACACTTTGCCATCTTCTGCGTCTGAAATTCGCAGGCCACTGGCAGAGGGCCCTGGAGCCTGAGTGGGGGTCATGCCCTGGCAGGGTCTGCATTTGAGGGACCAGGACCCCATCCCTCTGCCTCCCCTGGGTTTGGGCACCAGGCGGGTCACATGTAATTAAACACGTCCAGTCCCTTTGACCTAGTGAGAAAGACTCTTTCACAAGTTGTAAACTTAATCTGATGGATTTGCATGTTCCCCTGGGGGAGCCGGTGCGGGGTGCTTACTCCCAGCTTCTCTGCCTGGGGGAAGGGACATTGGACTCCTCCCAACTCCCTCCATCCCCTGCCCCGTAGAAGCAAGAGGGCAGCAGGGAGACTCCAAGGCTTTCCAAGGTTTGAGGAGACCTCACCCGCCAGAGGGTGCCACAGGGGAGAGAACCGGGGGCAGAGGGACAGTGGGGCTAGGCAGGAGCCCAGCCCCCTTCTCTGGCTTTCTGGGGAGGCCAGCGCGGCCCCGGCGCCATCTGGTGGTGCTCCCCAGAACAGTCAGGACATTCGGGTGCCCACCACTCACCCTCTGCCCCTCCCCCAACCCCAGGGCTCCGTCCCCAAGCCCTGACTCTGCTCAGAAGATGATGGAAGTGACAACGGTGAAGTTTGCAAGTATCGGAAATCGCAACCTATTCCCCACCATCTCGGGGGAAATGAACTTAAGAGGTGAGACCTCACTCTGGTGGGGACCCTTGCGGGGGGGCCTTCGGTGGGCCTTGTGCTCAGGACAGTGGGACGGACGTCCCCCTGGGTGCCTGGGGCCCGAGGGGAATGTGCTAGAAAATACTCACCCAGCATTTCGGTTTTCTTCGGTGCAGCTACGAACGCCCTTGGGAAACCTGTTCTGCGGGCGGAGATGGGCAGGGCGCCTGGAAGCCCGCCTCCGTCGGCGTGCCGCCGGGTTGCCCAGTCCCTCTCCTCCTCGCCGTCGTTTTCGGTCTCGTCTGTCCCGCGCGCGGCCGTCCTCCCCGCACAGGCAGCGGTCGGTGGGGACGGTCACCCCACGCCGCGCCCTTGGGCTTCCACCGGCGGCTAAATGTTTCCAGGCGTTTCCCACGTCTCGTTAAATGCGGCTGGCGGGCGCATCTCCGCGCGGAAACCACGGGCGGTAGTTAGAGTCACCGCCGGGACGGCCGGCCACGGGGCCGTGTCCACACCTCGGCGGCAGCGTCCGCAACGCCGCCCGCGCCCCCTCGCCCACCGGCCGCGCCCCTGAAACGCAGGGGCGCCCCAGGGTGCTGCTGTCTCTGGTCCACTGGCCGCGCCAGTTTTCTGCGGCCGCTGGACGCCCATCTGCCCTGAGTGTCCGTGAGCGCCCGCGGGAGCCCCTCGGGCGGAACGCGGTCCGGGCCGCGGACCGGAAGTCCTGCCATTTCCGGTCACTCACCGACCAGTGAGCTTCCTTGTGGTGTCTCGTCTCCACTCGTTTATGTTTGGCGTTCTCTTCCTAAGGAAAATGAGCGAGACGAAGGTGACGCTTCTGAGAGGTACAGGACCAGCCCGACAGGCATCTTAAATCCCCGCCTCCCAGCTTCGCAAGGGAGCAGGTGACCGCCCAGACTGGAGCCGCTCAGCCTGTGTGTGCGGGTCTCCTGTTTTACTCTCTGGGAAGACGGGAGTGACCTGAGCAGCCGGAGAGCCTGTGTTCCAGCAGGTGCGACAGACAAGCCGGCGGGTGAGCTTGGTCATAGCAGTGAGACACAGTTGTGGGGGCTGTGAGCAGGGGCAGGATTGTTCTGCACCCCATCTGACACCAGAGGGGTGACAGGACAGGAGAGAGCATGGAGATCCAGGTGAGCTGAGGTGAGGTGAGATGAGCTGAGGTGAGTTGAGGTGAGGTGAGCTGAGGTGAGGTGAGTTGAGGTGAGGTGAGGTGAGGTGAGTTGAGGTGAGGTGAGGTGAGGTGAGTTGAGGTGAGGTGAGTTGAGGTGAGGTGAGTTGAGGTGAGGTGAGGTGAGGTGAGTTGAGGTGAGTTGAGGTGAGGTGAGCTGAGGTGAGGTGAGTTGAGGTGAGGTGAGGTGAGCTGAGGTGAGGTGAGCTGAGGTGAGTTGAGGTGAGTTGAGGTGAGGTGAGTTGAGGTGAGTTGAGGTGAGGTGAGGTGAGCTGAGGTGAGGTGAGGTGAGGTGAGGTGAGGTGAGCTGAGGTGAGGTGAGTTGAGGTGAGGTGAGGTGAGCTGAGGTGAGGTGAGGTGAGCTGAGGTGAGGTGAGGTGAGTTGAGGTGAGTTGAGGTGAGGTGAGTTGAGGTGAGGTGAGGTGAGCTGAGGTGAGGTGAGGTGAGTTGAGGTGAGTTGAGGTGAGGTGAGTTGAGGTGAGGTGAGCTGAGGTGAGGTGAGTTGAGGTGAGGTGAGTTGAGGTGAGTTGAGGTGAGGTGAGCTGAGGTGAGGTGAGTTGAGGTGAGGTGAGTTGAGGTGAGGTGAGGTGAGCTGAGGTGAGGTGAGCTGAGGTGAGTTGAGGTGAGTTGAGGTGAGGTGAGTTGAGGTGAGTTGAGGTGAGGTGAGCTGAGGTGAGGTGAGCTGAGGTGAGGTGAGTTGAGGTGAGTTGAGGTGAGGTGAGTTGAGGTGAGCTGAGGTGAGGTGAGTTGAGGTGAGGTGAGTTGAGGTGAGTTGAGGTGAGGTGAGCTGAGGTGAGGTGAGTTGAGGTGAGGTGAGTTGAGGTGAGCTGAGGTGAGGCGAGGTGAGTTGAGGTGAGTTGAGGTGAGGTGAGTTGAGGTGAGTTGAGGTGAGGTGAGGTGAGTTGAGGTGAGTTGAGGTGAGGTGAGGTGAGGTGAGGTGAGGTGTGGTAAAGTGAGGTGAGTTGAAGACAGAGGCCAGCAGCTCCTGTGTCAGCCAACAAGGGTCTTTGCCTCTTGGTGCTGGTGCTGTCAGCAACCTTCTCCTCCAGGGTGTGATGGACTCTCTGGCTTCTAAGTTGCAGAAGTGGCAGAACTTCTTGGGAGTGACACATATCACTCCCAAGATCAGGTATGAAGGGACCATGGCTCTGTCTTTCTGGGTGCTGTCCCTCAGGTGTCCTTGCATCACTGGCTTTGGTGGTGGCATCTGCCAGGTCATCAGGCCACCTGCGGATAGCATGTGTGGATAGGAAGGTGAGGGGAGGCTGCTATGTACCAGAAAGTGTGAGCCTGAAGGGCATCTCTCCCACTGAGCCACTGAGCCTGAGGGAACCTGAGACAGACTTAAACTACCATCACTGCTGAACCACCCCAGTCCTTACCCACAGCTTGATTTTCAAACTGTCAGCTGTTGGGGTCACTTGCTACACAACAACTGAGCAATGATACATTGTAAGCAGCAAATATTCAAACTGAAACAGTGCATATTCCCACATGTCACTACAAGTAAAAGTATGGTTACAGGTACCTTGCTGCTCTGGGACATGGAACTCCTTCTCCAGTCGGGGCTGGTGCAAGTGAAAACTGGTGCAGCCACTGGGGGAGCCATTGCTCTAACAGAACTGACTCTCAGAGACACCCATGAGCACCGGAAGACACGGGTGGGGTGGGGGTGGGTGCTGATTCAGTGCAATTTGAAGAGCAACACTGGCAATGGCTGGAGCATCTATCAGGAGGGCTGGGCTGTGAAACTGTGGTCAGCAGTGACACAGCACACGACAGGGACTAACCTAGATGGGTGAACACCTAGATGGGTGATGCTCACCCATCTAGGTTAGTCCTAGATGTGTGGATGGATCTCAAGAACATGCATCAGGGATCAGATGGCAAGAAGCAAAACGTTATTTATTATGTGACAGACATCATGTACTATATACATGTCAGAAACACTAAGATTTAGTTTTATAAAGTTATGTGGCAAAAATGCAAAAACATGGACCAGTTCCTCCTGCGGAACTTCAGGGCAAGTTCCTCCTGCGGTTAGGTGGAGGAGCCTGGATTGTTGGCAGAGCTGCATCTGCCAGGTGTCCATTATCAAAATGTTTAAGGCGAGGTGTGACACCCAACCAGGCTCCATGGTGGGCACACAGCCTGAGTTTCCCTCCTCAGTGTGACTGCAGTATTTATTTTCAAAAGGTAAAAAATAATCAATGCTTTGTAACATACCTTTAAAAAGTCACTTTCCGATAAAATTATCCAAAAGATGTTGCAAATACCTTTGTTCTAATTAAAATGGAAGAAAATTGGCCCTCAGGAACCTACCTCCTAGCCCTAGAGCTAAATACTTTCAGTGGTTTCAGAAATGAGACCTGTTAGAATAAGATCCTCTCCTTTGGGGTAAATTGATATACATATCCTCATAAATGTCTGTCTTAAGGCCAAAGAGGCTCTGGGTACATTGCAGCCTCTCACCAGCTCCCATCCCCTTGTCAGTTGGGTAGACCATGTAAACATCCCCACTCCCCCAATCCCCAACTCTTGACCCCAGCTCTGTCTCCAGTCCTGGCTCCTCTGGCCTCCAGGCTTGCAGCTGGGCAGCTGTGCCGTCTGGCGGTCAGCTCGAATGGCCGTTCCCCATGCCTCATTCTGCAGCCCAGGCATGGGGGTCCCAGGAAACAGACCTGAAGGGGGTTGTGTGCAGGATGTTTACTGAGTGCCCTTGGGGTGGCAGGCAGCACCTTGGACAGCCCCCCCTCCCCCCGGGAGTGGCTAGACCCCAGTGAGCTAGCCCCATGGCTGGTCTTAACCACCCTTCACCCCAGTGACAGGTCACAGGACAGGGAAGCGCAAGGACAGTGGAGTGGTCTGGGGGTGGCAGCACGTTGCTAGGCCGGGATCGCTGTTGGGAGTTTGCCGACGCCCTGCGGGGAGCATGCTTGGCTGAGCTCCGAGGATGCATCCATGAGGATGGCTGAGCCTAGACCCTTTGGCCTCGTCCTTCTCCGTGGTCATTTTTAGCCCATGTCACTGAAGTTGCAAAGTACTTTGGGGGAGAAAACAGTACAAGGACTTAAATTACTGGACATTTAAAATGAAGACACTGCTGTGGGACCTACCTGTACATGTAAAGGGTGACAGGGCCACCTGCTGATAATCTGGGTCCCAGGGGCCATCTCCATGGTTCAGGGTCCCCACCCCAACCCAGAGTACAGGCAAAGTAGCCCCGCAGGGTCCCAGGTCCATGAGAGCCAGCGAGGACAAGAGCACACAGCAGAAACTAGAGGTGAGAGGGCAATGAACGCTGTCTTTATTGACACCACAAGAGTAACAAGTTGTACGAGGTACAAAATACTGGACTCCAGGTGCAGTGGAAGTGGGGTTGGCCATCAGAGGACACCGTCAGCCGGTGCAGATCCACCCAACAAAACAAAACAAGAAAACCAAGAACAAACCTCCAACCCCACTGAGCAAAAGAAAGACCCACTGGAAGTTCCAGACAATCGGACAACTGATTTAAATTACAGAAGAAACAGGTGGCTGCTACCAGTGGGAACCCATCCCAAGTAGGAACAGGCATCAGGAAGGACGTGATGTCGTCACAGCTTGGATTTCACATCACCTGTTGTAAGCTCAGGTGAAGAGGGTCAAACCCCATTACATGTATATTCTGTGTCATTCTCATACACTGGACACCAGAGCCTCCACCATGGAGTACATGCCCTCCCCGAAACCGACAGAAACTGTCACTTTCTTTTCTTTCCATAGGAGACTTTTAATCACGTCAGAGATAAAGTGAGCTGAACTAGCAACAAGCCCTGCTTCGTTATAGGACGAAATGGGTTGCTTTCGATGCAGTGTAGGTTCTGAAACCACAGTGCTCGCACAGTTCACAACGGCTTAGTGTAAAGTGAAATCGTAGCCATACATCATCTAAAAAGAATAAAAAGTCAATGCAGCTGTGAGGGAAGGGGCTCCTCAGGGCCCACCGCGTCTCCACCTGAATAGCTAGCTGGTCCTCAGGGCCACACAGGCCGCCTCACCTCACCCGCCAGCGCAAAAGATAAAAAGGAAAAAAAAGAAAACAAAGCAAAATAAAATTCCTCCAAATCAAATGAAGAGACAGGCAGTTCACTTGAATTCTGCTCAGTTCCCCTAAAACACTGTTTCCACATAAATACAATAAACTCTATTGTTGGTATGTCACAAGTGTTAGATAAACTTTTTTTCTTAATATGACAAATGTTTAAGTAGTCCTTTTTATTTTTCTTACAAGAAAAAGTACAATTTCTTAAGAATAAGTTCATTAAGATGCAAACGTTCCCCCCTCTCCTTCAAGGGTCTGTGTTACAGAAAAATCTCCATCTCTTGAATCAGCAAATGTCACGAGGGGACTGCAAAGGCATTTTCTCCTCCCCCAAGCTGCCGAGTTCGGCGTGCAAATCTGTATACAATAGAAAGACATGCAGGCCGTACAGTCATGCAACCTCCGGGTGTAGGAAACGTAAAAAAATAGAGTCATATATATTTATATGTGTATTTATATATGTATCAATGCCCATAAAACATGTGGGCCCAAAAGTCTACAAAAAGAATGGAATGAGCACGCGGCTGTGACCAGGAAAGAAGGAATGTTCTGATGGAAAATAGAAAACCACCAAGTCTAAGGCTGGTGCTCCAACCCAGACTCACTGCACATCAGACCGCCACAAAACGGTCCTTCCTCTGGAAACAGATTTTTAAGAGAAAGAAAAGAAAAACTGAAACATGTTGACAAAGTGGCCCTTTGGAAGGCGGGCGCAATCCCGAACGGCCGCCTGCTGGTGGGGCTCAGCCGAATTTGGCGGGAAAGCCAGAAGGGCCAGGCTGACACCGCAAACCCCGCGGCGTCACGGGGTTCCCCGTGAAAGGAGATAAAGTGCTCACTTGCCGACCCCCGGCCTGTGCCCCAAGGCCTTTGCAAAAGGGAAGAAAAGGCTAAGGTCCAAGGACCAAAGAGGGAGGTGTGAGGGGTCCTCCCTGACGCAGGGTCCGGCCCACACTGGGCAGGCCCCCTGCCGTCTGCCCTGGACGGGTGGCCTGGAGAGGGGCCGAGTGTCTTCACAGAAAAGAAAGGCTACACGGCAATGCTTCCTGCATGTCTGTGAAGCTGGAGTGAGCTACAAAGGCCTGTCTGCAGGGTGTCCTGTGGGAGCAAAAGTCAATCCCCCCAGTGAGAAGGTAGCCACCAGGAGGCCCATGCCGCCCATCATCTGTAAAAATGGCAGATGATGCGCTCCTTCCCAAGATCCACGGCTGACAGAAGCAGGCAGGCAGCAGGGGGTCCCTGCCACACGTGGCACCACACTGGGGACAGGTGGCATTGCTCCCACAGGAGCACTCCTCCTGCCATTAGGGGCCTCAGAGCAAAGAGTGGCCAGGAGGGAGGAGAAAGTCAAACACCCTGTCCTTCCCTCGAACCACTGTCCTGGACCCGAACAGCAGCACTCTTGACGACCAAGCTGATCCAAGAATTTGGATTCATTTGGTCACTACCCAACTGTGTCAGTGGCTCTCTCAGAAACTACCCTGTAAATGCCACCAAACTCAGAAACTTGGCTTGGGGTTCCCTCGGGTGGGCACGCTGTGTCGAAACTTCCTCCCACAAGTCTGAACTCGGTACACACTTTGGAATGAAGTAGGTGGCTTCAAGTGCTGAAAAATAAGTTACCAGTAAAAAGTGATGTTCAGTTTCTGTCAAAGAGAAAAAGAGCAAAGGCTGGCTATTCTGTTAGGGAACCTGGTGTCCCTGCAGGCTCGCCAGGCAGCAAGGGCCCTGGCTGTGCGGCTGCAGCGGAAAAACCCGGAATGGTGCCGGGCCATGCATTGCTGACATGCTTAAAGGTCTTTGGAAAACTGAAGCTAAAATCCTAGTCTGAAGACATGGTCAGAGAAGTTTTAACACAAGTTTCCTGAACACTGATGGCCCGTGGTGTCTGGCAAGCCACCCAGCTCAGTGTCACGAGGGACCCTCTCCATCCCCACAGCAGTGCCGGCGGGGTGGGAGGAAGCCCTGGAGTCTGGGTTCAGCCCGTCAGCCGGCACAGGAGGGACACATCCCTGCGAGCCGGCCCCAGAGCCGCTGCTCACAATGCTCTTTCTGAAAATGAACTCTGATGGCAACAGTCTGTACACACAGAAAACTGCTCACTGTACAAATAAACAAAAAGGAACACAATAAAAAACACCTCTGAAAGTTAAAAAATGTACAAGCAAGAATTTAGAAAGGAAAACGTTTTAGACATTATTACCATTCAGAAAACTGCTAAATGGTGAGAAAAAAAGTGAAATTCAGAAAACAATGCTTATTCAGGATCTTTTTGTGAAAAATTCATAAAAAAATCAACAGCAAATTCATATTCTTCGCTATAAAAACTCACCACATATGTGCGTGGAGGCGTGGAGCAGGAGGGATTGTTAGAAAACAATTAAAATGAAAGCACAAACTTGCGGTAGTTGCCAGTGGCGAATGCGTTGGCGATCTGAAACCGACCCAATCTGGGCTCCAGAAACACGTGTTTCCCATAGATCCCTTTCCATGAGCACCTTGAAAGCTAATTCACAAGTCATCCATTCGCCAGGGACCTTGACAATCTGCATTTATTTTATATATATATATACCTTTTCTATAAATGCATTATAAATATTTTATCAAGATTTTGTAAGAATCAAGTTTCTTAGCTTGGAATACATTGGAATATATATTATACATATATATTTATTTATACCTAAAATTTAAGCAATACTTCATGCTACTTGCTTTTAATAAAAGCATTCCGACCGTAACACTGAGTGTACCTAGGACATGCTTCAAACCAGACAGAGATGCTCAACTGGTGTGTGATGTGTGAGAAAAGAACACTTTGGATTTGTTTAAAATTTGTTGGACTTCAAACCCCCCCCAACAGTATTTGCCACTTTTTGGGAACTACCTCCATTTTTCTTACACAGCAATAAAGCAGAATGAGGGCGGCAGGCTCTCGGCCCCCCAGGAGCTGCTGGCTGAGGCCTGTGCCTGCTCAGAGCCCCGGCCAGCTCCGCGGCCTCCTGCCCGCGGGCACTGCCAGCCCCACCACCCACAGGCCACCTTCCCACCCATTCCTGCTGTTTATTTTTTTCTTAAGGCATTGTTCCTCAGACTTCAGAAAACCCAGCCACAAAAATCCATCAGCGCAATAAAAAAAAGGCACAAACTCGCATCTCCCAACGGCTTCAAGAAGACAAAGCCGGCTCCTGCAGCTCACATTTCCACTTTTTGTCCAGTTTTTCCTTAAATGTTCATCCACTCGGCCCCTCCCGCCTCCCCGGCTGCAAACCCTCACCGCACGCCGCTCTGGTTCAGAGGCAGGCCAGAGCTGTAGAAAACGTCCTCCTTAAAAAAGTAAGCTACAAGATGAGTGGTTTACAACGGAGACTGTGGAATTGTGGGTAGTCATCAAACTTTAAGCACCAGTTTTTAATCAAGTTTGTTTTGTATTGTGAGATCTTTGATTTTCACTTTCTTTTCCTCGTGTCAACTAAATTGGGCGACTCTGCACGAGCTGCCACAGGCTTCCTCCCTCCGTGGCTTCCCTTGTGGGAGCTCAGAGAGTGCCTGGCACCCTGTGTGTCGGTGTGTCCGCGCATCCTGGCGTCTGCCCCAGGTTTCCGTGTGAGGCTGCCCC
This sequence comes from Artibeus jamaicensis, assembly GCF_021234435.1. NCBI lineage: Eukaryota > Metazoa > Chordata > Mammalia > Chiroptera > Phyllostomidae > Artibeus > Artibeus jamaicensis. Next base: position 4,914,692 of record NW_026522020.1, read on the forward strand.
ACCCGGTGAGACCCGGGGTCAGGCCCCGTGCTCCTGCCGACTCAGAGAGAGGCCCTGGCAGGACACAGAGAAACAGGAACTTTTCTTGGCGGAACTTTGAGACGGACGGACAAATGAGAGGGTCCCAGCCGCAGGCGAGGCTACAGGGGCGGCTCCTCTTCCATGGGCTCCTCATCGGGCCTGTGGCAGTGCCGGAGGGGGGTGGGGGTGGCCGGGAGGAACATATGCACAGCAGGGAAGAGAAAGAATGGACGGTTAGTGGCAGCACCGAGGTGGCTTCTCTGCCTGTTGTCTGTCCCTCATCCTCCAACAGGACTGCGGTCACTCCTCCAGCCCCACCTGCCTAAAACTCCTGGCTCTGGCCAGGTGTTCCTGGAACCACCTTATTCAGGGGTACACACTCCCCCTGCTTTAAAGGGTCCTGCACATTGGAAATATGTGGCCACTCTGGCCGGGCTCTCGAGCTGCTTAAGGACACTGGCCCCCCCCAGGTGCCCTCCGAGGGTTTCCCCGCACAGGAGCAAAGATGCCAACTGCCCTGGGGGCGCATCAGTCATGCAGGCCAGCAGGCCAGGGTCTCACATGGGGCTCACCTCCTCTCGGCGGGCTTCACACCCACAGATAGGGAGGCCATGGCGGTGACGGTCTCGGCTTCTTCGTTCTCACACTTCTGGGCCTCGATCAGGGAGTAGGCCGCGGGGGAGGGCAGGCGCTGCAGGGAGCGCCAGTACTGGCCTGAGGACGGGAAGTGCTTGGTTACGGGTTCTGTGGGCCTGGGGCCCGGGCAGGCTCTCCATGGCCAGCTCCCTGACTCCGGGAGTGGGCGAGCATGGGAAGACCATCCCCCGGTGCTGCAGGGTCCGATTCGGACCCTGCAAGATGACTGGGGGCGTTGTCTGGGGCCTCAGAGTGAGGGGACCATGCAGGAGGGCTGGGCATGACCCTCGGACAGCCCCTCCGTGCTCCCTGGCACATGGAAGGGGACGCAGCTCTGAGGCTAGGAACCCAGGCAGGACCCCAGATTTCCACTCAACTACGTGGACGGCCTCCATGATTTGGGCCAGTCCAAGGACCCAGGACAAACTGAGCTTTGTAACAAGGACAGGGCATTGCTGGCTCACCGGAGTCCCCTGCTGGGTGCCAACTCCCTTGGTCCCCAGGCCTGTCATTCAAGGGGCAGTGAGAGGAATGGGGCCTGCTCCCTCCCCTGGGTCTGGGGTAAGGGCGTTCTCTGGTCAGGGGAAGAGACGGGACCTGGGGACACGGTTCACACCCCAGTCCCATCCCTTTTAGCTGGGGACCTGGACCACGTGGCTTCACAGACCCCTGGCACCAAGCTCTTCTGACCTGTGCTGACAGCACGTTCTGGCTTTGTGGGGAGCTCACGGGGGGGGGGGTTCGGTGACAGTCCTTATTGACTGTCATACAGGCCCAGGCAACAGCCAGCAGCGAAAGAGAGAGGAGCCCAGGGCTGGGGACACAGGGCAGGGGTGGGGGACACTCGGCCAGACGACTCACTGTGGATCTCCACGACCTTCTCCATGGAGCGGACGGCATTGGCATTGGGTCTCCGCTGTAACACCTCTTCCGGGAGAGGCTGGAGCTGCAACAGATGGGCAGCCAGCAGTCAGCAGCTGCAGAAGATGCCAGCACAGTCCCCGGGCACATTTGGGGGCCGTGCGCAACCAGCACCCGTGCCCTGCACGCAGTAGCTCACGGAGGAAGGTAACTGTACAGAGCCAGGCAAGGGTCTGGACTTCATTACGTAAACTTTCCCAAAAGTAGATTTCTTCTCCTCAGGACTCTCAGGGACGCGCGCAGGCCCCCCTGTGGGCAGGATGACGGTGCCCAGGGGGACCTGTACAGACCACGGCAGACGAGGAGGGGCAACGGCTGCCTTCGGGAAACACTGCTTGCACGTTCCTGCTGTTGTGCCTGAGAACGCGCGACTCTGCCCCGGCCACAGCGCCCCTCTAACACGGGTGCGGAAGGAAGTGAGCAGAGCAGAAGGAACCACAGCACCAGGTGGCCCTGGGTGCTGGCCGCATGTGCTGGCCACATTCAGAGTCCGCTAGAGGGCCAAGCAGCAGACTGGAGCGGCTGCGACACAGAAGGAAAACACAGCCATTGACAAACCTACAAACCCCAGGGAGACCTGCCAGGGAGGGCAGGCGCCGTGTCCACGGAGCCGAATGGAAGCAGTTTTGGTTCTCAGCCTCGGCTCTGGGCAGAAGCTTAGAACAGTCACTGCGGCTCCACCTGGTGCTGAACTGGGCTCTGAGACCCGGCACAGCAACTGTCCATCCGCTCCTGGGGCCCCATCCCCAAGCCAGGCCACCAGTTAGCTGCCGGCTCCGCTTCGAGCCGCAGCACTGCCGATCATCAAGCCCAGCAGCCAGCCAGCTGTGAGGGGCCCGGAGAAGCAACCAAGGTGCTGGACACTGTCCTGCAGTGAGGGGCGCCCGGGTGCCTGGAAGCTCGGCTGGTGGGGCGAGTGGAGGCTGGGGCGGCTGCTAGTGCAGAGTGCGGAGCAGCTCAAAGACGGACACTGGGGCCCGCGGGAAACCGAACACATAACCCGGTGCTCAGTTACAATCCAGAGTCTGAAACAAACGGGTGGGCCGTGCTCTCCCGTGAGAACGGCGGTCAGAACCCACGGCCTCCCCACCCTGCCCCGGAGCGGGCGCCGGGCTGCACAGGTGACCTCCGGCCAAGGAGGACCTCCCGGGGGGAGGCAGCCCACTGTCGGCCGGTGCCCCCGGTCAGCTCCCGCAGAGCCGCGTGGACGGCGCACTGGGCAGGAAGTGGGGAGAAGGGCGTGCGAGCTCTGGGGGCCTGCTCCCCAAATCTCTCAGCCCAGTGCAATCACGAGAGGGAAAAATCAGACCAAAACACACGGAGGACAGCCTGTAGAACACTGACCGGTGCTCCCCCAAACTGTCGTGGTCACGAGGACGCGGAAAGACTGGGAAGCTGCTGCAGCCCAGAGGAGCCTGGGGGACGAGGAGGCAGGACGACTGTGGGGCCCGGCGACAGAAGGCCCATCGGGGAAAACCAGCAGATCCCAACGTGTGCAGGGATTTAGTGACCTGCCCCAGGGTCGGCTCCTGGGCAATGACCACATCTCACACCGAGGCATGGTGGTGACGAGAGAGGAAACTGAGGGACACAGGAGTGCGGGTGCCAAGTCTGCTATTTCTAGTAAATCGAAAGGCGCTCCAAAGTGAATGTGCAGTCCCCAGGGGCTGCCGTCATTGGTACCACCAGCTGTCCACTGTGACACCAACGTGGAAGCCACAGGGCAGCCACAGTCCGATGCAGCCCCGGGGGCAGGGAGGTGGCGGCACAGGTGCCCCGGCTGAGGGTTTCCAGGCTGAACCAGCGGCATCGCCCCTCCGGTCGGGAAGGCCTCGAGACCCAAGCCAAGGTGTCGACAGAGAAAGCCCACACCCAGGCCCGCCAGACGGACCATCCCTCGGAGGAGAGAGACACCGATGTGAGACGCCAGGGTGCCTGGTCACCTTCTGTCCATGTGGCAGGACCAAGGACCACACATACCTGCACCAGGGATCGCACCTGTCCAGACCAGGTATTGAACCTGCAACCTCTGGCCACAGGATGAAGCTTCCATGAGTGGAGCCGCCTGGCCAGGGCCACACGCACAGTCTCCAGCCACCTCGCGCTCTGTCACAGCCACACCTTTCCAAACGCACAGTAACCCATGAAGCTGCTCGGTTCCCAGTGAAAACCTCTTCTCCTGGCACCGTGACTCCACCCAGCCCCCCCGCGAGCTCCTCCGCTAACTGCGGGGTCGGTGGAGTCAAATGGTGGCTCTGAACCCTGGAATGCCACCTGGTTAACCAGAGAGTTGGCCCAAACAAAATGCTACTGCAGAAGGGACGAGTGACCTGAGAAACGACAGTTCCCACAGGCCGAGAAGCTCCTCCGGCGTCCCACCCACCGGACTCCCCGCACCTCCGTCCACACGGCTCCTGAGAGACGCTTCAGTGACATCTCACCGTCCGTTCTCACTGGCAGCCGCACACAAAGCTGAACTGTCACACACAGTGGCTCCTGGAAGCGGCGCCGACCTTGGCCACGGCGCTGTCTCCTACAGCAGGCCCTGCCCCAGCCTCCCCGGAGGTGGCCACACTGGCCACAGCTGGCCGCTTGCTGCACCCGCCAAGTTGTCCAACACGCCGTCCATCAACCCTCATCAAAGGCCGTGGGGCAGAGGCACGGGGCCCTGTCCAACTTTCTTGCATTAAAGAGATTTTAAATGACCTTGATAAATCAGCGTTTCCTGCTTTTTGATGTACGTAAAGGAAAGTTTTTTTGTTATAAGAGCAAACACCTCGGGAAGCAGGGCCCTGGTTGAAAGCTCAGTTCTCTACTGTTTCTTTAAAATAACTTGAAGAATTCAAAAGCTTCTAGGATAGTTTAAATACAGAAGTTGGTTGACTTTTATCTCTAGTGAAAAAGAGAGAAGCCTGCTCTACGTGAAGACAGAACAGGTGTAGGGGGAACGTTGTGGACCCCTTAAGAAGCACTTCATCTGGGAGCACGACCCAGCTGACCAGACCCGAGAGACGCAGCCAGGACCGGCTGGTCTACCTGCGACCTGGCTTCAAAAGGACACGCCCATGACCAGAAGGACTGTCTGTGAGGGGAACAGTGCCGCCTGTGGGTGGGGGTGGGCTGGGCTCCACGGGCTGTGAGGTCCAAACTGCTAGCCGGGCACTGGGGCCACATCCCTGTCCCCGGGCTCTGAGCTCCACCATCAAGACTGCAACTGCAGAAAGTGGGCGCTGGGCGCCGACCCCCATCCAGGACTGGGCTCACCTGGTCACCACCCTGCTCCAGCCTGGCCTGGAGTGGGGTGGACAGAGCCATGGCTCTTGTCCCGGGGCCCGCTCACAGGGAGGACACACAGCCTCCCAGGGTTCGGCTCCATGAAGGTCACTGTCACCCTCAGCTGGGCTAAGGCCCGGCCCTGGTTGCAGACCTTGCCTTTCTCTCTGCATGCCCCCTGTCGTCTCTGTCCCCACCCCCGTCCCTGAGTCCCCAAGCCTGGCAGGACACTAGGCACACACCTCCTCCTCCTGCCCACAGCCTACCTTCTATCAGTTCACAGAGACCTGTCCACTACCAGAGCCCAGCACAGCCTGGGGGTGCAAACTGAACATGGGGTGTGGATGCCAGCCCGACGGCACCCGGTGTCCTACCGCGGGCTGTTCCCCTGGTGGGCGTCTCTGGGAGCAGCCGCAGACGGCCAGGAGGGTACCCCACCAGGCAGTGAGCGGGCGAGGTGGCGCACTCAAGACGGAGCTCACACTCTCCGTGTGACCGGCAGCAGGGTGGGCGTGGAGACGACAGGCCCCCGACAGGACCCCCCAGGAAGCTTGACCCAACCGAGGTGTGTCCCTGCACATGCTGAGCTGGGCAGGCCCCGTCTCTCTGGTGGGTGAGAAGCGAGCCCCAGGGGACCGCAGGAGAGCGGAGCCCCTGCTCCCCGGGGCCCCTGCCTGGGGTGGTCGGGCATGTGGTCCGGGGCACCCGCCCAAGCTCCCCAAACACTAGCTGGCTTGTTTCCAGGAGCCACATGTGATGTCGAAACCAGAGAAAGATACTCTTGGGGACCCCCGAACTGGCCCCGGGCACCGTCGTGGGGTCAGGGCCTCATAGCCCAGCCTGTGGGTGGACTTCAGGTTTCTGGAAAAGCACCTTTCTTTTTTTGAAATTGAAAGCAGAAGCTTCCAAACCAGTTTTGTGCCAGGAAGTTCAGACACTCAGCTGGCAGAGCACCGTGCCACCAGGGCAGCACCTCCCCCTGCCCTCCCGTCCTCCGCACCCGGAGCACCGCGGCGGGGAGCGGACGCTGCTCTCCCAGGGGCTCTCTCCCTGAACCCTCGGAAGTCCCGCGGCCGCCCGGCCCAGGCCCTGGAGACCTGTGCTTGCTGTGGCCACTGCATCTCGAGGACTGTGCTGCAGCCTCGACGGGGCAGCGTGCAGAGCCAGTCTGGCATCTCAGGACCCAGAGGCAGAGGCCCCGCCTGGCCCCGAGACCCGCACAGTGGTCCCCTTCCGGGACCTGCCCCAGGACTTTGCAGGAAACTAGCGGTCTCTGGAGGCCACTGTGAGGCTGGGTACTGTCCTGGTGACCCACAACGAGGTCCAAAACCCAAGGTCCTGAATGACCTTTTTAGGAGACACACCCTGACAAGCCTCGTCTCACCTCCTTCCGGCCACGTTGAGCAGCTGCGCCAGCCGCGCACTGGCCTGTTAACCGGGTGCAGGGACGCTGGACACCGGGCGGCAGCCAGTGAGGCGGCCCCCCCCAGGCCCCGGGCCTGCACACAGCAGCCTGCAGCTCTGACCTCCTACCTCGTCTCCCAGCAGAGCAGAGACACACGCTTCCGAGGCGTCACAGATGGCTGTGAGGTCGTGGCCCCCCTCCAGGGCCAGAACGATCCGGCCGCCAGCCAAACCCATCAGCTGCTTCGTCAGGTACCCGAAACCTGCAACAGGAAGTGGGAGATGAAGTGGAGGGCAGCACGGGCGCGAGCCGACTCTGGCGACAGATCAAAGGGCCCAGAAACGCATCACGTCACGTGCAGACCCCGGGGGCCGGCGCCGCGGCTCGTAATGGAAGCCAGGCTGGGCTGCAGTAAATTCATGGGAGAATTTCGGTTTGGGAGTCTGTTTGATCTGTGTGAGAGCAGGAATTATGGTTTCAGTGCTTTGATTTTATAATGCTGCAAATCATCTCATCTGGGGACGGGGAGGGGCTGTGGGAGGAGCTCCTCAGCTCTCTCCCGGGGACAGAGGCCCAGAGGCAGGGCGCCTGGGGCAAGGAAGCCGCTGGGGCGTGCCTCATCCACCCCTGGGGCCCAGGGCTCTGCTCAGTGGGTGTGCAGGACACACGCATGCACGCACACATTCTAGCACACACATCAGCGCCACACGTGCCCCTCCAGAACTCGGACATTTGTGTCTGGAGCACCTGGCTTTCACCAACAGCCACAGTCCCTCCGCTGCGCCCATGTCAACCTCCCATGGGCACGAACACCTGACGGGTGATGATAATTACCACCCTCGGCCACAACAGCCTGACATTTGTTAAAGAGCCAGGAAGAGCCCCGCCACAGCGGTCAGCAGCCCCATCGCCAGCTGGCCGCCAGCAGCCTAGGTGCTCCCTGGCTGCAGTGGGCACCGTGAGGCCGTCCCCTCCGGAAACCCTGGCTTGTCTCTGATGGGAACAGGAGCTGTGAGGACCGTGTGCAGGAGCTCAGCCTGGGCTGGGCGCCGAGGGGTTCTGGGCACACCGAGCACGCTGGCCGCTGCCTGGCCACTTCCTCAGCCACCGAGCTGCTCGGCCACACCACAGATGCCCTTTGCTTCCCGCTTTCTTCTCTGGTGCCCGCCCACTTCCTGTGGGAGGGGAGGGACAGGCAGGCTCTCCTTGGCCATCTGCACCCATGGGGTCAGCACAAGGGGCTGCCAGGGAGCCCCAGGAGTCCTAGGACTCAACTGCCTTCACAGCTGTAGTGCTAGGTGGTGGGTGGCACCCAGCGCCTTCCTGTGGACCTGGGGTTCCGTGCCAGGTGGTCTGTGTGTGACCTGCCCACGTGGGCAGGGTGGTCTTCACAGCCGTTGCTTTCCTGTGGCAGCAGCAGGGCCGTCACCTGACGGCAGCCCCTTGACTTGGGTGAGCGGGGTGGGGGGGCGGCAGCCTGGGGCCCCCTCTCCCCGACTCTGAGCTGTACCTGCTCGGGGCCCCACCCCCACACAGTCTCCAGCAGCACCACGCCCTGGGCAAGATGTAAAAAACAGCGTCCTCCTACTGCCGCCGAGGGCGGGTCCTCGGACACAGAGCAGGGCCCTGTGCGTTCCTGCACACCCAACTTACATTTGGCAGAGAGGTTGTAGCCGCCCAGAGGCGTGGGGTGGCCCTCCACGGCGTCGAAGCCGGACGACACCAGCACCATGTCAGGGGCAAACTCATTTGCGATCGGCATGACCACCATTCTGCAGAAGGCAGGAGAGGCGACAAGGAATCAGCAAGGGACTGGAATGTGGAGGGGGGCCGCTTGGTCTCTGACTGCACCTGTCCCAGATCCCCTCCAGGTCTGAGGCCAAGGGCACTGGGGGGCCAGGACCTCACAGGGCCTGAAAAGTCCCGACCAGCCAGCCCCAGGGGATGCTGAGCACCCCACCCACAACCCATAGCTACAGCACACCTCACGGCGCAGTGCGGCAGCTCCCGGGGCTGCAGCGAAGGGTCCCCTGGAAGGCGTGGGCGGCTCTGCTCAGTTCCCCACTCGCTTCCGCCGGCCCTGAGCCCAGCACCTGGGCTGTGTGTGGCTGAGGTGGCAGCCCTCTCGCAGCCCCAGTCCCAAGGGACTGAGCCCTCTGGCCCGCCCCCAACTCACCCTGGCTGAGCACAGTGCGCTAACTTCCTTGGAACACACCCCCCGCCACCTAGGGTCTGCTCTGGAATGTCCTTCACGCCCCACGGGACAAAGCCCAGAGCCTGGGCAGGGCTCAGGCAGCTTCTGGCCAAGGGCTGGAGACTCAGTGTGCCAGTCTCCAAGCCACACGGTGTGTTGCCACTGCCCAACACTGCCCGGTCCTGTGTGAGCAGACACACACAGGGCGTGAGCAAGGCTGTGTCCTGGCACAATGTCACTTAAAAACACCTGGTGCATTTGGCACGAGGACCCCACACTGCCAACCCCTGCTCCAGACTCGGTGCCGTGACTGTGGTGCTGGCCCCTGTCCCGAACACCTTTTGTACCCACAGGGATGTGGCAACCGAGCCCACAGGCTCTGTGCACACAGTGCGCGGAGGCGTCTGTCCTGCCCCGGCTCCGGCACAGACGCAGCCCACATGGACAGCCCCGACAGGCGCTGAGAGCAGGGCGGCCGCCGGCCAGACAGCAGGCGCAGACTGGCACAGGAGAAGCTGGCCGGCGCGGGGCCATCCCTAGGGCACAGGCGCAGGCCCCGCGGGCCTGGTTTTCTCAATGCTGCAAGGGCAGCACTGGTCTACACCCACCCGTGGCCTTCGCTCCCTCATGGTCGTTCCAGGGAGATGCGTGTTCAATGAAGTTCCCGTCGCACAAACGCGTCGGGCACTAAGGCAGCTTCAGCCATGCTGTTGGTGCGGGTTTGGAAGCCAGGACACGCCAGCTTGGAGCCACAGACATGCACGGGGACCCTGCGCACCCCAGGCACAGCGGCGGGAGCACCCGCTCCAAGTGTGGTGGGCCGCGCCCCCGATTCGAAACACCCGCCACTAGCGGCAGTGACCACCAGGGGGCCCTGGCGTCCGTGCTCCACGTGCGGCACGGCCTCAGAGCCGATCGAAACGAAGGGCGCAGGCAGCACAGCCGCCCCGCTACTGTGGCTGCACAGGCACCCTGGGCGCGCATGCGCAGCCGGACAGTGCAGGACGTGCGCACTCGCTGCTACGTCCTGGCGTGGGGCCGCTACGCCATCATCCCAAACACTCACTCAGCGAAGAAGAACCTAAAGTGGACCGAGAGCCAGGCCTGTGCCGAGCGGGGCTCCAGCACCGACTGCAGTGTCTGGCCCGAGACGTGCTGCTCCCCTCGAGGTTTCTGCCCGAGCCGAACGCAGCAACTCCCGAGGAGCCTGTCCAGCACCATCACCACCCACTCAGGACCCCAGACAGGGGGCTGAAAGGGTGTCCGTGGGTCCTTCACGGACGCTGCAAACTGGCCTCATGCCTCACCCCTGTGCAGTCACCTCACGGTGTTCCTACGGGGCTGCCCAGGGCCGCTAGCAGGGGCCCTCTGAGGGCGGAGAGGGGTGGGCTGGGGCAGTCCCGAGGAAGCAGGTCGCCTGGTAGCTGTGCCCTTGGCAGTGAGAGAGCAGCGGGTCTCTGAGAGGAGACAGGCGAGCGTGTGTCGGTGGTGCGCCCCGGGCCCCTCAGCACAGGAGGTGTGAGGAGGCGGTTACTGTCCCAGGGGGCCCTGGGCCCTGCGATGGCCCTGGCTCTGGTGAAGCTCCGAGGGGACAGAGCAGGGCAAACCAAGGGAACTGGCCTGCGTGCATGGGGGGTGTGGCCCCTGAGCACAGGGCAGCTGGTGCTTCAGGTCCCATCTTTGGAGACAGCTCCCAAAGCCACTGTCTGCACCCCAGTCCCAGGGCCAGCCACTGGAGCAGTCGTCCCCACACACCTGACCTCTGTGGGGGTCAGAACGGGCACCAACAGGCACCTGCCCCGCCCCTGCAGCCCCGTCTATATCGTGAAACTGGGCCCCGCGTGCCCCTAGAGGTCACCCTGGTGCAGTGGGGGCATCCTCTCTGGGCTGGTGCCTCCACCTCTACCCTGTCTCCCTGCCCCCTTCCCACCGGGTCTTCATGCTCAGTCACTTCCAGGGCGTGGCTGCCTGGCTCTGCCGCTGCCTCCACCACAGGGGGCCTTGGGCCAGCACAGTGCACCCCCTCGTCCCCACAGCTACTGCTGTCCTCCAGGCCACCTGCACGGCCCTGGCCCTGCTGCTGTGCGACACCCAGGCCTCTGCCTCGGTGTCCCTGTGCTCCCCGGGGCTCCCGCCTCGCTCGGGGCAGGGCCCAGGCTCCTGTCCCCACCCCCACAGGCCCTCAGAAGAGCAGCACGTCTGCTGTCTCTTGCCCCACCCCCACACTGCTCTTTCTGTCCTGACCTCCACCGACTGTCCCCCAAGTCCAGGGTGGCCCCCAACTGCCCAAATCAGAGAAGCTTCTCCCAGTTCCTTCCTGAAAACCGGCTCACACACCACTGTCCCCCGCTGGCCACGCTCCAGGCCACCAAACCTGCTCCTGCTGCTGCTCTGCCGGGCACCCCCACCCACCCTGTGCCCTGGCCTACTGGTGCCTGCCACCCACCCATCCACCTCTGCTGGCACACTGTGCAGTGTCTGCTCCCCTTGTCACAGCCAGGGACACAGTCCCGCTCCCTGGAGGCAGCCCCCACCCAGATGGCTCTGTGCCAGCACGAGCTCCTGTGGGAACGCCCAGTGCCCCCCATTCCCACGACCCCCCACTCTTGCAGGCCCAGTGAGCAGGCGGACAATGCACCGCCTCCGTGGCTGCAGTGCCTGCTGGGGCCCTGGGGTCCCGCTGAGCCCCTGAGGGGGCAGGAGCTGCGTGCGTCTCCTGTCTTAACCCCACCGCCACCCGGGGCAGGTACAAGGCGTGGGCCTCCTCCACTGAGCTTCTGTCTTCTGCTTCTGAAGTCGCTACAGCAGGTCCCTGGGTCACACCCCACCCAGGGGAGACGTGGAGAGCCTAGAGGCGTGTCGAAGAGGCGGTGGGAGCACAGTGTTGCGGACACGCCAGCACACGCGGCAGCTAGAAAGAGGCCACACTCGCCTCGCAGGCGTAGTGGAGGCTGCACTCGCCCCACCTCTGTCACGCCCGGGAGGCGCCTCTGCTTTCTCTTGGCGAGGAGCTGCCGTGGGGCACACAAGTCCGCTGCCACCCCAGGGCGGCTTCAAGGCACAAAGGCCCTGACGCCGCCGACCTTCCTGTGGACAGGTGGCCACTTGACACAGGTAAGCGAGGGGTTAAGGAAAGTGGGCCCTCACCTCCCCGGGCACAGACCCGGGCCTCCTCCACCAACTTCAAAGCCTCGCCCGATGGTTTGAATTAAGCCCCCTTCTCCCCCTCGCCCCCAGGAGAAAGCGCCGCTGCTCCTGGATTTCATTAGGGGCCACTTTCTTATCTCTTCCGCATCGCAGGCCTGATCTCCTGAAATGTGACGTGGCGGGCGTCAGAGGAACACAGCCTCCCTCTCAGGCACCGTCCGCGGCCCCGGGGGGAGCCCAGAAAAAAGGGGAAGACAGGTTCTGACCTTCCCTCCCCTCCGATCAATGCCTGAGGAACCATAAACTGTGAACTTCAAAGTGCTATTTTACATTTAAATCAATAAAAAAAATCCTGAAACAATTTTCCTTTTCAAAGCAGCGATTCAGGCTTTACAAAGCCCATTTGATAAGGTGTCATCATGCCCGAACTTGGCAGGAGATTAAAACCGAACGTCGACAGCGACTCTCAGGAGACCGTCCACCTTAAAGGGACAGAGAACAATGTCCCAGGCCCTCGGATGGCCCCCACCCTGCTCGCACCGACGAGGGGCCAGAGGTGGCGCTGGCAGGCAAACCCACCCCTGGCTCAGAGGGCCCGACCCGGCAGAACAACTGGAAAGAAAGGCCTGCCCATTCTCACTCCTCCCCTGCCCTCACCGGATCTCGCCCACTCAGTGCCCCCTGGTCCCTGGAGGGCACCAACACTCACGGGGGCACTGTCCTCGCCCCTCACTGTGGCAATGGGACATCAGTTTGCAAAGGAGCCTCCTGGGAGGCCAGTTCTTGGGAGGGGCGCCGCCGCGGAGTTTGGATCTCACAAGGCTGAGGCTCAGCTGTGTATGACGCGAATTTTCAGATGTTCTACCTGTGAGATGTCCTTTAATTAGGCAGAGCAATGATCAAAATTCCACTGTATCTGATGGAGTAAGATCAAATTTAAAAAACAAAGACCAGCGGAAAAAGTGACTCAGGTGAACAGCTGGGTGGGCCTTCCAGGAGGTGACCAGCCAGTATCGCCACAGACCAGTCCCCTTGCTGGAGCAGCAGACCGAAGGCCTCCCCAGGGCAGACCCCGAGAGACAGCCGGCATCGGGGACTGGGGCCCCCTCTGGGGCGAGCAAGCAGGTGCCTCGCGGGGCCACGGGACGGCTGCCGGCTGCACAGGAGCCCAAGGCAGGGTGCCCGTGACACCTGAAGGCCCGTGCCTGCTAGCGTGACCTTTGTGGAAGCTCGGCCGCAGGACAGGAGGCGGAGGGGCGGCGCCGGAGAGGCCGTGGGGCCGGTTCCTGGGGTCCTCTCACCAGGGCTCAGGCTGGTCAGACGGCACCACTGAACAGGACTCGCCTCTTCCGGAGCCCGCCAGGCCGCCTGCGCTGCCATGGAGCTCCCAGACAGGAGCAGACGGCCCCGCCTGACGCCGGACGCCAACAGCGAACCCCGTGGCGGTAGCTGGCCCACAGCTCCGTTCTGGGGGCCCGGCATGATACAAAGGACAGGCCTGGACCAGCTCAACCCTCCCTGCCATTGCTATCGATGAAGGCGCAGGATGGCTTCGGTCTGCTACCTCCTCGTGGTCAACTGCCGGAACAGGTCAGCAGACGGCAGCCTTTCAGACCACGTGCCCATTCTCCGTGAGCACGCCACTCCGCACACCCGGCGCCTGCGCCCCACTGCCAGGGCCTGAGACACGCTCCCAGCCCCAGGTGATGCGCAGGCAGGAGTGCCTCAGAGGGCCCGCCCCCAGCTTGAAGAAGGGACCAGGACACAACCCCAGGGCCCAGAGCGCCGCTCCTCCCAACGCAGTGACAGAAATCGCCACCTCTGCACGTGCACCCTGGGGCTGCGGGAGGGCCCTCCCCGAGGTGCATCTGAGGTGCTCAGACAGGAAGGTGAAGGTCACAGCCAATGAAAGCTGGGAACTCAGGGGTTGAGTTCGGGAAGATCCCTGGATGCCTTGGGGACAGGAAGCCAGACACTCACCTGAAGGCGGCCAAGTACTCCGCGTCTCCCATGGGGGGGTCCAAGCCGCCAGTGAAGGCCATGTTGACGTTGAAGCCCACGCCCGGCCCTGCGCCCACCTGTGCAAAGCAGAGACGCACGTCACAGGCCCTTGGCCAACAAGCCCCGGCACCCTGCACCAGCCTCACTTGTGGGTCACCAGGCCCCACACCCGACACGCCAACAGCTATGTGGTCCTGCAGAGCTCAGGGGTCCCCAGGCCCGTCTTCCCAACCTGTGGGAGTGAGGGGTGGGGCCGGGGCAGGACACGGAGCTCTGTGCTGAGTGACAGACAGACACGGGCCACTCTTTCAACTTCCTTTCAGGAAAGGAGGCCTGGGGGTGGGGCTGGGCTGTTTCACTGGGTGTGAGCCCCCACCATGGGGCCTCTGCTCAGAGTCTGCTGGGCTTGGCTGGGCTCAGGGTGTCACGAAGGCTCTGAGCTGCCGTCTCCAGGGCTCGGGGGCACAGGCACAGGCACCCTGGCCGAGGGGCCCACACGGGACGGGGTGCTCTGCCGATCCCCGCCCAGGCCACCGCTGGCTGCCTCCACCCGGCAGGTCAGGCACCACCGGGCACACAGGGGCTGGGATCCAGCTGCCTGCCTCCGGTCGCCTCCTGGGGGCCCTCCTCCTGTTGGGCGGGGGCCCCGCCTCCCCCTCCCCCGGGCGCCCGCGCACCTCGTCGGGCGCCCCGCTGCCCGGGAAGAAGTTGCCGTCGTCGTAGCGGTGCAGGGAGACGTAGAGGACCCCGGGGTCACTGTAGAAGGCCTGCTGCGTCCCGTTGCCATGGTGCACGTCCTGGGGGCCGGGGGCGGGCTCAGTGCGGGCTGGGCCAGGAACTGTCCCGGCGCCCCCCCCCCCCCCCGCCCCGTGGGTCGGAAGCCTGGGGGCCAGGCGCAAGTCCCCGGCACCAGGGCAGACTCTCTCAGTCCTGTCTGGGGGAGGCCAAGATTTTCCAACCACGTGACTGACTTCCCATCTGCTGTGTCTGTGAAGAGTGAGCCGTTCCCTCCACCCCCTGACCATGGCTGCTCATTTTCAAGCACGTGTAAGGTGCCCGCTCTGCGCCCGGCGCTGGGATGCGGCAGGGCACCACCCACAGGGTGAGGGGCAGGCGGTGGCTCCACGCCAAGTCAGCAAACCAACCACCTCTCCTGGTACCACACGGAGGGCGGCTGGGCTTCTACCAGGCCCAAGACCACGCGCCCTCAGGTCGGGACCCTGAGGGCCACAGGGAAGGGGGCCTGCCTCACACAGTGTGCTCACAAGGTGCTGCCCCCACGCCAGCGATCGGGGAGCCAGGGGTCTGCTCAGCATCTTTCCCTTCTCTGTAAAGCCACCTGTGCCCATTAGAGCAGACGCGGCCGCTGCACACACGAGCGGCAGCAGACCAGCGTGCTCCCTGCCAGCTGGCAGCCACAGCCGCTGCGGAGCTGGGCGGCTGGCGCACACCACTGCTCCTACGGGACGCGGCACCACCTTCCTCAGGGAGGCTCCCTGAAGCTTCTGGATGGTCCCTGGCTTTTGCCAGGTGCTGCAGCCGCACCTGCCTGGTGGACACTGCCCGGCGCGGAGCACAGTAACGGTGTGGCACCACCTGCATAGCGCCAGGCACACCCGCAGTGTATCTCATTATTCCTTTGGAGCCACGAAGGACTCAGGGACACACGGCAGCGGGCGACCTGCTCCGGGTGCGGGTGCTCCCCGAGTCAGGCCGCCTTGGCCACCTGAGGGCCTCCGTGACCAGCACCTGCACCTGGGTGCTCGCTGGGTGCTCTGCATTGTATTTCTGGTTTTTTCTCTATACCAAAAAGTATTTTGCGTTACAAATGCTACTCTCACCTGGTATACCTAATGTTTTTCTTGAAAAATTTCGAAGTTATCATAAATACCAAAAACACCCCTCGCTCCATCTCTCTTGACTAAAAAGGAGAGTAAAGTAAAAGCCGACCTTGCCATCCACCTGCAGCATGAGAACGGGGAGCCCAAGGGTGGCCCTGCTGGTGGCAGGGCCGGGAGGGGCAGCCCCCTCCAGGCACACGGGGCAGGAGGTAAGGGTGGCACACACTGTGTGACCTGCACAGAAGCTGGGGGGGGGGGCAAGTGCGCGGGAGTGAGACCCACTGGCTCAGATGGGAGGGGCGGGAAGGGGCACCTGGTCCCTGCCTCCTCCTGACCCTGCCTCCCAGTGAGGCTCTGCCAACACTCGCCCTCAGCTGCAGGTGCAGCTCTAGACATGTCGGGAGCTGACCCCAGGCAGGAGCTGCTGTGAAACAGACCTGCTCTGCACGGGGCTTTTACTTCCCGTGTCCTTGACGCCGTTTCCAGAAGTGAAGACCCCCAAACCTCAGAGCCCAAGGAGCCCGAGATGCCTGCCTCCCCCTCCACGTGGGGCCCTGTGCGCCCCGTCCCGGGGCAGCCCTCACCCAGTCCACGATGAGCGTCTTGCTCACGTTCAGCCTCTGCTGCAGAAGCTTGGCTGCGATGGCCACGGAGTTGAAGTAGCAGAAGCCCCTGCAGGTGAGAATTGGAGGAAAACCCCGGTTTGGATCGGTTTCCACACACCTTCCAGCCAAGCCGCCCAGAACTCGCAGCTTCTGAACAGCAGCCTGTAAACCTCAGGTGATGCTTACGACAGACAGACACACGGTCTCCTGCCTGCAGACGGCCCGGCCCCGGTAAGGAGACCCCTTTACTTCTCTCTGCACCAACTCCTCCTCCTCATGGGCCTCTCAAAAGACACCATGGGCCGCGGAGCACAGACATGACCTACCGCACCTGGTCCTGCCCACCTCTCCACATGCTAGGACGTGGGACAATGACACCAGTCACCCCAGTGACGACCTGCAACTCCAGTCTCACTCAGGAGAGCAGAAAATCTGAGGAAGTGATCAGGTCCAAACCACACTCTTCTCAGTCTGGACCCCCCTTCACCCGACTCCCACGGAGCTGAGCGGCCTGGCTGTCCTGCTTCTGGAAGCCCAGGCCGCCCCTGGTGGAGGCGCGTCCCTGAGAGCCCTCCCCCACAGCGCACAGCGGGCCTCGGCCTTGACTGCGCAGGACGTGTGACAACTGAGACCCCGGAGAGGAGCCGCTTCGGAGCCGGGCACTTGGCCCTGCTCCCCACTGGCGGGGACGAGTGTTCTGGGCCCGGGGGTGACTGCACGCCAAGCACACCCCTGGCAGTGATGGTCACCCCATCTTCCTGCAACTCCTTCGGGGACTCGAGTTTGGCTCTGCCCCCAGGTTTGGTGTGCGCTGCGCCGGCGTCTTGTGGCCCCTCTGCACGTCCTGGCTCTGCCGGGCACAGATGTGCGCACACTCCCTGCTCTGCCAGGTGACAAGCCCCCCGAATCCTCCTGGCACAGACCAACGTCACCTCCTCTTAACTCTCCCTGGCAGCAGGGGGTGGCCTGTCTCCCGGCCTGGGGAGCCTGTCGTGTCCACTGGGGGGCCTCCTGGGCCAGGGACACAGCACTGCCCCAGGCAGCAGAGGCGCTCGGCACAGCACCTGGGGCCCGGAGTCACCCCGACGGCCTGGGGCCAGTGGAGCACGTGCCGGTCACCGGCTGTCCACCGACACGGCAGACCAGGGCCCCCACCTCTGACGTGTGTATACGCGGCCACCAGGGCCAGAACCCAGCACGGGGTCCAGGTAGCTGGCTGTGTGGCCAAGGCGCTGGGGCTCAGCCTCACGACCCCCGGACCGTGGGCAGGCCCCCAAGAGGCCGCCCTCAAAAAGCAGCCGAGGGCGGGATCGGGACTGGGCGGTGCCGACGTCCGGCAGGCTCAGCTCCCTCCCGCGGGCCCTCCTAACAGACCCAACGACTGGACCTGACGGCTGGTGGATGAGGCTGGGTCTGCGGCCTCCCCCCCCCCCGCCTGTCTCCAGCTCCCCTCTGCACTCTCACCCACCAGCAAGTCGGCCTCTGACCCCGAGGGGCCCCTGCTACACCGCGGGGCACCCGGCACGCCCCCTCCCAGTGCCCGAGGGTGTCAGAGCCCGCACCGGCGTCCCCACTACTTACATCGGCGTGCTCTCCTCCGCGTGGTGTCCCGGAGGGCGGACCACCGCAAAGCCGTTCTACATGCGACACCAGGAGGGCAGATGGGGACAAGAGATAGGTCCGTGTCAGTGAGGAAATCGTCACAGACGGACGCTGGCAGGTTCAGGGAGCACGCGAGGACCTGACCTCACGCTGCGCCCCAGGCCAGACCGGGAACTGCACCAAGGGCTGTCTGTCTGTGGGTGCCGCTAAGATGACGGTCCCTGCTTTCTGAAGTCTGCTGGTGACCGCATCGCTAAGGGACAGACGTGCCTGACTTTCAACGTTTCCCTGCCTGCTGGCCCGGCAGAAGGGCGTTGGGAGGGCTGGCGGGGGGGCCTTGGGGCCCGGGATCAGGACGATCTCCCCAGGGAGCACCCGAAGGACCTCGGGTGCAGAGGAAACGGGAGGGGCCTGGGCTGGGGCAGATGCCACGCCCCAGTCCGACCTCAAGGTGAACTGCGGCTCAGTGCACAGGGAGCGGGCAGTAGGGCCAGGAGCGTCTCCGAGGCTGGGGAGCAGCACCTGCCCACCCCGCTTGTGGAGGGACGCGTCCAGACATGCGCTCTGTGCCCCCGAGGGGAGCGCTGGGCCAGGTCTGCAGCAGCCCCATCTGGGTGAGGGCACCCCCCGCACACTCCCAGGCACACCCCCCCCGCCTGTGCCCGGACTGTGCAGTGGCGCTCGGCCCGTGGGCCCTCGCCTCCCCACTGTGGGCACGCACCAGGGGGTCCCTGGGCGGCGTCACACCAGGAGCCGGGCCGTGGCCCAGAAGCGCACCGATGTGTGGCAGGACTTTCGCCACGTGTTCGCGATGCGTGACAGAGTGGGGCTGGGCCCACAGCCCTCGGACACACCCCTGGGAGCACTGCCAGGAAACGGGGTGCCCACCTGTGGGGAGTCGGGCGTCCCCACAAACAGAGGGAGCCCAGCACTGGAGCTCTCGGGTGAGAACGAGACGTGGGGGACACCATGTGGGCTCCGGGGACGGCTCCTGTGCAGGGTGTGCAACTGCCGGTCACGTGGAGACAGGGAGACCTGTGCCACGCCCCAGCCCACATTCCCCAGTGGCCCGTGATCCGTAAGTCATGCGTGGATAGGGGATCCAGCCAACGTGAGACGGGCTGGCGGGTCCTCCTGGGAGAGTCAAAGCTCACTGATGGTCTCGGTGCCGCGCCCTCCTCCAGGGCCCACTCGAGCCCCGCCCTTCCCCCAGTGCTGCGCCTGCCTGGGGGGCGGGCCTTCCTCACGGACGCCGGGACAGCACACTTCCAGGGGCATGCCCCAGCAGCTGGGAGAGCCCAGCTGACCTACGGAGCCAGATGGGGCATCACTTTCCAATTCATTAACACCTTTCAGTGTCTGAGTCCTCGCCCCTGGCACGGCCCCTGCCGAGGACCTGACTCTCACACCAGAGTCCTTGGAACCACCCCAGCGACCGCCCCCCCTGCTCTGCCTGCAGACTGCCCCACGGACCCGGACCTCTGAGGACGGCTGGTGGTTCCACAGTGTGGGAAACAGTTCCTTTGATACAGCAGAGTGCCTGACACACAGGGGCCCTCGGTTCCCCCCGAGTCACGTGACTGTCTCAAGGGCGTCTCAGTGGCTGTCCCCTCTCCAGCCCCACCCTGAAATGCCCAAGCAGGCTTCCTTGTGGGAGCCCATCTCCGCGGCCTCCTCACTGACCTTCAGCTCCCCCGTGGCCACCTTGAAGACCAGCTCCACCACGCAGCCCACGGCCAGGCGGGCCGCCCCCGACGAGTGCACCTCGTTCCAGATGGTGTCACTGTCCACCTGTGGAGACAACGCAAGGCGGTGAGCGCTGGGCTGGGGGCGTGGCCTCTGCAACCCTGCACGAGGGGCGCCTGCCTCCTCTGCACTAATTTGAGAACGTGCCTCCCTCGTCCTTAAAGCCGTGCCGAACGAAACACGCTTGGCGAGAACAGGGCAGTGAGCGCGCTGAAGAGAGCGAGCCTGGGTGCCACCCTGTCCCCGCGTCCTTTCTCTTCCTGGCTGCGCCGGCACACCTGGAGCTGCGTGCAGTGACACCGGGGCCACCTGGCCAGCCCCACCCCCACTCCAGATACAGTGGAGTTAAACTAACAAGTAACAAAGAGAAACATGAGAACTAGGTCTTTCCAACTGTGGTCCTATTCTGTGCTGAATTTAATTAGGAGCAAATCCTTGGTCAGCTCCGTGGGAGGGGGAGGGCAGCACTCCGGGCCGTCCAGGGGGACTGTGCACCACCCTCTGGCAGGCGACGCCGGGTGGCACACACAGGCCCGGCAACTTCTCCTGTGGGGGTTCACGTACTGGGGCGCATCGGGGTTGGTAAAGCCCTGGTTACTAGTGTGGGAGAGAGCAGGCAGACTTCGTGGGCCAGCTCTGGGAAGAGCCCTCCTGGCGGGAGGGCACAGGTGGGTGGGCCGAGCCCCGGTCTGCAGGAGCCTCCCACCCGCAGGGGAGGGAGCAGCCCAGCGGAGGTTCGGAGAGGCCGTGCGGTGAGTCAGCTGCCCGCCTTCAACCTGCCCGCGGGCCTCCTTCCCAAATTCGCCTCCTCTTCGGGGCTCTCGAGACACAGGCCACGGCAGCCGCACGCAGCGTGTGCTGCTGGTGCTCTGCCCCCACCTGGCAGGTGTGTCCAGGTGCACCAGCCGCTGCCCCCCCGACAGAGACACTGGCCGACCTGTGGGGCGGACGGACTGCACGGCACCATGGTGCTTCGTCTTCACAGCCAGGCGGTCGGAAGCGCACCAACTCGGGGCCAGAGCCATCATGGGACAGTGTTACACCAGGAGGGTCACTCTTTTCAATGACTGAGCCTCTGTGTTCTCTAAATGGTTTCCAAATGTCAAAGGAAAGCTGGGTGCTTGACGATCCTCCACAGCTTCGGTGTCCGACTCCCACAGACCAGCCTCCATCCCAGGCAATGTCGCTTTGCCGTCCCCCACGGGCCGTTCATACACGGGTGCCCTGCAGTCCGACGCGGGAAGGCCCCAGACAGAGCCGATGGGGTGACCGCCAAGGCCACGGCTGGGCCAGCCTGAGGCTGCCTCTCTGGGGACTGACAGCCATTTGGGAAAAACCACCCAGACGGTTCCTCTTCCTTGGTCGTAAACTTGGGCTTTAGGGCCCAGGAACCAGTGCAGGGAGAGAGGATGGCCCAGCACCCCACGTGCTCAGAAGGTCTTTATGCCCTCCCCCTGTGTACCCAGGGTCCCAAAACACCCTGCCCAGAGCCAGGGACAGAGCCTGCCCCCGGAGGGCGTCCCGGGGAACCCAAGACCTCCCACTGCTTCAGGTCTGGGCTCCAGCAGCTGGTCACCAGCCCCATGGGCCAGCCTGGGAGGGCTGAGCCCCACCCAGCCTGAGTCTCAGAGCACGAGGCTCCGGGAGGGGGCGCAGCTTGGACACAGGACCCACAGGGCGGTGGCCCGGCTCAGGGCGAGGTGGCCGAGTGGCTACTGATGCAGGGCAGGGCCCACGGCACGCTGTCCCACAGCGAACACAGGCATGGACCGAGGGGACGGACGGGCAGCTTGTTAGCAGCCAGGGCACCCAGGGCTGGCCAGGCAAGGACTCCCCAGTCCTCCCTCAGTGGGAAGCCTGAGGCAGTTTGGGGCTGAGAGAAACAGCCTCTTTCGTTTAAGTTTCAGAACAGGAAAGGCAGCTCAGCTTCTCTCCCCGTTCAGAAGGAACGAGCCACACAGCTGAGCGCTCACTCCGAGTGTCAGGAGGGGCAGAGCAGCCTCTTCTCAGTGCTTCGTCGTCTTCGTCCCTGCACAGGCGTCCCCACCACGCACGGGCCCCTGTGCCCCCTGGGAGCCCCAGGCTGGTCCCCAGGGCTAAAAGGAGACGTTGAGGCCCTGTTGGGCTGCGGCTGCCCCTGCAGCCACGGGAGCAAGGGAGAGAGACACCCTGCGGCCCACACTTCCAGCTGATCGCCCCGACAGGCGCCCCTGGCCCAGGCCACACGGGTCGTTCCCCACAGGCGTGCTGGGTGCTCCCGCTGCACGGTGCCTGGGCGCCACAGGGCGGGCGCTGCTCAGCCAGCGGCGGGCTCTGCACTCACGCTGGGCAGGGCTCTGGCCCAAAGTCCCACTCAGCTCTCGTTTGCAAACTGTAAGTCCTGCCGTGCCCGGCACTGGCTGCAGGGCTGTGTGAGCGGGAGCTTTTTCAAGTCTGGCCAAAAATTTACCCTGAACTAAGAGATTGCAGCCTACTTACAATTCAGAACGAAACAACTCCAGAAGGGCTTGGTGGTGGATGAATAAATGCCGCTGATCCCTCTTCTGACGGGATAATTTTCAAAGCAGCGATTTTTGTAAAGACTCAGGAAGAAGACGATTTTGCTCCATTTCCATAACAGAATCCAGACCTGGACTTCACCCCGCGATCTCTAATTACACACACACCCCGCACTGCGAGTCTGGCCCCATGGCTTTGTTGTCCACGCGGTCCCTTCCCGGCCTCCCCTTCGACTGCAGCTCCGCGAGCCCTGCCCCTTGTCCCAGCCTGGTGAACCGGCCCCCTGCTGGGGGCGGCCGACACTCCCTGCGTGTCTACTTGACCACACCTGCCAGAGAGCACTGTCCCCACTGCTAAAGCCGTGACACTGCCCAGCCACCAGCTGTGCCCGCCCCCCATGGCCCCTAACACTAGGTTTCCATACTCCAAGCTTCACGGGGGCTTGGAGCTGGAGGGAAATCGGGAAGGATCCACACTTGCCACCAAGTGATGTCTTCACCACCCGAGTCAGGACGCGCAGACCTCGGCCTGCTGTGACGAGACCCGCCTGCACACCTGACCCCATTTCCTAAGGCGACCAGGATGCCAGACGACCCTCCCCAAGGAAGGTGCCGGAGTCCAGCCATCAAACGCTTCCAGGCTCACGAGGCCTTTGAAGCCACACGTGTGAGTGCGAGTGTGTGTGTGTGTGTGTGTGTGTGTGTGTGTGTGTGAGGGGGACCCACCACCAGCCCGTTTATGGAAAACACCTGGCAGCCATTATCCACTCTGTGGAGAGCAAGGCGGCGGCTTTTGTGACCACTGGGACTCCAAGAACAAACAGGACGTTATTTATACATTAAAGAAATACTCACCCCAACACCACCACAGGGCAGCCTGACGAACATGGACGTCAGCGAGCCTGCCAGGAGAAGAAGAGCCAGGGTCAGAGGGCCAAGGTCACAGGGCACCCTGAGCATAGCGCAGGCTCTGGAAATGCTCTGGCACCACGGAATGCGTGCCGCCCATCCGCCTCGGAGGGCAGACTGGTTTCAGAGGTACAACCGCACCCCCCGCGGGCCTGCAGGAAGGACAGTGCCTGGTGGGCAGTGGGCCCTGGGCTTGCCCTGCCCCCTTCACAAGGCAAGGGAGACCCCCACAGCAGCTCTGCTTCAGCCCCAGCAGGTGCACCTCGCACGACACAACCCACGCTCCTGACAGCTGCGTCCGAGCGTCCTGGCTGCTGCCTAACCGGACCCAGAACCACCGTGGGCCTCACCGCTGGCCCTAAGCCTGGTGCGAGTCTGGGGGCCCCGGCAGCCCCCAGGCTGTGGAAAAGGGAAAGGAGCCGGAAGACAAGGGCCTTTCGGTCACGAGAGACCTCTCTGGGGCGAGAGCAGAGACAGCTGCCCCGCTCACAAACGAGTCCTGTTGGCTTGGAGGGTGCACGAAGCTGGCTGTCTAGGAGGCCCTGCTGGGCCCAGGCCACAGACGCAAGCCTCCACGTCCCTTCCAGGTCGTCACCATCATAAGACGACCCCCTCTGACTTCCAGGAACACCAGAAGGGTGACTGACCAGCACCCCCCCAGTGTCTACAGTGCACCCCGACCAGCCAGGCCATGAGTCCCCACTCATCAGCTACACGGGTCTTCTGTGGGGCTGAGAAATCTGCAGGAAGCACACAGCAGTGTTTAAACACCTAACGAGGCACACTACGCGAGAGAATCACCTCGGCTGATCTAGGACACTCAGGCTGAGGGCAACGGCGTGTCCTGGTTCAGCCAACCCTGTGAAATTTAAAACCATTCTCATCCCAAGTGGAGAGAAGGAAACACTGAGCTGGTGCCTTCAGAGCCAAATGAACAGACTTTAAAAGAACCAACTCCAGCAGAGAAGGAAAAGCCATGATTTGTGTCGCAGATGTGCATGTGACACCCACGTGACGCTGCTCTGGGCCTGCAGAGCCGCCCCTGGCACCCTGTGCGAGAACACTCCGGGCAGCAGGCCCCATGCGGAGGCTGCGGCGCTTCCTGGAGGGTCCCGGAGACTGCCGGGTGGGGTGCTGCCCGTCACGCTGTGTGGCTGTCTTCCACACGTGGCCTCCTCGCTTAGCTCCTCCTGCTAAGGCCGCTTCCCTGGTCCCTGAAGGCTCCTTCTTCCAAGGCCCTGCCTGGCTCCAGGCCAGAAGCCCTTCCTCTGGGTCCCCAGAAGGCACTGCCTCATCTCTGGACACACCCTGTACCCTCTGCTCCCTGCTCTGGCCTCCAGGTCCTCTGCATGCCACGTGTCCACCGGAGCCCTGGTCCCCCACCTTAGCACAGACTTCTGCCTCCCGTCTAAGCCCCTCTGGGGGTAGGATGGGAGCACCAAATGCCCCCCAGCTCAGAGACAGAGTTGCCTTTTGGGGGCAAGCAGGGGGATCGATCCCACGGCAGGACACACAGAGCACCCCTCCCCCTTCCCCACAGGAGCAGTCCCCGCACTGTCCTCACAGCCCTGCCTCCTGGGCTGTACCAGGAACCACAGTGGCCAGGCTTTGAACCATGAGCTGAGGAGCAAGGACAGCACAGGGACAGAACCCCGTGAGGGGCGAACCGCAGACCAGGACATCTGGCCGCATGCTGCCGTCAGCTCTCCCCACTGTGTCTTGGGGAACAGAGCTGTGGATGGGGCCCAGGGGGGGCTGGCAGCACGAGCAGCTGTGACATCCTCAGCCCACCAGGACCCACCTGCACTTCTGGGTAGAAGACCTGGGGGGGTGCCATGAACCCCAGCCAGCCCCCACCCAGCACAGGTCTGGGGTGGGGAGAAGAGCCCCGTGGCCAGGATGAGAGGAAGTCACAGGGACTTGGCTAGTCCCCGAGCACCCTGGTTATGGCCACACGAAGGTCCAGAAGCACCGACTTCCTGGTGGAGACGCTCGCCAGGTGGGTTCTCACCTCACGGCACCTCCAGAACCTGCTGGGCTGTCCTGTGCAGACTGGCCTCTGGACTGCTATGGCCAGAAGATTTGCGTGTCCCCTGAAAGGGTCAGGCCAGTTCCCAACCCGCTGCACTGCCTACGACTCTGTCCCGATTCACTCTGTAGCCCGAGGCCTAATAGAAACCCTCCCCGGACCGCGCACAAGGGACACCTGGCGCCAGCCACGATGGCAGTGGTCTGATGACCCTCCTGTGCCTGGGAACAGCCTGCCGGGAAGAACGAGACCAACCCCTCCCCTCACACACCCCACTCCCGCCTTCCTTCAACGCTGCAGTCGGCAGACTCAGCCCGCCGCGAGCGCGGCATCCAATGAAGGCACCTGGGTCTGATCACCAGGTTCCTCCCGCCTCCATTTCTCGCACACTTCCAACGTCCCCCAAGTTCACACGCTGGAGTCCTAACCCCCAAAGGGAGAGTGTCAGGAGGCCCTCAGCGCGGTGACAGGTCTTGAGGACCCCACGAAGCCCCTCGCTGCACCCCCACAAAGGCCCAGGGAAAGGGCGGCCGTCGGTGAGCCAGGGGTTGGCTCGACCCTGGCCTCGTAGCCCCCAGCACCACAGGGCCAGGGAGCTGGAGATAGAACTCCGCGCGAGCCCCCGCGGCGCTGCAGACGCTGGCTCTCGCGTCTTCTCGCGAGAAGACGCAAGAAGACTAGAGACAGTCGCTGCACCGCCCTCCTCTCACCGCGGTGCTGGGCGGACAGGCGACTGCGCAGACGCGCCAGGCTGGAAAGCCCTTGCTCAGAGCCGGCGAGGCCCTGTGCCGATCCCGGGCGGGATGCCTGTGCCAGCGGGCTGGGCGGCGGGCCTCACAGCCCAGAGGTCCGACCTCTGCTCTGGGACCCGCTCCCCTGGACTCTCTCCGGGGCGCCTGCCGTCCAGGCCCTGGTCCTGAAGCCCCACCCCCACCCGTCCGCCTGCGGTCTCTCTGCTCTGCCCTCTGGGACCAACTCCCTTGGTCCTCCAGACCCAGGGTCTCTGTCTCTGACGATGGCTGTCATGTTTCTCCTTGCGCAGCCTGAGCACCTGTCTTTCCGAGGGCGCCTGTTCCTGTGGTGGCCTGGGCACAGCCGCTCCTCTTCCAGGGCAGCAGTGACAGGCCCCACCCCCACCCCGGACCTGCCCCCAAGGATGCTCGGTTCCAGGCCCTGGCTCCCTGCCAGGTATCGTCCAGGGAGGATAATCCTCGGTCTTCTGCCTGCGACTAACAGTGGGGCCCTACAAGCCCCTTGAAGGTCCAGGCTAGCTTACAACCTGAGCTCCACTACAGGGGAACCTGGGGGGCTGTTTGTCAGGGGGCCTGATGTCAGCGTCCTCTGGGCTCCTCAACCCCTGAAGAGGGACCTCCTGTGGCTGCTGGGGGGAACGTCAGCGTGCTGAGAGCCTAGCAGGATGCCTGAGGCCCTTGCCCTGCTGTGCCTGACACCGTTCCAACCCGGGGAACCTGTGCCCCTCCGTCCAGGGCTGTAGGAGGTACAGGGACACCACCTCTCTGACCCCTCCCCCAGTCCTTGTCACAGCAACCCCACCCCTGCCCCAGGTCCAGGGTCTCTGCAGCCGCCATCCTGGGCTGGGTGAGTTGTGGTCTCCATCCCCAGAGCTGTCTCACAAGCCGACCTCCTGACAACTGCTGCCCAGAACACTGTCCACCTGCTCTCCAGCCTGACACTGTCTGGCTGCTGGCTCCTTTGTCGTGTCCCCAAGGGTGAGGACTGAGAAGTCTCTTGAAAGCCCTGTTACTCTAGGGCTTTGGGGGGCGGCAGCATGTTTCCCCACCACCCCTCCTGCTCCACCTCTGCTGAGGGCACGGCCCCTTCAGCCCGGCTGGAGGCCCAGAGTCGGGCTCCCTGAGCTGGGGCGTGAGCCACCTGCAGTGGATCCCCACGTGGCACACAGCTGACAGTGCAGGGCCTGGCGCAGGAAGAGCCCACTGTCCCCACGTCTGCCACGGAAACGCGTGGAAACTACCCAGCTGCCACTCCCTCCCTGCCCGTGACCCAGTGTCTAACTCCCAGGAAGAAGCCCGTGGGGGCCCCTCTGGGAGATGGGAACCCACAATTGGCGAATGTCCCAGTTCCAGGTAGACGGGAGGCCAGAGCGTAACTTCCAGAGCGTCCTGACGGGGTGCGGTCTGCACCCAGGGGAACCCTCACCACCTCCCGGGCGGAGCATGCCCGTCAGTCAGAAAGTGCCTTCCTCAGTCCTGGTTTCTTGACCCCTGACACTTGAGGCTGTGAGCCAGGGCCCGAGTCCTCAGCCCTGGGGGAGGCTCAGGGTGCCCAGCCTGCAACGGCAATGCTCCAGGCTACCCCTGGCCTCCCCCCCGCCCTCAGGGGCAGCTCAGACTGCAGGCAGCGCACGTGGTGGGTGGGGAGCCGGAGTGTTTACCCTCTGCTGTGTCCAGTTCTGCGGGACCAGTGCTTCCCAGACCGTCTCCTGCCCAGCACACAGACACACACAGGACACCAGTGCCCCCAGATGCCGGGGGCGAGAACGGCTGCCCCATTGTCTCTTCAGAACCTGTGCGGCCCGCAGAGAGGGGCCCCCGCCTGGCCACCCAGGCAGAGCCCGGCAGGTGATGCTCATAGTTGCGACCACAGCCTGAGGGGCCATGCACAGGTGGTGGAGCCGCCTGGGACCCCAAGTGGAGCTGCCTTGCGGGAGCACGGGGCTGGAACCCGCCCCAGGCGGGAAAGGTCAGAAGGCCTCCGAGTACCTAGACGCTTCTTACTGTCCAGTTTCTGCCTGTTGAGGGGGTTGGTGCCATAGAGCAGGGCGTGCGCCTCCGAGTGCACGGTCTGCAGCTCCTCCAGGGTGGCCTTCCGTCCTCGGATGCTCTGTGGAGACACAATGCGAGAGGTTGCTCGCATCTCCGGAGGGCACGGGCTCCGGTTCAAGGGAAACACCCCCCCACCCTGGAAACTGGGCTGCGCACGCACGCGAGCGGAACGTTACATGCTGATTGCAAAACAAGAAGCAAACACCAGCCAACACCCTGTTTTAATAACATGTCAAAATACGCAGGGATGTCCACCCTGCAGCCCAACACAGAATCGTGGATTTACTCGAAACACGAGCTTTTTTATGATGATGCGTCACAGTGTATTTCACGTGTGGCCCAACATGGCTCTTCTTGCTGAGTGGTGCACAGACGCCCAAAGGCAGGCTGGCTGCCTGTGTTAGAGTTCACACTTGGATGGTGACTTTGAAACACGTCTGGGCAGGTAACTCCAGCCTTCAGTGCTCCGACCTCCAGTCACATGACGACCCGGCACTGGTCAGGGCCTGCTGTCGGGCGGGGGCTGCCTCCCGTGTCCCACTGAGGGGAGCTGGGACCAGGGCCCTGAACGCAGCCGTATCGGGAAACACCATTCCCATGAGACCAGTGAAGCCCGAGGTCAGCCTCAGAGCTCGTCCGCCGGGATCTTTCTTTGGTTTAAAAATTTCTCAAATCGAGGTTCCTGGGCTGTTTCCTGACCTCCCCCAGAAATCAGCATAAACCTTACTATTCTTTAGTTGGCTCCACCCCACACCTCCCAGCAGAAGGCCGCCAGTGCGCACCCCAGCGGCCCTCCAAGGGGAGCAGCACGGCCCGGGCAACTCGAGAGGCCAGCAGCGGCTCTCACCCCTGCACCCTCCGAGGGGCAGGGGCTGGAGCGCCCCCCCAGAGACCCTGCTGTAGCAGGAGGTGAGAGCAGAGGGAACAGGTTGCAAGCTGCCCGTGGCCCCGGGTTTGCTGCCCCACCTCCGTAGGTCCGCAGGGAACTGTCAGAAGTGCGCAAGACAGAGATGGCAGGAGCCGGATGATCTGATCCAAGTGCCTTTATTTGATGCCACACTTACAGGTGGGCTGAGTCTGGGCCGACTGCAGCCCTGGGGGTGGGGGGGCAGGAGTGGGGTTTTTAAAAGAAAAAGATCGTGGTCTTGGGGAGACCGAGGACGGGTCAAGTAAAGGGCAGCTGCTCCCGGACAGAAAGGGCAGCCTGACCGCCGGCCATCCTGGCTGGCGCCCGATGTCTGCCACGTGCAGTGGGGGGGTTTCAAAGGAGCCGTGGGCTATCAAGTGAGTCGGGACACCTGAGTCATGGGCAGTCCAGCGGGTTGGAAACTGGCCTGACCCTCTCGGGAATGAGCTCCCAGGACAGACGCACCCACTCTGTGTGGCACTGTTCTGTGCCGAACCTGATGTGGCAGCTCCAGGACAGGAGCCCACCCCACGGATGCCCCCACGGCCGTCCACCTGCAGTGAGGGGCACCTGGGAGCTGGAGCGGCCCCTCTCACACCTGTCGGGAGCCAGTTCCTACAGCTGTGTGCTGTGCGGGACCCCATGCTCTGCTGTCCGGGAGACCACACTAGGAGCCAGGGCGAGAGGTAGGGACAAGGTCACTGTGGCCCCTTGGGCTGCGTGAGTACCACACATTCCAGCCCAGCCCCCTCCCACCCACCCTGCTGACTTGGCTCTGACTCCACACTCACAGGGACCTCTTAGCCCCTGCAGCCATCAGCCCGGACGGGTTGGTGCCCCCCCCAGTGCCAAAGAAAGTGGAGGAGGGTCGGGGACCTGACTCTCCGTGTTCTCATGTCTCACCCCACTCTGCTGGGGTGACTTATTCTGGCTAAGAAACTACTGCGGAGGCCTCTGGCCCCAGGGACCCTTCCGGGGGGCAAGGGGGAGAGTCAGGAAGCTGGTCATGGAACTTCACGTGCCCCTGTGGAGGAGCAGGGCCAGGGCAGTGGCAGGAGGAGGCACAGAGGGTCACAGGCATGTCTGCCAGGGCCACACTGCCCTCCAGTGGTGAGCACTGGTGGGCGGGGAGCAGGGCCTGGGCTCCCCTCCAAACCAGTCAGGGGGTCACTGTCCCCCCAGGGGCACTCCAGGACAGGGTTCTCTGCTCCCCTTTCTCCTCCAAAATTATGTGTCATCAAAAAGCTGGTAAAGATGGGGGACCGAGGTTCCTAGTTCCTCAGCTTCCAGAGGAGGGGGTGTGCCGGCTCTCTGGGACGCGCCCGCGCCGGCTGTGGCACAGGGATGCGGACGTTGGTCATCACCTGTGGGTCTCTAGCTTCCCGGGACCACTCTGCAGAGCACCCCTGGTGTTGTGGGTTTCCCAGCATGTGTGGGGACACGGCAGGTACCACTGAGCCGGCCCCCGGGGGCTGGGAACCGTCATTCTAAATGCCCTGGGAGGCGGGTGGGGCCAGCCCCAGCCCACGTACAAGGATACCAAGGGGACCCCCCTCCCGATGGCCACAACCAGGGCCCAGAGGACAAGCCCATCACTTAATGGCAACACTGTCCCCCACCGGGAGGAAAGAAGAACGTCCTTCCTGGGGCTCACCAGGACCTTCCTGTCCTCACAGGCCGGGGGCCACTGCGCCACGAGTGGAGCGACTGAGGACCAGCTGACCCTGCCGCTGCACTTGGAAGGGGCAGGGCACTGTGCTCGTGAACCAGATTCAGACCAGACCGGACCTCGGCTCTGCTCCCCACTTCTTGCTGCCCCACGGGAGCTCGGCTTCCAAGGGGTGTCTCAAACCTGACCCTCACCACACCCTGGGGGGGACCTCAGGGGAGGAAGTGAGAGAAGATGGAGGGAAGAACAACAGGGCTCCTTTCCCTGGGGGCTGGAACCTCCGCCGCCGGGCGGGAGCCAGAGTGACGCCTGCGTGTGTGCTGGGCGAGCACCGCCTCAGAACGGCACCTCCTGGGGCGTGGCCAGGAGGGGAGGGGCGGCCAGGGGTTCAGCAAGCATGTGCTAAGTAACAGCTGCACAGCGTGCAAGCTGGGGCACAGGAAAACCAAGGGGTGCAGGGGGACGAGCAAGTACAGGATGGAGGCAGGCCACGCCACCAGGAGGCCTCAGGCTTCAAGGAAGGGGCCCCGGGCGTCTCCCGGAAGGCAGGACTGCACATCCTCATCACCGACCTGCTTCCGGGCCCCTCCTGACATGGGCCCAGGCTCAACGCCAGACTCCCGCAGGTCCCGTGGGCCCCCCACCCTGCTGCCCTGGGCCAGGCCCTACCTCGCATTTGCCTCGGAGGCCCGTCTCCTGCAGCCGGGACCAGATGCTCTGGATCCTGCCGGCGTGCTCGGGGTGGCTGTTGCTGTTCCCGCAGATGCACTGGTGCTTCAGCATCAGCGTGTCGTACACCAGGCCTGCGGTGGGGCGGAGGGCATCGTCAGAGCCGGGGTCCGCCTCCGCGGGCTGCGCACCAGCAGCCCTGAAAGCTGCTGTCTCCTGCTGAGGCTCCCATCACACCCCACACTGCAGGGATGGCTCCTTAGAAAGCCAAAGTGCGCCGAATCCCTCCACTGCAGCTCAAAGAAGCGACAGCTGGGGCGAGGCTGAGGGGTGAAGTGGCCCACGGCTGCAGCACACACCTGGCCAGTGGTCAAGCCAATACCACCCGGGAGGGGCCCCCAGAGTGGCCTGCGTGGCAGAAGCAGGCGAAGGAGGAAGACTCAACAGTGAGGCCCACCGCTGGGACGTGACCTCGGGACTGTGAGCTGTATGGCAGGGGACCATAGCGACCTCCAGAAACGAGACTGTGGTTTGAACACCCCCGCCTACCCGCCAGGGCCCACCCCTCTGTGCAGCGTGCTGGTGCCTGAGGGCCTGGCGGGCTGCTGGCCCAGCTGGGGCCAGGCCGGGCCCGGCTGGGCTCCCCACTCGTCCTGTAAGGGGGCCAGGCCCTCAGCACTGCCCGCTGGGGAGGCCAGGCCGTCTCTGCTTGTCTGAGAAGCAACTACTCAATTATTCCTGGATAATCTCTACTTCGGTTTTTTTCTGAGTGTGAATGCTACCCTCTCAAGTGCCAATAAAGAGAACTTAGCCACGTCGTCCGAACACTACCGCAAAAAAACAAGGTGTCTCACGAGGACTGTTTGAAGGAGACTTATAACACCCTGCAGCTCCAGGATTTTCTTCCTCACACACTGAAGAGGACACCAGGTGGGAATGATGCTGACCACCCTCCCGCTGACCCTGCCCCAGGCCCGTGTGGCTGGGCAGAGGGACCCGGGTCAGGCAGCCTCGCACCCCAGCTCCCGGCACCTCAGACTCTGGCAGATGCGGGGCCCAACCATCCAGGCCTGGTTCCTGACTCAGGGTGGGCAGCCTTCTGGGCAAAACCAAGACCCCTGCCAAAGATGTGCCCCGGTGGGGGTGGGGTGTGGGGGCAGCATGGACAGCGGCAGCGCCATGGCACCAGGCCTCCTGCATGTGACTGCTGGGGTTACACCTGTGAGCCGGCCGGGCCTCATGGTCAAGGCCCTGGGTGTGGGCTCAGTCCAAGGAGGGGCTGGAGGCGAAACGGCACGTTACCGAGCCCTGCCGACCAGGACCGAGCAGCCACCTGCCGGCGCACACAGGCTGGCCTGGCAATGGCCGTTCTTGGGGGACAGGGAGTCTGGGAAGGGCAGGTGGGCCTCTGCACCCAGGAGAACCCCCAGGATCATGGGGGGGGGGCAGGGGGGTGGGAGCTTTAGCGATCTGTCCATCTCTTTCCCCACCCAGAGCAGGAAGGAGGCTGGGCCATGTGGGACACCAGCCGGCCCGGAAGTGGTCTGTCTTGGAAACTGCGTCTGGCCTGACACCTGCCCTCTGGGCAGTGCAAGCCCTGAACTGCACACCTCAGACCCAGGTCAAAACCAGGCCACCCTGCTGGGCAGCCCAATGCCGACAATCCGCCCCCCGGGCCCGGCCCCTACTCACGCTACCTGTGGTGAACCTCGGTTTGCTGGGGGGCTCCTGCACGGACATGGGGAACGTGGCCGATGCTGGGGAGGACTGTGCCCGGGACAGAGGCCGGTGGCTGCCGAAGGACACGGGGATGCCGGCGGCCTCCATGGAGGCCTGGTAGTTCCTCAGCTGGTGGATGCGCTGCTGCTCCAGCAGGAGGGCTTGCTGCGGGGAAGACGGCGTGTCGCTGCGTCAGACAGAGAAGCCTCGCTTCCTCCAAAGGCTGACGTGTCCCTTACGTCACTCATGCCTTAGCTCACCCCTCCTCCCCACCCATGCAGCGCACGCCACGCACGGTGGCGCGCAGGGAGGACGGGGGACGGCTGCCTGGTGCCCAGCAGCCCAGGCCCGCAGGCAGCCCTCCTAGTCATTCGCTGTCGTCCTGGCCTTGAGCTGGGTGGAAACGCCACCGCAGGGGAAAACTGGAACA
This sequence comes from Artibeus jamaicensis, assembly GCF_021234435.1. Classification (NCBI taxonomy): domain Eukaryota; kingdom Metazoa; phylum Chordata; class Mammalia; order Chiroptera; family Phyllostomidae; genus Artibeus; species Artibeus jamaicensis. The sequence continues at coordinate 4,947,718 of NW_026522020.1, forward strand.
CCCTCCGTCTGCCACCGCCCCGCCCTGGGCCCGTGCTGCCCCTCGTCCCCCTCCCAGGACCGGAAGGGCTGCTGGTGCACAGACGTGCCACCGGCTCCCGAGGCCCAGGGCCCGGCCAGCTGGGTCGGGGGGCCGGGAGGGTGTGGATGCGCCTCTGAGGATGTGGGGACCCACATAGGTGACCCCAGAACCCCTGTGAGGCATCCTCCAGCAACAGTCACCAGCGCAGAAAGGGCTGAATAAAACACAGGCTTCCAAGAAAAACTTTGCAAAAGTCACGTTTCTACCTGAAGAGCCAGCTCCTATAAGAGCACGAGTATTACGGGAAGCTAAAACCTAGAGGACAGCAGGTCTCGGCCCTCCTCCAAGGCCGCAGGGCCAGCGTGTCACCCCGCCCACCCGCCACCAGGCTAGCCGGCAGGAGACGTGAGGAGGACCGCTCAGCAGGGGCTGCAGAGGTGCTCGGGCTGGGGCCCCAGCGGGGCCAAAGCGCTGGGTCTGTGGGGCATGGGGTCACTCAGCCAGGGCCAAGGGAGACAGACCCCAATGGGACACTGGACGGGCCGAGGTGCGTGTCCTATGGACGGCGGAGCAGAGCCAGAGGGAGGACGGGCAGCTGTGAGCCTGGGGCCAGGCCAGGCCTGGCCCCGCCACCGGGATGGCGAGGGGCTGGGGAAAGCAGAGCTCCTCGTCCCCACCACACCCACTGCCGGCTGCGCCTGAACACGGTGACCACGGCTCCACTCTGGAAGGTCTGCTGGCCCGGGGGGGGGAGCAGGTGCACGGCAGGCTGAGGGGCTGGGAGGCTCCCCCCCTCACCCCAGGGGACTCACCCCCGGCTCCACAGCCCCCTACCCCCGACCAGCCCTCTTCCCAATACACTGTCTCAAGTTTACATCTGCAAACTGCTCCTCGAACGCCCGAGTTCCCCTGACGAGGACTTCTGCTTGTCAGTCTCCACGGAACACACAAAACGCGTGTTTCTAACTACCGTCTCAGACTGGGAGCACGGCGAGGCTGCTTCTCTCACGTGAAACCCGACGGCTTTACCACCTGGGAGGCCTCGTGACTCCAGGGGCACATCCCAGTGCCACCCCCACGTGCGAGCACCACACTGGACCCAGTCACAGCGAGAGGCCCGCACCGAGGAGGGCTCGGAGCCCCGAGGGCTGTCGTGCAGCACCTGAAGCAGAGGAGGCCGGGGGCCGGCCCGTGTGTCACGGGAGCCTCTCTCCAGGCACACCGGTGGAGGTGGGGAGTGGCCGCAGCCCGGGCTGTCCAGAGCTGTGCGGCACGTGGCCAGGTGGCTCTCATATCTAGTGAGGAGGAAGGGACAGGCAGGACCCCGCTCGGGGCCCTCGGCCCTCGGGTCCTCCTCACCAGGGGTCAGCAACCTCCACGGTGGCACCTGGCCTCTGACACCAGGTTCCCGACTCACCAGCTCACTGACCAAGCGGCAAACGTGGCAGGTTTCTTCTTCCGGTCTAAATTAACACACCGCTGGGGAGAGGTGCTCGTCGACCCCTCGGGGGTCCCGTCAGCATATCAGTGCTCAGAGCCCTCCCCGGCTCTGGTGTCTGGGCAGCACCCTTCTCGGGAGGGTCGCTGCTGCCACCTGGCCCCCAGAAGTCCTGCCTACCTTTCGGATCAACCAAGAAGTTAATCTTCCAGCCCCACCTTTAGTGATCATGCTGAATCCCACACACACATGGGGTTCCATCACCAACCCTCGCCCCAGACCTGAGAGAAAACCAGCCCGGGGAGTCTGGGTGGCGACAGCTGGAAAGCAGGTGCGTATGTGCCCCCAGGGGACGAACAGCCAGTCCATCCAGATGCAGCAAAGGCAAAACGGACGTGGAGCCAAAGCCACCCCAACAGCACCAGGGAAAGAAGGGAGTGGAAGGAAGAGGCCTCCAGGCCGCAGGGCACCGCCCACCGGGGCAGAAGGGCCCGCCCACTGCCCGCCCTGACCTGTCTGAAGAGCAGCTCCTGCTCCGTGGGCGGGTGCTGGCCGGACTCCGCTGCCCGCGCAGGCTCCGCCTCCTCGTCCTCACTCTCCACGGGCTCCTGCTTCACCTGCACCCCAGCCGGCTCCTGCGCCTCCCTCTGCCCGGAGAGCCGGTCTGGGCGGGACGCCTCCAGGAGGGCCTGGTGCTCCCGGAGCTCCTCCTCTGTCTCCTCCGGGTGGCTCTCGGGCTGCCGGGCCGGCTCGCTGGCCTTGGGGATAATCTGCAAGAGGGGTGGGGGGGGAGTCCGTGTGACCGAGGGCAACTGAGGTCACCACACAGGTGTGGTGTGGTAGGCACAGGTGGACCGAGGGCACAGGTGTGTGTGGTCCCGGATGTCCCTGTTTCAAGTCCTCCCTAGCGGCCCGAGGACCTGACCTGAATGGGGCTGGACTGGACACCAGCACCTGCTCCGCCCCCAGCTTCCTTGCGTGCAGACCAGGCCCAGCCCAACCCCCACCCCCACCCCCAGGGCTGAGAGTCAGTGCTCAGCACACCGACCAGGGACAGGGGTGCAGAAGGCTCGCACCCCGTGAACTGAACCCTCCAGACACCCAGGCAGGAGAGGCTGTGTTTTCTCCAAGTGGGTACCCCACCCCCACGCGTCCCTTGGACAGGTCTTAAGGGTCTAAGGACAGGGGCACTTGGAAGTGACTTTGGGGTTCAGCAGGACACGGCGGAAGGACCGAGGTGGGGCCGGGTCCAGGAACAGGGAGTGGCGGCCGCAGCAATGCTGGCTCCTGTGCCACAGAACCGAAGGCGGCTGCTGCCCAGAGGACGGGGAGTAGTGTCCCGGCTCAGAGGCTCCACATGTCTCAGAGGGCGGCCGTGGGAGGAGGGAGGAGGCCAGGGCTGCCGGCGGCCACGGGAGGCCGAAGCCTCAGGCACGGCAGCGATGCAAGGCTCCCGGAGCCCGTCCAGAGCAGGGAGGCTCCAGAGACCCAGGGAACCATGGAGAACAGACCAGAGTCCGGGAGAAGAAGGCAGGGCCAGGGGGGCTGGAGGACGCCGCCCGGGACAGGACTGGCGGGCAGTGGGCGCCTGTGGGCTCAGTCAGCTGCTCACAAGGAGGCAGGCAGGCAGGCCGGATGCCTGTGCGGAGATGCCCTCCCCCCACCCCAGGGAGACGGCTGTGGGGAGCTCACGCCAGCTGGGAGCAGGTGTGGGGCAAGCAGGTGTGGGGCAAGCAGGTGTGGGGCAAGCCGGCGGCTGCAGCCACTTGAAGGGGGCGATGTGCAGGCAACCCCGCGGTGGGTAACTGGGAGCTGGGCCTCCGCCCAAAGGACCCAGAACCCGTCCTGAGGCTGCCTGGGAGCCCTGGCTCAGAGGCGGGCAGTGTGTCTGCGGGCAGAGCCCGGCCCCGCCCGGCGGGATGGCGGGGAGGTGTCTTGAGAAGTGGCGGTGGCCAGGGTCCCCGGGGTGCCGAGGATGGCGGCTGGTGAGGAAACAGCGCACAGTCACCGAGGAGCTGGGAGAGGGGCCGCAGGGCCCCATGCTCAGCGGACAGGCCCCTCCCGTCACGGCTTCCAGCATTTTCCTCTAAGTTTCAAAGCTGCGAGAAAGTCTCAGGAATGTTTAGGAACCCATGTGCCCTTCGCCTCCGTACACCAGCCAGAAGGACACGGGGACGGAGGCAGAGGTTGCCTGGTGACGGCAAGACCTGACCTGGTGAATGTGCAGCCCGCCCTCCCCCCACGGAGCCCAGGCCCAGCCGCGTGGGGACCCCACTGGCGGACGCGGTGCCCATCTACCAGGCCTCGCACACTCAGCCGCCAGGCAGTGCCGGTCACGGCCTCCCGTGATTCAGTCAGTCTGGGTCCAGACCACACGTGGAGTTCGGGTGCCCTGTCCAGGGCTGACCGGTCCAAGGTGACCAACCAGTTCCTCTCCTGAAGGCCCCTGGGCGTGGTGGCAAGCACCCTCTCTGGTGCCTGGAGAGGTGCTGCTCTGGGCTGGGGGTGCGGGCTGCCTGCCGCCATCAGTGCGCCCCCTGCGGGCCGTGCTCCACCTTTTCTGTTGTGTGCGGGCCGGGTCCTTGGGCTGAATGTGTAAGCTCATGGCCCGAGCCAGTCAGCCTCCTGGGCACAGTCTGCGAGGGTCACCCCAGCACTCTCCTCCAGGGCGGCGGGGCGAGAAGTGGGGCGCCCATCCTTTTGTCCCACTAGGCCTGGCCAGGTCGGGGGTCTGCAGCTCTCACAGGTGGGTGGGTGGAGCAGCTCTGGGCCGCTGGAGCAGGGAGAGGAGCTGGGTGATGGCGGGGAGCCCCCGCAGTAGCTCTGCTGGCGGGTGGGGCAGGCGGGGCACTCGGAGCAGCCTGCTCAGAGGCACACGGCCAGGGCTTCCTGCGCTGCCTTCTCAGCTTCCTCGGGAGACGAGGCGTCCGAGGAGGCCTGGTGCCAGGGCAGCCCGTCTCCTCCTCTCCTTCCACCACCCCTGCCGGCTGCCGACGGGCGAACATCCCGGTGGGTGCACTGACCGGCACAGAATCGGCAGTGAATGGGACTCAGGACTCAGCTGTCTCCTTGTGGCCTCTGAACCTCAAGGGTTCTTGCTCATCAGTCCGTGAGAACGAGCATCACCGTATCGGAGCCACACGTTTCCTCGAAGCCTGCCTGGAGTGCGGGGCCCCGGCCCCTGCTTCTTCAAGAGTGCCTGCTGGCCACGCTCAGAACTGGGCTGCCCAACCACCGCACCCCAGTCTCCACGCTCAGTGATGGGAAGGGTGGGGTCGGGGAGAGGCATCCGGCCCCAGTGCCGCAGGCCCGGGCTCTGCATGGGGCTCAGCCACCACAGACAGAGCGGCCTCCCCGAGTTTCCAAGGGGCCTTCAAGTACCCTCTTCTAAGCAGCAAAAACGCCTTTCGGCCTCTGCACACGCTGCCCACCTTGCACAGACCACCGTGGAGGCTGGGCCCAGGCACTCCTGGCTGCACAGCGCGGGGCGCATTGGAGCTTCCAGCCGCCGCCCTTGGAGTGCAGCCGTAAGCGCTCCGGCAGCAGAACCCGCTCCCGGGCCCCCCTCCCTGCCGTGCTGGCTTTCTCGGCCTTGGCCTTGGACCTCGGGGAAACCACAGCAACAGCAACTGGGGGGCCGGCCTCTCTCGGAGAGTGACGTCAGTGAGGGCTCCACCCTCTGACCAGGCAGGAAGGCCACTGTTGCAGGCCCAGGGGACGTGCCGGAGAGGAGAGGGTGGCGAGTCAGGGCCGCCACACCGAGCACTCGGTGCAGCCTGGCTGGGAGAGCCTGTGGGTGGAAGCCCATCCCCCGGCGCCGGGTGGGCAGAGGAGCCTGGGCATGGCTGCTCCAGGCGGCTGTCCCTCGGGAGTGAACGCCCAGGACCGTCACACAGGACACAGCGTGTATTGGGGCAGTGCAGCCGCTATGCCCACGGGAAGCTGCTCAAGGCGGCCCACTGCCTGGAGGTCCGTGAAATCCAAGACTGTGGACCCCGAGGCAGGCCGATCTGGGCTCAGGGGCGGAGTGGTCCCAGGAAGACATGCTGCTGCTTCAACAAGCAACGCTGACGAAACCTCATCAGCCCGTCAGCTGGTGCCATGGCAGGCGCCTGGGCCCACCCCCGAGGAAGTCGATGTGAACAGGTGTGAGGGGTGGGTGCAGTCGCTGCAGACAGCAGGGTGGCCGAGGTGATAGGACAGCTCGGGGGCCAGTCCCCGGGACCTCCGGGCTAAGACTCCAAAGAGCTGAGTGCAGGAGTGTGAGGCGCAGGGCTGGCGGCCCGCGGAGCAGGACTGGCTGCTGGCTGCACGCAGGCCTCGCTCCCAGGAGTGTGGGCCTCCCCCCGAGACCCTTCTCCACTCTTGGGTGGAAGCGAGGTCAGGCCCCTAACCCCGGCCCACCTCATTGCTTGTGCAAGCAGACAGGACAGCCTCATTATGTGACAGGCAGTGCCGGTGACTGCGGGCCCCTGAAAAAGGGGACACCGTGGGTCAGCCTTCCCCAGAAAGAGACACGGGGAGGATGGAACATGCCCGTCCCCAGTCTGCCCGAGTGCCCTGCAAGTCACCACAGCCGCCTTCGCTCACCTGGTCCTCTTCTTCCTGAATAGGGAGACGTGAAACTCACGGGCCACAGAAGCCACACTTCCCAGCTGTGTGACTCAGGAGTGGCTTGTGCGGGAACCACGTTGTACGGCCACCGAGGCCTCACGCTCAGCACCTCGCCTCGGGAAGAGGCTCCGACAATGCTGGCCGTCGCTCTCACCCCCGCGGTCACCCCAGCAACCACCCACCTCCTGGCCTGCACCAGACACTCCACATCCGTGCCTATGGCCTGGCCTGGCTCCCTCCGCTCGGCGCGGTCTTTCCAGAGCCGTCCACAGGCCGCGAGTGTGGGTGCTTCAGGCGTGGTGCTCTGGGGGCCAGTAGGGCCCGTTCTGGCCGGCCATCGCCTGGGCTGTCCCTGCTACTGGCAAGCGAGTCCCCATGTGGCATGTGCTGCTGATGCTCTTGGGCACAGGAGGGGCCGACGGGGGCTGCTGGGCCACGCGGCCGCTGTTCGTCTGCCTTTGAGGACACGCTGGACCATCCCCCAGACTCCCCTCCCTCTCTGACTTCACAGACGCTTGTTCCCCAGGCCAGCGTTTGAGAAAAGACAGCGGAACTGCTGGTTTCCAGGGTCACACTCCTCCTCCCCACCACTTCCTGCTGACAGTGGCCCCCCCATGACTTTGGGACTCTGCCGATGAGCAGCCGTCGCTGGGCTGGCCTGGGAGTAACCCTCTGGGTACGTCGTTCCAACGCACAAGCACACTGCAATACCCAGCGACTCAAAAATGTGATTCTGGGGACTCCGGGGCACTGCAAAGTCGGAACCTTCCGGTGCGAGTTTGTTTAGAGAAGACGAGGTACGGAAGGAGCTCGAGAGAGCGGTGCTGACCATGTGGGGTCCAGCGCAAAGCAGCAGGGACCCTTCGCGCGCACGGCGCTGACCAGGGCATAGAGCTGGGCCTGCCGCACACACGCCCCACACCCGTGGGGCCCGGGCACCCACCTTGTTCATGTGCAGCTGCTGCTGCTGGAACTGCTGCTTGTGTTTCTCCAGGAACTGCTGGTGCTGCTGCTGGATGACCAGGTGCTGCAGGGCCTGCGCGCTCTGGGGCAGCGGCGCCGACTGCGTGCGCCCCAGCGGGCGGTGCTGCCGCAGCTTGTGCACGGAGGGGGACACCCGGTCTGTACTGACCAGAGACTGTGCGTGCAGGGGCAGCGCGCCCAGGCCTGAAAGATACCAGTCTGAAGATAACGCGGAGGGAACAGCAGAGGGAAGAGGAGAAGAGGGGGGGGAAGGTCGTTGAGTGACGGGCGGAGGCACTGGGAGCGCAGTGCCAGCCCGGCGCCCCTCCCCGAGCCCACGCCAGCACCCGGAGCTGTGCCTTGGAGGCTGCTGCCTCTGACACCAGGGTCACTGCCATGGACAGGCGTTCTGTGTGCCTCAGCGCAGCTCGCCCACCCTACAGACAGTGGCCCCAGGCCCCTCAGAGGCCCGGGGCTGGACGGCACTGTGGCTGAGCAGGGGGCGGCGGGAGCTGGCTCCTCCCTGTCACCGAAATGAAGTGCGAGGACAACAAACTGTCCTCAGGTGGCAAACTCTTCCAAGGGTCTCTTAAAGCACTGACTTCACACACAGCGGGTGTTAACACTTTCAGAAATCCTGATGGATGTTGCCAAAACCTCTTCCCCCAAATTTCTAAAGGTCGTGCCTACATACAAGCCCACTGGCCACCAGGAGGGCGACTGCCCCACCCCCGCACCAGGGCCGAGTGTCCCCACCAGGGTCTGCACCCACAGGGACCGTCCAGCTTCACGTGACCTCTCCCTGAGGGCCCAGGCAGTTTTGCGTTTCTCCTCCTGTAGCTTTTCAACCCGTCTGGCTTTTCTCTTGCAAACTTTTAGGCCCTTCACCACTTCCCCCAGGTTCTGCGAGGAAGGAACTAGCAACCCCCTTCCCTGCTACCTGGACACGTGCCCCAGCAACCCGAGGTATACAAACACCCAACACCTGTCTGGCTGAAAGTGCCCCGGGTCACGGGTGTCTGACCAGGAGCCACCACAAACGAACCGAGCTCGCCACCTCTCGGAGGGCCTGGGAGTGGCCACAAGGCTGGAGCGACCCCCCAGTACCCGCACCTGCCCCTCTATCTGGCCTTCTTCCCACCTGTTCGCCTGCTGTGCTCCCCTCAGGTCTCGGCAGCAACGCCACGTCCCCAGGTGGCCTTCCCCGAGGCTCACCTGCCCAGGCGCCCGGCCTCTCACCCGTGCCCAACCACCAGCTCCGGGGTCCCCTCTGGGTCTGAGCGTGCTGCTTGCCAGCCAGCTCGCCCAGTGACACAGCTGGTCCAGGCAGTGCCCAGGGCTCCGTGTGGAGCGGTCCCAACAACACGGTCTCTGCCCGGGCTGCCCGCCCAAATCAGCCTCTGGGGGCGCCGGGGCCCGGTCCTCCGGGGCCCTGGTCCCCTGGAACGCGGCACCGCACACAGAGCGCCTCACCAGGCAGCCAAGGACTGAAAATGCGTGAGCCGACAGAGGCCGGGCACCGTGGGGCCTTCAGGAAAGGGATGGGGACACGGTGGCCAAGACCCTGCGCCTCGCTCGCCCAACCCAGCCAGCCACTCTTCCCACGGGGGCCTGTTCCCAGAGCACGTGTGAACAGCGCTGCTCTAGCTCAATCAGTCTGTCTGTATGTCTGTCTGCCCATCAGGATTACCAGCAGGGGGCAGGTCTGTGGGCCCGCGACCTGGGAAAGTGCCACCGCGCTGACAACGGACCCACAGCGACTCCTGCTGGTGCTGCCCAGACTCGGCCAGAGACGCGGCCCCACCGTGTTCAGTCCCAGACGTTCGCCGCGGCCCTTCTCACGGCACGGCACAGACGGCGTGGGTGCCGGGGAGGAGGGGGCAGGGGGTGCGGAGCTGTGGGGACTCACGGGGCCCAGGTTCCAGGAGGGGGTCAGGCAGGAGGCTGACACAGAGTGAGCTGCCGCAGATGTGGGCAGAGCCCATGGGAGCAGAGGACGGGGACGCGGGGACGTGGGGACACAGGAAGAAAACTCGGGGCCTGGCCTGGAGGAAGGAAGGGTCTTAGGAAGAGGGAGTGGCCTCCACAATCACCCTCAGGGGCCGGAGGTGCGGAGGGGAGGAGGCACCTGGCGGACGCCTGGCAAGGCGCAGGAGGGGGGCAGAGCTGCCCGTGTCCCCTTGGGCCAGCGGCCCAGGCCATGCCCACAGCCACACGAGCACCGGCCATGCCTCACATGTGCCTGAGGGACCGAGGTTTTAGTCTGCCCTTCACTCTCCACTGCAGCGTCAACGGAGGGCACCGAGCTGGACAGTGAGGGGACTTTCCAGGCCTCCAGGGACCCTGGTGGCAGCCTGAGGACCGGATGGAGAGGCGGGAAAGCCGTCAGGAGCTGTCCCCCCCTCTGGGCCCTTGGGTACTGGAGGGACACGGGCCTGAGTCCAGACCAGCCGGGGACCCGGAGGAGCTAAGTGCCTGAGAGGGACAAAGAAAAGACGGAGCCCAGCCCACCAGTCCAGAGCTGCCTGCGCCACGTTCGAGACTCCGTTGCCAGCGGCACCTGCACGTCCCGCTGAGGCCGGTGTCGCAGGTTCAGAGGGCAGCTCGGCGGCCGCTGCCGCTCTCACTCTGAGCAGAGAAGCACCCAGAAGCCACACGTGAAGCTTCAGACGGTGCCTGGTGTGGGAGGCGACCGCGCAGTTCCTCAGGGACGTGGCACACAACCGCAGCTGCGCAAGAGCCACCAAAGACCTCCCGCTGTCTCCTGAGCAGAACCGAGTCTTTAAACATGCACGGGTTTTACGAGCTTCACCGCTGGTAGGTACGCTGACCGTCTAGCCCGGTCAGGGCTGTGCTCTGCCATGTGCCCAAGTGGACCTGAGCGGGGACTCATGCCAGAGGGGCCGCCACCACGTGAGTAAGGACAGGATGTGCGACTGACGTGTCGTCACCCAGCTCTGCGAGTGGGCCATGACATCACATCTGAACCCGCGAGGGGTGGCGGGGCGGAGGCAGGGGCGCGGCCTGGCCCCAGGCCACGAGGAGGGCTCACCTGTGACGAGGGGGGTCTGCGCGGGCGGCTGCTCCAGGAAGACCATGTGCTGCAGGAGAGGGCTGTGCGCCGCCCCGCCGTCGCGCTCCAGGGGTGCCGAGCTCAGGTAGGGCGTGAGGCGGGTGCCGGGGAAGAGGGCCAGTCGCTGCTGCAGGGCCGGGAGGGCCAGCCTCTCGGCGTCCTGCTGGCCTGCCGCCCCCTGGAGAGGCCCAGCTGGTGAGGTCCAAGCTGCCCCTGGACAGCCGCCCCACCCCCCCGCGGCCCCTTGGCGCCTACTCACAGCAGAAGGGCCCGTGGCAGGAAGTCCCAGTGTGATGTTGGGCAGGGATGGCGACGTGTACAGGGGCAGTGGGGCCACGGAGCCTTCTCGGGCCACCAGTCTGTGTGCCAAGCTGGTCTGGGGACAGAGAACAGAAGAGCCGTCACGCCGAGTCTGCCCCTGCCACGTGTGGGCACCCCTCCCGGGCAGACAGCGCTGCACGCACGCGCCGAGGCCGCAGCGGGAGGACACGTTCACCGACCGAGCGGCAGGCGGGTGAGCCACCGCCTTGCAGGGGGCGGCGAGCACAAAAACGTCGTTCATGGCCCATCAAAAGCTCGTTTTCATTCCAACTGCTCGGTCGTGGCAAAACCACCAAAAGAGGATAGAATCCTCGACAGTGTGTTCTAAAGTATGTTATTAAGAGCAGGGAACGTGTTTCCAAACTAACACTGAAGGCAGAAACCAAAGAGGGTAACGGTGAAAAAAATCCCCTCACATACAAGGCAAAAAATGCCGAGGGTGGGACACAGTGCACACGAAAAAAGCTCTCGATCAAACACAGCTATTGGTGGGGGCCCAGAGGCCCGTGCGCACGCGAGACACCAGGAGGTGGGGGAGGAGCTCACCATCACCTGCAACCTCGTTTGGGGGCTGTCGTTACATCAGAGACCAGTGGCCGCGTGTCACACTTTTTAAGAAGTGGACTTGGACTGTGTGGGTGCCTGGACAGAGTGAGGCGAGCAGGGCAGAGGCCGTGCGAGCGGCCAGCAGTCTCCAAGGGGCTGAAGTGCCAAGACGCTGACCACCTTCCGCTGCCAGAACAGACACCCTTCGGTACGAGAGGCTGTTCCGTTCAGCAGCACGTCCCCTGCACGGCAGATGGCCGGCGGGGGCATCTGGCGTGGTGGCAACAGAGTCCCCCTCCCTGCCTCCCTCTAATGGTGAGTAAACTCTTTGACACACAACACAGGGGGCAGAGCGAGCAGAGGCAGGGGGTCAGTGGGCCCCAGGCGGGTGTCCAGCTCCTCAGCCTCCCTCCCAGACCTGGGCAGAGCGCGAAAGCACCCGAGAGCCGCAGTCCCACAGGCAGGTCAGCGCTCGGAGCTGCCCTGGGCCAGCAAGACGGGACTGGCTGGAAGACAGGGCACTGACCTCGGCCGGGAGGCTGGGGACAGCGGCGGGCGGGATCCCGTTCTCCGTGCTGATGCTCCCGGAACTGTTGTTGGGCGAGCTGGGCGCGGAGCCCGGGGCACTGCTACAGGCCGAGTCTGCAGGCAGAAAGACAGGCACCATCGCCGTCCTGGGCGTGGGTCCCGGGGAAGCCCCCACAGGAGAGAGCCTGGCCGCGGCCCCTCCTCACCACCCTCAGTCCTGCCTACCTCCCGGCTCCGAGACTCGGCACCTGAGCACCAGCCCTTGCACACTCACTGACACTCGGCCACCCATGGCCAGGACACCCAGAAAAGTCCCCATGACTGACAGCAGGGGAAGGCCCATGTGGTCACCGGGAAAGCCACTGCCCTCAGTGTCCACTCTGGACTGAGCCCTCTCCGCTTTCCTGTGCCACACCGAGGTCCAGGGCGAGCAGAGCAAGCGGATCCTGGGACAGGTCAGGGCCGCAGGGAAACACGCCAGACCCGGCCCCAGTCGCCGAGCAGACACAAGTCGCTGCGCCTGCCCATGGGGACCGAGGAGAGGACGCTGCCCCGTCTGGGCGGTCCTCTCAGCCCCAGGGGGGCGACCGCGGACACAGGGGTTGCGTTCTCTGCCCCACTCTGGCCGCAGCCACCAAGGGCCCAGCTTGGACCTTTCCTGCTGCCATCCTGTCTCCGGCTACACAGAATCCCATCCAGTCTTCCTTTAAAACACGCCCCTCCCAGTACTGCCACCTGGTCAAGTCCCGGGCACGGCGGGGAAACCGGGACAGCTCTCTGAGGGGACAGAAGGATATATCCCCAACTCTGCGCCCCTTTCCAGCTCGGCCCCGCTATTTCCAGCCTGGTCTGCGGAAACACACGAGGACACACGCTCCCTGCAGTGGCAGGTGCAACAGGCTAAACGTGCCGCGCAGCGCGTGTGCGAAGCACCCAGTGAGGGAAGGACACGAGAGCCCGTGAGGCCTGGGCTCAGCCGTGTGCAGGTGCAGAGAAGAGACTGTGCGTGTGCGGCTCGTGCACTGACGGCAAAGCCCTCCGACCCCACGCAGGCTGCTGCCCTCCCCCCGTCTTCCACGCTGGGGGCGGCTCTCACAGCAGCTGGGAAAGGCAGGACTCACCTGCCCAGGCACCGACGGGCTCGGCCGGCATCCTCCCCCTGTCCTTCCCGTCTCCCCACACACACCCTGACCGGCTCCCCCAGGCCAGGGCTCTGTCCCGCTCGGCTCGAGGCTTGCGGCAACGCCCCGGGCAGGCTGGGCGCCCTCCCCAGGCAAACCCCCGTTCCCAGAAGGCCTTTGTTTCCTCTGGGCTGGAGAGTCAGCTCTGCTCAGAGCACTCTCCCCCTCCAGCCGCCAGGGCCTGAGCTGCCCAGGCCACTCGTCCCTCACGTCTCCGACACCCACACTGTCCCTCGAGCTCTTCCTGACCCCGTGCCGCTTGCCCCCACGCCGGCCCCAGCGCCCTCAGGTACACTCTCCACGGGACACGACCCGGTGTACACCAGGTGCTGCGCCTGTCTCACAGGTCAGAGCGGAAGCTCCAGGATGACAGGGACCTGCGCTGCTCGTGCCCAGCCTGGGCCTGACTCACAGCAGCACTGAGCAGCCATAGCCGACGGGGCGGCACTTCCTGTAGCTCCGGAGCCGCCTGCGGACGACTCTGCCAGGGCACAGCTGGAAATGCACGCCAGGGCTCGCCCTGCCCCAGCAGACAGTACTGTAACGCACAGCACTCCCCAATTCACACGGGACACCCCAGCTGGTGAGACCTGGGGGGCACTGCAAACGACACTTCTTTGTCTCCTCGGGCAAGGCGTCTCTACCCCAGAGAAGCCAGAAGCTTCTATGCTGGGAAAGGAAGACAAAAATGGGGTCCCCAGCCTTCTTTCCATACCAGGCCACAGGTCTGCAGAGGCAGATCTCGGGCTGAAGCTGCCCCTGGGCCAAGGGACCTCGGGCTCCGTGGGGCAGGGTACCAGGCACCCATCCTACACCGCAGCTGCTGGGACCTGAGTGCAAGGCTGCCCACAATGGCACGGCCGCACCGAGGCCCCTGCTCCTCCCCCCGCGGGCCTTGGTTTTGAGACCAAACACCGCACCCGGTGCAACGGTCTCCTCCCTTCCCGAGTCCAGGCCTCCTCTGAGCCACACCTCCGTCCTGTGCTTGCAGACGTGCAGCTTGGTGACACAGGGCACCCCCAGAAAGTGGAGGTGCCCTCCGGACGAGGTGTGGCTTGGGACAGCGTGAGGTACATCTTAGGGGAGGGCAGCACCCTTGGGAGGAGTGCACCAAGGGACATGGGGTGCACACCTGTGAAGGGGGTGCCCCCTCAGAACAGCCTCTGCCCAGTGGGCATGTTCTGCGTGTTCACCACTAGGTGGGGGCCAAGAGCAACTGCGCACTGGGAGGCAGTGGCCACCCTAAGCTCCCGTGTCTGCCCGCCCACTGCAGGACCCTCTGTGAGCCGACTCCGATGCCCAGCACTGATGCTGAAGCAGGCTGCACCCCCGTGGCTGACCACGGGCGGGGCAGGATTTGGGGACCCTCCTTCAGAGCAACCCCGACCTGAACTCCAGCCATCAGCCCAGCCCCCGGCCAGAGCAGGAGGGCTGTGTCCAGGACGGTGTCTATGGGACTGCCGGCACTGTGGGGGTGGGAGCGCACAGCACAGGGGCCGTGAGGGCTGGTGGGCACGGGGCCCCAGCTCCCCTCCAACACACCTGTGACATCCAAGGGACGCTTCTTGAGTGCAGTGACCACAGGCCCATCCTTCCTGCGCAAGAGGGGGCTGCTTCGCCGCTCGGCCACTTTCTGCTTCAGCCGGGACCGTAACTTCAGGTTGGGCTCCGAAGCTGCAGGGGAAGGAAGTGCCGTCACCGGCCGGCAGACCTGCCCAGGCCCAGGCCGTCTGGGGGTGGTTCACGCCACGCAGGTTGGGCCAACACCTGCAGGGTCACACACAGTGCTGCTCCAGGGCTGAGCGAGGGCACGGTCCCCAAGGCCTGTGGGCAGAAATCACCTATTGCAAAGTGAATGAAGGACAGCCGACGCGTTTGGCTACGTTCTTCTGACCAGGGTTACGAGCTCGCCAGTGGGGTCCTGGGAAATAGCGGCAGACAGGCGGAAGTGGCCAGAGGGCTCTTAGGGCTTCGCCCCGTGGACAGTGACCACACCGTCTCCTGTCCACCTGCCCCGTGTCCCAACCCAGAGGCATGCGGCCTAAGTGCAGATGTTCTCCGTGAATGACTGGCACCAGGGTGCCAACCGCGGCCCTGCCACGAGGAGAGCCGGCTGAGCTGGCTCCCACAGCTGAGCTCCGGTGAGCACCCCTGCCGTGGCGGTCACCCTAGCACAGGGCACAGGCTTTCTGCCAGGGTTCGGTTGTTGCCAGCGCTGCCTGTGCGGACAGAGCTGTTTGCAAACCTGTGACTCTAAGCCCACGGTGGTTCCCAAGTCCTCTGCACCTCGAGCCCAGGCCGCCCCAGGCCCAGCTGGTTGCCTCCCTGGGAAGCAGGGGCGCCCCCTGTCTGGATGCTGGGCCCAGGAGCCCGCCGCTCCGCCAGGCCACTAGCACCGGAGCCAGGACAGTGGGAAGATGCTGGTGGGACTGCGGCCGTGAGTTTCGCGCAGCTGCTCCCCTGCTCCTGCCTGCTGACCTGCCTAGTTGGCAGAACTAGTGAGTTTATGCCTCTTCCTCTGCTGGTCTAAAGTCAGCAGCCCTGCTGGCTTCAGTCTCCCCGCAACAGAAAGTCCACTGCTCTCCCGATGGCAAGTGACAGGACTGGTTCCCAGGACTGCGGGACTCAGGTCACGTGTTCACCTCAAGGCCGCTGAGTCTGCTCTTTGGGGAGCATGAGTCAAGCCTCCAGAGCAACCAGATGTGCTTGGAGGGCCAGCCTTCTCTGGACTCGGCCCCATGAAGCCGTTTGCTGCCCCACAAACACGGGAAGGATCACCCATGCACTGGGAACTGGGATGTCGACACCTCCGGACGCCTGTCGCTGCTGGGCTCCGAGAGGCTCAGATACCCAGGGACAGTGGCACCGCCTCACTCTCTCTGCCCCCTTGCCTAGAAAACAGCCCTCCACATTCTGGTGGGAGGTGGAGGCACCCCGATGTCTGTCGCCAGAACGGGGAGGGGGATGTCCCCTGGCCATGGGCTGTGTCACCTGAGCTGATCTGCAGGTGGGGGCTCAGGTGGGGGCTCAGGTGGGGGCAAGAAGGACAAGCCTGGGGCTGGACGCCGTGCCCACCACCCTGCACAGCACGGCACGCCCCGCTGGGCAGAGTTGGCGGCAGGTGCAGGCATTTGCCTAGGGAGGCTCCAGGTTTCCGGCTGACTTCTGGCATCGAGGGGAGGGCCGGGGTTGCTGAGTCTGGCCAGAGTGGGTGGTTGGCAGCGGAAAGATCGAGGGCGTCCTGAAGCTTCAGACAACAAAAGCAGAGCCCGTCGCAGGCGCCAAAACCGAGGGAAGGCGCAGGGTGGTGCTCCCCGAGGGGGGAGAGCCGTCCTGGCAGCAGGCACGGGCGCTCTGACCCAGCCTGTGCAGTCTCGTGGGCACATGTGCACTTTGCGTGGGAGCGCAGCGGGGGGAAATGCCACCCCAGAGACCGCCAGAGCACAGGCAGGGAGAGCGGACGAGTCTGGAGGGCAGGGAGGGACAGCAGGGACGCCCTTGACCTCGGACGAGGTCGAGTGGAGCGCAGGATCCACAGAAATTAAAAAGGAAACCGTGGGGCCACTGAAGCGCAGCGCACTTGTCAAAGGCGGTCTTTTTAATTCATCCAGGAAACTTGTAACTAACTTCCACGTCGTGAGTTTCCTGGGCTGATCCCAGCAGAAACGCGGGTGTGACTAACTCGGCACGGGCGATGCGGAGTGTGTGCGCAGACTCCTCCAGAGGGAACGGGACACCTCCCTCCCGAGCTGTTTGCTCTGAGATCTCGTCACCGTCACAACCTGCTGCTGCCTCCGTCACCTGGGGGTGCGGTCTGCTAGGGCAGGGCCTGGTGGACGGTGCCGCTCCCCAGGGCCGTCTGCGCTCCCTCCCGGCCTGGGGCTGCCTCCCTCCCGGTGTGCTGCTCACCGTGAGGTTCAGTTAATGACAAGCCCTGTGGGTACGTGGAGGGCACCTGGAGGATGGGCCCCCAGACCCTGACACACACGTCTTGCTACCCAGCTGGAGGGCTCTCAACTGTGGACAGGGAGTGAGCAGCACACCCTCAGAGTGACAGGAACAGAGGCCACACACGCCCCTCAGCAGAAAAGGGCTCATTCACCTTTGCAGAACCCCCACCCCTGTCTGAGCAGGGCTCGGCCCTTCCCTCCAACACCCAGTCCAGGTTTTGGGATCGGCCCCTCCCTGGGCTGAGCTTCTAGCCCCGTCCTTGCACCTCCTGGCTCTGGCTCCTGGTCTCCCCTGGGAGCGGAGCCCACTCTGGCACAGACCCGCCCACTGACAGGCCCACAGCTGTCTTAGGGTGGAGGGCAGGGAGCCCTGCCCCCAGTGCCCCACCCCTGGGGAGAACTGCCTGGACTGTGACTGCTTCACCCATTTCTGCCCAGGATCAACCAAAACCCACTGGTACCACAATGTCTATGTTTAGGAAGACAAAGCAGTGTGGCACCATCCCCAGTACCCAGGTGTCCCCGCACTGCCCACGCTGCCCCGTGGCCCAGGCTCCCCTGCCACTCAGGCTCCCGCCTGTCAGGACAGCTCTCCACCCTGGCCCTGGCCCTCCTCAGCCCCCGTGCCCAGCCACGGCCGCTCTCATCTGCCTCAACCACCAATGCCTTCTTAAACCACCAACACTGGACCAAGTGGGAAAGCCCGCTTTCCTGGAAGTACCCTTCCCCTCCGGCTGGGGACGGAAGTGCTGTGTGGACCGCTGCGCTGTCCCTCAGGGACACTGAGTCCCTTCCCCCACAGCCCCCAACTACAGTGTCCACCGCCCCTGCTGCCCAGGCTCTGCCCACAGCTGGCACTGAGGGCCAGTGATGCAAGACCTTGAGGCCCATCACAGAGGCCGCTGCGTCCCCATGCCCACCAGGTGACTCTGGGCGGGACAGAGCGCAGTGTGCCACCGAGAGAGGGGCCAGTCTGCGTGCTTACGAGTGAGCTTCAAAGGGCAGGCGTGTGTCCATGAGGGTCACGGCTTTCGGGAGAGCACTTAGAGCGACGCCCTCACGAAGCAGCACACACTCAGCAGCAGCGAGGGCTCTCCGTGAGCGCAACGCGGCCGCACAGCACCAACCCCCGCCCCCCCAGACCCGGGGCCGACCTGTTTTTCTGAGCGGGAAGTCGTCTTTGGCGTCGTACAGGCCCAGCATTGGGTGGCTGCAGGCCGCCGCCGCCCCGCCCTGGGGCGGGGAGCTCTGGTCCAGGGAGCTGTGCTGTGTTTTCCTGGGAAGGACACAGAGACACTCGGTGAGCGCGGGGACCATGGCCGGGGGGGCCTCCCCGTGAACGTTCAGCCCCCTTTGACGCGGGAGCCCCAGCCCAGCTGGTGGCCTCTCTGGGACCAGACTGACAGGGACCAACAGTGGTGCGGACCCAGGGCCAGGCAGGTGCAGCCACACTGTCTGACTTGGTCCCCGGCCACTGCTGTCAGGAGGGCCCTGCCCTCGCGTGGGTTCTGGCCGCCGGGTCAACACTGGCACCAAGGGGCCTGCACCAGGGCCCACGGGCCAGAGGCAGACGAGTGGGCTCCAGATGGGAGGGTCCAAAGCTGTGGCTGGGGCGGCCTCTGGGGACATCTGCTGGCGATGGCTGGTGACATCTGGGCCCTTGAGAGCAGGAGCCTCAGGGAACTTCCTTGCAGCAGAGAATCTGGCCACGTGCCCGCCTCCCACAGGACAGACTCGTCTGCCGGGCGCATCCCCTGCTTCCAGAGGACGGCCAGGCTGCCTGGGAGCCGATCTGCAGAGACGCTTCTTTTACAACCAGCCAGGAGGGACTCAGACCCTCCGCTGGCCAGTGGGGGCAGGAGGGCTGGCTGCCACGAGGAAACTTGGGGTCAGCAGCCTTGGGGGACCACCAGCAAACTGTGCTGCTAACAGCCAGCTGAGCCTTGTGGGAGCCCACGAGGTGGAATGAACACTGGAAAACTCTAACTGTAATCCGCCTAATGATTGGAAACAAACTTGCCAACCTGCCAGACTACTTCCTTGAACACATCGCACTCCCTATATCGGCACCTGGTGTTGCTGAATTAGGAACCGGGGTCCCTAAATGCTTCTGGGGGGGGAGTACCTGAGTGTTCAGGAGCCAGGGGGCATGAAGAAAGTGCTGCTCACGGAGACCCCATCAATCGATGGGCCCAACCCCCAGGCCACCCCGCCCCCAACTACAGAACAACGGTTCCAGGGATGTGTGCAGCCAGGACCGGAGCTCAGGCTGGGCAGGGGCGGCAGGGGCAGAAAGCCCTCCCGTTCACCTGCAGCTGTGCTGAGACCCCGCAGGCCCCGCTCTGGAGACCGTCTCCCCAGGCCCGGCTCCAGGCCGGGGCGCTGACACCCTCCCCTGACAGCACAGACCTCTCTCAGAGCCAAGTGACTTCACTTCCTCCTCACAAGACACACAAGAAAACCGGTGTGTCTCGTGAGAAGTAAAAGCACCGACTATTAGTGAAACGTGACTGCAGGCAACTGTTGGTAACACACTTCAACTCGGTCCGTTTACAACCCTCAGGAGAGGGGAAGCCACGCTCCCCACCACCCTGGGGTGCTGTGGGCAGGGCAGGCCACACCTCGTGAGAACCATGCTGCCTGGGCGCCCCCGAGTGAGGCTGGGCCTGAACCCCGTCCTTCTCGTCCAGCTCGGGTACAAGAGCTGCACCAGGAGGCACCTGGCAGGGATGTGGCCTACGTCCCCAGCCCACAGCTTTGGCCCAGGCTGCCCCACACGACCCCCGCCCTGGGGTGGCCCGGTGGGCACCGTCCCGTGCACCCAGACTCGGAGAGTCCAGACACAGGCCCTGCAGCCCGGCTCCGCACTCCAAGGAAGAGCACGAGTGCCGCCCCAGCGCGGCCCGGCAGGGTGCGGGAGCCGGGAGTGCGAGCCAGTCCCTGTCCCTCGGCGCCTCCGGCTTGGCCGTGCCGACCCTGGGGTGGAGGGCTCAGGCGCCAGCACCCAACCCTGTGCCCGCAGGGTCACAGGCCACTGGGAACACACCTGGGGTGCGTCCCCTCCCAGTCTGTGGCTTGCCGGTTTTCAGAATGGTACCTTCCAGAGAATGGATGTCATAACTTTAACCGAGTCACGCTGAGTTTTCAGTTACCAGCTGATGATTCCAGCGTCCTATGAACTCCGCCACCTCCCCCTAAGGTCACGAGAGCCCTTGCCCGTGGCTTCCTCCAGAAGTGCCCTGGAGTCCACGTTCCTGGCCAGGCGGACGCCTGCATCCACCGTGCACGGTGCGGCGCCAGGACAGAGGTCTGGTTTTTTTTCCCCGTGAGCCCCGCCTCCTGACTTGTCTCCTGTGACACAGCCTGTGAGTGTGACAGGCTCCTCGGTGGCAACGGCACGGGGACAAAAGGAGAGTGCCGCCAAGCACACCCCAAACAGAGGAACGGCCAGCCGCCTGCCCCACTTCGGCCCAGCCCCCAGTCTCAGAGCACCCTCGCCAAGAGAGGCTGGGGCCACCACGCTCCCTGGGGGCCACATCGGCCCCTCCTGGGCCCGCACGGTCCCTGCTCTCAGGCAGTGAGCTCTGAAGCGCCCCCCTTCTGGCTCCCACCCTCCTCTGCAGCAGCGCCACGTCCAGCCTCACCGCAGTGAGGCACCGTCGGTCCTCGGCACCTGGTCTGCCCAAGGCCACCCCTGCCCAGGCTTCTCTTCCTTCTGTGCCCTCGGCTCAGCCCCGGAGACGACACCGCAGCCACTCCCCACCCCACGTGCACCAGGCTGCCCCACCGGGGACAGTGGAGCTTCCCCACAACAAAGCCTCGTGACGGTCACTAGTTGGGGGACCACAAGTTGGCTGGTGCCACTCGAACGTGGGGTCTCCAAATGCACTGCCCCCAGCACTTCTGAGGAGCCCTCCCTGTCACAGGTGTCTCGGGGCTTCCCACGGACCTCCTCGGTCTCCCCTCCGGTGTGACTGTGTCCCTGCTGGGCACACAGACCCCGTCGGCAGGTCAGGGCACGGGCACCGCCGGGGCCCCCGCGGGGGCAGCAGCGGCGGAGAGCTCGGGGGTGGGAACGGCTGTCTTGTGACGAGCAATGTCATCTAGGGGAACACATGGGCCACCTCAGTGGGGTTTGGGGTTTCAGGACTTTGGGGCTCGGGGCAGCTCCATTCCTTCCCGATGAGATAAATGGCAATCACCCTGATTTATAAAACCTGCCTGCGGGCTTCCTCCAGAAATGGAGCGAGTCCCACAGCAGCCAGACATCACACGGAGCATCCACGGTCAGGATCCAAGGCCACCCGCTCGCCGAGCCCTTCCAAACCCGGCCCGTGTCAGCAGCCAGCTCGCCTAAGGTGTGCTCGGCCGAGTGCCCCCTGCACACGGCGCCACTGCCAAGGTCAAGACTCCGAGCTCTCAGCACAGCCAGGCTCTGCCGGCATCTGCCATCACAGAGGCTCAGGGAGAGGGTCCGCAGCCCGGCATACTGACCTCCCCAGGAACCAGTGCCACGTGGGGAAGAAATTCAGAGGGTGCTTGTAGGCACCTGAGACCAGAGTTCCAGAAGTGGCTCCTCCTTCGGCCTGAACAGATGGACAGGTAGGCAGGTACCAGCCCTGGTGGCCTTCAAGTCCTTCGCAGGCGCCCGACGCCTGCTGGGTGCCACGGCTGCCTTTGGACCAGCGCGGTCCACTCACTGCATGTGCTACATACCTGGGGGTGTCGCAACGCACACCGTCCCCCTGCCTTGCCGGTGGAGAACTGGTGCCACCTGCCGGCCACGGCCGGCGCCCTGGGCCCCGCCCACTCACCCGTACCAGTAGCGAGGGTCACTGGAGAGGCAGTGGTTCAGGCTCCGGTGGGCCAGCGCCTTCTTTTTGTTGAGGACAAACTCTTGCAGCTTCATCTTCACTTCCGTGCTGGCCACGGCGCCTGGGGCAGGAGGAAGCACAGGACGGTGATGAGGTGCTCGCTCTGCCCGCGGACGGCGGCTCTGTGCCAGGGCAAGGCAAGGGAACGGGGACAGCGGGGTTCTCACCCGGGAGGCTGCTGACACCACGGGAGCCTCCCGAGGGGAGGAGAAACCCAGGAGCAGGTTTAGTGAGAGGCCTCCCCACCAAGGTTTGCACATCCCCGCCTTCCACTTTGAATGCAAACGTACCGTCCCCCAACACGAGACCCACCCTGAAGGAAGTTCTAATATTCTCACACAGAACATTCTGGATTGAGCACAGGCAGCAGCGTGGGTTCTTCCTCGCCACAGCGGAAGAGCGGAGTCTCAGACACGGCTGTGCCCTGACGCGTCCCTCCCACGGCAGCAGCAGCAGGGATGAGCCTGCGTCCTGGTCCAGCCACTGCCGAGCCCCCAGCCCACCGGGCAGCCAGCCCCTCTCCAGCCCCATTGAGAGCACGTCTCTGTCCCTCCCAGCCTTGCAGCCATGGAGGCAGAGAGCACGTCCCAAGTTGAAGCCGTGCGCTCCGTGGACGCGTGGCGATGGCAGTTAGTCACAGGTCTCTCCCCGCCTTGAGTCAGCGACAGGGCCCGCAGCTGCCCTGGGGGCCCCTCAGCCCTGCAGATGCCCCTCTTCCCGTGAGCACCCTTCTGGCAGCACAGGGGACAAGAGCCCCTCGGTGTCCCAGCCTGGCAGGGACCTTGCAGGCGGCACAAACGAGCCAGTCTCGGGAACGTGGAGCTTCAGTCCCCACTCACGCCCCCACATGCGCCCTGTGCGCCCACCCTGCCTCCGAGAGCTCCTGCTAGACTGTGCGGCCTCCGTGTGCACCCTCCGCTCGGGAGTGGCCCCAGGCTTCCCGCTGCTACAGGGGCTTCTAGTGACCGGACAGTCACAGGGTGGGTGGCACGGGCTTACAAAGCCACATTGTGACTGCGAGGCGTGCTCAGGCTTTCCCTGTGTCAGACAGAAGCCACACTGCAGAGAACATGCAGCCAACACCGAGGCCCACGTGCAGAATGTCCCTTAGGAGGGGCCAGCTCAAGGTGGCACTGGGCGGAACCAGCAGGACAGCCCCTGTGCACCTCGGGAACATGCTTTCCAAATGCTCCCCACGCTGACCACCACGTGCCTTCCTACGGGCCCCACACCAGGGCGGACCCCTGCGTCTCGCCAGCTCTCAGAACTACCGGGGAGCCCTGGGCCTCTACTAGCCGGCACTCAGGTCACCATTCACCTGTGTCTCCCGCTGTCCCTGCCCGGGTGGCAGGGGTGACGACCCAGACGCCCGGCAGAGGGCAGGACCTCCAGGCCCTTGCAAACTCGCTGTCCCAGAAGGAGCGGGTGATGAGAAGCAGGAGGAGAAACGCAGAGTCCTCACTGAGCAGAACACGACTGCGCCTCAAGAGGCGCCAGCAAACGGAAATTTGGTGTCACCGTGTCCTACCTCAGAAACACGGATTTACTCAGCCACTTTCTTTAGGAGAGGGGTGGAGTTTCTCACCTGCAGGCACTGTAGGGACTGAGAGCCTTGCAGAGCACGGGCTCAGGCGGCCTCTGCCGTCCCTGACTCGGCCACACCTCTGGCTTGCGTGCCGGGCCCTGCACTCCGGGAAGGGCGAAGCCCAAATGCCCAGTCCCCGCAGGGAGAGCGTGCCATAAGTCACGGTGGTGGGCAAGGACGGCAAGGCCTGGGCAGGGGACGAGCCCTGCCCAGAGGAGACGCTGGCTCATTTGTGCTACCTGCGAGGCAACCAGCAGGCTGGGACACGGAGAGGCCCTTGTCCCCTGCGATGCCAAAAGGGCCCTCACACAGGAGTAGGGGCGTCTGTGGGGCTGAGGGGCCCCACGGGGAGGGCACGTACCAGGTGCTCAGGAAATCAAGCAGAACAAGCCCAGCGCCCCGCACCCAGACCTTCCTCATCTCCAGAATGCCCTGGAAGGCCCCCTGCCTGCCCAAATGGCTGACATGATGAACAAGCAGCACCTCCCTCCCGAGGCAGACCAAGGCCACCTTGTAACGAGTGGCCACTGGTCTGTGGTCACGTGAGTGGCCCTACCTGGCCCCTCACAGGGCCGGTGGGCCTGACCCCAGTGCGAGTGCTCGCGCCCCCCACAGGCCCCACCCGCGGCAAGCTCGTGGGACCCGAGCCACAGGCTTCTCCCTGAGGACAGAGTTCAGAGGGGAAGCTGCGGCTCTGACCCACGCGCTTCTGGTCACGTGCGCACCCTCCTCAGACTTCCCACTGTAAGTCCAAGGTCTGGAACCGACAGAGCCTCCTCAACCAGTAAATGCCAATGCCTCCAACTTCTACTTCAAGGAAACCCTAACCCGAGGAAGGGTTTGCTGATGCTTTTGTGAGACAGAGAGAAGGCGACACTGATGGGGACATGAGAAGGGAAACGAGCCTGTTCCCTGCAGCCCGACCGGGGCCTCGCTGCCTATTGGTGAGAGCGACGGCGCTGCACCGGCTGAGCCGCCGGCCGGGGTGCCGACTCCTACCTTCTAAAGTCATTACTCCGTGCTGACTGCCACTCGCCCGCCCCAATGTGGCCACAGGAAAGAGACAAAACCCTCTCACAAGGGAGGGCGGGGGTGGGGGGTGGGGGCAGCCTCGAGAAAGAACAGGCAGACGAAAGCCGAACAGGCTAGGAGACAGGCGGAGGAGCAAACCAGGCGGTGGCAGAACGGACGGGTGGAAACACCTGGCCAGCCGGGGGCCAAGGCCAAGGGACTACAGCACAGGCCGGCAGACACTGCAGACGGAACGCCTCGGGCGCTGCCTCCGCCCCAGACTGACTCATCCTTCCTGCCTCGGAGGAAGGCGCATGGAACAAGCAACTGCTTCCAGGGCCAGGCGTCCAGTCCTCCAACCCAGGCTTTGGAGCCGTGCTCTGACCGGCGCGGCCTTCCTTGGTGGACGGCAGCTCACCTGCCCAGGCTGCTGCCCCTGCGAGGCGCGGTGGGCAGGGTCGCACGTTCGCTCCAGTCTGCTCGGAGAGCAGGCATCTGCTGTGACATCCATTCCTCACCTTTTACTCACTAGCGTGAGTGAGAGAGACACACACGGACTTGTTCCTTTACCGATGCACGCACTCCTCGGTTGAGTCTTACACATGCCCCGACCAGGGGTCAGACCTACAGCCTTGGCACAGCAGGATGACGCTCTAACCAGCAGAGCTACCTGGTCAGGGCTTAAGTTTATACTAAAACACAGCACATGGTGTATCTCAGACCCCTGAAGGCTATAAATCCAAGTCCGACTTAACTGATGAAAGACTGTGTATCGATGCTGAGATACCAAAACCCCCACAAACCTGAGAATTCCCCACTCTATCAGAGCGAATGAATGGCGTTAATCGACATTGGAAATTTTAAACAGCAGAATTATTTAAAACTGAAAGGACTTTGAATTAAACGTTCAAAAAGAAATTCATTCAAAAAACCCCAAAAGCTGAACAGCGCATGCGCCCCGCACCTCCCAGCGCAGCCCAGGGCCGCCTGCGGCAGAGCCCACCAAAGCGCACCGACGCCCACGCGCACAGTCTGTTGCCAGTAACAAGACCTACCGCCCGAACCCGCCACCCGAACCCCTCCAGTGGCCGCGACGACAGGCATGGAGCAGACGGCGCTCCCACGCGCCGGCCAGGCCTGCAGTGAGGGACGCTCCGCGGGCCCGCAGAGGTCGATTCTGACTCTCAGATCCAAGGTGCTTTCCGACGTCAAGTTCTGTGAGGCTGCGCCTGCCACTCGTGTAGGAAGCGGCCGGTGAAGCCGGAGGGACGGCTGCGGACTGAGCTACTTGTGAGCAGCCAGAGAGACCGGTGCGGGGCGGCCGGCCGGGCACAGGCCGGTTCGCTGACGCCGACAAGCTAAACTCCCGTGGTCGACAGCAGTGTCTCCTTCCCTCAGAGAAAAACCCCGAGCAGGGCGGGGTCTGGGACGGAAGGCCCTGGGGGGGAGGCCACATGTGGCCTTCGGTGGCACACAGGCATCCTGACCGCAGCAGGGCCCACAAAGGGCCCCGTGAGAACTGGGCCTTTGTCCACGGGGGAGGCAGCGGCAGACGGTGGGCCACAGGTGGCAGGTCACGGAGCCTCGAGGACACTGAGATTCCTCGCGTGGAGCAGGAGGCTCATCCGGTCTCAGAGAGGACAACACTAACGCCCCCTCTGAACTCCAGACGGACACGTCAGGTCACGGGGACCCACACAGGGCGCCTCTCACGTGTCCCTCGTGGGCTCAGCACCCCAGCCAGGAGGGCCCCTCGGTCCAAGCCTGCGGGCAGGGTGACCGACACCATGTACCCAGCAGCCCCTTGTGGGGGCCCAGTTTGTGCTCAAATACCAAGGTGCACACAGCCAACCATGGCAGAGTCTGCCATGCAGCTCCTCCGGGTGGCCTCGTCCCCGTGCCAACTGCGACTGCGGGTGCCCACGGAGCCAGCAGTTGGCACCCCTTCTCCACTGTGCCACTAGGTCAGCCGTGACTCTTAAACCCTGGGGCAGGACCTCAATCACACAGGGCAGCAAGCCCTCCTGACGCCCCCCCCGCACAGCACATGTGCGCTCTTCTACAAGTAAGCCCTTATACCAGCAAGTGATCGCGAAAGCTGCTAATTTTATACACAGAAACAATTACTAAGAACTTACAAAGCACTAAGCAGAAAGACAAACTAAAAATAAAGAGAAAACATTAGCTACATTCCCAAGAAAAAGAACCACCCGTTTTGAAGAGGAAACATTTTCAAGGCCTACAAAAGGACACGGACCTAACAGCACCGATCAGGCCACATTCTGGTTCTCACAGAAGTCAAGGCAGGTCCACGGGACTCGGCAGAGTGACCGGCAGGCGGGGGCGGACACAGGAATGTGCCCCCGAGCCCCAGCAATGGGCTGGACTGCAGAACGCAGAGAACAGCTCCCCGCCAGGAGAAAGGAAGCCCGGTCGCTGGACACACGGGCACCCCACACCAGGACATCCTCTGGCCCCTCACGGCAAAATGGGCCAAGTCTCACTGACCATCAGAGAAACTCGCTGAGCCATGAGGAGCTGACGTGCCCTGCTGACAGGACAGTGACCGACAGCAGCACCCAACAGGAACTGTCCCACAGCTGGCGGCAGCGCACACCGGCACAGCAGCTCCTGTGACCGTTTGGTATCAGGTATGGAAGCTGAAGCCACACTCACCCTACGGCCCAGCAACACCACATCACAGGGCCCCCCCCCCACCCGGTGACGTGTCCAGGGCCCTGATCTGGACACAGCCCGTGTGCCTGTGGCACTCTGGATGTGCACGGCGGGCTGCAGGGAGGGCCGGCCCACGGCAGGGATGGCACGGGGATGCCAGCACAGGGCCAAGTGAGAGGAGGGGCCTCGGGAGAGCACCCCAGCCCTCCGGGAGGCAGAAGCAAGTAGCCGGGGGGTGTCGGGGAGCAGCTGCCTCTGGGCAGAAGGGGTGGCGGCAGTGCTGCAAGGTCCTGCACAGGCCCGCGGGAGGGGGCCTGGAGGGCGAGAGGGGCCTGTGGGCGTGCCACACCGTGAGGACAAGCTCGAGAACAGCCTAGTGCGACAGGCTGCACACGAGGGTCGGGTGTGCCGCGCGGCGCTGGTGTGGATGCTCCGCTCAGACAGCAGCCTGCGGGACGACCCGCGTGAGAACGGTCGGGGACCGGTCAGGACGTGGGGGTGGGGCCGGGTCCCAGGGAGCGTGAGAAGTCTTCTGCGCGAGAGCACGGGACGTGCCGAGTGCCGACCACCAGTGCCACGCTCCAACCTGGGGCAGCACCGTGCCCTGCCGCGCTCCAGGCTGGCGCAGATCGACCAGGCGCAGCTGAGCGCGGCACGGGGCCAGGTGGGCAGGGGCCCGTGGACACCCACGTGCTCTGTGGAGGGGCCGTGGGGTGTCCCTGCGATGGCACAGAACCCACGGTGGGGGACACTCCCTTGGACCCGGTGGTGGGGGGAGCCCCAACTGCAGACCCCACGGGCTGCCTCAGGCTGCTCGCCTGCCACCGAGGTACCGCGCAGGCCCACAGTGCACTCTGTCCTGGCCCGGGGATCATCGGGGGGGCTGTGGCCTCGTCCCCCCACCACCAGGAGACTCGGGAGTTTCCCAAAAGGGGTGGCACACAGAGGGGCCTTCAGGGTGAGACCAAGCCCAGGTACTTCTCAGGGTAACACACCCTGGTCCCCAGATATGCAAACACAGCCACCACAGAAGCGGCCTGGTGGCAGTGCCCCCTCTCAGCTGCGGGAACACTGCACGCTGACGCCGGCCTTCCAGGCCCTCGCCAAAGGCTCTCCGAGGGACAGGACCTGAGACGTTCGGGCTCATGGGTGGGGCATGCTATGCATATGGCAGGCTCCACGGCTTTGCAGTCTACTGGGGACCTGCCAAGTGTTCTTTACAACTTGGGTCAGACCCAGAGTCGTGCTGCGGGCTCCTGCAGCCCCCACGAGAGGAGAGAGCCCACCCTGGAGGCAGAAGCAAAGGGCAGCCTGCAACAGCCACCTGTGGTGAACCTGCAGGGACCCAGGCACTAAGACCAAGGTGGGGGCGGCTCACCTTGGCACTGCCTCTGGGGCGGGGCACAGAGAGCCACGCCCCCTGGATGGCCCTGCCCCCACCCCCCGCCCCCGCCCCCGCAGGCAGGACTCACTCTCTTTGCCTTTCTCCTTGTTCTTGAGCTGCTGCAGCTTCTGCTCCCGGTGCCGCTGCTCCAGCTCCTGCTCCTGGCGGTGCCTCTCCAGCTTCCGCTGGTGCTCCAGCAGCTCCTGCTGGTGCTTCATGGCCAGCAACTCTTGCTGCTGCTGCAGGCAGGGAGAGAAGAGAGGAGGTCAGAGAGGGGTGCGGCAGGATAACACACACAGGACAGAGCCAGCAGGGCCTGTCCCCTCCCCGTCCCCACAGCCAGCACTGCCTACGATGCTAGCCCAGCTCGACCCAGCCAGAGCACAGGTGCACCAGGCTGCTCGGGGCCCAGAGGTCTGCGCTTTGTGTTAAAAGGGAAAACCAAGACAACTGAAGTCCTGGCAGAAAACCTGAGAGAGAAGCTCCGCCATCTTGCCAGCTGGGGGTGCTGTTCTGAGGAGGACACAGGAGAGTGTGGAACGGGCGCAGCCGCCCTCGCCTGGGACTCACCCAGGAGAAGCGCGCAGAGCCCCATGGAGGACCCGCGGCACTGGTGCTGAGGGCAGCCCCGGCCTGATGCACCCCCTCGTCCCTGGGCACAAACTGTGTGCCCCCATGGGGGACGACTGCCCTCACGTGTGAGGGAGGGATGCAGGGGTGGGCTGCAGAGCATGCAGGGACACACGCCCACCGCTGACGGGGCCTGGGCCGGGGCCTGGGAGTCACAGGTACAGATGCTGCCTCTGCAACGTTCCACAACAGGAGACCCCGTGAGCTGGGGATCAGAGTCAGAGGCCGTCCCGGGGCTGTGGCAGGTGGACAGGCAGGGCGGGCGGGGGCAGGGGCGTGCTCCTCAGGGTGGGGCCGCGGGAGGCGGCCGACAGAGACCCCTGACATCTGCTGTGCGTTCTTTACACCAGTCCTCTTGGAAGGAGGTGAAGTTCTCTCTCTAACAAACACTGGACGAAGCTGACATGCACGAGGCGGAGGAGAAAAACCGCGCAGTGTGCAGTCGTGCGGCGAACTCCACCTGCCAGCGGCTGCTGTGAACCTACAGGAATATGGCAAGTGGCCAACTCCAAGGGTCAGCAGGAAGGACTGAGACTCACAGAAGCGCTCTGAAGTAAATGGGAGACAATCTCTACCCCTAGGAACCCCGGCCCTTCCCAATGCCCGTCCCCGGGGAGGGGAGAGAGGTGCTGGCCCGTGCCGGCCAGGCCGTGCAGGGAAGGCCTCCGGGAGCCAGGCACCGTGCAGCCTCTGTGCAGGACACAGGACCACCACACTCTGACGCCCCTGCCCCCTCGACGAGGTCGATCTGGGTCCCCGGGGCTCTGCCCACACAGGCCCCCCTGGGCTCCCACGCAGGCCCGCCGGCCAGGTGCAAAGGTGCGTATGTGTGCTCGCCGAGCGGCAACGTCCAGCACAGCTTCGGAAGGGAGAGGCAGTGGCTGAGTGAGCCAAAGGGGCACAGCCACAACTCCCAGACGCCTATGCGTGTGGGAGGGGGCGTGGGGCGGCAACCGGGCCCTCCGGCCACACTGACCACGTGGGGCCCAGCCCCTGGCCCTGCTGCCGTGCCAACTGCCTATGGGCAGAGCCCCAAAGACCCACACGCCTTGAGCTCCAGCTGGCCAGTCGGCCACCCCTATGGTCACACACAGGGCAGTGAAGCACTGAGTGAGCAGTCAGCGGGTGGCACTCCCAACCACAGCCTGGTCCCCAGACACAACCGACTGGTGTCCACAAAGAGGAAGGGACATTTCCAGCAGGAAACACAGGGTACAAAGGGCCAGGAAGGTGGGTGTGGCAGCCCCAACCCAGCACAGGAGCGAGGGTGGGGGAGAGGCTGTGGTGCCCACCCACAGCGCCCAGGTCTGGATGAGGGTGAGTGTGGCCCTCACACAGCAGCGCACGGGCCCAGGACAGGCGGCCCAGGCCTGGGGGCAGGGAGGGGCCAGGACTGGGCACCCAGCTTGGTGTCCACCCATGGGGCCCTCGGACGCTGAGGGCAGCTCTCCAGCTTCCCTGTAGAAAAAAAACACGCCGCCGACGATGCCAACCTAACTGGGGACGGTGGGCGGGAGCAAGCACTCCCTCCCTCTCCCCGGATCTGCCACCCAGGCGCCCAGACACCACACTGGTGGCACCCAGCACTTGGGCGGGGCAGCACGGAGGCCGACTGCCCGGATGGGAGCCGGGCTCTGCCCCACCCCTCCACTTGGGCACGGAGGTCCCCCACCAACGCTTAGGAGGCCTGGGGGGGCTGCTGCGAGTCCGCGAGGAGACCCAGGGGAAACGCTGAGAACAGCGTGGCCCCGAGCTGCACGCTGTCCTGCCAGCCTGAGAGACAGCGACCAACGAGCTGGGGTGCTCCTGCCCGTTGCAGTGCTGCCCCGCGGCCTCTGGCGAACAGGCACTGAGAGCAGAGCCTGGGGGCGACTCAGGCGTCTCTGACCCTCAGGGCAGGGCCCTCGCTTCGCGGTGCCGATGCCCACAGTGAGCCCGGTCCAGAGCCAGTCAGCAGGCCTCAAGGCCCCCGAGAGGGGAGGGGCAGCAGGCGGGCTCCGGGCAGAGGCCCTGCTGGGAGCTGTGCAAGTCCGCACAGACAGACAGAAGGTGAGACAGACGGGCACTGGTGCCATGGCCGAGGTGACACTCCTGACAGCTCAGGAATGACGCTTCAACCTGTGCGCAGGACAAGTGGTCACTGCTGACACTGGGCGAGGGACAGCAGATGGCAGCACGGCCACACCCAGCACACTGAGGCCACATGCCCTTCCTGTGCCCTCTGTGTGCCCAGGGCACTCCTGTGCCTGAGACCAGAGCAGCGCTGTGGCAGGGACGCAGCCAGGAAAGGACAGTGAGCAGGAGCCACGCAGCAAGTAACCAGCGCACAGTGACTGGCCCACCACCAAGGAAGTCCAGGCACAGTGAGACGCAGGGCAGAGAGGCCATGGGGACGAGGCGGGGACAAGACCTGCTCAACCTCAGGCTGCGGGCAGTGGTCACTGCAGGGCCCTGTGGTCCCCACCGCAGATGCCTCGGTAAGTGCCACCTGCAGTGGTCATGAGTGCCGTCTGTCCACAAGTAGGCCCGCTGTGTGCATGCGTGTGAGAGGGAGGGAAGTGGACAAGGACAGACACACGCACACTCAGGCTGGGGCACTTCGAGAGGGAAGCGCCAGGAACGTGCTCGCTGGGGCCTGGCAGTGCCGCCCCTGTTCAGTCGGACATGGGACACAGCCGGCGCACGAGGAAGCTAAAGCACGACGACCCGAAAAAACCTTCACGCCCAACGACTCAGCTACTGGTGGCTGTCCAATCACAGCTCGCTGCGCGCCCGCAGTACAACCAGCGCCAGCGCCGTCCCCAAGTGCACGGGGCAGCTTCAGGGGGAGCTCACAGCCCGGGGAACAAGCCTCAGGAGCTCAGTGGCAGCGCCCTTGCAGCAGCACAGACACACGGAGGCACGGACACGTGGACACACAGACGCATGTCTGGTGGTGGCCCTGGAGTGGCCACCTGCCTCACAGCCAGAAGCACTCCTCTCCTCTCTGCAATTTCCAGCCACTCACATCCTCACTGTCCGAACCTGCACCATTGGAGGGAGAGCTGTCACAACGACAGTGTTCCTTGTGAAACGGCGCAGCCCGGATGCCGGCACAGGCCTGGCTCTGCCCACCCGTGCTCCTGGGCTGCCCACCAGTGGTGCCGCAGGTTCCCACCGAGAGGCTCGCTCTCCAGAGCGAGGGCCTGGGGACAGTCTTGGGAGCCGGAGGCTGAAGAGGAGGGCTGGTGCTTGGGGAAATGGCCGACGCACTCTATGCCCACTAACAGGGACAGAAAAGAGCTTTTTTCAAAGACAGGGATCGGCAAAACAAAGACTGCAGGAGGGGTGGGCCGCAGGTTTGGCCCAGGGTTTACTAGACTCAGGGTATGGGCAGGAAAAGCCCCGACACCAACGGCTGCAGGTGCGCCGCCAGCACTGACGCCCACACCCCTCCCGATGGCCCGGGTGCCTGCGCTCGGCCCGCACGTCAGCCAGGAAGGAAATGCATGTCCACAAAACCTCACAGCTCTTGAGAGCACCAGGTCGGCGCCTCTGAACCCAGCACTGGAAGGTGGCCAAAGTGGAGATCTGGCTGGCACTGCGTGTCCAGCGTCCTGTCCCCCTTCTTCCTTGTGTCCAAGTCAGGGTCAGCCAGGCCCCCTGCTGCCACACCAGAGTGAGGACCCCACCAGGGATGCTTCTGGCTCTGCGGGCTGCGCACCCGAGCACCGGTTCCCATGGGTGAGCTCCACCAGGAACGCAGACCTTGGCCCGACAGCTGCCCCAGCCAGTGGGGCAATAGCATCCCAACTGAAAACGCACTTGCCCACCTGGTGACCTTGGACTCTGCCTCTAACAGCCCACCTACCACCGGCCCGGACAGTGTGGCCCCTCCAGGTCACCGAGATGCTGCCGGGCCAAAGAGCAGGGCCAACCACCAGGACCCGGTCGTAGCAACACATGAGGACGGCCCCGCCCAAGTCCTAGCAGCGCAGCAGCTGCGGGGACCGGCTCGGCAACTGGGGCCACGGGGTGGAAGTGCGTGCCCGCGAGGGACTCACCTTGATGTGCTCGTGCAGCTGGGCCTCGTGCTGCCGCGACAGCTGCTCGTGCTGCCGCTGGAACTCGGCAATGAGGAGCTGCCTCTGCAGCTGCTGCTTCTGCTTGAGCGCCAGGAGCTCCTGCTGCAGCTGCTGCTCCCGGAGGGCAGGCTCCGCCATAGGCAGCGGGAACTGCTGGTCCAGGCGCAGGTCCATGGGCACCGCTGGGGGGGCCACCTGCAAAGGCAGCGTCGAGGGCACCTCCACTGCGGAGAGAGCACAGCACAGGGCGGGGTCACTGCCGGCCAAGGCGTCCCCACCCAAACCCCTGGTAAGCAGTGAGGAGGGTAGCTCTTGTTTCCAATGCCTCTTCCTGCTCCTGCCTGACAGGCTCAGTGCAGGGCCCTCGGCACAGGTCAGCCCTGGGGAAGGTGCACCGAAGCCCCACCCTCTCCACAGGCGGCCCCCTCACACGCTCAGGGCCAGAGCCCATCTCCCCAGCGAAGTGAGCACGCTCTCTGCACACGTGTTTCCGGGCTGCAACCTACAGTGCCCTCCCAGTTGGCCTGCCAGGCGCACACACAGCGTATCTCCGCTGCACAGAACCGACGGTCTCCCTGGTTCAAGTGCTGACCAAGGAGCGCACAGGTGACGGGGGTCAGAGACAGCAGCGGGTCCACCCTGACTCGCAGAAGGCAGCAGAGATCGGAGCGAGAGAAGGAGCACCGGCAGAGTGTGTGGTCAGCGACCACGTCTCCAAGAAACCCGCTGCGGGGCTCCCGCTGCGACGGCTCCTGCCTGGGAAGGCAGCCTCCACAGTAGGCCTTTCGTGAGGCTCAGATATGTGGGCGCCGTCCCTGCAGGGGCTGAGGTGAGGGCCCGGCACCGAGGCCCACGGTTCCCCCATTCCGTGCAGAAAGTTCCCCTACAGTCTGCTCTGGACCCATCTCATCACCAACTGACAAGCCCCGGACCTGGGGCCGGGGCAGCAGATGAGGCCCCAGCCCCACCAAGGAGCAGCCCCCTCGCCTCAGGGCAGGTCCGCCGGACCCTCCGCACAGACCACACTGTGCACTTCGCCTGGTCCTGCAGCCTTGCCCGGGAGCGCCCTCCACATGCCCTGGACCTCACCCCCAGGCCACAGAGCCCTCTGGCCCCACACATAATAGTTCCTGGAAAATCTGTGCTGCCACAGATTCTAGTAAAAGAGTCCACACAGGGAACCGCCCCTTGGGGCAGCATTCGTGTGGCCGTTGCCCAGGTGGCAGGCCCTTCTGAGAGGCAGAGGCTGGCCCTACGGAGCCCGCGCCCAGACCCCACGCCGACCCCACGCCGACGCAGCCCTGTGCTCCGAGCTCCGCTGCCCCAGCAGATGTGCCGTCAGGCTGCCGCGTGGCTCCTGCAGGGACCGAGCACCGCCCAGGATGCGGCTGCCCGGGTCCTTTCCGCCCCAGACCCTGAAGCCAACGGCAAGCCAGGTGGGCTGGCCCTGGGCCACGGGAGAGGAACAAGAGGCCGAACTGTCCAGAGGACACACAGTTGTCGCAATGAATCCCCCAGCCCTTCCGGTCAAGCACTAAGGAGCAGGGGCTGTGGAGCGGCTGGTGTCCCCTTCGGGTCCCCGAACCGGTGACACGCAGCCCCTGACTCTATGTGCTGCGTGCGGGATTCCGAGTGTCGGGCTCCCCTGCTGAGCGCTTTCACTTGAGGTCTTCGTGGGAAAACCCAACAGTGTCTCTCAAAGGGCCAAGGGGGTCAGCGTGGCCCCGCCCCCACCCCCATTCAGCTGGCAAGACTGCATTTCATTAATGTGCCTGTTTTTCTCTTTTCTGATCGTTTTCATCGTGAAAATTACAGCAAACTAGGTAAACAAGGATTTTATACGAGCTCAGCGCCCCCCCCACTTGCTTCCGACTTTCTCTGAAGAAGTGTGGTGGGGTGGGGGTGGGGACGAGGGCCTGGGCTCCGCCAGGGGCAGCGGCTGCTGCTCTTCTGCAGGAAGGGTGCTCCCAAACCTGCTGTCACCGGGGACAGGTCGCCTGGCGCCCCCCGCCCCCTCTGCACCCACAGGGGACCTGAAAGCCATCCTCTGTGACCTGGCTGCTTACCCCCCAGCTCACGGGCCGGTCTCTGTGTGCTCTCCCGAGCCAGGCCCAGCCTTGCCTTTCCGGGTCACGCACAAAGCCGCCTTTTTGTGGCGGCGTCCCCACCACATGTCCTCACTGCAGCCACTGCGGCACTTCCTCCGTGTCTGCTGTCAGCAGAAAGGGCAGAAACGCCTCTGCTGCCACAGAAGGTCAGAAGCAGAGCAGAGAGAATGCTAAGTTGAACGTCACCCGCATCTGACACCAGAACTAGCTCCCTCCACTTCTCCACTTCCGCCGACTGCGCTCGGCTGCAGCGGGACTTGGAAACCAGCTGGCAGCCCGCACGGGCCAAGGAGGGCCACGCAGGGCGCAGGGCTGCCTGCTCCCCGGGGCGCCCCACCTCCAGATGCCCCCCATGCTTGGTGTCCTCTGCCCTGCCCTGCCCAACAGCTGCAGAGACGTCACAGTCCCCATTCATTCCAGTCTCCAGCGGGTGCGTCAAACATGACTTACTCTGATTTGGTATCAAAAACCATTTGAAATGCCACAAGTTCCTGACAGAGCTGCTGGTGC
Organism: Artibeus jamaicensis; assembly: GCF_021234435.1. Taxonomy (NCBI): domain Eukaryota; kingdom Metazoa; phylum Chordata; class Mammalia; order Chiroptera; family Phyllostomidae; genus Artibeus; species Artibeus jamaicensis. Next base: position 4,983,195 of record NW_026522020.1, read on the forward strand.
CTTTGACCCAAAGGGCCCTGAAGCAAACAATTCAACCTTCTCTACTTAGAGAACGCGGCCTCAGCACAAAAAGCCTGTGTTCTCAGGACACTCTGTGTGCGGGAGAAGACCGCTGCACAGGCTGTGCCTTGATGAACAGAGGGACGCAATCAGATGCGTGACGTCAGCGGACACACAAAGACGCGCTCAGAGTCCCCACAGGAGACGCGGCCGGTGCCGGCGTGACAAGCCCTCGAGCACGGAGGGGACCGTCTGCGAGCCTCACTCGTCCTGTGCAGGGAACAACCGCAGACAGCCGGGCCCTCTTTCAAAACAGGCACCGTCCCCGCCATCACGCATGTGCGCGACACAGAGCAGCGCGCTCCTCAGAGACCACGGCCAGAGCCGGGGCCGGGCCCAGGGAAGGGGCCCCGTCAAGTCCAGGGGAAGAGCCCCGGCCCCGCAGCTTCCTCCTCCTGGGACATCTGCCTACTGGGGACGGGAAGGGCGAGGGGGCTGGCGGTGAGCTGTGCCCGTACATGGAAGACACGTGGGCCAGGCACAGCCGTGGCGAGTGGAGGCCACGCACCTGCACCCACGTGCCCACCTGGGACTTCGCCAGGCGGCCCCAGTGTTCTTTTTGGTCACGCCCCCCATCTCACTCCACACAGGCACTGCTGGCGACCGTGGTGAGCGCCAGCACAGGGGACGACAGGGCAGTGACGGTTCCCAGGAAAAGGCTGACGTGTCCCACACCCAGTCTGCCCACAGCCTCCAGGACAGTGGACACCAGTGCCTTCAGGGAGAGGCCATGAGTGTCCCCAGGAGACCAAGGGCCACCCACCATGGCACCGAGCAACGCAGCCCCTGGCCCAGACCTGCCCCGCACACCCAGGCCCACGTGCACTGTGGCCGCCTCCCACTCTGGGGCTGGAGGGACGCGTGTCCTAGGGCGAGTGGGCTGTGGGAGGCACAGGACAGCAGGGTTGGACGGGTCAGCAGCAAGCAAGGGTCTGGGGCGGGCGGGCAGCAAACGCAGACACACACACTCCACCTCCAGGGGCCACGTCTCCGGCGAATAAACTGGAGGGGAGCAGACCAGGGAGGAGAAGGGTGGGCGCCTGCAGACTGAAGGGCTCTGAGAGGCGGAGCGCTCGCCGACTGGCTGGCGCACACGGAGCTCCAGGCTCCCTGCCCTGGTGCTCCCTGTAAACTGCTGGTGGGGCCTGGTGGCCAAGGCGTGGCCCACGTGCAGGCCCTGGTGGGCCTCCTCAGGGGCCCCTGCACCCACAAAGCTCCCCTGTGCTGTCAGCAGCGCTCCCCACGTCGGCCAGACCACGTCCACACGGAGAAGGCGCCGGGCCCCTCACACAGCAGCTTTTAGGAGGCAGGCAGGGTGAGGGCTTGATCCTCTGGCCCACTGTGTGACCCCCACACAGCACCCGACGCCCCTCCTCTGAGAATGGGTCCCCCCAACCCTGTGGGAAACGGTGTTTGCGGTCCACGGTCTGGGTCCTGGCCGGCGCTGCAGCTGACGGACCAGCTCAGTAAACGCGTCAGCCACAAAACCCAACTGCCCCGTCAGGCTCCATTCAAAACACTGACCTGCGTGCAACTTCACTGCCCCCAGAGGCGGCCGCAGGGGAACCACAACCAGTCTGCCCAGCGCCATGTGTGTGCGGGGGGGCGGGAGGGGCCAGGGTGGAACGCTGTTCCGCGGGGCTGTGGGCGGTGTGAGCGGCCCCCACCTCGGCCTCGGTTGTGAACGAGCACACACATCGCCTCCCTGCCGCGCTGACGTGCGTGCGACGACGCCAGAGAAACGGGCCCGTGCACACTCCTCGCCGCCACTTAAGTTACACTTGAAAAAAGAAAACACGAACAGTCCCGGCACCGGGGCAGGCACTTCCGCTCTCAGTTCTGTTCGCAGTTCTGCACAGGTGGGCCGGGGGAGGAAGCACGAGTCTGCGTGACCTGCCCAAGGCCACCTAGGAAATGCAAATGACAAACCCAGAATCGGAACCAGGGTGTCCCGACCATGCCGCTGAGCAGGCTGGGGCACAGGAGGCGAGTGACCTGGGCAGGGGCGCTCAGGCCGGGTGCCCGGGATGGAGAACAGCACAGAACCCAGCCTGCGGGCATGAGCAGGGCGCTCGTGGGCTCCAGCAGAGTTCAGGGGCCAGGCACCCCCGGCAGCTCCGTGTAAACACCCACAAGAGTGCTTCCCACCGGCGTGGGCTGCCCAGCTCCTTGTCTCTCTCCCCGAGGCCCTGGCTTTGGTTTTGTCTGTGACCCCGGGCGGGTCTGCCCCGTAAGGACTGGCTGGCTCAAGCGCCCTGCAGTTCAGAACTCTCCTTGAACGACCCACGCCTGCAAGGCCAGGAGCAGGCCGCCGGGGGACCAGGCCTGCCAGGCTCTGCTCAGGGCCAAGAGCAGGCCCAGCAGGGCTGGCCCCGCCCAAGCAGGAGAACAGGTTTCAAGTGCAGGCAAGCCATCGCGGCCCACAGAGTGGAGCTGGACAGAAAATTCCAGGACACTCCTTCAGCACTAAAGAGGAGGATCCACAATGAACACCAAGTGCAGGTGTGAGCTCAGCTGGCCCCTCCATCCAATCCCTACCACCTCTCCTGAGGACGAGCTTGAGTCTCCCTCACAGGGAGATCAGACCCCTGGACACAGGAGAAAGGTGTGGGCTCTCAGCTCCCCTGCCTGGAGGGGAGGGCCTTCCCATGGCGTCCGCCCCCCCCCCCCCGGGTCCACGTGGTCTGCCGGCACAGAGAACGCCCCAGCAGGAAGGCAGGCCCACAGTGCTGCCGGGAGGCCTGCCGCACAGACCCGCGGCCCCAGCCAGTGTGTGGGAGACACGGGGGCACGGGCTGGGACCGGTCCTGCGGTCGAGCGACAGCACGAGGAGTGGTCTCGGCCAGGCCACCTGCTGTGAGGACACCTCCGGGGACTCGCACCAGAGAACCGGCCCCCCAGGCAGCCACAGTGTGGGTCAGAGGACGGGCAGTGGTGGGAGGTGGACTCGGGGCTGGTGTGAGTTCACGTCTCCCAGTGACCGGGGGGAAGGCACCTGGCCCTGGTCCTCCTCCATCATTCGAGTGACGTGACAAGTGCCAGTACGCAGCTGGTGGCTCCTGTGTGACCTGGTGTCCCTCTGTTAGGAGGGATGGATCTGTTACGAGGCCGTGCGAATGGGGAGAGCAGGTGTCGAGGACGGGCCAGCGCCTCTCCCACCTCCCGAGGCGGCCGAGCCCCGGCCCCCGAAACACGGGCCCAGAGAGGGCTTCCCGTGCTGAGGGTGGTGAAGCGGCCGCCGGAGGCTTGGTGGTTCGGAGTCGGGGAGGGAGTCCCGGGAGGGTGCCGGCTGACCTCCTGGCACGCACGCGTGCGACGCGGCCAAGGCTGTCCCCAGCTGCCAGGCAGACACGAATCCTCCAGAGGACAAGCCCAGTCTGACCCAGTCGGGGCACCAGCAGCCCTGCCGACCTCAGGGGGGCCGACACTGCCTCCCCTGGCTCCCCAAGTCAGAGCCGGTGGAGGGAGGGGGAGAGGACGGGGCCAGGCCAGGCCCCTGAGCCCCCTCCTTCCCCACACACAGAGCCGGCACGTGCCCAACACCCAATGGACTCCGCCACCCCCAGAGCGGGCACAGCGGGGGCCCACCCGGCATGGGGAGGGCACACACACACACACAGGGCCAGGGGGTCTCACCATGGGAGGCAGCGCCACACTGGCCAGGGCCCCATGGAGACAACTCCCATTCAGGGGAGCAGACACGTCGGAGTGAAGGAGAGAAACACGGGCCGGGAAAAGTCCGTCCTGTACTTCTGCCGTAAGCAGGGAAGTGTGGCTGGGAACCAGGAGGGGGTCCCCTTCAGGACCCCAGCAGGAGGACTGGCAACCCCGCTCCCCTGCCCTAACCTCCCAATCACCACGGTTTGCAGGGTTTCTAGGCAGAAATGCCACGAAACTAGGACAGACCCCGGGTTTGTAAACAGACGGGCCTGACTGCCCCAGCACCGTCCTCTGTGGGGGCACGTGCTCGGAGCTCGGAGCCCGGAGCCCGGAGCCACAGAGCTGGGGAGGAGGAGAAAGAGCCCCTGCCCACCCCCACCCCCCCAGCCTTCACGAGCTGAGGCTGAGCAGGGGCGGCGTCACGACCGGATTTACTCCTCACCTCCAGGCCCTAGGAACCACCCTAAACCCTGAAGGGAGCCGTCCTCCCGACCCAAGGTCACGGTAGACAGGCCCCCAAGCCCCACCCCGATGCAGCACAGAGTGGGAGGTGCCCACCTGCCAGGCCTCCCACTCGTCCAAACAGCCCTTCAGTGATGACAGCCCTTCAGTGATGACAGCCCTTCGGTGGTAACGGCCCTTTGGTGGTGACAGCCACGGGACCGAAACTCAGGTCTCGGCGTCAGGTGATGCACACAGGACCCGAAGCACTCCAGACCCCCAAGGCAGCGGAGCAATGAGGGCCCTCACGCCCACACAGGGGAGAGCCAGCCAGCTCCCGCCCTGGGGCTGAGCTGAGCCTCAGCAGCGCTCAGCATGGAGGGAGGTCAGCAGCCGCCCCACCAGAAAGGAAAGGCTCTTTGCAGCCCAGGAGGAAGAACGCTGGGACAAAGGAGCGGAGTGTGGATGGTGGATGGAGGGGCACCTCCGTGCCTGTCAGAGGACACCCCTGCCCTGCCCTGCCCTGCCAACCCCCTCGCCTCCCCTCCCGGGAGGAGTCGGGGAGGTGGGAGCCAGCCCTCCCACTGCAGACTCGCCACGTTGAATGGACAGTGTGCTGCAAAGACTGCGCAGGGGTCTCGGAGGCGGCCCCCGCCCTGTCCTCCTCTAAGTGCTGATCCATCCATCCCGAGCCCGCCTCACCGCCCACACTGCTAGGTCTGATTCCCTTCCAGTGCGTGCTTTTTCAAAGTTCTATTAAATGACAAGCTGAAATTATTGCAGTTATATGGACCTTTAAGAAACAAAACTTTTCTTAACAGGTCACGTGAGCTTTTTAGAGTCAGAGCTGTACAAGCAACACAGGAAACTCTCCTCAGAAACGAGCCCCGGACCTGACTCCACAGAAGAGTCTGGAGCCTGGACGTGGCCTCGTGGCTGCCACCGTGTGCCATCCAGCAGGTGCCAGGTGCCGCTGGCCAAGGCAGCTCCCTCCGGGAACACAGCCCCACCTGACTGCTGCTCTCGCTGCTCTCGCAGCACCGCAGGCTCACACCCCCGAGTGTACCGGGCCCCCAGGCTCAGACCTGGGGCCGCAGAGCCGTCTGCACCTGTGCTACGGACAGAGCGAGGGGTGAGGGCCAGAGCCCCCTCTCCCGAGTTCAGAACCGTCCTCACGGCACTTCCAAAACCCCCCACACGGTCTCTCATGTGTTCCGTATCCCTCAAGGAGAAATGCTGCGTGTTTTGGAAATATCTGCAAGCTCAAGTTGAGCAAGAGCTGTGAGAAAGCCCTGGCGTGCAGCGGGGAACTTGGCTTTCAAGAAGTGCGCAAATGGATTTCCCAGAAACTATAAATAGAGCCGAAAACGAGGAACAGCTTCACGTTCTCCCAGACAGAGGCAGCTACTGAAGACGAGCCGGGCTCCAGACTCGAGGGGCAGAGAGTCCCACGTAAGGCTGTGCTGTCCCAGCTGCACGCACAAGGTGTCCCTGGACAAGGGCTCCAACGTCACACGGTCACAGTGCAGAGGCCGCAAAACAAACGACAGCAAGAGACCCGCTGCCTTGCTTCTGGGGCTGAGCAGGGCTCTCTGCCACGAACTTCAGCCCTCGGGACCCCGGGAGGCAGGGCAGCCGGTGATCCCACACCCCAGGGGGGAAACTCGCCCGGAGCGCGCAGCCAGTACCTGGTGACCCCTGAATTCCAATCTGGCCCCACCCGCACAGCCCTGCCACCCTTACCTGCCGCCCACGCCCAGGCCTCGGCTGTGCTCACACGTAAGCTCCCCTCCTCCCCTCGGAGAGCCGTTTGGAGGGCCCTGCCCTCACTGGGCAAAAGCCAAAACACAGTATCCAAAGTCAGAAACAGTTCCGGAGGCCTGGGAAGGCCACAGAGCTCCCAGGCAAGTGTCCTTGCACTTCAGTTTCGTGAGGTCAAGTTTACATAATACAAAGAACACATTTCAGAATTTCCTTCTTAGCAACCTCCAACGTTTGGTTATGTGTTTTACCTAACAGCTGGGTTGCAGTAGGAACCACTATTACTTAATAGTAGCAGTTGAAAGGTTTAAAAATAGAAGGCGTCTCCCCCACTTGGTGAGGAGAGAGCCGTGCACGAGGCCGACCTGAGCCGCCTTCTTGGCAGAGCCGCCTCTGCAGTGCGGGGCGGGGGTGGCTGCCCCCTGGGTCTTTCCGGACCCCACACATCCAGCAAGGAGTGCGGCCTCTTTCAAGGGCACGGCCCGGCACAGTGGGCCGAGGGGTGGGGTCTTCAACGGGCAGTTGGGAACCTGGGACTCCACTGCATGTGGTGGGGACAGGGACAGGGTCCAATGTCAGGGTCTGGAAGGAGCACACGGGACACGTGTCCGAGACCCAGCCACTCGCTGTGTGTCCAGTGCTTGGCCTCCCGCAGCCACGGGCAGAAGGGCAGAGGCAGATGGACGGTGGCCAGGCAGCCCTCATGCCATCACCACGGCGACCATCAGAAAGCCAAGGCTACGGAGCTGCGCTGTCCTTCCCCAGGGGCGGGGGCTGCTCCCCTGCCTGGAGATGCTCCCCAACCACAGCCGGGGAGCCCGGGAAGGGCAGCTCTTCGAGAACGAGCGGCGCTCTGCTGAGCGTGACTGGGTAGAAAGGGCACTGGTAACTCTAAGCCAAGGTTGTAAAAAAACAAAACTCACAAGCTGACCCTGGGTGAGGCCCACTCCCTGGCAGCTCTGACTGCAGGCCGACTGCATGCCCCGCCCCAGCTGGGCTCCTGTTCACAACTGCCCCTCAGCGTCACTACTGGGTGCAACTTTCGACAACACACACGTGCCCCTGAAATTCAGGGTGACTCCGCCTCCAGATGCTCCAGCCCAAATCCGAGAGCCCTCCCCTGGAGACCCCCTCACAGCCCACCTGCAGCTTCTGAACCCACTACACGTCACACCCCCACCGTCTCCCCCGCTGGAGCCAGGCTCCCGCTCCCTCCCTGGCCCCACAGGGCCAGCACCCGTCCTCTGAAGCACAAGGCAGGTGGGCTACCCCACTCGGAGCCCCCGGGACCCCCCCAAGGCCTAGGCAGAGCCTGATGGCGGGCGGCGCCCAGAGCAGCGGCTCTCCGGTCCCGCGGCCTGCACCCCTTTCCTCGCCAGCCTCCTGGGGGTGCTGGCGCAGAGCCCCAGGGGCCTGCTGCGCCTCCGCTAGTCCTGCCACCCCGGGCCTTCCCACTGCCCCGTCCACTCACTCTCCTCTGCTCCTGGTACAACATGAGCCCCACAGAAACCGGCAGGTGTCATTCCTCGGTCGGTGCGTGCTGCCGGCAGAGCCGGCCCCTGAAGGCCCAGTGGCCGTGAGGGACGGAGGAGTGAAGGGACCCGTAGGCCCGATGGCTCAACCACGAGGCCTCCAGGGCCACCTGATTTAAAATCGCAGGCCCCGCCCACCCCACAAGACCACCACCTGTCCGCAGCTGCTTTCCCTCCACAGCGCACACCCCCCCACCCCTGAGGTTCTGCGTGACCTGCCCCCTGAGGCTGAGCACACACAGGGCGCAGCGCTGGGCACAAGAGTGCAGCCCTTCCCAGGCAGGTGCTCAACCGCCAGGACAAAGGACCACAGAGCAGGTCCCGACCAGACGCCAAGGCTCAGCCATTCCCGACCACGACGCAGCACTCTATAAACGAGGGGCGAGGAGATCACCTGGAAAACTTCAGACCTCCAGGTGAAAGACGTTTCTGAATGTCTCGTTTTTTTAAAAGGGAACCAACAAACCAATTTTCAAAGAGCTCCAAAACCAATTCCGGAATCACCCAGAGCAGCTGCACCTGTGGCAGCGGGACCCGCCCTTCTCTGCTCCCGTCCACAGGAAAACGGTAAAAACCAGTGGGCTGAGGGCTCGGCCTCTGTGTTTTGAACGTGAGCGCACAAACAACCCCGTGAGAGGGCAGAGCAGAGACAGCGGCGTGGCTGCCTCGCCCCCCAGCCCACGGTCCTTCCTCAACGCTGGCCGCACACGGGGCACTCCAGGGTGGGCGAGGGACTAGGCAACGCCAGTCTCGTTGCCCTTGGGCTCCTTCCCACCCGCGCCACCACCCGAGGACACTGTGGGGGCAGCGAGAGCCACCCAGGAAGCACAGAGGCCTGTGGGGGGCGGCTCCAGGAAGGGGGCTCTTCCAGAAAGAAGGCACTTCACCCTCCCCAGCAGCAGTGTGTTGGCATGACGGAAACGTTACTATGTTACAAGGTGACCACGAGAATCGCCTCGACTGGAGTGACGAGAAAGCAGGGACCAGAGAGAGCGCCCTCCCTGCTCCCGCCTGGATGCACACTCAGACGCCACGCCCAGGGTCCCCACCGGCAGGTCCACAGACTCTCCGGACGCCCCCACACGCTGTGAAGCCCGTGCTGGTGTCTGAGCACGACGCTGGTCTCCAGGGAGACTGGAGACCGAGGCCCTCCTCGCACAGCGGCGGCACAGCCGTGCCCCTGCCGCCCGGGCCCCGGCACTGCACAGGCAGAACAAAACCGTGCCTTGGAAAACATCCCTGCTCCTCCCTAATCATCACTGTGACGTCAAATGTCCATGGGGACATGAAAGGACCTTCCAGTCAGACCTTCGGGTCACTGCCCCAGTGGCCACACCTGTCCTGTAAGAGGGAGAGACGACCAGCTGCAACCCCACCCCTGGGCTCCTGTGACCGTGCAGCCAGGCTCAGACAGAGCCGAGCACGGGGAGACAGTTGTCACCCAGCCACCGACACCCCCACTGTGCCATCTCTAGTACTCGTCTGCTTCCTGGAGCTCCTGCCACTTGTCCGGGCCACGCGGTCGTGAGTGCCTGTAGCATGGCAGCGGTAGCAACACAAAGTTTAACAGCGAAACAGCCTGTGCTGAACACAAACGACCTGCACCAGCAGAGGCCCACCCAGAGGGGGACGGCCCTCGTCCCCCCCCCCCACTGGGCACAGACAGCACACCCAGGGCCGGCGCCACCCCGTCACTGGGAGGAGGGGCTTGGCCCTGTGGGGGCCCAGGAGGCAGAGGCCAGGCAGCCTGAACACCTCCACGTACCCCACAACTCACCCCCCCAAACAGGACATGGACTGTTAAAAACAAACAGGAAGGCAGACAAACACCCAAAGAACCGAGTCCTCGAAGTCCGAGCAGGTGGGTGAGAAACGAGCACCCGCCTCGTCAGACGGGCGACGGCTCGTGGTGGGGACGGCGGTGTCCGGAAGGCCCCCCAGCCCAGGAGACAGAGGCTCTGTCCCCATGGGGACACCAGGGGACTGGCCTCGGTGACCCCAGGGAAGCTTCCCAAGGCCCAGTCACAGCAGTCACACACTGGTGACCTCAGGGCCACAAGCCGAGTGACAGGCCGCACTGTCGCCAGAGAGCAGGTGGCATTCACTCACTTCACCGCTGTGCCGGTCACCACCCCTCAGGTGAGGGCAGGCGGCAGCCGGTAAGAGCTGGCGGGCATCCAGCCAACACACCCGTCCCCACCCAGCTTCATTTTAAACAGTACGTTCTGGGGGTCACCACAAAGGCTTCTGGGCTGTGGGCGTGGGGGGACCCTCACGCTGGGGGAAGCAGCAGAGCCAGCAGCTGGCATTAGCAGACCGAACGTACTAGAAACACAGGAGGGGACACCTGCTGCACTTCCCCGTCCCTGATGCCTCTGCCAGGCTGAGCAGTGACCTGACACCAGAGAGCCGGCCCAGGCTCAGAGGACCGGCCACCTGCTCCAAGGCAAGTGGCCCCCTGGAGGCAGGTTGGCCCCGCTGCAGCCCAGTCAGGCCCGGCCCTGATGTTTTACTCACAGCCGGAGTTGGGGGTGGGCGGGTACAGCAGCAGGCACGGAGTGCTCCCCAAGAGAGCAAGGGGGGAGGCGGCAGGCGAGTCCGAGTCTGTGCTGCGGGTCTGTGCACCGCGGCGCGCCAGGACACGGCCGCCCACAGGGGTCCCGACCGGGGAGGGCTGGGCCCAGGGCGCTGGACACGCACAGACCTGGACAGGGAACACCACCGCAGACCCCGACTCCGACCTGAGGGCCCCCCAGCAAGCCCTGGGCGGCGACCGGGCCGGCAGCCACTCCTGGCCGCAAGGGCGCCTGCTCCCCACAGGGACTGCGGGGTCTCCCAACAACGCACGGAGGCGCCAGGCAGGTGTGCGGCCTCCCCAGTGCCCCCCCGACGCTGCACTGATGACACTGTGGCTCTGCAGCTGCGAGCCCCGCGACACAAAGGCCGGGCCCCACAGCGGTCGTGGTGGAGGGAAGGGGACCCTCTGGACATTCGCCGAGCGAAGCAAACCGCAACTTTCTTCCAGTCCCCACTGGCCGGACCTTCCTCTGACGCCTCTGGGTTCTGTGTTCCGTTCTTGTCCAAGGTGCACGACAGACGGGCAGGCGGGAGAGCACGGCAGCCCGCCGGCCGCCCTGCCGAACACGCCCACTGGTCTACAGACCTCGGGGAGCGCCCTTGGGCGCAGGCAGCCCCCAGAGGCGACAGCACGGGGCGGCCAGCCTGGCAGTGGGACGGAGAAGCAGCGAGGACTCCCTCCTGCCACCCGCCCGGCCTGCCAGCAGGAGTCGCCCTCGAGAGCCAGGCTGGTGGCCCTCGATCCTCTCCTGCGCCCCACCCAGGAAGGCAGCTCTGCACTGCAGACCCCAGAGGGGCATCGAGCGGGGCATCGAAGCGAAGGTCCTGCCCCCAGGGCCTGCGAGGGAAGGGTCCGAGGCTTTCCCTGAGGTCACACGTCGCTGGAGGGCCACAGCAGCTTGCGGAGCTGGCTGACCTCCACGAGCCCCTGCCCCGAAACCCATGGGGGACCCAGAAACTCAGTGACGGCCTTGACAGAGGGGGGCCAAATGCCCTGTAAGATCTGGCAATCTGTGGCTAAAGCCAAACCTCGTTTTTTTTTAAATTAGTTTGGATAAGTTCTCTACAGGTTCTGTAGTTTAAGACTCCAGAACATTGTCTTAAAAACTGCACCTCATCACACAGCCTTGGGAAGAAGGCCTCCCAGCCCGGACAGGAACATGTGTCAACACCGCACGGGCTGCGGCAAGGGCGCCAGCGCGGTGCACCTGAGGGCCCCGCAGGTGGCGCTGTCTTCGGTACAGCCCACCCGAAAACCAGCCGCCCCGTAAGGCCCTTCTGGTACAGAAGGCCAAGCCGCTCCCTGAGGCCGTCTTCTCCCCAGAAGCCGTCTGGGGAGCGATGGGACGAACCCCTGCTTCACACGCCTGGTGGCCCTGGGACGGGGACGTGCCCAGAAGGGACCCCTGCCCCCGCCCCCCGGCACGCCTGCCGTGGTGGGCTGGCGCAGTGAGGACTTCCTGTGGGCACTGTCACTGCGGTCAGCAGGGGCTGGCCCGGAAAGCCCACTTCTCCCGGGCCCCGCAGAGTCCAGGCTGTGAGCACCACCACCAGCCAGCGCCCCTTCCCAGGAAGGCACCAGCGCAGGCCTTCCACACAGTGTGTCTTTTCGGTAATAAACGGTTACTTTTGTAATTAGGAGAAAAGTCCTTTACTTCGCAAAGTCACAATGACTTGGAAGCGACTCAGCTGTTCTCCCAAGTCCCCATAATCCTGGCATGTGGCACGGGCGGTGGGAGACCCCAGACGCACCTCCCTCACCTCGCTCGGAGCTGAGCACTGAGCTTCCACGGGTACCCGCCCGGCCAGGCCCCCGCCCCCCCGGGATGCAAGCACACGCGCCTGCAGCCCGGTGCACCCTTCTCTCTGCCAGAGCCCAGAGCCCCGGGAGTGAGGCACGGCCCCGAAGCCGCAGAGACCGCACACCTGCCACAGCTTGGTGTCAGACACGTGGTTGCAGGTTTCTCTCACGTTACAACTCTTTACACTTAAAAACCCCAACACGAGGGAAAAGCTCTAATAGGAACCAGGGTGATCACACCAAAGAAGTTAAGGGCAAAAGCGAAGAATCAGATCGACCCCGCCCAGACGCAAGTCCGAGGCCTGTCTCTGCAAGGGCTGCAGTCGGCCCCATGTCCGGTCTCGGCCAGCACGGCCGCCCCCAGAGCAGAAGGCCCGTAAGAAGCCCACCTCTGCTGGCTCCCCTGGACATGACCCATGTTTACCACCTTCTCACGCTCTGTGGAGCTGCCTGAAAACTCTTCCCACTCCGCCCCACACCTGGGCAGGCACCAGGAAATTGTCGCAAACACGCAGGTGCACGAGAGTCTGTGTTTAAAGAGGGGGCAGAGTGGGAACCAGCACTGTGAAAGCCGGCCATTCACCAACCATCTGAGAGGCCGCCCGCACACTCTCACCCCGACACCAGCCGGGAGGAAGAAGAGGTGCGAGACCAGCACCTCAGCATCAGCCTGCCTGTGCCCTTCTTGGGGCACAGCGGAGAAAGGGCCCGCCCTGCGTCTGGGGGAAGGCCAGCAGCAGCCCTGGCAGCCCTCCGAGAACCGCCGTGCACCGCACCGAAGGGAAGCCCTGCTTCAAGCTTCGCCGTGGATGGGCTGGTCTGATCGGGGCTGGCAGACCTCCCTGCCCAGCAAGGCAGCAGGCAGAGCGGACACAGGAAGCCGGGGTCCCCAAGGCACCACAGAGCAAAAACCACGGAGACAGAGGCCCCGGCGCAGCTGAGCACAAGCACGGTCCGGGGGCAGCAGCTCTGCCCAGCCCGGCCTGCGGGAGGCCGGTTCCTTCCCAGGGAAACCGAGTGGCCTGTGAAGGACAGACAGGCCACTGAGAGCTGCAGCCCTAGAAGACACCAAGTGGGGAGGGACACTTTACAGAAAAAGGAAAGTCGAAAGTTTCCATGGCTGTGTAGTTTGGGAAAACTGCTTAAAGCAAAATATTTAGAAACACCCCATGTGGAGTCACAGGTTCATAACCACAGTTGATGCTTTTTTGTTGAAAAATCAAGAGGGGCTCAGGAAGCAGCAGTGTGGGCTCGGCTCATCACTGAGAATCCTGGTGTCCTGGACAAGTGCCACTGGCCACAGTGCTGTGGCCACCCCGGCCCAGAACTCCCAGCCCCACTCAGGCTTGACATGCAGCCCGCAGCACTCCCACAGAGAGGGTCGCCATCCCTCTGCTGCCCGAGTGGCATCTGCCCCATGCCTGTGTCCGTCCCAGGACCAATGTGGCCTCTTGCCCCAGGAAAAGGTCACCCAGATGCTGAGCTTTCTAGCCAGGCCCCTCCAATGAATTGAAGCCTCAAAACAGCCTTCGGGCGAGCCGGCCCAGGCTGGGCGTGCCAACTCACCGGTGCTGGGCACGTGGTTCGCACGGGCAGGGCTCAGCAGCTCCACGGGCTGGTCTCGTCCGGAGAGTCCATCTGCGGGACAGAGAGAGTGTGGGGTCTGGCGTTAGAAACGCTCCGATTTCAGCAAGGACACTGCACACCCCGAGACTGCAGGGAGCGAGCCCTTGTGAACACTGGGAACCCATTCCTTCCTGCTTTACAGAAGCCGGACTCACAGTCAACACAGACCACTTCATCAGCTGAATTGGAAAACGAGCAGCCCTCAGCAGAGCAGACAGAACAGTCCGCCAGGGAAGTCCTCAAACTGGCCAGTGCCAACTACTGGCCAAACTTCTGGCTCAGCTGCCCGGTCCCCTTCGGTCGGCAACCACCCCGCCGCACCTGCTGCACCCGTCGGAAGCCAGCTCTCCTGCACCAGCCATGAGCATAAAGGTCACACGGACAGACAGACAGACGCGATGAGCTGCTTGCCCGGGCCCCGCCCTGACACTCGGCCGGCATCTGCGGGGGCCGGCCAGAGACACACACCTGCTCCAGAAACACCGACCAGCAATGCTCGGCACCAGCCGGCCTTCCGGACCGTGCTCGGGAGTGCTGCGCGTCCCGGCCACCCCACACATCTGCAGGGGGCAGCTGGGGCCCAGACTCCCCACGTTGTCTCCGACAGAGCAGAGAGTGAGCTCTGGCAGGGCTTCCAGGAATCACGCTCTTTGGTGTCAGCTTCCGACAGGTGTGTCCAACACCCGCAGTGGGGGGCTCGGCAGCGTCCACGCCGGCGGGAGGCACCTTCACCCCCAACCCTGGGGAGCATGCGCAAGCTGCCTGGAGTGGCCGTCTCTCAATCAAGACAAAAACCAGTAACTCCAGGTCTACCGACGCTAACAAAACCTGTCTTTTAACCAAGACAGGTGCACTCTGTGCGGCCTTCACGTTTCCCGTGGCACAGACACGCTGCCTGTGGAGGTGTCATGGCCCGAGATGAACACCGTGACCCAGGAAGGCCGAACAGCCCTTGACCATCTGAGGGAGGGGGGAAGGCTTGCGAGGGCCCAGGTGCCCGCACCCACCACGGCCCGAGGGAGCCACCCCGCTGCACATGCCGGCGGGGCGGGGCAGCTCCGACTGCGCACCTGTGGGACGGCCACTTGGTGAACCAGACACCAGAATGTGCGGTCTCTTCCCCAAGCAGCAGCCCCTCCCAACGCTGGCCACTCGGAGGGACCAGCACAGTTACGAGAGGGCAGTCCGTGATCGGGAGGTTCCGAGTGAGGCAACAGGCTGCAGGCCCCAAGGGCTCTTCCCCTGCAGGCCTGGACGTGGCCCTGCACCCCAAAGTCTGAGTGCCTCCCCTGCCATGCAAACAGCGCCCCCAAGACAGCAACAGGGTTTGGGTTCGGGAAACCGTCTCATGCCTTCCTCCTGAAAGCAAGTGACATGAAATGGACTCCGTCTACAAATGAAACAATTCATTTCCGAAACTGACGAGTCCGGGAAAACACACACATGCTGACCTCTGACCCACTGCCGACACTGTCAGAAACATCCAGGGCCTGCGGGGACCCCGTGACACTGCAGCCCCTGATGGGCAGGGCGGGGCCGGGGCTCGGAGGAGGAGCAGGCCGTCCTCCTGGGCGCCACCAGCCAGGACATGCCCCTGGCTGCCTCCTCAGTGTCCACCCTCAGCCTCCATCTGTGTGGGACTCCAGAACCGGGAGCACCGAGGGCGCCAGATGCCAGCCGGGGCCTGGGTTTCACGGTCTCACAGCAGAGGCAGCCACGCAGGCCACTCCGTCCGGGCTAGGGACCGAGCTGCCTGCCGGCCCCAGGTCCTGAGGGTGGACACGAACACTCAGGAGCTGCGCGAATCAGTGACCCCTACCACCACACCCTGTGCCTGCTCAAACTCGGGCAGGTGTTGCGACCCTCCGAGCAGCCGCAGGTTTTAAGCCACCGTGTCGCCTGGCTGAGCCTGGCTCACCCCCAATGTGTCTGGGCCTGCGGTGCGTGGTGCCAGGTTGGCAGGAAGACACTCACTGTGCGCATGAACTAGCTGACAGCCCGGGAAACACTGCCGTCCGACGAGAGCGTGACAGAGTCCACACACCTGGGCCCAGGAGAGGGATGTCGCCCGCGCCCAGGACGTGGGCCCAGCCTGGCTGCCGTCCCAGCTGTCTGCGACCCCAGCCCAGCCCTGACCCTGTCACACCCTCGTGGGATGAGGTCTGACCCAGATCCAAGGAGACGACGAGGGGGCCACCACGTGACACCGCCTGCAAACAGCAGCACAGTCTCCGCGAGCACAGGGACCGGACCGCAGAGCAGTGGGCCCAGGGCGGGTCCTCCCACACCTGCCACGGGGGACGGGGAAGCAGCCCGAGCCTGAGATAGCTGGCTGTGCAGCCTCCCACCTCCTTTGCGGAGCGGCCCCTCCCCTCAGACCCCTCACCCAGCAGCGCGTGGAACGAGAAGACCCCCAAATGCTGGCTCCGGAACTGGGGGGCCAGGGGGTGCACGCAGAGGACAATCTGCTACAAGTTCATGACCTCAGACGTGTCAGTCCAAGCCCACACCCCGACTAAACAACTGAAAGGAGACTTTTTCAAGGCTGCCAGTGAGAGCTGAACGTAGCTTGGGTCTGAGGGGACCTCTGGGAAGTGCCCACTGGGTGCAGCGGGACAATGAGGCTGCACCAGTCAGGACCCAGCGCAGCACGCGTGTGCAATGCCTGTGGCGCCTGGGACTGAAATTCTCTAAGAAGCAGACGTGGAGGAGGGGCCGAGGACATGGAAATGGCGTAACGCTCAGGGTCCCCCCGCCATGTTGAACTTCAGTTTGACGAGACTTTTGAACCGAGGACAAAGGTACCGGGAGGGACACTGCAGGCCAACCGGGCAGAGAGGCTTCCAGCCAGGGAGCGAGCAGCAGAGGGACAGGCCTGCCCCAGCCCGGGGGCTCCAGGGAGAAAAGTCGGAGCAGGGGAAGGCAGGCGTCTCCAGGGGAAGACCCTCTGCACAGGACAGATGTCCCCGGATAGCACACGGCTGCTCCGTTTGCAACCTGAAGGTGCAGTTCCGTGTGTGCGTTGCCAGAACAGTTCTGCGCCCGTCACCGGGCTGCCGTGTGCCGCAGCATCAGGACACCACAGTGCCAGGACTCCGAGTCTTCTGCACAGAACGGCGGCACACGACCCAGTGTGCCCCCCCCTCCCCGGGTGCCCGGCCGAGCAGCCTGGAGGTGCCGGCTCACAGAGACACACGTGGTGTGTCCCCTGCATCAGTACTCGCAGCGCCCAGGCCAGCCCCAGGGCCCCGGGCAGAGGGTCTGCTCCACGTGCCAACAGCAGAATACGGGCCCCACACCGGTCAGTCTCCCTTCGCTCGCACGTGCTCGAGACTTCCCATGATGCAAGTTTTTCCAGAGCACTGGAAACTGGCGCCGGGCTCCACTTCCTGCGCGGCACCCTCGTCTGCTCCAGCACCTGCAGGGTCTCCACCTAACCGGCCCCCCGCCAGCCAGCGTGCAGGCCCACCTTCTCCCCGGACGAGCCCAGGGCACCTGAGCCGCGATGAGCAGCCAGCAGGTTTCACTGCGGGGTGGGGGGGGGGGGTGCCTAGCACCCACGCCCTGGGCACCTCGGGCTGGTGTGGCTCTGCGGCGACCCCCAGGCCACCTGCCCTGCTTCTGTCATGCCCGGCCGGGGTTCCTGTCTTACCCGAAGGCTGTTAGGGCAGACAGGGCCCAGTGTCCCAGGCCCAGGCAAGCCAGGAGGCCGAGCGCAGTGAAGAGGCAGCCACGGTCAGCACCGCGCAGAAGGGCGATTGCAGCCGGTCACTTGGCAATGTTCTGTGCAAAGGCCTCCTCGCCCACACCTATTTGAGATACGATCCACAAAACCAAAAGGAACACAGAGCAGCTCCGGCCACAAGCCGCAAGGAGGAGTGCCGCTGGGAGCGCCCCGAGGGCACAGAGGGTCTGTCCCGTCCCCAGCACGAAGTGCTCAGAGTGGGACAACACAGGGCGGGACACTGGGGAAGGAGCAGAGCCCACAGCCTGGAGGGTGGGCACAGCTGGCAGACGGCCAGCAGGGCTCTGGCACTCAGACAAGCCTCGCTCTGTTCTCTGGTCTGAGGGGCACTTCCTGGAGGCAGCTTCTCGGCAAGTCTCCAAGCCGGTGCTAGGGCCGGGGACAGTCCTCCTGCTCCTCCCGCCTGCCTCTCCCCCTCCCTCAGCTGTTCCCAAAGTCGACCCCGCCCAGCTCAGCCACGAGTGAGAGAGGGACACAAATCTGGAGAAAGGTCCCTGCCCCCAGAGGACACCCATCCGCCCCACGGAGACCACAGGGTCAGGTGAGTCCCTCCGGAGCCACGGGGAGTACGGAGGCAGAGGAGGAAGCAGGAACCTCAGTGCCGACCCTGCAGGCTCCTGAGTCCGTGTGAGAAGTGACCGACGACAGAAGGCACCCCAAGTCCATGGGGGCCGCACCCACTCGGCACCCCTCTCAGCACAGGCTCCCAGGACAAAGTCGGCAAGGCCCTGGGGCCAGGCAGGCCGACCAACACAGGGAGCCCCTGGAGCACCCACGGCGGCCCCCTGCCAGCCCCAGCCGCTGCGTCTCTGGAGAGGTCCTGATCTCTGACCCACAGCAGCCCCGGGGGACACAGGGACCCTCCCCCACCACGGTAGGCAGCCCGGCTTCCACGCACGTGAGCTTTGCCAGCCCTCGGGCCCAGCGCTGTCTGCTCGGTGGCCGGGGAGACGGATGCTGGGGGAACATGAGAGCGCACTCTGAAGAGCAGGCCACGGCAGAAGCTCCTCCCACCCGCCTGCCCCCGCATGTCAGCGATGCTGCCACACATCCGCCAAGACACAGACCGGTGCCCCCAGGCCAGGACACTGATGAGGCAACAGCCACTCCTGACACTGCGAGTCTGCCACAGACACCCCTGAGAGCAGAGCCGTCCCCCCGCCCCCGGAGCACTCCCCCCACTGCTGAGGGGCTCAAAGGGGCCGTGGTGCAGTGGTAGGGGCCTGGAGACCAGGTGCAGGTTAGGCAGAGGCTCAAGAGAAACGCGTCTCTAGAGTGAGAGAGAAAACCAGCAGCGGCCGTCGGGCTCCGCCATCCGGACAGAGCGGCTGTGTGGCTAGAGAGCACCCCCGTGTCGCCCGGGCCCACAGGCCCTGCCCACGCTGCCCGCCACACCGGACCCCAGGCGCCTCTAGTCCTTCTCACAGAAAGAGGGCCCTCTGCCTGCCCCATGAGCGCAGCGTCCCCGCAGCGACCTGGCACCCAGCACACAAGATGGGCCACGCCACACGTCCTGAAGATGTGGGGAGGCTGGTGCTCTGACCTGTGCTGGCGAGGCTCGTGTCCACCGTGGTGGAGAATGCAAACCACAGCATGGGGGCGGCGAGAGAGTGGGGGCGGCAAGAGCCTCGGAGGCTGCTCCTGAGGTCTGGCTGAGGACCAGGCGTCTTGCTTGCCACAGAGCTGAGATGAGGTCCGAGGTGGGATCCAGTCCGATGCAGCTGGATGCACTGGGACTCCTGGGTGGACGGCGTGTGGGTGCCACACGACCGAGCCACTGGGGCGGGTGGGCGGGTGTCACCGACCCTGTTCATCCTAAAAGACCCGGCCCCCACCTCTTCTCATCACCACGTTCTAACTTTCACACACAGGACGCCAAGACGTTCAAGGCTCGTCGAGGGTCTGAAATTCGAGTCTGTGTGCACTTCCGTTCAGCCCGTGCTGCTCATCCGGCCCTTTCACAGGCCCCGCCACCCTGCGCGCCCTCCTCGCTGCTGCCCTAACCCTGCCGTCCGACACCCAGCGCCCTAGGTGGGCCTCGTCTCCAAATATTTCTCTGTCTTCCTGGCTGCACCACTAACGGGAGAACTGAGGGAGAAAGCTGTGCATTCGGCCCGGAAGCCAAGTGCAGGAAACCCCTGAGGGGACCGAGTGTTTTGCCCGTGTGGCTGGTGCCTCGTGCTGCCCACCCCCCCAACGCAGCTGCCTAGCCCAACACGCCCACCCATGGGCCAGATCGCTGCTCGGGGAGGCAGCCTTGTTGTCATCGCCTCCCCGTGGCAGCGCCTGCCACGCTGGAGCTGCCGCCCAACTCCCGCCACAGGGCACAGACGCCCTCGGGCTCAGCCCCGGGCCAGGTCCTGGGGACCCGTGCAGGTGGAGGGGGTGCGAAGACAGCTCTCAGGCCCATGGACCACGGAGAAGACACGCAATGTTAGAGCACCCCCACTTCCTCCTCCAGCCCAGGTCTCCAACCCCGGAGATGCATCCAGAGACGCCGGGACCCCCTTGCCAGGACCAGCGGGGGTGACAATAAATTGCAGGCTGTGCACAATTTATGTCTGTCACCCCAAAACTGCCCGCCCTCCCCAGCGCCTCACCAGGGCAGCTCCACAGAGTGGCTGCCTGACCTCGTCTGCTGCTGGGGGCTGAGCAGGCCCAGAACCAAAGGGCTGTTCCACTGGCGGGGAAGCACCCGGATGCTCGATGGTTTCAGCTGTCATCAGCAGTGACAGGTGGCACTGGGCGGGGCAGTGGACTTCGAGGGACCCAGCCCTGGTGGGGCCGGGAAAGGGGCTTCCTCCTCAGAAGCTGCACATCCCACCCTCCTGCCCACGACCCAGGTGGGGAGGGTCACTCTGCAGCCCCTCATGGGCCATCCTGTCCCCGCAGGGACTGGCTGCCAGGGGCGGCAGTAGAAGGGGACGAGAGAGGTTGTCTCAAGAGTCACACCGGGAGTGAGCTGCTGGTCTGGGTTCCCCTGCCCGCCGTCCACCGTGCACCCAGCTTCCGTCTGCAGCCAGACCAGGGCAGCCGCCCACTCCGAAAGGGCGCCCTGAGCACTGGTCCTCTGGGCCTGCAGCCGTGAGCAGGCTGGCGGGCAGGGGCTTTCTCCAAGGCGCGGCTTCCCAGCCAAGCTTTAAACCATTCCCAGTTTGATTTTCTTCAACTTCTGTAGTACCTAGTAACGTACAGCACAATTCTCTTAATATTCAGATGTTTTGTAAAGGTTTTAAAACTTCCTTTTCTATCCCAAGAGGAGAGGGGACACATGAACCGCAGCCCCCACGCCGCGGCTGTTCTGCGGCATCCAGGCGGCCGTGTGCACGGCCACTCCATACCTGCTTCACGCATGTGCCCCGAGAACCTAGATGTGTTCCAGGGCACCGCTTCCTTATTTCATCCCAGAATTCCACACACAGCCCTCCCGCCAACACGGCGAGCTTTCCAGGTCCTCCTCTGAAAAGCTGGCCCACCAACCCTCGTGTGCCTGCAGACCCTTGCACGCATCTCCATCGCACGCAGTGTGGGGGCGCAGCACAGGCCACAGCCCCTTGACCCAGGGCAGGTCAGTGCCAACCATGTGGCACAGCCTCCCGTCCCTAAAAACACAGCGATCGCGGGGACCGGGCGCCACACCAGCCCTCCAAGGACGGAGCCGGACAGGAGCAGCACCCCGCTGCCAGGTGCTCGAGGCGCGCCAGTGCCAGCATGCGGACGTGTCCCGGTCACTCGCTCTTTCCAGCCTGTGGCTTCCGCATGCCTGTGGAGAAGGCCCGGGCACCTGGGGCTGGTGGCACCGAGGCTCAGCAGTGAGTCCAGAGCCCAGGCCCCTCCCAGGTGTCCCCGACCTCAGACAGACGACCTCGCCAGTCTGGGCCTCACTTCCCACCCCTGCGATGTGGGTGACAAAACACTGCTCACGTCACAGGAGGGTCAGGTCGGGCGCCTGTGTGAGCCCCCTGCCTGATGCCTGGCTCGCAGGACCTGCTCACGACCAGCAGGAGCACGGCGCGAAACCCAGGGGCGGGGGTGGGCCTGGGACCTCCCCTCCATCAGCAGGCGGGGAATGTCCCGGTCTCAGCAACCGCTGAGGAGGCAGGTCGAAAGGCACAAGGGAGGAGCAAGGCGACAGGAGGCCTTTCTGTCCCACGCGCGTCCGGGGGCCGACACAGGGCGGCCTGCACCCAGCTCAGAGCAGCAGACTGTTCCCCAACAGCCAGGGTGGCTCTTTATAAAACCTCTGAAAACACTGAAAGCTTCAAAATTCTAAGGACGACATACCCACATTTTTAGACGACTGCTCCTTATTGTCTATGTTCTGTAATAGAGTAATTTCTGAATTAAGAAGAAAGTGGAGTCCCAGCTGGTGTGGCTCAGCAGGCCGGGCGTCGTCCTGCGGCGAACGGAAGGGTCGAGGCTGGACCCCGAGTCGGCGCTCAGGCCTGGGCTGCGGGCCAGGCCCCTGGTTGGAGCACGTGCAAGAGGTGACAAAGCGATGTTTCCCTCCCTCTCCCGCCCTTGCTCCTCTCTAAAAATGAATAAATAACGCCCGCCCTGCCCGCCCCCACGCATCCATGGCGCGCTCACTTCCCAGACCGCCGGTCACTGCCTCGCGTGCTTGTGGTTTCCTAACACGGAGCCTGTAGCCCAGGCGGCCGGCCCCCCGCCCCCGGCTGATCCCCTACCCCTACGCCTGCCTCACAGGCCGCCTGAACGGACGGCACGTGTTCGGCTTCCGTGAGACACGGTAACTACCGGAGCGAACTCATTTTGTGTGCACCCACGTTCGACCCAGGCAGAAGCCAACCCTGCCCCCGGGGCCCATCCGTGACGACGAGCATGAGGGAGCGAAGGTCATCACCTGAGGAACCACACGCACACACGGGGCGCCCTCTCTTCCTACAGCCAAGAACACCTGAGCAGGCAGGCGTCCCACACTCGGGCAGGAAAGCCACCTGTGAGGAGAACGGGAGCCCTGTGGTGGGTCCTCAGTCACCACTGACCACCATTCACTCGGCCGCAACCGGAGAGAAGGGCCGGCCTCTCAACCACCTCAAGAGAAGAGGAGCCACAAACAGGCGCGGCCGGGCCTGCGCAGCTCAGCCAACGCACAGGTTCCACGGGGACGCCTGTGGCCAAACCGACCCCGCACCCGTGCCCACAGCAGGGAGCCGGCCCCTCGCACAGCCGCCAGCACTCGAGGGGCCTGAGCCTGGGCAGACCCGTGAGGACCGTCACCTCCCACCACAGCAGGCGGAAACGGCGAGGTCGACGGGGACCCCCCAGGACTGAGAGGACCCAGCTCCCAGCAGAGGAACATGGAACGAGAGGGCCCGGAGCACGGGCCCAGGCCGAGCTGCGAACAGGCGGAGGGCCGCACAGCTCCGCCCTCCAGGCCACGGACGGATGGGCGCTGGGAAGGGTCTCCCCTGAGAAACTGCACCCCACGCCGGGCCCTGCGGGTGTGGCCTCCAGACTCCCAGCCCCTGAGCAGGTCTGGAGCCCTGAACCTAGAAATTAAGGTGGAACTTAGTCCTGAGCTCGGAGCCCCGGCAAAGCCAAGAAAAAGCTTGTCTGTGGGTAAGAGCCACAACCCAGAGCACACGAAAGGCCAGCGGGGGGTCGACCTCCTGGGGAGCTCACAGTGGAACAGGGTCCACCAGGCCCAACCAGCCGACACTGCGTAACTCAGAGAGGACTACGTTCAAACAACAGGCACGTCTTTTAAAAAGTAGAACGCTAAGTAAAGGGAGAAACTACACTAAAAGACAGGACCCCCGGAAAAAGAGAAAGTCTTTAAAAAGAATGAGAAGATTTTCTGAACTGAAAAGAGCGGATCGGATATGGCTGATGGGAGAACTCACGAGTGGGGTGACAGAGGCCGGGCCCGAAGGCCGCCCTGCAGGGGCACGGGGTGGGGACTGCGAAGGGCGGAGGCCGGCGTCCTGGCCCAGACGGCATCCCTTCCTGAGGCGGGAAGGGAGAAAGGGCAGGAAAGGTGCCCTTCGAACAGACCACACCGGGGCCTATTCCAGAGACACGGGCATCGTCAGGAGCGAGACGCAGGCTGAGCCTCGAGGACATGAAACAGGGATTAAGAACAGAAGTCCACCCAAGCTTCTCCTCGTAAAGGGGGTGAGGCCCCCGGGTGGCCCGGCCTGAGTGACCCTCCACAGGGGACCCTCTGCATTGTACTTCCATGCACGAGAGACGACCCGGCACACAACCGACAGCGATTGATGCCGCACAGCACCCGACACCTCGCTCACACACTGGGGAGCCCTTCTCCGAAATTGGCTACCTCGAAGCAACTATTTTTGAGAAATAATCAGCAAAAGATTGCTTATCCTTTCCTGCACACAGAAATTAGTTCCAACTACCCAGCTCTGGGAAAGGATAAACCATTTCACGCAAACACTCCTGCAAAGGCAGAAGCACTAGCGCAGACGTTACCTTTCCTGTTGTTCGAGTGCAAACAGCACTGCGGGCACCGTCCAGCCCCCACTCTGCGGTCTGCGAGTGGCTGCAGCAGCTCCGGGGCGGTCCGGCCACTGTAGGCACCAAAGGAAGTGCCCCGGGGGCGAGGCCAGGGCTGGGTGCGGCCTCTTCACTGTTCGGGTGAGACAGGGACGAACCCAAGCGTGACAACCGCATTCACTTCTGGAGAGGTTCGGCTTTGTGTGTGGGACTTCCCTTTCAGGCACTGTGACGAAGGAGAAAATTTGGGTTGCTTTTCCTATATCCCTTTGCTGAAAAACGGACTCAGAAAAGCATGTGTTGCAAAGGAAAATGGGGCAGCACCAGGTTGCCTGGGAGCACTGCCTGGACCCAGGGTGCAGCCCACCCTCCGAGACCTCCGGCCTTGCCGCACCGCCCTGCTTGCACGTTGCCATCCTGAAACAAGCCTGGTTCGGCAGCGGCCGAGACCAGACGGACAGGGGGATGGAGGCCCTGTCCCACAAATAAGGAGACAGATCATCTGAAAACTCAACCTGCGGTCCCTCCGGACCACTGTGTTCCACGTCCAGACCTCTGCCCCACCAAGAGCGCCTGCAATCGGGCTGGGCCCCGTTTGTGTGGGTGCAGGTGCGTCTCCCACCGGGCCCTCAGACCGAGCATCCTCACCGAGTGGCTGCGGAGGAAGGGACACTTGGACACTTCTGGACAGCCCTCAAAACGGACTTGTCATTGGAACTCCAAGCACCTACTTGAACCAATAATTTTTGTGTAAATAACAGACTAACTTCCAATGACACCTTTTAACGTGGTCATTAGTTTCCCATCGGAGTGACCAGTTTGCCCAGACTCACTATTGGCTGTCCCCTGCTGGTCCTCAGAGAGGGACCTGGTTTCTAAAAACACTGCCGTGCACGGCGACACTGGGTGGACATGCCGCCGGCTCCGAGGCTTGGACAGGCACAGGAGAAGGTGCACTGTGCCCTCCGACCTCGTCTCGTGACAGAACAACCCGGAAGCTACGGTGTGCAGAGAGGAGTGGCCTTAAAGTTCACATAATAAGGTTCTATTCCAAGGGTTTAGAAGTGAACAGGAAAATGAACTCAAAAAAGTAAACCTAGTAACAGCAAAGAGCGAGAACTGCTGAGGTAGGAGAGGGGTTCACAGGGGCCCAGGCCGAGAGCCACTTCCGCACGAGGTCGTCCCATGTGGGGGATCGGGGTGGGGAGGACGGAGGGGAAAGGCTGTCATGCGCGGGGTGGGGGTGCTCGTGGTGGCCATCCCACGGGGACAGCAAGGACCTCTGTGCAGGAGCGTGGCCTCTGGGACACACGTCGGGCTTCCCAGCAGGCTCCCCAGCTGTACCGCTGCGGGACAGGGGTCTCGCGGCCTTGCGCTGAGGGCCGACCCAGTCACTGAAGACAGAGCGGGGGAATGGGGCCTCGTTCGTGACCGGGGCACAGACCAGGCTTCCGCCGAGCCTACCGGCCAGCCTCCCACCCCACCCACAGGCCCGGCACAGCGGTCGGAGTGACCGGCACACAGCGCACGGGGCACGGGTTGCCGTGCGAGCAACAGCTGTCACAGCTGCCCGACCTGCAGGGTCAGGCACTGGGGTCCAAGGGGCGGAGGGGACAGGGCGGCATCCCTGAGCCCTGGAGGCAGCACAGGCCCCTCCAAGGTCAGGGCCACAGAGGCAGCCGGCTCGCAGGGGGACGGCGGGGCCGCTCAGCCGTCAGCAAAGGGCCGGCCCATCCGGGCCCGGGCCCAGGCCCACGGGCTGAAGCCCCTTGTCGGCACTGTGCTCTCATGGGGACGGCCGTGCCTGCTGGGAGGGGCGGGGTCTGTGAGGCGGACGGCCGTGCTGCCCACCTCACGAAGTGAGCAGGAGCTGGACGAGTGCGAGGGAGGCTGGACTGGCAACGCAGGGCTCCGCTTACAGGCTCAAGTCCCTGCCAGGCACACACACACTCAGACCCCCAAAGTGTGCTTGAGACGAGGATGGGGCTGGGGGGCTGGGGGGGAGGAGGGCAGGACTCAGAGTGGCCTGGACCACCATCTCCACAGCTGAGAGAACAGCGCTGCGCGGCTCGGCCCCTGGGACCACCAGGAGCCTGGGCACAGCCCCCGTAACCGGAGAGTCCCCACAGACCCCTGACTTCGCATGCCCAGGGAGCACCCACAGCCCATGATGCAATGGTTTCCAATTACGACCCACGCCCACCCGCTGCAGTGCTGACGTCGCCCCGGCTCCCGTGGGACCAGGACTGGCAGGCCCAGGGGCACCTCTGGTCCCTTCCAGCCTGAAGAGCATGGGCAAACAAGGCCAAGTGTGGACGTCCCTTGCTCCCTGCCTGAACACCAGGGCCCCCCAGCTGCCCCCACTGCCCTGCGGACAGGCAGCCCCTCGACACACAGGAGGCACTTAGATGAGTCCAAGAAGGCCCGTGTGCACGGGGGCCGAGTTTGTGTTCCTGCGAGGGCCACACAAGGACAGTGTCCTCTGTGAGTCTGCGGCCAGGGGATGGCGCCTTCACCTTGGAGGCTTCCGACGCACAGGTGAGTCCAGGAGGAGGGGGGCAACGCTCTGGGGCGCGGGGCGCCTGCAGCCCCCGTGGCCGCCAGGGGCGCACCCACAGGCTTCCAGGCAGCGTTTCACCGAGAAGCACTTCCTGCCGGGGCGCCTCCTCGGGGAACCTACGTTTCCAAGATGTGGGTGAGAATTTTAAGGGAATTACTGTACAAAAACTGGTTTAGTAACACTCCTTGGAGCCAGAGTAGCAATTTGGTTCTCTGCATAATTATGAATGGAAGAACTGTCTTCCTTGCGATTGTCAAGATGAGGAGGAGGAAGGGGGAGAGGGACGCCCTTCGAAGGCACAGGCCGGGCCCCCCGCAGCCCCAGTCCCTGCTGGGCCTGCGGGGCCCGAGGCGATGCCACCCTTGCACGAGGCCACTGCCACCCCACAGCGCCCGGCTCTCCCACCGCAGCCCCAGTAGGGGTGCGTCCAGGCCCGGGCGGCAGCCGCACGAGGGCGGGAGGGGGCCCTGAGGCCTGCCCGGACAGCCTGCTTCCAGAGAGCTCTCTGCGTTTCTTTCAGGAGCCGGTGCCCTGGGCAAGCGGGACAAGGACCCGGTGAGGGAGGGGACTCCGTCACCAGAAGGTCTGTGCACAGCTAAGGCGCTCTGAAAGGCTCTGGGCTCCACAAGTCCCCACACAAACCCCCAAGACTGAGGCTGAGACGACAGAGCCCCGCCCTGCGCACAGGCCACGGTCCCCACTTCACACCCACAAGCAGCAGCTCAGCACCTCCAGTCTCTGCCACTGTCAGGGCTCTGGATGGGAGAGCTGCCCCAATGACACGCGGGCCACCAAGCAGCTGTCCTGAGGCCCGCCCCTTGGGAGCATGGGTTGGGGTGCACCCAGGAGCACCCGGGCGGGGTAGCTCTTGGCACCCACTTCCAAGGGGCACCGTTGAGTGTGGGGCATGGCCACACACAGCGTGGTCAGAGGACAGGGATCCTGTGCAGGGAGACAGCCCATGCGTGCAGCCCACAAGCGTGTGTTCTGGAAGGGCCCGGGAAAGGAGCACACCAACCGCACCCGGAAGGATTCGCCAGAGACAGAGGGGTGGGGGTGGTACACAGCCAGCCAGAGCTGGCGTGAGTCACACGGCACTCAGCCACGGTGGCTGCCCAGGGCCCCCAGAAGGGGCGGTGCCCGGCCCAGAATGGGGAGGAATGGCTCGCTCCCCAAGCTGAACAGGGCCGCTCTCAGGCGTCAGCTCAGCCTGGCCAGAGGACCCTACCAGGTCCCACATTTCCCGAATCCCACCCCGGGAGCCTCCCGAGACCCCCAGCAGCCGTCCACCCCGGTCTCCCTCGAGGCAGGCTCCCTGGGAGCCGTGCCCATGGCCGGCTCGGGCTCGGGGCCGCGGCTCGGGCACAGGCCTCTCCACAGGCAGCTCCCGCTCCCAGGCTTGTGGCGAGCCCATGCGGGCGGGCACAGGTGTTGCTGCGCCCGTTTGCATTGGACTGGTCAAAAAGTTCATTTGGTTTTTTTCCATATGGTGGATCTATTAGTGCTTAGTTGTCTTCATACGAAACAATTTTGTTGGATTGTGTCGGGACAGTTGTCTTGTCAGTGTGCATTTAAAAAATAACAAAATTGGTGGCTTGTTGTGTAGCCATTTTAATATTGGAGACAGAAGAAAACACACATGTTCAGCCTATTATGCTTTATTATTTGAAGAAAGGTACAAACACAACTGAGACACGAACAACGGTTTGTGCCGTGTGGGGAGAAGGGGTGTCCTCAGTGGACGGTGCTCCACGGCTGGGCAGACCGGCTGAGGCCGAGCGCAACCCACCGGGGACCTGAACCAAGAGCAGTCCATGCTACACCATGAGGGACGGAGTCGACGCCGGGAACATCCAAATCGATGGTGACTACCATAGAGAAACGGGTCTTTTGTTCTACGGAAAAAACTAAACATAATTTCTGGCCAATCCCATCGACACCTGTGAAGAACTGGCAAACGCGAGACTCTCCGGGAGGTGGCGCAGGTGCGGCCTCAGCGCACCTGG
Organism: Artibeus jamaicensis; assembly: GCF_021234435.1. Lineage (NCBI taxonomy): Eukaryota > Metazoa > Chordata > Mammalia > Chiroptera > Phyllostomidae > Artibeus > Artibeus jamaicensis. Next base: position 5,011,444 of record NW_026522020.1, read on the forward strand.
AGAGAGAAACACAGTCGGCGAACGCACACAGCCTCAGGACACCCCGCCCGCCCTCTCCGGCACAACCCGAGGGCACCCCGGGCTCTGTGCCGCCGGCTGCCTCCCACGCTCCAGGTGCAGAGAACACTGTGGCTGGGCTTCCCTCTCCCACTGCCCAGAAGACCACAGGGTGGGCAGGGGCCCACTGCAGCAGAGGACCGAAGGGACCCTGAGCCTAGCCACCAGGGCCAGCAAACAGGTGACAAGTGACCTTTCCTACACAGGTACACTGACCCCAGGGTCAGCATTCTCTCAGAGAAAAATTACAACCCCTAACAATGCTCCACAGATTTTGTAAACCAAGCCTCAAAAGGCTTCCTTTTCGAACTTGTGATTTCTCAGTAAATACAGCAACGGACCTTTCTTACCAGGCAATCACTGAGACCGTCGGTGGGTGTGGTTTCAAAAAATTCACTCCTACGAAGCCAGGGGCTCAAACTCACAAACAGGCCTCCTAAAAACAAAGAAAAACTCCGCCTCCAGTGGGGACACCACGACCCCCTCCAATTGGAGGTGAACCCGCATGTGGAAGCTGATCAAGTCTGAAATGCCTTCGTGCCCCACATCCCCAGCCAGGGGCGCCAGGGCCGCCAGGGCCACATCCCAGCCTGGCCACTTCCCTGGATTCCAAAGTCAGCAAAGCCTCCCCGAACCCTCAGGACACCGTGAAGGCAGGGAAACCTGCACCTGCTCACAGGGGGGCTCCCCGCACTCCAGCAGCCGCAGGAAGAGCCACGCATTCGAGAAACCAGCCACACGCGAAACCGGCGAACCGCAGCCCAGGCGTTCTTCCTCCCTCAGGGGGGCGCCGGGGGGCCGCGGGCGGCCAGACAGGCCCCCGGGGCCCTGCGCAGCGTTCTCAACGAGGCGGCTGGGAAGGCGCCCAGGGGAGAGCCAGCCGGCAGCCCCTCTGCCCCCAGGAGGACCGGAGCCTGCCGGCGGGCAGCAGGCCAGCTTCCAGCACGAATCCGCTGCTGCGCTCGGCTCTAACTTACGGAGTCTTAGCCACTGCCAATTCCATGGTCTTTTAAATGCCATCTCACCTGAGAGTGACGGCATTTCCTAAAAAGACAAAGATCATCAAGCAATTTTCAAAGAACTACACATCACCCTGTAAGCAAGCCATCCTTGAATTCCATGCACATTATCAGAATTTTCTCTTATCTAACGTTACCAAGATCAGAAAACATCTGCTCCACTGCCCTTCCCCCACTTTGTCCAGCTCTTCCCTCTGCTGGGCTCCTTCTTACAAAGTTTGGACGTGCGCTGCACTCGGCGGCCCCGGGCCGGGACAGTGGCCAGGGTGGGCGAGGCTGCCGACAGCCCACTCCAGGCCTGCGCCCCTCCTGGCGACGGGCAGGGGAGCAGAACTGGATAGGACGGCCCCACTCTGCACCTCGGGAAGAGAAAGCAGGCCGAGAGACTGCTGAGACTGGAGGCAGTTCGGGGTCTCTTGGGGTGAAGTGTGATGATGAAAAGACGCTAGTAAACATGACCAAGGCAAGGAGGGAGACACTCATCACTGACAGTGAACCAAGTTTCTCTCTCCAAGTTCCCATAGTAAAAAGGAACGAACACACTGCACCCGCACTGGCCTTTCCGAGGCTTCTCCACAAGCACGAACTCAGAAGTGCCTGGAGAGACAGGGCCCAGCCGCTGGTTAAGAGGCACCCAAAGGCCACAGAAAGGTGGGGGGTCCCGGTGGTGAGGGATTAGCCAGCTGACCACTCGGTCTCCTGTGCCGGACGTCAGGGCCTCCACACGAGGCCCCCGGGAGATGGTGGGGGCCGGACAGCGAGCACTGAGCCTCTCTGTGCTCCGTCCTCCACCGCTAACCAAGACCGGGGTCCAGAGGGGGAAACTACGGTCCCGGGAGGACACGAGCCTGGGCTTTTCCACAGAGAGGCCCACGGGGACTGGGATGGGCCTGGGCCAAGCGGCCAGATGGGAGTCGGCCCAGGAGGGCCCCCATGGGCCCAGGACTCGGGCAGAGACCTAAGGTGCCCCGCGCCCCCACCCTTCCTCAGCCCCCAAAATGAGGGACCAAGCAGCAGCGGGGGTGGGCGGGGGCAGGGTGCAGCTGCTGTGAAGGAAGCTCCCGCGCCACCAGGGCGCACGGGGCCGGTCGCCCATCGGGCTGGCCACCCGGCAGCCAACAGTGCTCTTGCCATTGTGAAGAGGCTCACATTGGCCCCAGACTCACCAGCAGGCAGACCACTGTCATGCATATGTGCACGTGCACACACGTGCAATGGCATGGCAAGGTTCGAAGGCCGAGCAAGGGGCAGACGACCTCCAGGCCTTTCAGCTCAGTGCCAGGAATGCTCAGCAGGTCCTCCTGCAGCTCGGTCCTGGGCCCAGCACACCAGGGTACCCCCCCCCAGCCCACTTGGGCAGAGGACCTCTCTCAGGGGCACCCACGGGACTGACGCCCTTCAAGAGCTCCACCAACACTCTGCGTGCTCAGGGGCCAAGCTCCCGCACTGAGGCCTTCCTGGGAAGACAACTGAAATCACACCAGCACACGGACACCGCGCATCTCCCGCTATGTCAGCAACGCACGAGTGCCACAGGGCGGGGCTGGGCCCTGCATCCTGCCACCAGAATTAACGGCCCATCGGAACACACTGAGGCTTCCTAGGCACCCACTCCACAAACAAGCAGTGGCTGTATCTTCGACGGTGTCCTCACATGACACAAACTGGCAACTCTGCCAAAGAGTGGCCATGCTTTACAGGCGCTGTGAGGTCAGAGAGGCCCAGCACACAGCCCTGCTCGAACCCGGACACTAGCAGGGCAGGTGACGGCAGCCAGCCCTGAAGGCAGAGCCACAGGCAGTGAAGGAGGCCATGCGACGCAGCCCTGCGGGGCCCCACAGCGCGCGGGAAGCCACACGACAACCACAAGGCAGAAGCCGCGGTGCCGACGTGACTCGACAGAGAGAGGGGAGTTCTCGGCAGGCAGAAGACACAGATCAGCCGTCACAGCAGGGCCCTCATGAGTCATTCCCGACATGCCCCAGAGACGGGGAGAAAAACCAGCCAGCAACACGCAAAAATCAGGAATTATGGCAGCAAACAGACCACATGCGGTGACCGAGGAAAGGAGACCCGACAAGGAGTGGCGGAGCGCCCATGGGCCGAGACGCCAGACGCCCACACCCTCACCTCGGGCGTGCTGGCACTCTCCCGTCTCCTGGGAACTTGCGCCCCATACCCCAAAACGAGCTCTACGCTCACTCGATGTTTCCATACAGCGGCTCAGTGGGCAAACGGGAAGGACAGTGTCGTCAATCGCTGGACCAGCCACTCGCTGGAAAGACCAGCGGCGGAGGCTGTGAGCGGGCGTGAGCGCCCGGTGAGTGGCACATGGAGACCAGCGCTCAGCACAGGGACCTGGGAGAAAGCAAACACAGCAAACTACACACTAGCGGTGGCCAGGCGGCCAGGCGGCCAGGACACCGCCGAGCTACCCTCCTCACTGGGAGAGGCAGTGACTCTGGGCTGACACTAAGCACAACCCGACAGGGCGCAGCTCAAAAAGCAAGTCAACAGGGGCAAATGGGACCCGAGGGGCACAGGAGACTCGGAGTCACAAAGGGTACAAAGATCAGCGTTTAGTTTTTAAATGGCCTAAGACAGAAGCAGCCTAATCTGAAGTTTCTAAATTGGAAAATTTCAATGTCGTCACTTCTCCGACTGCCAGGACAATCGCCCAGGTGGCTCTGGGTGACAGCTAACAAGCCGCTCTCACAGCCGCAGCAGGTCCTCCAGGCCCTCAGGCAGTGCTGCCGTCATTCCGCTGGCCGGACACAAAGCCGATGCCCACGCGGCCAGCCTGGTGATGCGGGTGACAGGGGGATGGGCCACAGCCAGGCACTGGCCGGGTGTGGCTCAGGCGGAAGATGGCTGCCTGGCCTCCAAGGCCCTGCCTTCTTTCCCGTCTGTAAGAAGAGTCTGGCGTTTCCCACCAAGTGGAAAGCTGCCCAGCGACGGGGCTGGGTGAGGGCTGCAGGGTCGCCCTGTTCGGGCCAGCAGCTGCTGTTTGGCGTTTTCGGGCTGTCTGTGGGCACTGGAAGGCCACACCCTGAGCCCACTCAGAGACTCTGAAGGGCGCCAGCACCGATGATGCCCCCTCCCTGGAGCAGGCCCACTACCACCCATTTCTGGTCTCTGCAGAAGCGGGTGAGAGCCAGGATGACTTCCCGCCCAGGGTCCTGCCTCGTTTCCCAGGCAGAGGCTCGGGGCCCAGGAAGAGATGACATCACCGGAAAGGGTGGGGGTTGGGGGAATGGCAATGTCCACCTAAGATGCCACAATCACAGCTGTGATTAGCCAGGTAACTGGGTATTAGCTCCGATTTAAACTACCGCCACAATGAAAATCACCTTTATAATAAAAGCAGAAACCGAACTTGCCTGCTCCCAACAAAACAGAAGCTGAATGAACTGGTGACACACCAGGCATCTCGAGCCCCACGTGGGCTGTCCCGGCTCACACGGAAAGCACCATGGCTAGGAGAGGCCCACCCTGCCTGTGTCAAGACCAACCACGACCGTCCTCTCAGGCCTGCCCTCCCCACCCCGCATCCCTCGACTGCCCTCGGCAGGCAGCAGAGAAATCCCTTTACGATTAGTCTTGCTCGCAAGGAGACCTGTCCTAAAACATCCTAAAACGCTTCTGAGGACAGGAGGGAACCAGCGCCCAGCCGGCACTGCCTACAGCGGCCAGCAGCCCTCGGACCTCAGCCCTGGCCCTGGCCAACGCACAGGAAGCCAGCAAAGGGGGGAGAAAGACAGGCAGGAGACAGAGGGGGCGCGAGCCCCATCCTGACCATGGAAGTCTCAGGAGGGGAGAGCAGGGCAGATGCCTGCAAGAAGCCACGGGCCTACAGCTCTGACCACTGGGACAAGCAGCTGGCCCTCTGAGGCTGTCCCTGGCGAGTGTCCCTGCCCTGGTTACCGGGCTGCCAGCAGAACCTCACTCCCTGCCTCCTGTTCCATATGTGGTCTGGCTGAGGCACATGGAGAAGCGAGCCGTGGTCTGGGCCGGGCCAGGCGGGGCCGTGCAGCCCACCCGCCTGCCTGCCACCAACCCTAGCCTCCAACTGCCGAGTCACCACAGGCAGTGCCCGGCCCACGAGTGCGAGCTCCCCAGCACGCATACCTACCAGCTGCGGAAGGGGTGGCGATGGCGGGAATGAACCACTGAGCAACGCAGGGACACCACCCCTGCCCACGGGCATGGGCACCGACACCAAAACCCGCCAGCGTGCCGGAGCCTACTGCACCCGCAGCAGCGACAATAGCGGCGGCAGCCTGGCGCTTAAGTGCTGTGCGTGTGCTCATGCGCACGCGCACGTGTCATGCTCCTGATGCTGGGGCATGGGCACCCTTACCGGCCAGCTCCAGTCTCAGCCCGGGCCCCAAGTCCCGGCTCCTGGGCGGCCACGCTCACCAGAGATGGAGAGGAAAGCTGGAATTCCTGCCTTCGGGCGCTCATGGGGCAGGGGTGGCGGGGACAAGCACAGGCCCCAGGAATGCCCCATACAAGGGGCAGGGAAGACAGAGCGCCCATCACCTACCCGCCTCAGAGGAAAAAGCGTCCGAGGGCAAGTGAGGCTTTAGACGATGAGCAGGGACCTGGGTGATGCGGGGAGGGGGGTAGGGGGGGAACGGCACTCCTTCTGAGTGGGTGGAGTGTCCTGTGGGAGGCCCAGGTGAACCATGGACAGGCACGGACCTTGAACCTCTGGCCTTGCGCTGGGAAGATCATTCTGGGACTAGAGCCAGCAGACCAGTCAGGGTGGTTTCCGAGATTCCCCGAGAGCATGATTCCTTCCCGTGTTCCACTGCGCTAGACCTAGCGGAAGGCACAAGGGTGAGGGCCTGGGGCGGGGGAAGTGCGTGGGGCAGCAGGTACCTCTGTCGGAGCAGAGGGTGGGCCTGAGTGGGCAGGGGCCCCAGCCCCAAGAGGCACACGCAGATTGGGTAGAAAGGAGCACACGCGTCGAGGGCCTCCGCAACGGTGATAATGAACACACCAGGGACGCTCCCCCTCCGGCCCCACCACAGGCCCCTGGACCCCACCAGATCACACCGAGGGCATCACTGGGGCCGCTGAGGCAGAGGAGCAGACCTGCCTGCTCGGCTCCGCAAGGAGGGGCGGCCCCACGGCCCACCAACAGAAAGCCGTACTGTTCTCCCCAGCCACTCGCCCGGGCAGGTAGGATCCCCAGGGGTGCTGGTCCGAAGGAGCTCCAGGTTCTCAAGGCCAGAGGTCACAGGACAACTTTCACACCAAGTCCCTGCCAGCCAAGGCTGCCTGGCGACTGGAGTTTCTGAGAAGTCCGTGTGTGCTCACCACGACTGCAGAGTGTTTCCGTCACCACCAGGAGAGGGAGAGAGAGAAGGGGCGGGGCTGAGGGCTCATGGAACGCTGGGAGCCTTCCCCAGCGATCTCTGACAGGGCCCCCCCCAGCAGGTATTCCCAGCAAGGCTGCTGCCAGAGTGTTGATGCTTTTTAAAAAAATACTTGACAGTCTAACTTGCAAAGAAAAAAATGTACACATAGAGACGTATCTCCCCCCACGTATCAGAGTCAGCTGTCCGGGTTTGGTTCACTGTAGCACCTCGTAAGCAGCTTCTCGACCCTGCCTCCAAAACCACCGCCCTGCCCATGACACTCACGCAGCGCTCCTCCTCTGCACACGGGAGGCTGACGCAGAGCGGCCGCACAGAGGTCTGGAAACCAGACGCGGAGGGCAGGTGTGTGACCACACATCCTGGGCAGGGAAAGGGGCAGGGGTGGGGGAGGTGACTGCTCAGCAGCGGTGGCCCTCCTTGAGATGTCAGAATGATGACCCCAGAACACTTTCAAATTCAAGAACCATAATAGCCTTTACTTGCAAAAACAAAGCCATGATTTGCAGTCCCCAGGAGACTAGCCTCCGAAAGGGTGAGGCCTGAGATGTGTGCCTGCCAAGGAGACTCTGCTGTTATGTGCTGGAGACAGTGACTAAATAAATGAATTATTAAACGAATCAATGAATGAACCGTCTACCTGCACTAAGCTACATGCTTACACCCGCCCCCTTAGCCTTCTGGTGACTTAAGGAGGCGGGGCTCATCACACTCGCCCGACAGATGAGAAAGAGCGAGGCGTGAAACACACTGCGCGGCGTTCCCACGATCTCGGCAGCAAAGCTGGATGCAGGCTGGCCGTGCTGACGCCAAGGTCAGACGCCTTCACTGTCTCAGCGAAAACCAGCATCCCGGATCCCAGAAGAAGGGGCGTGCTCCAGTGTCCCTGGTGAGACATCCACCGTGCCGCCTGCCAGGAGACAACAGCGGGGCCTCGCCAGCGGGCACAGGGAACAGACAGGAAGGTGATCCCTGTCCTCCCCAGAAGAGACACAGTGGTGGCGGGGCAGCAGAGCCAGGCCGCATGACTAACCAGAGGTGTTCCTCCTGGGAAAAGGAACAAACGCGAAGCCCTCCCACCGGGCTCCTCCGGCTGTTTACAACCATTCTCGGTGAGGCTTTGCAGGAGTGTGGCCCCCGAAGTTCCCTCCCCACATCCCAAGCAGCACCATGCACGGACACTGTGCGGCCCCTCAGGAGGTGGCGAGAGCAGGAGCCCGCGGCCCCCCCTGCAAAGCACACTTGTCTCCGCAGACCTGGGACCCAGGCCCGTCGGCTAAGGAGATGGTCGGTGTGGACAGAAGTTCCTCCTGTCCTGAGTGTCATACAGGCCATTTTGTGAACCACGGAAAACACGCTGGTCAAAAACCAGAAAAGGCCCCCTGGGGATTCGCACTGTGCCCACGACACAGGGACAGAGCGAGAAGCCCGAGCGCCTCGCCTGAAGAAGGCGGGCCGCAGCCCCTCGAGCACGCTGGTCCGGAACTCCTCTGGGTGAGGCCCCCAAGGCCTTCAAAGACAGAGCTGGCTCAGAGCTCAGCCGCCGCCAGGCACTCCTGCGCCCGGGCCGACAGGCTGAGCGCAGGCACAGGGAGCGGGAGTGGGGTGCAGAAGAGCAGGAGGGGCAGGGAGGACACCTGTCCCCTCAGGCCCTCGGGCAGGAGGCGCACAGGAAACACCACGCCACGTGGAGAGGCCCAGCCACGGCTTCCCAGCACTGATCAGAGGCGCAAGCCACAGGCACGGGCAGAGAACTTGTACAAAGACAAAAGCACGTCCGCCCTTAAACTCGGCTGCACAGAACTGGGCCGATGAAGTCAGGACACGCCGGCACCGGAGGGGCGGCCGCCATGCTGGCCTCACACCTCCCCAAGAACGCAGAAGCCCCTGCAGGAAGATCAGCCTACCTGTCGAGGCAGGAAAGCAGGAAGATCACCTGAGAGTCTGTGAAACGGCCCTTGAAGAATGACGGTGAGATGGAGATGCTTTCAGGCCAACAAAACCATCTTGAGCTCCGACGGGCCCTGGGACACTGCAGCGGAGGGAAGGGCTGCCAGGGAAGGGCCGGCGGGAGGAGCTGCAGGGCTGGAGGGGCACTGGGTCGTGGGGACCTGGGGTGGCAGGAGAGCTGAGTGTCTGCTGACACCAGACGCTAGGATGGTGCACTTGTCACAGTTCACGAAGTGACAGGGACGTGTTCCCATGAGCTCGAGTCCACGCTCTGTTTGGAACATGTTCCCGAGTTTGCCCCCATGTGGCCCAGAACCCCACCCAGGGCCCCGCGTGGCCTTTCCTGGGCACCTGTCCGCCGACTCCTCTGCCTGCGGTTGTCAGGTGTCTTGTGCGGAGTCCTGCAGCTGGGACTCGTCTGACGTTCTCCCTCGTGATCAGACACTGGCTGCATGGTTTTAGAAAGAAGACCCAGAGGTAAAAGGCCTTCTCCTCGCATCATGACGCAGGTAAGCCCCCGTCAACGTGACTCAAAAGCAAGAAGCACCAAGTGTCCGCATCTGGTGGACACACATTGCACTGGACTCCAGGGAAACGCGCACTGACCGCGAGAGAGAGGCTGGGAGCGGATGGGCTCCGATGCCGCCTCGGCAGCCAGAGAAAGATGCAGGGGACATGGAAGAAAGTGGGAGAGCAGAGTCTGCAGACGAGAAAGCAAGCTAACAAAGAAGAGAATCGATGAAATCAACAGTTGGCTCTTAAAAACTTAATAAAATATCCATCAAAAGAAGGATATATAATGTTTGCACTGAAAAAGGGTACATAACTCCAACTCCGGAAGAGGTTTCAAAAGACGAGAAATATCATGAACAATTCACAGCCATAAAAATAAAGATCTGGCTGAAACGGACAAATGCCTGAAAAGTCATCTTACACGAACCAGAATCAGAAACTCAGACCGCTAGTGCCTACTGAAGGCGTTAACCAGTAATTAAGGATCAACCCACCAAGAAAAACCACCCAAGACAGTTTTACAAACAAACTATTCCAAACTTTCAAGAAACAGATTGTCCTGAATTTACATGAACTCTTATAGAACATAAAAAACGTTTACCACTAAACAACGAAAACTGCAGGTCCATCAAACTCAAGAACTGAGGGAAAAGAAGCAGACCTGCCACACCGGACCTGGCCACGCGCGGACCCCCGCCTGGCTCGCCAGCAGCACAGCGGGTCTGCCACGGGTAGGTGGGGGCGCCGGGTGGGAGACAGACCCTCGCGTGTGCTCGTCGTGGAGGGGCGGCGAAAGCGCCCGCCCGCAGAGATGCACTCACCGTGAACCGGCCCCACAGGGGCACCGAGGCAGACTGCCGCTCTCAGCTGGGAAAGGCCAGAGCCCGGCTCTACGGCAGGACTGCAGAGGAAGCCCAGCGCCCTGCGCCAGCTCAGAGCTGACCCGGGATCCTCGGCCAGTGCAGCCAATCAGGAGAAAGACGCAAAACTGTCATCTCTACAGTTAATGCTCTTTGTCTTACAACCTCAAGGGTCGGTCAAAAGAAAAACTTTTAGAAACGATAAATGTTTAGGACAATGACTGGTTATAAAAGTAAAATACAAGAAACCTAGAATCTACCAAAGACTACGTCTAACCCAAGGTAACAACTGCAAGGCTTTCACGAGGAAAGCCGTGAGGACGTCCTGGAAGACCCCCGAGGAGCCGGTCAGTGGGCAGAGGCGCGCCTGGCGCTGCGGGGACCAACCCCGCCCATGCCCCGCGCCCTCCACGCAGTTAACACAGCCCTCGCTTCTCTGGAGGAGTTGCCGCAAGAGGAGGGGCGCGGGGAGGCGGGGCAGAGACAGTAGTAAAGGACCAGCGCGAGTGCACCCCCCCCACCCCGGGAGACGGCTAGAGACAGACCACCCTCGTCCACACTGACCGGCAGGGGCAAGGGGCCCGGGGAAAGGGGCCGGCACCAGGCGCTGTGCTCATCGAAACGGGACGGGACTCGAGACCGACTCCGACCTCGGTGCCGCGCATGCACATCAGAGACCATGAGAGCGCCGAAACTTGACAAGCTGTAGGGAAGACGCACCAACACCAGGTCGCCCTCCTGACCTCGAGGTGCGGAGGGCTCGTTGGCGCGCTTCACGGTGAGCACTACCCACAGGAGGCAGGCCTGGTTTTCAGCTCAGACGAGGCGTGACGTCAGAGGAGTGGCGTCTGCCTGCGACCCTCCTTTACAGTCCGAGCACTCGTGCGTGTGCGTGTTCACACTTGTGCGCGTGTCCCCAGGCGGGCGAGAGGACTCGGGCGTTCTGAGCGACTCCGCCCCCTTCTCAGCCACCGAGCCCTTACTGCCCCGCGTTCGCCCCACACCAAGCCAGAGACACTGACCAGAAGACACTTCAGACTCCAGGGCAGAGCCACACACTGTCGCTGACCTGAAGGCGACAGAGGTGCAGCCGCTTGGTTGTCCCCTGCGGGTGCAGCCATCCCACAAAGCAGGCCTGGTGCCACCCACAGGGCGCAGGCCGAGGAGGAACGGACGTGACTCCCAAAGTCACCCCACCCGGGCAGAGCAGGGCCCAGGCCTCCAGCCTCCGGGAAGGCCTGTCCACCCCCGCCCTGCTCAGAGCAGGGCAGGCACATCCACTGGGGCTCCCGCAGCAATATCGCCCTTCAGGCCACCCCAAACCGTCCCCAGGGGCTCACCACCGCTTGTTTACACGGGGTTTCACAATCTCTCTTCACTACCTTACCCTCGGGGAACAAGCGTGGACGGGACTCTCCCAGGTACACATGACGCTACCTCCTAATCCCGGTGCCCCAAAGACAAAAACGCCACTAAGTTAACGCAGCCCTGGCTGGTGTGGCTTGGTGGGTGAGTGTCAGCCTGGGAACCAGAGGGTCACCAGTTCAATTCCTGGTCAGGGCACACGCAGGCCACGTCCCCTGTTGGGGGCGTGTGAGAGGCGGCCGGACACTGCTGTTTCTCTCTCCCTCCCTTTCCCGCTCTCTAAAAATAACACCTTAAAAAATACAGAAATAAAAGTTTACTAGTTATTTAAAAAGAAGAGGCAATACACATTCAGACTCCAAAACTTGGTTTTATCAACAGAAAATCTTTTTAATTTAAAATCTCCAATGTGGCAACGATTTTTAGTTATTTCTTTTTCAAACGCAAGCAAACATTTTCCATACTGTCAAACTATACTCGTGTATGGTTTCTATCTTCTCCATTAATTTCTTCAACAAGGTCGGACTGTGGGGACACACAGGACCAGTGACGACTGGGGACACACAGCAGCAACGGCCAGGTTGCTCATCGACACTGTTGGAGGGAGACAGCTCTCTGAGCGACAGTGGGAGGGTGGCGAAACCAAGGACCTGTGGGGGACATGGGACTCTGCAGATGAACCGTCAGAGCGAGCAGACAGGGCGGGCTGCGGCCCCGGGAGGCCGTCCACATGCGTGCACACACACACACACCCATTACCACACCGTGTTGGCATCACCAAGTGGCAGGGAGGGAAGGAGGGACCGGCTCATTCAGCACTCAGTCACCCAGCACCCAGGGAGGACAGGCTCACACTCTGAAAAGCCCGCCCGGTGATGACTGGCAGAGTGAGCAAGGCAGTGAGAAAACTGACAGAAAAAGAGGAAAGCGCCCCCAGAACCCCGAGGCCATGTCTGGCGGAGCCCACAGGGCAGAGGCGACCCGGAGCTCTGTCTGTGCACCTTCAGACAGACACCCGAGTCACCACTGGAGGAAATGCCCATAGGACACACTTCCCCCCAGGGCCTGACAACACCAGCTGATCGTGAAGCCTGGGGCCTGTCGCAGGGGCCACTACGAGAAACGCAGAACAGTCACGGGAAGGAGGGTTTCACTCGAACTGGCCTGCCAGAGAGGGCCCGCTGGCCATGGCCAAGTGCAGGGCTGAGGGCCACGCAGTGCTGGGAAGCCACCGGACCTGCCAGCTGTGACATCGGCCAGACCCACTGAAAATAGCCGTTTGTTTATGTGGCTGGAGCCGAGCTCGAAGCTTGCAGCCCTTTGGGAGGGGCATCCTGGGGCGGGAGTGGGGCCGGGGCCTTGGGGACAGGCACTACCAGTGGGGACTTCGGGAGAATGTTATCAAGAGACAGGAGTGAGAAGTGTCTGGGAAACGACCAAACTGCCCCGCGCCTTACCAAAACTCCGTCTCCAAGGGAGTCGGTGCCCAGCGAGGCGGCGGGGCGCCCAGCACCAGCCTGCCGCTGGGACCTCCTAACTGCAAACAGCCTAGAGGACAACCTGCAATTAACTCGGGAACAGTCACCTTCCCAACTCAGACTCATCTCTGCTCCGAGGCCCCGGCGGGCAGGCGGGGTGCTCCGGAGACAGCCGCGTGGGTGCCCTTCTACCTCCTTCTCCCGAGGCTGCATATTAAACAGCGTAAAGAAGATTTAAAACATCCACCAGCACCTTCTAGAAAAAGGGCGTAAGCTCCCGACAGGCAGCTCTGACCGTGGGCCAGGGCCTGCCCCGGAAATAGCCACTGCAAGTGCCCGGACACAGAACCGGCGTTTCCAGGCCTTGGCCCGGCCCCGTGAGCAGTGCCCCGGGCAGCACGGAGCTCAGGACAAGCTCAGCCCGGGGGGTCGAGGCGTCTGGACTCGGAGCGGTGCCTCAGAGCAGCCTGCGGCCCTGGGAGGCTCCCGCCTGGCAATGCTGGCACTACGAGGCGGGTAGGCAGGGACTTGGGCAGTGGCCCTTCCCAGGACACCTGCAAGGCCTCGGCACAACGTCACGGCCCGGCCCAGCCTCTCAGGAAACATGGCACTCCAGCTGGGCTCCTCTGTGGGGGGACGAACACAGTCGCTCTCACCACTTGTTGGCTCCAGGCGTGACACAGGCCCTGTGAGAGCCTCTTCGAGGAGAGTGTCACATTGGGGGGGGGGGGGACGGTGATGGCCCCAGCTAAGCCAAGGAACCTGCCAGGCAGCCCAGCAAGGAACCACAGCAGCCCCAGCTGCTTGGCGGGGTCTGAAAACTGCACAGCCCCTCTCGACCTTATTGCAAATGCGAACCTTTACCTCCAGAAGAGCAAATAACAGCTTCCACCTGGACAGAAGGCCAAAATGACAGGTCGGGCCGAGCAGGCATGTGTCCCCTTCCCTGCAGCGGGAACCACCGGTGAGTGCATGTGGTGGGGGAGGGGAGACACCGTTCCCCCTCTTTTCCTTTTTCTGGAAGAGGGGTGGTGCTCCCAGAGCCAAGGAGGCTGTGCCCCTGGGGCTGGGAGGACAGGCGCCTGCACAAGCCGGCGGCACGCATGGCCCCACTCAGGCCCCGCAGCAGGAAAGGCACACTTTCCACTTCAGTTACCATCCAAACGATGAACAGGAAACCTCGTTACAGAGCGGACTATGTTTCAATGAAAAGGAGCAGCACATCCCTCTAGACATGAAAGGGACCACCCAGCCGGCCAGCCTGCCTCTCAGGCCACCCACACCTGCGTCACCAGGACACACAGGTGTGTGTCCTCATGTCGAGGTGGGTGGCTTGCTCACCCTGCAGACAGAACACGGGCCCGCCCATCCTCAGGAGGCGTCGGTGGGGAAGCCTTCCCTGACCAGCACATGCTGAGCGCTAGCACGGCCCTTGGTGCCGCAAGCACCAGGGGGCTTCCAGTGCCACCCCCACTTGCAACTAGAAAACAGAAAGCAAACTCACAACACAACCTAACGGAATTGTTTCCAAAGAAGTTAAAGACAACTAAGCACTACTAGAGCCATCCCATGGAAAAACATAATGTACACTTTGGCCAACACAATAGCTTTTTAGGAGAAGAAAAGAGTGGGTTTGGGAAGCTGATGAAAAGTGGGGGTGGGGGGTGGGGGGCAGAGAAGAGAAGCGAGGGGAGGCTGTCAGGCTCTTGGTGGGCAGGGCTGTCTCTCCTGGGCGGGGAAGAACAGAGCAGGGATAATCAGGGACACAGAGCAGTGTCCACAGGTGACTCAAAGTCCACCCCGGGCGAGACAGCAGAGCAGCTGGCAGGTCGGGAGCAGGCGAGGGCACGGGCTCTGCTTCAGGGACATGGCGAGGGTCCCCTGGCAGGAGAGCGAGCCTCAGAGCAAGGCCAGAGGGCCAGCGAAGCACAGCTCCCGTCCTCACCCAAGGGTGAGGTGGTGGCCAGCAATGAGCCTCAGACCGCCTGCCCAGCGTGGGGCAGCTGTCAGCTCAGCTCTGCAGGGCCAAGGCTGTGAGCAACAGGAGGGCTCTCAGCCCCACTCGCAGTAAGAAGAAAGAAGGCAAACTTACTAGAAGACATTCCTGGGAGGAGCTGGGACAAGGTGTCACTGCCCTCTACACCCCACCCTCCCACACCCCGCCCACGCACGCGGCCTTGGGCAGGGCTGGGCGGTTAGACTGCGCTCAGGAGCTCTCCCAGGCAACGCTCAGGCCACCGATGGCTCCGAAGCGCTCCTTATAGTGTGGAAATGTACAATGCAAAGCGTATAATGCAAAATAACCCAGTCTCACAGCCTTCGATGCCAATGACGACGAGAGCAATGAGACAGGAGGAAACGATGGCACTTGGGGAGGAAGCGTGGTAACATGGTCACGGGGTCAGGAGACGAGGAGGAGGGGCTCTTCCCTCCCTTCAACGTGTTTAGTCGTTCCAGCACCTCCTCCTAGCAACAGTCCCCGCCACTCTGCAGCGGCCCTCGGGGGCGGCTGCCCCTCCCATGCTGGCCCCCCAGACTGCTCCGCCCAGGATGCTCTGCCCAGTGCCCGCAGCAGCTGCGCTCCTTTCTTAGGGATGTGTCCTCGCCAGCACCAGGAGCACTGACCAGGTCCCTCCCACAGGCCTCTGCAGAAGCAGAGCAGAGAAGGGGCCCTGCAGCTCCCGCGGCCGCCGCCCTCCAACCCCGGACAGGAGCATCTCAGGGACCAGGAACCTGAGGACTAGGGCCGTTGCCCCATCTGTCGCAAACTCCCACAGCATTTGCTCCCCCTGGGGCCTCACAGTCCCAAGCAACAGCCAGCCAAGCCGCGAGCACATGTATGCACAGACCCTCAGCTGAGGGCCGAGCGTGCCAGGACCCCGGGCCCACATTACCGATGGGCACAGAGAGCCCAGCAGGAGCCCAAGCAGAGTGGCCCTGGCCACTGTGCCCCTGTGGGCCCTGCTCGCCCAGTCGGTCACGCTCAGAGCACACACATGCATGCAGCCGTGTCCCCACCAGGCACACACACGCAGCATGCTGGGCCACACCTGTGGCACGCCTCGGGAGGGACACCGGGCAGGCAGGTGGTGAGGCCCTGTACTGGGGCAGCCCCGCCCTGCACACTCCCTCCTTCCCTGTCACAAGGTCACTGTCACTCCCCGAAAGGCGGGAGGAGCACCGGTCCTGAGCCTCTAAAGGTCACAACAGTTCCCACCACTCGGGTGGCCTGCAGGGTGGCCTGGCATCAGGGTCGCGGCGCTGGCTGGCATTCAGGAGAACTGCCATGGTTGTTCCGGTGCTTACCGTTGACCGGAGCATTTCCGGCTCTTTTTCCTCGAACAGTCAAACAGCGAACCTCGGAGACCTGTCTCGGTCCACCTGGGGGCCGGGAACTCGGTGCTTCTCTGACCCCTACACCAGGCTCTGGGGGGAGCTTCCCCGAGGGCTGGGCAGGGCTCAAGGAGGCGGGTTCCACCTGAGCCGGGAGACTGGGCAGCAGATAAATTTAGAAAACACGAGATTAATGGTTAACCTCACTCACCAGGCCTCCCTAAACCAGATGATCTTGGAACTATTTACTCTCATTTCCCTCAATGTTCAGTATTTGATTATTCTTGCCAAAGAAACGAGACAGTGACCCAGATGGCTTCCCAAAGGTGTTCCCTGGGGCACAAGAAAAGAGTGACGACACTTACTGTTTTCTACTTTGAAAGGAGGAATCAGCTTTACGCTCCTCAATCTAAGGCCGGGCTGCACCCCCACCCAGCTGGCCACTGCCAGGTCGCCCCCGGGGCCTGGTCCGGCTGTGCTATGTGTGCTCTGTGCCCCCAAATCTCTGAAACGAAGACAAGGAGCATCGCCACTCCGCCACGGCAGGGGCCTGCTCGGAGGGCCGGCCCTTCAGAGAGGGAGCCCACGTGTCCTGGAGACCCAGGCTTGTCGCGGAGCTGCTGCCGGAGTCCTGGGAGCCTCTCACGTGAGGCGGGGGCCCACTGCAGCCATGGGTGGGGGGGCTGGTGCTCACGTGAGCCGAGAAGGGCTGCACGGCGCCCCCCTCACTGGCCTGTCCGCCCAGCACCCAGCCGTACCCACTCTGGCCCCAGGCGGACAGCACACCTGCAGGGGCCACGACCAGTGCCCGGGCCGCTCGGTCCGGGGAGCAGCCAGTGCCGAGGGCCTCCTGACAACATGGACACCGTCCACCACAGAGTCCAAACCCTGGACAGTGCCAGCCCGCCCTCTGGGAGCCCCGAAGCACTGCCAGGGCTGATCTGTCTACTCCCTCCACGCAGCCTCCGGGCAGGGGCCCAGGGCGGGAGTGTGCAGGGTCGGCTTGTAGACCAGGCACAGGCTGCAGCGGACACACGGGTGAGGTTGGACCCACACAGGATGCTTGGCCAGCCCCGGCCCATGGGGTCACTGTCACACTGAGGGTCTTTCTAAAGCAACGGCAATTCCATTTCCTAGAACAAGCTGCTCTCTTTCCAGCGGTCCACGCTGCCACCGGTGGGGAGCCCAGAGGCCACACGCAGTCACTTCCAGCGCAGGAGCAGCACACCAGGCAGCAGGGACCTGGAGCACGCCCAGAACACCCGAGTTCGGACGGCCCTGGAGAGGCGGGAGCAGAGCTCTCCCCAGGTTTCAGGTGATGACAACCACACACACCCTTTAAAAACGAAAACCCAGACCTCCCCTGGGGACCCCGCCATTGCCTCAGGGAGCCGCTGGGGCACCTTGTGCCGAGTGTGGCCGCCATTGCCGTCAGTCCCCTGGTCACCACCATCTGCAGAGGAATGGCCTCCCAGAGCTGAGTGCTCCATGGGAGAGCCCTCGGGACCGCCCCCTGAGGTGGCCAGCCCTGTCCCCACCTCCTCCGTCTAACTCCGCTTCACCTGAGCCCCAGGGATGGCGCATGCGAGTCCCGTGTGCGCGAGCCCCCGAATAGAAAGACACCCACTTATCCGAAGCCCGGCAGGGTGGACGTCACCACGCCCCCCAGCAGGGGCTGGACGGGGCCCCTTCCTCAGCCACACGGGACATGGCAGAGTCACTGCCATGTCATCACCAGGTACCTCCCAGACACTTAACCGGGTCCTGCTGTGAACGACACGCTTTTCTCTCAGATGCGCTGTCGGGAGACGCCTCCCTGGTCAAATATTCAAAAACTGGGGTTGAGTGGCAGCCTGCCACCACGCACGGTCCCCAAAAGTTAGGACATCAATAATCAAACTTCTTTTCTTTAATTAGCAGAGAGGCTACTGCCAAGCCAAGCCATTCCAGGGAGGGGCAAGGAGCTGCGAGGCAGCCAGGACGGGAGGACCAGTTACCCACTCACTCAGCGGTACACGCACACGGTCTTGTCCCGAACTGACGCTCTGAGCTAGGGCAGCTCAGGGGCCCTGGATGCAGCCACGGGACAGCTGAGCCCTCCGGGAGTGGCTCACGCCGGTGCAGCTGACCCTGCCAGGAGGGTGCTCTCCACCCCGTGGGTGCCCCAGGGGCTTCCCAGACCACTGACCGACACCCACCTCCCCTGCTCAGAGATGGTGCACGGTGTGTGTGATGGCTAAGACGACCCACACCCTGAGTGAGAGGCCTGGCAGCATGGCCAGCTCCCAGCGACTCAGCCATCCCTGGACCCAGGCAACTGGTCTGGACACCCTTCTGCCTGTGCCCCCGGCCCCCCCACCACACTCCGGCCTCACACTCCTGGGAGTGTCCCACACTGGGGGGCGTGCCAGACAAGTCGGAGCAGCGCCAGACACAGCCGAGGGCCTGCGGGGACACAGTTGAGGGCAGGAGGGCGGAGAGAGAGGAGCGGAGATCGCCTGCAGTGTGCCGAGTCTCCCCCAAACTCCACCCGCGAGCCCACTCACCATGCCCCTCAGAGTCTGCCCCCTGCGCCCCATGGGCCTGCCGGGAGCGGCCCACGCATGGGGCCGAAGGGTGGCACAGGGCACCGCTCAGCCCCCACTGAGGGACAGGCTGCAGGTCACTGAGAACAACACTCTGCTGCGAATGCAGAGCACGGAGACCCTAGCCCGTGCCAGCCACACCCAGCTTGTACTTGGCCGAAGCTCAAGTGCAGCGCCCACAAACCCCTGACGCTGGCCCGGGACACCGGGTGTGTCCTCGGCGCTCCCCGAGGGAGCGCTCCACCGCCCGCCCGACCTCCGGTTTCTGTCCCACATCATGTGGTCACGTCACAAACAGGCAGACGACACCCGGGTCAGGACGCCGCTGTGCCCGCTGGCCCCGTGGTGCCTGCCCGGCCACGGTTGGGAAGTGCGGACGCCGCCCCAACCACGCCCCAAATCAGCGGGCAGCGCGTGCCCTCGGCAGCAAGACCGCGCCGCTCCCAGGCCTTAGGTCTGTCCCTGTGCTAATCTCTCCTCTGCTGCCACAGTCAAATGTGAGCGCAGGGGGAGGGAAAGAGCCTCGGCCTCCGACACCTGCAGGAAGGTGGCCATGCGCAGGGCTGGGGAGGGACGGAAGAACAGTGGCCGGGAGCCCCTGCCACCCTGTGGTCATGTGCAAGACCAACCCAGGGAGAAGAGGTGGCAGGACACCCGAAGGGAGCCCGCTCCAGGGCGTGTTCTGGGAGCTGAGCCTCCTCTGGAGGTAAGCTCCCGCCTCCCCCAGGATCACTGGAGGGGGCTGCGAGGGTGGCCACAAGGAACACAGGCCCGGCACACTTTGGCCACGCACAAGGTCGAGGACCTGGCAGTCGGGACCCCCGCAAGCACATGCTCCTGGGCAGGCAGCCCTCCCCTGGTTGCCTGTCCTCCGAGTCACCCGGGCCCGAGCCAGGGGAGGGTGGCCAAGGCAGCCCCGCTGGCCAGCGTGAGGCATGAGGGGACCAGGAACCAGGGGTTCTCCAGTCACCCGAGTGGCCCATCCATTGGCCTGATCGGGAAGAATCCGGCTCCACAGTGGAGGCAGGTACCCCACAGCCTGGCCCCTGGGGGCTTCGTGCAGGACAGAAACCAAACCACTAACCACAGTCATCCTCATCTGCCCAGAGGCAGAGAGCCACCGCAACTGGGCTGGGGGGGGCCAGCCATCCTGCCCCAGGGGAAGTGAGAGTGTAACATCTCGCCAACACCCAGGTGCCAGTGGGAGGGTCTGGTCTGCCGCAGCTGGGGAGCGCGGGTGCTCTCTCAGAGGACGGTGCTCCAAGGACAGAGGGCCCTCCAACTCACAGCTGTTTGGGACTCACTCCCTCGGCCGTACCGGGGGCTGTAGACGATCGCTGGGAAAGGAAGAGCTGCTTCTAGTGCGGCAGACGGAGGGTGAGCCAACCGAGGTCCCAGACAGAGCCGGCCCTGCCGCCACCGGGCGAGAGAAAACAAGCCGGTGAGCAGGGAAGAGGCTCGGAGAGCAGAGCGGCCATCAGGGCCTCTGTGGGCACAGCTGCACCCCAGCCAGCTGGCAAGGGGCTGCCAGGAACACCACGTGAATGTGTTGTCTGCTCCACCGGGGCTCTCCCTGTGGCCGCTGTGCTGTCCCTCCCTCCCCGCGTCCACGTGGGGACGGCAGGGGCTGAGGGAGCAGCAGCGGAGGGTCAGGACCAACCCCAGCAGGAGAGGCCAGGCCGGGCCGTGGCCCGCACTGCGGGGACCCCGAGAAAGACGGCTTCTCTAATGTGAGCCCAAGGCACAGTGCTTTCGCACCACCTAGGACCCAACACCTGGTCACTGCTGTCCCCCTGCAGGTAGCCATGTCCAAGGCCACAGCCTCCCCAAGTTCCAGCTGCCTGCGCCAGTGTAGGCTAAGAAGTGCCCTTCCGCACTCCGAAGGCCGGGCAGCTGCCTGGACAGGGAGGCCTTCCCAGCGACCTGCGGCCTCATCAACACTCCACAGTCACAGTCAGGCACCAAGTGTGGGGGCCCCACTCCGACGGAGCTTCCGGCCTGGGCGGTCAGACCACAGTGGAAAGTCCTATTAAGGCAGGGAGTAAACAGACCCCTGCCCCTCAGGGGCAGGGTCCCAGCGGAGCTCTGAAGCACCTGCTCGACCATCAGGGTCAACTGCAAACTTGTACCTAAACAGCAAGGTGGGCAGATGAATTCAGCATCCAGCAGCCTGCTGGCACCCTGCCAGGTGGCCCACCCGGCCTTCACCACCAGCTCCCCGCCACCAACCCTGAGGCTGCAGATCCTACCCACACTGGTGGGGCACGGGCCACAGAGGCACCCCCCCCCCCGTCCCAGTCCCTCCTCCAGCGGGTTCGGAGTCCTCAGCACACGCAGCAGGAGCCCCAGCCCTGTCTGCCGACACGGATGGAGGCCAGGGCTGCCCCTGCACAGGCCATCGGGAGGGCTGTCTGCACGGCCGCAGCACCCAGGAACCAGGGACCCCCATGCCTCTCCCGAAGGCAGGAGCCAGGCAGCCCGGGAGCTGCGGGGGACCAGCACCACCAAACGTCCCAGGTCTGTGGCCATCGTCTGCCTGGCCGTCTGCCCGCTTCTCCTTCCTGGGCATTTGGACTTCAGTGGAGCAGCTGTTGGGCCTCCAGTTCAGCCACCAGGGGCCCAGGGGCCCCTCCCCGGCTCCAGTGGGAGAGTCCCAAGAATGAGAGTCCCAAGAAGGGCTCGGGGCCATGCCTGGGCAGGGGCGGTGCCCTCTTCCCTTGATGAGGGAGAGGGGTTCTATCAACACAGAGAGAAGAGAAACCAGTAACCACAACAGGCCCTCTGAGCCCAAGGCGCTCGGCATCAGACGGGAGCTGCGCCCGAGCCCACAGGCCGTGTCCCCGCATAAAGGGGGGCCCTGGCACTGCAGGTGGCTGCCCTGCAGCTTCACCCCCTGCCACTGCCTCTCACCAGCGAGCTGGGCCTGGCTGAGCTACCAAGCAGGCCTCAGGGCAGGCAGAGGGGGCAGTCCCTCCCAGGTCACATCACCAGCCAACCCCACACCTGCCTCTGCCCCAGGTGCCGGCAGTGTTTACCTACGTTGACAAACACCTCCCAGGCCCGTTGGTCCGAGTTACAGAGAAGTCTCCCAGAGGGCGGCAACGCGGCAGCCTGGGGGCCACAGCCTGACAACGCCGGCCCGCCCAGGGCTCCCTGAACTCTGGGGCGCCCAGTCGCCTTCCCGGCTGCGAGTAAACACGCCGGCGTCAGCGGCACACTGGGTCTGCCTGTGTCACAATGCCTGGCACTGGCCAGGGAGCACGGCCTGGACCGTCACCCTGGGCACCATGTCACGTGCCAGGCCGCCGCAGGATGGACGGCTCCAAGCCCGCGTCAGCTGTCCAGACTCAGACACGCCACACCTCGCTTAGCCCCCAGCACCCACAAATGTGAGAGCCAAGAGGGGGCAGCAAGCTGCTGCCGGCAGATGCAAGCAGTGAGCCGACGCGAGTCTGGAGGGCCCTGCGGGGACGAGGCCTCTGCCGACACTCCACGGGTGGGGGGGCCTCGGTCCCTCACGGAGCTCCACGCTGCTTTTTTAAACCAGCATCGAGAAGCAGCTTTTAACGGTTCACACAACATGCCAAGACCGGAGCCCTGCTGACAGCCCCACAGATGCGGACACAGCAGCTTCTCCCGGGGGTGACGCGGCAGGGACTGGGCCAGGCCAGCCTCATCCCCACCCCTGGTGGCTCTGGGCCTCCCCTGGGCATAAAGAACTCAGCAAGGGTCCCTTTATTTTACAGGTCCCCAGAGCCAAGGTCCTGCCAGCACCTCCAAGCAATAAAGTAACCATGGGTGGGGGGTTGGGGGGCTGTCGCATCAAAAGGCCTCGGAAGCCAGTGCACCCTCCTTGCTGGCCTCGCACGTGCTGCTTGGGGAGGGCCACGTGGGGAGGGCCCCGTGGGTTGCCACCAGGAAGGGCTGCAGGCCATGCCCCTCAGGCAAGCACCCAAGGCAGGGGGCGTGATGCGCCCCAGGGCCCCAGCAATGGCTCCGCCCGCCAGCCACAGCCCTGCCCGGGCTCCTGAGCTCCTGGAGGGTTCTGTCGTGTGGCCAGGAGACTGAAGCCCAGCACCACACCCTCTGGGGAGGGTGGCCCTGTGCCTGCAGCATGACCACCGCGGGGACAGACGCAGCGTGCGTGGGCCTGCCCTCTCACCCACTCGCCCTCTCTCAGCTCAGTCGTCTGTGAGAGACCGAGGCCCCGCAGCAAACCCCGGAGGGACATGTCCGTCGCCCTCCATCTGGAGCCGACACTCGGCTGCTGCTTCCTTTCACCGACGAGACGGGACGGCTGGCCACTGCGGACAAGAATCGAACTCACCCTCCTAAGTGCCCGCACACGCCTTCTGTCAGCACCGAGAGCCGTGTGCGCAGCCGGGACCAAGGGGCTCAAGGCTTCTCGGCGGCCCTCCGGGCACTGGCCCTCGGCTCAGGCTCAGCCCCGCAGCACCGTCCATGCCTGGGCGTGGCCCCCGCTGGGAGGAGGCAGGCCAAGAAACGGGAGGCCGTCCAGAGAAGGACCAGGAGGGTCTGCGCTGGCCTGGAGTCTGACCGCCTCGGGCCAGTGCACCCTGAAGTGTCTCCCAGGCAGAGACGCCAGGCCCTGCGCCCCCTACTGCGGGAAGCAGCACCCGCAGCGGCCCTGCAGGCGCTCCCAGCCCTGAAGAAGGTCCGTACAACATTATCAGACCTGAAGTCACAGTCGGCAATCACAGAGCAGAGAAAACCCAGGGAGCAGGAGTCCAGCCAGGTCAGACTTCAGTCCCAGGAAATCTGATCTGACACCAGATTCATGTCAACAGCAGGCTTGGGGCACAAACAGGGTGGCACAAGGGTCACCCTGGAGCAGGCGGCTGTCGGGGACCGTCACTCAGTCACTGCACAGCCCTGGGTCCCTGGACCTCCCTGTGCCTCAAGGCCTCACCTGCCAGAGGGCGGCTGTGACGGCCACGGCCGCCCCGGAGGGGCTGTAAGGGGGGGTGACGTTGTGCGCCAGCTGTTCTCACTGACATCAAAACTCATCGGGCATGTCTGAAAGTGATCTGAGCAGGAGCTGTAGAAACAGAAACTGGGACCATTAAAATTTAAAACTAGATGCAGGAGTTGAAGAATCCATGAGGCAGAGCTGGAGAGAGACCTGGTGAGCAGCAGAGCGGCACCGGGGAGACGGCCGGGAGGCAGCGCAGAGAGGCAGGGATGAGGGGTTCGAGGGGCGGGGGCGGGGGGCCGGGATCCCAGAGGGCAGAGGGCAGTCGGCGGGCGGACGCAGGGCACCCGCGTGGGGCTGGGAAAGCGGTGGGCGAGGGCGGCAAGCCCGGCCGGACAGGAAAGCGGCTGGGGAGCCCCGGGGCTCGGGGGCACAGGACAGGCGGCTCTGTCGGTAGTGGGGGGCCAGCTGGGGAGCCACTGGGAAAAGAGAAAATTAGACACTCCCCCACGCACATGAGTCTCCTCTGCACAGGCCAGGGACCAAGTGCAAGGAGAGCGCACACAGGCCCCAGGAGAAAACGGGGCTGAATTCAAACTAAGGGACAAAAAGAAAGAAATTCTAAGTCTGCAGCAGGGCGGATGGGGGCATAGGCAGGAGGCACAAGGCGTCCCAGGGAGAGTTCAACAAACAATGGACAAACCGGGAGGAACGACTCGCGGTGTCCCTCACAGATGAAAGCCTGCGTTCCTCGGGTACAGCGACTCTCACGGACTGTGTGAACAGAAGAGGCCGGGCCCACAGGCAGGAAAACGACCCCAAGCTGAGGCCCCACCCCTCAGCCACCCCGCGGGCACAGGAGGAGCCTCCGTCACACCCATGGGGACAGGCACGTGCAGGCGAGGGGGGTGCTGATGGGCACAAGCTCTGAGGCAGGAAATCTGGGCAGAATCGAACCCAGGCCTCTCCGCTACCGTCTGGCAGTAACTCCTCTGTGGAGGAGTCTGAGACAGAGCCCGACAGCAGAAAAGTGCACGGCTCCAGACGAGCCCGGGCACTGGTGGAGACGGCCCCCAGGTCCCAAGTGGGACTGAGGCGGAGGGTGGCTCTGCAGGGGGTGGGGCCTCAGGACGGGCTCTGAGTGGGCAGCCGAGGTCAGAGGCACCGCCTGCAGTCCACGCCTGGTGTGCAGGAAAGAAGTGCCCGGGTCGGCTCAGTGGTCCTGAGGCAGACTCGGACGCCAGGGTGGGCTGAGGGTGGGCGCGACGGGAGGTACAGCAGCTCCGCAGCAGAGAGGCCTGGCAGCTCCCCTTCAGCCTAGTGGCCAGAGCCATGTCTGCAGGAACAGGCCGGGTGGACACGTGGTCCCCGAACACAGTGTGCTTGGAACATAGCACTCTGGGGTCCGGCCCCAAAAATGCCACCTGAGTCTAATCGTGAGGAACCAGAAAGTCCCAACCCGAGGGACAGTTCAGGAAACAGCTGCTGCACCCTGAGGCTCTCTGCCATCAAGCAAACAGACAGACAGACTGACAGACTTGGGGCTGCACCAGAGTCCAGAGACGAGGGGACCTTCCCGCACAATGCAGGTGGCATCAGCACCGCCTCCAGTGACGCCCTGGTGTGGGCGCAGGCCCTGTCCCTGTCCCGGCAGCGGCTGAGACAGGTCCTTGCCCCGGGTGGTGCCTCCCGACCACCGGCCTCCGCGGGTCCTGGAGGCTCATCTGTGTGAAGAGATGTACAAAGTGCCTCTTTCACTACTCTTGCAACTTTTCTGTACATCTGGAATTATCACACAACTAAAGTTCAAGGAAGAATGGAAAGACTTAAGGGCTAAAAACTTCTCCAGAAATTTTGAAAGACACTAATCTCCAGATTCAAGAAGTCTAAAAAAATCGAGACAGACAAGTGAAAACAGACAGTGAAGATGCAGAGACGAACCATAAAAGCCCCCACAGAGAAACAGCAAGGCCGTATGGACGTGCAGCTCAGCACAGGACGGCGGCACTGAACGAACCGGTGTTACCTTCAAAGGGACAAGCAGCTGTGCGCCCAGAGCCTCGTGACGGCAGCCGGTGGCGCAAGTCACAGAGGGCCGGCTGCCTCAGCGGCTGCTGAAGGACGCCAGTCGGCAGAGGAAACGAGGCTCCCAAAATGGTCTGCAAATACAGGTGGGCACAGACAGCAAGACCACAGACTGAAGGACAGTGAAGGGCCAGTGCACCATCAACGTGACGGTGTGTGTACTGGAGAGAGACCCGAGTGAAGACAAGGGACACACTCCTAAAAAGCAGCAGGCACAGGGTCCGGCACCAGTGACGCCCCTTTTTTATCACAAAGTCTGTCATCACAAAATCGTGAGCATGTCACTCTGTGACACAGCAACATCACACTCCAGCACGCCATGTGACGTTTTAGGGAGAACGTTCAAATTAAAACTAAGTTATCACACCCATAGGACTGGCCTACTGACCACATGGAGCAGGCCTGACTTCAGCTGGACCCTGTACACCGAGCCAGCTTTGTGCCAAGCTGCTGTGACAAAACACGCAGGCATGCAGGCAGGCATGCGTGCGCACGCACATACACACACACAGGGAGATCAGGTCCGCAAATCAGGAAGAAAACAAAACAAACCTCCACACGGAGCCACGGACACAGCACATGAGAAGGTGCAGCGGCCAAAACAAGACGCTCAGGTTCCCTGGCGATCCAGGGCGAGCACAGCGAGATCTGGTTTCACCCGCCAGCCCCACGGCGTCGGCAACCTGAGGCGCTGCTGGGGGCTGGGACGGGGACTGGCGGAGCAGCCGTGCCAGGCGGCAGGCTGGCGAGGCACCGGGAGCAACGCGTCACCTGCCTGACCGGGCACCCCATGGCCGAGGAGGTACGGCACGAGTGTGCCAGAACACACCGAAGAAAAGGCCCCCGGCGTAACGTCGGAGGGGAGCAGCCTCTGTGCACAGGCCACAGATCGTCCACAGGGGGGTGCGCGAGCTGGGAGAGCTCAGAGCACGGATGACCAAGCCCCAACCCAAGCAGGTGACTGACAGCCACACACACAAACACGGACCCTTCTCTCACACGGCACTGCTTTTAAAGAATCAGCAATAAAATACACACTACGACTCCATGTACATGAACTTCAAAACCACACAAAACCGAAACCATGTTACCGAGGAACACACACATGTAGTTCTCATTAAAGCCAAGGAACGTCAAGCAAATGTGCAGAGGTCCCGCCGTGGCCCCCGTCATAGACAGGCGCGGGCACGCGGTGCTGGCTCCACTTTGCTTCTTTCAGTGACGCCTTGGGGTCTATCTGGTCTTTGGTAGGTAAGTGTTATGTACTTAAATTTAAAATAAACGTGTGGAAAAAAAACAGAAGAATGAGCACAGCGAGCCGAGAAAAATCAACACACATCTGGAGAGAATTGCAGAGCAGCCCGCCACGCCCCACACCAGAGGCCACGCCCCACACCGCGGAGGCCACGCCTCACACCAGAGGCCACACCCCACACACCAGAGGCCACACCCCACACCGCAGAGGCCACGCCCCACGCCGCGGTAGGAGGCCAGGGGCAAGTCCAGATGTGCTCAGAATGGAGACAGGGATAGAAAAGCCAGGAGACTCCTCCTTCACACAGAAACCTGGGATTCTGCGCAATCGAAACTATTTCCTTTGGTATTGAACTTTTCAATTACTTATTGTCAAATACAAAATAGACAGATGGAGGGTTTCTTATAAGCTGTGCACTTAGTCTTTGGGGTTCTGTGTCAATCCCAGGAAAGTGGGGTGTTTGGAAGGACACGGAACAGACGTGTTGAGGGCACAGTGACAGCCCGCTAGCCCGAGGCCTTAGCTCCCCAACTGTGGCAAAGAATGGATTCTGCTTTCAAACACTGTTTAGCCTACTTACCAAGGCTGTGCAAGGGGGAACCCCAAAGCCCAGAATCACCTTCTAGAGGGCGGGCCCCTTGCAGCACAGGCTTCCCCTGCAGGTGAGTGCTCCAGAAACCCATCTGTAGCAGTGCACCAGCTGGGGTTGTTGTGAGAGGCTGCGTTCGGATCCAGTGAATTTTTTTTGAAGACCCTTTCAATGCATTTGCCCATTTCATGATGGTGGGTGATAGGTGGGCGTACCTGCCCACACTGCACTGAGTGTTCAGCAGTTTTTGACCCAAAAATGGCATGACCCCTGTGCCCTACCATCCCTATTCACCTGATCTTGCCCCAAACAATTTTTGCTTCCCCTGATGAAAAAAGTTCACAGAGGGAAACGGTTTGCCGCTGTGGAAGAGGGGAAGCAAAAAACGGCAGAAGCAGGAAAAGGCATCAACACCGACGATTTCAAACAGGCTGGAGCAGTCGGAAAAAAGTCCCAATAGTTGTGCTGAGTCGGATGGAGAGCGCTCTGAAGGGGACTGAAGTTTAAACAGGGAAGAATAAACATGATTTTTATTAATAAATTCTGGGATTTTGGGGGCCCCCTTGCATATTTCCTCGAAGGTTAGGAGTATTTTTAACTGAAAAATTGGAGTGCTTGTAAACCTAACCTTCCCTCACCACTCTGCCCGGCTACAGGAACCCCACAGAGTCCCTGTCCGGATGGCACCAGCCCCGGAGCCCTCAGCAGCAGAGACCACGTCATGCACAGCCACCAGGGGCTCCCCGTGTTCTGCTCAGGGTCTGACGCCTCCACCCATAAGCAAAATCTGATTACAATCCGCACCTTATCGCTGTCTCTCGGCAGGTTTCCAGCACCGTGGCACTTTCAGCCCCAAGATTCTGCAACCCTGTCTGAGTTCAGAGGCAAGGTTCAGGCAGGGCGACCTGCACAGCCTGGGGACGCACTGAGAGGTGCCCCAAGGGTAGGTACTCAGCTTGGGAGGAGCTTCCTGTGTGTGCCCTTCGCCAGCAGGACCCAAGTCTGTAGACGCCCCCGGTTAGGAGTGGTTCACACGTGCTCCCTCCGTGTGAGGTTCGGGCTCTGTCTCGGGAACACTCTGGCGTGCTCCTTACTGGGCAACCTGACTCTCCGTAGAAAAGCTCAGAGCCCTTCAAATGAGAGCGTATTTTTCAAGTTTCCCCTGCAGCCTTTCCTCCCGGTCATATCCTGTTCCCACAGAAACCCCTACAGGACGCGCTGTCCGCGGTCACTTCCGTCTTGCGGCAGGACGGTCCTGCCCGTCTCTGGGCTGAGCCCCAGGCCCTGCTCTGAGTGGCGGCTGCCCAAGGCCAACGTTCCCACAAGCCATCAACGCCCTTGCATTTGGGCACCTACGGTTCAGGAAAACTATGATTAAATTTCTAAGAACAATGTGAATTTTCATTTTTACGACCCCAAAAGTTTTATTGAGAATGTTTTTTCCACCTACACTTACTGAATGGACTGTTCTCTGTCCTTACACCTCTCCTGGCTCTTCCTCAGGGCTACTTTCCTCACCCAGCGCTGCCCACACTGCCAACTTGCAGTGTGACAGTCCCAACCCTGACCCCGACCTTGACCCTGACTGGCATGTTCATTCCTCGTCATTTAGAACTTGTCTATTTAATGAGCCATAACGGTCTGTAACTAGGTGTAACACGAACACAGCGGAGACATAAAACCGTCCATCACTGCACACGGCCGCCTCGTCCTGCCGGGTGACGCCTGCCTCCCGCCCGCCGTGGGGGAGCCACAGGGAAGCCCTCGGCCCCGGCGCTGCACATCGCCCCCAGGTGCACGCACGTCCTGCTGAGACTGGCGCGTCTCTGTGCCCGCACACGACTCCTCC
This sequence comes from Artibeus jamaicensis, assembly GCF_021234435.1. Taxonomy (NCBI): domain Eukaryota; kingdom Metazoa; phylum Chordata; class Mammalia; order Chiroptera; family Phyllostomidae; genus Artibeus; species Artibeus jamaicensis. The sequence goes on from NW_026522020.1 coordinate 5,040,699, forward strand.
TCGGCTTCCTCAGGGCCAGCGGGCCGGACACCGCCGACACAGCGTGTCTGAGCGCTCCTCGCTCTCGTGCACGCCGGAGCCGGTCCTGGACCGGTGCTCTCCCGGCGCTGTCGCAGGGCCCCCGCACCGCTGGGGAACATCGGGACCCCAAAGTGCTTTTATTCACGCGGCGATCACTGTCAGTGCCCACCGTCAGAAGTCAAAACTGGGAATTTCTTAAACTGCTGATTTAAGTCATTTAAAAATGGTGACGAAGCTCGTTGAGGTTTACCGTGAGTTACTTATCCTTACGATAAAGCACCTTCTGCACAACGTGGACAGAGCCTGAGTGGGCAGCTCTGTCTGCTGCCCTCAGATCGCTGTTGTCTGGCTCCGTGCTGGGCAGGGACCGCCACACCCCCTCCCTGCTCCGGGTGCGGTGAGGGAATCCGCCTGGCGGGGACACAGGAGGGGGGGGGCGCGCACGGCCTCAGCAGGCACCTGTGCGTGATCTCGTCTGATTCCAGGGAGAGCTCAGCCACGTGTGGGCTGTGAGCCGCCGCGGTGAACCTGGCTGCCCCAGAACCATCCCCCGGCCCTGTGAGGGACCGGGCCGAGTCCGCCCGCAATGCTGGGCCAGGCCCTGCAGACACATGGCCTCACTGAGGTCGCCCCGGGCCGACACGTGTCACGGACAACATTTGGGGGCGCGAACGCTCAGAACTCTCATTCCCACAGGAAAGCGAGGACGTCCTCACTGTCAACGGCGTCCACTGTCGTCTTTCAGGCGACAGCCTCACTGCATCAGTGAGAAACGCCAGGCGAGCAGTCAAGTCTGAGCGACCCTGGGCACCCATCCATCTGCACATCATTCTACACGCAGAAGCAAGCAGTGTCCCCTGAGGGGGGGCGCACTCCACTGGAGCACGGTCGTGGGACCAACTGTTCCCGAGGACAGTCGCCACATGGCAGAGCTCCTCGTGCACACCCACGTGTCACACGAGGCATTCACGGGACGTGCCTCCAGAGCACAGGATTCCGAGCCCAGCAGACAGTGTCACCGTCTGCCTGCGCCTGGCGGCGTCCTGGTGTGGAGCCCGGCCCACACCTCCACCCACAGCTGTCCCGCTCGCCAGCAGACACGCCGACACGGCAAGAGGAAAGTGACGTCTCCGCAGCGCATCACAGGAGCTCTGACCTCACAGACCGGCCGAAAGGCCTGGGGACCCCGGGCGCAGGCGGACCACGCGCACCGATGGGCGTCACACACCCCAGAGGCGTGGACAGTGCACCTCCTGCCTCGAGGCCCAAAGACAAGGGCCCAAAGCAGGGGCTGCCTGCAAAGGTGAAAGCGGCTGTTCAGGGCTGCTGCCTGCCGTCCCGGCGCTGCCCCCCGAGGCCCCCAGACATGCCTCGTGCTCTGTGCGGGGAGACCCTGGGCAGCTGGGTGTACCGCCTGAGGATGGCAGCAGGGGACAGGGTGGCACCTGGCCTCTCTGCCCTCCACGGGAAGAGGGAGCCCCCATCTACCCAAGTCGCCTCCCCTCCAGAAACAGGCCTGGGCTTCCCAGCAGGGTCCCCATGGCCTCCCGTGTCCACACCAAGCCCCTGCCAGCACCAGGGACGCTTCTTCCCCTCACGCCCTGTCCACACAGGTCCCCTCGGTTCCACCTTCCTGCAACTGGTCACCCACCGTAAGCCGCACACGGGTGAGCACCCAGCTCTCCCTGGGATCCCACGGCTGCAGCCTCACTGGCCGGCGGCCCTGCTGACACTCCCGCTTGTCCCTGCAGCCCGACGGCACCCCCCTCCTCCTCGGCAGTGCCAGCAGCACCTGATCACACCGAACGGTACAACCGAAGACAAACTGCCCGCAGAACCCCTGGGGCAGGTGACGGCCCTTGTTGCTGCCGTGGCCTCTGTGAGACGCGGACGCCCCTCGCTGGTCAGGAGCAGCCAGTAGCGCGGCGGACTCCCTGCTCATCAGCCACGTTCCCTGCGAGGCGGTTACTCGCCCAGCGCTGTGCGGCCTCCCACGAGCACTGCGTGCCACTCACTGAGTGGGAGCTTCTGGGGGGCGCCGGCACATGGGAGACCCCCAGCAAACGCATGTCCGTGCGTGGCGGTTTACTCTGCAGAGCCGACGGTCGGGGGCCACTCGCTGACTCTGATCTGCACACACACGTGCGCCCCTGCGTCACACCCTCTGCCATCCCCAGGTACTACCGCCCCCAGCAAGCGTCCCTGGACTGAGTGATGAGTGGGGGGGGGGGGCAGCTAAGGAACGCACTCGTCGCAATTCCCCTCCCGCCCTGGGCAGCGGGGGCCTGGGTCTGCTCCTGGCCCGTGCCCCCAGCCCCCAGCCCCGGGATAGACTCCCGTGACCCGGCCTCTCTGACTGCGGTGCTGCTGCTGCTGCTGGGGAGGGGGTGATGGGCGCTAGTGTGAGCGTCTGTGTGAGTGAGCATGTATGTGAGCGTGAGAGTATGTGTGCATGTGTGTGAACACGTGTGCATGTGTGTATGTACGTCAGAGGCGGGGGTCCTTAATGGCCAGGGCGCACAGGCCACGAACCTCTTAAAGGACAGCCTGGTGACCAGCAGCTAGCCAGTGGCCCCCAAATCACCATTTCTAGGGCTGTGCCCCAACTAAACAACAATAATGAACGAGAGCAGCTACGAGCACGAACACACATGTCAGGCAGGCCTCCGACCAGGTCCCCAACCCCGGGTTTCGGCACCAAAGACTGTGAAGTCGGAGTCACTCGAGGAACCGGACGGACGCAGTGAGCCAAGGAGCTGGCTTATCAGTGAGGAGTGAGAGGAAAAGTGCAGCCACCTGAGGGACTTGGGAGTTGCCCAGTGGTTCTAAGGGCAGGGTTTTAAGCACAAAACCCCGCGAAGGGTGGCTGGCTGGGGGGTCAGAGTCTGACTGGCTAGAGCCGGTGGCTGGGTGCTGTTTCTGCTGACCATTGTTCTTGATACATCTTGTCGGCCTCGTGTTAAAGCTGCATCCTGTTATGCCGGACGGGCCAGCCCCAGACCCGTCTCAGCTGGGCACGTTTGTCCTGGGTGGGGTCAGCAACAGCTTCCCACGGTGCCATTTTCTCACCTGGTGATTTTCCATCCCTCCTGGGCCTGCCTAGATCCCTCAGCTGTTACTCTTTAAAAAGGGAACACAGACAAGGGCTGGGGAGGAAAAGCCGGAGGCCCGCTGCTCAGCCAGTGGGACTGGAGAACAGCAGTGCAGCCACGGTGGGGGACGGTGGTCTTTTCAAAGCTACATCCAGGACGGCCGTGCGGCCCCGCAGTTCCCCTTCTAGGTGCACACACGGGGATTGGAAGGCAGAGGCCAACAGACCCTGTGCACGCCGCTTCCACCGGTGTCGGCACTGGGCAGCCGAGCAAGGCGCGGCCCCACCACCCAGGAGAGCAGCACTCGCCTTGAGAAGGAAGTTACATCCCACGCCGCAGCCAGGACGGGCCTCTGTGCGCAGTGCCCGGTGGAATGAGCCGGTCACAGGAGGACACACATGACCCCACACTTTGAACCCCCAGGGTCCGGAGTCAGCAACCAGCAGCCCAGGGAGGGGGGGGTTGCAGGTGCTAAGAGAAGGGCCGAGCAGGGAGTCCGGGCTTCAGTTTGGGGTGACAGAAGGTTCTGGCAGTAGACGTGGCAAGGACTACACGACATGGTGAGGTACTTAACGCCACCGATCTGCACACGTGAAAACGGTAAGTTTACGTTATTTACCTTTTATCACGATACAAAAGATACGTGAAGAACAAAGAAATGGGTACAAGTGCTGGTAAAGAGAAATATCGCCCCAGCACCAAGAGAACCAGGGGCCGCTGTGCCTTCGGGACACAACTGCAGGCGGGCGGTTTCTCCAAGGGGCCGGGCCTTCCGTGGGAGCCCGGCACGGCCGGCAACCTCCACACCCGGACACCTGGGGCTCCCGATGCCGACGAGGGGCAGGCGAGCAGCTGGCACACCAACCACCCACACATGAGACACCGCGTGCACATTCTGAACCCCCGGACTCCGCCTCCTCAAGCCCAGTGACTTCAAGGCAGACGCACAAAGAACAGAGAGACCACATCACTCGTCAGGGTTCCCGGCCACCTGCACCCGTTTCTGGAAACGCCGCACTGGGACTGGAACGATTAGCGGGCGGCCTTCCAGACCACCTGTCTCGGACCCACCGTGCCTGCCAGCGCTGCCGCGAGGTGCAGCCTAGCCCCCTGCCCCCACCTGGGCGGGAGGTGAGCTGAGCGCACAGATGGGTCATCTCGGGCCTCTCGTCTAGGGCCTCACAAGCATGGTCTCCTTTCTGAGGGGCCGGGGACAGGGCAGAGAGACAGCATGTCCGCCCCCCTACAGCAGAGGGCGCCGTGGGGGCCAGGCCCCGCCCCACTACAAGCTCTGGGGAGGCCCCAGCGCAGGGGGCAGGACGTCCGCGGGCCCTGCCGCCCAGTGCAACAGGGCGGCCTCCTCTCAGCTGGGCACGAGGTTAACGTCACAGGTCTGGACTTTGGTTTCATTCACGGGTCTTCCTTAAAAATCATGGCACTGACCATAGCTCGTGTGCACAGGTGGAAATGGAAGATCCTGAAATGCTACCATTGGCTCGGCTCCCTGGCCGGCCATGGCCGTGGCCAAGGGGCTGCCCTCGACGGTGACATTCTGTGGGGAGCTGTGCCTGGTCCACAGGCCGGGGTTCGCCACCACCCCGAAGGGCACCCTGTGCCCTGCAGGTACCCAGAAACTGAAGCAAGACTGCAGAACCACTGGCCGGGTTCAAGGGCATGGCCAAGTCCCGCCAGTTCCCAGCCACCCCTACATCTGCCAGCCAGCATCCAACAGGCCTCCCTCACCCGAGGGCACCCTCACCACAGGCTCCTGGGCACCGGCCTGAGGCTGCCTCCGGAGCTGTCCACCCACCTGCGCGTTTGAAATGCAAGCTCCTCGACACCACGGAGACCGAGCCTTCTGCATCACCGCCTCAGCAGGGCTCAGTCGCCATCAGCCTGAGCTGTTCTTCCCGGAACTCTGGAAAAGGGTAAACTGAGGTCTGTGTGGACAGCAGGTCCCGTTTCTGGTCTAGCAGGTGAAAAGTGTTCTACAAAAAAGGGCCAGGACGGACCTGGCCGAGGGGCTGTGAAGACCCCAGATGCTGAGACGAAGCTGCAGGAGGACGGCAGCGCCACGGGCAGCCTGGGGACCCCGTCAGCGAGCACTGCGCCGTGCGGCCCCGTCCCGGGCAGAGGTCGGGTTCCAAAACTCCGCACAGGGCGTCTCCATACCCTGAGAGGAGACCAGGGGAAAGAGGCCGGCTTCCCGGTGGGGCAGAAGCACTCACCTCCCAGCCAGTCACCCGCACCAGGCCCAGCCTGCCCCCCCACCCCGTGACAGACTGCGCGTGTGCCCAGCGGGCCCCGGGAAAAAGGGCTTGTCGTGGACAGAAAGGCACTGAGAGCTCCGCGGGCGGCCAGCCTGGCTGGAGGCCGGGCGGTGCAGCTGGGCCCGGTGTTTACGTCTGACCCAGACAACAGAGGGTTCGTGACGACTTACTGACGCAAGAGACCCGACACCGCAGGCCAGAAACTATCCAGGGAGGAGGGTTCTTTTTCAGAAACCACCGGGCGGCTGCGGCCAGGCTGCAAGGCAGTGGGGGGCCGAGCTCCTCCTCCCGGCCGGCTGCCAGCCAGCAGCCGCACCCCCGACTCACAGCTGCAGGGCCACACGCAGGCGGGGCTCCCCTGGGAAGCCAAGGGCCCCAGCACGTGTGGGGCTCCAGCCACACGGTGGGCCGTCCTGACCTAGCTGCAGCTCCCTGGACAGAGGCCGGGGCACGCGTCGGCCCTCCCCGGGCCCAGGCCTGTCCAGAAGTGCCCCGGGATTTTTGTCACCTGTGGCAAAAGTCACTAACCATCACCAAGAAACAAAGTTAAAGCACAAAGAGTCTGGCCCTGGTGGCTTGTCTCAGTGCGCTGGTGCGGGGCGTGGGGCTGGTGTCTGCGCCCCCCCCACCCCGCAGGGAGGGGAGCAAGTCCGCGTGGGCTGCTCTCCCGCTGTCTCCTCTGCAACCCCCCCTGCTGGGCTCCCGGGCACTCCCGCCCCGTGCGGCCTGCGCCCAGGACAGCAGCAGGTGGGACCCCTCAGACCAGGCCAGCAGGCAGTTCCACGGCAGTGGGGGGAGCTGCCGGAGAACTGATGTCCCTGCCACTCTGGGACCTCTAACCCGGCACTTCTCCCTCTCAGAAAGGGCACAAGGCTGGGCCAGTCGGCGACACCGAGACTTGCCAGGTGCTCTGAGACTGGCCCTGGGCTACAGAGGCCTCCGGACCCCTGGGCACTGCTGACAGTAGTTGACGTCCTGGGCCTGACGGGGCAGCTGACCACCCGAGAGCCTGGTCTAACCCTCACACAGGCTGCTCTGTAAGACCGCTCCTGGCCACCCGGTTCGGGGAAGAAGTCAGCCCAGACAGAGGCGGCGGCGCCCCTGCCCTCCGGGGAGGGCGGGGTCTGAGCCCGTGGATCAAAGGGCAGAACGGAGGGGGGGCCAACTGCGGGCTTTCCAAGGCACAGAGCCACGCCCCCTACCAGTGCCCCCGACCTCGCCGCCAGGAGGACCCCAGGCAGGGGCTCCTCCCATAGCCAGATCAGCGGGTGGTCACCCTCGGGCCAGAGAGACGGGGCCCAGCGGTGCAGCCACACCCACCACCGCTGAGTGGCCGGGATGCGCTGCTAGGAAGGCTGTGCGGCGGGGGGTGAGGGTGGGGGCACAGGCCAGGGTGACTGAGAGGCCACGGGGGTGACGGGGTCCATCATCCGCACTCTATGGGCCCCTGAGCCTGGAGACGGGACATCACACCTGAGTGACCAGGGCATGGCTGTGTTCTGCCTGGTGTCAAAGGCCTGAACGAGGACCACTGGAGACCCCGGCCAGTGGCCTCAGTGCCCACTCCTGCAGCCAGGGCTGCCACATGACAAGGAGACAAGAGGCTGAGCAGAACTGAGCTCCGCCCTCTGCAACCACCAGGCACGAGCAGATGGCCGCGAACCCCGCGGACGGCGCAGCAGAAGCTGCCACCAGCGAGGGTCTGCAGGTCTGCTGGTCTTCATATCAGACTTGGTGTCTGTCCAAAGAGGACGGGGATTCTGGAAAAACGAAATAACGGTTTTCCTGCAATGCTGAGAGGGTCTTCTGGTCTTAAAGCGTAAAATTCAGTAATACATAATTCAATTACAAATAAAATTACATTTCTTTCTACATCATTTAAATTAGCAACTATGTCACTAAAATGCACTTCTAAATGTAACAGACCAAACACGGAATTTATAACCTAACTGTGTAACACAATGCACGGGTCAGAAAAGAGAAAAGGTACATTTTAATGTGGAAAAACAGTTCCCACCCACACCCTCCCCACCCCAGAAGGGCCTTAAAGAGGAGACGCTGTCGGCACCTCACCCCCACGTGCAAACACTCCTGGAATGTTCCCTGCGGACCTGTGGCTTCCGTCCAGCCTCTCCCGTGTTGCCCCATGGACGCGAGGACCGTGGAGCCTCGGATTCAGAAGGAACTAAGCCGTCATTCACCGCGGCCCCGGCTCCACCCCTGATGGACAGGAGGCCCAGAGAGACCCAGAGTCACGCCCGTGCTCTGCCCACCCTGGGGGGAAGCCAAAGTCGGTACCTACCGTGGTGACATTAATGGCATGGAAAGCAATGTCCTGCGCATGAAATGAGCTCTTCATTCATATGGGGGAAGAAAAACCGGAGGGGGGAGGGGAGGGGAGAAGGCAGGAAGGTGCTGAACAAGTGCGCCCTGCATTCGGCCCTGCATTCGGCCCTGGGAGGCCCGGCCGTTTACAAGGTGCGACAGAAATCACCTCGTAAACTATCTGAATAACAGTGCTCTGAGAGGGGCTCAGGGCTGCAGGTACGTCTCCGCCCACTTCCACGCACGCCAGCAGCGAGTCAGGGCCCAGAGAGGTCCACCGGGGACCCAGACACAAGAATGACGCGGGCGAGGGGCACGTGGGAATGGCAGCCCCACCGTGGCCCTGGCCCCAGCAGGGGCCCTCCCCTCCCCCTCTGGCCACAGCACACGGCCAGCGGCCCCAGTGAGGCCTGGCGTGGGGGTTCAGACGATGCGCACTGGAGGCTGGGACCAGCGTGCCTTCGGGGCTGCCGGGACTCGGGGCCAAGATGCCAGAGGAGGGGACCAAGAAGGGCCCTGCGTAGCCACCGCCGGACCCCCTGCCTGGCTGGAGGGTGAGGAGCTGAGCCTGGTACCCAGGGCAGACCCGCAGCAAGGGGCCTTCCGGCAGGCACGGAGCTCCCAGCAGGCAGTGAGCAGAAGGGCAGGCCGGTCCCACTACAATCCCACAAGGCAGCGCCTGCTTCAGCCCAAGGCTATGGGCTTCGAATAGCTTCGAATACCCAAAAGTAAGACTGGAGGAAATGACAGGAGAAATAATACTGGTCCATGATCACAGCAGGGGCAGGGGGTTAAATGCCGGTCTCAGGAACAGGCAGAAGCAGTGGACGGGATCAGGAAATAACAGACCATCGCCCGAACGGCACTGCACTGACCTTTGGAGGCCTGACCAACCTGCATCCCACGTAAGGTCTTTTCCGCTGCACAGGGAAACCCTCACCCGACAGACCAGCAGGGTGCAGAGGACCCAGGGACGGCCGAGAACTGGAACGCAGTGAAGTCAATGGCACAGGGAAATTAAATTAGAGGTCAATACAAAGAGAAACGTACTGAGAAAGTCATAAAAAGCTGAAGTAACGAAACACTTTTCTAAGTAGCCCATGGGTCAGAGGAATCAAAGGGGAAACCAGATATCGCTGTGCACTGTAGTGCAGTGAGAAAGGGCAGTGAAAACGCACGTGGCCCAGTGAGGCCGCACAGGCGGCAGCGCGGCCTGCAGAGCACACGTCGTCACTAGAAGGAAGTCTGACGAAATCCAGTAACTTAAACATTTCAACTCGTTTTTAAAAAGCCAAGTAAATCCACATAACAAAAGAAAATAACAGCAGTAAGAGCAGAAATTGATTTGTTTTAAAATCCTATAGACAGCCTGGCTGGTGTAGCTCAGTGGATTGAGCTCGGGCCTGTGAACCACACGATCACGGTTTGATTCCCAGTCAGGGCACGTGCCTGGGTTGCAGGCCAGTTCGCAACAGGGGAAGCACGAGAGGCAACATACATTGATATTTCTCTCCTTCCCTTCCTCTCTAAAGATAAATAAACAAAATAAAATCCTATAGACAGGATCAAAACAACTAAAGATGCTCCTTAAAAACATCATGTGACAACCCCAGCAAGTCAGTGACGGGAGAAAAGAGGGAACAGGCAACAGGGAGGGGGCGGGGCCGCCAGCTCCCCACTGGGACATGGGAAAATTTAGAAGGACCTAAAAAGTCGGGGCAAAAACTAAACTCGTGAAGACCCACACGAGAGGAAGCGGGCATTCCGGGGGGCAGCCCCATGTCAGACGGGGGTGCAGCCTGTGGCTCTCCCCGCGGGCACGTGCCCGGCAGCCTCCCTGGCGAGTCCCTGCGTCCCCGCCTTTCGGCACAGAACGGCGCGGCCTCACCCGCACAGACCCTGCGAGAGCGCCGGCCAGGAGTCGAGTGCGGTGTGGGCCACGGCCGGCTCAGCCTGCACGGAACCGTGTGGGGCCCACGAAGCTGGAAATATTCACCATCTGACTGTACGGCACAGGTGGCAAACAGGGCTGCGGGCCGAACCCGCCTCCACCTGGTTCTCCCCGGCCGGCACCTTGTTCCTACCCGGCGGCAGCACGGAGCCCTCACTTAACTGTTGAGGAGCAGTGACATGTACACAGTCCTGAAGTGACGTTCGGCCTTTATAGGCAACCACGAGGCTGATGGCCCCCAGTGACAATGAGTCTGACACCTGCTCTACAGAAAGCCCCACCAGCCCTGGGATCAGAAGGGCCGACACCGCACACTCACAGGCACGACCGTGACACCCAAGCCTCAGGGGAGGCTGCAAGGCGAGCAAGTGGCAGGTCGACCGCACTCCTGAGTCCACACTGGAGAGGGAGCCACGGAGCGGGCAAGTCGGGCGGTGCAGAAGCGCCGCAACGCAGCAGCACGCGAAATCGAGTCAGATTTACCAAAAGTTGTGAGACTGGCTGAACATCAGAAATCCATCAAGAAAATTCACGATACAACTCAAACAGCAGAGGAAAGTCATATGATTCGTAGATGCAGGAAAAACCCATCCGTGTGAGCCAAACGAAAGTGCCAGCTCCGTGGACAAAAGACACCCAATACTGGCACCACCCTGGGCTCCCACCTGATACTCTCGCATCCCCCATGGGGACAGCTCGGCAGTGCAAGGATAGGAACACGGAACACGAGGCCCCAGTGGTCCCCCAGATGCCAGCGTGACGCCGAGAACGCAGCCGCCACCACGAGGCAGAGGCACCCGCGCTGCCTCGACCCTGAGTACGGACCCCAGACAGTGGAGCATAGCAGGGGAGGGACACAAAGGGTTAAAATTAGCAAAATAGAAGTAACACAATCACTAGCAACACAGATGAAAGCCAAAGGAAGCTACAGACAAGCCGGTACAAAAACGAGTGAACTCCACCAGCTGTCTGGAGACAAGATGGCTGTACAGGAACTTACCACGTTGCTACACACGGACACACAAACACACAAACAAACAAAGCCTTAAAAGCAAAACAGCACCAAAAAACCACCTAGAAGTAAATTTATCCAAAGAAACGAAAGACCTCCCCCCGCGACTTCAAATACAAGACACTGCAGCCCCAAACACCAAGAGAGAGGCCCACAGGCCGGAAGACCCCCATCACACCAGCCGACAGGATGCCGGATGCACTCCGACCAGGGCCCAGGTGCTGGCAAGGCTGAAACACGGGCAGGAAGACCCGCCTGAAAGAGCACAGGGCTAAGAAGAGCCAAGATGACCTTGACATAGACGGTCGGGGTCGCAGGGCTCCCACTGCCAGGTATCGTGGGGAGCGGTGCGGCCCCAGCTCAGAGGGGAACCACACACGAGCCCAGGAAGAACCCCAGGCACAGATGCCTGACTCGGGAGGTGGCGGCGCAGCAGTGCGGTAGAAGGCCGGCATGGCCGTGACACCAAGACCAGGGGAAAGAAAGGACGCCTGGCCCTCACGAACACCGGCAGGCCAGCTGCACACCCGGTGGGAAGAGCAACCCTCAGTGACCGCGTCACTGAGTCTCCTTAAATCACCCGCCCCGAGGGCACCAGCACCTGATGTGAGTGGCAACGGCAAGCTGCTGGGGAGCTCGGCAGAGGGCGCGACGGGAGCGCCTATTCCTCGGGGAGCACTGCCGGGAGAGGGGTGCGGCCGGGGCAGAGGGGCGGCAGAGGGAAGGCGGAGCCCCCAGCCACACAAGCAACTCCCCCGAGCAGAGACACAAAGAAACACAACCTGCTTTTTTAAGGCCTCTGCCTCTGCAGAGGCCCAGGGCAGGCACCTCCCCGCTGTTCGGCTGCACAGGAGAGCACAGCCCCCGTCTGCCGCGCCCGGGAGAGGCGGCCCAGGAGAAGGAGGGAAGCGCGAAGTGCAGCGGCCGAGCCCACGGGCCTCCCGGCGGAAACCCCTGCGGGGCGCACCCGTTCCTCACGCAGAGAGATGCCCACGTGCACAGGCCCCAGACACACCCGAGATGCTGCAGCAGCAGACGCGCCCGCCCCAACCACTGGATGGACAGACAGACATGTCCACGTGGGAATGAACAAATGGCTGGACGCCGCGCCACCAGGAGCCACACACCCGAGTGAGGGAGGCCGGACAGGAAGACCCAGCAGCACCTCCGGCAAGCTCAGCCGGCCTCGCCAGAAGCCCGGAGGCGCCTCCCAGGGGCCAGGCCGGTGGAGCGGATACCGGCGCGGGTGGCAGGGCCGGTTGGTCCATGAGAACACGGAGGGCTGCGCCGCCCCGGCCACCTGCTGGGCGCTTCCCCTTTCAAGTCCACGCAGACACGGAACGTTCGCGGCCACCGGTCACACAGCAGCAGTGGAAGAGGGGAGACAAACTCAGCGCCCACCACCAGTGATGCACTGCCCCGTGAGCGATGGCGCACCCACGCTCTACCCTGAGGAAGGACAAGAACCGCTGCTGCACTGACCTGGAATAATCTCCCAGGGAAAAACTTCAAAAGCTGAGAGCCGAGGCGCCCACAGGCTACCCCCATTCTCAGACGGTGCCAGGGAGGGAGACTCTGCAGCCCCTCACCGTTCCGGCCGGACGTGGGCAGACGGCGCAGAGTGTCTACGCCCTGCCACCAAACACTGCACCTGTCCCCCAGGTCCCAGCTCCCACCACCACCACGGTCCCCGAGCCACCAGTGCTGACTCGTCACTGTGCACCCAGGTCACCTCAGTCCCCCAGGTCCTCACTCCACCCCAGGACCCACCCAGGACTGCGCACGGCACGTAGCTGGCCCGTCTTCTAAGGCTCCTCTGGGCTGGGACAGTGCCACAGACTGCCCTTGTCTTTGGTGGCCCTGGCAGGACTGGGGGGACTGGGCACGGATGGCAGAGGACGCGCCCCTCCTGGACTTTGATATTGTTCTCGTGGACGGACTGGGCTTCGGGGATGGCGGGAAGGTGGGCAGACCACGGGGCAGAGGGCCGCTGTCATCACGCACACATGAAATCCAAGGCCCTGCCGCCGGCACATGCCGGCTGCCGCACACCGGCTGCCGCACGAACAGCCCCAAGAAAGAGGGGCAGACAGCCACTCCCCGAGGCCTCCTCCACCCAGTGCTCCGGGACTCAGGACTCGCCATCCACACTCCGCCCAGGAGGCCTGGAGGCTGGGCACGTGGGCCTCCTCCCTCCCCTCCCCTCCCCCTACCAGAGCCCCCCCCCAGACAGCCCCGCCTGCTGCCCCTCTTTCCAAGGAAAGAAGCAGGACTCAGGAGAGTTGACAAAATGAGTCCCGAATGTAGCAGACAAGGGCGAAATCCAAGGTCCCCATCCCCGTCACACAGGGCGGGGTGAGCCGCGGAGTCAGACGGCCACCGCTGGGTGTGACATTCATGGCTCTTCCTCTGCTGAGCTCCCAGCTCGCTTCCAAGACGGAGGATGAATGAACGGCACATCCCAGATCCGCCCTGAGCCGGCTTCTGCTCCCAAACACACAGCGACTGGAGGGGACAGGATACACCCCCGGCGACCCTGGCTGTGCACGACAAAGCTTTCCAGGAACGGCACGAGCCAGCACCAGGACAACTGCTCAGGCTGAGGCCGCCGCCCCGCAGCCCCACCGTAGGAAAACAAGCAGCCCAGAGCCAGCCCAGGCCAGGATGAGCGCCACATGTGGAGACAGAGGCCGGGAGGCGCAGGTCTGAGTACAGGCGGGCACTCGGGCGGGCACCCCGCACCGAGGGCCTGGGGAGAGGTGGGGCTCGGCCCTGCCCAAGCCAGGCGCCCAGGCTGCTCTCAGACCAGAGACAAGCGCCAGGGAGGAGCCAAGTGGAATGCCGGCTCTCAGCCCAGGGGCCATGCCATCAACCACACGGGGCTCATCTGGGCGCCCCAGAGCTGCTCCGTGACCCCCAGAGCACTGCCCTTGCAACCCAGAGTGGGGACACACCAGGGACCTGACATCACTGCCCTCTGCCCGGCCTCCCTCCCCTCCCCGGCCATCCCAGCCTGGTCACAGGCCCCACCCGGCTTCTCCCAAGCAGGGCCTGAAATCCCTTGTCTGAGACGCCTTCCCCGCCTCTGCAGAGCGCCCCCCCCCCGTCTTCTTTGTGACCCTCTAGCCCTCTCTGCCACCCAATGTAAATGTGTGACTGGCTAACTCACACACCAATAACAATGGCAAGTTCAAAGTTTACTCAGGTTTGTTTTTTTAATCCCAAACTAAAATGTTGATGTTTGAAATGTACATGTCACTATAAAATGTGAGAACTAAATCTGCGTCACTCTCCCAAGCATCTCCTCCCTCTGCCGAAGCCCTGTGGGGCTCCCGTGGGTTTCAGGGTGCACGTCCCAGAGCCGACAGAGACCCCGGGGCCTGGTGGGAAGCGGAGCTCTGTCAGTCCCCCAGGGTCTGCCAGCCTCAGAGATGAGAGGGCGACTCCCCCAGGGAGCACTTCGAAAGCCCCGCAGTTCTGGAGTGGGATTCTCAGCGCACGGGCGTGGCCTGAGCCTCGGAGCCCGTGCCCACCCAGAGCTCGGCTTCAGCTTCCCGGTGATACCACTCTCTTCCCAGCAAGAACGCGCGTGTGGACTCACTTGAAAGGTATCCAAGGAAAACTGCGAAGGCACAGGAAACCTGTATTTAACAAAAACTTGTGAAAAGTATGTGTTCAGTTTGCATAAAACCGGAACTGCAGAATCTGGCTGGTAGAAAACAACGGCAAAGAGGTTGTCTCAATGAGCGATTCTAACCGAGGTCTCGAAAGGAACACGGGAACTGGAACGAGCTGCCCGTCCACCCGCCTGGGGAAGGACTTGGACCCACAGCCCCCCAAGGGAGACAGAAGGCCAGGTGCGGCAGGCCAGGCCCGGGTCACGCTGGACGTGCACCCCTTTCCGTTGTAGAGTCAGGGTTCTGACCGTAAAAGCAGGGCCCCGCTACCTGGGACCCTACCCCCCCCCCGCCGCCCCCGCGGAGGCCTCCCCACTTAGCTTCTGCAGAGCTGCAGCGCACAAACAAAATCTAAAAGCCAGGTGCCCTCCTGAAGGGCCAGGGCCTGTATAAAGTGATGTGGCCCCTCTCTCAGGAGGCAGCCCGGCTGGCCAAGCCACCCCAGTGACACCCCTTCTGCCAAGGTGGCCTGGTCACACACGGAGGCCCACGGACACAGGGCTGCCTCTGCCGGGGCTCACCCAGCCCTGCCCCTGCAAGGCCAAGCCGAGATATCTTTGAACTGGAAACTGTTGAGGACGACCCTACAACACGTTCTTGGGAAATCTGGGTGACGAGACAGATGCGAGACTGATGCCAGCGGCTCTTCTCTTCTCGCAGGTAGTACTGACGTTGGCAATGAACCTGCCGACCAGCGCAGGCCCACCCCCCACCCCGTCGCACCCCGGGCATCACACCGACCCTAGAGGTGCACTGTCCACAGAGGACACCTGGGACGGCTCGGTCTTGTTTAAACGGGACAAACGGCTGCCGACGCAACACGGCCCAACGCAGCCTCAGGTCCGGGAACGCCGGGGGCACGAGAAGAGGCTTCTAGGAAACGGTGCTGGAGCTGGAAGTGTCGAGGACAAACCAACTGTGCCAACCAGGAGCACTCCACCAAGAGAGGCTCAGCATCACAAGTGACGGCCGTGAGGAAGAGCCCACCGCGCCTGTAGTGCGGCCGCCACAGAGGCAGCGGCGCCAAGACGCGCCAACCAACTGCACGGGATTCTTTACGAATGCCATTTCAAGTCAAAAGATGTCAAAGCAGTGTGTTTTATTTAAAAATATGTATCACTTTTAAATAAGCCTCAGTACAACTTTTCAGAAGTATGCAGTATTAGTAAAAGTGGAAAAATGGCTGTAATGTTGAACATAGTTTTTTCGAGTAAAAATCCCAGAAGTCCCGGCACTGCACTTCCATGCAGATCACTCTGGTTCCCAGTCGGGGCCAGGCACTCAGCCACGGCCAAGAGCACGGTGGTAGGAGGAGGGGCACCGAGCCCAGGTCCCGAGGGAGCCCGAGGCCCCCCACCCCGATCCCCACACAGGCGGTCCTCCCAAGGGTCACCTGCGCAGCCACCGGCCAGGCTCCCAGCTGCCAGCGCCGCAACCCCGGGAGGCCGGTCCGAGCTGCTCTGGCTCTGCGAGCTGGACGGGAGGGGGAGGCAGGGAGGGCAAGCAGGGGAAGCCGGGACAGGTGTGTCCTCGCTGGGCCGTCACCCTTCTTACAGGCCCACATCCCCACCACCTTACTGATGGACGAAGTGCCCAAAGCTGGCCAGTGAAGAACACAAAGTCGGATACAATTCTAAAAAGTTTAGTTATCTCATTTGATACTTCTTTATCATTATAATTCCCTACGGGTGTCCATTTTTTATCATGTTCTCAGGGAATAAGCAAATAAAAGGCTCTTAGGTGGAAACACAGTGAAAAGCTTCAGCCCAAACCTCCCAAATGGCCCAGCCTCCTCAGGGCGGGTGGCAGGTCAGGGAAAGTTCACAGTGTTCTCACGCACATCCAGCAGCACAAAAGCGGACAAGTTCAACAGCAAAACCACGCTCCTACGTCCCCACGGAGGGTACGGTGCAGGGGCAGGGGTCTCGGGGCCCACAATCCCTTCTCCGCACTCAGGGTCATGGGACCGCGTCAACCCGGGTGGCGGTAGCCCCCCCACCCTGTCCCTCTTCCAGACTCAGCTCACTGTCCCCTGTCACCGCATGAACCACACTGTACCAAAGGCCCTGGTACATCGGAGCTCTGAGCACGTCCACAGGTCAGCTCCTGAGAGGGCCCAGTACACCCCGCTTTGCCCTCAGGGAACCGATTCTGTTCCAGGTCGGCCTCTAGCTGGCACAGCCGTGAAGACAGATTCACTTGGCTAGAAAGCAGGAGACTCGGCTCCGGCTCCGGAGCTCCCCATGCAGGGTGTTGTAAGGAAGCAACAAAGTAACCTCGGGCCACAACTCAGAACAAAGTCACCATTCATCTGGCCTGGAAGCGCCGCCCGCGGGCTTGGACGGGGGCAAGCGAGGAGGAGCCGGGGTGTGTGACCGCGAGTCTGAACTGCCCCTGGCTGAGCGGAGTCAGGTCGACAGCACCCCCTAGCCCTGCACACCTGTCCGCACAGACCTGCCCCCACCGGGGGGGCCCCAGCGACAGCTCCTGGGTCCCAGTGCCAAGCTGCTCTCAATGGGCTCTGATGCCGGGCTTGTGTGTCAGAACCCTGCTGGGAGCTCATTCTTAAATCTCAATGCCATTAATCATCCGACATTCAGCCTGGCAGAACTCCGAAATTTGCATTTCTACAACGGTGGCTTTGAAAAAGGACACACATGCAAATGCCCCACAAACCGCACAAGAATTCTCAGAGCAGTGCCAAACCAACCATCAGCGCTTCATTGACAGCGAGTTTTCTGGGCTCTTCAAAACGACGAGTCTTCGTGATTTTCAAAGACAAAACACAATTTGAGGATTAAAAAAAGAAGTAGGTTGAAAAAGAAGTCCTCACGTCTCCATGATTTACAGAACAAACCTTGACTGATTAAGCTCCCAGATAATGAAGGCAGGGAGGCGGCGGGGGAGGGGCACTTTGCAGCCGGTGCCGCCCAGGGGCTCGCCAAGGCTCCCAGGGAGGCGGTTCTGAAGCCCCACCCACTTCCCACAGCCACTCAGCCTGCTCGGCCGGGCACTTCTGCCCCCACCACACACACACCTGCGCGGGTGCCCAGTGTCAGCCCAGGTCTCTCTCACTGGTGCCCTACGGGCTCAGCTCCTCCACCCAAACGGTGGGGACTCTCACACCTTCATGGAAGGGTCTGGAAGCTCTTCTCCAGCTGCCACAGCTGCTGCATATCCCGCTGGACATGAACGAGGCTGAACTCGTGGCCTGAGCCCCCTATGCTCCTGCCTCCTGCCCCCTCCCTCCCCCACCCGGGTGGGGGGGGGGCAAGGCCACACAGGGCTCACTCCGGA
This sequence comes from Artibeus jamaicensis, assembly GCF_021234435.1. Classification (NCBI taxonomy): domain Eukaryota; kingdom Metazoa; phylum Chordata; class Mammalia; order Chiroptera; family Phyllostomidae; genus Artibeus; species Artibeus jamaicensis. Next base: position 5,058,344 of record NW_026522020.1, read on the forward strand.
CCCAGAACCTGTCACCAGCAGCTCACAGTTGATGTCTTTGTGTTAACTGCAGGTCCTCAAAATTCATTTTCTCTCTTTAAAGTCCCTAAAACACTGTGGTATCCCTGAAACATTCCATTATTGCAAAGCACAATTTAAAGGACATAAAATATTTCTTTCTGAGATAACTTCTATCTTAAAACAGAATGACCTTGGTGGCCAAACTGGTTGCAATAAACAAACTGGAGACCAGGCCCAGGAAGCCAGGCCCGAGGACAGAGGGGGCAGGCCCGCAGACCTACGGAGGGCAGCCACCTCCAGGGAGGCCTCCAGGACGGACACCTGATGGAGGCCTGAAGAAATCAAACTCTGTGAAACTCCACCAAGGCCCTGGGGGTGCAGATTCTTTAGTGCTAAGAGTTTAGTCCGTTTGTGCAGACAGGGTATTTCAGAACCAACAGAGAATTAAGAAATCAGAGAATGGTCCACATTAAATCACTGATCTTACACGTAATGGTTCCCCTCAAGATTGCTACTCTGCTTTTCATGAGACCCGGTCCATGCCACCTTCTGAGATGCTGGGGGGGGGGGAGGGAGAAAACACTTGAGTTCCCACCCTGATCAGCCAGTTTTCTATCGAGACTCAGGAGCGCGTGGCCACACACCGGTACCCAAGCGCCTGCCAAATGGGCCCTGAGACTGGCAAGGTTCCTCCCGGCAGCACTGGTACCAAGAAGGCACCCGGCGGGGCACGGTTGGAAAGGCGCCGAGGACACTCTCTGGTTCTCCTGTGAGCCAGCTGCATTACCCGCCTCCCAGAGACGCTGTTTGGAGGCCGGGCGCAGTCTGTGGGAGGAGAGGGAGGGGCAAAGGCAGGGAGGAAAGGACCTTTGCTCGCCCTGCCAGGCGGGGCCCAGTGTCCTGTGCGCCCTTCCTGACCCGTGTCAGCACGTCCCACAGGGAAGGGCTAGAGCACGGGACTGGGCAACGAGCGCACCGTTTCAGAGCCTCCTCCCATCCTTCTCACCATCAGAGACGTCCTTTGAGGCTGAATCAGTCCAGGCCCTCTCCACAGGCCGGTCACAGCGGTCTGAACACTGAATCAGGGCAGTAAAACCCAGCAGCGCGCGGCTTTACGTCAGAGCGCCGGCCGGCGCTGGCGGCTCATAAAGAAGGGCCATAAAACCCGGTGCACGCCTCCCCCCAGAGGGAGTGTGAAGGGAAAACAGGGGAGGGAAAATCAGACACGTGCAGTACAAAGGCCACGTTATCGTGGGGCTGAGGCTGCTGCACGGCCAGTGTGAGTGAGGGTGGGGCCCCGGGGGCACGGCAGGGTGGGGCACAGAGCCTCAGAGGTGAGGGGCCGCCCACCCTCGGCCCCACCCCCAGGGGTAGGGAGGCTGGGGCAGAGACGGGCTCCTCCTCGGGTGGAAGATGGGACGGTAGAAACTTCGAGTTCAAGACAGAGAAGCGAGTGGGTGAGTGTTAAGGACCTCTCTTCTCCCCGGTCCACTGAAGTTACTAAATGCAAATAAAAACATTAAAGAGCCCTGGCTAGCGTAGCTCAGTGGATTGAGCGCAGGCCTGTGAACCAGAGTATCACGGTTCGATTCCCAGTCAGGGCACATGCCTGGGTTGCAGGCCAGTTCCCAGCAGGGGACGCACGAGAGGCAACCGTACATTGATGTTTCTCTCCCACTCTTTCTCCTTCCCTTCCCCTCTCTCGAAAAATAAATAAATAAAATATTTTTTAAAAAACATTAAAGAGTGTACAGCAAAGCTGGACAATGGTAAACAGCACCAACTGACCAAAAACTTGGAGCAATTTCCTAGAAAATACAAGTCTGAAGGGACCAAAGCGACAAGAAAACCGCCCTAGAGATGAGCCTGCCACTGGGGCAGACCGGACCTCGGCGGCCCACAGCCCGGCCCGGCCCCCTGCCGGCGGCGTGCGCAGCCCCTGCTGCAGCTCCAAGGGCTGCTGTGGGAGGAAAGGTGAGCCCTGAGGGACAGGAGTGTCCGGCAAGCTCGGGCCCCAGGCGCCCCGCCCCCACGGCCGGAGGAGGAGGAGGAGGAGGAGGAGGAGGAACCCCCGGACAGTCTCTGGAGCACCGCAGGAGCAAGCCCGAGGTTGCGAGCGTGCACGGCCACCGCGCCTGCTGGGCGCACAGTCCCGTCCGACGTCCGGTCCCACACAGAGGGGCACTTGGAGAAGCCTGCGCACCAACTGTGGGGTGGCGGCCTGACGCCAGTGCGGGGGTGCTGCACGTACAGGTGTCCTAGCCACACCCACGCCCAGCGCCCAGCCATCCAAGTCGGCTAGACTTACACTGACAAAAAGTGCTCCCAACACACTGAAACACGAATAATAAAACAGAAGCCCCCCCACAAGGGACCATTTCACGCCACAAAAACACTTGCGCCCCCCACCCCCGCCCCGGCCTCAGACGCAGGGAGCAGGCCCGCCCCCCACAACGAGAGGGGAGTGGGGCCCCTTTCGACCTCCGACCCACCTTGATCCAGACACTGGATTCCGTCCTCTGCACGGCGACCCTCCCTGGCGAACACTCACGCCCGCAAAGCCCTCACATCTGAGCACGACCGGGCATCCTGCCTGCGGGGCTCAGGCCGCTCCCATCAGGCCGCAGGAAGGTGGGAGAAGGTCCCAGGCGACCCCGAAGGGGGACACCCGGACCCCACCGCCCACCGATAGGCGGGGTGGGTGTGTGCAGGCCACCCCCTCCCTGACACAGGGCGGCCGGAAGTGGCAGCAGGTGGCGCTTTGCAAGGGGAGCAAGAAACCCTGAGGCGCGTGCCTACAGCACACGTTTGCAGCTAAGGGCCACACAGACACGAGTCCCAATCCCAGTCAGCCACTTACTCGCTCTGTGACCGCACAGAAGTCCCTCCTTCTATCCAGGCCTGAGAGCGCCAGGGCACTGTGAGGGCCGACCCGTGTGGCGCCCCGAGCCAGGGCCTCACAGAGGCACGCCGCCAGGGGCTCCTGGGCCACACCCAGCCCAGGCCCCACACCCCACGGCCCCCCAAGCAAAGAAGCTGGATGAGAAATCAACTCTCCAAGTCACAAAGTGACCTTTCCCCTCCCGAAAGCGCCACACCCGAGCCCTGCCACCTCGGCCTGGGTCTGCCAAGTCTCCTGAGGGCCTGCTCCGCCCCCGAGATGAAGGACAGGCGGTCTGCACTGCACCAGGCGTGGCCACAGACCAGCAAGGCCACTGTCAAGGAAGACATGTCTACAAGCCGCAATAAGCTGCTGCCACCAGGGACGCCCTTTCTGCTCACGGCAGCCCCGCCGGCCCTTACCTGGGTGGCTTTGGGAGCTCATCGCTGGCAGTGTCGCCGTGACTCAGTGGCTTGGAACTTCCACGGGGACGATGCTCCACGCGGCTCCAGAGTCCCTCGGACACATGCAAGCCCAGCAGGGGGCCGGGGCCGGGGCGAGGCAGGGTGTCCTCCGGCTCAGGGGAGGGCCTGTGGGGGGACAGAGGAAACAGCGTAGTTAGTGGGTGCCCTGGACCTGTCCTCGCTCGTGCCACCACCACCAAGCCTAACGACCACCGGGCTCAACGACCACCGGGGCGGCTCTGCTGACAGAAAACGCTGTATGGGGGGGGGGGGGGTCAGTAAAACGTGCAGACACGATGAAAAGGTGAAAGCGACCTCGCCCCGTTGGCAGAGAGCGTGGCACAGGGACGCCCGCCCCCGAGGGCCAGCTGCAGGTGGCGGCCTCACTCCCGCTGCTCCCGGGCCCCCTCCAGGATGGCGGTCTCCTCAGCTGGTTTCCATGTCCTCGCTGTGAAGCGGCACGTAATGCCGTCACCACGGGCCGACATGTGTAACCTCCTGACACGTTTTCCCCTTGCCTTTTGCCCAAACTGCCAGCTCCCAGCCGTGCTCCCACCCCCCCAGCGCTGCACGGACACCAGTTTTCCACAGTCTTTAACGACCCGGCCGCACCGGCTGCAAGGCCCTGTGAGGAAGCCGCCTCTCCGCCACGTCGGGTGGGTGGCCGGGACCGGGCGGCTCGTCACACCCTCTCCCCAGGACCAGACCAGTCACACGTCAGTCCCTGAGCAGAAGAGCCCAGACACGAGTCCAGGAACTCCCACTGCCAAGCACCCGCTCCGTACCGCAGTGCCGGCAGGGGCTCTTTAGACCGTGTGATGAGCATGTATTACCTTTATAATCAGAACATAAAAATACCCTGAAATAATGGTAATTAGGAAAATTCTCCCACTGACCCCAGCTTGAGGCCCATCTGAGGCCTGTCTGCCAGCTCTTCCTTGGCGGTGACAAATCCCGCTCCCGACGAAGTCCGGCCAGGCTCCTTCTCCCCAGGGCCTCGGCATCGAAGGACCTGGCCCACGCAGCCTGGAAGGGGTCACTCCCCAAGACAGGCTATTTAGGTGGTTTCCAAGTTCAAATTCTCTATAACTTTGTGGCTAATATCTTAATGATTATGGTTCTGTAGCTGGTTACTTCCCTATGAAACACAGTGACATAGTTTTCAGGCTCAGAATTTTTATTCATATCTTGGTCAGAAGGAACTTTTCCTGAAGGTGGTGTAGTGGCTGGCCAAAAAGTCCACTTAGTTTTCCTATAAAATAAAGGGCACATTCTTCATTTTCACCAGTAACTTTAATGATGTGGATATTCTGAATATGTTGGCTGTCTCCCACGTGGTAGAACGGTGACTGTTCTCAATTAATGTCTCAATTAGATCGCTGTCAACTTCAGCTGGTGCACCTGACGCTCAACCCTGGAGTGTCACCCACCGAGGAATCTCCAGCACAAAACTTCTCAGACCACTCTGACACGTTCCATCAGCCACAGCACCTTTTCCGTACACTGGGCAAATCATTTTCTGGGTTTCAGTTGTTTTTACCTTCCTTGAAATAATAAAGCGTGATATACTAAAAATGTTGCGTATTTTCTCCCATCTTTAGTATTAAAATGGCTGCACAAAAAAATCCACCAATTTTGATACGTTATTTTTAAATGCACACTGACATAACAGCTGTCACGATACAATCTAACAAAAGTTTAAACAAATACAAAGCGAACCTTTTGGCTGACCCAATAGATGGCATGTTTGCAAAGCCTTGCAAATGTCAGGTGGCTCTTCACCCAAGTCACCCCTCGGCTGGGTATGAAAGTCGCACACACCCGCCCCCAGGTGCTGCTGCGCCCTCTGCTGAGGACACGCCCGTCAGTGGGGCAGGGCTTCCTCCCAGGGAGTTCTGGAGGCTGACGGTGCCGCAGTCGTCGTTACTGGACTCTGTCTGGATCGGGCCGGACCTGTGTTAACCTCGCGATGCAGAGACGTTTTCGGAAGATGTACGTACGGGAAGAGCCTCCTTTCTTTGCCGGCCTCTCTGCCCGGGCAGTGCTCCTCCGTGCCGTGCTCCTCGGTGCCGAGCTGACGATCGCTCTGCTAACAGGCTCTGCCTTCTCCAGGGGTCCCCAGATGACGGGCTGGGCTCGCTCCGTCACCACGCGGTACGCCTGCCGTGGGTCCTTCTCACACCGAGGCACCTTTGCGGGTGTGTTCACCACGCGATCACTTGATTCCTCACAGCTTCTACTGCAGGCTTAACCCCGACTGCCCGTCCCAGCCACTTCCCTCGCAGCTCGGCCCTTCTCTCATCCCCCGATTCGCTCCTCGTGCCCTTCTGCTCCTGTGCGGGGTCGCGTCTCCTCCTGGCCAGGCTTGTGAAATCCGTCCTCTCACACAGGCAGTAAGTCACTTTCGGAGGGAAGTTCACCTTCTACAGTTCAGCGTGGGTCCCTTCCCACAACCCGGGACGGGACACCTTTCTGAGGCCCTCAGACGAGAACAGCTCTGGCCCAGGCTATGCCCTGGCAGCTGACATGCAGTCGGCTCTCAAGCGCATGGTGAAACCAGGCAGCGCTGCCTCCCGATGCGCAGAGACTAAAAACGCTGGGCCGGCAGACCCGCAGGGGCTGGTTCTCAGGCAGAGGGGCAGCCCCGCCTGCAGGCACCCTGCTCGCACAGAGGTGGGCGGAGCCTCGGAAAGGCGAAGGTAAACTTGAAAGTCTCCTCTCAGGTTGACTTTCTGAGAGAGAACTGTCTAAAGCAAGAATAATAATGTACTGAGAAGTTTCCCTCAGAGGGACTAAGAAACACGTGGAAACCCAGAACGGGAGCACGGAGGTGCACTACCCCGCGTCCCCAGCCAGGGCACACAGCGCGGTGTGCAGCAGCCACTTAGGTTCCCATTAACACGCCGATAAAAAATAACACAACCATTAAAAATAACCCAAAGGCAGACAGGACACAGAAAAAACAAAAAGCCGTGACAAACAGAAAGGGGGCAGCTTTAAACCGACTGCATCATCCATCGGTTACCATGTCAACAGCCGGCCCCAGCCCACAGATCAGGGGAAAAGACAGACCCCACTCGGACAGAGTCCGACAGGATGACGTAGGGCAGGGCGACACGGGTTCCGAGAGGGGCTGAGTTTGACACGGGGACATCGACCTTCCCCAGCATTACACACCTGCAAAGAGTCTGCTTTCAGTGTAAAGACATAAACAGATGACAAGGAAAAACACGGAAAAGGTGTACCATGCAGGTGCTCGTCAAAAGGAAGGTGTCACCGTCACGCTAACACCAGGCAGGGCGAGCGACAGCAAGGCTCTGGCCTGGGGTCAGAGGCACTGTCACGAGGGTAAGGGCTAAACCATCGAGAGGACAGAACGATAACAAACATTCAAACGCGGAAGAACAGAGCCCCCCACTGGGAAAAAACGGAGCGGAACTGCGAGGAGGAAGGGACAGATGTGCAGGCAGAGCTGACACTTCAACACCGGCTGCCAGGTGCTGTCAGAACAAGCAGACAACCAGCAAAACCAAAAAGGGCAGGACAGCACTGACCGCCGAGACGTTTACAGGACACTCTGTAAACAGCGAGTGCACATTCCCCGAATTCTTCCCAAAGCACGCAGGGCGCTTCCGAGACGGACGCTCCGGGGCCGTAAAACAAGACTCAATAAATGTTAGAGGACTCCGTCGGCCACACAAGTGTGTTCTCTGACTAAAGTGAAATAGAGGTGAAATCAGCACAGAGAGGTACCTGGAAAACTCCAAGCATCGGGAAACTGACGCACTTCCTGGGCAGAGGAGAAACGAAACACAAACCCGAGAGTCTCTGCAGTGAGACCTTGGGGGGAAAACAAGAACACAGCCTCTCACCACGTGTGTGGCAGGGGACGCTCAGGGCCACCAGGAGCCGGCTGTGAGGATGCGGGTCTCAGCTGGTGCCTCCCGGTGCCTCTTGGAGAAATGAACAGGGTAAATCCGAAAGGAGCAAAAGGGAGCAGACATCGCTGCGATGGGAAAGAGGGAGAAGGCGCGGAGGAGACAGGCGGCCCTGTGGGTACTGGGCACCGCCACCAACCTCCTGCCGAGAACCGTGACACTCCCGATGAAGCCAGCAGAGGCCTCACGGACCCACAGGACAGAGCTCACCCAGGGCCCCGGCTGGGCGTCTGCAGGGAGCCGGACCACCAGACACCCAGCTGCTGCTCCGCTCCCGCCTCCTGCCGCTCCTTTCTCTCGGACGCGTTGGCCAGAACTGCACTGCGCAGGCGAGCGCCACGTCCCACGGCTCCGGGCGGCCAATCCCGTGCCCCCACGAGCGCAGGCTCACAGGTGTGCGCGGGTTCTGCGAGGTGCAGTCCGAGGCCATCACCGCCCTTTCTGTGGGCCACGAGGAGCTTCTAGCTCCGCTCCCCTGTGCTCCCGACAAGCCCCTCCCCTGTCTCCCTCCTTTTTTAAAGCGTTCTTTACTTTCCTGGAATCAACCACTTCTCCGGGAGCCTCGTCCCTTTCTTTGGAGCCAAGGCCCTCCCAGCAGGCGGTGTGCAGGCACCCACCTCTCCGGCCTCCAGGTCCGCGTCCAGCCGTCTGTCTGCATCTCTAAGATCCAGAGCGCGCAGGGACACCTCACATCACAGGTGTGGCAGCCCCACACCACAGGGCGCCTCTCGCCCCCTCCCCTGGGGTCCGGGGTCTGGCCCGCACCTGCACCTGCCAGCAGCCTCGGCTCTCGTGTCTCCAGGGCGTTTCCTTGTGCGTCCAATGCCGGTGCAGAGCCGCTGACCCACCCACGCAAGCAGCCGGCCCGGCTGGGTCTAGACACCCGCTCCCCGCCCGGTCCTCTCTGCCGCCCACCTCAGCTCAGTGGGCGGCGCACTGGTGGCAGCACTTGAGTCACCGTGAGTGTTTGTATTCCATTCGGGTGCCCCCACATCCTGGCTGCTTTAACTGTTTGTGTATTTTTGGATATGGGAAGAGTAAGAAATACAAATTTTGTTTCAGTGGGGAAAAAATGTGTTCATGTTGATATCTGCAATTTAAATTTAAGATTTCAGAGTTCTGATATAAATCTCTCTTCCTTTTAAAAAAACTTCCTGTGTCAGGAGCACTTCAAACATGCACGAAATAAACGGGGGCGTGGTGGGCCCCCAACACCCGCCCGGCCGGCACCCATGCCCCGTGCGTCTCTCTCCACGTGCTCTGAAATGCCCCGAATTCACATGCATGGCTGTGAAAGTCTGGGGTGCATCTGTGTAACCCTGTTCACTTGTGAGCTTCTTCTTGCTTCTAAGCACATTACCAAACTAGTCAGAAATAAATATCCCTGGTATAATGCATTCGGAAGTCGGTTCTGTTAGAGCCGTTGGTCTGTCACTACAGCAAGTCCTCCAGACTGTGGGACACAGAGCTTGGAGGATGTCGGAGCAGGACAGAGAGTCTGGGGTGGGCTCTGGGGCAGGCCAAGAAATAGCACCAACCAGGACACGGAGGGCTCCCCCACAGAGCCAGGGCTCGGGCCCTGAATGAGCACACCCCCCACGCAGCCCGCGGCAGTCCCGGCCACCCTGTAAAGGCTGTCTCAGACCCGGGTGGTGCCGAGGGCCACGGCCTCCTGAGAGGAAGGCGGTGGGGGCTGGGGGCTGGAGAAGCGGCGACAGATTATCCGGAAGACCGTGGGCCCAGACCAGGAGGCTGAATCACCAGTTCCAGAATCTGGCAGACGCAAACCCAGTGCCCAGCCGGGGAACCCTGATTTCTAGAAGGACGCAACGAGAACGCAGTGTGTGAACCCACGGAGGTGAGAGCCCAGGTTCTAGGTGCAGGCCTCTCTCGACAAAGGTGTATCTGCCCGGGGTCCGTGGTTATGAGCCACAGAAACCATCTAGGGAAACGAAGGAACCACCTCCCAGGAGACACGGGGGAGCTGGAGAGGCCCCGGAGTGGTCCTGCGGCAGAGGTCACGGGCAGCTCCACAGGGACCTTGTCCAAGACTCACTCCCAACAGCCACGTCTGAGGGAACGTGGGAGTCACGGCACTTGGCCAGGGCAGGGCACCTTGACCGGCAGACCCACCATGGTGACTCCAACAGGAAAGGGGTCGTTCCCAGAGGAAAGTGAAGAGCTGGCCAGGGGAGGAAGGAATGGGACTGGGTGGACAAACGCCATGGACAGCCATGACCCAGTGACCCCAGCACCAAGGCCAGAGCTGCGGACGCGCTCTGTGGGCCTAAAAAGGCAGCTCCCTGTAGCCTGGACAACCCAGGCCTCCCCAGTTGCCAGCGCCCCCACAGAACCCGTGGGTGGGATGGACGTCTGCCTCCTGTGGATCGGCCCTGAGTTCCTGAGACCCCATGGTCCAGCCCTCCAGCCCGGGAGAGAGCCCTGGCCTGCAGGGTACCCAGGCCTCAGCCTCGGACTGGTCTCCGCCTTCTGGAAAACACGGGGTTCCCTAAAGTGGACGCCCGGCAGTGTCTTTGGGGACTCACAGCAGGGCAAAGGCTCGGGGGCAAAGGCAGCTGGGAACATCAAGGTCTCCAGACCTGCTCACAGACCAGTCCCCAGCAAAGAAGCTGTGACCTTCCCGTGCCCTTCCCCCAGAAACCCTGGCCTCTCGCCTCATGGGCTCGCTCCCCGAGCCTGTCTCCCTGGAAAGACTTCCCCTCGCCCCCACCCCTGCTGTCTTCCCTCAAAGCCCCTGACACTGGATTCCGTGCAGAGGAGAGTGCACACCTCCTGGTTCTCTCTGCACCCCTGTGGTGTGACGCACGGCACAGCAGGCAGGCGACAAAGGTGCGCTGAACGGGAGGGGCTTCTGCAAAGGGTCCTGTGTGCACCTCAGGAATCAGCTCGGAAGGGGCTGAGGTCCCAAGCGAACTGCAAACACACTGGCATGCCACCTCCAAGCGGTGACAGGAGGGAGTTGCCAGGGCCACGTCTAGACTTCCGGTGAAGATGGCGGCACAGGTGAACCTAGCTGGCCTCCCCGCTCCACCGCATCAAAGTCACAACTGAGACGCAGAACCGCCAGCTCTCAGAACCGTCAGAAATGGAGGAAGTCCCGTACCTATGGAACTAAAGAAGAACCCACTTCGAGACTGGTGGGGCAGGGGGACGCGGACCAGCTGCTCCCACACCCACTAGGGGCGGGCAGGGGTCAGAAGGGATGTCTCAGGAGCGAGACCCCCCCAGCCCAGGGTTCCAGCACCAGGAAGGTAAGTCCCCACAACATCTGGCTGCGAAAACCAGCGGGAATTGAGGCTGTGGAAGACAGAAGGACACCCAAGGACACTCCACTGACACAGGTCACACCTCCTTCAAGGAAACACACGGAGCACGTGGCACGGAGACACTAGGGGTCACAGGAGCCTTCCCGCCACCTCGCAAGCGCCGTCCGGCTCCTGTGTCTGCATGTCTCCAGCCACGGCGGACGCTCCCGACAAATGCTGGGAGAGCACAGGACTCGGGACTCGAAACGCAGCCGCCGTCACAGGCGCGCTCTGCCCCAGTGCAAGGCACGTGCCTGGCGCCCGCGTCTGGGTGGCGCACTGCAGAGGAGTCTGAAGTTCTGATTCACAGGCCCCTTCAAAAGGGGCACGGTCACCCACCCATCGGGCCGTCTCTGACACAGAGCATGTTTACAGAAGACACCGCCGACTGTCTTTCTACTTCCTTCCACACAGGAGCAGCGAAACCAAAGGCGTCAGTCACCACGGCTTCAGCGTGTGCTGATACCTCCTCCTCCAAGGGTCTGAGTCCAGGGTCACCACCATTCTTCCTCCCTGCAGCTGCCCCGGGGAATTGTAGTTGACCTAACTTCATGGGATAAACCATAAACTCTCCAAAGAGTAAAAGAATTATCATTATAAACCCTTAAGAGAACATGCTTTTCAGAATCTTATTAAGTGACCACAGAGAATGTGGCAGACAGCAAGGACACATTTGCCCGCTGACCGCAACCTTCCGCATCCCATCACGCGGGCGAAGAATGACCACGGCTCGAAGTCCACGTGCCTCCCCTGCACGGCCTCGGCCTGCCAGGCTGGTGGGCGAACGGGGCTGTGGGCGAGACCACCCAGCCTCCGGCACCCCAGGCAGGAGGAAGCGAGCCAGTCACCAGCAGAAGGCACCACGGGGCCTTCCCTGAAGGGGAAAGGCCAGGAAGCCCCCTGTCACCACTGGCAGTCCCCGGCCTGCTGGAGACGCTGGCCAGGGCGTCGCGGCAGGAAAAAGCAATGGGCGGCACCGGCACCGAAGAAGAGCGCCCGCTTCCCTCAGACAACGCGCCTGCGCGCAGAAAGCTCAGAACGGCCTGCCAGTGGCTGGCAGACTCCTAAGTGGACCTCACAAATCACTAGGCACAAGGCCAATATCCAAGAAGCTACTTTATTCCTACATATCAGCAACAAACAAAAAATAAGAGATACCCTTTACAAGATGCAATACCAGCACATCAGCAAACACCCAGGCCCAAATCTACAAAAAGCTGTGTAACAACTTAACACATCAAACTACGAGATATTAGAGTGAAATTAAAGGTCTAAATGAATGAAGAAATATACCCTGTGTGTGGACTGGAGGTCCAATGTGATTAAGATATCGGCGTTCCCCAGATTAACTGGTGATCAGTGCAATGCCGGCCAGATCCCACCAGAATTTCCTCAAAAACTGACAAGTAAACTGCATTTATATGACGTGGAGAGGACCCGGGACAGCGATCCTGGGGGACAGACCTGGAGGACTCACCGCACTAAATCTCAGGGCTTCCTACGCGCCTGTGTACACAAGACACTGGTACAGGACCTGGTCGGTCCAACGAGAAACAGACACCCAGGCGAGGCCGGCACAGACCCGGCCGCACGGTCGGAGCCCAGGCCGCCCTCCACCCGCAGGGAAGCGGGCTGGGGGCCTGCCGCTGCCTCCCCACAGACTGCGAGCCGTGACCCACCTTCAGGAACACTAGTGACGACCTGGCAGAGCCCGGGCAGCACAGAGAAAGACCTGCAGGTAGACGAAGGTTCTTAAGAGTTTTAAATCTTCTTGTGAGGCATTGACCACAAGGGGGAAGAAAACGATACATTGTTTTCTGTATTGAACTCAGAACTGTGGTTTGTCAAACGCCCAGTTTAAGAGTAAAAAATGCAGCGCAGAGCACAGGAGAAGTTAATCTGCCCAAAATACATCCTGCAAAGGACCAGGATCCCAGCTGGTAAAGAGACCGCTGTGCCCTGGTTTTGCCCCCCCCAACCCCTGGGGGGGGCTACGCAACTCAGGACGCTGCACAACAATGAAAGCCTCCCACCGAGGAAGTGACCTCACGGAAAGTGAGCTGCCACGAGCCAGCCCCTCCCAGACAGACACCCCCTCCTCACATCCTGGGGAGCTGCCAGCGGCCACTGACCAGCATGGCGTCCCCTCGAAGGCCAGCCTGGGCCGCACCGCAGCAGGGCCGGGGGCAGTACTGCTTGTCGACAATTCTTCCAAACGTCACCTCCTCTCTTCTCACACTCTGCCCCTGAACGCAGTCCCTTTAACATCAGCTCCACATGCCCAGGACGGTGTCACCAAACAGCCCCCTGGGCCTGCGCCTGTCCCACCAGCACAGGTCTGACACCACCTGCTCACAGCACGGCACTGGCCCCGTCGGCCACCGGCCCCCCAACTCCGGCTGGGCCCCAGGGGTTCTCCCCATGGGAGCCGCCAGGTGTCTGGGGGCCCCACACTCTCCCGGGGGTGCAGGTGCAGTTGAGGTCCGAGCAGCACAGGGCAGACCTGTAAACTGAGCACTCGTGTCCTGCAGGCTGAGCCTGGCCCCAGGTTCCTCCCCATCTACACTGCTGACATGTCCCCTACCTGTGTCACCCCGGGTAAGGTGCTGGCCCTGGCAGAACACCCCTGGAGCTGAGTGCAGGGGACCCAGCTGTCGTCTCCACACACAGGGCAGAGCTTAGGGCAGGTCTAGGCAGGTGCCGGGGCGTGGCAGAGGTCCCGGAGCGCAGAGGCTGAGACTCTAGGAGACGGTTCCGCCTTGGGGCAGGTGTCCGGCAGAGAAAACCCCCTGCTGTGCCTTTAACCTTTGAGCAGGGATGCTACCTTCAGATAAGTCACCTGAGAACCATACCTGCCCAGGTCTGACTCATCCTAAGAACCTCTGATTTCCCTGGACACGGGAGTTCTATGGAAATCAAAAGGCCTGGTCTCCAAACCCTCCTCGTCTTGCAGAAGTACGTGGAAGAGGCCGGGTGTCGGATGGCAGTGGTCGGGGCAGCGAAACTGGTCCCGGAGCAGCACCGAGGGCACCAGAAGGGACACACAGCTCCCACAGCTGCCCCCCAGATCTAGCCAGGCCACCCAACGCCCGTGTGTCACGCGGCCACTGAGTCAGCCAGGCAAGGCAGCCCCTGGCCCCCTGGTCCCTGGCGGCAGCTCTGGGCGGCACGTTGCCGGGAGGAGACTAGCAGGCAGACCCACAAAGGACAGGTGGCGGGGAGGCAGCCAAAGCAATCAGAAGCGGGCAGTAGGGGCTGGGGGTCAGGGACAAACTCTGACCAGGTGACAACTGACCAGGAAGAGCAAGGGAGGGAGGAAGCCCTGGGAACCTGGGGGGCGAGGGTCCAGGTCCCACGTCTCATTGCCCCCAGCCCCTCCTTCCTTAGGAGCGCACCTGCAGCTACGCACCTGAGCAGAGTCGAGTGGTGGGGCCTCAGGTGACACTGCCTTTCAACAGCAAGAAACAAATGGACCCCCTTCAGACTTCCACCTCTGTGCAGGAACCCAGGACACACCTCGCCCACTTTCCAAAGGAAAAGACCCCCACCCCAGTGGCCCTGCCCCCGCCCCCTGCAGCCTGCCCACCCACTGTGCACTCTCAAGAGCCCGCAGCCCGCGCTGACGCACACGGAACCCAACAGTGCGCTGAGTCGCGTGTTCGTTGCCTGGGACGTTCGCTCAGTGTTCAAATGCACACACACTTTGTGACTCGCACACAGGCGTGGTTACTATCTGTGCGAACCCCTTTTCTGTTAGCATTAGCCAGCGCTGGCGGCCAGCACGGCACAGAGGGCAGCCCCCGCCCCCAGCCGGCAGACCTGGAGCCGCAGAGGCCACAGAGTGAGGGGGCTGGGCTGCCAGCGGCCGCGTGGCGGTGCGGGCTCCCTTCACAGGACGCGGCACCTCACACCAGTTAAGATGGGGACTTTCATGTGCCATGTTTCTCACCAGGAAAAAAGTAGTTTTTAAAGTCAGACACACACACTTCAACAGACAGTCTGTCTGCCCTGCAGACTGCCTCCCTTCTTTGTCCCCCAACTGCGCAGACATGTGCCGAGTGTCCTTCTCCGCTTGGCCTTGCCTCCTGGGGCCAGGAGACACGGCACCACACCCACTCAAACGTTCTCTGAGCTCGGCAGCCACTGCCCAAGTCCCGCCGCAGCGGCACCTCCAGGAAGCGGCGGAGCAGACAAGCGTCTGTGTTGCAGTAACTGGGGAAGGTGACTGGAAGTGACGGAACGAACACCCTGCCCGTCCCGCTCATCAGGATGTTTAATGTGTGCTCGTGGTCTGGAGCTGTGTCCCCCAAACACGTGGCTGCCACGCACGGGGTCACGAAGGAAACAGATCCTGGGCATCGGCAGCGGGGGCGCTGCTTCCCATTCCTCAATTCCTAGAGCATCACACTGAGAACACGCAGAGGGCGAGCTGGGAGACGCACGGCTCCGCGCGGCACCGGTCAGCCTGTCCTGAAAACGCGATTGGCAATTCAGCCCGCTCCTCTCCTCTCCGGCAGCTGCTCCGGCACCGACCTGCCCCTCTGGCATCTCGCTGCATCTGCAGGTGGAACCAGCCCGAGCTAGGAAGACCCGAGGTCCGGGCACCGCAGCCCACTTTCCCAGTCTGGGAGAGAAAGGGAGCGGAGATAACAAAGGTAGACTCTGTCCAAACGCAAAGTCAGCGAAAGCTGACTTCACTTCCACCCCCAGCTGCTCTCTGACACCTGTCCCAGTGAGGTTTCCAAGTCACTGAGGTACATGACCGTGCAGCGGAACCAGACCTGGCTTGGTCCGAGTGCCGTGTGGCTTACTGGAGTTCTGAAACTCGAGCTCGAGTTCTGCCCACCGAGACAACAGGTGTCAGCCTCCGAGCCAGTGACAGCAGAACCGCCCTGAAGGAAAGCCCCCGCGGCAGCCTTCTCCCCTCCGAAAGGGCGCCCCCTGAAGCCAGCACCCCCAGTGCCGCAGGGCTCACATGCTCCAACCCCAAAGACCGCCTCTCTGGCCGCCACAGGAGGCTCCCTGGGCCCTCAGGCCCCCAACACAGCAGACGATGCAAATCACACAGAGCCCTGCTGGGGACGGGCTCTGATGTCCCCTGCAGTGCCCTGGACCTCCTCGGGCCACTGACAAAGGCACAGAATCACGCCGACACTAGCTGGTTTCCCCAGCTAGGCAGGGCACGCACCCACGGAACAGAGTAAAATTAGGCACCCTAATTACTAGACTGTCACAGAAAAAGCCGGAAAGGCCTTTTCTGTAAAAATGAATAGAAGTGACGGATTTCTCTATTTGCTTGCATTGTGATACACAACCTGTCTCTTATTATCAAGGCAGTCATTAAAAAGTGCTGTTGCCACATATGCAAATTAAATCATTAGTATTTTTCCCAATTACAGTAACTGACTATTTGTATTGCTGATCTATTCTCCCAATTTCCTTCCTTTAATATTAAAGTGATTGGAGATGCTTTAATAAGAAACACTCTCGCAACACAGAGCAATAACTTCCCTTCTCCCCCCTCCGATCCTGTAACTGCAGCCCCCACCCCCAACCCCGGGAGGCCTTGATTGGTCACACAGGGCCAGGCCCCGCCCCCCTCCAGTGGGAGCTTCCTCCCCCCGGGAGGACATGCCCGTTTCCTGGGGCCCCAACCCAGCAGCACAGGTGAGGTGCCAGCGGCCGCCAGGTGCCAAAGCACCTCCACCACCATCACTCCCACGCTGCCCACACCCCAGGCGTACCCCCCCCCGCCCCCCGTGAAGGTCACAGCCCCTGGGCAGACCTTTGTCTTGTCGTTCACACCTCAGCTCTGAGGGTTGACCCTCTGCGAGCCAACTTCCTGCCTGTGAGTCAGGGCTCAGAAGGGGTACACAGGCAGGCTGGCTGTCCCTGCACGGGGCTGGCCTTGCAGATGGATGAGATGGAGCGATGGCTGGGGCCCAGGGGCCAACACCGGTGTCCCCACGCCTGGCTGCTATGAAAACCAGACAAACACAGAGAAGTGCACGGTCCTCAGGGAAGTGACAAAGAAAAGGTCCTTTTCCAAATCCACAAACTGACAGGCTGACTGACTCCCACAGGCAGTCACAAAGCATTCCTCCCTGGAGTGTGTGACCGAGCGCCCCCAGGCCGTGACTTCGCAGCACATTTGCCAGACGCGGAGCCCAGACAAGCAGCAGGACTGCTGAGGCACGGCAGCCCGCAGCACAGGACGGAAGAACTAAGGCTGCGGGGCAAGGCTGAGGCCACAGCGGCCCGCAGAGCGCCCAGGACAGCCTTCTCTGGGGGCGCAGCAGGGAAACTCTCGGGGCTGCTGCAGGGTGCCAGGCCGGTGACCCCAGCTCCCTAGTCCAGGGGCACCGTGAGCCCGGGTGCAGGGACAGACAGAGATGCCCACCGCCCGCAGGCCACGGGGCATCCAGGCAGCCTCTTCCTCACGCCCCCTCCTTAGCCCGGGCACCTCGAGCTTGCCACCCAGGCTCCTGTGCTGCTGCGGTGGCCGAGGCCCCCCTGCTGTGGGAGGAAGCCCTCCCCCTTGTCCTCGTCCTTGTCCTCTGCAGGCCTCCCGGGGAACCCTGGGCCTCAGCTCCCCTCAGCCTGAGGCCTCCCAACCTCGTCCCACTGGGGCCTGCAAGGAAACGAGCTTGCGCTCTGCACACTGTGGCGGGGGCTGCTTTGAGCACTGAGTGGGGAGCAAGGGCTGCAGGAAACAGGGCTCTGCCTCAGCCCAGCCTCTGGGGTAGGCGCAGGGAGGCAGAGGGGCCACAGGGACCAGGCCCACAGGTACCAGCTGCTTCGTGTGTCTCGGCCTCAAGCTCTGAGAAGCCCTGCAGCTCCCACAGCTCCTGCTGCCCAGGCAGGGCAACAGCCCAGCCCCATTTCTTCAGAGTCCACCCCAGGACTAAGGGGCAGTGTGGCACAGCAGAACTCAGAGACCTTGACTGTGGCCGGGTCCACTTCTCACCACGAGGCACAGAAACGGTCCCAGCAGGGACTCCCAGGAGGCTGTGAGCACACCCTTGTCACTAAGGAATGGGAAGGGGGCCACTGGGCGCTTCTGCTGTTGACCCGGAACCGCCCCCACTCTGTCCCCCACTTCAGTAAAGCCTGGGGCCAGAGAACCCAGTCAGAGAACCAGTAGGTCCCCGCAGCCAGGCCACAGGACACAGAGGAGGAGCCTGGTGGGGGCAGACCCACAGATGAGACAGGAGGCCTGACTGCTGGGGTCTTCCAGACAACAGGGGGCCTTGCCATCTGGGGTCTGGGGGCAGCCAGGAGAGGAGGAGGGCCAACAGCACGGGGCCTGGAGCGGGCATGCAGGGGGCTCAGAAAGACTGTGGGTGCGACCCTGACCACACCCGTGGGCATCAAGGCTGCAGGCACCGGCCCAAGTGTGAGAGGAAGGGCATCGTCGTGAGGAGTGAAGGGCAGAGAGGTGAGAGGGCCACCTCCACTGCCAAGCCAGGGTGTCCTGCTGCTGCAGGAGCCAGGTAACAGGTCTCCGGCCACGCCCTCAAGGTCCTGCTGGGGGGGGCTGCAGTGGAAGAAGGGGGACCCCTTAACTGGAAGGGCCTGGGGGAGGAGCGCCGCCCGAGGAGGCAGGCTCCCTGGGTGCCCAGGGGAGGGGCCAGGCCCAGGGCCTGGATGACTCTGGCTGAGTGACAGGCTAGAGCCCTCCCCTGGATAGCGTGAGCGCACCCCGGCGTGGCGGCGCCCCAGAAGGCCACAGCACTGTGGAACGAGACCTGTCCGCACTCCAGCGTCTGTTGGACCTCCGCAAGGAGCCCCGACCCAAATCCAAAAGGGGAGCACGTGCCCCAGGGGCTGCGGTGGGGGGGCTGGCTGCAGCTGTCGGGGCCCAAGCAACCTGCGGCCCCTCAGACAGGTCAGTGCCCCGACTCCCACGTGAGAAGCCACTGTCCTGCCGTCCTGAGGAAGCCAAACTCATCAGGACTAAGACACCGAGGGTCCACGCCCAGGGGTGAGGCTGCACAGAGGGGGCTTTCCTCACACCAGCTGTCCTCGGATGCGCCTCATTCCAGAAACCCCGCTGCTCCCACTCAGCCGCAGGCGCACAGGCGGAGCAGAACCCCATGGGGCTCCGAGAGAGGGGCAGGCTTTCGCTCTTCCTTCAGGCCGCCCGCACGCGCATGCGCCTGTGTGCACTCCCACCGGCATGCATGTGCTGCCCTGGATGGGCACACCCTGTGTGCGTGAGTGTGCACCTGTCGGGGGTGTGGGGAGCGCTAGCCAGGGCGGTGTGTCTACAACCTCACTGGCTGAGGGAGAGGAGGACCCCGGTAACAGGAGTCCTGGATGAGGTCACCGCCCCGTCCATGGGCACAGGGACTGCACGCAGGGGTGGCCCCCAAGGGAGGCAGAAGGGTAGGAACCTCTTCCCGCCCACCCGGACCGAGAGGCCACCTGCAGCCTAGTCCCAACCTACGGGCTGCTGGTTCCTCACTGTCCAGCTGTGCCCCAGCCGGCAGGGGCCACAGGGCTGCCACCACTGACAGCAACATGACCCCCAGGAGAGCCTCCCCTCCCCGCCAGTGAGAGGCCCCGACCTCCCTGAGAAGGAAACCCTCGGGTGGGGAAGGCGAGGTCTGAGGGTCTCTCCTTCCCCTCTGGCTGGGATCCCCTCCACACCAGGGCACGTGCAGGACACACCTGCACCACCCTGCACCACGCAGCCCTCTGACCCAGAACACATCCCAGAACGAGCCCTGTACCTCCCACTTGGGCGTGGACAGTTGTGCCGCACACCCCCACCTGTGAGGAAGGAAAGACAGGAAAGGGCTCAGGCCCAGCGAGCACCCGTGACGCCACCTGCTTCTGCTTTGGTGTCAGTGGGGAGTGAGTGAGGGTCTCTGAGCCACAGGGCTGCTGAAGGACCCACAGCGGGACTCAGGAACCTCGCAGCACCCGGCACTGCAGAGACCCGGCAGGATGCAGCTGGGCGGGGTCCACTCAGCCTGCAGGGTCCACCAGCCTGTGGGCCCCTGAACCTAAGGCAGGGCAGCAGCATTTCCTTGCCCCGTGCCCTCAGCAGGTCCAGGAGCTGGGCCACGGCCTCCTTATCTTCATCCTGACAGCAAGTGTCCCCAGAGGAAATTCTCACACCCACTCTGCAGGTAGGAAGACTAAGGCACAGGGAAGCTGGGTAACTGACCACTTACACACTGGAGGGCTGTGAAGCCCAGATTTTTAGCCCATCTATCTGATCCCAAAGCACATCCCTTCCCACACAGCCCATGCCTGCAAAGAGGCAGATGGAAGGAGGGGGTTTCCGGAACTGCCAGACTTGCACTCGCCCTTCCCAGGATATCCTCAGCACCTGCCCCCTCCGCACGGGGCAGGGGCGCTTCCCAGTGCACCCTCAGACAGCTGCCTTGGTCCCCTTGGGGTCCCCAGATGCACAGCCCTGAGGGCAGCGGGACTGGTCAGGGAAGCCGACACCACAACCAGCTGCTGGAAGACACTGAACCACTCAGCACATTCTGTGTGCTGAGCCACAGTGACAGTTCAGAGGTGGTCAGGTGGCCCAAGGCAAATGAAGCAGAGTGAATCCAAGACTTTTGCTGGGACAAAGATACGCTTTCCTGGTGCCACAAACTAGCAGGTGCACAGCCCTGAGGGCAGCTGGCAGGACGCTCTTAGGACCAGAAGGCAACTCTCCCAAAACGATGAAAAAAACAAGCCTGTCTCAGTGACAGCATGGAGGAGCTGGATCAAGCCGTACCTGGGCTCCTTCACCTGCACTTTCCCAAAAGCAAATCAATCAGTTCCCTGCAGAGTGCTCTCTGAACCTGCTGTGGAGGATCCTCGCTGATGCAGAGCTACCGGAAACACCCTCCGGCTCAGGACTGAGAGCCACTCACAAAGACGTTCCCTTAGAGTGTCTTTCCCACCACCCAGGGAGGACTGACCTGGTCTCCACGCCCCTCCACTCACCAGAGATTACCAGTCCTGTGACAGTCATAGCTGCCCCTGCACACACACCCACAGGGCACAGAAGCACCCAGACTGTCCATCTCCAAGCCCCCAGGCCTGCGCCCCCAGAACCCAAGCACCCAGGCCTACAGACTCCCTCCAGCCACGGCTGCCTCAGGGAGTGGCCTTCCCTCGTGCCGTCATGGGAGGGACAAACGCTCTGTCCCTGACGCTCCCTGCTGGCACATGATAAAGAACAGAAGGGAAGTGGGGCAGGGACACCTGCAACCAGCTCTGCAGCATACAGCCACCGTCCAGGACACCAGGCAGTGCTACAGCATAAAGACCGGGCAGAGAGTCTCCCTCATGCCAGCTCACGGTCACCCTCAGGGCCAGGGCCCGCAGCCACCCTGGCCTAGGGACGCATCCCACCTCAGCCAAGCCAGGCACAGCGGGACAGCATGACCACAGGCAGCCTGTGTGCAGGACACAGAGCAGAGCCCCCCCGCAGTCGACAGGACACCACGTGCTGTGCAAGGTGCCGCTGAGCTTCCGAGAACAGGTCTCCTAACAGCGCCAGCGAGGACAGCGGCAGACGCTCACTCCCAAGCGAGGCCCTGCGGGAGGCGCTTGCCCTGTGGGACTGGAGCACACGGATGTGGGCAGGGACGCTCTGAGCTGGCACAGGGGCCTCTGGGGGCCTGAGGCGTGGCCCCCTCCCACCGCCCAGCAGACCTGAGACCTGCCCTCAGAGAAGGGTGGGGAAGGGCAGAGCCTCGGGGAGCGGCCCCCGCTTGTCACCCCCTCTGCCTCCCCGCAGCTCCCAGGAAGGAGCCCATCTCTCACCCTACAGACAGGACTCGCGGCAGCAAGGCGACACCCGACAGCCCACGGGGTCACGGCAGTGGAGTGGGGTCTCCACCCAGGTCTGCCTCAACGCCCATGGCAGCCTCGGCCCCTGGAGCCATGGGAAGGCAAGATGTCCGCAGCACGGACACCCTCCCGGGCGCGACGGGCAAGTCAGCACCACAGTGGGCAGAGCCTGCACCTCCGCCCTTTGTCCCGAGCCTGCCAAGGAGCCTAAGGCGGAGGAAGAAAGCTCGGGGAAGGGCAGAGCCCACTGCGCGCCTCTCTGCCCCTTCAGCTCCGTCCTCGGCTTCATTAAAGAATTCTGAAAATAATAGCTTCCCCCAAAGGCAGCCCACACTTGGCTCAGTGCTGAGCATTCTGACGCAGAAGGACATTCTTCTTCAGGCTATGAGCTGGGACACATTTCACACTGCTGTTGCTAGCTAACTCCTCACCCCGAAGGGCTGGTCGCCCTCAGCCCGGGGAGGGGCCAGGGGTGACCTCAACGCTCCACCATGGCAGAGGGGGTGCGGGGGGAGGTGGCTCTCAGCAGTGTGGGCCAGGATGCCACTTCCAGCTGTCCAGAGCAAGGCAGGTCGCCAGCCCACACGCCCTCAGCCTCCTGGAAGTTAGGAAGTGGCAGGTGGGCTGCCGCCCAGGCTGCCAATGCAGGATGGGCCCCGGTGGCCCCCACGATCAAAGGCAAACGCCGATTTGGAGGAGGTGCCCGCAAGGAGACCAAAGCTGGGACTGAAGTGCCCCAGCGCTGTGTCCCTCGCCGCGTCCCTCCAACCCTGGGGTCCAGAGGGGAATTACGACCCAGCCCTTAGGCTGACAAAGAAAGGTTTTCCAAAGAACGGGAACTGCAACCAGCCATTACGACCTTTTCAGTGCAGAATCGGCCATCAATTTACGTCAGAGTGGGTGAGTCCGCTGCAGCGCCTGCCACCCCGCGTGGCCACACTCCCAGCACTTGTCAGTTAACCGCAGCCCGTGCCGGTGGGGGCCCTGAGGGATGACTGTGCCTCGCTGGGTGTCCACAGCCCCAGAGGTGGGGTGGGGTGTGGTGGGGTAAGGACCGGCCCCCTCGGAACTCTGTAAGCCCTTCGCCCTGGCAGGTCTCGAACACCAGTCCCGAGGGGACGGCCACACACTCTGCTGACCTGCTCTCGGAGCCTCATGTCGGGCAGACCTGCCAGGTCCCACTTTCTGCCATGACACTCGCAAGACGCCCTGCGGGGGGCCAAGGGGGGCCGAAATCAGCTGTTGACTCCAGATGCACAAATCAAACAGCTGGATTAGAAGCTTCTCGGGTCCTTTCCAGAATGTTCTCTAGAATGATTCCTAGGGCACTCAGGTCCTGACAGCCATGCCAAGGAGTCCGGGACCTAGAAGGCGGCTCTCAGTGACACTGGCTGAAAGAAGATGGGGCAGAAACAGCTACCTCCCATCAGGCCGAGGCCACCCTGGAGACCTTAGTGACAGCGTCACGGTCCCCGCATGTGCCCCAGAGACGGCTGGCCGTGCACCCCGAGTCCCTGCTGGGAAACAGAAGGGACAGAAGCTGTGTGCAAGGGGCAGCAGGGGCTCAGCAGAGGTGAGCCAGCTCGGAGCCGCCGGCGCCCAGCCGTGACGGCCCCACTGCCCTGCAGCGGCCCACAGCTCTGGCTGAAAAGCAAACCCCCCCGCCCCCGTGCCCAGCCCAGCTCCAGCCTCCCCACCCCGTGGGCCCCGGCCCCGGCCTCGAGGCCTGGGCACCTGTGTGGTGCCCTCTTCCTCCACAGCCCCCCAGAGCCTGAGCTCCTTGCAGGCAGGGACCAGGCCTCCCCGATGGAGACTGGGGTCACAGGACCTGCCAGTGCCTCTGCCACCGAGTCCCCTGCAGGGAGCATTTCACTGTTTACTTGGGGTTGTGTGCAGGCTTAAGATTTGACAAATAACCACTGTCCAATGAAAAGCTCCGGGAAACACTCCCAGTCCCGAAGCACCACCCTGCAGCGGAGAGAGGCCACGGGGGTCACTGAACGGCCCTCAGGCCTGAAGAAGGCGATCCAGCAACAAGAACCAGACAGCAGCGGTGCCCCAGGGGCGGGACGCAGCTCCATCACTGAGGCACACGCCCACTCAGAAGGCTGCCGGGCCCTGGAACTGATTTATTGTTTCAAGCACAAACATCAACCCAACAAAGCACTTGACTCGCAGACGGAATACTTCATCAGCAGTAGTAAACTCACGCAGCCCAGCACTCACGTCTTTAAAGAGAGCAGACTCCAGAACGTTTATGGACACGACCAGGGTAAGTCGTCATATTGAAATTGGGAGGCTAAATAAGAAATGACCAAACAGTAACTCCAAAGGGAACAAATGAGAAGGTGCCATGAATAAAAGCGGAGGCTGGCCGCCCAGAACCCTGGAGCCGGCCCAGGTCCGGCCCGTGCACCGCCCCCCGCCCCCCCCACCCCCGGCCCGGGGCTCAGCGCCCCATCTGCCACTTGACAGCTGTGTGTCAGGGGCCCTGCCTCCTCCTGCTCCTCCTGCCGGGTCGCAGGGCCCACTGCACTTGTATTTACAGCATCTCCCTAAAAGCAGACCACCCCCAAACCCCGAGGCTCCCAGACTGAGGCCAGGAGGGGACAGGCAAGTGCACAGCACAGGCAGGCCTAGATCTGGCTCTCGCCCCCAGGGCCCACTCAAGCCCTTCCCTCAGCGACACACTTGGTCACTCAGGGAACACCTGCTGCCAGTCCCTGGACCAGGGCAGGTGGGAGGCCCTCAGCCCCAGGAGCCCCAGTGAGTAAGAGGTGACACTGACCCACTGATGTCACAAGCTATTGAGGTTGCACAGCTGGACCCTGTTCGGAAGGAGAAAAGATGTCAGGGCTGGCGCAGTAGGGGGACCAAAGGGTGAGCGTGGATTGGGGGTGGGGACAAGGGGGATGATGAGAGGTAGTTCCAAGAAGTGAAAGAGCGTGTGCAAAGGCCCCGGGGCCACAGGGGTGTGCAGAAAGCCAGGCAGCCAGCAGGGGAGGCCACAGCTCAGCCGACAGCCCTGTGCCAGCAGAAGAGGCTGGTGGACAGAGGCCCACAGCAGACAGACCTCCTCCTGGTCCTCAGAACAAGGAGCCACGATGGGGCCAGAGTGAGGAAAGGCAGGTCTGCTTCTCATCTGGACCACTTAGGAGACCGTGCAGCACGGACTGTGCCGGACACACCCAGGCCCGGGAGGCCAGCTCTCTGCTCCAAGAGCTCACGAGCTAGTCAGAGAAACAAATCCCTGAATTCTTCTGATGCTAAGCATGTTTACCTCCCTCCCGGGGCCTGGTTTTCCTCCTCCACAGACAAGCAGGGTTGTTTCTCCCCCGATGAAAACATCCGCTTTCTTTTTAAAAGTATTGTATGCTTACAGCAGAGGTATATGAATACCACTGTACGTAAAACGGCCACCGAAGTCCCTCACAGCCCATTTCCCGGAGACCCCCAAAGACCACCATCATCACTTCAGAGACCCAAGTACTTTAAAAAAGGGGGGCCCTGGGTACCACTCAGGACTTGCTTTCCTAACCCCGTGCCCCCCTGCCGCCTGTGGCCCGGAGCCTGCACCCAGACTCACCCAGGACCAAGGCCCCACGACATCTTTCACAGGCATCGCCTCTGTAAATAACGTGGCGGAAGGGGCTGTGCAATCCTGGGCGTGCAACGCCCACCGCTTTCTCTCCTGAGAGTAGACACTCCCGCCAGCAGAACCGCTGGGCAAGGGGAATGACCACCCACAATCGGACAGACGACTGTGCTGGAGGGTAACTAAGGAACCACGAAGATGTGCTCTCCACAGGGCAGGTAACAACCACCGACACTCTCGTCGTGCCCACGACACGCGGGGCCCTGTTCTGAGCACCAGGCGGATATTAACTTACTTCCACTCCTCAAAACCACGGGAGAGAGAAACTGTCATCATCACCACCAGCAGGGGTTATAGAAACCTGACCTTTGCTCACTGGGCAGCACAAAGGGGCCCGCCGTCCAGCTAAACACCCTCATCAGTGAAGCTCAAGGTCTTCACACCACCACCATGGCCCCCGCGGTTCGAGTGCTTCGCTCCTTGGGCCCCAGGGAGGCTCACCTTTGCAGGCCGGTCCCTGAGAGCCCTGTCCACGCCAACAGGCCCGCTGCTGGATGCCGTGTCTCCCACTGCCCCTCAACCTCACTTATGGAGTCTTTTGCCAAAGAGGATTTTCTTTAATACTTACAGTGTTAAATCTCTCAACATTTTTTCTTCAAGATTGCTAGCTTGGTATTATAACGATATATTAAATTAGTGGCTTTTCAAAGTTTTAGGTCTGTGGAGGGCTTTCTTCCAATGCAACCTTCCACGGGGGTCCCCCAGACACACACAGAGAGCCGTGGGCACCGGGCATCGCCCACCACTCTCACCTGGCCCCGGCAACTTCGGGGCCTATCCAAGCACACCAGGCAACCACTGCGGCCCAACGGCTCGCTGAGGCCCCCCCAAGCTCTTCGGCCCACACGGGGCAGCAGACGCCCCGAGACAGCCAGAGCCGCCGGCCGCACGCTGCTGCAGCTCAGTGTCCTCTGGGACGGCGCCAACACCAGCGAGACGACACCAAGCCCACAGAGGTGTTCCGCCGTCTCCTCCGAGAAGCCAGGCTCCCCTACACAGAGCTTCGTCTTCAAGACCGTCCCCGGCCTGGAAGCAGAAGCACAAGGAGGGGCCAGCACTGGGGATGCGGCGTGACATGGGGTGGCAGATGCCACATCTTCACCTCTGTCTCAGGTCCCTACCCTGCAAACTGGGGACAGGGAGGCAGCCACCTCACGGGCTGTGGGGAGAGAAGTGGGGACTACGTGGCACGTGGCCCCAGTACACGCTCACTGAAAGTCAGCTGCCGGGCTGCATGAGTGTGAGGGTCTCCTCCCAGGAAACGCCCTCTGGCTTCTGAACTGGCCGATGCAGACACTGATCTGTCCCCAGGTTTTAAAGGCGGTCACCATGGAGGTGACCGGTGTAGGGCACTGCGCCTTCCAGGAGGCGAGAAGGAGACACGTCGGGAAAGATGAGCAGCAGAGAGGCCCTGAGCCACTGCCGACGCCATGCCCCCAGGGCTCCCCAAACAAGCCCACACAGCCCTCCTCCCCACCCACGGAGGCTGGAGAAGAAAAACATGACCTTATGAGAAGAGCTCACGGTTGCTACTTCAGCACCCCCCCCCCCCCCCCCCCCCCCCCCCGGAACGAGTCGCCCTATAAACACCCGCTGGTAAGGTCTGCTAACGCTCAGCAGCACTTGTGACACCAGCCCCTCATCTGACCTGGACCAGATGATGCTGTACCTTCCTCTAAGGTCAAGGCCAAAAGCACTGAGCCCACTGCAGTCCACAGCACATGCTGACCATCTGAGGTCAAAACAAAGAGCTCCTCCAAATTCCATCCCTGCCCCCCACATCAGGACCAAAGTAGGGGCTGCAACCAGTGGGGCAAGGACTTGCCCTCCAGCCACAGAAGCAGCGGCAGAGGTCCAGCTGCTCAGGCCACAGAGTCAGGTTCCGAAGCCCAAGCTCCCACGGGGACCGGGCACCCTGGTCCCCGGCTGCACAGCCGAGGATTCTAGTCCAGGGCCCCAAGGGCCAGCACGGCCCATGGCTGGCGGCCTCCTGGCAGCGACAGTTGCCCTTCCTCCCCTGCGCCTGGCTGCCTCCGTGCATCAGGTATTAATCTACTACTCATGGCAGCTTCCGAGCCATGAAAGCCCAGCCGTTTTCAATAGAGAACGGTATGGACGAGTTCTACAGGAGTGACGAAATGTTTCTTCAGCTCTGGCAATTAGGACGGCACAAAGTCCCCTCTCCCCTGGTGCCACCCCCAACATCAAAGGATGAGAATTCAAAGCCATTCATGCTGCATTGAAACCTCACAATGAAGCTGGAAAATGGAAGTCGATTACTGGGCATAAATATGCAGTAGTTAAAAGGAAAGAGTTATAACGAAATTAAACTGCAGCAACCCCACAATGTGTGGAAACTTCCAGAACTAGAGTCTTCCCAGTAAACACCAGGAGAGGCACCCTCCAAAAGCAGGTTCCAACCACGGACAGTCAGGATCAGCCTCTGGCTGCTCAGGGCCGGGGTGGCACGTTCTGCCGATCTTGCTACAGCCCCCGGGCCTCAGAGAACATGGCATTTGGAGGTTTTTATTTTGCACAGCTGCGAAGCTGCTGACCACAGAACATTCTCTCTGGCTCAGGGCTGTGAAGGCCACATCTGTCCTTGGTCCTTAGGCCTTCCAGGCTTAGAGCTGTCCAATCACCCACCCCACCCCAGCCCCCTGGGTCTCCCTGGGGGCTCTCCTGCAGCCAGGGCCCCCGGGCAGGAGACAGAACCCTAAAGAGGGCAGTGTGACACCCGCCTGCGGCAGAAGCCCTGCTCCTTTTCTGATTGATCACTGCTCTTTTCAGGAAGGCATTTGATCTTTAAAATAAAAGCCCAGAACCCAGAATGCTGCAGAAGTCGTACAATGTGACAGGGTGTGTGTTTTTAAAGCAGGAAAACACTTCCCTCCCACACAAATGTGAGTTCTGGGGAGAGATGCCACAGATCCGAGTGAGCAGACCAGCCGGGAAAGCTGGATCAGTCTTATAAATAGACAACCGAACACAGATTTCAGAATTCTCAGAAGCTACCTGAAAAAAAAAATTAAATCTCACATATTTTCGATATCCCAAACTCCATTCTGATGAAACTTCTAGCAGGGTGGCATTTTGCATTTCCAATGATAATAGAGTAATTGTGTTGCCATAGTTACAGCAAAATTCTGCAATAACTTTTGTTGCTTTGCAATCCCCGTCATGTATATTTGTGTACAAGCAGCTGAGTTTCCTTAATTCAATGTCTCTCCCTCTCCCCAGTCACCGACCGCCACCCCTCCTGACTAAATTGTGAAACCGCCACCACCACAGCCGGTCCTTCACCAAACGCACGGAATTATCAGAAGCAATTAAAACCCCAGGTAACCACGACACAGACGGAAGAAAAAGTGAAACCAGGCCCAGGTGCAGACCCACCCGCACTGCCCCCTCCCGCTGGGCTGGCGCGGGGAGGGTGTTTACGTGTTTTCTCCCGGGCCTTCCATGCTTAGGTGGTTTGTGGGAACAAACAGAAAAGCCCGGGTGGAGGGGAGAGGAGGCGAAGTAACTGCCAGGCCCTCCCCTCCCGCGCCGGGGGCAGGCAGCGCGGCTCTCAGCAAGCAGCGAGGTAGGTCTCTACAGTCATGCAATTAGGATTTAGTTAAGAAAGCCATTAGTTTTAAAATAACTTAAGTTTAATTTCTACAACGCTTTATTTGAAAATTGTGTCACAGCAGGTCAATTTACAACATGCAATAAAAAAAACACTTATATCAGCTGCTGCAAGTTATTACAAATTTCTGATGTGCATTAAATGAGTACACTGGGTTCCACCCCCGGCCTTTCAACGGATCCGCACGGTCTCCCGCTGTAACAGTGTCAAATAATTCAACGTTAAATATAAATACGAGATAATTTGCTTGTAATTCCATAGTGTGTTTTGGCAACGCCGGAAGACGGGGCTCACAGCCTCGGGGCAGGACCCGCCCCATCTCAGCCGGTGCAAACCCTGCGGACACCCGCTCGAGATCTCGGGCCAGGGCACCCACGCGGCGCGACGGCGCACCCCACGCCGCGGGCCCCGGGAGAGACGTTTTTCTGCAAACTCACAGCCTCGACAAAGTTACATAAACGACGCCCGCCGGGCTCGGAGAGCCCCCGGCCCACCTGCCGAGGGCTCGGCCTGGCCGGGCGGCGGAGGAGCCCCGCGACCCCAGAGGCCAGCGGCCAACCCGGCCCGGCCCCTCCCGGCCCTAGCGAGCGGCCGTCGTAGCGCTTCGGCTGCAGGGAAAGGTCCAGCCCGGCTCCGGCTCCCGCTCCCGAACCCCCGCGCTGGGCGGCGCGCTGGGCGGCGCGCGCGGCCTTGGCGCACGGGCCGGGGCCGGGCTGGGCCGGGGGCGCGGACTCGGCGTCCACCTGCCGGGCCGGGCGGCGGGCGGGGGGCGTGGAGGCCGGCGGCCTGCCGGCGGCGGCGGACAATAGCCCTGGAAAGGGCCGGTACGCTTACCGCGGCGGCGGGCGGGGAGGCGGCGGCGGCGGGCGCTCCGAGCCGCATCTCCTCAGCCTGCGCCGCCACCACCACCGCCGGCGGAGAGCGGGCGGGCGGGCGCTCGGGCGGCGGCGACAGCGGGGACGCGGCCGCGGCGCGCCGGGCCCAGGCGGCTGAGGCGGCGGCGCGGCGGGCGGGCGGGCGGCGGGCGGGCGCGCGGGCTCGAGCGCGGGCGGCGGCGGGGACGGTGCTCCGCGGCGGCGGCCCCACAACCTCCCCTCCTCATTCACAAAAAATTGACCCACGTTGAACCATGATGCTGCTCCCCCCTCCGGCACCGAACCGGGTCCTGATAGGCCAGGCCCAACGCCCGTCAGCCGTCAAGGCCCCGCCCCCTTACCGAAGACTCTGCAACCGTTGGCTGCGGGAACCTTGCATCACCTCCCCTCTCGGGCCCCTCCCCCTGCCCGGTTTCTAATGAAGAGCTCGTCAATTACGGCTCGGCCCCGCCCTCAGCCCGCCCGGCCTGAGAGCCCGGCCGCCCTCCCATTGGTTCTCTGGCATTCGGGGTACAGCCCCGCCTGCTCCCGCCCCTCGTCCCTCAGCGGCCAACCGCCAGACCAGAAACCTTAGGAACGGCAGAGATGCTCCACCCCTGCCCGCCTTCCCCCACATGTCCTGTACCCTATTGGCTGCCGGAGCTGCCAATCCCAGGGGGCGGAGCGACCGAAGGACGCTCCAGGCGCCATCCTCTGGGGCGCTTCGCTGTTCCCAAAGCACATAGAGCTAGTTCGGGTAGTGAGTGTAAACACTGGCCTTCGCCCTGGCCATCCCCTCTCCGCACCCCCAAAGAGCTATCCCGCGCTGGCCCAGCGGACACAAGCGCGTGCCCGCCCGCTTAGCGGGCGCACGCCGGAGTTGGAGGCTGAGGCGGGGAGCCTGCGGGGCCTGGCCACGGCCTCCATTTTGGGTACTGGCAGGGGTCACGTGCTGCTTGCTGCCTGCTCCCAGATTCGCTGGGGCGGTGGGAAGGGGTAGCACGCAGGCGCGGCGGGACCCGCCCTGCCCCGCGGCGGGAACGCGGTCGGACCAGCGCCGCGTCCCGGCCGGTGGGCCTTCCCAACGGGCGTGGAGCTGGCCGATCGCGCCTGCGCCGACGGGACCGGGCCTGGCCGCGAGAAATTCGAGCACCGTGGGGGTTGCGGTCGCGCCTCCGGGGTCAGAGTGCCAAAGACGACGGGCACTCACGGTGAAAGTAGCCTCATCAGTGCTTCTCGAGGGTCACCAATGGCTCGTTTGCCCCAGTGCTCAGCATTTTAAGACTGCTGGTGGGGTGGTTTGTGCTGTACCCCA
This sequence comes from Artibeus jamaicensis, assembly GCF_021234435.1. NCBI lineage: Eukaryota > Metazoa > Chordata > Mammalia > Chiroptera > Phyllostomidae > Artibeus > Artibeus jamaicensis. The sequence continues at coordinate 5,089,217 of NW_026522020.1, forward strand.
CGAAGGCCCTTCGGGGGCCCCGTGAGCTCAGGAAGGCACCTGAGTCGGCAGCCCGTACAGGGTTTTCGACGCACACCCCCCCCCCGGCCGTTTCATTTCTGCGCACTGCGACCCAGCTTTTCAGCCTCAGTGGCCAAGTGTGTTTCAGAACCTCGACTGTTCAAGAGAGCATGTGGAGCAACGCGGGGCTGTGATCCCAGGGGCTCCAAAAACTGAGTTTTGCTGTCTTAGCCTGTCCTGAGTGTTCAGACCTGCGTGGTGGTAGCACTGTAGGGAGTTCTGGAGGGAGCCTTGCCAGAATAAAAGACTAAGTCATTGGCATTCAAATTGCAGTACTTTATAATTGTTTTGTTTATAAAACACTTCCTTTAATCAAAGTGGTGTGTGGAATCTATATTCTAAATTAAAAGGGTTGTATAATTTGCTTACATAAAACCTATACCTTCAGGATACTTGGAAATCTCAGCACGTTTCAGAACAGAAAAAGGTGACTATGGCTTGAAAGACTTAAGATCTTAAAGACCAAATTTGGTTAACTGTGTTGGTGCCTCACTAAAGCAGCTTTTTTTCCTAGAAAGCAGAGTCTAGGTAGATCATTTTAAAACTCCATCCAAGGATTTTTTTCTCTCTGAAGTACCAAAATGTCCTTACTTGTTACGCTCGGATAACACAAACCAGAAGGCATGGTACTGGGCCCAGAGTCCAAGGGAATACTCTGTCCGCAGGCAGGATGGGGTGAAACGGGAAGAGGACTTATCTTGAGAACTCCGTCAGCAAAGAAGAGAAGTCGGTGGAGAAATTACCAGAGGTGACTAGGTTATCTGAAATTACCTGCTGGATTACCGGAGGGAGGGGAAGGGCCGGCCAGGCTCGGACACCTGCAGTGGGGTCAAGAGGAAAAGACACTGATAAGCCTTCATCACTCATTAACTTGCACTCCAGCGCGTCCGAGTTTTACGGCCCAGATGCCTCTTCAGCAGAGAAGCAGCAGTGTTTCCGTCTCATTCGGAAGCAGTCCTTTGTGGTGTTATGTTCTTTTGTTTTGTAACGAGGACTTGGAATTGTTTTAACTGCAGCACAGAAAAATCAGAGAGCAGGTCAGCTTAATTATCACTCTTAGAGTAACCCTGGAGGCAAATGGCGCTGAACCTCCACTAGGGGCCTGGGACGGCCTGGCCTGAGGGAGGCCAGCAGGGGTTGGCCAGTGCGTATTTGTAGGCCTGTTCTTTTAGAAACGAACAGAGATAACTTTGAATATCATTCTTGCTCAGTGATTCTTGGGGGAAATGTAGACTAAAATACAATATTCAAAATAAAAATCCACAATTTTACAGTGTTATAGCTATCTTGAGATAGATAATAAGCAAGGACCCAGAGAACCTAGGCATTCTAAGTAGAAAGGCCCACTCGGAGGTGACTGGGAAGCACATGACAGTGAGCAGCAGAAGGTTGTAAGACGCAGCTGGAGGAAGCCTGCACTAGCGGCCTGGCCGCGGCGGAGCAGCATGCGCACCGAAGGGCCGCACGCGCACCGAAGGGTCGCACACACTGGGAAGGACCAGTGGCTGAGGAACTTTCCAAGGATGAGAACGAAGATACAGGGTTATTTCACAAATGAGTAAAAGTGTGCAACAATCAGGAGAACGTGCATCTCAGTCCCCAACTGTCTCTTTTACCAGCACAAAAGGAGAGAGGCCTGCCTGAGGGTCACAGGAGAGAAAGAGTTCTGGGACAGAAGCCCAGGCAGGACTGAGGTAAAGGTAGAGTTTCACACCAGGGCATAAGGGGGCCCGTTGCTGTGTGCAGACAGGCCTCACCCCGGCTCCCTAGGGCCCCTCCAGGAAAGACGTGCCTGTGAGTGCCGGGCCCTGCGGGGAGAAGAGCCCACCTGCCTTGTCTAGAGGAGGAACTTAGGGGCCTACACGCTGTGTGTCTCCAGGTCTGACGGGCTGTCTGGCTGAAGGAGACTGTCCGCAGCCGGGAACAGACACCCGAAGCAATTGTGCTGCACAGGGAAAGGAAGCCCTGACATACAGCTGAGTGAGAGGGGGCTGGGGGGGGGGGGGGACAGCCCAGCACCAGGTGACGCCCACCCCGGGTTTCATAGGAAAGTACAGAGGACCAAGCTCAGGGTTTTCTTTCAGAAAAAAAAAAAAAAAAGAATCTGGGTATTAACATACTTCCAACAGAAATAAAGACAGCTCTGATGATTCAAACTTTTTTAAAAATCTAGAATTGTAACTGCAGCTGGCCCCTGGGCAGTGGCTGGGATGGAGGGGCAAGCCAGGCAGGCCACGCACATAGGCAGCCACCAGGGCCAGGTTGTCGTGTCCCAGGGAAACCGTTGGCGGTACCCCCGCAGGCTCGGTGGGGTCCTGGTGTGGACTGTAAATTACATGCTCCCTGGTCGACGCCGGGAGTGAAGAAGGGCGTCAGGGAGCCGGCAGGAAGACCTCTGGGGAGGAATTTCTTAGTCCCAGCACAGGAGACCAGCACCTCTGGGTCCGGGAAGAGACGCCAGTGGTGGTCCCCAGGGTGATGGGGAGGACCAGCAGGAAGCCCCAGAGCAGCCCGAGGGCCGGGGGCCAGAGGCCAGTGGAAGCTCACAGGGTCTGAAACTTGACAAAAAAGAGGAAACCAAGCTGCCAGTTCAGTCAAAGCTGCCCTGTGTGCCCCGCACCTCCACACATGTGGTCTGTAGCTGCTGGACTTCAGAATTCCTCCTCCTCGGGGTCATGCCAGAGTGGAGGCCACGCCCCGACTGGCCCCTCCTTCCCTCTGGCCCACCGCACACCTGCTTGCCTGCAGACACCCTGGCCCACGGTCCAAGTTCCTCCTCACCTTCAGTGCTGACGGACCTGAAGAGAGGTACCCGTGGGAAATGGGTTCTGCTGTTTGCGCAGGGAATCCTGGGCCCCGGCTCCCTGGGGCAGGGTCTAGAGCAGGGAGCATGGGTCCCACAGGCTTCTCTCTGGGGAAGGATATGCCGGAGTGGGGCCGGGCAGGTCCTGGGGAGCCTGAGCCCAGGGGAAGGTCCCTGCTGCTCAGGTCGAGGTGCCGACGAGCCCAGGCAGACAAGCCCTGGGCCAGGAGGAGGTTCTGCAGCAAAAGAGTGTGAGGGTTCCTGCTGCCAGCAGTGGGGACAGCAGGCTGAGGATGGCACCTTACCTTTGTCACAGCGATGGTCCCACTGAGAAGCAGGAGCCAGGGCAGCCTGGTGAGAATAACACCAGCAGGATGTAAAGTGCCTACTATGAGCCAGGAGGGTTGCCAGCAGCGCCAGTGGGGGACTTAGCAGAGAGCCAAGCAGGCGAATCGGGGCTGCTGAGCGGTAACCCAGCCAGAGTCGAAGGCCGTGCATGCTTTCTGGCGGTGCCCAGGAGCCCACGTGCAAAGACATCTGTGCCTGGATGGAGGCGAGGTCCATGGGGGGATGGAGGACAGAGGGATGGAGACGCTGAGGGCACCTTCTCCGCAAGACTGATGGGAGTAACACGCACACACAAAGCTCACTGTCTTCCTAGACACTCTGACTCTCAGAATTACCGCAGGGACTGTTTGCAACCCAAGGACCCCGTGACACCTGGGACACCGATGCACCAACAGCTGTGAGGTATTTGTGGAGACAATTATGGAACTTTGTCGACAGACACTTAAAAAGGACCCAAATGACTGGAGACGCGCACCGAGTCCCGTCCTTTCTGAATCGTGCGATTTCTTTCATAGTTTAAATGTCTGAGAAATATGTGTTAAAAGTGTCGGGGCCTCAGCTTTGTGTCGGGGGTCACGGGTCAGCTGGCGAGACCTCTGCTTCCTCCTGGAGCAACAAACAGAGGTGTGTGCATCTCTCGCTCAGAGGCACCTTGGGCTGAACAACTCCACCGGTGGGAAGGCTCGAGATTGTAAAGATGGGTTCTCTCACCGATGTGTTTCGTAATTTAATGCAATTTTTTGTGAGTTGCTTCTGGAAATCGGTGACCAGCTAAGAGCCCAGAACAGGCAGGGCAGCGTGGTGAGTCCATGGGGCGGAGGTTGGGGGCAGGGGTGTGTAACCAGGGGTGCAGGACTCTTCTGAGGTTCGGGAGTCGGACCATGTGGCGCTGGCTCGGGCCGAGCAGCGTAACGGAATCGAGTCCAGCAGCGACACCCACCTCTGTGGGGACTCGATCTCTGACGGCAGCCGCGAGGCACGGTGGTAGGAGGACCGTAAATAACCAGCACCGGCAGGATCAGTTAAGCTGAAACAAAACAGAATCCGATCTCAGGCCAAACAGAAAAATGTGGCGGGAGAAAAATCTATATCTAAAAAAGCAAAACTTTAAAGTTATAGAAGTAGACATGGGATGAAGTTTTATGATCCATCGAAGAATTTCTTAGGGAGATTCCTTTTGCAGAACACAAGAGGCATAAACCACAAAGGAAAACAGTAACGAACCAGACACCCCTGCTCCATACCATCGGATGTGTCTGGATCCAGGTCGAGCTGTTTTGAAACATGCTCTTTTTTTCTGTTTTTGAACCAGCCCCATAAATTTCATTTCTTTCTTCGGTTCCAACCAATTGTACATTTTCTTCCCAACATTCCCTAGCAGAATAGGAATCATTAAATAGCCTTCCCTTTATTAAGGCAGCAGGTCGCTCTCTGCTCCATTCAGAAAGTGCCCCCCCACCCCCACCTGCCTCTGCAGAGCTGGAGCCTGCGTCTGGGGGCCTCGGACTGACCCCCCCGGCCTGCCGGGGACATCGGAGTGGCCCCTGCAGTCACTGCACAAACATAGTCACAGGGCATCTGCTTCTTTATTTTAATTTTGTTTTTTTCCACTAAAATATTCAAGTGAGAAGCATTTGGAGATTTATATTCAGGGCACAAGGCCAAGTGGCATCGGAAGTACTTCGTTGTTAAATTAATTTTCCTTGGCTCCTTCCTCCACCATGACAAAGCCGGACCTGCACCACGGGTCCTGTCGGGGGTGGATGTCGCCTTCCCTGAACACTATCGGCAGTGGCCACCGGGAGGCCCGAGGGCTGGCCGCTCGGCTTCTCCTCCCATCTCACTTTGTATCGTGAGAGGAAAAGCAGCGTGAGCCAGCCAGACAAGCAAACAACACACAAACAGCAACATATGAACAACACGCAAGCAACAGCATAAACAAGCAACAATGTGACACACAGCAAACAACACCCAAGCAACACACAAAGATCAACAGCTAACAACACACAAGTAACAATGCGTGGCCAACACACAAACACATGACAACATGCAAACAACGCACCAAGTGGCAACACGCGAACAACACACAACGTGAACAGCAGACAACAACACACACACACACACACACACACACACAGCCGGCATCTTCTGCTCTAAGAAGGGCCCCGCGAGCTCACTGGGTGCCTGCGGCCGGGAGGGCGGGAAAGGCAGTGTGGGTGGGAGCAGTTTGTGGGGGGGGGGGGGGGGGGGGGGGCAGGGGAGACAAAGAAAATATTGCTTCTTTCTTTTCCTTATTTTTTTCTAGAGGAAAAAAAAAGACCTCTTTGTAACACACACACTCAATTAGAATCTAAGGAACTGCAGAAAGGAAACTGTGCAGAGAATGTTATTTCTCCCATAAAGATACATGTGATCTGGCCCCTGGGTGTTGGTTTTAAGTGGAGATATTGACTTCCAGCTGACTGATGAGGGGAACATCTTTCTCCTGAAATATTGATAGTAGATTACACGAAACCACAAACTATCTCCATAAAGCAGAGCATTTCTAATCCTAATGGTGTTTCCTTCCCTCTGGACGGCTGCTACGTTCATGATATGATGACTTTATTCTATCTGGGGGGAAAACTTTTTACCATACTGCTAAATTAACTTGTCAGAAGGCTTCAAACTTCGGAAGCTTTTACAGCTCAATTCAGAGCTATTATTCAAGATTGAATGGGAAGGCCATGGACTGTAAAAGCTTGCAAAAAATAAATTCCATGGGCTTTCAGAGATGGAGTGAAACAGTTACCTTTTGTTCAGGTTGTATATCTTTATTGAAAAGTCTCAGAATAGCTGCATTTTGCCTATAAATCCCGCTCTTCCCCGACAGACGCTGTGTTTTGTCTGCCGCCCTCGGAGGCCCCATCCAGCCCTCGCACCCCGGCAACAATTCATCCCCGCGGAGCAGTGGGGGCCGGTGCCCTCTCCGGCTCACCGGGCAGGAGGGCAGCAGCCTGCCCAGCTCCCAGGATGAACCATGAGTTTCTAAAGTCCTTTTATTCTCGAAACAGACCCACATGGGAGGTGATGGCCAGTTATCGCTTGCTCCTACGTGCACAGCAGCGGCCTCCACCCGTCCTTGGCCCGTCCGAGGGCTGTCCCCGTGGCTCGGACAGGAGGGAACAGTACTCTGTGGGGCAGCTGCCGTGCTCGCTCTCACCCGGGCTGGGTCACTGCACTCAGTGCCAACGTCCCACGGTAGGTGTGGCCTCGCGGCCAGCCTCCCACACACCCAGCTCGCCAGGTAGTCAGGCAGGTGCCACGAGCCGGGCATGGGTCCACCGACCTTGGGCACGTCCCCCTGCACACCAGGGCACTGACTGGAACGGCGCCCTGCATGCGACACTGAAGCCTGGCCTGGGAGCTCTCTCTGCCGCTGGGCCACCAGCTCCGAGGATCACCGACAGCCCCCGGGCCGGGCCCTGCAGCTGCCCCAGTGCTGGCTCTGCCGCCTGCTGAGGCCCGTGCTCCCTGTGACCCCTGATGACCTGGAGCTTCCGGACCCACCTGGCCCTGGATGCCTGGGTGTCCGGGAGAGGGGGGCGTCTTTTTACTTTGGACCACAAGGCACTTGAGGAAGCAGAGACCTAGGGCCTCGGGTTCAGGACCCAGCACTGGGTGACTGGAAGCAGGGTTCCATGGCCGGGGACGAAGCAGGGAGACCCGACCTTTGGAAAGTCCGCCCCCTCCCAGGGCAGCAGCTCCTCACTCCTTCGCTCCTGGGGGACAGCTGCACCCCTGAGCCCCTGCCCCCCTCCACAGGGGCGTGGGGGGCACCCCCGGCGTCCTCCGGGGCCTCTGCCCTCCCTGGAGCTGGTAAAACTCGGTTCCACGATTTCAAATGCAGCAGCCCCTGGGCAGTGCCCGTGTGTTGTCATTGCCACCCCCTTGTCCTGTGCTCCGAGCTTCAGGTCCTCCTCCCACGTCCGCTCAGCCACTCAGGTACCTCCTGGGCCGAGTCCCTCACAGAGGCTCAGTGCCTCGGGCCCCAGAGCACAGAATCCACAGTAAGCCGCTGGGCACCTCCACCGGGAGGCTGGCCAGTGACCCCGCCTCTCAGACACCCAGGTCTTCCTTCCGTGCACAGCCCCGCCCATCAGTATCGGGGGCTTAGAACAGCACCCAGTAAAGTGGCCCTTCCCGTTCCTCTTCTCCCTAGGTGGCTGTCACAGGGGACAGCCACCCACACCCAGGCCTCCCATGTCTCACTTTCTGCCTCGGCCCTCTGCTGACAGACGCAGTCCCCTGCCTGGGAATCCTGGTGAGTTTAAGTCCCAGCGTCCCTGCCAGGAAGCTCGGCACAGTCTTCGCCTATTGCCCCATCCTCCCCTCAGTCTTCTTTGGAGCCCTGACTCAGAGCGATTCGGCAGGACGAACGACTTTCACACAGTCGCTGAGACACCAAGGCGGTGCCCTGCACACACCTCAGAGGCACTCCAGGCCCCTCCACCGCAGGCTCGGGCTCCGCCAGCCCAGCCACTTCCCATCTCTCGGGCGTCCTGGTCCCAGGGCAGCCCCATGACAACAAGATGTCGATGTCGCACGCCAGGGTGCCCTTGCTTTCTGGACAAAAAGAGGCACATGTGCACACCATCCCTCCTCCGCCCTTCGTTCTCCCCTGTGTAGGTTCTTACTTGGATGTGGGTGTGATGGTGGCGGTGCAGCAGCCTGCCGGAACCAGGAGGCAACAAGCATGAGGACAGAGCTGATTTTCTAGGGGAGCTGGGGCAGAAAGAACGAGGGACCTGCGCTCCTGGACAGCACCAGCAAGGAGCCCCAGCGGCCGTGGGCTTTCCACCTGCACATGTCTTATGTGTGGGAACAATAAACCCAGTGAGTTTAAGCTTCTGAAGCTGGATGGTCCTTACTTGCAGCCTTCAGCATTGGGCCATCCTGAGTGAGATTAAGTGTAAATTACTTTTTTTTCACATGTACTCGGAGGTAACAGGGCCAGGCAGGACACGAAGCAGCTGTCTGTCACCTAAAAAAGTCCCACCGAATGCAGCCGCATGTTTGTCCAGTACGAGGAACACCTGGTATAAACGCTCACCGAGGGACCGGTCTATGGGTCAGAAGGAGACGAACTCAGGTCTGCCCCCAGGGACCCGGGGCAGCGCCTCCAAGAGGTGACGCTGCGTGCGCTGCAGAACCAGCTTCGTGGGGGGCGTGTTAACGTTCGGGGTGAATGCTGCTGGCCGACCTCTGCGCCGGGGCAGCACCTGGGCCTCACACCTGTGCGGGCCATCCTTCGGGTGGGGCCCACTCGTTCTCGGGTCCTGGAATCACAGCACTGCCTCCAGTCTGTCCTCTTCCGGAAAATTCCATCAGAACCAGGAGCGAAACCTCACGGGATGCCCCCAGTCTCCACTCGTCTAGCTGTCCAGTGGCCCTACCTTCTCTCCACGGTTTCACGTGGGCGGTGATGAGAAGCAAACGAAAACGTCCTGTCCTCTGGGTCATTGCCTCGGCCGACAACCGCGCCACGGAGGTGGAAACAGACATTTTAATACACGTTTTTGTAAGTAGTTCCTTATTCACAGAGTGGTTTCAATTTCAGCCAAAAGGGAAGCACTGTCAGAAACTGGGATTTCACGTTTCAGATGGAGACACAAGCCCCAACCTTCCAAAAAAAGGTTTTTGGGTCATTTTCCTTGAAATAAAAGAGACTGTGATATCTGAAACTTCCTAACACCCTAAAATCAGTGTTGCGACGGAAGTGCAGCGCTGTGGGTTCATGAGCGATGCGTGCTCCCTGCGCGTGTGAGGGGCGCGGGCAGCCCCTCGGGACTTTGTTTCCCCGTTTTCCTAGACTGAGTTCTGATCAGAGACGGGCCGCAGTTTCTGGAAACATACAGCTTTTGCCCTAACTCAAGCAACGTGCATCTCTGTACGCAGGTGATCGGCCAGGTGTAACGATTCGAATTTCGGTTGTTACTGAGACTTCCTACAACATTGTTACCTGACATCCCGTTACTGTTGGTCTTCTTGTCGCTTTCGGTTTCCCCAGGAGAGAGCACTTCTGACTTTGCTTTCGTGGCTGGGAGCCCGGCGCAGAGGAGGGCACCGGGCACACGGTGCGTGAGCCATAAAACTCGCGTATAATAGTTACTGACAGTGTAACTGCTTTCTGGTATCATGGTGGCTTCTTTGTCACACCGCATTAAATGTCAGGGCCAGTATTTTTATTCGAAACACTTGGCTTGCGCTGGAACTGCAACATTCCCCGGAATTGCCCCGCTCCTCCATCCCAGCGGGGCCCTTCCCAGAGAGCCTCTGCTGGAGGGGGCAGGGGGCGGTGTTGTCAGCACCAGAGAGAGCCCAGGGCTGTGCACGCGGCCCCTGCCCGCGTCTGCGCCTGGAGCGCCGCCGCCCGCTCGCTGGCTCCCTTACTCGAGCTGAGTACAGCTGCCAGTGTGTTTATTTTGGTCGTGTATTTCAAAGGACCATTTCTACCCGAAAGTAAACAAACAGAATGGAACAGCTGTGACTGATAAAAATCCCAGGCATAATCATCACCCTCTTGTACGTATCCTGTGGTTTCAGATTTAATTTTAAAAATCTCCCTTAACTCTTGATTCACGATGGGAACAGTGGGTTCAGCGGAAAGCGACGCAAAGCTGCTCTCCCTGGAAGGAAGCAGCTAGGAGAGCCATCGAGCCGCCCGCTCCCTTCCCCGGCATCGGGGGCCGGGGGAAGGGCTCCGAGGCCCCTGCCTGGGGCCCTGGTGTGGCTGGAAAGCAGGGCACAGACAGGTGTGGACGGGTGCCAGGTCTGGCCCCAAGCACCCTTGCAGAGGCACCCCACGAGGCTGGTCCGTGGGAGGTGGACCGTGGCCACCATTCCCCCGTCAATCTGCTCCATTCATTCACCGGGTCGCCATCGCCGGCTCCGTGCAGTGGAAAGGAAACGGCTTCGGGAGGGTGCACGCACATTATACTGAGTCCGCTCTTTATTTCTATTCTTATTACATTGCCATAGATAACGAAATAACTGCACCACTCTCCATGTGATGGGGCTGGGGGCTCACTAGGGCGGCAACTGCACAGACGCATGGAAAACGGCCCGGAGGGAAGCGTAAATGAAGTGACGGGTGGGCCGCGGGAGGACGGAAGTGACTGTCGTGTTCGGATGTCAAGCCTGCGCACCACCACCCCCATGCAGTCGTACAACCGAAGCTCATCAGCTCGCTTGTTGCTATGCGGCCGCCACCAGATGCAGCTTCACCGTCACCTGCCACTCGCTGAGAGGGTTTGGCGTCTGCAGGCCACCCATTCACCGTAGTCTCTGTGCGGCCCGACCTCCCTGCTAGTGACGATCTGTGTTTGCAGCCGCGCCCCGGCGGCACCTCGGAGCCTCAGACCTCAGAGTCTCACGGGAGCGTGCAACCCGGGTCCCTTGCGGGCACCGCTCACAGTGGGTCTGACAGGAGGCGGGACTCAGGCGGTCACACGAGTGAGCGATGGGGAGCGGCTGTGAACACAGACGCAGCTCCGCCTACCGCTCCCCTCCTGCTGTGCAGCACGGTTCCCAACAGGCCTCGGACCGGTACTGGGCCATGGCCCGGCGTTGGGGGGCCCCCGGGCTACGGCCTGGGTGAACCTTGTGGACATTGTGCTAAGTGAAACAAGCCAGTCTCAGAAGGACAAACACTCCGTGTAAATTCTGCCCCTAAGAGGTCCCTAGAAGAGTCAACTCCCTGGAGACAAAAAGCAGGTGGGGGCCAGGGGCAGGATGAGGGGTGGGCGGAGAGTCTCATGGGGACAGGGCTTCAGCTGGGGTGGTGACAAAGTCCGGGAGCCATGGCAGGAACGGTCACCCGGGGGGAAGGTAGTTCATACCGCTGAGCTGTGTACTCACAATGATCAAAACGCTCATTTTTTAAAGTATATTTTACCACTACAAACCTTTTTAAATTTTTTTAAAAACACATACACTATATTTATTCGTAAGAAAATTCCACAAAACTCCCATGATGGCGAACAGCAGTTGGACGAGTGTTGAGCCGCCATCTGCTTCACGGGCCCCACATCACGTGGGCAGACGGTGGCCACGTGTGCTGGTCCCCGTCAGGTAGGCGCTCCTGCCCTTTGCATGACACCAGAAACTTCCCCGGAGGACCACACCGACCCGCACCCCATCCCACATTCTGGAAAAGCCTGGCATCTTCTACAAGAGTTTGGAGCAGCCTGTCCCCAGGTCCCCAGGAAACAGGCTGGGACCCGTGTGCCTGTTCAGCTGCCTCTCGTGTGCCACTCAGCAGCCCACCCAGCGTCCTGCCAACTGGCTGGCCAGAGCCCGCACCGCGCTCTCCCCGGACCCCCGCCCTATTTGTGCGCCTTATACTGGCAAATTTCAGGAGCCGTTTGCCCACGTCCGTGTGACACGCTGTTGGGACTGCGGTCAGACTTTCTTTGGCCATTCAGACTCATTTCGGGGAGAGCTGGTGTCTGTGGGAGCGGAGCCCCCGCCTCTGGGGTGCACTGCTTGTCTCGGCTCCGGCAGGCCCACTTGGAGGGAGCGCCCTGCCCGCAGCCCATCGTTCTCCGAGGATGGGCACGGCCCCCTCGCACCGGGCTTGCTCCTGGCGTCCCACCATTCTCGCTGACGTTGCGGGCGCGCAAGGGCGTGTATTTTTTCCGACATGTCCAAGGCGAGTGTTCTATGTCTGGACCTGTTGGCCAATCTCCTTGCAAATCCATATTGACGCCAACGGTTTGCCAGCTGACCGGCCTCCGTGAGTGCAAATGCACGGAGCCCGCACCCGGGCCCGGAGGTGGGCGCGTCCGCCCGGCAGCCTGATCTTGGGTCCTCCACGTACTAGGTCTCAGGTCTGCGAAGCAGGATGGCTTTTCTCTCCTCCGCGTGCTCGTATTGCTGTTCTCCGCGTCCCCCTTCCCGCCCGCGGTGTCGGCGAGGCCACACGTCCAGCAAAACGCCCGGGACGATGAGCGCACGGGCGCGGCCCCCTTCCTTCCCACTCGACCTGGAAGCGCCTTCCTCCCCATCGACTGCGCGCTGCTTTCTGGTTTCTGGTCGACGCTTCTTATCGGAGTGAGGGAGTGTTTTTCTTCGTTCCCTAAGCTTTGTTTTCAATCATGCGCATGTGGTTCTAATTCGCCCGAGCGGTTTCGTTTGGCAAATAAAGACGGCGATCCTTTTCTCGTCGATCCACTGGCGTAGAGAGTTTCACTGGTAGATTTTTCAAGCGCTTGGTCATCTCTGGACCCCTTGGAAGAAGGCGGCGCGGACATGACATATTATTTTTTTACTTTCTTCCCTGGGAAATGTCATGTAAAGGTGCGCGAGCCTCGTCTCACCGTGAGCCCCGCAGGGAGCCTGCGCAGGAGCCCGTCCTCCCCCGGTGGCCCCGTGCGAGCCCTTCTCACCCCAAAACCCGCCACCCCGCGGACTTTGTTGTACCCACTTCCTATTTTCGTCATACTTCTCAACCTACATGTGCATCTCTGGACACTTTAAGGTCGCCTTGCCCTTTCGACCTTCATCTGAGTGGGCTGCACCCCAGCATGCGTGGCTGGGGGTCTGCCTGCCCCACTTCCCCGTGCACCCCTCCCCAGCACTGGGAGCCCCACTTCCCCGCCTGCTGGCCCTGTTCACGCGGGGTCTCCTTCACTCGGTCTCGTTTACCCCTCTGCTCAGTCATGTTTGCTGGTGTGGCCAACAGGGCTTTAAAAAAAATTTTTTTTTTTTCAGAATAAAACTGAGAACTGTGGTGTGTGCCCCTTCTTTTGGAGGAGTTTCGTTTGGGATGAATCATGCATGGGGCCCCTGTGAGTCACGGGCCGCCTTCAGCCACGTTAATCCAGTGTCAGGATCCGAGAACTTTTCTGCGCCAGGCCAGTGACTCAGAGCCGGCCTCGGGGGGTGGGTTGTGCAAATCCACCCCGACTTCTAGGAAATGGGGCGTGGGGGCCCTCGAGTGTGCGCTCCCGGAGCCGACTGTGTTTGTGCATCTTGTCCTCACAGCGTGTCCGGCGAGGCCACGTGGGTAGCCTGAGATTGGTTTGGACGGAGCATTCGGACTGTGGGAACTGGCAAACATCAGAGGTCAGGACTTCGGTTTGAGAGAAGAGCTGTGCGTTAAGAATCTACGGCCATGTGCTTTCTCCCAGGGTCCAGCTCTTTGGGGGCCTACACGAAGAATGGGGTCGTTTCTCAGGCCCTTGGCAGGCCCCAGACTCCGTCCTCCGGCCCAGAGCCGGACCAGGCCCTGAGATGCACAGCCGGGCCTCACCTTCCCTCCACACAGCCGCTCAAGCCCACAGGAGCGCCGAGGCCGCCCTGAGTGCCGGGCCCACAGGGCTCGTTTCCAGTTCTGGTGATCACGAAGACAGTGCTGCAAACGCGGGTGTGTAGGGCTGTCGGTGCGCGTCCATCTCCACCTGCCTGGACACAGCACACGGCGAGACCGCTGGGTGAGAGGTGAGCATGGGCTCGCCTTCGCAGGGAGCGCGCACCGCCAGCCGCACAGAGAGGCCAGTGCTCCGCAGCCCGGCCGGTGCAGTCAGGTGCCGCTCACTTCCTCGCTCGTGTGCGCGCGGAGGCGTCTCATGTTTACTTCAGCCGCTCCGATGGAGGGTAGTATCCTGGTGGCATTTTAACTTGCGTTTCCCTAACACCTCGTCGTGCTGAGCTTTTCTCCGTGCGTTGCGCTCCTTTCCTGTAGCCTCTTCGACAAGCTGTCCGATTCTTTTGTTCCTCGGAAACTGCATTGTTTCACCCTGGCCGGTGTGGCTCAGTGGACTGACTGTGAACCAAGGGTGGACAGTTTGAGTCCCTCCCTTCCCCTCTCTCTGAAAAGAAATAAATTTCTTTAAAAAAAAATTGCATTCTTTATTTTCTCACTGTTGAATTTTGAGTGTTCTTTGTACAGAGTGGGCAAGGGTAGGTTCACAGTCGTTTGTGTGGAAATGACCACACAAGAACGAGGGCTCTGTTCTGCCAACTCACACCTGTAAATCCACTTTGCCCGCCCACGTGTTCTAGACGCAAGGCCTTTGTTGGGCATGTGACTGGCAAATGGTTTCTCTCCATCTTTACATTTTATTTAGTTTCTTTTTACTTTTTCCCTTGATTTGAAAAGTGGATCAATGGAACAGGAAGCAGGACTCAAGGAAAACCCTGTGTGCAGGGCGGACACGGGGCCGGGGAAGGATGGGGAGTGAACACACCAACCCGTCACTCGGGCGACCTCGGGCGGACGACCGCCACTGGGCGGGGTGGTCTGGGGGACCGGGGCTTTGTCTGCAATGCCTGACATTTGTACAAAGAAAGTACTTAACAAGAGACACATGATCATGTGAATGTGATTTACGCCGATCATCACCAACACATAACTAAATAAAGAACATTTCAACACTGATAAAGTAAAAATGATATGATTTTTAAATGAAAGAATATTTTTAAATGGAAACAAATACGTTTAGCTTTATGAAAGCTTCTTGCACACACACACAAACACACACTCGATTCCCAAAGAAATCTAATTTGCACAAGCACTTTGTGAATTGTTAAACCTCGTTAAAACCCAGCGCGGAGCGCAGAGGACTCAGTTCCGCGCTGCCCAGCCGCGGGTGAGCCGGAGCTGACGGGGCCTTCGGGCGCCTCGGGCGCCTCCTGCAGCGCCCGCCCCACACCACCCACCCGGCCCGCCACGCCCCGTGCCGGGCTCACTCACTATCAGGACCGACTGCTCCTTTGCCTGGGAGAGCCAGGCGTCCCCTCCCCTCAATGCCACTGTGAAGTCGGAGCGCCCAGTGGCGACTCTGGGAGTCCTGGGCCCTTGTCCCTCCCACGGCATCACAGGGCGTGCGCTGGGGCAGCTGGAGGGGCAGCCGGGGTGACACCCTCAGGGGCACCGCTGGCCGGCTCCCTCCACCCTCCAACAGCCTGTCTCAACACATCTGCTTGTCCAGCCCGCCCCGAGATGCCCCTGCCTGACGGCCTCGTGTCCCTGGGTGAGGCGGTGGGCAGTGGGACAAAGCGCCCTCACCTCGCTTCCCTCTCACCCCTCCCTGGTGTGTCCGTCCCCGCCCCCCCCCCCAAGGCAGGCACAGCAGAGTCCTGGCCTTGGGAGCCACGCCCCAGGACCCGGGGAAGAAAGAGCCCTGGCTTTTCACTCCGGTTCACCGGCCGGCGCCAGAGGAGCAGCCCCGCGTGTCTGCAAGGGCTCACCCCGCTGACCTTGTGGCTTCCGCCCTTGTAGTCACAACAGGGTTGCTGCCTGTCCATCTTTCACCAAATTCCAGGGAGGGAGGAGGGGGAGGAAGAGGGGGCGAAGGGCTGCTCTCTGGTACGATTTTCTTTTTTCGGGACAGCGGGTGCGGCTCGGGCCGGCAGCCACTACCTTCTGGGAAGCTGGGCATGTGACTCCTGAACTTCCGGTCACTGCCACTGGGGGGGGGTGGAGTGGGTTGGGTGCCCACCTGAAGGGTCTGCTGTGAGGGCGAGGGGGTCTCTGCAGAGCCACCCCCTTGCCCAGCCCGTGCCCCCGAATCTCACCAACTCCTCTTCCTCTGCTCCACCCAGGCCTGGACGAAATCCCCAGACCTGTGTGATAGGTTTCCTATTTCTTCAAAACTGCAGAGGGGTCGAAATGCAGAAATGCTTTTATTTGGGAACAGCGCCCTGGATGGTCCCCCAGATCCGTCTCCTGCTTGGACGGCACTGACCTGGGACGCCTTTTCTTCCAGCATACAAGCCCCTCCAATTTCCTTTCTGGTTGAGACCTTCGGAACCACCACAGCCATCCCCAGCCTCTGAGACCAGCCAACACGGGTTTTGGACCCTAACTCCTCACTGCCCAGCCACCACGAGCTTCCAGATTCGTCAAAATCACGCGCTGCGACAGAGGTCCCGTCACCTTGCGTCTGTGGCCTCCCACACCTACGTCTCCCCGGGCTCCCATTTCGAGTCGACAGCGTGGCTCCAGAGGGCGTGGGCGAGTGGGCCGGGGAGAAGCCAAGGGCGCTGAGCAGCTCTTGAAGACGCAAAACCAGAGCTGCAGCCACGCCCTCTCCCAGGACGCACTGCAGCCTCTCCACACGCGAGACCTGGGCTGACACTCCGGATGTGTGGAAGCCTCGTGGTGCTGGAGGAGAAGCTGACCGGCCCTTTGGGACCCGCAGGCCCTGGTTCTGCCCACGTGGGCCCCCGGCTCCATGACTTCCGGGAGGACCATGTGCTGGGTGAGCAGCTCACCCAGAAGATGGGCAGCCCCTACTCACCTCCCAGGCTGGCCAGTCCTCAGACTGTGGAGTGTCTGTTTGAAAGGCTACCCCTCAGGCACGACCAGAAGCCTGTGGAGCCCAGAGGCCTTGAAGGGGGCCCCTGAGACTCCCTGGTGTCTGGCTTCTGCCTGAGCCCCTCCCTACAGCCACCGGGCAGCCTTCTAACCACCCTGGGGCTGTCCTGGGCCATGGACCAAGTGGAAACAATAAAGCTTTTTTGCAGGGGGAAAAAAACCCATGAAGAAATTCTGAATGAAGTTTTAAAAAGTGAGAAATCACAGGTAAACGCCTAGAATCCTGGATTTCTTTGAAAAAGAAAAAAATGTTTCTCTAAAAATTGGCAGGCGCTGAGGGGCTCCTCTCCCCTGCAGACAGTGAAGGCCAGCCGCCTGTTCTCTGTGGTCACCACGGGCCCTGAGTCCCCACACCCCCACTGACCTGCCTGGCTTCCTGAAGTGATTCCCCTTCTGCAAGAAGGGTTGCAATAGAAGAAGATTCTGCCCTAAAAACAGTGCTGATTCTGGCTGCTCGGAGGATCCCATTTCCTCCATCTCATTGCGGGCACCGGAAGCCTGGTCCTATTTTTCCTTGAAGGGTCTCAAGGGGTCCGGTAAAATAAAAAGTCTCCTGGTTTAATGCCAGAACACAAAGGTCGCATTGTGTAAAAAGAAAGGTGTGACTTCACCACCTGGGTGCTCTTCACTCTTCCTAAACTCCAGGTACCTTCCTTCCACACACATAAAGAATATTAATTTGGGTGAAAGATCAGCCATTCTGACTTTCCCCAAACTGTTTCATGCCGTTACCTTTCCCGCGTTCACTCATTCCCAGGGAGGACCCCCAGCAGGGGCAGCGGTCCAAGTTTGTAACGATGACCATGAAGTTGACGGAAGAGGGTCTGGACCGGAGCTGACCAGCGCAGTCACGACCAAAGAAACTGTTGTCTCCTGAGCTCGTTCTCTCTCTCTCTCTCTTTATATTCATGTTCTAAGATCCAGACTGGCCCATAAAAACACAGTGGTTTCGAATTTTCCCATTGACCTCTGCTTTCACGGCTGCCCTTAGAACATCATGGAGAACACATCTCTCACTGTGTCAACAGTGTTTCGGACACACACGTCCTACTGACGTCAGACAAATGCTCCATCAAAACTGGCTCTTGCTGCACCACCTTCTTTCTACACACATTTAAAATCCGCAGTCATGTTTACATTGTGCTATTTGGAAATTAGGAGTCTACTGCAATAATCAAGCATGAGTAGAACAACAGAATATTATTAAGAAATGTCTCATTGTGGTTGTAGACTTCACCTTGTGGAAAAATACCCTGATTATAGACAGCATCTTATTTCTGTGACAAAGATTATTCTTCCTGAAGAATTGTGAGGTGTGAGGAATGACCGCAGTGATCCCTGCCTCGTAGTACACACTCACATGATGCAATTATGCAGTGAGTCCCAATAATTACATTCCAGTTGAACTAAGGTGTTATAGTGTTGTAGACTATTTTCAAATATACACATGTATTTCAATATTTCTCTCCTATAATTTCCAGGAGAATGCAACAGTGAACCAGTTACAGTCACACATTCTGTTTCAATCTGAGACGGCGCAGGAGTTTGTGACTTTAGAAATTAGCTTCCATGTAAGAAGGTGAACTTTGTAAGGTCACGTGTTAAGATATGGAGTTTCATGTCTCTTTCAAGCCTTTGGAACATGTCCAGCAGGCCCCACGCCACAGACCTGACGGAGGCTCAGATGACTCCAGCAGCCCCCAAGACGCAAGAGCCCAGGCCCGCCCCGCCTGAGCGCCGCTGGCTGCTGGGAGTCTTGGTTCTTCATTCATAAAACTTGCATGAGTGAAAGAATAGCTTTGGGCAGATTGAGAGCACAGAGAGAGACTGTATCAGCTACTCATTTCATTCTGAATAATTTCCCCAGAAAATTTCCAATGTTTCTGTCAATGTGGAACTAACTGGCTTAACTCAGAATGTTCTGGGGAATTGGGTATTGAAACTCAGAACATCTATGCTGTCTTAACACAGTGTTCTGCGCTTCATTCCCTCGGGGGTCTTCTTTAATGACTGCAGTTTGAAAGTGAGGAAATGCCGAGTGGAGAGGACCAGGGAGAGGAAGACGAGACCCCCTCTCGCCGGTGCCACGTGCCACCTTGGGACCTTCAGTCAGTACGTGTTTCTGAAGCTTCGAATTTGCAGCTGCGCCTGGAGTGCTGAGCTGCGCGAGCCGGAGGCTTTGGAGGCACGTGCCCCGCGTGCAACGCACACATGCACACACACAGCTGGGCCCTCATCGCCACTCTCTCTGGAGGTTTAACCTGTGGACAATCGGGGATGATCGGGGAGGCTGGCGGGGCGCTCTGCAGAGAGACCCTCTGGTTCACCAGGGGCAGCGAGCCCTGCGTCCCTTTTTACAGCCTGGCCAGAGGTCAGGGACCTGCCCAAAGCAACGGACCTGGGCTCTGTGCCCTGTCCATGGGCTCACCTGTCCACAGCCCCCCGGTGGTGGCTCCTGGCCCTCAGGACCCCTCTGGAAGTGATGGAGAGGGGCCCACAGCCTCCCTCAAGAGACCAAGTTTATGTCGCTATGCGTGTGCATGACGCCTCAAAGCGTGCGATGCGCTGGTCACCCACTGAGCATCCCTGTGGGGAGCCAGGTTGCTTGGCCCGCGTGGGCCCCCAAGAGCAGGGATGTCCGAAGTCCTCAGCCTGGACGCAGGGCACAAAGAGGACCCGCTCTCCGGGGAAACCTGATCGGAACCCTGGGCACGAAAGGCCGTGCGGAGTGGGGACGGCCCCTCCCAGGGCTGTCCCGCCTGCAGGCGGCCAGGGGACCCTCCCTTCTCCTCCGGGGGTGCACAGACCCACCTTCAGAAGAACGTGGGGGAAACAAAATTTAGAGACTGGCATGTAACTCTTGACAGCTGGAGCCAGATGCGTCCTTGTTGGGGACCATCCTGTGTACCTAAAGATGTTCCCCGCACCCCGGCCTCTCCCCATACCCGGTCATGACAACCCCAGATACTCCTGGCTGTCGTCGGATGCTGCTCGGGGCCACACGGCTGACCTGGAGGCGTCGTGGTGCCCGTGTCCCATGTCCAGTGAGCAGCAATGAGAGCCCACCGGGTCCCCTGTGCAGGGTCTGTGGGGTTCCCACTGCACCCTCGGCCACCGCTGCTTACCGTGGACTCTCTCCCACCCACCTGCCACCTCTTCAGCGTGCCCATTTTGCGGGCACAGGCTTTACCAACACCCGCCCCCCTGACCTTGGCCTTTGTCACTCTTTGACCTGGGCTGCCCTCTCCTGGTTGGGCCCGCTCTGTCCCTGAGCCCAGGGACAGGCCCTCTCACCTGCCACCCAGGGTGGGAGCAGGCTGGGCTGGAGTAGCAGCTTCGGGAGAGCTTGAATAGAGAGCCTGGGCAGGGGGCTTTAAACTCGGGGGGGAGGGCAGAATAGGGACCCCAATGAATGTGGGGCTCACATGAGGCATGGGGTGGGGTGGCACACCACCCAGGCGGAGCTTCTCAGAGAAGCCCAGCCTGGTCCGACCCAGAGCAGGAGTGGTCACAGCAGCTGGCGGGTCTGGCAGACCAGGGAGAGATGGGCAGAGGCTGCCTGCAAGCACCCGCCACAGGGAGGGTCGGGAAGATACCGCCCAGGCCACCTGTGGTCTCTGGGGTCCCGCAGGCTGCAGGGTGAGGCCAGCTGCAGACCCGCCAGTACCAGAGGCTGCTCATGGCTGGAGGACGGACAGGAGTCATGCTCCCGAGGCCACCTCCCAAGGCCACCCCGCGCCCCCGGTGGCACCTGAGATGGGGCTGTGGTGCGGAAGCAGGCCCCCTGGGGACCTGGCTGCCACCTAGAGTACAGAGAAGTGTCCAGAACCCAGGGCCCACAGAGACTGAGTTTTAACCAGAAATTATGGAGTCTGGAGGCTTCAAACCAGAGTTAAATCCGGTCTCGATGAAATAAGGGTGACATCGACCTCTGCCCAGAGGTGCCCCCAGAACGCAGCACCCCGCAGCGACATGGGGGCAGCCCGGCTCCGAGGCCACGGGCCCAAGTGAGCTGGCCCGGCCAGCAGCCCCTCGGGCGTTCTCAGGACCCTGGGGCGGAGGGCCGTGTTCAGGGCTTGGGTCTCTACTGAGTCCCTGAAGGTCAAAGGGACAATGGCCAGACCACACCTAAAAACAGAACTTTGACTCCCAACCTGCAGCAGCCAGCCCAGGACACGGCCCCTCGTCCACAGTGGCCAGTTGAAGGGACTGACCATTTTCTATAAGCCAGACATGTGTCACCGTCAGAAGTCAGGCCTCTGTCTCCAGGAAAATTCCAGAAGGGAAACAGTGGCCTTGTGACGATCAGCCCCAAACTCCTGGAACCTGATCAATCACTGACTTTCCCTAATAATCTGTCCTCACTTCCACCTGAGGACTAACCGGAAAAAGCCAAACATACACCCCAACCAGGCACGCGGGACGTCCCGCTTCCAGCTAGCTGTTCCCCAGACCCCCAGCTACCCCCAGCACCAGAGCCTCCCGCTGTCCACCACAAAGCCCCTCCCCTGACCCCCACAGGCCTCGAGTCTCTGCCCAGCCCAGTGACAGCAGCCGAGGTCCTGCGGGGGCAGCTCGGAGTGAACGGCCTCGTCTTCCCATTGGCTGCTCTGCGTCCATTTGCATACGGTTGCTAGAAGGCTGTGGGAAGAAGGGGGGGCTGGCCATGAGCTCCAGACAGATAGCCCCAGGGCTCCGGTTCGTAGAGAGGATGGAATCGCAAGAGCCTGCGGAAGACCCTAGGCTTTAACAACAGGGGGTGGGTCTGGGTCTCAGTTCTCCGTGGCACCAAGGAGCCAGCCCCACTGGGGGACTGGACATGGGCGGGGGCTCTGGGATGGGTCCTGGCCGAACGCTTCCTGTCAGGCCCGTTTTGGCCAACGCAGTGACCTCCTGGAGTTCATGTCTCCCCACTCGGAAATCGGGATGAGGGCCTCGTCCCCACGGGACCGCAGGGACCGAGGGGAGCTCCTGGAAGTCCCTGTGCTGTTGCTGCCTCGGCTTCCCCAGGGTGGGAGAGTTGGCACCAGCTGACATTGGCACAAGGTTTCGGACCCCTGTGGCTGCCGGAGTGCAGGGTCACTGCGTGAAGCAGGCCCCAGCTGGGCGCAGAGGCTCTGGCCCCTAGGACAGCACCACTGCCCTGCCCCCGCCCGCCCCACGGCCCCTCTGCCCCTCGCCTGAGGCTGCCCAGAGCCCCCCTGCCACAATCCCAGGTCTCCACTCACAGCGGTGAGGGCCGGGACCTCTGACTGCTGTCTGATCAACCTGTGGCCTGACCGACCCTTGGCCGTGCCAACTGCCCTCCCGGGGCAAGGCCTTGTCTCTCCAGGCTGCCGCCCAAGGCGTAGCCGCTCTGCGTTCCTCAGCGGGTTAACAGCAAGCCAGGAGCACGTCTTCCCAGGAAAATGGCCAGGCCCGGTGCAGCTGTCCTGGAAAATCACCGCGCGGCATGTAAAATGCCCGTCTGAGTCCAGCTCTGCCATCTCATTGCCCGCCAGCGGCCTGGCTTTGGGAGAGGGCGGGCGCGGACCAGAGCCCGCTCTGGGCCGGCGCCCACTTGGGGCTTGCCCTGGGGCTCCCCCAGGACTCTGTCTTCTGACCCAAGCTGGTGGCAGACTGTTCTGCACCCTGAGGTGGTCATGTACCCAGACAGCCGCCTGTCGCACTGCAGGCTGGAGTGTGAGGCCACGAGGTTGGCACTTGGGTGGGCCTGGCATCCGAGGCCAGGCCGGGAGCGCAGCCAGTCTCTTGTCCCTGCTGGGCTCCGCCCCGCCACACTCTGAGGCCGAGTCTTGGCTGTCCCCACACCTCTGCTGGAAAAAAAAAAGAGGCCGCAGACCCCCTGGGGCTGAGTTGCCAAAGGCCCCTCAGTGTGGTGGGGGCTTCCCTCCCCACAGGGCTGGACTCTGAGCCGCCCCCTCAGACAGAGGACCCAACAGGAGCCCCCGCAGGCCCTCCCAAGCCGCCGGCACTGGGCTCGGTCTGGTCAGTGGACGTGCGCGCACATGCCCGGAACTTCTTTCAGCTGGAGAGGAACCTGGACTCTACTTGTGTTACGTCTCCCGGCAGGGGGGTGGGGGACAACAACCTATTTTTAAAGACTCAACTGGAAAAGTGTCCTCACAGCTGTGAAAACACCAGCTGGCTCTTGCTCCTGGCCAGTGCGCAGAGGCTCCGTGAAGGCCAGCAGTGCCCATGGCGAGGCGGGGGGCTGGGGGGGAGGCCCAGGTGGAAATGCAGCCTGAGGCCCGGAGGAGTGGAGGACTTCTCCCCCCTCCTGTGCACGGTTAGGAGAGGCCAGCGTTTCCTTTGAGAGTGATCGCGTCAGAGGAGAGCAGCTGACGTCGGCGATGACGTGGCCTCCCACCAGACAGGAAGGAGGGGCCTTCCCTCTCACTTGTTTGCAGAGCAGGCTTCCTGAGTCGGAAAACGGGCAAACCTGGCCCTGGCCTCTAGGCACAGGTTCGTGATCAGGGGAAGCCCAAAGGGGGCCCTTCGATCCCCGTGTTTCAGTTTGGAGCATCCGGAAGGTTCCAGTGCCTACACTTTCCAACCTACACTATCCACCGCCACTGCGGGTTGCCTTGCAGTAGCTTTGGTGAGCTCCTCAGAACAGCGTGGGTGCAGGTTGGTCACCTGCGCCCTGTCTTCATACACTTTCTCTCTCGCTGGCCGTGGTCCTGCGAGGTGTGGGCAGCAGTGCCGTTTTGCAGCATTGTTGCACGTGAAGAAGCAGAGACTCGGTGGGGTTGCCAGGGTCCCCTCTGTGGCGGGACAACACTGGGGGAACCTCCCGTGGGGCAGCTGGCCAGTTCAGTGAGCGCATGCAGGCACAGTGCTCATCTCGGCTCCTGGCACAGGCAGGCACTCGGGGGGGGGGGGGGGACTGCTGTCCCAGCAGACAGCAAGAGCAACGGAAAGCGTGGTGGAGGGTGGTGATTTGGGGGCGACAGAGCCCTGCACAGCTGCCTGAATGAGGCCGAACTAGATCTCACGACACTGGGCGTGGACAGCTGGTGCACCTAGGCATTTGGTCCTGGGGTGGCTGGTGTGCTCCAGGGAAATGCTCAAAAACCAGCTCTATGACAAGAGAAAAAAAGTCCCAATTGGCAACACCTGCCTCTTTCTCGGGTGTAAATACTCCCATGGTAGCAGAGGTCGATCTGCTGATGTGACTGATGTCCCTACAGGTAGAGCGGGAGGATTCACAGTTGGCTCTTAGGAGCCCGTTGTCCCTGGGACACCACCGGAAAGTCATCTGACCGTGGAAAAGGGTCCAGGGAGAAAAGTCCACAGGGCACCTCTACTCCTGGGGCAGGCAAGAGCAGGGCCAACTCCACCGTGGGGGCGGGCCTTGTTTGGATGCTGGAAGTCTACAGAGTTGGGACCGGCCTCCTGAGCCACCCTCTGTGCCACGGGCAGCACCAGGAACTTGCAGAGGCCAGCGTGGCTCCTTGGCAGGACCAGAAGGAGCCGCAGACATCGCTCTGCTCAGTCTCAGTCAGGGCGGGACTTTCTGAAGAACCCTTTTGGAGGTGGTCCGCCAGCTCTGTGCCTTGGAGGGGAGGCCTGGCGCTGGGGGCCAACTGGTCGATGGGAGAACTTTCTTCTTGTTCAGCTGCAGCCCGGCTCTCTCTTCCCTCCCTTCCACCACCGCGATGCGGCCACGCCAAGCATGCCCTCCGTCTTCCACAAGAAAGGCTCATGTGCACCTTAAGATTTTCTCTCCCAGCTAAGCTTCTCCAGTTCCAGGCTGGAGCCGCAGTCCCCAGGTTCTCCCCATGGGGGTCCCAGGACTCCCTGCTGAGTGTCACCCTAAGTGAGGAGGGTCCTTGAGATTGGCAAGGAGGCATCTCTAGGGAATTGACCTTTAACATGCCCAAAGCTAAGTGCATTCCTTTACATACAGGGATAAATAATCTACAAAATTACTTCTAATCCCTACAAAATGGATTTTTTTGCAATGAAAGAGGGCTCCCAGAATTGCCCATGATGACAACCGGGTCCACCCCTTACCCGGTTACCTGTTCTCATGACGGCCCCACTGGTGGGTTGGTGGGTCACCGGGTCCCATCGCCGATGTCCTTTGCCTGCTATTTCAAGCTCCGCTACTTTTCTCATCTGCTCACCCTTGTTCCCAGGCTCAGGGTGCTCCCCACCTGGGGCTGCCTGGGTCCTTTCCCAGCTGCCGCGAAGGCCTCTTCTCTGTCCTCACAGCCAGCCCAAGGTCCAGCTCTTTCGAAAACTGCCTGTGGGCACCAGTCTCGCACAGCTCTGAGCTCCTGGCCACACCTGTGACCACAGCCCGTCCTTGCCCTCACTGCTTCCCCAGTCACATCACATGGCAGACCATTTACCCAGCTGGGCTGACCACCACAGGAGCAGTCTCCTTCCTTCCCATCTCTGTGCCCTCGCTCCGCGGGGCTGCCCCAAGAGCCGCGGAGCTGAGGCGGGGTTGGCACAGGTGGCCTGTGTGCTCCCGGAGCTGAGAAAACCCGCTCATGGTGGAGTCCCGGGGATGGCTGCAACCGTTTTCGCTTCTTGCTGCAGGCCGCAAGGCCCCGGTGGAATCAGGACTAGCTAGGCAGGAAGTACTGGTTTGCTCAGGGATCCACACCCTCCGCGTCCGGCTGTGTCCTCGGCCTGTGCGCGAAGTCCAGGATGCCAGCCGTGGGCACACGCGTGCCGGCTCCTGGCTCCGCCCCTTAGCGCTGTTTCCACCTTGCCGCTTGTGAAAGAGAACACACTTAGAAAGATGGACGAAACGTGGACGCAGAATCACGTAGGCTGAAGCGCCGGGGCGCGGGGGGGTGTGGTAGCGACAGAGCAGCGCTGAGCCCCGGGGGTCCCAGTTGACTGTCCCTTGGGTAACACACAGGGACGGGAAGGTATTATTGTATCTTCCTGTTGCTGTGCTGCATCCAAATGTTTCCGGCCACATTTGTCCGTTAACGTCCACTGGTGAGCATTGGCATCAATCCCCAATTTAGGGTGCCGTGAAGAAGGAAACTTGATTTGGCGCCAACAGCATAGCTGTGGAACATCTCAGTAGCGCTACAGCGCAGCCGCACAAACGGCACAGCTGTGGGGCTGCCCTGGGGGCCAGGTGGCCGGGGGAAGGGTGGAGGGTGGAGGGTGTTGTGGGGCAGACCCCTCTCCAGCAGCTCAGTTCAGTAATGGGCTCAGCAATGGTCCACTTGACTCTGGGCCTGTAGAGCTATAGCTGGCTCACGTGGGCCCCATGCTTCCATGTTATATAGCCAGTAGTCCCCGCCCCTGGTCCCTAATTGGTTAGAGTAGAGCCACACTGATTGGCCAGAGCTACACAGCGCTGCTCGGACTGGGAAAACGTCATTCCAGGAAGTCCTTTGCAAGGGCTGCTCGGCCTGCAGCGCAGAGTGCGGGCAGCAGCCCAGTGCAGAGGCTTCTGGGCAGAAACAGCTGCGAGGCTCAGTATTTTAAAAACTTGATTTAATTTAAGCCCAGTTAGCCACCAGGGGCCCTTGTTAGTAGGTGTCTCCCCCCTCCCACGATTCACAGTCAGCACTGCCTCGGTTTCCCCATCAGTCACAGGGTCAGCGGCTTGTCACCACCTGCTCCATACTTGGGTGGGCGAGTCCCTTGAAGCAGGAGCGGTCCTTGGCGTGAGCACACAGGCCAGGGCTTGTTCGCAGGTGCGCGAACAGCGCCCCCTGGGCTGGAACAGCAGAGACACCCCAGACTTCAGCGTCTACAGCAGGAGGCTCGTTCTGGGCACGCTGGGTCCCCACGACCTTGAAGGGCGCTGGCGTCTTGGACCCCGCAGGCCTCGAGAGCTTTGTGCACCCCGGCCCAAACCCCAGTTAGTAAAGCGGCTCCCACAGGGGCTGACGGCTTCCTTTGTTCCCGGGAGAAAATCTCTGTGGAGGGGCGACCTGTGCGTGCACGACCGCGCCCGACAGCCCTCGCGCAGGTCTCGCCGAGCTGGGCCTTTTCCCTGGTCCCGCGAGGCCACTGCGTCGGGGCGTGGGAGGAAGAGGATGCGCGTTTCCGCGCCGATCCGGGAGGCTGGCTGGGGCCGGCTAGTTCGCCCGCTGCCTGATGTGGGCGATTGTGAAACCGCCTATTGTGTTCGCAGACGTCTTTCGCCCCGTTGCCAAAGGCGCCTGTCGCAATGGGCTGGGCTGCTGGGCGGCTCCTTCCAGCTGAAAGCATTCTGCACCCGAGGAGCTTGGTCTGTGCATAGCAATTAGTTTGTCTTCCTACAAAAATGTTCATGGCTCCAAGTTCTCCATGGAGAGTAAACTGCGCCCCAGATGAAAGGGCTGGTGTCAAGCAATTCTTTGAACAGTTTCTTAAGGCTTCGAACCATCATTATTTGTCACATTCTCTGACAAGCCCGCAAATAATTGTTTCCCCCCTGGTGATTTGTGCCTCTCCTCTCAGCAAGTATCGGTCCTCCCCCGCGCAGACTGGGTCCGGGACAGGACGGAAACGAACAGGCTGCTTTTGCCCCTGGCCCGATCAGAACCCCGCGGGCAGCCCCGCGCCCCGCGCGAACATCTGCGGAGGCCCAGATGGCTGGGCAGGGGGCCCGCCAGCGACACTCTGCCGACTCAGCAGACGGGGCGAAGATGCTGGATTTTTATAGGCCCCACAGAAATAGTAACTTCTGAAAACTTCTTGGCAACAGAGGGCTTTTCTTTTTTAATCCGCTAAGAATGTGGGACTTCCCCATTAGATCACTAAGCAGAGAAAAGCCCACTTTATAATCAGAAGGCTGCTCCTCGCAGGCTGTGACCCTTGGCCCCGCAGACGTGTGTGGACGGGGAGGACTGGCCGCTGGGGAGGTGCCGGGGTTTCCTGGTTGCTCCTGGCAGAGCGCTCCGCGGCCGGGGAGCCTTTTCTTGTGCCAAAAGGAAGTGAGCACGTTTTGCCGTGGATAACGCACACATTTTTGCCCAAATATTTGAGGGCAAAACAAGGATGTGCATTGTACGGGGGCAGTTCTAATGCTGTGTTTATATAAATGTTTTAAATTCTTTTATTTATGCGTATGCATTAAAAGTGTAACTCTAGAGAACAATAATGATATCCGCATGCAAAATAATACCCCGGGATATGATAATACAAAAAAAAAGTACCTAAATATAAATAAATAATTGGATTAAAAATTAAAATAAAAGATTTTTTCCTGAAAATTTGGGCCAAAAACATGAGCGCGCCCCATACATGACAAAATACCGCAGGAAGAGGGACTCAGCCTGTGGGGAACATGGTGGGGGGGGAGTTTGCAGGCAGGGTCTTCAGACATCCCAGGTTTATTCGGGGGCCTTTTCCTTCCTCCTTCTCAGCAGGTCCCGCCTCCAATGCTTTCAGCATCTTCAGTGGGACTGAATATGGCTGAGGAGTGGGAGAGGCCCTGACCGGGTTTTATTTCAACCAGAACAACTTTATTAAGTGCCTACTGTGTGCCAGGCCACAAGTAGATGGTGAAGGACCGAGAAGGCAGGGTGTTACTCCTTATGTTGTTACAGGAAAATGAAGCAACCAGACACCGAGGGATTCTGGAGTATCCAGCCTCGCGCTGCTCCCCGGCATGGAATCCCCGTTATTTATGTCTTGTTTTGATTGGACTTGCCAGTGGTGCTCTCTAGGTCGGGAGTTCTTTAAGGGAAAATGGCACTTTTAAACCGACTGCAGGCTTTCTACTTCATCTTAAGTTTGATAGGTGTTTGGAAATTTTCTGTCTCATCTTTTACATTTATTTGCAAAAATTATTGGAATTTTTTTTTTTTTTACAATGTCCTGTTAGTACCTCTCCATGTCTGCAGGGCCTGCGGCGACGCCCCTTCCCGTTCTTCGTACTGCAGTGAGGTCCCCTCTTGTCGTTCCCGATGAGCCAGGGAACCCGCACTGTTGGTCCTCCCCCAGTAACCAATGTGCTTAGCTGCTCTAATAAATGTCTCCTTTTTATTTTATTTATCTGGGACCCCATCAATATTCTTTTTTGATATTTTTGTTGGGTTTATTTTGGTTTTCTTTTCCAGATGTCCTGGGATGAATGGTCAACTCATTCATTTTTAGTCTTTTCCCCCTCACATAGCCGTTGGTCTGTATTTTCTCCTCTAAGTACAGCATTGCCTGCATCCCTCAAGTTCTCTGATGTGATATCGGTTATTGCTCAGTACGAATAATTTCTGATTTCCCTTGTGATGCTTCGAGTCCAATTCAGAAGCATATTGACTTCCAAATACATGGGGATTTCCAGGTTTTTTTTGTTATTATCTTGTAGTTTTACCTCTGGGGTTGGAGAACTTGCTCTCTGTGATTCAGCACAGCATATGGTCAGTTGTTTTTGGAAACATTCCACAGGAATTTGAGAGAAATGTGTATTCTGCAATCGATGGGCAGAATGCAGTATTCCTTACACGTTCATGAAGTTTGATTGTACAAACCTGTATCTTTACTAATTATTTATATGCTTCTTTCACATATTATGGATGGAACAGTCTCTGCTGTGTTTTATTTATTTTAAAGTGTGTTCATTCATTCTTGTTCTTGAAAGGTGTATTTTACAATCACAGCATTCCAGAACCCCAGATTGGCGCTCTTCCCCTCAACACGTTGATGATTTCATCCACTGCCATTGGCTTCCATGGTTGCTGTTCGAAAGTTAGCTCCCTATTTTATCCCTTTGTATAGGCTAGTCTTTTTTTCCTCTTAGATTTTAGATTTTTTCCCCCTTGTCTTTGGGGAAACACAGTCTCATTAAAGAGTGTGTCTGGTGCTGATTTATTTTTAGGCAGTTCACTTTAGAGTCAGTGGGCTTTTTGAATCTGTAGTTTGGAGTCTGTCAGCTGTGATGAAAAGTCCTGGCCATCGTTTCTGTAACGTCTCCGCCCCATTCTCTGCTCTCTGTTGCGACTCTGACTTAGGAGCACGTCAGGCCTCCTCGGTCTATTGTCTGTGCGTCAACTCTCCTGTTACGGGTGCAGCTATATTTCTGTTTCTCCGTAATGGGTTCTGGGAAATTTCTTCGGCGTGTTCTTCCAGTTGACTCATTCTCTCCTCCGCTGTCTCTAGTAACTTCATCATTGTATCTCTTTGTTACAATTGTATCTTTAGTGTCTATAAATTCTATCTGAATATTAAAAGAACCTGCGAAGTCACATCCTGTGGTTTGCTAGGTGCTACAGAGAGTTTCAAGCTTGTGTTTCATTTCTGTAAACACAGTACTTAGACTTGTTTCTAAATTAGTGACTGAAAATAGTACCTGAAAATTTTCAGATCTGGTTTTGCAATTTGTTGTTTCTGCTTTTGTCACTGATGGCGACTTGCTTGCTATGTTCGATCGGGTGGTTTTCATTTGGTCTGGTTTGGTTCTGTTTGGGCGGGAAGCAGTCTTCCCTTAAAAATCTGTGTGGATACTCTTTGAGGCCTAAGATGGGGGTGAACTCCTCCAGAAAGGAGACTGTGCATTTGCTTCTGTCCAGTACTTAGGAAAAGTTCTAGTACAAGAATACTCTAACAGAAATTGAAAACTCGAGGTTTTCTCAGCCACACAGGTGATGTGAATCTGGACTGACCGTTCTGCAGTGGTCGGTGCGATTATAATTTCTCAGGAACTGTATTTCCCCTGCTTCAGTGAGGGTCGGGGCAGCTTTTCCCCTGCTTCCTTCTCATTTTCCCTTTCCCAGGAGGGTGGAGCCCTCGGTGGCCCAAATCTGTGGACATGACAACTCGAGTCTCCAGTCACACATTTCCTCCGTGTGGGGCTGGCCTTCTCTCCATCTCGCTCCCTCTCAGCTTGTGTACTTTTTGTTTTCATGTTCTTAACTCTCTCTCTAATCACCGTATTTTTGGACCATAAAATGCACCAAGGTTTTAGAGGAAGAAAATAGGGAAAAAAATTTGAGGCAAAAAACGTGGCAAAATATTTAATAACATCAATAACATAATATTTCACCAATGTGAATGTAAACAGAACTCAACAGCAGCATTAACAACCATTATTTCTCCCAAATTTGCAGGGAAAACAGTGCGTCTACCTGAGATGTCTTCTACGAGATCCCAATGACGTGAACCGACCACAGTGCATTCCAGAGCCATTCGCTGCTTCCCCTCATGAGACACGGCACCTTTGCCCTTTGTCCGGAAGAATCGAGGCGAGGGCGCAGAGCTCACTGGCCCCCACTCTCAGCGGGCCCTTGTGCCTAATTTCATGTTCCCAACCTTCCAGGCTGGCCAAGCCGGGGCTCCAGGTGCAAGCCTCACTCCCGTGGAGTCCTCCCTTCTCCCAGACCATGGTCATAGCTCGTCACCATCCTGTCATCCGCGGTCATCATCTTGCCAACATCTCTAAGCAGATGATTTTCTTACATTTTATTCAGATTTTTTTATGTGACCTCAGAGTGAATTTTTAGATCACTTAACTAGCCACTTCTGGCATTGTGAGTCCTTGTGTCATTAAACATATGTATCTTTTAGTTAATGACGTCTAATTTCATGTCTTTGTGCTCAGAAAACATTGTCTGTAGGGCAGTTTTTACAGTCTGGAGAGACTTGCTTTCTGACCTAGTTCGTGGTCGGTTTTTCTGTAAGTGCTTCCGGGTGGCCGGGCCCAAACGTGTCTGCTCCAACTGCTAAGGGCAGGTTTCCGCGCCTGTCTCACAAATGCAGCACTCTTGCGGCTACATTTCAATATTCTGTATGCTTATTAAATTTACTCTTACTAACCCATCAATAGTCAAGAAAGGGATATTAAAGACTATCATAAGTTTTATCACAATTTCCTTACAGTTCTCAAAATATAGAAAGCAAAAGTTAATAGGCTGTTTTATTAGTTCCTAAAGGTTCCTCATCTGCCATACTTTCAGAATTAGTCTGTCCTCTCAAATGTCTGGGTGACAGCGAATTTGGCTTCTGAACCAGCTCCGGCCTGTTGCCTGCGTCATATGTGCCATCGCTCCCGCTGTCCACGGGCCTTCTCCTCACCCCGCGGCTGCACCTGGGCTCCTGGTGGGGACGGTGTCTGCCCACCCACGGGCCAGCGGGGGCTCCTCTGTGCGTCCCCGGCCAGTCCCCCGCTTTCCTTCCCCCCCAGCACGGTGGCCCCTCAGTGGGGCGGCACCCAGGGTGCAGAGGGTGGTGGTGGGCCGGCTCGCTGGAGACCACCTCCTCCGTTCACGTCCGGAACACTCCGTAAACGAGCTGGAATGTTGTGGACGCCCCTGGTGGCAAAGCCGTCACGTCACGCCCTGTGCGCCTTTCCACGTCCTGCCTTTGCTCCCCAGTGACTGCTTCTAGGAACCCCTGCCATGCCTTTTCCGCAGCTGGCACAGTCTGTGGGTCTTCTGTGCCTGAACGGGGACACTTCCCCAAGGGCACGGAAGGGAGGAACGGCCACCGGGCCGGGGCTCGTGGGACGTCCTTTTGTTTCCCCTGCCCGTGGCCTGGCGCCCTCTCCCAGCGCTCACTCCGCGGGCGCTGGGCCGGGGGAAGCAGGAGCTACAGACCGGCGCCCCCTGCTGCCCGGCACGGCTCGGGGTCTGTCCACGTGTCCCGCCCCAGGCTGAGGGGTTTCCGGAGTCGCGTCCTGGTGCCCCCGTCTGGGCTGCGTTCAGTCCCGGGGCAGACTCCCGGCGTCCCCTGTGCTCGGCCGGGCCCACTCAGGGCCCCTGCGGCAGTGCTGTCTCAGTCCGCCCACCAGCGGCCCTCCCCGGTCTCCAGGTGCTGCGGCAGAGTGCATCTTAGTTCGCCCGGGTCTTGCTGGTGGGTTTTCAGAAACAGAAGCAAACACATGGCGCAGGATGTTTGAGGTCCGGCGCGGTCTTTGTTGATCAGAAAAACGACAGGTGACCCCAGCCCTGGTCCCTGACCAGAGCTAAGAAAGGGTGCACGCCCCCCCTCCTGACTCTGTGGGTGAGAACGGGGCTGGGGACCCGCCCAGCGCCCCTCCCTGGAGACTCGGTCCACCTGCCTCCCTACCTGCGGGCACACCCAGAAGGAGAAAATGCAACTTCAGGCAAAACCCCCACAGGCTGGTTTCAACCTCAGACGCACCTCCCAAGAGGTATTTAGTTTCAGGACCCGGGAAAATCAGAGAAGAAATTCCACAGGAAGGAAGTAGGGGTTTCTGCGGGGGCAGGGCGCTGAGACCGCAGCAGCCACGCCTCCGCAGGGGAGTGGACCTCCCGCCGCGCGCTGTGGGCCGGGCATCGCGGGGAGGAGCGGGCCTGCGCGAACCTCAGGTGGGCGCAGCCTCTCGACGCAGGACTGTGTTCACCAGGGGAGGGGAAGGAGTATACGCGCAGCCCCGAACCGGGGAAACTGGCCAGGGATAGCGTGGGGTCTGCTGACTGGGTGTGAACAGCGGTTAAGGTGCAGTGCAGTTTTCCAGATGGGTGTTCCTCAAACCCAAGTGTGCACACACACACACACACATACACACACATTTTGGGGGCCTTATGGAAAGGCAGAGTGTGATTTGGAGGGGCTGGGATGGGGCCTGGGGTGGGGTCCAGAACCTGATTTTCTAACAGGCCCCAGGCGATGAGCAGCCTCTGGTCCAGGCCCCACGCAGCACCAGGCTGTGCGGCAGCTGTTTGGGTCCAGTGGTCAGGGAACTTGCCTGGCCCACGACACCTGGCGGTTCTGTGGGGACACCGACCTCCTCCCCCTAGACCATCAGGTGGGAGCAGGAAGACAGCCAGCACAACAGCTGTCTGGTGTGAATGAGCCAAGATTATATCTGGTCTTTGCCAGATCGACAAAAAATACATTTCTCGGTGTGCTGCAGAATTTTAGTAACTACTTTACGTGCCAGGGAAAGCAATGGGGTGAAGGTTGCTGTCCCACAGGAGCCCCTCGCCCCTGGGGGAGCCGCCCCGACTCTCCTGGCCCGCGGGTGGGGGTGCAGACCATCTGGTGTGTTTGCTTGACCGCAGCTTCACTGCTGACACCCCTCCGTCTGGTGACAGCATTGTGTGCCGGGGTTTTCTCCCCAAGTGTCTTTACCGCCTCTGGATTCTCAAAGGCGTGCGCAGCTCGGAGTGTCCCTGTCAGGCTGGATGTTGGCATCATTACTAAATGTCTTTGTTGTTTTGGAAATCACTCCTAATCTTCAGAGGT
Organism: Artibeus jamaicensis; assembly: GCF_021234435.1. Lineage (NCBI taxonomy): Eukaryota > Metazoa > Chordata > Mammalia > Chiroptera > Phyllostomidae > Artibeus > Artibeus jamaicensis. The sequence continues at coordinate 5,122,906 of NW_026522020.1, forward strand.
CACAGCACGTCCTCATAGACGGATGAAACGCACCACCCCGAAACCCCCGGTGGCCTCCGGTCACCCTGCCGCATACACTGGAGACAGTGATCGGGAGCCTCTCAGCCCCAAAGCTCAGGGAGGGACCAGGCATCCATCCATTTCCTCCCAGGGCCGCCGGCCTCTGCACATCCCAGCGGACGGAAGCTGCAGAGAAGCCGGGGCCGCACCGGCCCTGCGTGGCCTTTCAGCGTGTGAGGAAAGGTCAGGATTCGGTCATTCCAACCGAGTGACCTGGCCATCAGGGACTCGTCGGTGACAGGAACCACTTCCCGTTTCCTGGCAACATGGCCAGGGGCAGGACTCACTCCTCGGGCCTGCCCCCCGACTGTTTCTGCAGCCGCAGGAGTCCGTTTTGGGGTCCCACTGAGGGCTTCTCACCCCGCAGGCACGGGCTGGGGCAGCTCACTGGGCCAGTGTTAGGAGGGGCCGCGCCGCCCGCCCGCACCCTGTGACTTGCCATGGGGGGACCTGGAGGCCCGTGCACACTCCCCTCGCGGTTGGGTAGGTCTCTCCAGATCTCCACAGGGAGAGGGCGGACGGGGCAGGGGCCAGGCTGTGGGCGGCTGCCCTGTCTCAGGAGACCTGTGGGCACCCCACTGTCCCCCCAAAGTCAACAGGGAGCAGCCGTGTGTCTGTCTAGTCCTGCCTGAAGACTAGAAACATCTTCGGTTCATTCTCCGGGTTCCTCTGGCTCCCTCACGGCCGCCCGCCAGCCGCCCCGTGGCCCCTTTGTCCTGTCCAGAGTGGGTGGCATGGACCTGCCCTGCTGGCCAGGGGCTCGGCCCTGGGAGCACAGGACTAAGGCAGCCACCCAAGGCTCCGCCTCGGAACAGCTCATAGGCTACTGCGTGTTTTTCTTTAAATTACCCTCGGCCGTGAGAGCCAGGTTCATCCCTGCTCTGAGTGTGGTTCATAGGCTGTTAACTCCCGTATTTAAACAGATATCCAGAAACCAGCAGAAGATCCTCCTGAAAATAAATAGGTCATCTTTCTAAGTAGGCCTTTTCACACCGGGCCGGAGCTGGTGGCTGCTGACGGACACCCAGGGCAGCCACACCAGGGAAGACAGGAGCCCAGGCCCTCACACAGGAGCTCCATGCTGTCCAACGGGACACAGCTGTCCCGGGCCCTGGGACACGGCTGGCCAGGGCCTGGCGGTACAGCACAGTCCTCTCGGGCCGGCTGGGTCTCTGCCCTGGGCCCCTGCTGTTGCCCTTGGAAAATCAGGCCTTGACTGGGCGTCTCGGCAGCCCTGTGGCCTCGGGAAAGCGGGTGGGGCCCGCTGAGAGGTGGGAACCACAGGGAGGGAGGCAGGTCTGGTCCAGGTGCATCCAAGGGGCCGGGAGCAGCCGGGACACTCGGGCCACTTCGAAGTGTGGCTCCTGGGTTCCCCCCAACCACTGGGCCTGGGGCTCCTCTCAGGGAAGCAGGCGAACGCGCAGGAGGAACCCGCGGTGGCAAGGTGTCCTGCGTCCTCCAAGGTCTTCTGGGGCGGAGAGCCCAGGCCCCTGGGGGGCCTCGGCCAGTGTGCTGTCCAACAAGAGGTGTGGCCGAACTAGCAGCTGCCACCTCTGGACCCTCTCGGTGCAGAGCCTGGACAGCCCCTCTCGCCCCTCGGAACAGGCAGAGCCTTGAGACCTGGCAGGGACCTGGGGGGAGGCTACGCCACTCAGCTCGGGGCCCTGACACCTGACACCCACAAGAAGACTGGGTCTTGGCCTGAGGTGCGCCAAGAGGTAGCACCATGACAGTGACCTGCGTGAGGCTGAGCTGGAGTGATGGCAGTGGCAGAAGGAAGGGTGGCAGAGTGGGCACTGGACGTGGAACCTGGGGGTGGAGTGGGGTCGAGGCGCCTCTCAACAAGGAAGGAGCCTGCCCAGTGGGGGTGGAGCCACCCTTCCGGGGTCCATGGTCCCCTGGGAATTGTCCCTTGAACTCAGAGGGGACCCTCTGGGTCGTCCTTATGACCAGGTTCCAGCTGAGGGCTGGGTCAGCGGGCCCAGACTCAGGACAGCACGAGCAGCCCTCGCACAGCGCTGCGGGGGGTGGGAGGAAGAGGGGGCAGGGACAGCGATGAGGGGGTAGACAGGCGGCATCTGAGCTGCGGGTGATCGAAAACCACATCTGGAGGAGAAGGCTGTGTGTTCTGGGCCCTAGGAAGCGACGGGTAGCGTGCCCAGAGCACCTGGTGAGCACCTGGTAGACACCTGGCGAGCACCTGGCAGGCATCCGGTGGGTACCAGTAGGGCACCTGTTAGGGACCTGTAGGACCTGTTTGTCCCCTGGCATGCGCCTGGCTGCCCTTGTGACGACCCCCAGCACCTTTGCAAGGCGGGGCAGGAGAGGCGGGCACTTCTGCCTTCCTTGCTTCAATAAGCCACATGGAGCAAATTAAGCTGGAAGCTCTGTTCTGTGAGTGGCTGCAGGGGTCCGGGAAAGCCCACACAGGGTGGTGGGCTGGAGTCTGTGCCCCTTTAATTAATCTTTTATGGCCAATTTCTACTGGGTCCCACTTCGCTCCAGGGTCTCTCTTCCCCACCTGCGTGGCCCCTCCCAGTGGAAGGCCCTGCCACTGGGGGGGGAGGCTGATTAAAGGAGGCCGTGGGGGGTGGGGGCGGCTGAGCCCGTGCTGGGGGTTCGCCTGGGATTGGCGGCCATTTTTCCTCTATGGTGCCCCCACCCCCACCTGCCAGCGTTCATCCCTGATCTCCGGGCTGGGGCCCCAGGTGGGCCTAAATGGCTGATGACTTCTGTCCCTTGCTGCTAAATGTCAAGGTGCTAATTATTTGTGGCACGAATCTGCTTGGCACCAAAGGAGCAAGCACAGAAAGGGAAAATAACCCCTGGTGACACCCCGCAATTAGCTGAGCTGGCGCCCGGGGCCCTGCCGGGGGTGGGGAGGGTGAGTGCTCGCCTCTCAGACTCGGCTGGGCCCCCGGTGACAGTGACGGGGATCAGGCGCCTCCCCCGCAACCCCCACCACGTCCCCAGCACTTCCTCAGGCTGAGTCACCCAAAGAGGGGATGGGGGCTGGGGTCCAGAGTGGTAGGCGCTGGCTGGGTGCACGGAGGTGGGGGCCTCCCCGGAGGTGACACCGGAGCTGGGACCGAGCCGGTGGCGGAAACAGGCCTGAGCCTCTTCCAGGACAACGTTCCAAGCAGAGGTAAGGGCCTCGGGCAAGGCCTGAGGCAAGGGGGCAGAGTTGGAGAAGGGGCTGTGGCCACCAAGCCTGCTAGTTGGAGCGTGCACTGTGAGGACCCCATCGGCACCGCTGGGTTGAAGGTGGGGGGCCCTGCGCCCAGGCCTGCAGGGGCCTCTACAACCTGGTTCTCCCTGCAAGGCTCCCGGAGGTGTCTGCCCACACCCTGGTTCCAGCCTCGAGAAGCACTCACGTCAGCCCGTGAGCCCCAGAACGGCGGCGAAGCGCTAAATGTGTGGAGTCCCTGTGCCCGTGGCAGTGGGTGCGGCGGCCACAGGAAGCCAGCCCTCCGCAGCGAAGCCCCCAGAGGCGCCTGCTCCGGGGCTGCAGGAGAGAGTCCCCGCGTGCCGGCGCTCCTGGAAGTGGCAGTTAGGGAGGAGGGTCCTCATCACCGTCCTCTGCCCCTCGCAGCCCTGGCGTCCGGCTCCACCCCCCGCGGGACCGCTTCCCTGAGCTTCTCAGACATCACTCCCACCTGCGCACTCACCTGCGCAGAGAGCCCCTGGTTCAAAACCAGAAGAAGCCGTGGCAGCCGTCACTGCCTGCCAGGGCCCAGAGGACAGCACCCACTGGCTGTGGCAGGCCTTCGTGGCCGGCCGACCAGTAGCACCTACTTCCTCAGCCCCCCGGCCCCCACCCCAGGACCCAGCACCCTAGATCTGGTCCCCACAAAACAAACGTCATGCACCTGAGACTCCGTCTGAGCCCCTCTCAGAAAGGATGCCTGTGAGCAGGGAGCGGGCAGACCGGGTAGAGAGAAGGCGGCCACGGCACGGCTGCAGCTGGGGCCGGGCCGGTCCCACGGGTTGGGGTGGCCCTTCTGAGGCCTGTGGGCTCCGGCCTGGTCTGGGGGTTGGGAGTGGGGGTGCCTGAGGACTCCCCGCCCGAGGCTGGGGAGCAGTCTCGAGTGAGGGCCGTCCCCGGAGGGGCCCGGCCCTGGGGCCAGCTAGACAACGGGTGTCCTGCCGTCGAGGGGACCTGGAGGCACGGTGGGCTTCCGTGCCACACGTGGGAGGTGTCAGGTGCCTGTTCGACATTTTCGAGAGGACCTCAAACAGGCCATTTGGAAGAAGCCTGATGCTCAGGAGAGAGATCAGGAAGGGGGTGGAGCTGAGACCAGACTGTGGGACCAGGACGGGTGGTCACCCAGGGGTGAGAATAGCTGGAACCAGGGTCTCACTCAGATCCTGGAAGGGGAGGATCCCGAGAAGGAGCCACAAGGAGCAGCTGGCAGGTGGGCCGGACCCCGAAGCTGAAGGGAGCACGTGGCAGCAGAGGCGGCAGGGCCACCTGGGGTGACCGCTCTGAAGGCCCAGGGAGGCGGGGGTGAGAGCGGGCCTTGCCTTTGCCCACGTGGAGGTCATGTGTGGGCCAGCACGGCAGCCTCACTGACCACGTGGTCATTCATGTTCCTTCCACAGCCCTAGGGTGTCCTCCCGGGGGGGGGGGGCAGGACTCGAGCCTGGCCCCCAGGTCTGTTCTGGAGGCACCAGGGAGAGCCCCACTGCCCGGCACTCCAGTGGGGGGGCTGTGGGGGCCGCAGCTCCATGCGGTGGTGGGGAGGGCCTCCAGCACGGATCCCACCTCCCTGCTGAGCGCTGGAGCACTGAAAATGCCGGGGATTTGCCTCACGGCCCCCGCAGTGGTGGGGCAGGGCTCCTTGGGGTTCTGCCGCCTGGGGCGCTCAGAGGGTGGTGGGCCTCGGGAAGAGGGCCTCTCCTCGGCCCGTCCTGAGACCAGGCCTCTGGGCCGGAGGACGGAGATTCCGAAGGGCCCGACTCGCCATCTTCACCCTGGGAAGGAGAAGGCCTCCTGGGGTCGTCCCGTTGGGTGGTCGGGAATGGAGTCTCTTCGAAGCTGCAGCCCCAAAGGACCCGCTGACAGCAACGCAGTCCTGGAACCGGCGGGCACTTTGCAAGGGTGCCCGGCCCACGGCTGCAGGGAGGCCCGCCGTGCCCTCTGTCCCCGGGCTCCCAGACCTGGCTCTGGAAACCGCGTCTTCGTCCCTCTCCAGGGCCCTGACGTGCCGCCAGTCCCGTGCTCCCTCTGCGTGCCAGCCGGCCAACCGTCTCCCACCCGACACTGAAACTGAAATCAGCGTGTAGGGCTGTACAAGCCACAGGCACACCCAGTGTGTACCGTGTTTACACGGCAGCGGCGACCACGTAATTACACGGTGATCACAGCACATGGGCGACGCTCAGCGAGGGCCGTGTCATTAGCCCTGATTGGCGCCCTCCCGGGCAGGCGGCCGCAGGGCCACTGCTTTTGGACTCTCCAAGCACGTGTGAGTGACAGCCACAGCAGCCTGTCATTACCGGGCCGTGTGATGAGCATCGAGTAAGCAAACATGGGGGGCTGCCGTGTGGGGGTGAGCTTTGATCTCCAAGCCCCCCAGGGAGCTGCTGGGGCCAGCCACCTACCTCCACAGTGTCCTCAGGCTGGGACGGCAGGAGGGGACACCGCGCCAGGATTCCAGGCTGGAGTCTGGTTCAGTCGTCACTGCCGAAAGCCCGCTGTGTGCCTGAATGGGCTGCATCCAGGAGAGAGAGAAGAAAGAGCCTCGTTCACCTCCAGCCGGTCACACGTCCCTGGAGGAGGGACCCCAAAATCCTGTGCCCCAAAAAGTCTGAAGCCCCAAATACTGTGCTCTCTCCTCAGTCCTGGGAGACCCTGACATCTTTCCCAGCTGAGGAGGCAGAGACATCCCTTCCGGCTTCAGCGGCTCGAGCCGGGGTTCTGTCACTGGCGCCCAGGACAGTTCTCGGGAGGGCACGGAGCTCGGATTCCAGTGGCTGGAGCCCAGGGAACAGAAGGGATGGTGTGAACAGAGGAGGGGAAGCGAACGGGGCCACTCGGAGGACAGGATGGCAAGGGCGGCCTGCGGCGGAGGGTGCCCGGTGCCCGTCCGGAAGCACACGCCGAGGCTCGGGCGCCATGGACCACTGCCAGCTGCGTCCGCTGCATCATCGGGCACCGTGTTGTGTTCTGAGGCCCCCTCGCTTCTGCTCTGGGGGCTCCAGACAGCCCCCTGGGTGGTTGTTAGAAGAGGGGACCAGAGTCGGGGCCAGGAGATGCCTGGGCTTACACCTGTGTCCCTGCCCAGGGGCTTGCACCTCAGACAATGGAGACAAGGCCGGGGCTTGGGGCCTGGGGTCCCTGCAGAGGTGGGTCACGCAGAGCCTGGGGCCACGGAGGAGGTGGAGGATAGTTCAGGCACCACGGGGACGCTGGGCAGGATGCCGGGTACGGACGGCCTGAGTCCTCCAGGGTGATGCCGCGCTGGAGTGTGGGCTCCGGAATGAGCACGTGGAAATGGGGGACAAGTGTGCAGGTCCCTGCAGGGTGTGGGGGACAGGACGGCAGCTGGTCCAGCGTGGCAGCAGTGAGCGCAGAGAGCCAGGCCCGCTCCGAGCTGCCCTCCCTCTGTCTCCCCAACCCCCTGGTCACGCCCTGTGTCCTCCCAGGCCTTGTCTTCTTCCCACTCGGGTGCAGCTGGGGCCAGGAGCGGTGCTCTGGGGGGAGCCGGAGTGAGGACAGGTGGGCTGAGCAGTGTGGTGGGAGGCCCGGCTGCAGGGGTGGGGGCAGCGCCCCACCCCAGCCCCCGCTCCAGCCTGGGCCAACGTGCTTCCGGGCTGTGTCCTCAGGTGGCCCTGGCGGCTTCCTGGGCCACCGTGAATCAATCCAGTGTAAGCAGCCCTGCCGAAATAGGTCACCCTCAAAAGCAAGCTAAACTTAATTGTTACAAGTTAAAATTGGAAGCAGTATGAGTCCCCGAAGAATAAATCATTCATTAATACCTCCCCCGGCTCCAAACTGAAAAGCACTCAGGTTACCTTCCGCCTCGGAGGAGCGCACAGGACAGGAATGTGGGGTCCCCGGCTTTCAGCTGGCGGGACATCAGAATGTCACAGTGCTTGTCCCTTTGACTCGCTCCTGCCCCTGTCTCCACGGTCTCCCCATCATCTGTCCTCTCCCCAGGTCGGGGTGCAGGTGGGCGGGGTCTGGGGGTCTGGGGCCGTGTATGCTGTCCCGTGGGAGCAGCTGTGTGTCACGGACACCCCCGCCCCACTACAGTGGGCTCCACAGAAAGGTGCACAGGGAAGGACCACGTGTCCCCGAAAAATGGGCACCAGGCACTCAGACGCCTGGACAGGGACGTGCACAGCAGCGCTGTTTGCCGTAGTCGAGCACAGGCGTGACAAAAGGCTCTGAGGTGAGTGGACATAACGTGGGCTGCTCCCCTCAGCCACAGGGAGGAGAGGCTCTGCCACACACGGCGGCGCGGGTCACACAGAAGCGTCACGCGCAGTGAGAGAAGCCAGGCGTGGCCCGAGACGCCAGGGCAGGCCGATGCGGGGAGACAGGAAGTGGGTGCTCCGATGCTCAGGCGCAGGGGGCTGCGTGACGGGCGTGCCACTGCCACCCCGAGACCCGCAGGGTGAGGGGCCGAGGCGGAGGGGGGAGGGACGGACGGGCCCACAGGTCATGGCCGACGTAGGGGTGGCCTGAAACACGGGAGTCGTCCTCGGAAGAGGGACGTGCAGGCACAGGGACACAGGCACAGGCGGAGCCTGGACGGACGCAGCTGCGAACCACGGACTGCCTGCCCCTCCCAGAGATGGGGGAGGGAGGGGGCCCTGCCAGCACCTCGGTTTCTGAGTTTCGGCTTCGCAACTGTGACAGAATGTGCATCCATGGCTGTAAGCCACCTCACCGTGGTCACCTGTTACGGCAGTCACAGAGGAGGAAGGCAGACCACCGGCGTCGGAGGGGACAACCCGATGCCTTCCTTCTGCCTGCTGCTGGCCAAGGTGTGAGGGCGGACGCGGAGCCCCAGGGGGAGGCTCCCTTGCCTCCCAGTTTCTGTCAACAAATGGCATGTCCACGGGCAAATGCGTGACCAGGATAAGGCAGCAGGCCAGGTGTGGGCAGTGTCCGAGGGCTCTGACTGACCACACGGACTCGGGCCAGCTGTCCCCGAAGTGGTCCGCTCCAACGATGGACTCTGTCCTTGGTCCTGTGGTGGCCAGAAGCTCACTGTCTTTTCTGTGTGACCCGCTGTGGTCCCCTCCTACTGGACAGCCCATTGGGTCTCAACACAGAATTCCTGTGTTGTTTCAAAAATCACGACTGCTGCAGGAATCTTTTCTAACTGTAGGAAAACGGCTTTTCTGGGTTGTTGCGTCCACAGTTCCCACGGTGACATGGGTATCGTGGCGGCATCAGCACGCGCCTTGTGACAGGCACACGGGGGGGACCCGCCTGCCGCCACTGGGCCCCGCCGCCTTTCCTGAGTCGCCCGAGGGCACCACACACGGCGGCAGCTCGGCGAAGCCGATGGGACAGGAGGACAGGCCTGCAAACCAAACATCTGATAAGCGTTCAGTATCCAGAATGTATCGGAAACTCGTACAACTCAACAGCAAAAAGCTCCCCCCAAAACCAGTAATCCGACTGTAAAACAGGCAAAGGACATAGACAGGTATCTCTCAAAAGACACATGAACAGTCGCAGACCTACCAGAAAGTGCCAAACACTGGCAGTCACCAGAGATGCCAACTAAAGCCACAGCGAGACGCCGCCTCCTGTTCGTCCAAGCAGCCGTGACCGTGACCGAGGAGTCGAAAGACGGCAAACGCCGGCAGGAACCCTCGCTCGCTGTGGGTGGGGACGTGAGTGGGCGCAGCCGCTAAGGAGAACAGTGAGGAGGTTCCTCAAAAAATTAACGTGAGAACTAACTGCCTTCCAACCGAGCAACCCCACTTCTGGGAACCTACCCCAAGGCCCTGAAAACAGGGTCCCCCGGAGCAAGCTCCCCCATGTGCCTGGGGCACCAGTGACCACACCCGGGGCGGGGAGGCAACCGGAATCTGCTTCCAGGAGGCGCGGCTAAAGGACGTGAGAGAGATCCGTAGCATTGTCCAAATCTTAGAAAGGGGCGAGCCTGCCGCCTAGGCCAGGATGGAGGAGCCGGGGGGGACACTGTGCTGAGCGAAGTCAGCCGGACACAGACGGACAAACACTGGAACCTAACGCGGTCACACTCACAGAAACACCCTGTAGGGCGGTGGCTGCCAGATGTGGGGGCGGGGATGGGGGTGTCGGTCTGAGGGTGCGGACACTCGGCTGTGCCAGGTGGGAGAGCTCTGGGGACCCAGTGGCAGCACGGTCAGTGACGCTGCGCTGTGCCCTTGACATTTGCCGAGAGGGCAGTCCTCAGTGTTCTTCCCACTCAAACAAGGACAGAAGGACGCGGACAGCAGCGCGGCGAGGACCCGAGGGAAGAGGTGGAGGAGGTGGGAGGCGGTAAAGGTGGGTGAACGAGACTTGACCTGGGGCGGTGACCACGCACTGCAGTGTGCAAATGCTGTATCATTTTACTCGCCAACACCACCCTGATAAACTCAATAAACAGGGTTCTAAAAAGGAAAAAAGACAGCAGCAGCTACGGGAGGTAGGGGCGCGGCCACCCCCACAGTGTAAGTGCCGGGCGGACACAGGCCCCGCCCCTGAAGCAGGAGCCATCTGGTCTCCCAGTGGCCCCTCAGCAGAGCGAACGCAGCCCTGACAAGAGAGAGATGACGCTTGTGCCTCGCTCGGCTCTATGGTCCCCGAGCACACTCGGGGGAGTGGCCTCCCCTGCCGGGCTCACCCGTCACGTGCCTCGTGGATCGGGAGACGCACCTCCACAGAGGCGCCCTGCGCCCGGTCCGGCTGCCCTGAGCTGCTCTGTGCCAGCGTTCGGACCCTGCAGCAGGCGAGCCGACTGGCACCGAGCAGCCCTTCCAAAGATGGGGACACACCGCGCCTTCGTTTGGGCAGTTCCGGATTCGGAGAGATGACAAAGGTGGGGAACAGGACCCTGGAATCCTGTCGTGTGAGTCAGCAGTGACTGATGTCATAAGACCCATGCTTGAAAACTGGCGACCGTCAGAGAATCTTCTGGAAGCCGGGCACCATGTCATAAGACCCCTGAGGGTGTGGACACTCGGCTGTGCCAGGTGGGAGAGCTCTGGGGACCCAGTGGCAGCACGGTCAGTGAGTGGCCCCTGCTGGGCCTCCTTGCCCAGCCCACCTCCCACTGCGTGTTTGCTCCATGGACATTGTGGAGTGGGGGACGGAGCCATCAGACAGGTGGGCAGGCTCCCGGTGACATGAGGCGGCAGTGTGACATGCAGGAAGACAGTCTGTGCCCACCAAGAGCGTCACCCAAAAGCCAAAGCCCAGCAAGGTGTCTGTCATGCGGTTCCCACCAGGTCCCCTTCGTCTGAGGGCATGCACCAAGGCCCCCGAGGGGACGCCATGGAGGGGGTGCTGGGCAGTGGTGTCCACCGCCCCCAGGGGAACGACCCCCACCCGCACCGAGAGGAGACTGCTGGGAAGGCGGCCCTGGGAGCCGGTGACAGGACCAAAGAGGAGGAACCTGGCGTCCAGAGGGGGCAGGAGACCCCGGAGACGCTGCCTTGTTCCCCGTGAAAAGCAGGGCAGATGGGGAGCTGCCGTCTGCAGGGAGAGCCGAGTCGGCAGAGCGCTGCGCTGTCCTCGCCGGCGCTGCTACGATGGTGTTCGCTCCTGAAGCTCAAGTGGGAAACACAAGACGCAGGAACACAGGGCAAGACGAAGCCCAGTGCTGACCAAGGTCAAGTAGGGTGGGGGAGCCCCACACCCTGGGAGGGGTCCCAGGGACGCAGGGTAGAGCCTGACCGGGCCTGGCACACCTTGTCCCCAGTGGCTCCAACACGTCCCTGTCACACAGGGGCCGCCTGGGTTCACGGGCCCATCCTGCTCCACACCTGCACAGTCCGGAATTCTCCGAGGTGTGAACCGCCCATCAGCCGCAGGACGGCCCCCAGACCCGCCCTCCTGTGACGCTGCAGAGAAGTGGGGCTGCGTCCCGGGTGGGGGCACCGCGGGACCCCACCAGGGGCAGCCTGGCGCTGGGCCCGGCAACGGCACTGGTGCTGTGACCAGTCGCTGGGCTGGGCCCTGAGGCCTTTAAGGCAAGATGCCCCCCCTCCGGCTCCAAGGAGGGGCCGGGGAACCCGAGATTCTTTCCATTCACCCCTGCTCCACTGATGAAGGAGGCCGCTGCCACCGTTTGCCAAATGAGAAAATGCCAGAAGATCTGTTTTCTGCAGGAAGGTGGGAACCAGATAGGAAGTATCACCATGGAGAACTGGCGCGGGGCGGTTGTTTATGGGTGTATTACCAACCGTAAGCTTCCCACGCTGGTTCGAGGGGGTAATGATTTTTATAATTACCTGTGTTTAGAAATACCTTCACGCAGAGAAGTAAATATGCCTCCTGCTGAGAACAGAAACGGTTTTTCCTCCTGCGTAATGAGTGAGCGTTTCTGCAACCAAAGCCTGGAATTACGTTTGCTTTCTCAGGGAGCAGAGGCAGGGGCGGGACGTGGCCACCGGGTTCTCACCAGAGCTCCTCTGCGGGCCGCCCTCTGGCCGGGCCAGGGCAGGCACACACCTGCTCAGGGCACAGAATCCCTGCCGCCTGAGAGGCCGGCGGCCACCCCTGCAGCCCGCTGTCACCAAGGCCACCTGGGAGCTCCAGGGCGGCTGTCTGGGTCCTGCCTGCCCCTGCAACCCTCTCCCCACTGGCCAGTCCCTGCAGGCTCCAGTCACCCGACCCAGGACCCAGGTCCTTCTCCCACAAGCAGGGCTGTCTCCCGAGCTCATCTGACCTGTCACCGCCCTGCCTAGAGCCCCAGCTGTGCCTCAGCGAGAGTCCCCGAACCTGGCAGGGGCAGCGCAGGGGACAAGGAGGGCGACCTGAACGAAGTGAAGGAGCACAGGGCTCTTTCGAGGCTCTGTCCTTGATTCTTGGCTGACGTCTTTCCTTCTTTGGGGGTTCTTATGACTTAAATACAGTCATTTCTTGCCCCCCCTTCCTGTGTTAGGTTTCCAAGTTAGCAGTGTGCATGCACACGTGGAATGTGTGTGCCTGTGTGTGTGTGTGTTCATGTGGGGGTGGGGTGGGCCTCTGACTGGCTGGGTGTGCACTTGGGGACACAGGCCTATCGGGGGGGCCCTGACTTTACAGCCGCCGCTGGGGCCAGCTGCCGGGCCTCAGCCGAGCGGACCCAGCCATGGGGACACGGGGGCTGGGCGGGGCACCTGACTCTCTTGTCCCCACTCCATCACCCATGAAAGCAGGGTGACGGCAGGGCCAGCCTCCTCAGGAGGAGTGAGTGCACTGGAGGCCACCAGTGGCCTGGCATGTGCCGAGTGCTGCACGCACAGGCACGTGAACATGTGTGTGCTCACATGTGCCACGGGAGCAGGGGTGCCCGTGACAGAGGAATGGCCGCTCTGCCCAGGAGCCCGTTCTCTGGCCTCTGGAAGTGAGAGGGGGAGGGGCCTCGATGCCCCAGGAGGTGGGCAGAGAGGAGTCCCACTCCGAACATGTCTCAGGGGCCGTGACACTTATCTCAAGCTCTTGCCGCTGCCAGGCGCGGGAGCTGTCTCTCCGGAACTTCAAGAAACAGCTTCCTGCTCTTGATTCCCATTTTCATTTTGAGGAGCAATTGTGGGGACCCACCAGTGCCTGCACTTGGTGCAAAATGTCTTGGTGACGAGCAGTTAAACGCACGTGCTGACTCGGTCCCCCCACACGCTTACAGGGCCTGTGTAGAGATGTGACCTGCTTTCTTTAACCGGTGTGCTCCCTCAGGGGCCCCCTGGCCAACAAGGTCCCCCTCCGCCCCACAGCAGCCACTGGGCCCAGTTGGGGGACATTAGGCCTGTGGGCCGACAGCAGGCAGAACAGGGCGAGAGCTGCAGAATGGACGCTGTTCTCTCCTGCACCCCAATACAGGTGCCGGTGGCCCTGGGCTGGACCTAGGCTGAGCCGGCCCACAGTGGGAGTGCACGTGTGACCCTCTCCCCGGGAGCCTGGGCCCAGCGCACTGCGAGGGACGGGGGACGGGGGACGGGCACAGCATCATCCAGGTGCTGGGTGGGTGGTCTGTGGGGACCTGGGCTCTGGCTACGTGTGGGCCATGTCTGTAAACACGTCAGTGGTCTCAGCTCCATCCACTCCGCCGTTTCTCAGCATCACTGTGGTGCCACCCAACGTATCACCTCACCCGTTCCCAGGGGTCACAGGGCAAAGGCCTCATGCCAAGCCCCAGGTCTTGCTGCGGCCCATTCCGGTTCAAGCCCCATCAACAGAGAACAAACACCAGGTCTCCTGTGAGAGGTGGCGCCCCGCCCTTCATCCTGACTTTCCAAGTCACAGCGACATGACGGTGCCAGCAGGGGCGGCGGCCCAGGGTGCGGGGTCTGCCCACCTGCCCACCCACCTGCCCGTCCTCACCTCCCTCAGGCTTGGGCTCATGCCTCCGATCACCAAGGACAAAGCGTTCATTTGGCAAACCCGGTCCGAGACCCGAGGGCGAGACGGGTGCCATTTGCTGGGAAAGACCCAGAGCTCCCGGGACGGCCCCCCCCGCAAGGAGCGCCCTGTTCTCTGGGGCATCGGGGGTCGGACAGGCTTGCTGATCGCCGTGGAAGAAGAGAGAGCACAGATGCTCGGGGCGAGGTTAGGGTTAGGCTAATTAGGAAAGCAGATGGAGAATTCAAGTTGAAATCCAGTAAAATTTAATTAAAAGATTATGTGTTTCTACTGTAAGATCTTTGAAGGATGAGCTCCAACTTCACGCTCTGCCCGCTCCCCAGCCAGCACGTAAGCCTGCATCTCATCTGCCTCGAGCGGTGCAGACGGACATCCCGGTCTTGGCATCTGGGGTCCCGCCCTGCCCCCCCACGAGGAGCACGCCTGGCTCCCAGGCGGCGGGACGGAGGAGGGACGCTGAGCAGAGCAGGACGGTGGAGGAGCCTGCGTGGCAGAGGCGGGGCCTGGACCTCCTCCCTCGGGCTCCAGACCGCGGTTCTCCTGGACGTGCTGCTGTCCCTCTCTGCCATCATCTTGGGAGTCGGTCCCCAGCGACTGCTGGAAAGCTTTCTCCACCCTGGAGGAAGTCCCTGAGGTCCTTGGCCTTGGGATGCGCCCATGGCTCTGGGTGATGCCCAAAGAATGGGGCCTGGGTAGGGGAGGAGCAAGGGGAAGACTCGGGGGCGGGCGGGTGGAGAAAAGCCCCACATCCGAGGATGGTGCTCAAGCCCCTGGCCCGGGACCTTCTGGTCTGGACCGGGCCATCCCGTACTCGGTCCACGCCGTCTTCCTCAACCATGCGGCCTCCTGTTTGTCGACAGTGTCTCCTGCCTTGTGGTTTCTCCTAACAACCATCTTTTTCTGTCCTGCAGGGTGGTGAGGGCCTGGCCGTGCCGACTCCTTGCCGCGGTGCGCAGGCCAAGGCCCCCGCAGCTGCCTTCCTGCCCAGGGCCGCCCGTGCGGTGCGGAAACATCCAGGCCACAGGGCGACCTGTCTGGTCCTGGCAGCCTGGGGGCTGGCCTCTCCCCCGGGTCCGGTGCATCCGTGTCTGCACCTTCCTGTAGAAAGTCCCAGGAGCTCCCGGCTTCAGTGTCCCGTGTGGCACATACTTCCCAGCTCAAACCGCGTCTCCCTGGATTCCGCTCTCACTGTGCCATCGACTTGGAAGTCACCAGGGAAAGGTTTTTTTTTAAACAGACTTCATTTTTTTCATAGCATTTTGAAGTTTGCAGAGAAACTGCACAGGACACGGAGTCCCCATATGTCCCCGCCTGGTTTCCAGCACGAACCTCACTCGTGAGTGAGGCCGGTGGTTGAGGCGATGCACCGCGCGGTTAACTGAAGTGCACAGTTCACGGAAGGGTCCGCTCTCGTGCACGAAGCCCCGTGGATGCAGCAGGCTGCTCGCTGTCACGGATCCACCGCGTCCGTCAGCATCAGGCTGAACGGTCCCACCTCCAAGTGCCGGTGGGCCGCCCACTCACCCCTCCCCGTCTTGGCCCAAACCCAGTGCCCCTGATCTTTTTACTGTCTCTGCAGTCCGCCTGCGGGTTCTGTAGATGGGAGGGTGGGTGACACAGGGTGAGGGGTACAGCTGCGAGAGCAAAGAGCTGGGGGATTCTGGGAGGACAGCGAGCAAGTGCCTGGGAATCCGGGAGAGAGTGCACAGCAAAGGCGCAGACGGCCAGGGAGAAAACCCTTCTCCTCCAGAGATGGGACCTCGGGAAGGCCGAGCACGTCTGGGCGCATGTGGGGTGGACGCTCTCGGGGGAGGCAGGGAGGGAGGGGCAACGCTGACCCTGCGGACGCCCGCCGGGCAGTGCGAGGCATGTGCTGACATGGAAACTGGCTGGTGAGTGACTAAAACCCACCGCCACGCAGGGCGGCCTGCTGTGGCAGGAAGACGGGGCGGGAGGGGCGGACGTCAGGGGGACGGAAGATGAGACCCGCAGGGCTGGCAGCCGCCGGAGAGGGTCCGCCTGGGGGGCGGGGCTTCCACTTCCAACCCCTCGGACACCACGGCTGCGTGGCCGATCCAACCACATCTGGACCCCAGGAAGATCAGGTGGCACCTCCCTTTCACAGAAAGTGGGGTGGGGTCCCCCCTCGGCCTGGGGGTCTGAGCTGTGGGGACTTCGGGGAACCAGACGAGTGCAGATGCCCTTCTTCCAGGGCTGTCTCCCCTCAAACGGACACGCAGAACACATGCCCCTTTGCAAAACACCTCTTTCCAGAGGGTCCTTCCTCTTCTGGAGCCGCCTTCCATCAGGGCCACTCGGCAGCGTCTTTCAGGCCAGACCTAGTTTGTGAAGAGCAGCTGGCACTCCCAAGTGTTACGTGCGGCGGACTGAAAACAGCAATATGCAGAGATTCAAAGACGTCCCTCATGTTAGGGACAAACGTGATCAGCCTTAATGACCAGCCAGCACAAACGTGTATTGGGCTGTGGGAACAGGGGGCAGGCCCGCTGGGGGGAGACCTTCACACATCGCAGGGACAGAAATTCTCAGTGCCCCGAGCGGCTCCCCAGCAGAAGCGCCTGTGAGAGGCACTGCTCAGGGCGAGGCCGCGGTCCCGAAGGTTCCCCAAAGGCAGCCTCGCATCTGCCAGTCCCGACACCAGCCTCAGTCTTCCGCATGAGGACGTCCCTGCAGAGAGGTGGGCCTCAGGGCTCTGGCCTCCCTCGCGCGTCCTCAGTGAAGCTCTCGCACTGCGGCCTCGCCACATTCTCACGAGGGTCCCAGGAGCCGCAAGGCAGCCCCCCGCCGGGCACAGGCCAGCGACCCAAGACCCGTGGGGAAGAAGTGGGGGAAGCGGGGGCAGAGCTGTTTTTTCTCAAATTGCTCAGCCGCCGTGGCAATGAAGCAAACACACAGTTTGCTTCCCCACGTCACACAGTGGGCCCCGGGAGTGAGCCCACCCGTGTACTCCTAGCATCTGGGGTCAGGTCGCTCATGTGTGCAAAGCCAACCAGTGACATAACATACTCCTCAAAGCCAGCCAAACAGTGACTGCTTAGCTTTTCTGAAAACCAGCCAATCATGACAACGCAGTCTACTGAGAGCCGATCAGTGACAGCCCATCCTCCTGAGAGCCGGCCAATCAGTGGAGGTCCCACTCTTGGGAGAGCCGGCCAATCGGTGGATGTCCTGCTCTTAGCTGAGCCAGCTCCGTGAGAATAGTGTGGCTTTGGTAACTTAGCGGACACGGCTGAAGGTCTTGCTGTCCCTCCCTGCTGTGAGGCGGGCTCTACCACGTGGAGGTCCCTGCTCTTCCTGGCGTCATTCAGGTGTTCTGTCCCGACCCCACGCGCCTCTCCCAGAGGGTCTGGGCCGTGCCCAGGCCCCGCACAAGCAGCACCCCCGCTTGGCGGCAGGTCAGGCTGTGCAGTGGGGCCTCCAGGCCCATGGCCAGAGCTCAGGGTGAGCCCCCGGGCAGAGGGTGCGGGGCGGAGAGCAGCTAGGTCCCACCTGACCAACACGCACAGGCGGCAGGCACAAGTGCACCTGGCCCGCCCCCCCTCCCAGCACCGCCGGGCTTCCTGTGAGGGCAGCGTGCATCTGTCCTCGCACCTGCCGTGTGAGGAAATCTGCCAAGTCAGGCGTTTTAATTTTACCACACGGGGCCGGGGAGGGGGGGGGAAGTGCAGGTGAGGGGCACCCCACACAAGCCCACGGAAGCCCCCGCTGCACGCACGGCCCTCCCCACACTGTTTCCACACAGGCCTCCCTGCAGCAGCTCCTCTGGTCCAGGGAACTTGGCTGGGGAAGCAGCCAGGAGAGGGAAGCTGGGATGAAGGTCAGTGTCATGACCACAGCAGGTGTGTTGTTTGGTCTGGAAACGGCAGTGACCAACTTGAAGTCCAAGAGGCTGCTGGCCCTTCCCAGTAGAGTCTCCTGGGGCCTGCCCCACGCCTGAGGCTTTGGTGTCCCTGGACTGGCCTCTCCAGACTGTCCCTGTGTCTGTCACCTTGACCACTGACCTGCAGCCTCACCCCTCCCTCCTCAGCCGCCTACTCTATGCCCCCTTCCCAGCAGGCATATCCTTCATCCTGAGGGGTCACTACCACCTGCCCCACCAGCACCCCAGAGCCAGTGCGGGGCTCCACCAGCAGAGCGCAGAGGCTGGGCCACACAGACGTCCAGTGCTCTGGCTGTGGCACCAACATCCCCGCTGGGACTTGGGAGGTGGCAGAGCAGATCTGGGTCCTGTGTAATAGAGGAGAGGGAGGCTGGAGTCTTGAGGTGTCCTCTGCGAGGACCAGGGGTCACAAGGGCGACACCTGGCTCAGGGGGCCAGCGTGCTCTTTCTTTCCAGGGCACCGAGTGACTGGAATTTGGGGGCAGTTAATGCGAATACAATGAGAACCAGCAGTGGTTTTGACCAGAGCGCCTGGTCCCCCGGGGGCCCTCAGAGCAGAATTCCACAACCGGGCATCAAGCAGAACGCCTGGGTTCTAGCTCTCGTCCAACTTTCCTTCCCTTGGGCAGAGGTTGGGGGGCTCAGCTTCCCATCTGGAGAACTGCGATGCCCACCCCACTGTAAATTCTCCTGCCATGAGTCTTTGGCAAAACAAAACCTGGGACCAGCAGTCCGTCTGGCAGCCAGGCTCTGGGTGAAGTTGCTGGGGTGGTTTTGGACCCCGCTGCATGGAGGACGTGGGGCCAGCTGAGGCCACTGTCTCACCAGACTGTCCAGTGTGGGAGGCAGAGGGACCAGAGTGGCTGCATGTGCCCCTGAGGTCCAGCAGGGCCATGCCCGCCCGCCTCCCCCTTCTCTCTCCTTGCAGGGTCTCAGTCTTCCATTTGCTGGCAGTTGTGGGGGGTGTTTGTTTTGTTTCTGAGAATATTTTTATTGATTTGGGGGGGGAGGGAGAGAGACAGAGAAAGAGGGTGCAGAGAGAGAAACATTAATCAGTTACGTCCCATGCACTCCAACCGGAGATTGAACCCGCAACCTTTTGGTGTGCAGGACGACAATCCAGCTACCTGACCCCCCCGGCCAGGGCCATTTGCTTCTGTCAGGCCAGCCCAATAGCGGGATGCGGCCACATGGGGATGACGGGAGAATGACAGATGCTGGGGACAAGCCAGCAACTGGCCTTTTCAGTTTCATCTTAACTTGCCAAAAAGCATCCCCCTTCTCACCCCAAGCGATTCACCAGATGCTGAAGCCGGTGCCCCAGCGGAGTGGATTGCAATTATTCTAAATGAGGCTGACAAGCACATTTCGGAGTTTTTCCCCATCTGTCTAACTTGAAGGCTCTGCTGTTTGCAATGAGTCATTTTTCAGCACGGATCCTGGACCCAGAGGACGCCGACACGCGTCTCTGCTCCTTCGTTGTCTGGCTGCTGAGACTGTCCCAGCACCCTCCCATGGCCAGGGCGCCGGCCTGGGGACAGACCTGGGAGAGTGTCACCCGGGGCACCCAGTCTCGCCCAAAGGTCTGCCACTTCTGCAAGGAGCACTGCCCTAGAGCTGGCTCACAGCCTTTCTGGGTCGGTCTCGTGGGTGATTTATTGCGGATGCTGGAGATGGGGCTGTCATTGCTCCTCCTTCCCTCATGTCACAGGTTTCAGGGACTGTGCCCACACAACACACAAGCTCATCTCGTCTCATCAGTCCTAAAGGACAATTCTGTGAAGCCCCTTCTGCTCTCCTCACTTTATCCCCAAGGAGTCTGGGGCTGTGTCCCCTGGTCTGGATGACTGCTGGACGGGGGTGAAATGACACTTGGCTTCTGGGACCCCTGGACCCCATCTCCTTCCCGACTGTAAAGGGGGCTCCCGGGCAGCTCCGGCTGAGCACAGCCCATGCACTGGAGCGGGGCTCACCGAGGGCCTGACTAGCAGGTGCCAGCCAGCACTGCTGTCTGCTGCTGGGTTACATGGGAATTTAATACCCCCCCCCCACCTTTTATAAATTGAGGTAAAATTCATACAACACAAAATATTTAAGGTGTATAGTTCAGCGGCCTTTAGCCATTGGCCATGTGGTGCCGCCACCACCTCTAGCAAGTTCCAAACGTTGTCACCCCCAACACAAAGGTCCACCCTATCGACTTCCCTCTGGACGGTCCAGAGCAAAACGAGGGCGCCACCGGGCCAGGCTGAGGGCGGGGCAGGGAACAGACTGCTAGAGGCTGGGGTCACAGAAGCCGTGCAGAGGGCGGCTGGGGACAGCACTACGGGGTGATGCTGAGTGGACCTAGGTCCCCTCCCCCTGTTCGGCAAGTGGTTCGGTGACTTTGGGCAGACAGTCCACTTCTTTAAGAGGGAAGGTGGACAAGAGGGAAGGAAGTTCCCTGGGAGACCATCCTTCCCTTTGGGGACTTTCTGTAGCTGAGGACCGGGGACAGCGCCCTCCTGGCCGAGGGCTGCTCCTGGGGCGGGAGGCCAGGCTGTGTTTCAGCAGAGAGCGAGCTGCAGGCCCTGAGCACGCCAGACCCTGCCGTGGCCCTCGGAGCTCACTGTCACGTGCACCCGCTCTGCCTGCCCTCCCGCCCGCCTGAGGCCACAGGCCAGTGGCCAGGACAGTGGGTCCTGCCCGTGGGCTCCTGACTTCGCTCTACCCCACACCACCCGCACCTCCATGGCCGTGGTCAAAGAAACCCGAGGACCCCAGAGTCTCAAATTGTGCCCCGTAGGTCTCCAAGGTCTCGCCTCCTCGCTCAGCGGGCCGGCGACAGAAAACGCAGCCCACCCGCCTCGCCCGGAAGTCGGCTCTGGCCAGGTTTCCGGTCGCCCCACACGATGTCCACAGACGCAGCCGGTTGGCCTCCTGGGCAGCGCCGGTCGCAGACGTCAGGGCGCTTGGGACGTGCGCATGCGTGCACACAGGCGTGCACGGGACCCACAGGCCCCGCCTTCCGCAGGGGGTCGCGTGTGTTTTAAGAACTTACCCCTGGTGCACAAATAATAGCGTGAGCCTCCCAGGCGATATGCTGAGACAATCCCCTAAACGTACATCGTCAGCATTAGCCTTTTAAAACAAAGGTGTTCGTGAGGAAAGACTGTCGGGTGTGAACGCTCCAGCGGGTCCCGCTCCAGGGGGCCCCGGCGGCGCGGGCCTCTGCACGCAGCCCGCACAAGGCCGCACCGGGCGCCCCCGGGCTCGAGCCGGGCAGGCCGGAGAAACAGCCCCGCGCAGGGCCAAGCTCACTGACCTGCGAGAAGCACGAACTTTCCCTGAAAGGCCCGCGTCCCTTTCTTCGCCCAGGGAACCACCAACTTGGCCCCGGCTCCTCGAGTCAGCACGGGGTAGGGGTGGGGGGCAGCCTCTGCTTCCACGAGACCCCTGCGGGGAAGGGGCCAGGGTGGCCAGACAGGTCCTCGGGGGCCTGGCCACTAGTGTGCCGGCTCCCCAGGAAGGAAGAGCCTTGCTTTTCCCCCCTTTTCATTTTATGCCGGCCCAACGCACAGCTGCCCTGCGTTATCAGCGATCTGGAAGGGCTCGCACCGGTGCGGGGCGGGGTGCGTCACCGAGGGGCGGGGCGTGCAGCGCCAGAAGCCGAGGTGGGAACTCCATTGCATCAACCTACACCCTGAGGACCATCAGTGCTTGTCCAGGCAAACCTGTGGATACACAGCTTGGGGGGAACCGGTGGTGTTCCCAGTCTGCTAGCAAAGGCTTTGGTTTCTCTGTGGTTGAGCAGCGAGTTACCCCAGGGACCGGGCACGCAGCACTGCGCCCTGCGCCCAGACCTGGTGCGCTTGCTGATCAGGGCCCGCCTCCCAGTGCCGCTCCATTCTTCCCTGTGGCAGGAGCCCAGGCGTCTCAGCGTGAATCTGGTGGAATCTCCTGCGGGAAACACCACAGGACGCAGGGATTCTGCACCAGGCCTGTCCTGACCCACAGTGCAGATGTCACACACACGACGAGCCTGCCACACGCCCCGCGGGTCTCTAGCGGCGGCGCCCAGCACACGCGCTGCCCGCATAATTCCCACGTGCCACCGACTGACACAGTAACACCGATCATTTGGCCATTCTCTCCAGCCTCGAACCCTGCGTCTTTCTCAGCAGGTGCTAAAGTGCCGCTCCAGCTGCTGAACAGTAACAATTAATTCCATTAACGTCGCAACAGCTGTAATTTTTGAGGAAATGAAAAACATTAATAACTACCACTAAAAGCTCAAAAACAAAGCCAAACAGAAACACAGCTTCCGCCTCAAGGCTGAAATTACCAACTCGAGAGAGGGTCACAGGGAGCAGATAAGCCCCCGGCCCCTAGGGATGCAGAGAGGACTCCTCCTGCCTGCAAGGGCTGCCCCCACCGTCCTGGGGACAGCTTAGGGTCAGGACTGCTGCAGCCCAGGTCAGACTGGCCAGAACTGGACAGAGAGGAAAGGGACTCCGCCAGCAGGATGTGTGCGCACTGGGGAGAGGGGAGCAGAAGGGATTCTGCCTGGAAGCAGTCTGAGAACACCGCACAGCACACACAAACAGGCGAGTGTCCATCTCGGCACCGCCACGCTTCCTGCCCCGTGTCCTGGGACGAGCCATGGGGTGGGCCATGGGGGTCTGATGGGCTGACGCTGGGCAGGGAGACACCTCAAGGGGCAGAGGATCTGGTGGCCCAAGAGCAGAGATAAAATATGGCAGATTAAAGAACCCACCCCATCTCCTCCCCAAAACGTGTGTGTGGAAGTGGTTTTTATAAAACAGGTGTCATTTCTAGGTGGTGACTTAATTTTCAAAGATGAAATGAAAAGGCAGCTTTTCTGAAATAATTTTGATTTAAAAATGTAGTATTTTAGGTTGTATTTGCCATTAATTTAATAATGTCGAATCTCAGATTAAAAGTGTCTTTGAAAGTGCTTATGGCTTGATCTTTATATTTGGATGAAAATAGTTGATAACACATGTCCACATGTGTGTGCCCACAGGCACATGGGCACAGCATGCACCGGGCCCTCTGCATGTGCAGGTGTGTATATAGGTACACAACAACACCTGGACTCACACAAACCCAAGGACACACATGCGCACAAGTGCACAAACATCTGTCTTTGCCACCCTGCACTGCATGACTATCACACAGAAAGAGGAGCCGCTGAGAACAAAGGGCAGAGGTGGGATGGAGCTGGGGTACACGGGGTTGCAGGGCGAGGGACTCCAAGCAGCTTGGGGCGCAGAGGGCTGGGAAGCAGGGGAGGGGGCCCGGGAGTGTTGCTGAGGCGTGAGTGCACCCCCCTTCTAAAGCCCTTGAGAGAGGAGATGTGGGTGCCTTTCCGTGAGTGATGGAGCCGGTCAGTGCGCCTTCGGTTTAGCTCTTGAGTGTTTCTGGATGTAGCGCTCCAGGGTGAAAAGGGTCACCTGTGCTGTCACCACAAGGTCCCCAGTCGCCTTCCTCCATCCTTTCCCTCCGGGAGAGGCAGACGTTCTCCAGGAGTAAAACTCACACTCTGGCTGCGCGTGGAATCCCCAGTGAGCGTGCTCTTCAGAACGGCGACATCGAGTGGCGGCTAAATGAGTCCATCCCTTCTAAATTAGCATTTTTCGGGGGGAATACTTCACTGTGTGCCAACTTGCAGATTCCATAAGTTCCCATTTTATCTTGCACTAAATTTAAAGAGGATTTAATTAGCAATTCCTGCCTTCCCTTTATTCACATTGTTTTTCTCTCAGAATGAGAGTGGAGATGAATTCTGTGGCTGTCCTGGTGCACGGGGTTAATTCTGACGCAGAGCGGTGATGGCCAGGCCTGTCTCAGAGAGAAGCTGTGTCTGCACAATCACCCCTGATCTGTTACTGCCTCCGGCTGGGCCCTTGGGGTGAGGACTTGCCAGCACCTGCCCCTCTGGCTCCTGGCCCTGCCCTGGCTCCTCCCTCACCTGCTGCCCCAGAGACAAGTCCTGGCTCCTGGGATGCTCACTGCCCGCAGAAGCACCCTGCCCGCTACACAGCTTTGCCCTCTGCCTGCTGCCCACTGGCTGATGTGGGGCCCCTCTCGGGCCCGAAACTGCCGTGGCAGCACCAGGGGGCCATGGCCAAACCCATGGGCATCTGTTGCCTCAGCCAACCACCCACCCTGGACACTTGAGCTCGCAAGCTGCAGGGTGTGCCATCTTCACCGTGACGGCTTCTTCCCAGCGGTCATATGATTCGTGTAAGCACCTCCCCAGCCTTAGCTGGGATCTTGCACTCCCCATCCGGAGTGGACAGGTGCAGTGTGTGTGTGCACAGGTGGGCACCTATGTGTGGGCTGGGCATCTGTCCTCTCCTGTCCTCGGACATGAGGGCACTAGCCGCCTTGGTCAGCCTGGGCCCTCGGCACCTCGATCTGGGGGCCTCCGGGCTCTGCCTGTGCCTCCCCTCCCCAGGCCTGGCCCCGAGCCACCCACACACCCATGTCACTTGTGTCTCTGCTCAGGATCACGAGCCTTTGCTGCCTGATGCCCAGGGTGTGGAAACAGTTGTTTCCTAGTCTCCTTTTTTGGGGTGGCCAGAAATGGGGATCCTGTTTGTGGTTTTACAGAGTTGGTATTTATGCTGAAGGTCGTGGAAACCGCCAAAGCCGACAGCCACGCCCTCGGCGCGAAGCCGTGCCGCTGGATCCAAACGGAGTGTCCCCTCTCCCTGAGTACCCTGCGGTTGGCTGGCTGTGCCACCCCGTGGGCCACGGCCCCGTGGGGGCTCTGCGGCTGACCTCTGACTCCGGGACACAAAGTGACCACTCTGTCTCAGGTCGCATTAGGGGAACATTGGTCAAGAATAACATGAGATCGGGGGAGCTTCTGGCTGCCCTGGAGGTCAGGAAGAGGAATTGATGTGAAATGACCTAGAAGGTGTCCGGCGCTGCTCTAGCTCCAGGGCCCGGGGGCTTCTGCCCCCATCCGCCTCCAACCTCATTATTGCCAAGGGCAGGTCATAGATGGCATGTCCCCAAGCCAAGTGATGTTCGTCCACTTCTGCAGAGGTGGCTGGGACCACCTGTGTGATGCCGTCCCACCTTTGCCCTGCCCACCCCCCCGCCCTGTGTCACTGCCCCTCGAGCCCCCAGCACCGCCTCCTGTCTTCCTGATCATTTATTTGCATGTTAGCTGACACAGGACAGACATCCAGAGTATCTGTTGAATGAAATCATGTTCAAGAACACGCCTCTTCCCAGAGGTGCTGGGTGGGCCGAGGGCACGGTGGGCGTGGCAAAGGGCAAGGGCAGAGAAAACACCCTGTCTGCCGTCAGCGGCCTGTGTCCCGGAGGAAAGGAAAGGCAGGCACCCGGAACTCGGCTGAGCCGTCCCCCCCCCCCCCCCCCCCCGGTGACCCTGCCATCGCCACACGTCCCAGTTTCTTCAGTCTGTGACACCCTCAGACACCTACCGTTCCCAATGAGTCCTTGGAACCGCCCTGTGAAGTGGGGGCAGGAATCGTTCCCCATTTCACAGCTGGGGGAGTCAAGACACTTCCAAAGGCCGGGTCTCCAAAGGGTTCAACCCATAAAGCTTCCCATAAAGATATAAAAGACGTATCTTTTCCCAGTCATCCTGCAGCCGAGGGCCAGAAAAACCACGGACAGGATGTGCACAGTCGCACACACACAGAGACACGTGCACGAACACTCGCAGGCATGTGCATACACACCACACACGTGAACACGCACAGCCACACCCTACTCACACCCCTACACACATGCACACTCTTACATGCTCACATGCACACGAACATGTGCACATGTGCGCACACGTGTGTGCGCTCACCCAGACATACTCTTACACACTCACGCCCACATACCCACTCACACATGTGGTGATCGTCCAAGCTGGTGCTGACACGGGTGCTGCAGCCTGAGGCAGAGGGCCTTCCTCTCCGGGGACCTCCCTTTTCTGTCTGACCCAGCAGCTGGCACCGTGCCAGGCCAGGCTGGCACTTAACATCGGCCACCACAGGGGCTCGGCCGCTGGGGGGGCAGACTTTTCCTAGGAGTCCTTTTCCCACACTTTTCCTGGAAAAGGGGGTGTTTCTGTGTTGTGGGAATGTAGGGAGGGGAATGGGAGTTGCCAGCCCAGGGGGTGGCTGTGCACCGGTGTCCCAGGGTCTCAAGGAAGGGCCAGCCGACCCTGCTGGCCCCACAGCTGGTTCTCACTGACCGCTCCTCACCACTTCCCAGCTGGCTGGGCGGGGGGCTTCCCCAGTGGGCAGGCTCTCTCCCACCTTTGCATCTCGGGGCACTGGCCTCAAAAAATGGGCAAGACGGGGGTTGTCGAGGCTTGAAACCCTGCTGCCAACCAGGCAGCCCCAGGAGGCCGTCCCTGAGAAGGGCAGAGAAGGCAGCAGCGGTTTCCAGAAGCTTCCGCAGACTCTTCTCTATGGCCTGGTGCCACGGCTGCTGCCCTCCAGCCAGCCGCTCTGCGGGACGCCGTGGAGGGAGTGAACGGACTGCCAGCGGCGGCGTCCTACCCACCGGAACCGGTACAGCCGGGGGCTTCTATTCCCCACTCGGGACCTCGGAACTTGAGAAACTGTGACTTCAGCTCTTAATGTTGTGGATTAACAAACCGTTCCCCTCTGCACCTCCACTTTTGGAATCGGAATCTGCCAGACAGGTTAGCTGGCTGACAGCGACCGCCTGGCTTCGATGGGTGGCCCTCGAGGCCTGGGCATAGGACGGGCACACCCGCAGTTGGGACGCAGCCACAGAAAGCTCCCCGTCCCCGCCTGCTGACCCTGGACCCTGGTCTCCATCTCAAGTGTGGGAATTTAAAGCAGTTTGCAACGGGCGATGAGGGTGTGGAATGCCACCCGGCAATGTGGACAGCCAGCCTCGGGGTCATGTGCACGGGCTCTGGGGCCGTTCTGGGCTGGGCCCCACGGGGCTGGGGCCATCTCACTGCTGCCTCCCCCGCCCAGCTTGAGCTTCTGAGTCCGACACAGACCCTGGGATCCAACTGCAGGGCGAGGCCGAGAAGCTGGGCCGGGGACCCAGGAGTGGGCGGGCTCCTCCAGGCAGGGCCTCGGCTCCTGGGGGCTCGCTGGCCCGGGAGCAAGACAGGCAGAGGGCACCCACCAAGAACGGGTCTGGAGGATCCCCTGGGCCCCCAGGCCCGGGCTCTGGCTCTCCCGGAGGGCAGATCCTGGGGGACCCCGCCCGGCCCAGAATGCTGTCCCCACCCACCAGGCATGGGGTCAGATGGGGTGAGCTCATGTCAGTGACCCTGTGGGACCCCGTGTCAGTGGCCTGCAGCTCATGTGTGCTCACAGGCGCCCACGTGGCCTGTCGGGCGGAAGTCTGCTGCATTCTCAGCTCACGCCACATCCAGTGTGGCTGCTGCGCGGACCTGCACGGCGCAAGGACTCCCCACAGCACCGGGCGATGGCGCCTGGGCTCTGGGGTGCAGTCAGGGCGGGCTGGGCGGCTGGCACCGTGCAGGGCCCGGGCAGGCCGTGTCCTGGGGGCCCAGCCGCCTCCTCATCGGGCACCGGAGATGAGGCCTGGAGGGCGCCGCCGCCGCCGGCCTCACGGCCCCAGTGCCCGCGGGCTGCGCGGTTTCCCTGCCCGCATTCCACTGGAACTGCTCTCGGAAGGCGGGAGGGGGGTGTGCGTCCTG
The DNA here is from genome assembly GCF_021234435.1 of Artibeus jamaicensis. Taxonomy (NCBI): domain Eukaryota; kingdom Metazoa; phylum Chordata; class Mammalia; order Chiroptera; family Phyllostomidae; genus Artibeus; species Artibeus jamaicensis. The sequence goes on from NW_026522020.1 coordinate 5,150,110, forward strand.
TCGCTCAGCCTCTGGCAGCTTTAGGAGAAAGATGAGGCCAAAGAGGTTGGTCCAGCGTCCTGCCTCCCTCCGCCCTGCCCCTGTCTTCCTGCTCTAGGGCCCGAGGGACCACGCAGCCGGCCGCCCTGCGACCGCCTCCCCTCGGGGCCTTGTCCTCTTCCCCTCGGCTGGCCCTCCCTCGGCCACACTCTGCACCCATCCGTCAACCGGCCAGCGCGATCCTGTCGGCACCTGTGTGTGCGCACAGCGGCTCCTTCCAGGGGTGGGGAGGGACCTCCTGGACTGCCACTGGTGGTCTGGTGCTAACAGCCTTGCTGCAGGGACAGCCTGGCACGTCTGCACATGTGTGTCTCGGAAGCCATCGCCACCATCGAGGCAGCCGCCGTCCTCCCAGCTAGGGACACCTTCCCCTTTTGCTCCAGACGGTGCCCCTTCTCCAGAGCCTGCCGACCCGTGGTCTCCAGCCAGCACGGACGCTCCCGCGGGCCCTGACTACGCCGCCGCTTCGCCCTCCTTCCAGGTTTGGTCCGTTTCTTAAGTAAAAATAGGGATTTGCTGAAAGCGCACAGCCAGAGGCTATGATACACGATGAGTGCTTAACCCGCAGACCTGTTCGCACCCTCCCGGCGTCTCTCCCGAGAGAGCCCCGAGGTCACTGTCGACGGGGCTGTGGGCTGGTGCAGCCACTGGGGGACAGTTTGGAGGGTCGTCAAAAAGTTAAAAACAGAGTGGCCCTAGGATCCGGCAGCCCCGCGTCTGGGCACGTCTCCGAGAGAAATGAAGTCAGTCCCTCGAGGAGCCTCGTGTGCCCCCCTTCCTCACTGCGGCATCGCTCACCATCGCCAGGACACGGGCCAGGCCGACGTGTCCCCGGGAGGATGAGGGGACAGAGGAAACGCGGTGTTCGCGTACAACAAAATGCTCTTCAGCCCCCAAAAGAGAAAAAAGGAAACCCTGCCATTTGGGACACGTGGATGGGCCTGAGGGCGTCGAGATGAGTGGAGCAAGTCACACCCAGAGAGACAAATGCTGCAGGACCGGACTGTGGCGTCCAGAGACATCAAACTCATCACGGAAGCGGAAAGGGTGAGGAGGCCCCGGGGGGCGGGGTGGGGCATGAGAGAGGTCGGCCTGGTTTTCAGAATCCTGCGCTTAGAAGCTGCTTGAAGTCATTGTGTGGATTGAGCGGGGAAATCCATCCGTCAAGCGCCAGTCAAGAACTGCATCAATCTGGGAACTCGCTGGAACACGTTGAACACGACTCACCCCGAACGTGCACACTTCAAACAATAGAAACCATTTAGTCGCCGAGTTCTTCATTGCTGACGCATCGCTTTGTATCCGTTCGGGTTTAGGACACAATGACTCCCTGTCCGGCTAAGCTGTGAAGTGGGCACCACGGTCCACTAGCAAACATTGCACTGTGTACAGTCACACATCTCGTTCTTCTGACGGGAACCATGAAGATCCACAGTCTTAGCAAGTTTTAAAGAGACAGTACAGCATTATTAACTATGTAAGTCTTAACTAAGAACATGCTCATAATGGTGATTTACTAATCCCTTGTCCTAATCCTGCTGGGTGCACGGTGAGAGTGGGTGGCCATGGGAGGGTGGGTCCTGGGGAGGCGCGAGCCCCTGCTGCTGCTGGGCCCTGCTTTCGGCCCAGCCCACAGGTCTGCGTCCTCCTGTGCTGGGGGCAGCTTTACAGGGAACACGGGTTCGAGGAGACACTGGGGGCCTCCAGGAGGGGCAGTTTCCGGGGAACTGTGGGCCCTGCGAAAGGGGTGACCACCGCAGACTCTGACAGTGGGGGAGGGTCCCAAATAAAACCTGTGTGTGAGGCTGCCCTGTGTGGGTCCCACAGCTGTGCTGCTCACACCCCTCTTCTCTCTGAACATGAGGATTGGGCTCCCGGCCCCTTCCCCCCTGACCCAACCTCAGCAAGGCTGCCCCAAGGGCCGGGAGGGCAGCTGCTTTGCCCTGATGGCGTGAGGCCACCATGTGAGGGCTGAGATTCCCCACCGTGGTGGTCATTCCCCAGGACCGAGGCCTGGCCTGGCCTCGCCACATCCCAGTCCCCCAGGACAGCGTGTGCCGGCCTCCGGGCTGTGGTGTGAGCCGCGCGGGGGCTGGTGCCTGGTCACCCCACACACATTCTGAGGCCTGAAGTGGGAGCTGGGGGACAGAGCAGCACCATGGAGGCCTGGCTCTTACCTCCCCCTGCAGGGGCTCCCCAAAGCAGGTAGGGGTGGGGTGGGGTGGGGGACTCTGCGTGCTTCCTGCAGGAGGGGAGGGGCGGAGCATGCAGGTGAGCCTCTGTGTACCTGTGTCTGTCCTCGGTCCTGTGGCCACCCGTGCGCACGTAGGTGCGTACACGTGTGTGCATGTGCACATGTGTGGGGTGGTCCCTGTTCTCGATGAGGCATCCCTGGGTGAGGGGCTCTGGTTCTGGGGGCTGCAGAGCTGGCAGGCAGGGTGAGGTGGGGGGTGGCCGTCCCATGGGTTCGCCAGCGACTCCCAGTCACTCTTCTCTCCGGAGCCTGGCGGACCCATGCAGGGTGGCAGGGAGGCCGAGTGGCCCCTGCAAGGGTGGCACAGCTTCTCTGACTCACAGCTCTGAGTCTGAGGCCCAAGAAGAACGAGCTTGTGCCTCTGCCAGTAGCTTGCAGTTAATTTATGCTGAAAGCAGCAGGCTGTTTACTGAGGCCTGTAGAGGGGCCAGAATCTCTGTGGAGCGGAGGAGGTTGGATTAATCGGGGGTCGTGGGGTTTCACAGCGAGTCCGTAGGGTGTGAGGCAGCAACCCCAGCCCTGTGAAGCTGGCAGTCTCATGAGTCGGGGGGCGCACACCCCCTGACTCATGTCCCTTCCCTCCAAGGTGGTTCAACAGCAGAGCTGCCCAGGTCCCAGCACGTCGGGTCCCCGGGAGGGACAGGTGGCCACCAGGCAAGGCACAGGCCAGAATGAGGAGGAAGAGCAGTGCTCTGGGGCCCTGGGAGCCGATACCCAGGAGCCCCGACTCTGCCCTGTGACTTCCTGGGCGGGAGGAGCGTTGCATGACGTCTGCCTCCGGGTGGGGGGGCCTCCAGAAGGAAGGGCCCCTGGTAATGAAGGCAGCTGTGCCCCCTGACCTCAGGCTCCGACCCGTGAGGGGTCCCCGAGTGAGCACGGGCGCATGGCTTAACTTCGATGCTTCAGACGGCTCTGCTGGAACTCGGGATAACACAGAGGCACCCATCCCAGAGGGTCCCTGGAGGGTTCACTAAAATACTGCAGAGAGCACATCTCATTGGCTGACACCACTCACATGCCCCAACCGAAGTGCAAGGGAGGCTGGGAAATGTAGTCCGTCCCCAGTTCCAGACAGAAGACAGTGGCTGAGCATCTGGACAAAATGCCGTCGGTGGCTCCTGCTGTGAAAGAGGACCCCATGCCACCCTCTAAATGCAGACGCATCACAACTTTCAATAACAAGCACCATCACATGGTGTCTGCATCAGAACAGTCTGCTGCCGAACTAAGGGGGGGCCCCTGGGGCGTCACTGGCCCCTCGCATGGTTTATTTACCTCCCACCCCACCCCACGGACATCTCCTGGGCCACGACCAACCTCCTTGTGCCTCATCTTGCAGCAGGGCGCTCGGGACGGTCCCCAGCAGATGGGAAGTATCGGTCAGTGCCGGTGTTTGTGGCGCAAGAGCAGGAGAAACAAAAGTCGGTGATGCGGCAGAAGACACTCCCCGGCTGCGGAAGGGCCGTGCATGCTGATTTGAAATGCACCCTGTTGGCGGAAGGACACCCCCCACTCGCGTTGGTGATCACAAAAGAGAAGCAGATGAGGGTGTGTCCACACTGTGAAATGCCACGGAGTTGTGACAATAAAGCTACACGCGTGTGTCAACTTGGAGTGACCTACAAAATGTGTCGTTTGTGGATTAAAAGAAGTCACACAGAAAATGTGACTTGGACCCATTGATGAAACTCCTGGCCCGCCCGTCTCCCGCTGGACAGCCCTGGGCCCTGAGAGCTGGTGCCCAGGGTCAGGAAGGAGCACAGGTCCTCTTGCTGCAGGGCCCTGGGCTCGGAGTCCCCACACCTGACACCTGACAGTCGCCTGGGGGGTGGAGGAGGCCAGTGTGATAGCTCTACCCTCCTACAGAGGAAGCTCTCTGGGTGTTCTCCCCATGTGCCGGCCGGGAGCCGGCCTTGGCCCTTTCTCTGTCCCCTGTATGCTGTGCCAGCCCACCAGAGAGACGCGGAGGCCCCTGGGGCGCAGCACTGGGCCGGGCGAGGCAGCTAGGGCCAGGGCTGACGGGGTAGCCAGGCAACCCAGAGGACTTTTAAGCTGGTTGATCATCCAGAAAAAGACAAATGCCCCATCTGATCACATCCCTCCGTCTTTGGCAGGAAACACATTTGGTCGCTAGGCAACAGCTGGGCGCCTGTGCCGGCAGAAGGCGGAGAGGCCTGGCTCCCTGGGGATGCGCCTTTCCACACTCTGTCCCCACCAGCCCCGGTGCCGACCTGGGTGACCGGGCACGGCTGTGTTCCTGGACCTCTGCCAAGGCGCCAAGGCTGCTGGCCAGGCCGACACCTCCCTTGCACTGTGAGGACCCGGAGGCCTTGCCACAGCTCATCCATCCATCAGTGGTCCCTTGGGGAGGCCATTCCCTGAGTTATGCGTTTCTTATCGACCTTTGCAGACCACTTTGCCTTTTTCCATGTTTCTCCTGCAGCTGTGATGTGCTGGCTGGGAGGGTGGAGGGGCAGGCGTCCAAGCGGCTCGGGGAGGTGGGGGCCCAGCCCACAGCCTGCACCCAACAGTTTTCTTTCCTTAACATGACAACCTTTAGTGACTCTGCACACGTGTGTGTGTCTGTGTCCACGTGCGGCACCTCTGTGTTCACATGTGTGCATGTGCACACGGACCCTTGCCTCGTGAAGCAGATCGGGCAGGACCTGGGCTGGCTGAACCTGGGGAGGGGCTCCGGGGCCCCACCCGCCCCAGCTCCCTTTGCCCCCCGGAGACAGTGCAGGACTGTCCGACCCAGTTGGATCAGCTCGTGGTGCAGATGCGGAAACCGGCCCCAGCCCACCCTGACAGGAGGAGCTCTTCCCGAATGCCACGCCCCCTCCTGGCTGAGTCTGGAGAACAGAAAGGGGCTCTTGCCCTCCCCTGGGGCGGGCACGGGAGGCGCCGTTTGGAGGGAAATGGGGTTCAGAAATGGGGTTCTGAAATGGTGAGACCAAGCTGCCCGGCAGGCTGAGGTCTGAGGAGCACGCCTGGCACAGGGTGAGCGTCAGCAACCCTGGTGGGGATGACAATGTCATCATTTGGGGACATGGCCCAAATGACGCTCTTCCATCCCTCCCGTGCCTGCCCCTCGCTGGTCCTCACCGCCGACTCTCCACGAGAGAACGCCATTCGGGGCGCCGTGGAGCTGGGTCAGCGCAGCCTGGGGCCGGTGGTGACGGAAGGCGGGGAGACGCCGCTGCTCTGTGCCTCAGGAACCATCCCATGCCCCTCGCAGCCCCCAGGAGCTGGGCTGTGAGCACGCGTGCGTCACAGGTGTGGGACGGACACTCCAACAGGCCCCGAGGCTGGCCCAGAGCCGCCAGGGAAATAAGAGGCGGAGTCTGAGCCTGGCCTGCAGGCAGGCAGATGCTGATGCCAGCCCATGGCCCGCCTCTCAGGCAGAGAACGCTGCTTTCTTAACGCGGAAGGAATTCCCCGCGTGGGAGGGGAGTGGGCGGGGCCTGTGAGGGCTGCCCCGCAGGGTGCAGCCTCCCCCGGGAAGGCCCTGGGGTGGTGCCCCCTCTTACTCCGTAGAAGAAGAAAGTGAACCACAGTGAGGAGAAGGCCCCTGTGCCACACGGTCACAGTGGCCCTTCTGGGCTGGCACCGGGGTCTCTTGAGACAGGAAGATCCCAGCGCCCCATCCATCTGCTCAGGGTCGGTTCCCAGAAACCTGCAGAGTAAGGCGGCCCTGAGTTGTAATTACCTTTTTCTGGAGTGTTGATGAACTTGAACTCTCCCTACGGCTGGGGAGGGCAGTCCCAGGGAGGTGTGGCCGGCGAGCCTGCAGGAGCCAGGGGCCCCTTCGCCCAGGCCAAGTCCGTGTCCTGCGCTGTTTGGGACGTCAGATCGTTTCCATCTTCCTGCCCCCACGGACTCGGCTGTGGGACCCAGGGGAACATTGAGAGGTCCCTCCACAAGGTCCAGAGGGGCACCTTCTCCTCCAGCCCCACAGCCCGCCCAGGACGCGGCAGTGAACACGCAAGGCGGAGGGAGTGCGGAGCAGGCATTCTGTCCAGGGCGACGCAGATCTCTTTACAGAATCAGGGCCCGTTCTCTTTGGGGTCCTCGAAACCAGGGATGCAGGTGGCCTCGTCCGTGCTGCAGTTGAATGGGGCTCCTTCCTTCGGGGGTCCCCGCCCTCCTCCCCAGAACCTGCGATGTTATCTCATCAGAGAGGGGCTCTTCACAGGTGAAGTTACATGAAAGGTCTTGAGGGGAGATTGTCCAGCTGGGCCCCCAACCCAAGGACAAGTGTCCTGACAAGAGACAAACAGGAGGCTGTAAACAGAAGAGAAGTGAGAGGGAGGCCAGTGGCCACTCAGGGACCGTGGAGACAGGCGTGGCTGTGGGTCCCTCCCAGAGGGCCTGGGGGCCTGGGGGCGAGAGTGCCGCCCTGCCCGGCTTCCGCCTCCGGGCCCAGAACCCTGAGTGATCCATTTCTGTCAGTCTGAGCCACCACGTCTGGAGAAGTTTGTTACGGAGAACTGACGGAATCCACACAGCAGATGCCGGGTCAACATTGCTTCAGGCACACCCTGTATGCTGCAATTAGTTTCTTTTAAAAATTATTTCATTTTGAGATGATCATAGAGTTACAGGCAGTTGTAAGAAACAACACCCTTCCCCCCTGACTGGTGCGGCTCAGTGGGTTGAGCACTGGCCTGCGAACCAGAGGGTCACTGGTTTGATTCCCAGTCAGGGCACAGTTCTGGGTTGCAGACCAGGTCCCCAGTAGGGGGCGTGTGAGAGGCAACCACACGTTAATGTTTCTCTCCCTTTCTCCATCCCTTCCCAATGCTCTAAAAATAAATAAATACATTTTTAAAAAACCCTTCACAGCCACGGCCACCGCCACCACCCTCTGCTCCTAAACCTGTCACCTGGAAAGGCTCCCTGTCCCCGTAACCTTGTCAAGGCAAGCGTGTTACGTAAATGGCATCACGCAGCTTACAGCTCCAAAGGAGAACGCCAGCTTCGGGTGTGGCTGCAAGCAGGGGGGAGGCCGGCGGCACCCAGAGTGGAAGGTGGCCCTTCTCAGCAGCTCCTCACAGGAGAGAAAGTGAAGTACAAAGTGACTGAGTTAAGGAGGCTTCATGTGTAATCTTGACCCACTTTGAGCCAATCCACTTGCACTCCCCCGAGAGGGAGCCAGCCAGCCAGCGAGCCAGCGTGAGCCCCTGCGGAGAACAAGGCGGGGGGCCGGCTGCAGCCCCCCGAGGTTGAAGGCGCCCAGCTCTGTTCTTGGCCTGGCCTATCGCCTGGTCCCCGGTCCAACCGTAGGCTTTTAATCCACTGACATTGAGCTCTTCTTAATCTAAGAATTTAGGGCTATATATTTTCCCAAAATTTTAACTTAAGCTGCATCTATGTGTTTTGCCTTTTAATAATTTTCCAGTTCTAAGAATTTTAAAATTAAAAAAGAAATTATTTTGCCCTGGCTGGTGTAGCTCAGTGGATTAAGCAAAGGTGTGCGAACCAGAGGATCGCAGTTTGATTCCCAGTCAGGGCACTTGCCTGGGTTGCAGGCCAGTTCCCTGCAGGCCAGTTCCCAGCAGGGGATGCATGAAAGGCAACCATACATTGATGTTTCTGTCCCTCTCTCCTTCCCCTCTACAGATAAATAAATAAAATCTTACAAAAAAGAAATTATTTTAATTTTTTTAATCCATGATTCCTGGGGTAATTATTTAGAAATGTGGTTTTCAATTTCCACAAAATTATACCATTTTAATGATTGATTTCTAATCTAGCTGAATTACGGTCAGAGAAAGTAGTCTGTTGAAACTGATTTTTGAAAGCAAGACAATTTTCGGCCTAGTGCATGGTGAACTCTCGTCCCTGCTACACTCGGACTTGTGAACAGCGAGCATTCCTGGTTGTTGGGTGTAGGATTCCACGTGCTGTGTTCACGTCAGATCCGGCTTAGAGTGTAACCCAACTTCCCACCTTTTTAGTGACGTTTTGACTTTTCAGTTAATGAGAGAGGGGTGTTAAAGTTTCTTACTGGGGCGGCAGAGCCACCACTTTTCATTGAATTGTATCAGTTTTGGTCGCACCTGTTCAGGGCCATGTGAGGCCCTTTCGTTTGGAACGTTTCTGTTTTCCTGGTGAACTGAACCGTCGCGATAATTCACGACTCTCTCTATTCTCGTAATATCTGAGCCTTCAAATCTATATTTTCCATACGTGTGACTAATGTTTGTCTTTTACGGCTTTTTATTTGTAAAAGTTTTAAGTATTTTTAGGCAGCATGTAACCAAATCGAAATTTAAAAATCTGCTCTGGCCACTTTTTAGCTGTTGAATTTTGTCCGTTTATCCTTATTGTGACAGCTGATACCTGTTGAATTATTTTACCACCTGATTTGCGATTTCCCCCTGTTCTGCATGTCTCATGTCTTCCTCTGCCTCCTGGGGAGTGCACCACTCATGACAGTCCCCTTCCCTCCCCTGTGACTTTGAGCCACGACCAAGCCACGAGGCCCCCCTCTGGTGGTGACCCCGACCTGTCGATGCCCACGCTGAGTGCGGCACCTGAACTCAACCCGAACACCTGCCCCTCCGGACAATCCAAGGCACCGAGGGCAGTTCCAACCCCATCGCACTGACAACAGTATTATTTGGGCTCATAGTTATTCATTTCATCCCATTGAGGTTTATGATTATCGTGATTTTACTGAGATCTGTCCATATTTCGGCCTTTCCGCCGCACCCCTTTGCTTTGTCCCCCCCGGAACAGCTCTCCTTCCCCCCAGGCAGGTCCCTCACAGACTCTCCAGCGAGGGCCCCTTCGGCTCTTGCTCGGGCTCAGTCCCTGGCCAGTGCAATGGGCCTCAGACGGATGGGTCACGTGGACTAGAGCTGTCCCTCCCGCATGACCGGCTCCTGGAAGATGGCCTAAGTGTTGCACTCACTAGGAGAACAGGAAAGAAGGGAGGGCCCTCATTTTCTGGGGGCCGCTGTCTGTGGTCCTTCCCTGGAGGGAGAGGCTGGGGTCGCCCAAAGAAGGTGGGGATGTGGTCATTCCTCCTGGGTGGCCCCCGCTCCCTGCTCCTTGCTCCCTCACTACAGTGTCTGATGCCTTACTCTCTCCACCCGGCCTCCCGAGGACTAGCTTGGGGCATTTACCACGAGCAGAGTTCCTGAGGCCACATGCATGTCCGCCTGGCCTTTAACCTGCCTGGCGGTGGAGGAGGAGGCCCCCAGGCCTCTGCAGTGCCCCCCATCTGGGTGGTGAGGGGCACAGCCTGGTTTCCGGGCTCCCCGTCCCTGGGGCCAGTCCCTGGGTTCATCCGCCTCTTCGGCAGGAAGAGGAGACAAGTCCCCACATCTTCTCAAAGGGACTTCAACCCAGCAACTTGGGGAGGAACCGGCTGTGGGCCGGCCTGGCCTCCTGCCCCCATGGCCAGTGGTGTTGCCCTCTGAGCCCCATCCCCTCGTGGGCCAGGGGCCCGTGACGGCGACCTGTTCATCGGTGCAATTTCAGGAAAGCAAAGGACCCCAAATGTGCCGTGAGAGACCCGGCCCAGCCCCGGGACCACGGCGAACCACGTTCGCTGAGCCGGAACCCGCTGCTGAGCGCTCCGGTGCTCCTTGGAGACAGAGACACATTTGTTCCGTGGCGCATGGAGATTTCTCGGTTCGGTGAACTTGGATGGACAAGTAGTAAAACAGGCAAAGGAATTTCATTTGTTACTGGACAAAGGAACGCTCGCTATTTGCAGGACGACCTGGCGGACACGGTGCCTAGTAATCTCTAACCCGGCGTTTCCAATTCCGGTGGAGCAGAAAAGTGCTCCGAGAGGGTCCCGCGGGGCCTCGGGGACACGCAGCGGACACGTCTGCACGGCTGCCGGTGTCCAGGGCAGACGGAGCCACGGCCCCGAGGGCTCTGCCCTGCCCTGTTCCCTCCTCTTCCCCCTCCTGCGCTTCTCGCCTTGGAGCACTTTCGCTGACTTTGTATGCGCGACTCATTTGCTGCCCACCCTCTGCACTCTGGCGGTTTTTGCCGACCTTGGTCTGTGAGACTCGCGTGTTGCCCGCGCAGCAGTTTGCGCCTGTGCCCTCAGCGGGGCGGCAGCAATGGAGCTGGGCTCCGGGAGCTGCCGGGAGGAGGGCACGGACGCGGGGACTCGCACTCCATCTGATCACGGGAGACTGGACTTAAGTCTCAGGATTCAGGTTTTTTAAACCCAGCCAGCCCCTCAAGCTCCAGCTGGCTCATGGGTGAGATCACAGCCGGCTTTTCCAGCGTCCCTCCAAGGGCTCTGGGGACGCTTCCAGGACCCAGGACCAGCACTTTCGGGGCCACCAGCCCTGCTGCTCCCTGAGAGCAAGCTCAGCACACAGAGCTCTGCCTGGGCCGCTTCCTCCCGCCCTCCCAGAACCCCGGTAAGGAGAGTGCAGAGGAATCAGGGCGTGTGTGGCCAGCTCTGAGGCCCCAGGCCGGCCGACCCTCACCAAGGACCTCCCCCGATGGTAGGCCTGGCGGAGTTCCATACAGCCCGGAGGGGGACCGCCCAGGGCCAGGGCACTGTGCCACCATCTTCGCTTTGGAGGAGCAGCAGGAAGGCTTCACGCACTTTCGAGCGGCAAACACTGGGGGTGGGGGCAGATGCGCACGTCTCCGCCCACCCACCCACCCCCGCGGCAGCGGCTGCTCCTGAATGTGTCCGGTGGGAATATCTTTCATTATCTTCCCTCTCGATTTAATTAATCCGCGTTCCGTAATGACCCTTGAAATTTCCATTAAACACACTGTTGCCGATCGGCCGGACCCCGTGGCGGCGGCATTTTCTCGCGGCCACGCCCAGCAGCAGTGCTGGCTGCCCTCTCTCCTCAGGGCCTCCTCTCACGCGTGACCGGTGTGGAGGTTCCGGAGGGTTGGTGTCACCCTGGCCGTGACCCTCCGCTGCCCCTCCCCCAGGGCTGGCCGGTCAACTGGCTGCTGCCCGTTGCGGCCACGTGGGCCCAAGAGAAGACTCGGGCGGGACCCATGGGCTCTGTGTGTCATCGAGGAAGACGGGTCTCCTGCCAGCAGGGGCAGGCGTGACGGGGCAGCAAGGGGGGTCCCCACGATGGCGCCCTGGGTCTCAGTTTCGGGGAGTCTCAGGACACATCTGCATTTCTAGATCTCCCCACCTCTTTCAACAGGGACCCACCGACTCCAGTGGAGACTCCCCAGGCCTTTTGCAGCTGCACTGGCCCGGCCGAGGGTGCTCAGAGGGGGTCGCCCCTGCCCCAGAGCCCGTGCCGGAGGTCAGGCCGTGGGCCCTGGTCTGGTCTCCACGGTCCGGAGCGGTGGAACCTCACCAGGGCCGGAAAGGGCTGCTGGCGACACTGTTGCAGGAGTGGGACCGATCTTGGCGCCACAGTGTCCGTCTTCGATGAGCCTGAGTCACCTGGAATGTCTCACAATGACAATCACACTTCCGAGCCCCAAGACCACGTCCTTCCCACGCCTCCATGTGCCACAGGCTCACTTGTCCCCGAGGCCCTTCAGCTCAGCCTCAGGCCACTCGGGGCTCCCGGTACCTCCAGGCTTTGGGGGCTGGTCCCTCGTCATTGAAGGGGCATCTTCGGGCGTGGCCTTCACTTTCTCTGGGCTACCCATCCCTTCCAGGGCTCTGCATCCTCAGCCAACACCAGGGTGTGGTCCGAGGGTTCTGGAGGCCCATCAGGAGTCACAGAATTTCGATGAAATGCAGCAAGAGCTTCAGGGGGCCTAGTGCCCAGTGGGGAGGGCACCCCCCCTGGGCAGGGCTCATGGACAGGAGGTGACAGGGTGCTGAGCCTGGAAGGACAAGCAGCAGGTAGTCAGGCTGCAGAGATGGGCCGGGGTGTTTGGGCAGGGGACAGGCAGCCGGGAGGGGCCAGCTCAGTGGGAGCCCGCCATGCCAAGCGATGGGCCGGACTCCTGGTGAGGGTGAGGGTGCCCACCCACAGCGCGGCGAGATGGGAGCTGACCCGAGTCCACTGTCTTCCTCGCCTTCATGTTTCCTGCCTGGCTCCTCTGAGCCGGGGCGGCTCAGTCGCCAGGAGTGTGTCCACACAGCTTTTCCAGGCTACGAATCACCGCCAGCCTGGCTCAGAGGAGCCAGTCAGGAAACATGAAGGAGAGGAAGACAACGGAGCTGAGGAGGCGGCCCAGGGCTGCCCTCCCTGTCTGCCTGTCCTTCCCGCACCTGAAGGAGACAGGACCCACAGTTACGGCCCCTCCTGGGGTGTCCGTGGGACCAGGAGGCCTGAGCTCAGCCCACCACGGAGCCGATGGTGGGTGGGCACTGAGCAGCTGTGGGGAGAGAGAAGGACACTTGTCCGCAATCCATCCTGACACGGTGTCTGCCTGGAGGCAAGGTAGCCGAGCGGGACAGCTCAGCGCTGGAAAGCTCCCCCCATCCCCGGTGGCTGTCCGTCCCCACGGGACAGAAGTGGCTGTTTGACAGGAGGGCTCCTGCGTCTGCTTCTCTGGGGCGGGGTTGGGGGGCAATGGAGGGGCTGAGCATCCCCGAAGGGGGCCGGCCCTGGACCAGCCTGGCCCCGGAGCAGGGAGCCAGAGACAGGCCCCAGTCCCTTAGCAACTCCTAGCTGCTGGGAAGGAAATGGAGTTCGATTCTCCGCATTTCGCCCCCCCGACCCAGTGCACCCCAGGTGGGATCGCACCCCCAGTATGAATGTTTAACACGCACACCGCACATGCGTGCAGGGGGCCTTCTAAGGGTTTTGCAGCTGCAAATTCTGAAAACAGACGAACAGGTTTCACAACACAAGGTCTGCTCCCACTCACAGCTGGAAGCACCGCAGCAAGGGTCTCCGGGGCGCCGTCTCCGAGCGGGTGTGAACGGGCAGCGAGTGGACTTGGGGGACCCTGGGCACCCACACCCAGGAGGCAGGGAGGGGAGCGCGGGACAGGTTGCTGGGGCCCGCTGAGGCGGCGTCTCAGCGCCCACCACCCACGCGGCCCGCAGTCAGCACCCCGCACTTCCGTACGCACCGGACAAAGAAACGAAGACACCTTTAACATGCGGTGAGGTCACAAGGTACACAAGTCACTCGGAGCAACTGCGACCCTCCCCAAAGGAAGACGGGCGACCGAGTGCTCAATGGAGACATGGACACCCCCTCAAACCGGGAAGGCCGTCCCTTTGTCACGTTCTGGAAGGTTCCTAGGGCTGACCAGGTGTTGAGGTGGTCAGCAACCTGAGGGTGGTGCTGAGCGGGCACAGCTATTCCAGAGGATGCTTCGCTCCAACGCGCAGAGTCCCTTTACGGGTCGCCGAGGACCGGACGTGCTGTTTCTGAGCCGAGCCCTGCCGTCTGTCTCCCGGCCGAGGTCTGTCCTGTGCGAATCACCCTCACTCAGTCCGCTCGGCCTCCTCGTGAAGCCTGTTTCATAAAAAGTTTCTGCAGGTGGTGCCTGCTGGGACGTCCACCCAGGCGGGCGCCGCGGAGCTTACGCACAAATCTGGGGGGAAGTCACCAAAGGAAGCTCCCCACTCGTCCAGCAGCTCCAGCAGCTCTCTCGCCGCCTCCTGCAGAGAACGTTCTGCACGTCTCCATGAGGTCTGTCTGCAGTTTGGAACCCTCCGTCTCTCTCAGTGGCGCTGTGTCGATTTCTGTGTGAAAGTCCCAGGTAAATCCTGTCTGTGTGTTTCTCATGTACAGTTGATTTCTACACACTGATTCCCTACAGGCAAGTTGGCCAAATTCACATATTAATTATAATAGTCCATCTTTAAACTCCTGTAGAGTTATAAGTATGTGAATATTTTTACATTATTATAAGACCAGATTGGTCTTATAACGTTTTTCTCAATGGTTTTTTGGCGTGAAGCTCAGAAAGCCCTTCTTCCCTGCCTCCGAATTGTAAGAAAGGTCTGCTTTTCTCACGGTGCATTTGATGCCTTTCCTGTCCAATGTGGAGCACGCCGGGTCGGCCCCTTTTATCAAACGCTTTTTGACCATTTTCCTGTGTTTTGTTTTTAATCGGCCTGCATTCGAGCATCGTTCTGATAACGTGGACCTTATCGAAGGATCGTGTCTCTTGTGCTCACTCACACTCACTTTCCACGGGCAGTTGCACGGTGTGTGCGTTCACTCGGCTCCGTGGCTCCCTCCTGTGAGCACACGGACCTTCCGTGACGGCGAAGGCGGGAAGAACGGGCGCCGCGTGGGGTCTACACCAGCCCGGGGAAAGGGCTCTGTGAGTCCTCCTGCCGTCTCCTCACTCTGAGTGTCACGGAAAATGTGCACAACCATTAAACACAAAGTCCGTCTCTCTACCCCCTGACTGGCCCCCGCTTCGCACAGAGTCACCAACTCCAGTCTTAAACGTGCACAGCCGTGACACGCTGCTCTCGGTGCACGTGACGCTGGCGTGTGCGCCATCTGCACACGTCGGAGGAGGTGAGGCCAAGGCTGTCCGGACCCTCTGCTCAGCGATTTGCGCAAATGGAACACGAAACCCCTGGTGCTCGTCAACAGTTCATGGTTCCAGAAACACAGAAGTTCGCATCCAACGCGTCTCAGGGACAGCGAGGAGCTCGAAGGGACTCAAGTCCCCTGGAGCTCGAGGGTGCAGCCCGTCGTCCCAGGTCCGAGGCGCGAAGCAGGGGGACCCAGCGGCCTCCCCGCCCAGTCTCGCCTGTACACAGAGGCTCTGCGTCCTCCCAGGCTCTGGGGCTGCTTCGGACAGAGAAACCGAGGTGTGGACTGCACCAGACTCCCACCTCCCGGGACGGCCCAGTGGCATCTGACTACGATGCCGGTGGCTTTGACCCCTCCGTGGGGTCAGCTGTGAGGGGTCCACACCCATCCAGACTTCCCTCCTAATGACACACATTTCCTCAGCGTCCCCAGAGTGGTAGACCGGCAGGCTCCGTCAGCTCCTAATTATGCCTGGCTGTTTCTCTTGCTGTGTGGTCTCACAGTTTTTTAATTTCAGAGTCTGTTTTTTACCACGTAAAGTTTCTATTACGATATCTACTTTTAAAGCATCTGTGAGGTTGAACACACATTGCCGATCGGTACTGAGTTTGCGATGATGGCCGAGGCAGAGTCCTCAGGGGCCTCTCGCCACGTTACTCAGCGTTAAAGACCCACCTTTGCCAGGAGAGGCCCGAAAGGATGGCAACCGGTGACGTGCGTGCCCTGAACACGGAGAGCGGTGCCTGGACTTCTGGGCCCTCCCAGGGCGTGTAAATAACGTCATCTGCAAACAATGGTAATTTAATTTCCACTTTCCTAATACTCTGCTAAAACAAGTTATTTTTAAAAATCTTGTCATTCAAGCCAACGTTCGAGCGCCCCGCGGTCTGCAGAGGAGGGTGCGGACATGTGCCCGGGGTTCGCTGGTTGGGACAAACACCGCCAACGCAGTCGCTCAAACAGCACATGTGACCTCGAGTCCTTGGGGTCAGGAGTCTGACGAGGGTCTCGCAGGGCCAAGACCAGCGTGGGGGGCAGGGCCGCCCCCTTCCGGAGGCTCCGGGGCCGTGTCTGTTTGGGTGCCTTTCACAGACGCCAGCGGTGCCCACACTCTTTGGCTGGCAGGTCCCTCCCCCGTCCCCGAGGCGGCCCCTGACCTGTCCCCTGACCGACAGGGGACTCCCCTTCCTTCCTGCCCCTTCTGTGGAGGGTGCGGTGGTCACCAGGGCCCACCGGGCAGTCCAGGGTAGCCTTCCCACTTAAGGGCCCACTGATCAGCCATCAGGTGAATTCACCTTTGCCATAAGACCTGACGCATTTACGGGGATCCAGGTCAGGGTGTCCTCCAGGGGTGTCCTCCGGCCGCCACCCCACAAGCCAGCACACGAGGAAATGCAGTTTCTTCGTGGTGGCGGGTTCTGCAGCAACAGTTGACTGGGACACTGACAGGAAGCTGGGGGCAGCAGGAACAGGGAAGGGCTGCCGGGGGAGGGGCGCTGGGACGTCCGAGTGACCCGGTAAAGGGGGCAGTGAGGGGGAAAGGCATTTTCATCGGAGAGGAAGAAGTGAAGCGACCTCTGCAGCCGACGACACGATCTTCCACGCAAAAACTGACCCAACGAAACAACTGTTAGAAGGACAGACGAACTCGGCGAGTCGCGGGACACGAGATCAGCACACAGGAATCCGCTGTGTTTGCACAGGCTGACGACGGACCATCTGAAGAGGAAATGGAGAGGGCAACCCCATCTTCAACAGCGGCAGAAGGAACACAACACTTTGGAACAAAAGTAACACCCGTCGTGAAGGAGCTGCACCCTGGACGTCACCACGACCAGAGAAATCAAAG
Source organism: Artibeus jamaicensis (assembly GCF_021234435.1). Classification (NCBI taxonomy): domain Eukaryota; kingdom Metazoa; phylum Chordata; class Mammalia; order Chiroptera; family Phyllostomidae; genus Artibeus; species Artibeus jamaicensis. The sequence goes on from NW_026522020.1 coordinate 5,166,683, forward strand.
GAGACTCAGAGAAACGGACCCAACACGGTCCGAGCACCCACGTTTCACGGCGGCCGACACAACCCACGGATGCAGCGCAGTCGCCATCCACGGCCCAAAGGCGTGTTCACAGAGGCAGAAAGGCTCATCCTGAAACTCACGGGAACCACAGAGGAGTGGGAACAGCCCCTGCGACCCCGAGAAAGAGGAGCAAAGCGGGAGCGTCGCACTGGCTGATTTCCGATGCACCACGAAGCCACAGGCGTTGGGGGAGGCGCAGCGTCTTCAGCGAACGGTGTCGGATTTCCACGCGCAGAGAGCGAAACAGGGCCCTTGTCTCACCCCGGCCACGCACACACCTCAAGGTGGCCAGAGACAGAGACGCCAGATGTGAAAGTGAACACCCAGCAAGGCGTCGGGGGAGAGCTTTGTGGCGTCCGTCTTGGCAACGACGTCTTGGCCGGGACAGCCACAAGCACAGGCCCCAAGCACAGGAGCAGAAGAGCGGGACCACGTCCGACCGAAAGGCCCCTACCCACGAAGGGGCCGGCCGGCCGCCGAGGGGTCGGGAGGACGCACCAGCAGACTAGAGCCGGAGTTCGTGCAACTCACTGGCAGAAAAAGACACGAGAAAAGAAAACCAACAACAACAGGTTTACAAATGGGCCAAGGACTCGAATAGACACTTCTCCCAAGAAGACGCGAAAATGGTTGAAGACGCATGAAACGGCCTCACTGGTCGTCAGGGACACCCTGTGGAACCCGCAGTGCCTGTTAGGGAGCCGTCGCTCCTCCCCCCACACGCAGGTGCTGGGAGGATGCGGGGAGAGGGGAGCCCCGGGCCCCACTGGTAGGAGAGGAGGTCGGTGCAGCCCCTGTGGGAACAGCACGGCGGGTCCGAGCTGCCCTGTGACCCAGCAGCCCCGCGCCTGGGCCTGGATCCAAAGGAAGTAAAACCAGCCTCCCGAAGGGATCGGCTCCCCCGCGCTCAGGGCGGCGTCGGTCACCATAGCCAACGCCCACTGAGCAGCCATCAGGTGGAGGAGGTGTGGCCGGTCCCCCCAATGGGAGGGACGCTGTCAGCCGGAGAAAGAAGAAAAACCTGTCGTGTGTGAGCACACACGTGGACCTCGTGGTCACCGAAGAACGCGTGCTCCACGGACCCACTTCCCCGCGGCATCTAGACAGCCGTCCTCGCAGACAGACAGCAAGGGTGGCGGCCAGGGCCTGCGGTGGGGACGCGGGAGTGTGGGGCCCAGTCGGTCCGGTTACGCCAGAGGAAGGAGGTCCAGGGCCGTGCGGCGTGACCCTGCACCTGCAGCTGATCAGACTGTGCCACACACCTAAACCTTTGTTCGGAGGACAGAGTCATCATGTAAGTCCTTACCTCACACGAGAGAGGGACGAGCCGGGGCCAGCCCCTCCTGCGGGAAGGGCCCAGGCTGCCTGGAACCGGTGTTCAGGAGCGAGCCGAGGCACGTCGGGGACAGGACCCCCCCTCCCCGTGTGGGCGGGTGACCCGGCCAGGCTGGGCAGGGAGGGGTGTCTGAGCCAGTCCCGTTCTCCCGGGGCTGTGGGCAGAGAGCCGGCCGACAGGGACAGAGGCTCGTCCGTGGGGCCGTGGAAGTTCCTACTGCAGCGCGGACTTGGTCTGGGGGAGGCTGGGAGAGCGGGGCAGAGGCGGCGCCGGCGGATGGAGCCGCGGGGGCGGGGGGCGGCTCCTGGGGGCGGGCAGGGTGCCACGGGCCTGCGGTGGGGAGCGGGCACGCTGGCCGCTGGCCGGGCAGGGGAGAGGAGGCCATGGGGGCAGACAGGAGGGCATGTGGCACAGGCGGGGGGCTCTGTCTGCGGAGGAGGGAGGGCTCTTGGGGAAGAAGCTGAAACCACGAGCTCGGCTTTTCGAGGCCAGGTGGGCCACGGCGCGGAGAGGCGGCCGCGGGTGGGTCTTCGAGGGACATGGACGGGGAGGCGCAGCAGGAGGGAGCGAGCGTGTCAGGGGGTGGGCAGTGGGGGTGAGGAGGACCAGGTGAACGCGAGAGAAACCCGGAACAAAACGAGCCTGATGTGGTGTTGGATACCGTATGTGGAGCGCGTGTGAGTGTGTGTGTGCGTGTGGGAAGGAATAGGGCGCACGGCGGACCCCGAGGCCCACACCTGGGAGGCGTGACCGTGGGGACTCGGCCGGGACACGCAGCTGGAGGGGCTGCGGCGTTCACATGCTGCAGTCCAACCGGGGGCCGGGGCCTGGCGCTCCTGGGAGACGTTTGGACCGGACACAGGACACATGAGTCCCACGCGTGTCAGTGGTGACGGCGCCCTGGGGAGGACGGGTGTGGATGTCCGGGGGGAGGGGCACGAGGAGCTTTACCTCAGCCGCCCCGGGAGGAGGTGAGCCTGGGGAGGGATGCGGAGGGGACCCGCCTCGGGCGGGGCCCGGCGTTGATGACGAGGACTGAGGTGTCTTTGGACTCAGCTATTCGGACACGTGAATGGGCGTGGGGCCGTGGGACCAGAATGAGCTCACGGAGGAAGCAAGCAGGGACGACTCTTCTTAGAAGAGGGACCAGACGGCTGGGCGAGGCTTCGGGGGGGATGTGGGGGCGAGTTTTTCTGGGGAACCTCCACTCCAAAGCCAGGAGAAGGGAGTGGCCGAGCTCGAGGGGTGAGGGGGGCCATCGGGAGGAGCGGAAGCCCCACCACCGCGAGCGAGCCGGCTACCCCGCGGCTCAGAGCGTGGCCGAGTCTGTGCCGGGCTCAGAAACCCGGCCCGCCTGTGGCTTCTCGGGAGGCCTGGTCTCCTCCCGGGGGAGAGCTTTCCGGAAGGGCGTCACCAAGCAAGGTCATTTTGACCATCCTCTCTAGAGTGTGGGTTTGCTTGCTCATGTTTAAAAAGCATTTTCAGCCCTGGCTGGTGTGGCTCAGTGGATTGAGTGCCAGTCTGTGAACCAAAGGGTTGCAGGTTCAGTTCCTAGTCAGGGCACATGCCTGGTTTACGGGCCAGGCCCCTGGTGTGTGTGAGACGCAACCACACAGTGATGTTTCTTTTCCTGTTTCCCCCTCCCTTCCCTTCTCTCTAAAAATAAATAAAATCTTTCCTTAAAAAAATTTTTCAAGTTTCAGACCATGTACCATTTTTCCCTGGTGGAGATTGTTTAACTCCTGTTCCCCCTTCAACCAGACTCTCCGGCAATGAACAGGCGCGGCCTCCACGCCTGTGATGTTTGAATTACCGCTTTCGGTTTCCCTGGTTCCGGACAAACAGTTGACCTTTGCCACACTTACGCACAAGCGCCGTGTCAGCAAAGCAGCAGGTCTCCACGGCGATTAATCTCACGTCCGAGCACTTCCCTGGTGGCACCCGCATCATGCTTACGCGCACACCGAGCCCGAGCCCGGAGAGGTTGGGGGAACGGGTGGGACCTGCCCGGGGGAACCCCAGGGCGCAGCCGCCTCGGTGCCGTGTGAGGTCGAGGACAACCCAGGCCGACGCACCTGGACAGACCAGACGGGCGCTGAGCCCGGGGGAACGGTCCGCGCCGGAGCTGGACTGGAGCCTGGGCCTCTCCGGCCGAGGACAAGGGTCTGAGGACCATGTCCCCACGAGCAGCCTCTGCGGCTCCTGAACCTGGAGGTGGACGGTGGGAGCCGGTCCCTGACCACCATGTCCGCTGCTGGACTCCGGGGTCTGCGTGTGCCCTGCATGTGGCGTGTTCTCAGGCTCACGGAAAACCATCGGGTGAGCAAGGACAGAGTCGGGGGGAAAGGACCGATGCCTGTTTTCCTTACAGTGGATGGACTGTATTTCTAGAACCATCTGCTTAGAGCAAGCAGTCCTTCCAGTGGCCCCTAATCAATGTGCCAAGAACAGCTGGATGATCACCAGGTCCGGAAACTGGGACACGAGCAGACGCACACCCCCCAGGACACCCCGACACCCCGGCTGCTCCCTAGTCTCCTATCAAGGTCACCAATTCATTCAAAGAATCCCAAAGGGCATTCGACCTCAATTTGTATAATTTCCTCACTGAAATTCAAGAGATACGTCCTAGCTGTTCCCTATTATCCCTCTGTTGCTCGGAAAAGTTAAAGTTTAAATGGCAATTCTCTTTAGAATTTAATATCTGTTCCCAGACATTCTGGGTTTAATTGCTAACTGGCTCTTTAGGAAATTGAATCCCTCCATCACACTGGCTTCACGCACCAGCGGCCTGGGAGAGCGGGCGGAGGCCCCGCGCCGAGAGGAGGGCCGCGGCTCCAGCTGCGCGCGCTTTATTGGAAAAGCTCCTAGGTTTTCTTTTTAATTTTTGCTCCTGTTTTATGTTTATGTCCTAGAGCCCCGAATTGGGCCAATATACGGAGAGGCGGGGATGTTGGTGGCCACACTTCCGTTCAGCTCCTTTACAGGAGGCGTTAGCGTGAAGCTGTGGGGGGTGGAAGAGCCCCCGGGCGGGGCCCACGGATTCGGCTGCCCGCCCGCTCCTCCCCAGAGTGGGACGCCCGGCGCGGAGCAGTCACCTGCCCCTGGGGACTCCGTGCCTGCAGGGGAAGGGTGGCACCTGAGGACCCTGAGCACTCACAGTGCGGACCTTCTGCTGGCGTGCCCCTGGGCCAGAAGAACCTCCGGGGACAGGGGTCAGCTGGCTCATGAAAACATGACGTTCCAAACAGAAACTTCCGGGGGCCACCCAGTGTCGGGAGGTCCATATACTCCGTGGTGCGGCACATTGAAAGAACGGCGTCTCTCCCTGTCCTGGCTGTGACACGGTCTCCTGCCTTCGGGAGGCGGAGTTAGCACCATCCCCGAATCAGGCGGCCCTGTGGCCACAGTGGCCACAGAGCAGGGGAGCCCGGCCCTGCGGCGAGAACAAGGCGAGTGAGCCCTCTGGAGGTGGGCGGCACCACCCTCCCCGGCCCACCGGTAGTCGGCCCAGCCAAGGGCAGTGAGGGCCCGGCAGAGATGAGCCGGTGGGGCCCAGCCCCGCAGAGCTGAGGAGGGCGGCAGGAGGCATGGCGGGCAGTCGTCGCAGTGAACAGCCCCCGGGTCCGGGGACGTGCCTTCCACACTCTGCGCCGCACGGGTCCTCCGTGAGCCGGCTCTGGCTTCCGGTTCCTTTCCAGGCCGCGCCCCTGCCCCTGCCCCACTGTGAGGGGTGGACCCTGCATGTGGACAGGACGGCCTCTGCCCAGTCTCTGCTGTGCAAAGAGCCCCCATTTTAAGAGCCCCCTGAGGTGTCCCCTCTCCTTTGAGTGCGTCCAGGAAAGACAGGCAATCCCTCCACTAAGCAAGCGTCCAAACCTCTCTGCACAAAAGTCTCTTCCTGGACCGTGAGCGTCTTGAGGGCAGCAGCTGCCTGCTCTCGCTATGGATCGCACGAGCGTGTCGGGCACGATGGTGCTTCCCGTGTGGGGGACGTCAGGACTCCTGGCCCTCGGCTCCTGTGGCAGCGGACCGGGCCCCCTGGCCCCAAGTGTCCCACTCCAAGTCCCCAGCGGCCCATGTGGAGGGAAGGTCGCCGGCCTGGGCTCTGCTCGGTCCCCTTCGCTCTAGCGCTTCTCTGGGCCTCAGGTTCCCCGTCTTCCCCGTGAGCCCCACACACCTGCCTTCCACGTTCCCGGTCCTCCTTTTTCCTTCAGCTGGGCTGGCCACCACCTGTGCCAGGTACCTGGCCACACCCCTCCTCAGCCCACCGTGCAGCTTCCCCCTGTGTTGGGGGTTGTTTGCTGCTGCCCGCCCCGCTCAGCCACGCTGCACACACCCAGCCGGAGGGATCTGACGCCCACGGGCCACCCCTGCCTGATGGGGTCCCAGGGCCACAGGCCCACCCTCCCCCAGTGCTGACCAGCTCTGTTGTCCCCTGGACCTGCCCCCCCTCGCCTTCCACTCCAATCTTCTCCCGGACCCCCATCCCCTGCAATGGCTCCCCCCACAGACTCCAGGCTGAGGACCCCCAGGAGGAGCGGGCATCGCTACAGAGGAAAGGGGCAGGGGGTCCCCTCCCAAGCTCGGCCACTTCCGGGCGGCCCTTGGCCTCGTCGTATGGGTTCCTGACCAGCCCAAGGCACTGACTGTGAGTATCAGGCTCTCGAGGTGGCACCACTATACCGACGGCTGGCCCTGGGGACCCCAGGATGGGTCTGTCTTGCCCCTTGATGCTCTCACCCAGGCACACAGGGTGGCCCTCCCTTGGGGTTGCAGGGGCAAGGTGACCGTCGCCCATCTCGCTGGCTTCTGAGCACAGCCCCAGAGAGACACTGTCAGATCCCACTGAGCCCCCGGGGGCCTGCATGTGGCCACACAGCGACCTCACTGCCACTCCCAGCTCCGGGCCCAGCGTCACTGACTGACGGTCTGTACGACGGGCAGGAATGTTTCTACCAGGACAGCCTCTCGATGGCGTCTCGCCTTCCCTCCCCCACGACCGATACTTGAGATCTGCTCACCTTGCCTGGGGCCTGCGAACAAAGCGGCAGAGGTGGGAGAGGCGGTGGGCACTGCCTCCCTGCCCCCAATGACCCGAGAATTCTAGAGAATTGAGAAGGGCCTTCTGGCCAAGATGGAGGTGTAGGTAGAAACCCTTCGCTTCCTCGCACAACCAAAAGGAGGGTAACCACCGACCTAAAGTCAATAAACAACCAGAGGTGCCAGAAAAGTCAAACTGCGTGGAGCTCCGACAACCAAGGAATTAAAGAAACAGTCGACCAGAACAACCGGACCATTGAGAACCCGCAGCGAGACAGCAGACCACACGCGCGGGGCTGGCTGAACGGGAAACTGAGACTCGGCTCCCTGTGCACTACGGTGGGGCTGCCACAGTGGGAGAGACTCCCAGTCTCACGCAAGAGTGTGTTGGAGAGTGGGCTGGAGCCGGGCAGGTGAGCCGCATGGCGCCCTCTCTGAACCCTCCCCCAGACAGCACCACAGGCAGCAAGGAGGGTGGTCCCGCCCCTGGCGGACACCTAAGGCCCTGCCCCCTTACAACCTAACAGGTGCCCCAAGACTAAGAAATACGGCCCAAATGAAAGAACAGAGCAAAACTCCAGACAGAGAGCTAAGCGATGAGGAGACAGCCAACCTGCCAGATGGAGAGTTTAAAGCTCTGATCATCAAAATGCTCACAGGACTGACTGAGGTTGGTTGAAAAGTGAAAAAGCAAATGAATGACGCGCAAAATGAAATAAAGCAAAGTGTTCAGGGAACCAACAGTGACAGGAAGGAAACCAGAACTCAAAGCAAAGATTTGGAACAAAAGGAAGAAATAAACACCCAACCAGAACAGAACGAAGAAATGAGAATTCAAGAGAATGAAGAGGGGCTGAGGAATCTCTGGGACAACCTAAAAGGTTCCAACATCCAAATCCTAGGGGTACCAGAAGGAGAAGAACAACAGCGAGAAATTGAAAACCTATTTGAACAAATAATGAAGGAGATCTTCCCCAATCTGGCAAAGGAAATAGACTCCCAGGAAGTCCAGGAAGCTCAGGGAGTCCCAAAGAAGTTGGACCTAAGAAGGAACACACCAAGGCACATTATCATTACACTAACCAAGATTAAAGATAAAGAGAGAATCTTAAAAGCAGCAAGACAAAATGAGAGAGTCACCTACAAAGGAGTTCCCATCAGACTGTCAGCTGATGTCTCAAAAGAGACCTTACAGGCAAGAAGGGGCTGGAAAGAAGTATTCCAAGTCAGGAAAGGCAAATACCTACATCCAATATTGCTCTATCCAGGAAAGCTTTCATTTAGAATGGGAGGGCAGATAAAGTTCTTCCCAGATAAGGTCAAATTCAAGGGGTTCATCATCACCAAGCCCTTATTCTATGAAATGTTCAAGGGGCTTATCTAAGAAAAAGAAGATAAAAATATGAATGGTAAAATGACAACAAACTCATAACTATCAACAACTGAACCTAAAAGAAAAGACAAACAATGAAAACAAAAACTAAGCAAACAACTAGAACAGGAACAGAATGAGAGAAATGGAGGTCACGTGGAGGGTTATCAGCAGGCAGGGGGAAGGTAGGAATAGAGGGGAAAAGGTACAGGGAAGAAGTATAATTGGTAGGTATAAAATAGAAATCGGGAGAAATCGAAAATGGTATAGGAAACAGAGAACTCAAAACCTTATATGTACAACCCGTGGACAGGAACTAAGGGGGCGAATGCTGGAGGGTGGGGGTGTGCAGTGCAAAGGGGGATAAAGGGGGAAATTTGGGAAAACCGTAATAGCATAATCAATAAGATATACTTAAAAACAGAAAATTGAAAAGGGAGAAATTACCTATTCAAAACCTAACTCGGTCTGACAGATTTGGTTAGAGGGGGCGGGGCTGGGTGGGGTAGGCGGGGGGGGGGGGCTTGGGGGCCTGCTCCCCAGGGTTCTGTTCCACGGGCGGGGGGGCGGGGGGGGCACGGACACGACACACGACCTCACAGACCGGGCTGTGTCCCGAGCCCAGCCCAGGGGGTCCCAAGGACCTCCACGTGTGGACTCTCTTTCAGGAAGGCTCTGGTCACCAAAAGCTTTTCTAAAGTTGGTGCTCCGATGTCCGTAGTGAAAAACAGACCACTCTGGGGCGAGCAGCTCGGTGGCACTGAAATGCATTCATGATGTTGTGCCACCATCAGCATGTTCTTGTCACCCCAAACTGACGCCCCTCCCCCAGCCCCCCGCCGCCACCCTCTGCTCTCGGCCTCTGTGAGGACTCTGAGCCTGACGACGCCGAGTCCCCCACGTAAGTGGAATCACACCCCGTTTGTCCTTCTGGGACCCGCTCGCATGTTCATGGGTCACACGTCCCCGAGGGTCCCCCATGTCGTAGTCTGTGTCAGAAAGCCCTTCCTTTCCAGGGCTGCGCCGCACCCCCCACGTGGGGGGCCGAGCTCCGTTACCCCCCCTCAGTCGATGGGCACCCAGGTCACCCCTGCGGTTCAGCTGCAGTGAGTGACGCTGCTGTGAAGTTGGGGTGCAGAGATCCCTCGCCACAAGACTTTGGGGTCTACACCCAGGAGCGGAACTGCTGGGTCGTATGGGCGTTCTCTGTTTATGTTTTTGAGAAATTGTCATACTGTGTTCACAGCTCAAATGTCCTTTTTCAAGGAGAGAGGCACAGCGACGCTCTGCCGTTTGGGGAATTTCAACCAGGCCATGGCCAGCGCGTGCCTGTGCGCTCCTCCACCGAGCGTGCGGGAAACCACGGGGCGTTTTCCTCCCTGCCCCCTTCCTCCCGGGGGAGGGAGAACCTGAGAAAGGAGGCAGGTTTGAGAGTGGGCGACCGTGGAAACTGCGGCTCTGGTCTCATGAGGCTTTACAACCAAACCCCTCGTAGCCATTCTCAAACCCATGGACACAACCATGTAGCCATCAGTAGCCATTCCCCTGGAATGAGATTCGCAGGGATGAAGGGGCTGCAGCAGCGAAAAGCTCTGCCCCCCCCCCGCCCCCCGCCCCCGAAAGGCGGCCGTGCCACCAGAGTCTGCGGCGCGTCGGCTGCACAGGTTCCAGCCCTCACCTCCTGGACTTCCCCCTGAATCGCACACGCGATGCCCGGCCACATACCTGCCCCCCCCCCCCGAGCTCTGAGACTTGTTTACGCGGCTCAGAAAGAGCTGCCGCGCCCGTGCAGCAGCTGCGGAGCGCGCCGCGATTTATGCGTCGCTGTAAAGGGAGGTTATTCTTTAAATATTGCGTTTCTGACTTAAATGAGGGCTCAGGCTGTTTCTGCCGGAAGCCTCTGGGAAGGAGCTGAATGGCTCAAAGCAGGTGCCGGGAAGGCTTCTCGAGGCAGGATTGCCATGAAATGCAGTGTGAAACATGTTTTATTGAAATCTAATTTAATACAGAACAGCACGCGCACCGTGGTGCCGAGCTCTGAACTTCTGCAGCCGGAGTCCACGGTGCGGGCAGCGCTGAGCAGGAGCTCGGGACACGTCGGCAGCCAGTGCGGGGCCGCTGGTCGGGCAGGAGGGGCCTCTGCCCTGCTTGGTGTCTGAAAAAACTGAAGTGTCAACCCCGAGGCGGGCTTGCTGGTTCCCAAGGCATTTGGGGAGACCTCGGTGTGTCCCCACTGGATGGCACTGCCCTGGGACTCCAGGGCCAGCACCCCAGGCAGAGGGCCCCGCCCTCTGCTGACTCCACCTTCCCCGGTGTAGGTTCCACCCCAGCTCCAGGGCTTCGGCCTTGTGACCTCAAGACCGTCACTTAACTGTCCAGCCTCCCTGTTGTCACCACACAATGAGGTGGCCCCGGGGTGTTCAATGGCTGGGTGCAGACGCAGGGTGGTGCTCACCTGGAGGCCTGCCCTGCGCGCATGTCCGGACCAGACCATCTGGTCGTCACTGCCCTTGGTCCTGCACCTCCGACGGCCCCCACCCTGGTGAGGGTGGATCTGCCCACGAAAACAGAGAGAACAGTGGACGGGGTGTTGGTTGTGCCACCAGAGGGCCGGGGTGGCCTGGCTGGGAGCAGGGCCGAGGGGTGCTGGCCTCCTTGGGGTGACCCCGAACAGGCCCAGAGAGGGGAGGCAGGGACGTGTCTCCGGCCCTCGGACCTGTAGCCCGATTCCTCCCAACCCCGACCCCAGGCCCTTCCCCGGGCCCTGATGCTCACAGCAGGCGGGTCGCCTGGTTCCTGCAGGGCTGGACGAGGAGCCGGCGTGGCCGGGGGTTTTAATGAGGACCCGCTCTGAGCCCAGACCTGCAGGGAGTCTGGCCTCTTCCTCACCGTCTTCAGCAGAGTCCCCGTCCCCAGTTTGCCCCCCGCCACAGGCTCCGCCTTGTCCGGACAGCACTGCCCCTATGCAGCTGCCGCTCATGCCCACCCCTCCCGGCCCCAGAAAGCCATTCTTCAGCTCTTTTCTCCTGGGGTGGGCCTGGGAGGCCTGCGACCCCCCAGAGAGAAGCAAAGCAACAGCAGAGCTCACTCTGAGCCCCAGTCAACGCGGGCTGTGCAGCCTTCTGCCCGGTGTAGTGGAACAGAGAGGGTTCGGCCTGGACCGTGCCGGGGGCTCCGGGGGCCGCCTGCCTGGTGCCACTTGGGGCAGACGTGGCCTCGGGGTGTGGCTGACCCATGGGGAGAGGCCCTGCTCACCCACCTGCAGGGCTCAGTGCTGGGTGGGGCCTGTCTGGGATCCAGGGCTAAGGTGGGATGGGCCTTGGGGGAGGAGTCACGGCTAAGACACTCAGACAAATGGTGGGGGTGCAGGCCTCAGCATCAGAGCTGGGGCGGGGTGCTGGGGCCCTGCTCTGCGTACAGGGCTGCCGTGGGCAGGACAGACAGCCGGTGTCTGGCCAGACCCAGCCGTGGAGAGTCTGGGCACTCAGAGTCGCTCCTCAGGTCCCACTTAGCGTCACCAGGGGCTGTGCTGCTGGCCTGTGGCTGGAACCTCAGTGGGGCTACTGGCCAGAACAGCTGCCTGGCTCCGGCATGTGGCCTGGGCCCCCTCAGAGCACGGTGACAATGTGGGGGAGGGGGCGGGAGAGCAGGAAGGGGAGAGCATCGTGATTGGTGGTAATAATGGTTATTGTTTGGGCGTTACATGTCTTAACCTCTGTGCTCTTTTCAGTTGGTTCTGAACTTGGGTGGGGACCAGGGGCTCTTAGTATTAAACCCCTCAAAGACCCTGACACTCAGAGGAGGAGCCTGGAGGAAGAAGAGGTCAGTGGGGGCAGATGCACAAGGGCTTTGAGGGGAGGGCGTGTGGCTCCGGCCCTGGGCTTAGAAGACGCGCAGCCCATTCCGACCTTGGCGGTCTGCGAGGTGGCTGCGGGGCGAGGCTTGGTCTGCTGCTGCCTGGGCAAGGGGCTCCAAGCTCAGGCCATGTTTTCACGCCGATGGCCTTGGCTCCACCCACAGGCGAGGACAGTCCAGAGAGACAGGGTGCACGTACTGCACCCCCAAAGATACGCTGGCCTCTGCAGGGGAGCCCCGGCCGTGGCTCAGCGAGCCCCAAAAAGCCCACCCCCCGCCGCCCTGCAGCCCGGCTCTGCCTTGGGGCCTCTATTCACAGAGTGGGGCCCAGGCTGGGGCTCAGTCTGAGGGGAAGGAGGCTTCCTCATCCTCGGTCTCTGGTCTGCAGGTGGAGAGAACCGTTTGTGGCTTTTACTACATGTTTCCCCGGCAGGTCTGTGGGCAGCTGAGGTCCTCGTGTGGCTCAGGGGAGCAGGCGCGTGCCAGCTGGACTCGGTGGGACCACGAGGGGGACAAGGCCGCCTGCCCCGGGCCCCACGGCCTGTCCCTGGGTCCCCACACCTCGCGGCCGTAGGCTCGCTCTGGACTTGCCGGCGGCACCTGCTGCGTCAGCCCGGCGTCTGCAGCTGCCCCCTCCGTGCTTTTCCTTTCTCTCAGTCGCCTCGGTCACCCACGGTCCGAAATATTAGATGGAAAAACTAGAAATCCACAGCGTATCAGTCTTCAGTTGCGCAGTGTTCCGAGCAGCGTGATAGAACCTCGATGTTCCCCGTCCCTCCCGGGATGGGACTCGGCCTTTGCCCAGTGTGGACGCTGTCCCTTTGGTCACTCCGTCGCTGTCTCGGCCGTCAGATCAGCCGTCGTGGCAGGGCGGTGCCTGCGTTCACGTCACCCTTATTCTACTTCACATTGGCCCCAGAGCTCAGGAGGGGGTGCTGGCGACTCGGATTCACCGGAGAGAAGCCGTGAATTCTTTTGGTAAAGCCGGACGGTGGACGCTCTGACTTAGGGACAACAAATGTCGCACACCGAGGGTTCCCCCAGGAACGAGTGTTCTTCAAAGTGTCAAATCCTGGAGAAGAAAATGAAGTTCACGCTGGCGCTGCTCCAACGGCACCTGCCTCACACCCCGTGGGTGCCCGGCCGGTCGACACACAAGGCTGCGGGCGGGACGGCGAGACATTTGGGGAGAGGAGAGACCACGGCCACACAACTTCTGCGAGAGCCCGTCACTGTGCTGCTTCTATTTTAGTTATTGTCACTCTCTCACGGGGCCCAGTTTGTACATCCAACTTCATTACAGGTGTGTGCGGACCGGAAACCGGGTGCTGTAGGCCTCGGTACTCTCCGTGGTTTGGGCGTCCACTGCGGGTCCTGGAAGGTCTGTCCCGCGGATAAGGAGGGGCGACTCTGGAAAGTGGGTTCATCCGTGGAAGGGAAGAGGCGCCCCACAAGCACATCTCTGCTCTGGTGGGGACCAGAGGCTCGTCACAGGGAGGGGGCGGACCCCCCTCTGCGGAGGGTCCCTGCAGCGCAGCCGGACCCAGGCCAGCCGAGGAAGTCACTCCACGGCCGTGGAGGGCGGCAGATGGTTGTCTGCGGGAAGGAGTGAAAGCCAGCCGCGAGCTGGGAGGGCGTGGCCAGCAGGCCGGGCGGGACACCCAGGGGGACATGGGCAGGGGCAGGAAGTCCCCGGGCAGGCGGGGCTACATCGGACTGAGACGGGAGCCACCTGCCACCTGGGGCTGGAGCTCAGGGGAGAGGCCAGGTGTGGCACCGACTTGTGCATTGTATGAGGAGATGATGCCGGTGTCTCCACCCCGCTCCCAGGGCAGTGTGGGGTGACGGGGCGAAGGTCAAAGGCAGAGCCCTAGTCCCCCCAGATTTAGGGGCAGGCCGGGGAGGAGGGGCCCGTGAAGACAGACTCAGGGGTGCCCTCGGGCGGGGGGAGGAAGGGCGGACTGTTCCCCGCCCCAGTGTCTCCCACGCCGCTCCGGAGGTGGGGCCGCCCTTCTAGAAACTGCACCTTCCAGCCCCTCCTGGCTGACCCCGGGGCCACCGGGAGGAGCCCCTCTCCTCCGAGACGCCTTTTCCAGCATTTTCTCTGCTGGTCCATGACCAGCCCGTGACGGCCCCTCCTGGCCCAGGAGCCCTGCTTTGCCTGTGACCAGCCACAGCTTTTGGTAAAAAAATTCCTATTTCTTTTTGTCAGAAGAAGGCTGACATTCCTTGAGCTCTTGGTAACATCTGAGGGAAGGCTCCCAGCTGCACTCAGCTATAATTAGGTTCTGGGCAGTTCTAGAAAAGAAATAAGCACATTTTCCCAACCCCCTTACAAAATTTCCTGGGAAAATGTGAGCGAGTTTCTTTGGTAGCCAGAGCACCCACCCTAAGTGAGAATCAGCCTTGGGGGTGGGGGGCCTCCCCAGGTCACTTCTGCCTGCAGGTCCCAGCCTGGTGGGCCCGGGAGCGTTCTGGGGCCCGGGCCCTGACCGAGGGCAGGACCGCAGCCAGCCAGGCTCCTGCCCACTGCAGCTGGGTGGCGGGCAGCCCCGAGGGTGGGGCGGGGCTCACCCCACTCTGCCCCTCCTTTCTTGCCTACGTAGTCCAGTTTCTGGGGCTGCTCAGACCCAGCGTATCTGGCCACAGGAGGGGCCCCCATCCTGGCAGTCTCTGGATGGTCAGCTGCCCCCACTTCCGGTACAACCAGCTTCCTAGCCCACCATGCCGGGGGGGGGGGGGGGGGGGGGGGGGGGGGGCTCTCATTCTCCAGGTTGAGGTGGCAGCGGCCATACGCAGCCCCAGGCTCACTGCTGAGACGAACCGTCATGGGAACTCACCCTGCACTCGGACAGCGGGCGTGTCTGAGTGTCCCACCACCTGGGCGGGCCTGGGCCAGACACAGGCTCAGAGGCCCTGCCGTTGGCTTTCCCCACCCAGCCCGGACTCCGCCCCTGGGGCTCCCCGGCTGCTCCGCCTCCTGCGGCCCCAGCCAGCGCTGTCCTGGTGCAGGGCGTGGGGGGTCGCGAGTGCCTCAAGGGGAGACGGGACTGGCTCCAGCTTGCCGGGTCGGGTGCCATGTCCGTGCGCCGGAGCCCTACGAGGCAGGGAGCCTGCCTGCCTTTCTCCAGAAGCTCGAGCGCTCTGTGCGGCAGACGGATTCCCGGCGTGGCGCTGTCCTCAGGCTGACGAAGACCAAAGGTGGCCGTCCTGGGAGCCCGTGGCCCGGTGGCCCTGCTCCCCGCACGGCCTCGGGTGCACGCAACACAGCTTCCTGGGGCGGCAGGACGGGCGCCCGCAGAGCGCCCCCTCCTGGGAAGTGCGCGCGTCCCTCCCCCAGGTGTCTGCCGTGCTTCTGCTGTTTGTCCGGAGGCCACCGTGGTGGTCCCACGTTGCTGAGTTTCCAGCACAGGCTGCGTGTAGTTCGCCGTTTGTACGGTCAGTCACCTTGCACACTTGCACACGGACATTCAAACACAGACACACTCACATACTCACACATGGACACACACACACACTGGCACACACAAACACACTCTCAGCCCTGAACGGGAGCCCAGGCCTTCATCACTCACCAAGGGGTTTTCCGGGGTCGGGAGACTGAGTCCCCTTAGATGGAACGGAAGTAAAGCTGTTCACAGACCCAGTCATCCACGCATCCACCTGTCCATCGCCTGTCCGTCTGTCCTCAAGGGTGAATGAGACGCCCGCTGTGCCCCACCCGCCCCACGAAGCAGCACTGAGCGCTGCGGACGGAGCTGCTGTCCTGCTCACGTCGATTCCCCACAACGGCAGTTGGTGCCACCCGGGGAAGCGCAGTGCCAGGCGGGGGTGGGGCCGGGGTGCCGCTGCACACAGGGTCCCTGGGGCTGCAGCTGAGACAGTGGCTCCCTGTGGCCCCCGAGTGGGAGAAGGTGGAGCCCAGACCGTGAAGGGACAGTGTGCACCATGCGGAGGCCTGGGCCTGGCGGACGGCCGGGGCAGAGGCCCTCGGGCAGGGACCAGCTTGCTGGGCGGATGGCGCCGGCGGGCGGGCTGTCTGGTCAGTGGGACTGGGCGGGCAGTGCAGCTGCGGCAGACGGCGGTGCCGAGAGGAGGAGGCTTCTGGTCACGGCCAGACCCAGAGCCCGGCGTCCTGGGAGGAGAGCCGAGAAGTCGCTCTGCGTGAAGGACAGTGCCCAGGGCGGTGCGGGGAGCGCGGCCGGCCGGACGACGTCGCACAGAGACCTGCTGGCCGCCATGCGGGCACAGACTGTGGCCGGTCTGGGGCCCCGCCCAGCCAGGCTTTCCACTGCTGCCTCCGTCAGACCCCGCCGGCCTTTCCCGCTGTGAGGGCGTCGGAAATGCCAGAGCCGTGGGCCAGAGAAGCGCGGGCGGCCCGGTCCGGTCTGACGGTGTGGGCGTGAGAGTGGGCTCAGGGCCCCGGGAGGTCCACCGCGTGTGAACGTTCTGCACAGAACCCCCTCCTTCGCCGCGTCTTGCAGCAGCCACAGACACAAATGTGTGTGACCCGCGTGCTACGTAGTGTCGCAGAGACTGTCTGCAGTGGTGACGCGTCAGCTCAAGGCGCGGCCGTCCCAGCGGAGGGGCCCTGCAGCCCGGCAGCCGAGCTTCCCCAGGGGTCCTGGGTCCTCACGGGCCAGAACCGGGGAACACCGTGGGAAGACCCTCTTCTGGTCTCTCTCCCGGGGCCCAGGCCCGCTGCTGCCGCCTGGCCGCTTCCGAGGGGCGTCCCGTCCGCTTCCCGACTGTCACCTCATGCCAGCCCCCTGCCGTCCTGGACCACACTGGTCCGAGCTCACTCAACTCTCGTACTCGGCTCCTTCCAAGTCACAGGGAAAGTGACTTTTCCTCCCCGGAACATCTTGGCACATGTAAAATAGCAGAGCGGTTTTTAAACCCGCTCTGCAGAGTCTGAGTCACACTCCATGTTTGCCTCGCAACGCTCAAGGGAAGCTTCACGTGGAGAGACTGAGGTCATCTGCCACCAGCAGGGACACAGATGGGACAGGAGAGGCCGACCTCAGCTCCTGGGAGGCAGGTGTCCCTGAAGGCCAGCCGGGACCCTGCCGCAGAGCCCGTGGCCAGGAGCCAAGGGGAGCGGGACCCTGAGGCTTGGTCTCTGGCTGTGCCAGCACCGGGGACTCGGCTGAGAGAAGCCACCCACAGCCAAAGCAGCGAGCACCCCAGCTCCACGCGGTTGAGCAGATGTGACACTATTTTTATAGAGCACTTATTCTACTTGAACATTAAAAAAAGATCTCCCTTTTGTATTGCGTATTTTTAAAACTTCCGATTTTCCTGCTGCCTCAACATCCCACCGTCTGTGAGCACCCCGCCCAGGGGACTGGGTGCGCCTGCGCGGTGAGGCCGTCCGCCCACAAGTCCCCTTCTCACCCCACCTGACTGTGACCAGAGAAGTCCCTCACGTCTGCTGTGCCCCCCAACCCCAGCGGAGGCCCCTGCCTGGTCCTTGCTCTCTCTGCCCCCAGCTGCCAGGGTGAGCCCACTCCTCGGGCACCTCCCCCACGTGACTCCACCCCTGGGACCTGTGAGCTGAAGAAGCCCCTCGATTCCTTCCGCTTCTCTGGGTGCGAGTGTCTGCAGCTGTGTCGGACTTTTCCTCGGACACCTGCCCCCCAGCCCACAGGGGGACATGCTCCCGAATCACGTGCCGTGGTGGAGAGACTTGACACCTGCCTGTATTTTTTTTTTTAATCTCCTGCCACACGGCTCACCCACGGGGTGCACTCGGAAAAGCTACGCCGTGGCTGCGGCAGGCCGGCCCCTCCAGCCCCTTGGCACCCGACCAGCGTCTTCTCTGAGTTCTCCGACCTGCAGGGCCCAGACGGGGCTCCCGGGGGCCCCTCGTGGGGTGCTGATGCCCCCGGGCCCCCCAGCAGGTGTGTCGGGCAGACACAAGCGCCGGTTCTGTCTCCCGACACCTGTGGCCGGGCGTCTCGTGTCCCGTCACCAGCATCCTGGACGCCACTGGAGGTACGGGTGCCACCTCAGCCCCTTGTTGCCTGTACCTCTTCTGTCGAGGGCTCCCTTCTGCTTTGCAGTGCAGAACGGCTTCCTGCTGGATGCAGACCCTTGTGTGCAGGGGGCCTGCAGATCGGCAGCCCCCCACCTTCCTGCATCCGTGCAGACGGATGTGAACGCTTCGGCTCTGGGCGGATGGCTGGCAGTCACCGGCGCCCAGTGCTTTCCCCTCGCTGGAGTTATTCCGGATACGGCATTTCCGGTTGCACATGCTTACAGTAAAATAACATCCCCGAATCTCTGCGTGTGGAGAATGGTGTAAGGACCACCCACACTTGGACAGCTGGAGTCCCTCCCCAGATTCCCCCCAGGAGCATGCAGGGTCATTCATGACCTGGGACCGGGAGGGTCAGGTGCTGGGAGCAGAGAGGACAGGGACAGGCCCCGGACATCCAGGAGGGCGGGACACAATGAGGACGCCACGTCCCCGAGGAAGGGAAGGAAGCCTCCCCCCGAGGCAGGCCTCACTCTCTGGAGCTGGAGACCCACCAGCGTCCCCCAGCCCTGGCGGGCACCCCGGGGTCCTCCCTGTGCCGCCCGCCACTGGCCCCAGGGTGCCATCACTCAGAGCCCCCTCGCCAATCTCTGATTTGTGGACTCCTGAACCCCAGACCAACAGAGCAGAGCCACCGGGCAGTCCCCGGACAGAACCAGTCTCTGCTTTTGCGTCCGGAGGTTCACAGGCCTGCACAGCGCGTCCGCTGGGCGGCTGAGAATCTCCTGGAGACGCGGCCGCTGTCTCGAGCGGTCCGGCTTCCCGGCCCTCCCCAGCTCCCCAACCAGCGGGCAGCTCCGCTCGGAACCTGCTTCTCTCTGCTGTCCCTTAATCAAGCCGCAGCTGCACCCCGAGTGAGACAGTGGAGAGGTGGGTGCAGGCTTGAATCACTTTTTTTGTGGAGCCTTAATTAGATTTGTCACTCGGAGCTCCTTCCTCCCGAATGTTTGCTTAGAGTTAATGAGACCTGTTACGGAGACGCAGAGAATTGCGATTCTCCCATTAACTCAACAATGGTCCGTACTGCAGAACTGAGCATGAATCAGTGACAAAAGACGCTCCTGACACAGCAGGGTGGCCCATCTCTCCTGATCGCTGGGCTCTCTCCGCCTGGTCCCCCGGGAAGACCCCTCCCCCGTTACAGTGTCTTCATGGGAGTTCCATGGTTTGTGGCCCCGCCTGTGCAAGGGCTGTGGCCGCACAGCGGGCAGCTGGGGGGGGGTCCACGCTGGGGGGGGTGGTCCTCAGCTCACAGGCCATGTCTTTGGATGTCTCCAGTGCTCAGGGGACTCGAAGTTGGCAGCAGCACCCAGCGTCACCCAGACCCGTCCTCTCTGGCTCTGGGTCTCTGGGTGCGTCACTCAGGGCCGAGAGCCCACCCCTCCCCCACCGGGCCCGCTCCTGCCCGCTGCTCCGCCCTGGACCCACAGGTCCCCGGGCTGCCCTCCGCTTCCGGCTCCAATTGACTTCAACACGCCCCTGGTGGGGGGGGGGCGCCGCAGAGGGCCTGTCACAGCTGGGCACCCCAGAAGTCGAGCCCAGAGAGGACTCACAGGCAGCTGGTCTGGGTGGGGTGGGGGGCAGGGGGTGGGGCATGGCAGGCAGTGGGGAGGGACTGCCACCCGAGGGCGACTGGCCAGATCCCGTGGGGAGCCTGGGAACCGAGCGCACTGGCCGAGGGGTGAGAGGCCCCGCACTGGCAGGCAGGTCTGACCAGCCTGGTGAGACCCAGAGCGGGGCCGAGACCTGGCGCAGGAGCAGCGTCCCGACCCGCCGGTGCGCAGTGGCGCCTTGCCCACGCCCTGCAGACCTGGGGAGGCTCTGTCCACAGGGGCTTGTCTCTCTGGCAGTGCCAGCTTTTCCCGTCTGTGGAATGGGCACAAGGACACCGCCTGAGGCGGGGGTGGTGAGAGAACATCGTCTGCGACACAGGGATGGCTCCTTGGGGCCTTCGAGCGGTGGCCACACTCGCCCTCTGCCGGACGGTGGAGTCCCCAGGGTCAGGGGTCTGGGCACGGCCACTCTTCCGAGTTAGGAGCAAAGCCCGAGACTCGTCAGGGGACTCGGAGGGCCAGCAGAGGGGTGGGGGTCCGCGGCCAGGGTCAAGGGTGGCCCAGGTCATGAGGGTCTCAGCTCTCGCTTCCCTGCCTTCTGGGCCAGATGGGTCCTTCCCTCCTCAACACTGGTGCCAGCAGGCCCGAGGGGACACAGGTGACAGACACGGCTCTGTCCTCTCTTGGTTCCCAGGGCGTCTGTGTCCTCCTTCCTGGAAATTAAATGCCCAGAAGACTCGCTGGAGAAGCCACGGCAGCCGGATGAGGCAATTACATCTTCCAGGCCGTGGAAGTCACTGAATTGCCTGTAAATGTTCAAGACAGGCTGCTAGGAAAGTCGGTACCAGCGCTGTGATCAAAATGATTACACGGCGCAGCGAGAGACGCAGGGGGAGCAGACACTGAGGACGTTAAACAAAGATGCAAACACCTCGCCCGTGGGCGCCCACGGCGGCCCCAAGTCTCTGTCTCAGCAGCTGGGGCCTGGGAAGAGCTGCTGGGATTCCGGTGAGAAGAAGGGCTTGTCGCCAGAAGGCCCTTCGCCCCAGGGAAGCTGACATTTGCTCTGCTCGGATCCGGGGCGGGGCGCTGCGCGAGGGCTCATGGGTCTGCCGGTGGTGCCGGCCCAGCCGCCCTGGAACAGGCGCAGCGCAGGCCGGCAGGTCACCACCTGCAGCCGTGGGCACCAGCCCGGGGCGTGGCTGGTCCTCGCCCCACTGGCTAATGAATAGGTGGGGGACCCCCAGCCCTCATTAGGAGCTCGGATGGTGTCCCTGTGCCCCGAGATCTCGGCCAGGCCGCCGCCCTGCTGGGCCTGGAGTCTGTGTCCTCCAGCCAAGGGGCCGTCCTCTCCATTAGCTCTGTCCTGCCCCTCCCCACGTCCCAGAACCCGGCACCCGAGGGCGCCTCCTGGGCTGGACCACCCAGCGTGAGTTTCCTCTGAGCTCCACCGTTGCTTCCAGAACACCCCATGCCCTCCCTTGGTGGAATGGAAGTGACGTCAGCCTTGCGCGCTCCGGAGAAACACTTTTTTTTCTGTCCCCCCGAACTGCAGACCTGATCGTCCTTCCCCAATCCACCAGGAGACGCTCCCCTTAGGCCATCACCTGAAACCCTGTGATTTAACTGCCTCCATGGCAACCCTGGGGGTCAGGACAAGGAAAGACGCAGCCAAGGAGGTGAGGCTGGTGACGTCCATCTGTCCAGGGCCCAGGAAGGGCAGGGCCTAGGGAGGCTCCGGGCCAGGTGGCAGCTGGTGGCACAGGCACCAGTGGGCGCTCACAGGGCACTTTCAGCTGCAGACCTTCCCTGCCAGGAGCCGGCCCTCCGCCCCGGCCCTCAGCTCTGGCCCTGCACCTGCTTCTGGAACCTCCTGCGGGCCATCCTGGGCCTGGACGCACGTCCGGGAGCCTTGGCTGAGTTCTGAGGGGAGACCCGAGTGGCAGCACCTGTTCGAGGGGTACCGGTGAGGGATGTGGGCAGTGACGGAGCCGCGTGCTGGGCTCAAGTGGTGGCCCAGCAGCGTCTGACCCTGCGGGAAGCCTGGCTGAAACCGAGTGTGTCCTCAAGGTCAGGGTGCTGGCTCCGCCCCCGCCAGGCAGCCAGATCTGGTGAAAGCTTGCCGACAGGGCCCCAGAGCCGAGCGCAGCCACTGAGAAGGTCCCGGGAGAAAACACTGGAAGGGCACGACCCCCAAACCAGCCAATGGGATGCGAGGCACCCAGGGCGTAAGAACAGCAGCCTCTACCTGGGGTCTCCCCTGGGCTGGACACAGCTCTGTCCACAGTGGGACTCCTCCTCCCACGTCCTCTCCGCCCCCCCCCCGCCCCCCTGGCCACCGAGGCCCCAGCAGCAGCCCCGAGATGGGAGAAGGGCAAACTGGTCGTGTGAGCTGCCCCGAAAGTCCCGAGATCACTCTGCCGTCCTTCCCACCCACGCAAACAGCTAAATGTGAGCCCCACCCCGCACGGCCCAGCGACGCCTGCATTTGTCAGTCTTGCAAACCAAACCGTTCATCTGACTGGTCCTGACGTGACGGCGGGGGTGCATTGCAGGGACCAGTTCTGGGGTGATGCCGGCTTTCTCTCAAATGCCACCACCTCAGGGAGGCGGCGTCCCTGCCGGAAGCCGTTTCGGGGTTGACGGCTCCCGGTGGAGAGTCAGCCAGCGGAGGAAGCCGGCTTCTCCGGATTCGACACCAGCAGAGTAAGACCTCAGACCCCAGCCACGACCGGGTTTGCGGACCCGAATACGCGTCCCTTCAACTTGTTTGGTTAAAAACAAAATCATCTAACGACATGCAGTGCGGAGCTGGGTCGCGGGAGGACTTGGGCGCTGGGAGCACAGGCAGCTGGGCAGGGCCTCCCTCCTGTAGCCTGACACCGTCCCCCTGCCACCTGTCCCGAGCCGGACCCCCTCCCACCTCACCCTGCAGTCCGGGTGCGCTGGTCTCCCAACCCCCACCATGTCCTCTCCTGGTTCATCCCCTCCATTGTCTCTCGGCCAGTTTCTGAACCGTCGTAATGGTCGTGGACATTCTGCACGTGCCCTGCGCGGGCCCGTGTCCGGAAGCGACGCCCACCTGCTCCTCATGGGCATCGCGGGGCCACCCCTCTGCTGGCCGCAGGCTTTGGCCCTCACCCATGCGTGCGGGAAGCCTCTCTGTGTGGCCGTGGGACCTTCCTGGGCTTGTGCGGAGGGAGCGGCAGCCTCTGCAGCAAGGACAGAGTGTGGCCAGCTGGCCTCCCTGGTGAGCAACGCGGACACTGCCCAGCTGCAGGGCCGGGGCGTCCCGAGTCCCTGGGCACCGGCTCCCCCTGCGCCTGCCGGGGCCCCTGGGGTGTGGGCTCCTCTCTCCTACGAGGTCCGGTCAGATCCGGAAAGTTCATCTGTCTGAGCCGTCAGGATGCAACGTGGCAACCCTCCAACACGTGTGCACACGTCACGTACATGCATACACACCACACACACACGTCACGCACACACTGTAGTGCGCACATACACACACAGGCCCCGGAATCATGCCGTGTTTGGACCTTCCACCTGTGTTCAGCGTGGTGTTCCTGTTTGCAGACTGCAGGCAGGTCCGCGGTCTGGCTCTGCTCCCGCCCGAGCCCCGAGCCCCAAGTCCTGAGTCCCGAGTCCCGTTCCCCACGCACGGACGGCGCCTCCCGAAAACCATTGCCTGACCTGGGACTTGGGGACTTCCTTGCTCACTCTCAGCGTTACATTAAGGAGGCTTCTCAGCCCACAGGCCACCGACACTCGAGTAAGATGCACCGGACAACCCGGGTGGTCCTGAAGCCATCGAAGGGTTAATTTGTCATTTAAAAAGCAGACACATGATTATTAACAAAGGCACAGAGGCAGCTTGGCGGGAGACAGGGGCCACCGGGCACGGCAGGCAAACCCACCAAGGCGAGCGGAAGCCTCCGCCCAGCCTCAGACCCCACACGAAAACCATTGCACGTCGGTCATGGACTTGAACATAAAATCCCACAACAGTTACAAAAAACCGATAAACTCCTCAGGGCCTGGCACTGGGTGCAGAGTTCTCAGATTTGACAGGAGAGTCGGAAAAAGGAGGGTGTGGTGCATCAGGCGTCTGCGCAACGAGAAACTTTGCTCTGTGAAGACGGAGAACAGCCACATGCAGCGTCAGGGGGAATGCGCACCAGCCACGCATCCGACCGCGGACTCGGGGCCGGAGGACTCGGCGGTGAAGGAAAGCCTGCCGTGCTCTGATTGGAAATCGGGCACAGACTGGACGCTGCAGACCGCGGGTCCGCACAGGACGACGAGGTGCCCGGGGTCATCGGCTGCGCAGGAAACCACTCCACCAGCCACGAACACAGGCTCTCAGCCTGGTGGACACAGGGCAGCCCTGACACTGACCACGTGGCGGAGACACAGGCTCCCTCCTACGCCAAGGCCCGGTCGTTACAGCTGCCCACCCACAGGGTCACTGCGCAGTCACCGGCAGCTGCGCCAGCCTGGGGTGTATCCCGCTGTTTCTCATGGGGTGTTCCCAGCTGTGGGGCAGTGCCAGGACCCCGGCCCCTGCCCCCTTCCCCGTCCCCCACCTGCAGAGGAGGGGACGAGTGGGTGGCCGCCAGCACGCCCTGCGCAGCGGCCACTGCATCCCTCACCACTGGGGCCCTCGGGCTTGGGCACCTTCCTGTACTTGGCTGTCTGCCGGGCTGAGCTCTGCTCAGCAGACCGGTCCAGGAGGAGGCCCCGGACGAGGTCATGGGATGGAGGTGGTTTCCTGGCACAGGAAAAGCCCGGTCCCCTCGCACGCCCTGCCCGTGGGCGCCCGTTGGCGCCGGGCACAAGCAGACACAGGCCATGTGCGTAGGCAATTTCCGTAAACCCCGGGTGTGGGGAAGACAAGACCGGGCAGCACTGCTGTGCCGGGGCCACCTGCACACCCACAGGGGGTGGCCCCTCCACACGGCTTTCTCACACGCATGTGCACCCGAGTGCACACGCTGTCACACACACACTTCACCCGGGGAAGGAGTTTCACCAACCTAGTGGCTCAGAAAAGCCTCAGGCTCCTCACTGCAGCCTGGCGGGTGCAGAGGGGCCCCGCACCCCCAAACGTGCACCCTGGTTCCTGGTTCCCTGTGCTGGGGGGGAGGGGCAGTCTGAGCTCTTCAATGGCCACAGAGCCATGAAGCACCCAGCACCTTCCCTGCCGGACGCCACGGCCGCAGAGCCCTGGGGACAGCGTTTGCTGTGAGCTCAAAGCCACCCACAACCCTTCCCTGGAGACGGGCCCCCGTCCCAGCCTGTCCCCTCCCGGAAGGCGAGACCCCAGACTCCGGAGAGGTGACACCCACTGACGAGGATGCCACCTTCCGAAGGGCCTCTGCTGGACGGAGACCACGCGGGAAGGCCTCCGGTCCCCCGGTCACCTCTCCAGCGATGCACGGGCAGTCCCGGGTGGACTCAGCAGGCTCTGTGCCCCCATGGGAACCCCCGGCAGATGAGGGGACCTGCCAGGAGGGGGATGAGTCTGTGGGCAACAGCGGGTGGGGGCACCACAGGGTGACAGGGGCCCGAGGCAGGAGGTGGCTGCTGGGAGACCTCCCCTCCTCAGCCTCCGGGGCTGGTCGTGAGCATCGTGCGGTCGGGGTCTGCGGGAAGCTCGGGAGTGGCGGACAGTGACTGGACCCCCGGAAATGCCAGGGGGCCCACGGCCTTTCAGGGGTCTCCTCTCTGTGCCCTCCCTGAGTGGAGGGCCCCCAGGGGCTGCCCACAGCCTGCAGCTCCAGGGCACGGTGGGTCTCCCCGGTCCCTGTCCCACCAGGCCCAGCTGCCTCATCCTCCCCTCTGCCGCCCAGCCTGCCACCCAGCGAGCCCCACAGGCCCTGCTGGCCGAGACCCTGCCCTTGTGCCCAGCCACGTGGCCTCCGGGCAAATGTGGACAGCGTGACCTTTGGTGGGCGGTGTCTCCAGTCCCCCAGGCCCTACGGGACCGAGTCCTAGGCCCCAGGCTGGGCCGGTCTAGACACCCATGTTTCTGCCTCACGGGCACCTCAGGCTGACACGCCTGCGAACCCTGAGGGGGAAAATACCCACGAAGAAGGGCTTCCGGGGGCTCACGGGGCTCACATTTATAAAAAATTGAGTCTAGAGGCCATTTCGCGGGGAGGACCCCCGACCCCAGGGCTCCGCACAGCCAGGAGCCGCGCAGCCGGGCCTTCCCGGGGCCGCGCTGCCAGACGCCCTCCAGCTGTGGGCGCGGAACCAAGCCTCCTCCCTCGCCACCCTCCAGACGGGGGTTCTTGGTGGTGATGGAACCGGCACCACCGGCCGGGCCTCCGGTTGGCACTGGCAGCTCTTCCGCCCTGGCTTGTGGGAGGCCCCGCCCCACGCCCCGCCCCCTGGCGGCCTTCGGAGGGGGCGCCTGCGCATCCCGCCCGCCCAGCTGCGGCCATGGGGCGCCCGGGACAGGGGCCACGCCCGGGACGGGGGGCCACAGAGCAAGAGTGTGGGGTCGTGGAGCACGAGATGTTCACTCAATTATTTGACTAACAAATTAACTCAGTCATGAAAAAACTGAATTAATTTTTTTAATTGGGTGCACGAGAGTCAAAGCAAACCCACTTTTGAAATGCATGTAACGTGACAGCGACTATTTCTGGCACAATAAAGCCAATTATTTTTAAACAGAAAATCTAGCGCTGGGGAGACGACATCTATAGCGACAGTTGAGGAAGTTATTCTTGTCCAGTTTTGAGCAATGAACAACCAGAGCTTTCAAACGGCTCTACACCCAGGTTGACCACAAAACGCCCGGCCGTCCCCGTCCGGGCTGGAGGCCCTGGCCATGAGGGGCTGGCATCTGGCAGGAGGATGGGCCTGCTGCCGCCGGACCTGGGCGCAGACGGTGGGGCAGGGTCACCTTCTCGGCTGAGCGCACCTTGGGGGTCACTCTTCTCTGCTTTCATCCCACACGTGGCTGATCACTGAATCGGGCCACCTGTGTGTCCCCTCCTGGCTCATGGCCAGTCTGCGGGCCAAGCCAGCCCACTTCTCCGTCCCCCTCCTGTCCCCGCGTCTGCCACCAGAATCCCCGTTCAGAGCACCAGCTCCTGCCTCTCAGGAGGAGACGCCCCTGGGGCTCCTCCCTGCCTGCCAGGTGACACCTGCCTCCCGATGGTCCCTGGTCCTCCCAGAGCCATCCCTGCTCCTCGTCCACGTGGCCCGTGGGCTGGCTGCCCTCCTGGTCTCCCCACGGAGGGCTCTGTGCCCCCTCACCAGACGGGCAGCTCATCCACGTCCCCCAGTCCCAGGTTTTTCACCTGCCCCTCCACCCCGGGGAGTCGCGCCCTCACTTCCATCGCCCTGGTCCTCTGACTCATGGGCCCTCCAAGGCCCCCTGTCGGAGTCTCCCGAGAAGCCCCTCTGGCTGCAGAGACCCTGCTGGCCTCGCAAGCAAAGTAATAAGGAGGCCAGGCACAGCCCCAAAAGCACGCCCGCCACACGCTTGCTCCTCTTCAGAAGAATTACTCGGACCCGGCAGTTACCGGAGGCCAGCAGCAGCCAGTGGAGGCTCTGCAGTCAGCACTGTCCACTGGTGGTCACCTGTCCTCCCAGCCCATCCCGCCAGCGCGGCTGGCTACTTCCAGCGAAGCCGCGTTGCCGTGGGGAAGCCGGGGTCCAGGAGAACGCTCGCACACAGCTACCGGGTTCCCGGGGGCGGACCAGAGTCTTTCTGGCCCCTGTGCCTCCCTCTTGACCACGGTGGGTGCCTGAGACCTGTATCCCCGTGACGCAGCCTCGGTTCCTGAGGACACGGTGTCTGAGCTGTGCGGTGGCGTGTGCAGCTGTCAGGGGTTCCAGGGGACGCCAGTGCTGTGGGCCTGGCTACGAGGGTGCGGCTGCCCGCCCCCCTGAGAGCGCCCCTCCACTCGCCGCCCGCCGGAGACGCAGCCCAGGTTTGCAGTTCCGAACCCGGACGTTCAGGGAGCGACTCCAGGCCACAGCTGCCCCGGGGCCACCTGGACAGCCAGGCTTCTGCCGCCATCAACGCCTGCCGCCGGTTCTCACACAGGGACCCCCTCTGCGTGCCCCACTGCACAAACCCTCTTCTCGGGGCAGCCAGAGTGACTTCCTCCCCAAGCCTGGGGTCCCCTCAAAGATGGAATCCTCAGAGCCCTTCACGGAGGCCAGTTCCTCAGTGGTCAGCACGCGACTCACCACAGGACGCGGGACGGGGACTGGGAATAAGGACTAATAAGGACAAGCAACGTAATTATTATTATTGGTTGTAAATTAATAAGTATCAACATATTGATTGTTATAATTAATGTTATTGATAATGCAGCCATTACTATAATTACACTGACTATTAATATTAATGTGTTATTCACAACAATGCTCATTCTCCCCATCCATTTCTCAGTTATCATTCTCTCTTCTCCACAAACAACGCAGGTACCAGAGGCCCCCATCACCTGGACGCTCCCGTCTGGCCCCTCCCCCGACGTGAGCTCCACGCAGAGCCCTGGCTGCACTTCCCCAGGTGCGCCCGCTTGGTTTGCTCCATCTGAGTCCTTGTGTTAGTGGGGGAACCGGTCACCCACTGCCCAGGACTCTGGAGCTCTTTTCTTGCTATAGACTGTTACCAAAATGTCTCCCAAGAATCTTTATGCAACAGAGTTGCTGAGGTCTTGTGTTTCTGAAAATACCCTATTTTGCCTTGTGTGTGAATGATAGCATAGCTGGGTATCAAATCCTGAGTTTAAAGGTCGCTGTCCCTCTGCATGGAAGTCGTGTTCCCGAGTTCCGGACCTTCACGGACAGATGTGATGTGACCTGACCGGTGCTCCTGGGGAAAACTACCGACTTTTTCCCCCACACCTGGGGAGGCCCTGGTCCGGGGCGGCTGTAGTGTCGGCAGCCATGAGTGCAGCTCCCACCCCGGCGCCCCCTCCGCGGCGTTCAGCTTCCCCGCAGGGGGGAGCGCCCCCCACCCTGCTCCCCCATTCCTCCACATCGGTGTGGACACCGGGCGCCTGCATGTTCTGTGGGTGACCTGATATCAGTCCCTGTCGTTACTGATGTCGGTGCTCCAGATGTCCCACCTTCGGCCATCAAGGGGCTCTCTGAGTAAGCACCCCCTGCGTGACATCTGTGGAAGGCCACGCACGCTCAGGGGACGGTGGGAAACAAGTGGCTGGTCAGTGGCCGTCCTCGTGGGACCCCAGGGGCTCAGGGGCACCCCCGGTGCCAGCCCTCCGGGTCCGCCTGCCTGTCCTGTGAGGGACGGGCCAGGCCCCCCGCTGTTGCTCAGCCCGACTCGCACGCACACCTGCCAGGCAGCTCCTCCTCACGGGCGTGCAGACCGCCCGGCCCGGTGCTCCACCTGCCCATTGCGCATCCCGAGCGCTGGGAGTAAGACACGCTGTTTGGAAGAGCGTTTGGCACCACCTGACCAGAATCATGAAGCTGTTTGTTCCAGCTGACCTCGTGGTAACATTTCTGGGAAATCATTCTAAAAGAAAACTCCAAAAATGAACAAAAGCCCGGGCATGAAGAGGTTTGCTGTGGAATTATGCAACTCGCGGAGTCAATTGGATGCCTGTCAGGCGGGGAATGGAAGGTAATTTATGGTGCACGGAATGGACTGAATATTGTATTGCCCCTAAAAATCCTCAAGATAATTAGGCGGCAAGAAAACGGCGCATCATTAAACCGGAGAAGGTGCACCCAGAGGCCTGTGCACACCACCGACGGGGTGAAGGGTAGCGGTGTCCACGGCGACACGGGGCCAAAGCTGTGCCCTGGGCGGCTGATGTCGGAGCCCTTGTGGGCAGGGAGTGTGAGGGGCGGAGGCTCCTGGGGGCTGAGGGTCCTCACTGTAAGTGGAGGTGGGGGGGCCACACAGTGAGCACAGTCCAGCGTGGGTGACACCAGGGCCGTCTGCTGCCTCAGGCCCCGCCCGGGCCGGCAGGCCTGGAAGTGACCATGGGGACGGACTGTGGAGACCAGCGGGAGGTGGTAAGGAGACCGGCCGAGGCCGTTCCCAAGGACGGAGGCCCCCGCCTCCGGCTGCATCTGGGCCCAGACCCGCACCGCACCCTCTCGGTGCCCCAGTCTCACCGTTGAGGTTTCAGCCTGGGGGGTTCCCGGGCCTCCCCTTTTTTTATGTGATTTTGCTTTAGCAGAAAAACACCAATGTCACTTTAAAACACTCGTTTGCCGATGAAAAGAATCAGGTCTCCACGTGCAGCGTGACCACAGGATGCCGGCAGCGGCGTGGCCGTGGGTCTGTGAGTCCGTGGGTCCTGAGGCTGCGGGGGGGACGCGGACGCCAGGTCCCAGGCTTGGCAGACGCAGATCAATGACATTCTCTGACCTGTGGCTGTCCCTTCGTGGGGAGTGGGACAATCTGGGTGACCGGCATGCGAGACAGCCCGGGGCTCCTGTGCTGTCCCCGGGCCCAGAGTTAAATTCGGTCCTCGCCTGCCAGGACCAGGACACGCTTCCTCTCACGGGGGCTGCACGGGGGGGGGGGGGCGCGCGGGCCCAGCATCCACGGCAGCCGGGGGAGGGGCGGGGAGGCAGGTCTCGGTGGGCAGATAGCACCTGCCTCAGAAGCCAAGTGGCGGCCCAGGGGTGTTATCTGAGCCGGCCATCAGCAGCGGATCGAATGCTCCTCCGGTCTCCTCCGCAAAGGCAGTGACCTGCAGCGACCGTGTGCAGGCAGGGTGGGGCGAGGCCGGGAGGAGGTCACGGGAGGTCTCCAGGGAGGACGGAGCTGCCAGAAGCAACCTGAGTGCAGGAGCACGCAGTCCCACCTGGGGCTGCCGCTGCTGCAGGCCTGGACCCGGCTCGGGCCTCGGGCTCCAGGGCCTCACGGGGGTGGGCTGCACGGGCAAGGCTGGGGGGCGGGCACCGCACGTCCCAGTGCCTTAGGGTCTGAAGACTGTCTCCTCTGGTTCACAGGCCCTGCCCAGGCCCCTGGGCTGGGTGCACTCCCTCCTCTGATGAGAAGACGGGGCTCCCACAGGACAAGTGGCCTCCAAGGTGGCCCAGCAGTGGGGACCCAGCCCCCAAGGCCCCCGGAGTCCCGGACCCTCCGGTCACCAGCACAGCCACCCTGCCTCCGGCTGCAGGCTCCGGACCTGCCCCAGTTGCCCTCTCGGCCCAGACGGGCGGCCCCTGTACCAGCAACACAGGCAGCACCAGCCACAGGCAGCAGGTGCTGCTCCCAGGGGAGCCCTCGTGTCCTCCAGGGGTGGGGGGTCCACCCAGGAGAGAACTTCCAGCCTCTGACCCCAACTCTGTGGGACACGGAGCCAGACCCAGAGCCTGAGGGGCCCAGGTATCACGAGGTATTTGCTGTGCACACCAGGCTTATCACTTCTGCCATCCGTCCTGATTCTGGAGGGCCACACGCAGCTCCAGTGTCCCCTGTGTCTCCAGGCAGGAGGTCCCAAGCGGGGCAGGGTCCTGCCTTCAGGGACAACTACCTTCAGCTGCCCCACTCTGTGCCCGACGACATATCCCACCCCAGACTTTAAACCCAAGCTCCCAACCCCCCACTCCCACGGCACACGAGGCCCCCCACGGCACACTGCGTCACAAACCGACGACTCACGGCCGGTCCTCGAACAACGTCGCCTTGCTCACCGTCGTCTGGCTGTAAAAAAATCGATCCCCGCCAGGGCCACTTGTCCCCGTGGAGTGTGCACAGTGTCCCGTGTCCACGAGGGTTCCTCCAGGGAGCCAGTGAGTGACCGCTCAGCGGGAATTCAAACACGGACCTGCAGGACCGAGCGGGGGCTGTCATTCTCTTCTCGCCCCCACACACCCCAGATCAGTGCTGAGCACCTCACACTGGCGCAGACGAGGAAACTGAGGCCTGGAGGGGCCAAATCGCTGCCGGGACAACCAGCTGCCCGCACGCCACCCAGAGGCAGGGCAGGGCCTCGCCTCGGGGGACCGGCCATCCAAGCCCACACCACCGCCTTGGGACTCGACAGACACACGATCCCCACAGAACCGGGGAACGGGTCAGAAAGCCCCTTCACACGTGGTGCAGTTTTATGTGAACTTAATAGGAATCAACTCTTCCATGGAATTTAGGGGTTTGGCAAAGGTCTCCATTGGCTTTTAAGAGCTTGTGGCTTGGCCGACCATATGCACCAGCTCCCTCACTTCCAGACCCAGCAAGAAAGAGGGTCGAGTTGCTGTGTGATCTTCACTCCTCCGGTTAAAATGTCAGTCTTTGCCAAGCAGGGTGGGGGGGCTTGCAGCCCCCTCCCGGCACCAGCACCTGACGAGGCTGAGACGGCTCTAGGCCGTCGTCACCCAGGGCACGTCAGCTGGGAACGTGGACGGAGCTGGGCTGTCAGATGCCTTCTGGGCGGCGCTGAAGGGGGAGTGGCTGGCGGCCACCTGCGCTGCGCAGTGTCTGGAGTCGCGGTTCACGCTCCCGGCCCTCCCTGCACCCGGCACATGCAGGGTCGTCCAGGCTGAGCCCTGAGAGCTTGGGGACAGTGGGGCTGCACACAGTGGGGCTGCAGACCGTGAGGGGTGGCCATGAGCCTGAGAGGTGGGCACCTCCAGTTCTGTGAGCCCCAGCACAGCACAAGCTTCCAGCCACAGACTGAAGTCCGGGGCCCGTGGGCTGATCTAGAATGTTCCTTCACAGTCTTGCTCACTCCGCTCTCCAGTGTCCTGCGGGCTCTCCACGGGGACTGTGAGGTCCCCCGACGCATCCCAGGGGACAGGGACAGTCGCAGACTCACGGGCGGTTGTAAGTAACAACACCCTTCACCCAGGGCCCCCAAAGGCACCAGAGACAGGCAACTGCAGCCCAGGATCAGAACCGTGAACTTGACATTGACATGACCCACCCACCTTGTTCAGAGGCAGCAACTCCCGTGCCCTCGCCTGGCTGTGCTGTTAGTTCCATACAGTGGCTCCCACGTGTGGGCGGCCAAATCCACCCCCACAATGACACAGGACCCCTCCGCTGCCTGTCGTGGCCACGGCCCCCGTCCCTGCTCCCTCACCCATCACCAGGAAACGCTCCCTGTCCCCACAGCTTCAGGCGACAAGGAGGTCACACACAATGCAACCTCCCGAGACTGGCTTCTTGGTGGCTCACGACACACGCTGTCCTGTGGGAATGGCTCCTTCCTCCGTCTCACCACACGGCCCGCAGGTGTCTGAGTCTGTTTACATGCTCCGTGGGGGCACGTGGGGCACCAGAAGGCCACCCAGGCTCTGTGTCCACCCTGTGAGCCTGTGTCCCAACACACGGCCTGGCATGGCACGTGCGCCTCCAGCTGCTCACCCACCCAGACGGAGTGCTTGGTGCAGAGGCTGAAGTAAGAGGCTCAAGAGAGCCCCTGGGAGGTCAAGGTCAAGGCCACGGGCGTGGTCCTGGCTCACTCAGCACCGCCTACCCTTGCCTCCTGAGGCCCCGCTGTTGCCAAACCTGACCAGTAGGGGGTGTCCTACTGCTCACTGCCTACGAGGTCAACCTCCAAGCGGAGTTCGGAGTTTGGTGGAAAAGAAAGGAGTCTTTTATTTAATAGCAAGTTTCTGCCTAAAATATCTGGGTAGCAAAAGTAAGGGGAGAGGAAAAATCAGAGTATGACATGAATATTTGTCATTACAACCACCACGCAGGTTGAAGAACCGAAAACAACGCAAGAACACAAATTCGTTCACAGTGCTATGATTACCAAGGTCTTGGAAATGGCAAGTTTCTGCCTCGAAGTTGTTCCAAGAACACCCCCCCAAAAAATCGCCCTCACCCAGCTCAGTTCAAGGTTGTGCCGGGAACGTGTCTTCCCACCCAAAAGCATAATGAACATG
This sequence comes from Artibeus jamaicensis, assembly GCF_021234435.1. Taxonomy (NCBI): domain Eukaryota; kingdom Metazoa; phylum Chordata; class Mammalia; order Chiroptera; family Phyllostomidae; genus Artibeus; species Artibeus jamaicensis. Next base: position 5,199,790 of record NW_026522020.1, read on the forward strand.
AGTGGCTGAGCTGGTCCCCAGACGCTGTCCCAGGAATCTTTCAGAGTCTGTCCGGACCTCGGCACCCCGGCCTCAGGCGCAACGTGGACACGCCCCCGCTGGGGGAGGGGAAGCTCCCGCCGTTTTTGCACTCGCCGGCAGGTGTGCACTGTTTCAAAAGTCCTCTCCCAGAACCCCACGCACGCTGAGAGCCAGGGGACTCTTCTGGTTTCCAACCTGGGAGGACGAGGGTCGGTCACGTGCGGTCTTCTGGCCACCTGCTCAGCAAAGGGGCAGCGCAAACCCCGCCCCCATTTCCGGGGGGGGGTCCCCCATTACCTCCTTGCTTCCAGGGAAAGTGCGCGATCCCTTTTCTCTCCCCCTCAGGGCTTAGTGAGGACAGGCTGCATGGCAGCTGGTGTTTCCAACCTAAATATTTCAAGTAAATGGAAATACCAGCATGATTTTTCCCCCTTACCTACCACAAAGAAAACTGGCTGTTCAACACACTCCCTTTAAAACTTATTATCTGAACTTCATTCCACACAGTTAAGCTTCTCTACACCCACACGCCCAGGGCCTGGAATCCAGTGTGGGCGTGTTTATCTAAAACATACGTTTCCCTCGCTGTGTTCTCAGGGGCATTCGTCTGTTTGCCTCGTGTTCTCAGTTCTAAAGCATGCGACACAGTCATTGCTCTTTGTCCCCAAGGCCGGCAGCTGTTGTGGTCTCCTGGCCTCTTCATACTCAGAAAAATTACTGAGGACCCTGAAGGCCTTTTCTTCACAGGGTTGTATGAATCACATTTATCATATCAGAAATTAACACCACAGCTTCAAAACATCTTATTCACAAAAATAAATCAGGGACCTGTCGATGTAGAAACCAAGCTTGTGAAAACATACCCTCACTAAAACCCTTATGGAAACTGCTCTGCAATTTCACGGATCCTACCAAGTCGGACTCCCCACTGCGGGCTGTGGCAGCTGCGCTCACACCTGTTTCTGCCGCCATCAGCTGGCAACGCCGTTTGGCGGAACTACGTAACAACCCTGGCAGATGGGTTGTCCAGAAAAACTTCTCACTAGTTCCTTTACGCAAGCGCAGCTATTCTTGGAACTGCAGCGAGCTGGTCAACCCCTTGCAGACAGGCTGCAATACAGAACCCGAAACTCTGGATGAAGTTTTGTTTTACATTGAAATCCATCAGTGTATTTTTCACTTGCAATGGATCTCTCTCCTTTCCAACTTATGGTCCTCGGTGCCAGCTCAACACCAACAGAACCCCCAATTTGAAGTGCAGTGAAGGGCACTTATTCAGCACCTAATAGCGCAGCTGTGACACAGCACATTTGTAGGACAACACAACCGCGAGGCTGCCCTGGGGCTGGGCCCCTCCCTCAGCCACACAGCTCTGCTCTGCTCCCCGTTCATCTGGGTGCTCCAGCCTGCCCAGGTCCGCTTTAGGTGGAAAGCAACAATGTTTCAAGGCAGCCAGGAACCACCGACCCCAGCATACAACCACAAAATAACAACAACAATAAGGAAAGCACCGCCCCGCCAGCTGCGGAGAGCTGACTTATATAAGCAGAAGACCCTGCCCCTGGTCCTTGATTGGTCCTCCCTCATGCTAATGAGGACTACAAATTCTCAGAGTTTGATTGGTCCAAAAGGCACTATGCTAATTGGTCACAATAGAGCCACTCTGTTTGGTCGGAGCACCATATCTCCAATTGGACTAGGGGGAGTCTCAGTCCTATTGGTTGACACAGGATCCCAGGCGCTCCTTTATGAGGGCAGCTCAGCGTGGGTGTTCCCTGACAGGGATGAGCAGCACCTGCGCAGAAATGGGTGGGAGGCTAATTTTTTAAAAAATTAGAACCCGGTTAGCCACCAGAACCCTTTCTGGTAGATGTCTTCTTTCTCAGGGTCCACACTTGCATGATTTGATAACATCGTGTCTTGGTCACTCAGAAACTGCTGGTTCACTGTCACACATAGAGTTTGAAATGTGGACACGGTTTATTACATATCAAAAAACACACTCTCTAAAATCACACATCTTATCAGAAAAATTTCTTTTAAACATTTTACTTTTTTTTTTTAAGGATTTTATTTATTTTCAGACAGCAGGTAAGGGAGGGAGAAAGGGAGGGAGAGAAACATCAATGTTTTGGTGCCTCTCATGCGCCTCCTACTGGGGTCCTAGCCCAAAACCCAGGCATGTGCCCTGACTGGGAATCAAACCTGCAACCCTTTGATTTGAAGGCAGGCACTCAATCCACTGAGCCACACCAGCCAGGGCCGGAAAATTCTTTTTTTAATGTATATTTTATTGATTATACTATTACAGTTGTTCTGTTTTTTCCTCCCCTTTATTCCCCTCCGCCCTGTATTCCCTTCCCACCAGCATTCCCAACATTAGTTCATGTCCATGGGTCATACATGTAAGTTCTTTGGCTTCTCCATTTCCTATACTATTCTTAGCCTCCCCTTCTCTATTTTGTACCAACCATTTATGCTACTTATTCCCTGTGCCTTTTCCCCCATTCTCCCCTCCCCCTACCCAATGATAACCCTCCATGTGGTCTCCATTTCTCTGATTCTGTTCCTGTTCTAGTTGTTTCATTAGTTCACTTTTGGTTTTGTTTTTGTTTATTTAGCTTCAGTTGTTGATAGTTGTGAGTTTGTTATCATTTTAGTGTTCATAGTTTTGGTCTTCTTTTTCTTATTTAAGTCCCTTTAACATTTCACAGAATAAGAACTTGGTGATGATGAACTTCTTTAACTTGACCTTATTTGAGAAGCACTTTATCCTGACCTTCATTCTAAATGAAAGCTCTGCTGGATAGAGCAATCTTGGATGTAGGTCCTTGCCTTTCACAACTTGGAAAACTTCTTTCCAGTCCCTTCTTGCCTTAAAGGTTTCTTTTGAGAAATCAGCTGACAGTCTTATGGGAACTCCTTCATAGGTAATGTCTCCTTTTCTCTTGCTGCTTTTAAGATTCTCTCCTTATCTTTCATCTTGGGTAATGTAATGATAATGTGCCTTGGTGTGTGCTTCCTTGAGTCCAACTTCTTTGGGATTGTCTGAGCTTCCTGGACTTCCTGGAAGTCTATTTCCTTTGCCAGATTAGGGAAGTTTTCCTTCATTATCTTTTCAAATAAGTTTTCAAATTTTTGCTCTTCCTCATCTCCTTCTGGCATCCCTATGATTTGGATGTTGGAATGTTTAAAGTTGTCCTGGATGTTCCTAAGCCTCTCCTCATTTTTTTTTTTTTGAATTCTTGTTTATTCATTCTTTTCTGACTGAATGTTTATTTCTTCCTTTTGTTACAAATTTATTTGAATCCTGATTTCCTTCCCTTCACTGTTGGTTCCCTGTACATTTTCCTTTACTTCACTTTTCATAGCCTTCACTTTTTCCTCTATTTTGCATCCATACTCAACCAATTCTGTGAGCATCCTGATTACCAATGTTTTGAACTGTGCATCTGATAGGTTGGCTATTTCTTCATCATTTAGTTGTATTTTTTCTGGAGCTTTGATCTGTTCTTTCATTTGGGCCATGTTTTTTTTTTTTTTTTTTTTTTTTTGGTCCCAGCCTGTGTGTTACATAGTAAGGGGTGGAGCCTTAGATGTTCATCAGGGTGGGGCAGCCCATGTCACTTTGCTGTGGTGCTGTCTGTGGGGGAGGGGTCTGAGAGGGCACAATGTTGCTTGCTCCGCTCTCTGATGGCTTTCAGTCACTTTCACCACTTCTCACAAGCAAGCTGGGACCTTCTGTTGCTGATTCCCAGGTTTGGGTACATTCTAGGACCCCTGGGTCTCTCCAGTGAACTCTCCTGTGAGGCTGGGAGTTTCTCCCGCCACTGCAACCTCTGCAGATTTTTACAGTCAGAGGTTTTGAGGCTTTATTTCCCTGCACTGGAGCCTGGGTTGTGCAGTCTGCCTCGCTCCCCAGTTGTTCCTCCTGGTTTATCTGCATGCAAATGTGGGGCTGCTGGGCCCGCCGTCCCGCTGCGCCTCACCACGAGTCCTCTCTGCACTGACTGTCCATCTCCACCCCTCCTGCCAGTCTGGATGGATTTTCTTCTTTAACTCCTTGGTTGTCGGACTTCCATACAGTTCAGTTCTGGAAGTTCTGGTTGTTTTCTGTTTTTTAATTTTTTGTCATCCTTCTTTTGGTTGTGCGAGGAGGCAAAGTGTATCCACCTACACCTCCATCATGGCCAGAAGTCTGGAAAATTCTCTAAGTCATGGAAGCTATGAAGGTTTCGAGGGTGGATACCCATTTTCCAAAATTCTAATTTTCACTGGAAAGTTTTATTACTGACAATAAATACTGAGGGGTTTCCTTCTCGATGGCCAGTTCACCTCATCCACTTTCACGAGAGCACCTGTGCAGTCTTCCGATCCCGGTTTATCTGCAGGTCATTCTCTCAGGCAGCAGGGGAAACATGCCCATCCGGCCGGCTGCCCCGGCCCCCACCCCGCGCTCTCTCCCAGGCGCCTGCGCACTGTTGGCAGTGGACGGGCTCGGCAAACATTTCCGTCATTGTGAGAGTATTAGCAAGTGGTGCCCCACAAGCATCAGGACTTCACCCCATCAGATTTGCTGTCTCACCGAGAACGTTATCAAATGGGGCTGACGTCTCCCCCCGGAGGGTGGGACCGTGAAGGGCGCGTGGCCGCCTTGCCAGTCGGAGCAACGGCTCCAGCAGTTCCGTGCGTGATCTGGGCGCCAAGCTGGGGAGAGTGATCTGAGTTTTTGTGCTCGTGGCTGTGACCTCGCAGACGCCTGAGGAGGTCAGGGACCCCGAGGGCCGCAGGTCACACTTTGAGAAATCCTGTTTTTTCCAAAAGATCATGGAAGGAGCCACATTTCTTTCTCCTGTCTTTTTTTAGTGTGTAAAAATGTAGACACAGTACACATTCAAAGGACATTTAATGAGCTTGTTGCTAAATCTTTTACAACAAGTGTTCTCGTTTAAAAACCAGTGGTTTTCTACATTAACAATACTTTTAGAACAAATGTGTTATTCTTACCTGCACACAGTTTCAAAAGTATTTAAGGTGACTAAAATGCATACAAATTTTCAGACTTCGAAAGTAAAGAATAATATAATATACACCCATGAAACCAACACTCAGCTTAAGAAGAGAAGTCCTAAATATATAGTTAAGCAACCTTGACACCCCTCAGCACGAAGACCACCAAGCGGATGCGCACGCGCACCGTGAACTGAACTTGGGCGGTGCCCTTCTGTGTCCACCCCTGAGCAAAAGGAAACCCGTCAGGGACAAACATTCCGTAAAGCTCCTCTGTGTGCTTCACGTGTGTCGGAGTCAGTCACCCACACCCCTGTTGTTAATCTGTCTCTACCCTCATGTCGCTCACTCTACACGTGTGTGTGTCTCTCTCCCACAAGGTGGGACTGGAAGTGTCCCACCCCTGTGTACACGCATGTTCAAGTCCACTGGATATGAACAATTCACCGTCCGAAGGGTTGTATCAATTTGTGCTACAAACATCAAAGCCCAAGTTTTCTCCTCTCTACTTCCTCTGCAGCATTTGGAAGATTGAGAAGTTTAAGTTTTGTGGATCTCGTGGTTGCAAAACGGAATTTAATCTAATTTGCATGTGTCTGATTATTGGCAGAATAATCCATTTTCGAACTCATTTGCCACTGGAGAGTCTTCTTCCGTGCGTCACCGTCTCGGCCCCCCATCCTGTCTGCCGTCCGTGTGGTGCCACGGCTCCTCGCACTCGGCTGTTCCTGTGGCCCAGGTGTCACTGCGGGCCGTGGTGTTTCCTTGAGTATGAACTGTCCTTTCACGCACAGCTGGCACTTTCGATGCCATTGAGTTGACCATTTTGTCCTTTCTGGGCTGTGTTTTGGGGGACGTCTTTCATAAGCCCTTCCCTGCTGCAAAGTCACAAACCCGCTCCACATGTTTCCTTACACAAGCTTTGAAGACCGACTTTCCGTGGTTCCATTTCGCTGCCCTAGATTTTACCTTTGGGGGTCACGTGAGTTGGGAGCTAATTTTATTGTACTTTTTTACATCAATAGCAGACTTCCTTCGGTCCTGCTGCTCCCGTGGGCCTCACTCACCATGTCGTGGGCTCACACACGTGGTCGAGGGGCCGTCGTCTGCAGACTCCCGGTCCCCACCCTCTGCTCCACTGACGGGAGAGCGGCAGGAAGCCTCCGCAGCCGGCGTTTGCCAGTTGTCCGACCTCGGTCCCTCCGGTGTTTGCTTTCTCTGTTTGGCGCTGTTCCGGCCTCTCGCTGAACTCACCCTTCTGCCGCGACCAGTCGTCCCGGTGCTGATGTCGGCTCCAGTGGCGACGCCCCCATCGACCTTTCCTCTCGCTCAGTCCCAGGGCCCCTCTTCGCTCCGTTGCTTTGATCCAGCTCGTTCCAGCGTTTAAAGCACATTTCTTGTAGATGAGTGAAACCTGGCTCTTTTTTCTGGCAGGGGGTTTGGAGGGTTTTTTGTTTTTGCTTTGTAAAAAGTCCTTAGACTGTTTATATTTTTTGTAATTATTAAATGTAATTCTGTCTGTTTTAACTCCCATGATACTTTTATTTTTGCAAACAGTTAATTTTCTTTGAAGAATTTGAAGCACAGTGCTTCGTATGATCCCCAGGCGCTGGTGGGACGGGCGGAGGTGAGGAGGGTCCCCAGAGTGTCCGCAGTGCCCCCGGGCCTGGCCCGAAGGGTCTGCAGGGCAGAGGGAGCAGGACAGGAGGCGCAGGAACAAAGGGGGCGGGCTCAGCAGTCCACACGTCCAGCGCTGGAGAAGCCCCTCCCGGGGCAGGCCCTCAGCCAGGCCCTGTCCTCCGCTTTGCCCTGGGCGGAGCCGCTCTCTGCAGGGCGGTGTGGGACACTGGCTGGGATGCAGACACTGCCACCCACCTGCCCACCTGCCCCCTCCGGGCCCAGGGCTCCCCTCCCCGCACCCCTTCCTCCTTTCTCCCCCTGGAGAGGCGCCGTGGCTGTTTCTGTCTCGGGGAACTGCTGAGCGTGGACCTCAGGGAGCCCCCAAACAGGGGTGATGCAGACTGAAAGGCAGTCCCTCCGGGGACAGCTGTGGGGGTCTGCGGCGACTCCCCTCCACCTCTGGGAGCACCCCTCACCTCGGTGTGAGGACACAGACAACAGTAGAACCCACCCGAGGCCGGGCCTATGTACGGACGCAGCGCCCACTCAGGTCCTCCTACGGTCACTTCCAATACGGCAGTGGGTGGGGCTAGATGTGCTTTTAGCCCCTGTTTTTGAGGCAGCGAGAAGCGACGTGACCTGAGGGTGTCACCCAGACCCAGAGGGGACAGTTGTCACTTCATCAGGCTTTCAGGGAAGAAATTAGCAGACGTATCACCTGGTGGCCGGGAGGACGGGACGGAGCAAGTAGGGAGAGGAGGGTCACACCCCTGACCCTGCGCACGGCTCCTAAGGCCACTCCCGTGGGGGCGGGGCGGGGGCGGGCCGCTGGTGGGAGTCTGTGGGCTTCCGGGGAGGTGTGACCACGTCAGCCGCTCGGGGACGGCCTTGGGCAAGCGGAGCAGCGCCCTGGGGACCCACGTGGTGAGGACCCGGGTTTCCCTTTTGGGGTGAGCTCGGGGTGCAGCCGAGTCCCCTGGGGGCAGGTCAGAGGGCAGGGCTCTGAGGGTGGGGACAGGTGTAGGAGCAGCTGTTTGGTTTGCTGGGGCAAACCTCGGTCTGAAGGCCGGGGGTGGGGGGGCAGGTGGTGATGGGTCCCACAGGCAACTGTCCTGAAACGCACAGCCCGGCCCCCGTCCGGCCCCCTGAGCGGCCCAGAGACTGGGCCAGGCAAGAGCGGTGTCCCCACCCACCCACTGCCCTTGGCCTACTCTGCTGTTTGTTTGCCTTTCCCTGGAGCTGCAGGTGTGGCCGGGCCTCCTCACCTCGGAGGTCCTGGAGCCCGCCCCGCCCCGCCCCGGCCGTCAGTGGCAGCCCCTCCTCCACAGCCTCACCTGAGGCCTGGCTCTGTTTCTTGGTTTGGACATGGCAGTGCTCTGGGGACACCCTGGCAGCCGTCCCCGAGTGGGACGCAGCTGGACCTGCTCTGGGCGCAGCACCAGGAGCTAACCTACCGCAGAACGCATGGCGCCAGCTGCTGCCCCCCCCCCCCCCCCCGTCTTTCTCCCTGAGCCCCACCCACCCGCCCCACCGCCCCGACACCCACTCAGCCCTGCAGTCTCCTCACTTCTGATGTGGATTTCAAAGTGCGCCGTTCCCCTCGCCTGCTGGGAGGGCCAGTGCCTCTCATCTGTCGCCACTTCTGCCGCTGCCAGCCAGTTCCACCACGGTGCCAAGAGTAGCCTGCGCTGCCCTGGGCCGCCGCCATCCACAACAGCCCGCTGGCAAGAGGCGCGGCACAAGGTGCGGTTTCGTGATGTTCCCGCCGCACACCAGGGCGAGCTGGGGGGCGGGGGCGGAGCCCACACCACACCCCTCCAGCCACAGTGGGGAGGGAGCAGAACCTTCTCCACAGGGACAGCACAGCTGCTCCTGCGCAATCGACCCAGGGGCCGCACCGGCCCCCACGCCTCGGTGGCCGCAGAGCCTTTGACACTGCCACTGGGGGTCAGAGGCCCAGCCTGGGGGCCCTGCGATCTCTGGGGTCCCAGGGTTCTCAGAGTCAAACCCAGAGGCCCTCCCTCCAGCGGGCGACTGGGAACCTCAGACCGGCCCGCCCACCCCCGTGTTGTCTGGACAGAGCGGAGCTCAGTGTGCAGCTGTCAGCGCCATCCGACAGTCCTGGTCCTTCCGTGGGGTCCGGGCTGGAGACGCGGTCTCCCCCAAAACCTCGTCGGCTCTGAGGACGCGAGCTCCGTCCCCTGCCCACGCCCACCCGGCACCTCCTGGTTCTCCCAGATGGTGTGTCAGTGACAGGACCACAGCTGTGCCGATGGGACCTGGGCAAGGAGGCTGGAGGGCACAGCGCCCTGGGGACCTGGGGCTGGAGCCTGAGAGGGAGGAGGCCAGAGTCTTGGGTGGGGCCGTGGGTGGCCCCAGAGCGGGAAGAGGTGGCAGTCGGAGGAGGGAGGGGAGGGCCCAGGTGGCCGACTTCCTGCCGCTCAGTCAGTGGCAGGTCCCAGGTCCCAGTGAGGCTTCTACTGGGTTTAGAAGGCGACCTGAAAGGGGTGGCCAGTCTCGGGGCTGCATTCCCCAGCCCACTATGGGTGCATCCGTGGGTGCTGCGAGCCGGCTGTCTCTCTGGGCAACGAGGGCCCACACACCGAGGCCCCGATCCCCGGAGCTCCTGCCCCCTCCCACCCTGGGACTGCCGGCCGCCTGTTTGGCTGGTGACCACTTGGCTCTAGTCTCTACCTTCGTGGCCACGTGGCCTCCTCCTCTTCTGACGTCCAGACGGGACCCCTGTGACGACCCTGAACTTGCCCAGATAACCCAGAATGGTCTCCCTGGAAGACCCTTCCCCCAGTGCCCTCAGCTGCGCCCCTTTCGCCCTGTCCCAGGGACCGGGATGCCAGCGTCCTGGGCACTGTGACACGTCCAAGCCCAGCGCCCCACCAGGGCCTGGCAGTGCCGCGGAGGCCGCACACAGGGCCGGGGCGGGGGGGGGGGGCGGGGGGCTGGGCGGGGCCTCGAAAGGACGCTGACGTGCGAGCGAACCTACGGCCGCGGCCGTGACGCACTGCGTCGGACTCCGGTCACCAGAGCGTGACCGTGGGGTCCTCATCCTATGGCGTGGGACGGGAAGAGGGGCCGGGGAAGCGGGTCACCGCTCGGCTCTTCAGTCTGGACCTCGTGTCCGCCGTCTGTCCCTCCCGACGGCCCCGCCCTCCATGCGGAGACCAGCTGTCTCCTTTCCCCACGGTCCCCCCAGGCCTGGCACATTCGTTCGGTTAAATAAATATTTGTAGGATAAGTAAACCGCCTTCTCTCTGGCAGTCGGAGCTGAAACTAACATGAAATTAGGTTTTGGCAAAATTGCCAAATCATTGTTTAACCATCCTTGTAAATTTCCGATATCCTGAGGCCAGTACGCTGAGAAAAAGAAAGCCGTGGAGGTCTGTTCTTGACCTCGTGACCCTTGCCTGGTCCGGCAACTGCTGCAGAAACGCCGGCCCCCTCACTGCTCCCCTCCCCCGCCAACCCCTCCCCCGCCAACCCACCGCCTGGCACAGGCCAGTTCACCTGGGGCCTCCGGTCCCCGGACTTGATTAGCACCAGGTGTACTGGGCCCGACCGGGGTCTCCCCAGAGGCCCGCCCACCCGGACTCCATGGTGTGACCTCATCCGAGATGAGAGTCCTCACAGACACGATTAAGGTACAGATCTGAGATGAGACCATCCAGCGTTATCTGGGCGGGTCCCGAAGCTGGGGCTGGGGGTCCTGATGGGGACGGTGGCAGGAGACACAGAGAAGCCTCTGAGGACAGAGGCGGGCACGGCAGAGACGCAGCTGCCGGCCCAGGAAAGTCGGGGAGAAGCTGGAGGCTCGAGGCAGAGCCTCCGGCGGCATTGGCAGGAGCGTGGCTTCACGTGCATCACAGACTTCCAGCCTCACGAGTCCTAAGAAAGCCCGTGTCCGCGGTGTCGGCCGCAGGCCTGCACTGTGCGTGGCAGCGTCCCCACAACGGGGGAGCCGGCACGGAGCGTGCCCACTCTGCACCCACGTTGGAGCGAGGGACGCATGCTCGCCCAGTCCAGGAGTGGGCAGCAGTGGGGCAGTGCGGACACGTGCCCCGCAGCCAGTAAACCGGCTCCCACTGCCCTCAGGCCCAGGGCCCGGCCCCTCCTCTGGGGGCTGCCGGCCGCGCTCCGATGCCCGGGTTATTTCGTGTTTATTTGGATTCTGGTGAGGTTAACGCAGTTTTGTGTGTTCACCATTCGTTCACGTCCTCTGCGCCTCCTTTGGCAGCCTTTCCTCCCGCATCCCTTTAGCAACGGTGGTCAGCACACTCTCTGGGAGACACCGGGTTACCCGGGCTCCGGGTTCAAATGCGTGAAAACAAAGACGTCGGTCTATGAGAGGAGGCGGGGGGCCGTGCGCGAGACTCCGCCGCGGGCTGCGCCCCCAGAACCAGCCCGGCCAGTCCCAGAGTCTGGTGGGAACAAAGGAAAGGAGGACACGTGCCATAGAAACCAAGACTGGCGGTGGCCTCGACACCTGTCTCACACGCGGTGGGGTCAACGCAGAGGGGCTGGCATTGGTGACGGAGCCCAGGCTGCTCCCACGCTCGTGGGGACGGTCGGTCCCCCCGACTTGCCATCTGCTGAGGCCACGGCTTATAAAAACTCGGCAGGACCCTGGCCTCCCGGCTCAGCGGGTTGGAGCACCGTTCCACGCACAGGAGGGCTGCCCGCTCCATCCCAGTCAGGGCACGTGCCTAGGTTGCAGGTTCGATTCCCAGTTGGGGCTTGAACTCAAGGCAACCAATCCATGTTTCTCTCTCTGTCCCTCCCCAGCACCGTGCTTCCTCTTGCTCTAAAAATCAATGGAAAACATGTCCTCAGGCAGGGACTCATAAGTAAATAAAATAACAACACAAACGTACATGTGTGTGTATCTATGTGCATATGTTCCGTATGTGTGCACATAGGTTGCACGTGGGGTATGCACACGAGTGGGTATGTGTTGTGTGGCATGTGCGCACATGTGTTTCCATGTGTGCTGTGTGTACAGGTGTGTGAGCGGGTTGCTGTGTGCGGGCGTGTGCCTGTGCGTGGTGAGCCTTTCTAAAGTAATTGACAGAAGCCATTCGAGAAGTGGGGGTGTCACGGCGTAGAAATGTCCGCCTAAGTCAAGGCCAGCCTAAAGGCCACAGCCAGGAGAGCGCACACTTGGAGGGTCACGCCAACACGGGGTCTGCACGGGGCATCTGGGGACCTGCGGTGCCCCTGCCCCGCTACTGCCCCCGTGACACAGAGCCGGGCGTGGGAACTGGCCTCACCGAGGGGGACGCTGCCCGCAGATGAAACACGGTCTCGGGCGGACAGGACGCCCCTGTGGGCCCCCGGGGGCCTGGAACAGCTCTGGGCTTAGCCCTGGCACACCTGGAAGTCACCCCAAAGACCCATAACTGGCCATCTTTGAAGCACCACAGTCTTGTAAGCAAGGTGACATTTGCCGGCTGGGTGTTCACTGTCGTCCTCACCAGGAAATGTCAGCCCAGTCCCGAGATGCTTCGAAGAAGAGGTCAGCTCCAGGACGGGGCACACTTGGGGAAGGGGCGCTGTCCCTGCGTCTCCCCACAGGGGCGACCAGACCCAGCGCCGCGGCCCCTTGCCTGGTAGCCGTGTTTGCAGGGATCTCATGTGACTTCCAGGTGACCTCAGCTACAGCTGCGAGGGAGCGTGTCTTGCCCCCGGCCATCCCCAGGCTGCACCTGGGTTACTCTCTCAAAGCCACGGGTGTGTTGGATCAAAGCTGCCTGTCTGGCTGCCAGGAAGTGGGTCCAGAGATAATTGTTTTGTTTTTCCGGATGTCACCAGGCAGGTGGCCTTCTCCTGGCAAGGCAGACTCAGCCCCTCGGGAGCATGACCAGGTCGGCAGGGACACCTATGGACTTGACCTTGGTGGGCCCAGGGCCTGCCTTCTCAGACGGCTCTCCTCTGCCAGAGGGAGGAGACATGGGCACAGCCCGCGTCCCCATGGCCACGCCCCTCCGCGGCGGGCGCTGGGCTTGCCTCTGGGAAGTCCAACACACACCCCAGTTCTGCCCGGGCCAGATGAGGGAGCGGTGTCTGGAGGTCGGCGTCCAGTGTGGGGGGAGGGCTCTGCAGCCAGACTGCCCGGGCTCCCTGGCTGCCCCCGCAACTAGATACCCCGTAATGGTCTGAACCTCATTTTCTGCACCTGGAAAAGCAGGGGGACGTTATGAGTGCCCTCGGGTCACACGCTCTCGGATCAGCCACTAATAATATTGATGGTAACAGAAGCAACTGGCGACTCCATGTGACTTGATGTGGCCGAGACGGTTTCTCCTATGTCATCTCCGAGCACCAGCGCTGGAGCGGGTCAGGGAGGCTTTCTGCTCCCCCAGGAACCGAGCTGGGCCTGGGTGGCCCGAGGCCACAGTGAAAGAGAGGGGTCATTACGGGGCCTCCACCAGCCGGGCTGGGCTCAGCCTGCCGGCTCCCAGGCTAACTGCACACCTGTCCCCCAGGCGGGGGCTGAGGTGAGGGCCCAGGGGGGCTGTCGAAGGGGTGTGGGCCCAGGACGCGAAGGGCCTGCGAGATCCGGCACCAGGTGTGGGGCAGGGCGCCAAGAACCGTCCTGAGCACGAAGGGACTGTCCCCTCAGGCAGGACAGCTCTCACGGTGACATTGTGTTTGTTTTCCACATAAATCAACAGTGTTGACAGCGGGGGTGTTGAGCAAGAGGAGACGGTTTGTGCGGTCACGGTCAGCACCCAGCAGGGCCAGGCTCAAACACGGCCCTTCCCAGGCCTCCAGCACCCGGCGGACACTCCAACACGCTCTCAGCTAGAAGACGTGTCCCCGAGGGTTTTCAGGAGAAGGTTTGCCAGGACAGAGACACCACTGCACCCACTGCACACACCGGTGTCAGGGCACAAAGGTTGGGGTGTGGAGAGGAAGATGTGCCTCGGACGGGGCGGGTGTGCGCCAGACGGACCAGGAGCACTGCGCTCCTCCGGTCCGGAGCCCTGGCTCTCCGCCTAGGCCATCACACTGATGAGAGTCTTCCCCGGGGCAGGTGAGGCCTGGAGGAAGGGCCTTGAACTTGGAAAGCAAGGGATCGGGCGGAACAGCCCAGCCTACACACACTGCATCAAGGTTAGGAAAAAACAAGCAAAAACAAGACTGGCGCCGTGGAACCGGCCACCTGGGAGGCCAGGCGGAGGCACGTCTGCAAAGTGGAGAGACTAACAAGGGGCCTCCACTGACCGCCGCCTCCCTTGCCCCGCCCATTCCCTCCCTGGCCCTGGCACCACCCCGGCGATGGCCTCACCCCCGCCTGGCCCACAGCCCCCGGGCAAGTCGGGATCCCCCGCGTACATCTCCTTTGTGTCCATTATAAGCACTTTCAAGCGGTTCCAGCGTTGGATTCCAGCCGGGAAGCCAAGCTGACCCAACACCGGGCCCCCACCGCCAACGCCAGGGCACTTGGACGGGAAACGGCACCGACCCGTTCAGGTTTTCCGTTCGTATTGGACCCCTGCCCTGGCCTCAGTCCCAATCCAGACTTGGGGAGACTCTGACCCAGTGACCTGCCTGGGCCGGGGAGGCTCCCCGCGTGGACGAGCCATGGCGTGACCGCCCGGCCCTGTTCCGGACCGAGCTCGCGTGGCTGCCTTGGCTCCAGGAGCTCCGAGCGTCCCAGGGCGAGCGCGGGGTCACGGGCCATGAGCCGGGCTCCGCTGCCAGGGAACTGTTTGCAGAGAGGCAAGGCTGGAGGCCAGCTCGGAGGAGGCTGCCACCTGCCTGAGGGAAGAGAGCGGAGGCGGCCGCAACCCAGGCTTGATTAACGTCTCCTCTGCCGGTATGGACCTGTCGTTCTGGGTTTTTCTCCTTCACTCGGAGACAGGGAAAGAGCAGACAATGGCGGAAGCATCCCAGGAAAACGGCTCCTCCCAGTCTCACTAGGCGGTCCTTCCTCCGGAGGCGAGCTCTCCAGCCCAGGGCTCCCCTTCCAAGGCGGCTCAGCCCCCGCCGGCCGCTCTGAGCCTAAGTCTGTTTGTGCCCCTGAGTGAGAGATGGGGCGCCCAGTCACCCCTGGGGGTGAGGCCCCGGGGCCCCCTGCTGCCCGGAACTGCCTGCTAACCTGTGCGGAATTGCCCTTGGATTCCCCAAACGCCTTTTCTTCTTGGAGGTTATGGTCCCCCCACCCCGTCAGGGGCTGTGGTCACTGATGGACCGAGGAGACGCAAAGGCCCTGGCACCGCCACTTCTGCTGGGGCAACCCTGAAGAGCGACTCCGGCTTTGGAGCTGGGTGGGGTTGGTGGGACGCTGTGGCCACTACACTTGGCCCAGCACCCCTGCCCCAAATAATGAATAACCCCCCCAAGTCCGAACGACCTCATCCTGCCTGTGTTTACATTAATTTCCAAAGACTGGAGTAGTATCCAAAGCGCGTCTGGACCGTGAGGTACGATCTCTCCGAGGGCACTGCCGCCCTCGAATAAGCAGCAGAGAGAGGCTTTCGACTCCAGGAGGGCCTAGCAGGTAACCAAGGCCACCTCCCTGGTGTTGCAGTGGGGAAACTGAGGCCGGGACACAGGTGGGAGCTCCGAGGGCTCCTGCATGTGGGGACCCAAGCCCGGCGTGCTGCTCTGCAAGGTCAAGGGTGTGGCCTGGGGGTGTGCGGGGCATAGAGGGCTGGGGACCCTGGACCGGAACCTCGAGGCATCGTGCCCAGCCAGTGCCCCACCAGCAGTGTGGAGGACACCCTCGGCGGACAACAGCCCTTCCAGCGCCTGAGCCAACCAGGTCACCTGCCCAGGCCCTAGGGCAGGGGACAGGGCTGCGATGGGGTGGGGGGCTGGCTGCCCCAGCTCAGGACCTCCGCTCGGGCGGCGAAGGCCACGGAGAGCTGGAACAGGGGGGCGGTGAGCCCCTCTCAGGTTTAAATTGGCCAAGAGGAGGTGCTGGGTGCCGCTCCAAAGAGGAGATCCGAGCCCAGGCCTGGCCCCGCCCCCAGGAGCCAGGCCTTCTGGGCCACCGGCGGCTTTGGGCCTTTGCAGGAGCCCTCCTGCAAAGGAGGAAGATGAGGAAGGCGCTGGGGCCTCCCGTTCGGGGCAGCTGTGGGCAGCCTCCAGCGGCCCCCTGGTGGGACTCCAGGAATTCCCTCAGGCCAGCTGTGGGGAGGCCATCTCTCCTGGGCCACGACGCCTTTGGGGTCAACATGCCCCTGTGCCAGGACATTGGATGGGTGGGTGGGTGGGTGTAGGGGAAGGGGTGGATAAATGGATGGATAGACGGGTGGGTGGGTGGGTGGGTGGGTGGATGGATGGATGGACGGAAGCAGGCATGTCCAGGTGTTCACGCTCATGCTGTCTTCTCAATCCTTTGGGCGGAATCAGGGATCTAAGTGTCTGTGAGCACAGCCGGCGGCCACCAACGGAGAGTGAGCCTTTCCCAGCTGCATTCAGAGAGACACGGCCACGGACGCGACGAGGCCACTCCTCTGGCCCTCAGGACCGAGGAAGGGGCCACGCGCCAAGGAGTGCAGGGAGCTTCGAGAGGCTGAGAAAGATGATGAGTCCAGGGGTCTCCGTGCCGCTGGTCTCCCCTCAGCTGAACTCTCTGCCCCTGAAAACAGCGCTGCTCCCGGGGCCCCGGGGTCACTGACGCTTCGTCCTGGCTGCAGCCATATCCTCGGCGCCCCAGAAGTGAGGGGCGCCCCTGTCCACAGGGCAGCGCAGACAGAGCAGCGGCTCTACCGAACAGAGCCGCATCTGGTCGCCACAACGACCACGCTCTAAAATTAGAGCCACCGTGTACCCTGGGTCATCGCAGTGGAAAGGGTGGCTCCGTGGGTCCCAGCCCTTCTGGGGTCTGCACTGGTGCCCCTGTGCTGGCAGCTGTCGTCACAGGCAGCACCGGCCGTGCTCCCACGTCCCCGGGCCGAGTCCCTGCTGGCGGCAGTCCGCAGTCTGTGCCCTGGGCTCCCTCGGGGCTCCCTCCCAGGAGGCCGACCAGCACTCAGCACTCAGGAAGCCGAAACAGAAGCATCAGCCGCAGAGGCAGCTGGAGCCCATGGCCAGGGGACCCTGCAGTCACCTCTCAGAGTGCCCCCACTTTCAGAGCAGCCATACGGCCCACCAGGCCCGGCCGCCCCACACGGGACACTGATCACAGCTCCACGCACACCGGGCAGCCCGGGGTCACCTGGTTCCCCTCAGGCTCACACGGCTCCCTCTCCCCCGGGCCCCACGGGCTCCTCCTCACTGAAGCCTCCCGTCCTTCGGATGACTGACCCTGTCCCCTAACGAGGTGGCCCCATCGGGGGCCCTCCAGTGTCCACCCCACCGCTGGACATTTCTAGAGGGAGTGCCCCTGAGAAGTCTGACTCCACTCTGCGCGTCACCTCTGCCCTTTCCCCTGCCGGTCGGCGTGGAGGGGGCCTGGACACCAGGCCCCAGGAGCTTCCCTCTTGGCCCTTCAAACAGTGACGCAGTCTATGGATTGTCACAGATGCACAGGTCTGCGTCACCCCGTCACAGGCGGGACACAGATGGCACCCCTAGAACCGCCCGAGGCTGCCCTGCAGCCCCGCCACCCCTGCCCCGACCCTGGACACGCCACGCCGCCGGCCGTCACCGCAGCCGCGTCTCTGTGGGACTGGCCTCCTGCCCTGCCACAACCCTCAGACACCCCCCCCCTCGGCCGGGAGCCTCAGGCACCGGCTCTTGGCGCTGCTGAGCCCTGCTGTAGACTCAGCACCCCCTGTCTCACCGGGGTCAGAGCTCGGCTCCTCGTGGGCCTGTCAGCTGGTCCACGCAAGTAAACGAGGACATGAGGCCTCGGGCGCGGGGCCCCGGCACGCGGCACTGGGGTCCGGGACTGTGCTCGCCGCCCGGCTGCCGGCCCTGATCAGCGGGCTCCTGGGCACGAGCGGGGCCCCTCCTCCCGGTGCCCCACGGCTGCCACGGCTGGTGGGCCCGGCCGTGGTGAAGGCCGTGGGGGTCTGGAGCTGCCCACCCACCCCCCAGGGCCCAGGCCCTGTGTTATGTTTCTGTAACAGGCCCTCTCATCTGCCCATCTGTCTGTCTGTCTCTCTGGCAGCTGCCCACCCCGCGCTGGGCCGCCAAGTTACCCACCTGCTCCGAGGGCTGCGTTCTCCTGGAGATTCCGTCTAGACCGAGCTCCGAACCACCAGTTTCCTGAGGTACCTTCCTGTGCCGACCCCCAGGACTGTGTTGGCCTCTTATTTTAAATTTGCTCCCCGATTGAAGTTGAACTTCCAGGTGGAAAAGTGTGGAATCAGAAGCGTGTGGCCCGCGGGAGATTTCGCAGAGTGAACACACCTGTGGCACACACCCCCCACCCCCCCACCCCCCGCACCAGGAAGTCACTGCCTGCCCCTGCCTTACATCCGACGTGAATGCCGCCCAAAGTGTAACGATCGGGGACCGAGGGACGGGGCTCGCCACTCCACGCCAGGCGGTGTCAGGACAGTGGGGCAGTCCACGCACTGCGCCCGCCTCCTCCCGCCACCCACCTCCCAGCCACCCTGGGCTGCCCGGTCCCTGTAAGAACTGGTGGGGACCAGCGTCCGCCGTCCGCACTCCATATCCGTAGGTCCCCCACCACGGACCCGCATCGCAGGTGACAGGGGCCTGTGCGGCTCCCAAGGGTGTCACATGAGGGTCAAGTGTGCAGGGTGACAGTGACCAGTGGCCCTTCTCCCTCTGGCCCCTGAGCTGCCGGTGGGCAGGTGACTCTGAGGGGCGTTGATGCCGTTCGCCCGTGAGGCCGACTTCCCAGGACACAGGGTCCCCGAGCCTGGGCTGCCCTTCACTGCATTGTCACTCTGCTCTTTTGCTGATGGGGCCCCGCAGCCTGGCTGCGGAGCAGCAGACCTCCCTGCTGGTCTCGGAGCCCCGGTTCCACCCAAGGGTCCCTGCGGGCCGGTGGGGACCTCCGACCTTTCACCTGGGCCGCAGCCTGCAGCGAACGCACAGCCCCAGAGGGGGACCGTCCCTCTTAAATCACGACTTTGTTGGGGGGTGGCGCTGAGACAGCTCTCAGCTCGGGGTCCTCCTCATGTCCAGGGGGATGCTGGACCACATTATAGGGGCACTTGGGAGAGGCTCAGACCTCCGTCTCTCAAGGGGGAGCGGAGGGTGAGCCAGGCAGGGGTCAAGGCCGTGGAGGGTGTGACAGCCAAAGGCAGAGAGCTGTTCAGAGGCCAAGCGTCCTGACCCCTCAGCCTCCCTGTCCCTGTGTCCAAGGGAACTCAGCCACTGGGCACTTGGCAGGGACAGGACCGAGCCCGGGGCCAGGCCGAGCTCCAGAGGTGGTGGGGGTGGGGTGTGCAGGGGAGGCTCTGCCTCCAGCCCAGGCCGCCCCTCTCGCCAGCCCAGGGGCAGCTGTGTCCATCCTTGCTCTCGGTAGGACCGGCACAGAGAGGATGAAGAGAAGCCACCACAAACACCTCCGCATCCCAGTGGGTAGAGGGGGCGCGAGAAGGGGCCGGCTGGGGGCCAGCATCCCCGCCTCCTGGAGGGTGTGTCTCATGGCCGCCCTGCAGGCGCCTTGGAGGATCTCAGGGCAGTAGGGGCGAGATCGAGACAAGGACGGGAGGCTTTGAAAGCCAGAGCACCGGAGGAGGATCAGGCCTGTGACGTGAAGGCTGGCAGCTCCCCACGGCCAGGCACAGCTTTATAACCCCCCTGGGGCCTGACGGGCGGCTGGACTTCCTCAAAGGCACAGCCGGCGGAATGCGGGCCTCCCCACCCCGCGAGGGCTTATCTCCGAACTTCATTCCGGGTTTCTGTACGAAGCCAGACACGCCCAAGTGAAAGAAACCGAAGTACCCAGAAAACAGAGACAGCTGACCCCTCCCGAATGGCCTCCTGTGGGCACCAGGGAGGGACACGTGAGGGGGACGGGAAGGGACCAGAGAGCCCTTCTTTCCCAAACACCCCAGGGGAGCTGGTGCTTCTGGGCGACAGGAAACCAGTTCTGGTCCACAAAACACAATGGGGATTTCACACAAACCGGGTCCCTACAGCCACATTGTCCTGACTTTTCTATTCTTGCGGATGACATGTATGGAAAGAGCTCGGTGTCGACACTCACTCCCCCGTGGGAGCCATTTGCTTATTGGTTTGTTTTCTCTCTTCACTTCCGTTTTATAAACAACATCACAAGGGCCTGTCTGAACCCCCCCTTCCAACCGCGTGGAATCGTCTCCTTTGCAACAAACAACGACTTGAACGTCGAGGCATCTGCCCCTGACGCCCGTTTGTCTGAGGCTTTTGGGGAATTCTGGCTGAAGACGCCCAGGGACCCACCTGGGACCCCTGGCCACACCTCGGACCACCACGGGGCTAGTCCCACTCTCACCGGTGTCCGTCTCTTTTCCTCATCCCTTCGTGTCTGTGCAGCTTGTGGGCAGCCTTCGGCCACTTCTTTCATGGGGACAACCATCTCCTAATTTATTCTCAAAGGCCCTGCCCTCTCAGGTGAAAACTGCCCCCCCCCACCCGGCTCCGGCCTGGCCTGTCGACTCGCGGGGGCACAGTCACCCACGTGTTCTGTCATAGTTTCTGCAGCTGGGGACCTGGTCGGCACTGCTGTACTCTGAAACAGGGGCAGTTCGGTCTTTACTGTTAAGTCTTTGACGGGTACAGACAAAATCGCCTTCATGGGCACAGGGCACAAGCTCCTTCCTGCACGTGCCGGCCACTTGTCCCAGAGGCCTTACCGAGTAATAGCATCAGCCTCTCCCACGGGGTCTGAGAGCCGCCCTGTGGTCGGGGGTCCTCCGTCCACCCAGCCGGCCCCGCCCCCACGGTGCCCTCTTCCCGCGGCCCCTCCGCAGCCCCGTCCCCCACGCCTGTTTGCAGACGGCCCCTCGGCAGGGCCTTCTCCCGTTTGCTGAAGGGGCCCTGGCGTCTGAAGTGCCTGATGGAGCATCTCAAGTCCGAGCCGACCCCCGGAAGCCGCCTGCGGAGCTGGGGCCTCACAGCGGAGAGAGAGGACATTTGGCAGACGGGTGTTACAATTCTCCAAACAAACTTATTAGTTCATGCGGCCGGTATCCATGACAACCGGCGGCGCAAAAACAAGCTATCAGCACAGATTTATTACTGGGGAAGGGTTAGCTAATACCATTCCAGAGGTATATTATTTTCCACTTTCGGTTTCAATAAAAGAAAAAATCTAATTTAAAATCCAGCGTGAGAGCACAGCGTGGCACGAAGCCCCCCGTGCGGGAGCAAAGCCCAGGGGCCAGCGGGCGCCGGTGTCCGTGGGCAGCGGCCAGCAGACCCACGACCCGTGGACTCGGGCCACGGCGCAGACGCAGCAGACGTGGGCCCCGAGGCAAAGCCGCTCAGGGGCGTGACGGGCGCAGGTGCGCCCACGGCAGCCGGCTGCCCCCCGGCGCCGGCGACAGAAGGTGTGGGTTGTGAACCACGTCCTAGACAAGAGACGCCAGCTGGACGCCAGGCTTCTATTTAAACCTGCCCTCGGACGGGCTACAAGGACTTTCCCCAAGTGCACAGGAGAAGGGGACGGGCACGGCCCGGCCGGGGGGTGGGGGGGAGGCTGTTGCTGCAGCTCCGGCCCCGCTGCCGCCGCCCCGGCCGTCCCGACGCTTTTCTCCTGGAGGGCACCCTGCCTGCAGCTGCTCGGGCAGGGCTCCTGGAGCCAGGACCGGCCTCCCCGTGTGCCCTCGTCACCCACTGTCACCCTGCCCCGCACACGCTCTTGCGTGCTCTGTCCCTCCACCTAGACACCCCTCCCCGTGGGCCCACTCTGCCCTCCCCCACAAGTCACAGCTCAGTGTGGGCGCCCCCCTGGGTGGTGGCCCTCATCCCAACAGGAGCCCCAGGGTATCGCACTGCAGCTTTGCTCAGTGGCCGTCCCCATGGTGAAACGGCCGTTCCCGGCTTTCCCGATGGTTTTCACACTGAACGCAGGGCCCAGGCCTCAGCCGTCTCCACTGGAGGGGCAAATGGACTCCCACCCATCGATCGAGCATCCAACCACCAGGCGGGGCCTCGCGGAGGGCGGAGGATGCCCGCAGGGATGGAGTCTGGACTGGACAGCCCAGCTGGACACGCCGTCACCTCCTCCCCCTCCAATTTCAGGCCTCGGCTGTGCGGGCTCAAACCACGCACAGTCCACACTGTGCCCAGGAAAGGTCTCTGTTGACACTTTTACAAGCCTGGGTCTCACCTGCGAGTGGGCGGGGGGGTGGGGGGGTGGGACGGCCTCCTCAAGGAGTAGGGGCGCAGGAGCTCACTCCAGACCCCACACCCATGGAGGGCAGGGCTGCTGGGCCCCAGCACCAGCCTGGTGAAGGCCACCCTCCTGGGTCACAGGGCGGGAAGAGGCGGCGGGGTTGAACCTCGGCCCTGGACACGGAGCCCAGCTCTGACCAAGGAGGGGCACCGGGACCGGGCAGCAGCCCACGGAAGGGGCCGTCTCACTCCCAAACCCTCTGCACCTCCACCCTTCCTGTGGGAGCAGCGCCCCCTTCTCCGGGCCGTCCAGGGAGGCTTTGACCTTGGCGCATGTCTGCAGGCGCTCTGACGGCAGCAAACAGTTTGTCCTGCCCTAGAACAGGTGCTCTGCCCGGTTCCCAGAGTCATTGTAAAGCCCTGGCGGCTGGAAGGAGCCGGAACACAGCAGACCAGGCCGGGGGCGGCTCCCGGGGGTCCAGCCCTCGCCATTCCCTCAGGACCAGCCGCGGAAGGCAAAGTACTGGGGTTTTGTCCAACTCCAAGTTGATGCTGCCGGTAGAGATGAGACCAAGTAAAGCCACCAGATAAGGAAGCCGCATACAGTACAGTGGTTCGAGGTGGAAACTGAATGGAAGTTGCCTTTAGCACCTGGAAACTATGGAGCCAAACCGGAGAAGGGAGAGCAGGTGGAAACTATCAAGGAAAAAGAAACTGGCAGCAGGTGAACACACACATCACACTTGTTAGGATGTAGATCTGCAGGAGAAAGTCACGTTCGTAACAAAGTTTCCATCTGTGCCAATGAACGTTTGGAGAAAGGCGACTGTGTAGAAGTAACGCCACCAGAGACGCAGTTGT
Organism: Artibeus jamaicensis; assembly: GCF_021234435.1. NCBI lineage: Eukaryota > Metazoa > Chordata > Mammalia > Chiroptera > Phyllostomidae > Artibeus > Artibeus jamaicensis. The sequence goes on from NW_026522020.1 coordinate 5,222,512, forward strand.
TGAGACTGGACACGCATGGAAAACAAAAGCAGAAATCCAACAAAAATGGGTGTGTGGGATCATCGTGGAAAACAAAAATGGAAATGACTTGGTTGACGGCACTGGGTGGAAAATGGGTCCATCCAAGACCTAAACTGGCTTAAATGGGTCAGCGGTGTCCTGACCACGGTCAGCAAAATCTGATCAAGGTGACGCGGCTCATGAACTTGAGAGTCCAGGACTCTCAGGGTGCGTGTGTCTACAGGGTCAGAATGGAGAGGCCAAGGCCGCCCGACTCGGGAGGGGCCTGCAGGGACCAGCCAGCCTTGTCCGTGCTGTCCACCGAGCCAAGCACGGCCTCTTCCTGCCGCTTCCATGGATTTACCGTCCGGTCCCTTTGAGAAAGAAACCCTCTTTCTTTCGTCCAGGTCCTGCGCCGTAGGACTCCAGCCTGAACAGCATCGACTGAGCCGGGAGTGAGCGAGGGAAGGGCCGGAGCAGGAAGAGCTGCCTGCCTGAGCCCAGGGCCGAGCCTGGATTTGCCTGCTGGGTAAACTGACCCCGTAGGTCGGGTTTCGCTCCCTGTGGCCTAAACCCAAGGAGCCTGACTAGTTCTTGAATTGACCTCTGGCCCGTGCCCTGGGGCCAGCGTCAGACTAACGGACTAGGCGAGCCGAGAAGTTGCAGTTCTGGGTGAGGCCAAGGCGGGGCTCCTGGCCTTGAATGTGTTCATCTGGCTGAGTAGCTGTGAAGGTCAATGTCGCTGTGAAGGCTGCGGGATCTGGTGTCCACGTGGCGGACACGTGGCCCACTTGGGACTGTCATCTAGAATGGGTGTGGGCAGAAAGGTGAGCCAGTTCCCCAAGTGCCCGGGCAACGTGGGAAAGGGGCTGGTCAGGGGGCCCGTAGACGAGGAAGGGCCAATGGCGGCTCGCTCAGGGGGCAGGAGCCTCAAAGCCGAGGAAGGCCACCTCCTGGAGAACGCGGTCAGAGTTTCATAAAGTTCAAGTTCACCTACTCAACTGTTACGGGTTGAACTGTGCCCCCAGCTCCCCAGATTCTTCCCGCGGAGCCCTCACTCCCGGTACTTCAGCGTGTGAGCCAGTCGGAAACGGGGTCAGTGCAGACGTGATTCGCTGAGATGGTGTCCTTATAAAAGGGGACATTGGGACACAGACACACACAGGCAGACAGAGCAGAGGCCCGCCCACCCGGGATCACCAGCGTCTGGCAGCGAACAGCCAGCCCTGCGGATGCCTCGACCCGGGACGTGCAGCCCCCAGGCGGCCGGAGGACACGCTGCTGGGGGCAGCCGCCCAGGCAGAGGCGCTGGGCGCTGTCAGTCGGGACACCAAGCACCGAGAGCCCACAAGTCCCACGTGAGGCATCTTCGCCGGGAGAGATGGGTACGAATGTTCGTACCAGCCCAGGACAGAAACACACCCAACATCCTCCCGCGCGTGAGTGGGTGAACCTGTGCGGTCCACTCCGCGGAGCAGGGAAGAGAGACAGTCCTGACAGGCGGGACGTGGAGGAGGGAACCTCTGAGATCCTGGGGCCGAGTGCGAGGCCGGACCACGGTGCGGAGACCCCCGGGGCCTCGGCTCCGAATCCGAGAAGCCCCCGCTGCAAAGCCGGCTGCAGGGGCAGGAGCCTGGCTGGCGGGCTCACTCGAATCTCGACTGGGTGGTGACACGTGTCAAAACTCATTGGACCTGCTGTGTGTCACACATACCTCAATAAAGGGATTTCAGTGTTTAAACACTCGACTGAGCTCAGGAGACGAATGTCGTGGAGCCCTGGCTGGGGACCAGCTGGCTCCACCCCCGGCCCCGAGTCCGGCGGGATGCGGTGTGGGTTGGGTGGGTCACAATGACATGCATGTCCCAGGCCTCTCCTTCATCAGCCAGCCAACGATTTATGGGGCACCAGGCAATTTTCTAGGCGTCAAATTGCAGGGGTGGACAGAAGTGCATGTCACATTCTGGGGAAGGGGGCAGGGAGACAAACAAGGAAGCAAGCGTCCCAAGTGGAAAGTGGTGACGCAGGGAAACCCAGGGGGGTGGACTCGCCCCTCCCCCCGCCCCCGGGAGGCTCTGGAGGCACTGGAGTCAGACCCTGACGGACCACCAGGGCCCCGAGGGACCGAGCTGCACCAGGGGAAGAGGGACCCAGGTGGAGTACAGAGGGGCCAGGCTGTGAGGGGCCAGGTGCTCACGGGAGGCAGAGGCAAAGCCAGAAGGTGGTGGGCACCGGCTGAGGGGCTCTGGATGGAGTTCCCAGTGAGACAGGAAGACTGCGGAGACCGACCAGGTGAGGGACACAGTATGACTTGTGTACTTCCAAGGGCCCTCCATTCAGGGTGAGTGGCCCCAGTGACACTGAGCTCAGAGGGTCACTGCTCTGTGGCCATCACCTGGAAATTCTCAACAACTTGATCTTGGGAACGGGGTTTTCCGAGTGAACACCGAGGGGACAGCGGAGCATTGCGGGTGTGCAGCCAGCCTCCCAACCTGGGTCTCAGCTCCCTCGGCCTCCCCCCGCCCCACGGCCGTGTGGGTGCCCAGGGTTGGGGAGAAGCTGTGGGGACGAGGGGACCCTGGCCTTGCTGAGCAGGACACGGATGGATGAGTTTCCTGTCCACTCGCCATGTCCCCTCTCTCATGTGCCACCCCAGGAGACCCCATCCCTGTCCCACCTGGCAAATCTTCAGCGCCAGGTGGCCGTGTGCCCCTGAACCCCTCCACGCCTCCACTGGGCATGTCCCCACTTTCAAAATCAAACCCTTCGGTCTTGGGCTTGCTCCTGGCCCCTTCCTCCTCGAGGTCCGGGGGGCACCTCTCAGCCCCAGGTCCCACGGGCTCTGTGGCTTCAGACAGACTGCTCACTGGCTCTACAATGCTCTCTTTGTTCGTGAACCACAGAACTGGGGACTCAGCGAGGTCACTTGGGAAAGGGTCACAAAACCCAGCCTTGCCGAGGTCACGCCCGCGCCACCACCCAGCTTCGGTCCTGTCCCACCCTTGGGCTGGGGAAGCCGCCCGAGCCAAGCAGCAGGGTCTGGGAGAGCCCCGGCCCACCTGGGACCTAGAAACGCGTCCAGCTGTTCCTTCCCACACAGGAGACCACGATCCCAGCGGGCACAGCCCAGGGACTCTCAAGTGGCCCTCGGAGCCCCTTGCCCTCCATCCAACTCCCCAGGAGGCGGACCCTCTGTGCTCCCCCTCCCCGCCACCCCGGGAGCCAGACACCAGGGCTCCAGGACTCCAGTGCCCGTTTTGCTTTGGAGCGAGTGCGTCACTCCTGGCAGGGCTGCCTGGTCATTCATCACCCCAGTCAGTTCTCATTTTCAATTAACAGGAAGTGAAAGTGTCCCCAGGTCACCAGCGCTCAGGTGGGGCTGCCCCCCTGGGGGGTGAAGGGGAGGTGGCTGTGCTCCAAGTTCCTTCGAGTGGCAGCAGGCTGCTGGTGACCTGCCCCAGGAACGGCTCCCTTTTGTGCCACGGATGCCGAGATGGGACTCTCGTTCTTTCGGGAAAAGGAGCACGGGGCTCTCGTGCGCACGGAGGGCCCACACCTGAATGGTGGGCGCTGCCACCCCGCCGCGCCCCCCCCCCCCGTCCCGGTGCCTGCTCGGGGCCTTCAGCTGGTTTGACATCACTTTACCGGCCCACCCCACAGCTGTGTGCCCTCCGAGGGGATGTGCAGCGGCCCAGTGTGGGGCGGGCTTGGCAGAGAAGGGAGAGCAGGTGGAAACTATCAAGGAAAAAGAAACTGGCAGTAGGTAAACACACATATCACATTTGTTAGAATGTAGATCAGCTGGAGAAAGTCACATTCGTAACAAAGTTTCGAATGTGCAAATGGTACGACACAGAAAAGGACGGAGCACTGGGGGGCCTTCGATGGGGTGGCGGGAAGTTGACAATGGCCCAGACGTGGCGTCTTGGCAGGTGCGGGACAAAGCCCCTGGTTTCAGGCCACCTGCCGTCATGGGGCAGCACCCACTGACAAGACAGGCTGCGCCAGCAGGTGACTCCAGAGGGCACCTGGGGCTCCACCCCAGGGCGGGGGAAGTGCATGGAGGAGGAGCGCAGGTGGGGGTCTTCCTGCAGGTGTGCAGGACACCCAAAGTGCTGCCCACACAGCACTGGCCAGGACTCAGCAGGTCCGAATGCAGCAGCTCCAAAGGGCACCAGACACTAGAGGTGTAGTGACAGCATGGGCTGCTGGGAAGTGTAGTCCCTAACAGCATGGGATGCTGGGAAATGTAAACCCTAACAGCAAGGGATGCTGGGAAGTGTAGTGCTGCCAAGCGTTGGGGCTGCGGGGAGACCGCCACCAACTCCCCAGGTTGAGCACTGGGGACAAGCAAGCAGGAGGTCCAGAAGCTCTGCCATATGAGGATCAGATGGGAGAACTGAGGACACTCATCCTGTAAAAGGAAATTCAGGGGAAGAGGCACAGGCACCGTCAAGTACTTGAAAATCTGAGATAATGAGACAGTGAGATGTGGCATGTGGCCCAGGGCTGTGCCGGTGAGGGCTGTGGGGGTCATCAGGGAGGTGGGTGGACCTGCTCCGCAGGTGCGTGTGCAGGTGAGACGGCTCAGTCCAGCTCGGTGACCCAGCCTGCAGACAGGACCAGCCTCACGGTGACGCGAGAGCTCGCCGCACTCCCACACCCCCCAGAGGAACAGAGGCCCAGACGAGGACCCGGGACGGCCCAGGGGCTGCTCTGAGGAATCGCCGCCCCTCCTCCCAAAGAGCCTGCTTCGCCTGCACGTGGGAACCCACAGGACCCTGGAGAAAGGGATGGTGGGTCTCCACAGACAGCGGCAGCCAGTCGGCCAGCCACAGCCCCAGACGGCGACGGGGCCACCTCCCGTGGCCGGGGATGCAGAGCCATGGAGCACCGGGGCCTGAACCGCAGAGCCTGAGCCACAGCCACTGTCTCCACACGGGACCGGGAGGGGCCCGAGAGCCCGGCTCACCCTGCTGCACCCGCCTGGCCAGCACCTCTCGTGTCCTAGCCTCCTCCCCAGAGCCAAGAATGAGACCAGGGAGGGGGGTTTTGAAGGCCACCTACCTACCTGCGGAGTGGACAAGGATTGTCACAAGGCAGGCCCTGCAAGCCAATGTGAGCTGTAAACAAGGACCCCATGTCACCGTTGCCCCGTGACGTTCACGGACGTGAACTGGGCGGAGGGGCTGGGCGGGTGAGTGGTGCACCCGAGACCCCCGGCAGCAGACACGGTGGACAGCAGGCTGAGGGGCAGGGCCTGCTGTGGCCGCTGAGCAAGGCAGGGGCCCAAACCCCTGGGCCGAGGCTTCTGCTCGGCGACAACTGCCCGTCCCCCGGAGGCCCCGGAATTCGATTCCAAACGGACGGGGGAGAGAACACCCAGACCGCAGTTTCAGACCGACTCATGTTCCTGGGGCTCATGGGCCTGGAACCCACCGTGTGGCAGAGGTGGCCCAGTGACAGAAGGAGCCCTGGGAGCGGGACGCCCCGTTCCCATAGGGGCCCAGCCCGAGGTGCTGCCGTGGAAGTAGAGTCCTTCCCGGGGCGGCAAGGAGAGCTTCTCGAGGACCGTGTGCCCGAGGGTGGGCTGCGGTGGTGAGAACCATTGGGGTGGAAATGAAAGGCCGTCCCCCGGTCCCTGGGTCTCATCTCTGCCTGTCCCGCTGCGGAGGAAGCCCAGCCTTGTCCCCACCAAGCCCACAGGAAGGGCCAGGGACTGCACCGCAGGTGCGGACCCTCACGTCGTCTCTGCCCCTGGCTGCCCGCCAGCCAGCGCTGTGCTGCTGTGCCCAGGCCGAGATCCGCGAGTGGAACCTGTGTGGCTGCAGGGCTCGTACAGCTGCCGTGCCGCCCGTGGCTGCCACAGAGACACCGCCGTCTCGGGCTTTCAAACTAACCGATCTCCCTCCCCATCTGTGTAGGCCTGTGCTGGTTCCTCTCCCCAGCCAATCCAGTCCCCCTCCTGGTCAGACACTTCTGCTTTATGGCAGCCCCTAGGCCCCTAATTGAACCTGTGCCAAGCGCAGGCACCCCCTCCCTCTGCCCCCTCCCCCTGCCACCGCTCCCTGTGCTGGTGGGAGGGCCCACTGTTCCCTCCGGAGGTCCCTCCTCCCCAGCAGGGGGATCCAAGCCTTTGGCGTCTCTGGGCCACACTGGAAGAAGAGGAGTCACCTTGAGTACAGGTTAAATACACAACTGAAAACTGATGAGCAACAACAAGGTTTTAAGTAAGTTTACGGATCTGTGTTGGACCGCATTCATAGCTATCCTGGGCCGCCTGTAGGCCTGGGGCTTCGGACTGTGGACTTGGGGCTGTGGGGTGGACACCCCGGCTTCTACGGGCTCCCGATGGGTGTCGATTCGCCCAGTGGGGCGGCGCTGTGCTCCCTGGGGCACAGGAAGCCGTAGCTCCCACCCTAATTAAGCTCGGCCAGGTTTGCTCGCCTCTCGTCATCAGTCTCCAGCTGTAACACCACCCGGGCAGCCGCCCCTCCCAGGCTGACTTCATGTCTTGGTCTCAGAAGGGAGGTGGCTGTAATGCTCATCCCGTCCTGTGGCACCGACCAAAGGGTCGAGTTCAGTGGTGGGTGCGACACCTGTGGGGCAGGCATTACATGTATTGCCCATCTGGGGTCACCTTCAGCTCCAGCTATGCAGGCCCCCCCTTAATTCTCATGACATGGGGGCCGCGGGCCAATTCCAGGGGACTGTGCTGCTTGGGTGAGCGTATCTTTAACACAGACTCCAAAACCCCCTAATCCTACAGAGAATCTCAGAAGCTCCATCCCAAGACTCTCTTTCCCCCAAATCCTGGAGCCTGTCAGAAAATAGGTCACAGAAACAGGCCACAAGGACATGCCCTGGGCAGCGGGGCACCGCAGGCACCAGGTGCAGCCCACCTGGCTGGGCCCCCGGCCCCACACGGGCTCAGCTGGGTCGGGTTCCTAGGTGGGCGGTGGGGGCGGCGCTGCCGAGGTCGTGGATGAGCCCCAGGTGCGCCGGTGTTCCAGAGCAGCTGGGGCTCCCTCCGCCACCCCGCCGAGCCGCGTCAGCCAGCCGGCTCACGAAGGAAGTGCTGGCCTAGTGGTTTGGAGCTGGTTTATCTCTGGGCTCAGAACACGTTCCTGAGTGTGTGAACACCAAGATTCCACAGGCCGACCAGGCCGTTCATCCAAAGCTGGGCATCCTTGTGAAACCAGAAAAGACACCAGAGTTCGGGCTGCCTATCACTGCCAAACCCGATGAGCAGAGACAGGGGTTGAATCTTTATGGGCGCTTTACCCAGATGGCCGGCAATCTGAGAAGATGGCAGGTTCACACCCTAACAGACCATCTTAAGTTCCATTTTAAAATGGTGCTTTTTATAAGGAGAACAAAGTGTAGGTACCGAGTTTGGAATTCAGGGAAAAGTTAATCAGATTAAAAACCAACTTCAGCACCCTGCCCTGGGCGGTGGTCCCCTCCCCCTGGAGCACAGTGGCTCAGATTCCATCTGGAACTGGTTGCTGGCCTCCTGAGGATCACAGGTGGGGCTGCTTGAGGTCTGACGGAGGCAGGGTGGGTCCCACCTTCAGTTCCTGGACTAAGCTGTTACCTGCACGGATTACTGAGCTTCTCAGCTGTCACTTCAACTAAAATGTTCCAACGAAGTCCCCTACCTATCAGCATGTGGACGGCACGTGTGTTACCCAGCAGACTCAGGAGGGTAGACGACATACTATTATCAAAAGGACCCCCCTTTTTCTCCAGGGCCCGCCCCGTACTAGGCTTGCTTGGCCTGCTGCCAGGAAGAGACGTCTCTCAATGCCAGAGATTGGTGAAAAGGAAAGGAATTATTTATTTAAAAATTATACAGACTGAGAGTAATGACTTTACGTCTTCATTGAAACACCCGAGTCCGTGACCCGCTTCGGCCGGTCTCCTCTGAGCCCGTGTCCGGAACCTGAGCGGCCTGGGCACAGCTGCTCCCCGAGGTCAGCAGGCAGCTGCCCCCAGAGCCCTCAGCCTCTGCTCTGGGCGGAGCCAGTCATGACGCATTTGCATGAGGCCACACACTGTGGAAGAGACTCACTGACCACCTACATCAAGCCGTGGCTCACAGGTCCTGGAATTTCTAGAGCCCTAAGAAAAGTAATCGCTGGATGTGTTGTGTGCCGGAAGAACAGCCCCAAAACAGATCCCCGTCAAAGAAGAGAGAGAAAGCAATTCCAAGGACAGTGTCCACCTGAGGACTGGCACAGACCTTACTCAGATGCCAATGGTCTGAGAGTGGAAATATTTGTTAGTCTTTGTTGACACCTTTATTCCAGGATGGACAGAAGCTCACCTACTAAAATGGAGAAATCCTCGGAGGCAGGGAGAGCTTTGCTGAAGGAAAAAAATCCCTCACTTTAGCCTCCTCGGCAGCGTCCAGATTGATGACAGACCTGCTTTTGTTTCAGAAATTACACGGGTCAGTAAATTTTAGGAATCAAGTTGGAGACTCCACAGGGCATGGAGACCTCAGGCCTCTGGGAAGCAGAGAAGATGAATCACCTTGAAGAAAAATACAGCCAAGCCTGCTTTTAAGATTCTCTCTTTATCTTTAATCTTGGTTAATGTAATGATAATGTGCCTTGGTGTGTTCCTTCTTGGGTCCAACTTCTTTGGGACTCTCTGAGCTTCCTGGATTTCCTGGAAGTCTATTTCCTTTGCCAGAACGGGGAAGTTCTCCTTTATTATTTGTTCAAATAAGTTTTCCACTTGTTGCTCTTCCTCTTCCCCTTCTGGTACCCCTATAATTCAGCTATTGGAACATTTAAAGATGTCCTGGAGGTTCCTAAGTCTCTCCTCATGTTTCTGAATTCTTGTTTCTTCATTCTGTTCTGATTGAATGTTTCTTCCTTCTGATCCACTCCATTGATTTGAGTCCCGGTTTCCTTCCCATCACTGTTGGTTTCATGTACATTTTCCTTTATTTCACTTAGCGTAGCCTTCATTTTTTAATCTAATTTGCAAACAAATTCAATCAATTCTGTGAGCATCCTGATTACCAATGCTTTGAACTGTACTTCTGATAGGTTGGCTATCTCTTCATTGCTTAGTTGTTATTTTTTCTGAGCTTTGATCTTTCTCTTGGGTTGTTTTTTTTGGGGGGGGGTCTTGCCCCACCTGTTACGTATGAGAGGTGGAGCCTTAGGTGTTCACCCAGGTGGGGCAACCCAGTGGCTGGGTTGTGACACTGTATGTTGGGAGGGGTCAGAGAGGGAGCAATGGCACTTGCTCCGCTGTCTGCCAGATTTCAGTCGGTTGCCCCACTTCCTACAAGCAAATTGGGTCCTCCTGGTGCTGATTCCCAGGTGGGTGGGCTTGTGTACGTTCTAGGACCCTGTGGGTCTCTCCAACGAACTCTCCTGTGAGGCTGGGAGTCTCTCCCTGCGCCTCAGCCCCCACAGGTGTTTCCAATCGGTGTTGTGAGGCTTTATTTCCGAGCTGGGACCCTGGGTTGTGCTGTCTCGCTCCCGTTTCGCCGGACGATGTGGGACCGAACGCACTGAGCCCCCCTACGATGTGCCACCTCACTGGATCCGCCAGCTGCCCTGCTGTGACCCCTCAGTCCCGGCTGCCAGACTCCACCCCTTCTACCGGTCTGGATGAATGTGTCTATTTTATCTCTTTGGTTGTCGGACTTCCATACAGTTCAACTTTGTCAGTTCTGGTTGTTTTTTAAGTCGTTGTCCTTATTTTGGTTGTGCGAGGAGGCACAGGGTGCCCACCTGCACCTCCATCTTGGCCGGCAGTTGACTTATGTTTTCTTTACCTCTTGTTTAACCCTTTGTTATGTACAACTTACTCCCTTCATACAAGAGGGAAATATTTGGGTACGTTTAGCAAAAACTGTTCTATTTCTGACTTCTGTTTTGCAGGAGGAACTTCTGTTGAACAACCCTCCACTTCACGTCTCCTAGGTGCCTGTGCTCCTTGGGAAAGCCTCGTAAGTCACACTGTGCTTGAGTGTATGGGAAAGAAAATGGCCTGCTCCGGTGTTCATAATCGAGGGCCGGCGGCGACTATGAAGGACGGGGAGTGTTTCCCTTAAAGGTCACTCGTGTGCCCCAGCTGGAGAGTGCGCAGCTGTCGTCACTGCACCGAGACCATCCCGTGCTCCCGGCAGGTGTGAAGGCGAACCGCAGCACCACCACCGACATAGCTCACGCTCGTTACACTGCCCCCAGGATGGTCTCTGATGCGTGGAACGTTTATTCCTACGTTCCAGCGAACAGTCTGGGGACCACGCTCTCCGGGAAGACTGACGGTGTTCATGCCTCAGAAGCCCCACATGGCCCGGGTTCGACGGGATCTCTGCATTACATCCGATTGTACCAGGGACTTACCCCTTTTAGCCCCATTGAGTATGTGTCTTTAACTGTGTTTGTAACGCCAACCATGGTAGCCTGTTTGAATGCAGAAACAAGCAGAGCAGCCTGCGCTGTGGCAAAAGCTTTCAATGCCACCTCGCAGTCCACTGGTGCCATCAGTCAAGAACTAGGACAAGTCAGAGAAGCAGCCCTGGAAAACCGTGTGGCTGTACACTCCCTTTCTCTAAGGCACAGTCATGGAGGTGAGGAATTCAGAGGACTCTGCTGCTTCAACCGATAGTTCACGGCTCAGAGAACACAGAGTAAAGCAACTACACGATGTGTGCCTGGTGTAAAACAGAGAGAGTGATTCTCTGGTCCCGCAGGTCTGCCGACTTGTCTACACCTCCTGGCTGCCAAGCGTCCCTGGGCTTCGAGGGACATTTAGCGTTTATTCTTGTCATTTTCTTCGGTACCATAGCGTTGTTGCACACGGTGTGCCTCCGTGTGGGGTCTGCAGTCAGGCGGGATCCTGACCCCCACCAGACAGTCCAGTGCTAAGTTCTCATCTCACAGAACTGAGATAGTTTAATATTAACAGTGGGGAACCAAAGGGGACCCAAGACTTGGAAAATTTTAGTTTAAGGTAAAAAGTTATAAGTCTAGCAAGTAATGTGTATGTTAAAGCTTTTGTTTCAGAAACTACGGATAAGGCCCGTCCTGGCTCCTGGGAAAACAGCCGGCCTCCTGGGGCGCTGGCTAGAGACCACCACCTGGGGGCCACTGGAGGCACCCTGGCCTTTGTGTTCCAGGGAGAGACCGAGGACAATCGCCCCTGGGAACAGCTCACTGCCCGGGGCAGGAATGTTGCAGCTTCTGTCACCTAATGCTCCCTGAATCTGAGCCCTCACGGCACCTTGTTTATTCCCTGGTATGAAAAGTCTGGCCTGGAAAGAGAAGGCAAGGTGGTCTGTTAGGGCGTAAACCCTCCGTCTTCTCAGACCACAGGCCTTCTGAATGAAGTGCCCATAAAGATTCAATCGCTGTCATTGCTGACTGGGTTTGGCAGTGACAGGCGGCCTGAACGCCAGTGTCTTTTCCAGTGTCACTTAAACCACTGTTTGTCACCCTGCTTTTCAAGCCATTTCCTACTTTCCTGCTGATGCCGTGAAAACGTGATCCTGAAGCCCATGAGCGCCAGAGCGGCAGACAGCGGCCCGAGGCTGCGGGGGCCATCGGAGGACCGATGGACCGGGCTCCTGGCTGGCCGCTCTGCTGCTGACGGACCCCTCCCAGCTGCACGTCCCTCTCTTGGGGCTGCTGACCCCGGAAAGAAAGGGTGGAGGGAGGGCCCCTGGCCAGCCCTGGCGGAGCAACCCTAGGCTTCCTCTGCTGGGGCTGAGGGTCAGAGAATGGGGGACTCCTGCGCCGAGCACAGGGGCCCTGGGGACAGAGCTGGAAGCGGCCAGCAGACGCTGCTGTGCACCCGAGACAGGAGGGCCGTGTGGCCTCGTGCACCTGCGTGGCTGCGTGAGGCTCTGCAGCGCCGGGCGAGGACACTTGGAGGCGCTTCCACGCCCACCCCACCCCACCCCACCCCACCCCACAGGGAGGCTCCACGCTCAAACTTGACTCACACGGCAGACACAGGCCATGGGTAAGAGATAAGCACAGTCGGGCCAGGTTAGGGGGCAGAGAGGGGGCAGAAGGTCTCGCCCACATGCAGGCTGACCACGGAGGGCAGTGAGGACCAGGGAGGCAGGGACGGTGTGTGTGGGTGGGGTGGGGGGAGTCTGGGTGGGAGACAGCGTGTCCCAGGCTCGTCCATGAGCGCGTGGGCCCTATCTGAGCACCCAGCTTCCCAGCCTGCACTTGGCCAGTCCCAGCGGGGCTTCGTGTGCACCCAGGCCAAGGGTTTGAGCCGCCTGGGTGGGTGTGGAAGGCGTCCCCGGGAAGGGAGGGCCGTGCCTCTGTCCTTGGTGGCTCCCGCACATAGGGCCTGCCTGACACACAGCACCGCCCACAGGGAAGCAACAGCAACGAAAGCCTCTGCTCTTCTGCGTGGAGATGGTCCGCGGCGGACACGCCTGCTCGGATGTGAGAACGTACACGGAGCCATGGGCCCTCCCCGGCTGCCCATTCGGGTTTCCCGTGAGACCGGTACCAGCTGGCCGTGCCCGGCCCAGGGCCCCGGAGCTCCCGGGGGGTCCCGCCCTGCCCCCACCCCTGGAAGGCCCCCTGCGGGCCCCGTGTCCGCACCGCCTGAGGGCAGCAGTGGACAGCCTCCGAACTGTCCGCCAGCCAGGGACGCTGCCTCTGAGGGCCCAGGACCACAGCTACTGGCTTCTCTACCGAAATCATTTAGACTTTTCTAATTTGGTTGCCGTGGAGCGATTAATCACCGGCTCCAGTGGAAACCACCCCAAGGGCAGTTCTGAGAGGACGCTTTCGACTGCGGCACGTCCGGGCCCTCGTGTCCGGTCCTCGTTGCCACCGAGAGCCACCCAGAAACACAGCCAGAACTTGGCCTTCTGAAGCACACGCGACACGCTCCTTCCGGTTTTACTGCTGCTGTGTTGGCGGTCACACGACATCTCGAGTGGTGTCCGGGTCGGTGCTCTGTGATCGTGTGCGGGGTCCATGCGAGTGTCACTGCGGGACCACCACCGGCCGTGAGACCCCCGGACACCACGGCAGGACGTCTTCGTCTCCGTGGTCAGACGTGGGCCGACGGAGGTGCCTCCTGCCGGTCGGAGACGCCCATTTCCATCTCCCACATGAAGTGACCGTGGCCCGTCCCCGCCTCAGTCTGAAGGCTGTGGCTAAGTGACACTGTGATGGCTGGGCCGAGGTTGGACGCCACTGTGACTCTGGGCGGCCGTCCGCAGACGAGCTCGCGTGGCGCGCACTTGGGTGCAGCCCCTCCCCGGGGCCCCGCCCCGGTCTTCGCCACCCTGGGTTTCTGACGCACGCTTCTCCTGCGTCTCTGGTTTCTGCCCAGGGCCCTGAAACCGCATCTCTGTTTTGGTTGACTGAACAGTCTCTTCCCTTGTCCCACATTTTTCAGGTTTCTGGGACTCTTCTGCAGCCCTTGACGTTACCTGGGTCCCGGCCAGCAGAACCCAGGCTGCCGCCTGCGGCTGAGGGTGCCGGGGGGACAGAGGGCCGAACCGGTCGTTAAACCGAGTCTCCCAGGGGCAGAGGTGTCCCCGTCCATCCACACCGAGGAGCTGACTCCCCTGGCCAGCCCGGCCCGCACAGCTGCACCCCGCCCCGGAGTGAGTTTCCTGGAGCGGACGCCCCTCTGCCTCCACACCAGCAGCCACAGCAAAGTGTTGTGACGGCCCGAGGGCCCTCCTGGTTCTCAGAGGTGGGGAGCTCGCAGGGCCCGGTTCCCGAGACCCAGCCGCGTGGGGCCAGGCGTCCTTCCCCGTGGCCTAGCCGACACCTGGCTGCAGAGGTCACACACCCTGGGAGTGGTCACACACCCTGGGAGTGGTCACACACCTGCTGGAGCGGTCATCCCACTTGGAACGAAGACCCCATCAGCGTAGCTCTGAGAACGGCCCGGTGATCTCGTCTGTGGGCCCCTCCTGCCTGCCGGCCCTCCCTGCAGCCCCAGTGCCAACCTCTCCTGGAGGCCCAGGTGCTCCGGGATGGGGACAGCAAAGGGCAGGGGCGTCTCCCGGGGCCCCGCTCCAGCGAGATGGGCACGGCCATGCTGGCTGAGGAGGGTGGCACCCTGCTGTCCCTCCCGAGAGCTGTGACAGGGGAGTCTCGCATGGCGATGACAGTGGCCCTGCATGCATCTCACGGAAGCCCCCAGAGTAGGGCCACTGCCCTGGAGACGGCAGGACGTGCGTCCCCACAAAGCCCCCGTCGCCGGCGTCCAGAAGCTTCTCGCTGGACCGGGACCGGGTCTCCTTGGGGGACCCAGGTCCAGACGCCAGACGCACGACCCCCAGCCCCTCCCAGCCTGGAGCCCCCCACGCAGCCGGCCAGACCGCTCTTCAGTGGGAGTCCCAGGCCTCCTCAGTCGACAGTACAGACAAAGGAAAGTCGCTCTCCTGCTCCCCGCCCCGCCCTCCGGGAGAATAGCCTGAGCTGAGCCTGCGGAGCGCCCTGCAGACGGGGCCACACGGCCTGGGGGCTTGGGGCGGACCACTGGGGCCTGCGGATCTCAGGGCCCCGGACACAGAGGCCCGAGGACCGCACACAGGCTGCAGCTTCAGGAGGACGGGCAGCGAGCCCTCCCGGGACACGCGCCCTCCTCGGTGACACACCGGAGCCCGGGCTCCAGGCTCATTGCTCTGCAGACACCCCACCCGGATCCTGGGCCCCGCCCCCGTCACTGAGCTCTACACAGACCCCCACGGACAACAGCCCCTGCACTCGCCCGCCCACCCCAGCCGAACCCCAACCTGCACCTGGCGGGCAGCACAGGTGTTGTTCTCACGAAGCAGCAGCTGCCCCCCCCCCCAGGGGCACGTGCTGCCGAGACCAGCAACCCCGAGTCCAGCCACTACAAACTCCCAGTCCCCCCGGGCCAGGCCCAGCACAGCCACGGGCTTCGGCAGGCGAGACCCAAGACCACCTCGGACTCCGTGCGCACAGCTGGGCCTGACACCTGGGCTCAACTGACAGCGGTCTCGCCGGAGCCGTGTGGACGGACACCTGCTCTTCAAGGGGCAGCCGCTGACCCGCCGTGCTGACCGCACCCCTGGTCGGCACAACAGGCTGAGCTGGAGGCCGCTCGGCAGGCAGCAGCGGGGCGGTGAGGCTGGGCCAGTGAGGCTGGGCGGGCCACTGGCTGCCCCGGGCGGCCCTGCTGTGCTGAAGTGCACGCAGCCGACGGTCTGCAATGCCCTCCCAGCAGCTGCAGCCCCCAAACCTCACGGGACAGAACAGCCAGTGCTTTCTGCTCAGTGCAGGACCCCGAGGCCGGGAGACAAGGAGCTGCAGCGTGGAGACGAGGGCGGGGCCCGAGTCTCCAGGCCTCGCGCACCCCACACGCAACGTCCCCACAGGCCATCTGTCTGGGGGTCGGCAGCACTCCTGGGAGCCTAGTCTGTCCTGCTCTGGGCCACCGCCTCGGCTCTCAGGTGTCTATTCAGAGACTGGCACAGTATTTATTTGCTTCTCTCTGCCCGACCCTCACAGGAAAGAAAACAGCAGGAAACAAGAGCGACAAAGCTGCCTCGCACCAGGCACAAGCCACACGCCCAGGCGCCCATGGGGCAGGCGCACCGGCAGCGGGAGGCACCGGTGCTGGTCTCAGCAGCCCCACGAGCCCTCCCCCAACGCAGGGCTGACCCGAGGCTGCCCACTCCCCACCCCCACTGTTAAGGACCCGAGGTGTGAAGGGAGGAGCTGGCTCACCTCCTGAGACAGAACAGCCAGGCAATTACGGGTGGGTGCTCTGTTCTTCTTTCTCCTTAATGGCTCCGGGCAGTGCTGACCCGGCCGCGCCCCTGGCTGCCTGCTCCCACCCAGGAGTCATTAACTGCGCTCCTTTCTGGGGAAACCCAAACCCCTGGCCTCCAAGATCTGCACTCCAACTCGACACTGCTGGGAAGGTTTATTTTCAATTCCTAAAACCCAGACAGAGAGAGAGAGAGAGAAGGGAAGCCACTGGCCCTGCGGTCACTGGGCTGCACCAGGGCTGTGGTCAGGGCAGCCAAGGACCTGGGCTTCCAGCTGCCCTGTGACCCACTGAACCCCCTGGTCACACGGAGCTGGGGCTACTGCATGGATGCTGCAGTTCGGAGCGAGCAGCCGACACGACCAGCCCACAGGGCAGACTCCGTGCCCCGGGCTCTGGTTAGTGGGGGTGAGTGAGGAACAGGGTCCCCCCTCTCCGCTCTCTGGCGAACCAGCCGGTCTGAGGCAGCGAGGGCTACACTTTTGCTTTTGTGATTTATCCCGCCGACCCGTACCCTGCTCCCCACCCCCGACGGAGGACGGCTACAGGCCCGTCACCCAAGACGTCCACAGGGGCTGCCACCCGAACGGCAGTCCGGCAACTGACGACAGCCTCCACCATCCCTCAGCGTCCCCTCCTCACTTCTCTCCCAGCGATGGTTGATGGTCGGAGCAAACGGAACGAGTGCTTCAACCTCAGCACACACCCGAGTGACGCTGAACCACCTCACAGGCAGGGGTGAGCGGGCTGGTCCACAAACAGGGCTGCGCACGAGCTGAGTGCAAGCCCAGGCCCGACACACGCGTGTACCGAGACAGGCGTCTCAGAGCCGTTTATTTGTCAAGGTCGGAAGCAGCAGCGTGCAAACCCGCATGACGGGGCCCTGAGCAAGGATGTGACAGCCTCCAGCCGAGCCTGGTCACCCGGCAGACCCCCCAGTGACAGTCACCAGTCGGTCCACGCACAGCCCGACGGCGGGGAGCCCTCTGGAGCAGAAGACGCCCCCTCCCACCCCCAACAACACTGAGGGGTCTTCCGCAGAGCGAGTTTTGATCGTTTCCCCCGATTTTGAAGCAGGAGGAGTCCCAAGAATGCACGGCCCGGAGCCTCCTCGTGGCCACGCCACGGCGCTGCTGAGGCGCCGTCACTTCAGCCAGATCCACTTGTCACCCACGTCCGCGTTGTACCCGGGGCTGTACTGGCGGCCTGGCAGCTGTGGAGGGAAGCGGCCACAGTCACCATCAGCTCAGCCCACAGCGGCCCCCAGTCCGCCCCCGCACTCCCCACGCCGGAGGCCTCTGCGTGGCCGTGGGTGGTGGGCCTGCAAGCGCAACCCCACCCGGTGCCGCAGGGTCAGGAGGGTGACACGCTACGGTGAGGACATGGGGGAACTGGAGGTGCCTGAGGAGCACCCAGCCTGCTGACACCGGCTGCACCTGGGCCCCCAGGCTGTGGGACACTCGGTCTGGGCGCTGGTGGCAGCGGCCCAGGGAGCTCGTGTGGGGCCTGCAGCTCTGAGACGGGAACACGGGGCGAGCCTGTGCGGAGTGGGAGCCAAGGACAGAGCTGGGACTCGGGCTGGAGGGCGAGAGGCCCTCTATGGGGGGGGGGGCCCTTTGGTGTGAAGGCACAGCCACACGCCCCGGTGAGAGCCTTGAAGGGCTCTCCAGCCGCCCCACGGCCGCAGCAGATGTGCTCCAGCCACCAGCAGCTCTGAACACCCTCGGTCTGTGTCCCCAGGAGGCTCAGGTCACAGGTCCCCCACCTGACGCTGGGGGCCGGGCCACACAGGCCACGGTTTGCTCTGACCACAAACTTCTCGACCACAGGGAATGAAAACCAGCCGCAGATGGGACCTGCCAGGCATGGCTGGCCTCTGGTAACTGGCCCACGACATCTGCTCTGGACTTCCGGGGCGCCGCTCACCGGGCCTCTGGCGCCACAGATGAGGTCGGGACCCTTAGGTCCCTCCTCTAAGGCCACAGAGATCAAGGGCGGGCGGGTCACAGTGGAGCAGGCCGCACCCGTCCCCCAGGATCACAGAGAGAGCGGCTCCTCACCTCGCTGCCCACTGCGCTGCTCACTTCTCCAGACCTCGTGGGCAAACGCACCAAAGCACCAAGAAGAGCATCTGGCACCTTCCCCCACCGCGAACAGCACTTGGGGACAGTGCCAGCCACCGGGCCTTCCCCCGAATGCTGCACTCCCCTGGGTCCGGCCGCCTGCCACCGCACACGTCCCCAGCACGCGTGGAGGAGGCTGGGCCCCTCCCTCTGCCTCCTTCCTCCCTCAGCTCCTGGAACCCGGCCGCCCTGTCCACCCCGGCGGGGACTGTTGGTGGACGAAGCCTGCCTCCAGAAGGCCGGGCACAGGGCTGCCCAGCGCCTCTGCAGCACGTGCCTCTGGTCCTCACGAGGGACGGAGCAGGCCCCCGTCTTACTCCAGGTCTGGTTCTCTGGTGCCTCCAGACAAACTTCATTCTAACCTTGAATGTCTTCTTCTTGCAGAGTAAAACGTCTTTTTTAATTCTGAATAACTTAAAAACCCTCTTTATTAAAAACCCTCTTTATTACCTATCCAGCTCCATATAACATTCTGTAAAAATGACAGGAAAAATAACTTACCAAGTGTTATAGAAGCAAAAAACAAACAAACAAAAAAACCCCAAAAGGCAGAGGAGGAGTGGGGGCACCTGCTGCTAAGTGGCGGGGCGCAGGCCCCTGGCACCCCCTTGCCTGCGCAGGGTGGGGAGGGCGGGGAAGACCTGCTCACAACCCTGAGTGCCCAGGGTCGGCCGTTAGACACATTCAGGAGGTCCCTTCCCACCCTGGTCCGCTGTCCATTAAAGATCCAAGTCCACTTCAGGAGAAAGCCCAGCAGGCCACAGACCCTCCAGGTTCTCCTCCAGGGCACAAGCAGCCACCTAGGGCTCTGACCCAGCGTGGACCAGGGAGAGGACCAAGGACCACCCTGAGCAGGCGCTGCCCTGGGGCCCTCACGGAGCTGCTGGTCCCCAGGAGGGGCGAGTAGGAGCCATGGCTCAGGGGAGCTTAGGGAGGGCTTTGCTCTCGGAAGGAGCCGCCACCCTTCATCCCCTCAGCTCTGGCCCTGGGCGTGGGGGCCCTCCCTGGCTCTGCCGTGTGTTCTCTAGACACGGCCGGCAGCATCCGGCTCCCAAATCTGCTCCTGGCTGCCCGGCCCAGCACCTGCCCAGGCCTCCCAAGTGAGGCCTGCGGTGCAGCCTGACTGAGCGACCGACCACCCTGCTCTCTGGGGAGGAGCGGCCCTCGGACGGGCTCGGGATGAACTCCTCGCAGTGGAACTGCCAGCTGGAGGAAAACACAGGCCGGCCCACAGAGAGCTGCTGACCGAGCACTGGGAAAGCGAAACCTTTAATGTGTGAGAGGCTGGACCCGAGGGTTACGCTGCTGCTTGTCCTTGGTGGGGGTCAGGGCTTCCCTGTGGGATCCAGACCAGGCTCGGAGCCCAGTGCGGGGCGGATCCAGCCACTGATGGCTTCGGGAATGGGGCCCACTGTCTGCACACGGCTGTGCCTGCTGCCACCCCTGGGGGCAGAACGGACGTCACAACAGAGGCCACTGGACCTCCACGGGCCGTGAGCCTGGTGCCCACAGGACACTCGAGCTGCTCACCACTCAGTTTGTGTTCACACCGGTGAGTGCCTCACACGCAGGTCCCCGCCCTCCACACTGCACCCCCCTGCAGAGACCCCCTGCCCCGTCCTGTAGTCGAGGGGCAGGGGCCATGAAGAGCCAGCCCCCAAGTCAAATGGGCTGTGGGGAAATGTCGATGAGGCCCAAGGAGCAGGGACACCTGCCCACCGAGAGGATAGACGACGAGGATGGCTGCTGCCTGCCCCGCCCAGGACACCTCGCTGCCCCCGGCTGGCCCTGGCAGGCCCCGCGACACGACAGCCTCGCAGACCAGGGAAGGGGACACAGGAGAACCGTTTCAATGAAGAGAAGGCTCTTTCACTAACAAGTCAGACACAGCGAGCAAAAGCCGCTCTTCAGAGGAGCGGCACGGCCACCAGGGGTTGTGGACCCACCCGGGGCAGAACTCACCTCCATGAACCTTCGGAACATCCGGTCACTCTGGTGCGCGCCAACAGTGATTTCCGGGAGATAGATGGGAATGGTGGTGAAATTCAGCACCTGCAGCTTGTCCTGAACCCTACGAAAGGGGACAGAGAAGGCTCATGCTGCACCACAGAGCTGGGTGTGAGCACGGCCACGCTAAAACACTCACGTGTCCACACAGGTGCCACCCACTCCCCAGCAGCCCTCCCTCAGCGTGGCTTCGCGCCGCGGACAGCGGGCCTGCGGGCCACCCTTCTGCAGAGCCTGCGCCCCCGGCTGCGGCCTCTCAAGAGCCTCAGTGGCCGAATTTGGAAATGAATACAGTTTGGAAACATGAAACAAAAGCCACAGCTGCTTCAAACATAAAAACAGCAGGAATAAGGAGTAAAAACAAACGCCAAGCACAGTGTTGTTAAAAACCTGCAAAATGACTGAATCCTACGGAAAAGAGCCCGGAGTCAGGCGATCCCTCTAGGTTCACAGCATGGCGTCAAGCCTGCCTCGAAGCTGACCGGCTCTCAGACTCGGAGTGGGGGGGGGGGGCCGAAGGCCCACCCGGGACAGGCTGCGGAGTCGTGACTTGGAGAAGGTGGAGCCCGTGGCCCTTCTCGGCACCGGGAAGCACCAGCCACAGGGCCTGTCCTTGTTCCCCCGTCTTGTTTTGCTAGATGCTAAAATATTTATGCTTAGTTATAACTTGCTCAAATTTAGTCTGAACATAACCACTATACTCAAAGATGAAAAGCATTTTCAGGGTTTTTAAAAAGAAACATTAAAACAAAGTCTCCTTTCTTAAGGGCCCAAAACAAAGAAAACCACTGGTTTAAGTGGCCACTTTCCCGCTACAAGCTAGAGTGGCGGACGGCTCTGCAGCGGCCCCAGGGAAGTGCTGCCCGCCGCCGGCTCCCCTCCACTCTGCAAGCCGGGTCCGACCTGACCAGGCCAGGCCACACCTGCCCCTGCACCCGGCAGCACCATCGGTTCCAGGCCCTGCTCCCACACCTGCAGAACCCGTGGCAGGCAGAAGGCGAGTTTGGGCAGCAGGTGAAACACACCCGGGTGTCACCAGCGAAGCCACATCAGCCTGCAACCAGATATCGCCCCAGCGGTGCTGCCAGGGCCACTGCTCGCCCCCCAAGGGCCCAGGCTCAGGCAGCCACTGACCCTAGGCCGGGCCGCAGTGCGCACTCGGATGGGGCTCCCGCCCTAACGGGAGGGCGGTTACAGGTCAGTTCTGTTACTGATGTGTCAACACACCCGTTTTCATTTTTAACACAAATAAGGCTCCGCTATTCTTACTGTACAGGACAAATTGCAAACGTGATATTACCATAAACGATTTCAACTAAAAACGAAGTTGGTATTTTTAAATGTTAACAAATAACAAGGCGGGCGTGGCTTGCTTTTCTCTGTAGCTCAAAACCCTGGAACACTTCTGCACAATCTGAAGCGCTGGCTGGCCGGGACCGTGAGTGGAGCACAGCGCCACAGCGCCACCTGTGCTCGGGGAGGCAGAATTACACCCACCGGAACCTCCCCAAAAGGACACAGCCCAGCAAGCCAGCTTCGAACCGTTGGGCACAGATTGAAAAAACACCACACAGCCACTCACAACCTGTGTGGCGTCGGGCCAGGATGCCGACTCCGGCCCCGGTGCCCTGCCACCCACGCCCACCCCTCACCACTGCGGCCACTGCAGGTCGGGGTGAGGAAGCAGCGAGCAAGAGGACCCTCGGCGTCACTCGGGAGGATTCAGACGCCGGCGGATGCGGTGCAGCCCCACACGCCATGGGCCCAAGCGCCCACCTAAGACAGAACGCACACGAGTCGGGCTCACAGCACGAGGGCCACGCGGCATTTTAGAAAGAGCAAGGCGGGGAAAGACAGAGAGAGCAAGACAGCAACGTCCATCCTGGGACTCAAACAGCCCCCCGATCAACAGAGTGTCTCCATCTCCCCAGAACGCTCCCCGGGCACTGGGCCACATCAGAGACGTGCTCTGGGCTTCACGGCACTGCTGGGGCAGCGGGGAGGGGGGCCGGCCACGGCCGACGTGCAGGCGCCGGTCAGCTGTGGGTGGAGGCTGCGAACACCACATTCCTTCAATGCGGAAGACAGCCGGTGCTCAGCACAAGCACACACACACACAATTACACACCGACACACGCAGCTGAGACGGCACGCAAGTACTCTGAACCGGTAATTTGGTCAAGTTCTGGACAAAATGAGGGCAGCAAGTAAATGGCACGTTTACAGCAATTATCTGAGAAAATTGGTCGTAATTTTCACTCGAGCCCCCAAATTAGAAATGGGACTGGAACTCGAACACACACAATCACCACAGTGGACAGTGGACCGTCCTTGGGGGAGGAGCAAGCACCGGGAGGAGGAGCGGACAGGAGCGTTTCTGGGAAGTGCGCTACAAGGATCGACTGCGTGTCGTAGCTGCGAGCTCTGTGGGAATTACAGGGGCTTTCTCCTCTGAGAGCCACCGACCGCACACACAGACGCTGTAACGACAACTTCAACAGAAGATCCTGGGCACGACCTAGAATCAAATCAACACACGATCGCGTCTGCGGAACGACAGCACAGCAGCAGCGGCAGGAGTGACCCACGCGGCCCCGCCCGGGCAGGATGTCGGGAGACACCCCCTCTCAGGCGGCATGTCGTGCCGTCTGCCAGCAGGAGCTGACCGACACTAACCAGAGTCACACGTGAGGCCACAGCCTAGAAAAGATAAGAGGAGGTTTCCAGGAAAAGCGAAGGCGCCTGCAGCCAGGCTTAGAAGGACACGCGGGTTCCCGGGTCCTGACCGGGCAGGTGGGGGAGGGCACTCGACGGAAGGGCCAAGCAGAGGGACTAGGACCCTGCCTGGATTCTGGGAAGTGAAACCGGGACTCCTGAGCTCACACAGCACTGCCTCGCTCTACACGGCTGCAGAATAAGGGCTCGAGCCTCCGCAGCAGCGGGGGCAGTGACAGAAAACCAAAGGGAAAGGAGTCACCGGGGACAAACCTCCGTGTGGGACCCAGGGGACGGTGAGGGACCAGCAGGGAAAGGCGGGGTCTAACAGGTGCCAGCCGCACGAAGTTCCATCCCACTGGGACCTCGGCCTGAGCCGCCGAGAGGAGGGAGGGCAAGGTGGTGGCTGTGCTCGGCCACAGGCGCACCTTCTGGGCCACTGTAGTGTGGCCGTGTTTCCCACCGGGCAGCAGAGCTGGGGAGCCCAGAGGATTTCTGGAACACCTTCCGGCCCACGCTGACCTGTTGCCATGACTGTGGCCGAGGCCCTGGGGCTTCAGGCCTGGAGGCAGACCACTACCCAGCGGTCAAAGGTCAGAGGAAGGATGTGGACTTTTAAAGCCAGGTTCAGGATGACACTGTGCATACACCATTCAGGTCCATATACAAAGACACATGCGTGACGTAAGGATCCACCAAAAAAAAGTTAGGTACAGTTTTAGGAAACTAAGAGGACTCCAGTGTCAGCTGCAAGTGAGGCATCTGGAGGCTGGAACCCTCACCCCACGTGTGCTGATGAGAAGCATAAACACCGAGGCTGGGTGGGGTCAGCGTCAGGAGTGGGGGAAGACAGACAAGAGTCACACTGGCCAGAGCTGTAGCAGGCGCACCCGTCCCCAACGAGCAGACGCCAGGGCCGGAGTAACTGTCCCGGTCAGAGGAGCACTGTGCAGTGGTCAGTGAGCCCGTCCCCCAGGAAGATAGAACCACCGGACGCGTGCGTGCCTAACAGCTCAGCACCAGGCGCACAGGGCAGAGGCGGACAGGACTCGGGAGAGAAGCAGACAGACCGCCGCCTGGGCCAAAGCACATCCTTCGGTCTTGGACGTCTGGCAGACAGGACCCCAGGGAGGACCTGGGGGCCGACCACTGCCCCTCCGCCCACGCAGCCCCAGGCATGGCACCCCCAGGCATCAGCAGTGGGGCCCCCCTCCTTTTGCTCAACTGGGACACTGGTCAGGACAGAGGGGACGCCTGACCCCATCAGACGTCCCACCCACACGACAGAGCAGAGGCCACACAGTGCGCGTCCTCAGACCACAGCGGAAGGGCACCGGAGGGGACACGCAGCACTGGACGCACACGCCAGCAAATGCAACAGCCGCTCGGCTACAGGAGCAACCGAGAGGAGCAGCCAACACCGAAAGGACGCAGGTTAAAAAGAATAAAAACTGGAGAAGGAACCATGGCCTGAAAACGAGGATATCAACAAAACAAAAAGCTGATTCTCCAAAAAAGTGGATAAACATGAAGAGAACAAAAAACAAGTAAGTAGCTAATAAAAACACCGTCTGAGGTTCAATGATTACAAGCGCAACAGAAAACAAGTAATTTTCTTTGGTGCAAAACCAGGACCTCGCAGACCAGCCACGGTGCTCCCTGTGGAACCAACCACGCCGCCGTGTGTGGAGGTGCAGCCTGGGAGGGGACCGGACAGCACAGCTGCCCATCACTGCGATGTGAACGTAAGTAAACACAGCGAGGAGGACGGGCGTCGCAGACACGGAGTGAGCTGCGCTGCATTGGGGGCAGCAACTCTCTCAGGAAGGGCCAGATGGGCTTTGGGCTTCGAGGCCCACGCAAGGCCGTGGTCCCCCGGGCCTTCTCCTTATTGCCCTTCATGGCGGCAGGAGCCCTTCAGCAGAGCTGAGGGTGGGGCCCCGCTGGCTGCCCTGCCGGGAACCCCGGTCCACAGGTTCACAGGGCGGACACGAAGAGCCGTATGTAAACAGAAACTTCCCACACTGGGTGCTGGAGACACACTCACGACACTGAGGGCACGCAGACCCACGCAGCCCGTCGCCCAGGGCAGCTGCAAGAGCACACGGGAGTGACACGAGTGACGGCGGCCGCAGGGGCCGTGGTGCGGCAGCCAGGGTGCCCGCACTGTGGGCCAGGCTTCAGCCCCTGCTTTGTCACAAGCAACTGCAATGCCAACCTCCCCCCTCGCTCCGCCACCTGCTCGGGTCCCTCACCCCTCCTCACCAGGTCACCTCCTTCCTGCAGTCCCCTCTGCTCCCACCACCGGGACTGGGCTGCGGGGCACACGTGACACCCGCCCCCCCAGCGCCCTGCCCCGTGCTCACCCCGACCATCACAGTCCTGCGTCCCTCGGGCCTCGTCAGAGGACAGGCCTCCCCCACACCTCCCCCAACAGCAGCCCCCGCCACGCGCTGCACCATTACTCAGGGTGGCCTTCTTCCCAGCCTTGGCCACCAACACCGGTCTGCAACTGGGGTGCTCTCACTCCCCACAAAGCCCGTCTCCGAAGGGGTCCCCTAAGCCTGGCACAGCGCCCGGCAGGCGGTGAAGGCGAAGTACCTGCGGAATCAGTCCTGCCATCAGTTAGTCCCCTACCAGACCAGA
Organism: Artibeus jamaicensis; assembly: GCF_021234435.1. Classification (NCBI taxonomy): domain Eukaryota; kingdom Metazoa; phylum Chordata; class Mammalia; order Chiroptera; family Phyllostomidae; genus Artibeus; species Artibeus jamaicensis. The sequence goes on from NW_026522020.1 coordinate 5,247,765, forward strand.
GAGGGCAGGAGCCCGTTTGGGAGGGAAAGGAAGCCCGTCCCAGTACAGGCTGGTGCTGCGAACACCTGACCTCCCCCAATCCATCAGGCGCAGAGCAGGCAATGCCCGGCTCCACGCCGGCCCCCTGCCCGCTGTCCCCAGTGTCCCGGCACTCACAGCATCCGCAGGTGGTGGAAGGTGCGGTCGTCCTGGTTGAGCCACGGCCCTTTGTCATACTTGAGGTACTGGATGTCCTCCACCACCTGGACGGGAGGGTTCTAATGTCAGGGCGAAGCTCCTTGGGAGTTTAAGCGACGCACTGTGACACACGTGGGCAGCAGGAACGCCGCTACGGAGGTCAGGGAGAAAGGCAGTGGCCAGGCAAGGCGGCCTTTGGTGTGGCAGGGGACTGAGGGGTGCCCCTCGAGGCGGGGGCCTTGCCCAGCAGATGCCGGGTAGCAGGCGCCACCCGACAGTCTGGGAGGAAGGAGCAGGTAAGAAGAGGCTGGCCAGGGAGACCAGCACCTGGGACAGGCGAGTGACTCCCCACAGTGACTTCACTCCATGAGCTACAGAAGAATGAGACAGTCAACGCACTTCCCAGAGAGGCACAGGACTCAGGCTCTTAGCCCCAAAGCCGAGGCTGGGCAGCCTGGCCCCGAGGGCCACCTTCAGGTCCCCAGACACCCCCAACTCAGAGAACTCGCCCGAGTTCCGGGGATTTGAAAATATCCAGCTGTGAACTCAGCCAATGGCAGTCTCAGAGCTAAAGTGCATCATCTTCCCCCGCCTCCCAGTGACCTCAGCAAAGACGCAGAAACCGCCGGCAGGTTTCAAACCGGCAGCGCAGACACACAGGGCTTGGAAGGGAGGGAACGGCGTCACCGTGCACAGCAGAAGGACCGGCCGGGACAACTCTTGGCACCTGCTGGCCACGTCTGGAAGGGCCGCCCCACCCAAACCTGCGGCACGGCCCTCGCCCAGACCACAGAGCCTGGCTTTCCTTCTAAGATTCTTGTACTTATTGTTTTTTTTTTTTTTTTTTTTTTTTTAAGAAATTCACACTTAACATGTTACAGAAGATACGGGGTGTTTTGTTTTGTTTTGTTTTGACCAAAATGAATGGTCAACTGCCTCAAGAAATAACCCGTTTTCCTCTACTTTTTCATTATCCTGTAAAATACCGACTTTACCAAACCAAGAACCTCACAAACGTGCAGGTACACACAGGCCGGTACACGTACAGGCGAGCGCACACACCCCTCGTTCCGGACCCCGCTCTGTTCCACCGCCTGCTCACTAACCCACCGCTGCCGCCACGAGCACCCCCGCTGCCGCTGCTGTGGAACACGTTTCCGTGTGGTGGGAGGTGGCGAATGTTTCTGCGGTGCTCTTGAAAAAAACGGGCTTTTTGGCTGCTACTAATTCCAGTGAGACCTAACTCTCTACAGGACGCACCTACGAGCCTGGGGAGTGCTGACGCCTTGACGCACTGACCCCTCCTCGGGGGCTAAGTCAGCTCCCAGCCTCGGCCCTGCCCCACTCAGCGCTGGAGCAGACAGCCTGGCCCGGTGCAACCCTACCACCCTGGGGCTTCAAGGTCACAGACCCGGAGTCCCGTCAAAGAAAACTGCAGCCTCCAACCCAGGGCCTGTGGCACATGGGGGACACCCCTCAGGTTAGCGACCCAGACCTTCCCAGACCTGTGGGAAGGGGACTGACCATCTGACTTGCAAGACCCTCACACACGAGTCGAACTTAATGGCCACAAACTGTTCAGCCATTTTCTTACCTTTTCTGCGTCTTGGGCTTCCCTCCCACTATACTGCAGAACTTCAGATTTCTCACTGTGAGGAAAGAGGAAAGTCCACGTAAGCTTTCTGAGCTTCCGTCACTGCACAAATGACACTCGGACATGAGGTCGCCTGCTACCAATCCTGACACATCACCCCCTGCCCTGGTCAGGAGGACAAGGTGTGAGCAGGAATGTGCCCATGACTGGACCGTAAGCCAGTGGATCTGCCCCTGGCTTCCCCGATGCCCGCAGCCCATGGGCACAACAAACCAGAATGGCTGCATCTGCAGGGGCCGGGCAGATGTCTCTGTGATGTGCGTACGGACTGAGGCCCGAGCGGCGGCAGACACACCCAGAGCACTCGGGCTGCCAGAACCCGCATTTCAGAGAGGAATGGAACCTAGCTGTTTTGATCAAACTGGGCCACAAGACAGCAACTCCTTCCCTTAGTCCTCAGAGAAGGGGCACTGAGAAATCACAGGGGGGCCCCCAAAAGAAGGGGACAGAAGATGCCACTCCCACACTCGTGCCCACTTCCTCTTCACACTTACAGGCCCGGTCACCCTGCCAGGCTGGTGTGTCTGTGCCTTAGGAGATGAAGGAGGCTGCGGGCCACCACCTTGGGACCAACCAGACGGAGACCAGAGGCCACTCCAAGGCCAGAGGCTGGCGAGGCCGCCCAGAGCAGGCCGCTGCAGTGCCAAGCCCTGCAGAACCGCTGGACCCCGCTCCTGACAGGGGCAGCAGAGTGTCCCAGGGACACCCCGACATGACATCATCCCATCCGGGTCTCCGGACCAGAGCGCCTGCCTAGTCAGGACAGGCACCCCCAGAGGAAACACCAGGAAGGTATAAGGTGGACTCGACCTGGACCCCGTGAGTGACCGGGTACCACAGGGCAGACATCGCCGTCTCTGCGAGCCACGGGCCTCCAACGGTGGCTGTGCCCGGAGCTGCTCCGCCTCCTGCCAGGAGGCTCTGCTGTCAGGACTAGGCGAGGCACTCACACGTGTGCACGTGTAACACGGCCTGCACGGCCACCCACACTCCCTCCCTGCCCGCACCTCCTGCCCAGGCCCAGTCTGCTCTCGGTTGAAGCCCACACCACCCAGCGGACGGCACTCTCCGGGTTCTCGAGAACCACTTGAATGGTAGGTCACTGGGATACAATCTCATTTCAATAAAGAACGAAGGAAGATGGGAAAGACTTCATTTCGGGGTCCCCAGGGCCTGCGCCCCTGCCCCGTCAGTGTGCACGTTCGGTTGCCACGAAAGGTAAACACATGTGGGTTCTCTGGTGCTGAAACCCTGGTGCAATGTGGCTTCTAGCACCGGAACGTGGTAACAAGACAAAAAAAACCACCGACAAAAATACGCAAACCAACCAACCAAAACCCCACCACTCAGCACTGGAACACCCGCCGTGGCTCCTGCTTATGGAGAGCGGGCCAGAGCGCCCAGTGGCAAGTCGGGCAGCTCCCTGCACGGGGGGCCATGCCGTCCACTGGGCTCACCTCATCTCGGGAAGGAAGGTCTTCTTGTAGGCGTCCTCGATGTCCTGCAGGTAGGCGGAGCTGATCTTCATCTCGTGGGGCTACACAGAGCGGGAGGAAGGGGTGAGTCACGTGGCCTGCCTTACAGGTGTGCAAAGCAGCAAAGCCACCACAGACAGTGTGTCCTTCGGACACCTCCACACCACACGTGCTGGGTGCTGTCGGGGTCTGGGGGCATCAGAAGGGACCTCGGGACCACGCAGGATTTCTCCAACTTGGCCCGTGTCAGAAAGCAGGTCCTCCCTCCCCCAGAAAACGTGCCTTGGAGGAGCAGCGTCTCCCAACAGGAAGTGGTCAAAGGGCCAGGGCCCTCATTAGTGACTCCCCGAGTCCCCATCACGCCTGCACAGCAGCACCACCTGACCCAGTCTCAGCCATGACCACAGCAGTGACTGCAGTGTATGGAGGTGACCGCTGCACCGTTCCAGAGTCAGGGGTCAGGGCGGACAGCCGGGGGAGAGGAGGACTCACATCAGACAGAGGGGAGGGGCACCAGAGGCTGGTGCTGATTCACGGGAGAACAAGAGGCACGGACCCCTCACTAGAGGGCAAATGGTCGTGGCCAAGGGCAGCACTGTCAGCAGACGGGCCAGTCCTGCAGGACGGGCCAGGGGACACAAGCACGGGGGACGGAGAGCCCTGGGGAGAGCAGGACTGGCGCAGGCCCCCCGCTGCGGATGCGGCTGTGAGGTGCTGGCCCGGGTGCGGCGGGACAAGGCAGTCCCGGGAAGAGCCAGGTCCCGGGAAGAGCCTGACTCACGTCTCCTTTCTTCTGGATCTGACTCTGGATCTCCGGAACGGGCACGTCGACGTAGACCGCCACGTGGGGAGGCAGGAACTGGCAGATGGTCACCTTCTTCACCTCGTTGTAGTGGTCCACACCTAGCCCACACGAGAGAGGCTCCGTCGCCTGCCAGTCCACCCCAGGCTCCTCCCCCGCACACAAGAGCAAGGGCACGCGCAGTTCTCAGAGCCAGGCGCCTGCTGCTCTGCCACCCACACCCGGAGCAGGGGTCGGTGCAGCTGCACTCCTGCCCGCAGTGGCCTGGCGGGCGCCCCAGCACACACATCACACACAGTGCCTGCCACCCGTCCCCGGGGACACGGGCCTGGAGGGGTCATGCCGCTTTCTCTGAAGAAAGGGGAGTAGTGGGCTTCCGACCCGCCTTTGAGGGCCTTAAAATTTGTAAGTGTGTCTTGGATGCACTTAAGGGCCTCCGGTCCCTCCCAGGCAAGGGGGGTCCACACGAGCGTCCCTGGAATGGGAAGGCATCGCCCGCCTCCTGTTCAGCATTTGTTTCCCCGTCGTAGTGACAGACGATCCCCAGGGAGGGAGCCCGTTCTGTGACCCTCATCCCTCAGAGAACACAACCATGAGTGCGTCACCACCCTCCCAACTGCAGTGAGTTAGACCAACTCCTGCAGCTACGCAGAATGGCTGCTTCTGTCACGATCCCAGAGAGCACGCCACGCAGACGACGCCAGAAAGGGCCGTGGCACTCAGGACATACCCGCTGCTGCGGACAAGGCCACACCGGGCGTCCCGGGCACAGAGGCCCCTGAGAGCACACTGTGGGGCGCTGGGATGCAACCACCGCCCTCGCCCACACCGGAGCACGGCCAACAAAGCAGGGTCTGCAGTGTCGTGAGGAGGAAACTTCCCGAAGCGACAAACTTGGGTGATGGTGCTCAGACCCACAGAAAGGGAACTGTCTCAGCACCTGCACACCGCTTAGTGGGTGTGCACCGGACACCTGCGTGCTGGCAGCGGGGCTGGCCCGTGGTGGGACTCACACTGCTTCCGGATGAAGCCCTGCTTGTACATGGCCTCCATGAACACGAAGTCACTGTAGATGGAGCGCTCCAGCACGACCCCCTGCCCTGTGGGAGGGGCAGAACAGGAAGTTGGACAAGACAAGGGAAGCGCTGGGAGCAGCCCCTCATCCATCTGCGGAGGGGAGGAGCCCAGGCGTCTGCAATCCCAGACGGCCTGGGACGGACACAGGTGCGCTTCCGGTGGGGCCGCCCTCACCGCAGCGCCACCTCTCTGGCTGGGGCAACAGCACACCCCGCTCCCTCCCACCAGCGGCAGCCCTGGCGTCACTGATAGGAAAAGGGTCTCCATTCCCAGCCCCTGGTTTCCCGTCTCGGTGCCCACCGCATCCCAGCACCTGCCCCAGCTGCTCACACATGAGGCTTGCCCTTGGCTTTCTCCCCACCCCAGCATCGTCCAAAGGCTAACTCCCAGCCCGGGGTGTGGTGCTGGCTTCCAGTGCCCTTGGACCTGGGGGACAGCCCTCTTTCCGCCTGCCCCCTGGCCCATCCTGGAGGCTGGGACTCCACCCCCACCCCGTCATTTGGAGGCTCTTTGTTCCTCCAATGCGTGGACACAGGCGCCACAGGAACCCAGTGCTACCCGTGAGTCTCACTGCAGGACCCGAGACGGGACAGCGTGAAGTCGTGTTATGCTGAGCAACAATCACATGGTTCCTGGGGAGTCACAGCCTCACGGAGGAGGACGCTTGCCCAGCAGGCTCCCTAAGGAGCAGCTCACTGGGGGCAACCGGCAGTGGCTGAGCTCCAGAGCAGCGTTCAGGTGCAGACCCCACACCTGCCACCTGCCCTGGAAACCCACCCGTGCTCAGCAGGTGCTCCAGGGCGTCCGAGTACTGCAGGAGGCGGTTGGCGTACAGCCAGGACTGCAGGCGGTAACTGTTGCCATCGTTACTTCTGGGATTGTCGTAGAACTTCTCCAAGCTGCAGTTGCCAGAGAGTTCCAGGTCCAGGAGCCGGCCGTCCCCCGTGGTGCTGTCCACATAGTGCACCCCCGCCTCGGGGAAGTGCTTCATGCCTGCGGGGTGGCAGGGCCCCATGAGAGGAGAGGCAGACCTGCCCCAACCCCACGAGTCACATGCACTACCAGGAACTGAGCCACCAGGAATGCCTGCGTGGGGCTGGCTGGGGACAGTGACCCACAGGCCTGTGTTCACAGGGCTCCAGGGACCACAAAGACACTGAGGACACATCTAAAACGGGCAGGAGTCAAGCATGTCCGCTCCTGAGCTGCACTGTCCAAGCTCCTCCCACCGTTGCGGGAGCCCCGAGTACAGGCGGGTAAGTGCCGGCCCAGCACCCCAAGGAGGGCAAACACTGGCCCCGGAGCAGGACACGAGCTGGCACGGGCTCTGCTCCAAGCAGCCGCATGACGCCAGCTCCACGTGGAGCGCACCTTCCTGTGGGGATGGCGCCCGTGCCCGTGTCAGCAGTGGACACGAAGCTCAGGCATGAGAGCCTGGGCCGCGCTCCACGTCCACGACCAAGCCGACCACAGCTCCCATCAGACCAAGGGTGGCGAGGGCTTTCTAATTCTCCAAGTATAAATGATCAGTAGCAGCTTTTTGACACATATTTTTAAAACCTAAGATACCGACCTTAGCCCAGCTCTACCCAGTCCCGCTCTACACAACCCAGACCTGGCGTGAAGTGCACACTGGCCCACAGAGGCCCCCGTGCGCCCGAGGACGCGTGGCCGCTCTGCGTGGCACAGGCGTACCTAGCTTCTCTGCGATCGCTTTCGCGACCTTGCTCTTCCCAGAGCATATGTTGCCGTCGACCGTTATCACTTTGCTGGATTCCGTCAGCTTTTTGGTTGTTCTCTCGCCGAGCACAAACGCCAGTGGGCCGTACTGCCGTGGGCACTGCACACCCGTGTGGATTCCTGCCTGAGACACGACAGCGCAGCGTGAGCGTGTGGGCCACCACAGGCGGCGGCAGCTACTAGGCCTACTGGTGTGTTACTTGCTGATTTAATCACAAGTCTCCCCGCCCACCCCCAAGGTGAGCTTGTAAGGACACGGGAGGGTCACTGCTGAGTCTTCGGGCCTGGAACAGGTGACCCCATTCCTCCAACTCCGCCGGCACTCACGGCACCCTGGCAACCCCAGCCTCACGTCTCCCTGGGCACGTCACCTCCTGACCCCCCGTGGATCCCCACGTGTCCCCGCCTCTCACCAACAGTGCAGACACCAGCCTCCCCTCCTGACTCCAACGTCCATAATCTACTCGCACAAAAGCCACAACCGTCCCCCCAACACAGGCATCGAAAGGCAAAAGTTGAGAAAACTGCAATACAGAGAGAGCTACCTGGCTCAGTAACAAATGGACGGGAAGGCTGGCTTCCTTCCTCTCAGTGTTGAAAACAGCTGACAGCCCTACAAGACCCGCTCAACCACACTGCACAAAGCAAAGAGAAATCACAAGCAGCACACACTTTTTCCCGTATCAAACTGAGAAATACTTTTCTTTTCAAATGATGGCGTGCAGCTCGGGGGTGAGACTGAGCCTCCAAAACTTCTGGTGGCGGTGTGGCCGCCACCCTGGGAACAGGGTGTCCACCCAAAGGAACAGGCAGGGGTCTGTGCGAAGACTGAGCTACCGACGTGCTCAGCGAAATCCAGTTACAAGTTATGGTATCAGAAATAAAAAACCTTCACGTCCAACCACAGAGAAGTTAAGAACTCAAGGTAAATCCATGTGATGGAATACCAAGTACTGACAAAAATAAAAGTTTTTTTTTATGAAATAAAAATAACCTAAGAGAATATAAAACACTAACAAGACTTTTTTCAGTCTTGATGTGCTTGCTTTACTGTATTGTTTACTGAAGAGTGAAAAAAACAGGTCACAAAAGTGAATGCAAAGACAATGATGGAATTAAAACGGGAAGCAGACCTGCAGCTGTCAGGAGAAGAGATGCAGAATAAGCCCGTGAACGTGCGCTTGCCGTCATCTGTGACTAGGGAATGTGAGCAAAAACTGAAGACTTCCCTCCTCACCCCTGAATGGCTACAAGCCCAGTAACGGCCAACACCGCGTGCGGTGAGGACTCGGTGCAACAGGTGTGCCAGTCACTGCAGGGCACAAGGGGACAGTCACCCTGGAAGGTGGCTCTGCGGTTTCTTATAAAACCAAACTAGTTCTTTCCATGCGACCCAGCACTTCCCACAAAGAAGCCTGCACCCACGTGCCTACAGCAGCCTTACTCATAGTCTCCAGGGACTGAAAGCGGCTGAACAGGTGAACAGTGGCCTATCACAGCAATGAAGAGAAGTCACCCAGCCACAAAAAGACAGGGGCGTATTTAAATTTATGTCTCCACGTATCAAGAGACAGTATGAAAAAAGCAACATATTGTAGGACTCCAATTCTATGACGTCCTAGCAAAGGCAAACCTAGAGAGACGGCAGAGATGAGGGGACGCCAGGATTATGGGAGAAGACGACTCGCTGAAGCGTGGGGACCGCTGAGGGCAGGGAGACTTCTCTGCGGGATACTGAGTGGTGGGCACGGCACACCATGCACTCGTCAAAGCCACACTACAGCACAACCTGCGAACCTCGGTGTGTACGAATTTAAGAAAACCCTTTTGGGAAGAGACATGCCAGGATGGAGTGCAGAACGTGACAAAACCAAACGAATCACAAATGTACGGAACCACGTCGCTGCAGGGCGCGGGAAGAGGCGCTGAGCCTGGGAACCAGTGGAGTCGCAAAACTGAAGGGACGCGGAACCGTGGTCTCTCAGATAAAGGCGTTTCTCACGGGGGCGGAGGCCGCCAGTTCCGGTACCGCTATGCGCGCACCCGAGACTTAAGCAATTAAGCAAACGGACAGCAAATGGCTAGAGCCAGGTTCTGCGCGGCCCGCACCGGCCCGGCGAGGGGGTCTGCCGGCCGGCCTCCCACACCGGGGCACCCCAGCGGCCGGTTCGCTCCGTGCCCTGGCCTCTGTGTGAAGCCGAAACTAAGAGGCCGGGAGAAGCTCGCGGCCCCCTGAGGTCTGCCCGGGACTCGGCCCCCGGACAAGGCCTTCCCTCCAGACAGTGACCCTGAGAGCCGCCGCCCCCTGGTCCGGGGACCCGGGAAAGGGCGGCGCCGCGAAGACAGGCCGGACCCCGCCCGCCGCCTCACCAAGCGCTGGGGCCCCGCCGCGAGGCCCTGCGCGGACGCGGGCACCAGTCTCAGCAGCCTCAAGGCCATAGCTCCGCCGTAGCCACCGGCTCAAGGACCCGAGGGGACGCGGTCGCGCCCGGGTCCTCTCTTGCTGCCGGCGCGCCTGTGTGACGTCACGGCCAGGGTGCCCGCGCGGCGCCAGTCGGGGGCTTTAGCGGGGCGGCGGGCGCAGGCGCAGAGAGCGGGGCGGGGCGGAGGCTTTCCGGGGCCTGGTCCGTGCGGGTCTTCTCCTTTCCCTTCTGGCCAGCTCCTGCTCCGCCCTCCCCGATACCCAGGGGGCGCCCGGCGTCGCCTCCGCCAAAGTGTCTGTAGCGCGAAGACCGTCGCGGCTGGGACGGCGGGCCGGGGCGGGGCCCGGGGTGAAGGGAGGCCCGAGCCCGGTGCTCGGGCCGCAGAGGAGGAGGGGCTCAGGGCCGACCCGAGACCGTGTCCTTGAAGGTTTCGCTGACATCAGAAGTCCTGCTTGTCCAAAATAGGGGTGGGTGCCCCCTGACTTAGGGTGGCGTTTACAGCCCGGTCATGTCAAAAACGCATTTAACACACCCGACCTGCTGGACGTGAGGCGCGCGCTCAGAGCACAGTGCACCGTCCTGCGTGGTGGAGCCCAGCGTCCCAAATGTCGGCTACGGCGCGTGCCTGGCCTGGGAAAGATCCGAATTCCAAGCCCAGCTTCTGCTGAGTTCCCAGCGCTCACACACCGCAGCCGCAGCGAGGGTGGGCCGCTGCACTGACTCGGAAGGGTCCTTGGAGTTCTGCGACTGGGGAGTACCTTGGTGGTGACAGGCTACCCGCCCTAAACGAACAGAGGGGTGTGTCTTGTCCTCAGACCTGTAAAGAAGACACGTTATCTCCAAAGTCGCCTGCAGATCCATTCAATCTAAATAATCCTACTCATTCTTCTTTTATTGAAGTTGACAAGCTGATTCTAAAATGCATACATACCCCACCTTGCTTGGGAAGGGCTGAAATAAGGCGATGGCGAGGACAAAGAACAGTGAGGGAGGACTTAGTACCAGATACTAAGATACACAAAAGGCTGCAGGGACGACAGCGACGTGGCATCGCTGCACGAGTGCAGACAAATGGGGCGGAACAGGAGGTGGCTGGCCGGCCGGCCGTTGGCTATGAAAAGGAGGGCACTGCAGAGGGGAAACCGGGTCTCCCAGTCATTGGTGGGCGCTGGTCAACTTGATATCCACAGAGACAATAATGAATTTTAACCAGAATTTCGTGCCAAAAATAAAAATCAATGTCAGATTGATTGTAAAGCTACACAATCAATAGATAGAAAGAGGAAATGTTCACAACCTTGGTTTAGGCAAACGTTTCTTAAATGGAAGGTAAAAAACCAAAGGGGGAAAGCAGACGAGTTGGCTATCAAGACAAAGAGCTTCTTTTCATCAAAAGACACCATCGAGAGCAAAAAGGCCCAGAAACTGTTGGTTTTTTTTTACAGTAAATAGGGCAAACAAAGGGCACATGTTCAGAATGTACAAGAACTCCTGCATCTTAAAAAGGAAAAAAAATGACTCAATAGAAAAATAGGAAAAAGACTTTGTTGAACTGGCATGTCGGAAAGGGCTCCGCCACAGGGATGAACCAGTAAACGACACAAAGGTGCCATTTAAAGTCACAGCAAGGCACCGTCACCACCCAGAAGAATGGTGGACCTGGAAAATGCAGCGCCGAGTGCCAGGGAGGGTTTGGGGCCACTGCTGGCAGGTGGAGACTGGCCCACCCACTGTGGGAACTGGCTTTGTAGTTTGGGTGTACAAGTCTGCTCTCCACTTACCAACTTCAGATGAAGGTGTCCCTCCCCTCCCCACCCAGTCCACGGGACTCAGGGCAAGTGACCTGTTCCTGGTGCTCAGGAAGAGGATCGATTGATCTGTGCCTCTAAGGTAAGTGTGGTCTCCACGTCCATCTGCTCTAATAGATCCATAGGATTGCAGGGTTAGGGACACTGCTCACGGCTTTGTCCTTGAAACAGTTCACGTTCTCACGTGCTCGTGGGAAGACGGTATTCTTTATTAGTGGGGAGGTGCCCCTCCGTGAATGGTCTCCTCAATTCATTTTTCCTTCAGGTAGGCACTTTTTAGTGTCCTGTTTAAGAACCATGTGCCTTCTCAAGTGTCACAAAGGTGTCCCCTGTCCTGTCCCAGCAGCCACCCGCATTTCCCTCGTGGCACCACCTCCCACGCACTCCTTACCCTGGAGCACCGTTTGTGTTCCGCTGGCGTGTCGTTGATGTCAGCCTGAATGCCTCCACCACCGAGACACCCGGTTGCCCAGGGTGCTGGTCCGAGCTGGGAGCCGCAGCCTCAGTCCACAGCCTGCACCTATAGTGCGGACGCGTGCACTGACCAGCAGTGCCCGCGGAGTTATGGATGATGAAGAAATATTCACACAACTACCAACTCCTGTGGAGAAAAGGGGCAGGCCACTCTCTAGGGGAGAGCGCCGCACACCCTCACTAGACAGGCTTTTATTGGTTTCTTTGCACAGGAGTTCAGGTACAACTTATTAATCGTTGTCAGGCAGTAAACAGTAGATAGCATACAAAGAACCATTAGGGCTTCTCCTAAGTCAGGGTCTATCAGCTAAAAGGCTACAAGACTTTGGGAAAATAAACTCATTTTCTGCCTGGCCCTTTATCATTTAACTAGAAGCACTCTTAGCAAAGCAGGCTTCACAGGACTGTTAGGAATTCTTTCCTATACCAGATCACCCCGGATCCTGCCCTAGCCAGGCAAAGGGCTGCACCGCCTTCCCCATCACAGGTTTTCAGGCTTAAGTGTATTAGAGCCAGAAAGCGCTTCTCCCAGAAGACATGGGGACTGGGCTATGTCAGAATAGCCAGGGGGGGGGAGGGGAGGGCCGAGGGTCCATCACTCCCTCTTTGTTGCAGGCCCCCGAGTCCTTCCATCATGGCCTCCCAAGTGACCGTGTCTGGCCTAGGTTGCCCCTCCTCTGAGGAGTCTCACCCGTCTCTATCTGACCCTGCACTGGGGGCGGGGAGGGGAGTAAGTAGAGGCGGCGTTTGCTACCAGAAACAAGCTTTGTCTCCTGCGAGTCGAATTCCGGAGGCTGCTCACTCAGCCTTATCTGTGGAAGGCAGTTAGTTCCTGAAACCAGGCAGAGCGGTTCCCAACAGGTGGGGTCGCCAGAGGGCCAGGGGCCATCTTGGGTCACGCTGCCCAGAGAGGATGAAGGCACCCTCCACCCCAGCCACCCGAGGAACCCCAGCACGAAGAGTCAGGACTACAGCTTATGGCCACTGAAGCATTGTCGCTGCTTCCTGCAGCCCTGGCCCCAGGACCACCGACCAGGTGGGGAAAACATGATGAGGCCCACTCTTCCCCAGCCCCTCTCCCCAAGACCCCCGGCAGAGAAGAGTCTATCAAGCAGGGACCCTCCCCAACTGCCCTCAGTGAGCAGGATCGTGAAGGCATGTAGGCCAGCCCTCAGCACCTGCCCTTATCCGCCGCCACTGCAAACAGGTGTTTCAGCCACCTGTTCCGATTTTCCATCGACGCTCTGCTCTGGGGATGAGAGGCAACGGGACTCGTCCATTCAACGTGGTGTCCTTGTGCCTGCGGTTGGACACCGTGGGCTGCAGAGTGAGTGCCCTGCTCTGAACAACCACAGCTGTGGTCCAGATCAGTGCCGAGTCTTCTTCCCAGGCCTCTCGTGGTGTTTTGAGCATTTCCCTCCACCATGGGGTGCCCCCACGGCTGGCCCGGAGTCGGCGGCAGGACCCCTCTGTAGCCTCCGGGGTGGCCTGCAGCCGTCCGACCTGGTCGCCCCGTGCTGTTTCCCACCACCTTCCCGTCGTGGAAGGGGCTCTTCTGAGGGCCATCACCACGTGTCCCTGCAGTGCGCCCCAAACTCCCCGAGTGACTCCCGTAGGGCCGTGCCCCATAACGGCATCCCCTTGAGTCTGGTTTTCCTGCGCTCACCTGCCCGGTCCCCAGGCTGGGCCACCAGCCACGGCCCGTGAGTGAGCGAGCAGGTCCTGTTTTGCTGTTTAGTTCTTGCAGCACCGTGAGGAAACCAGCACGCCCTCAGCCCCCTGAGCTGGTCTTTCCTCCCTCAGTCAGTCAGGGCTTCCCACCAGTTGGTTAGGGGGAGGCTGAGCTCCCAAACCTTGAACCACCTTGAACTGTGAACCGTGATCTTGAACCCTGAACCATGATCTCGTCGGTCAGGTGGTGCCGAGGTCAGCCGTGGAGGGTGAGCACCCCCTGCTGAGGGCTCCCGGCTAAGCCATTTCCGCTCCATCATGGAGCCTTCCGGGCGCTGTTCCCCTTGTCAGACCGGCTCTCCAATGTCACCCAAGGCCTCATGAGTATTTTGGGTTTCAAGATGACTTTCTGTTCTCAGTCTTAGGGGCACTTTCAGTCAATTCCCAAGAACAAACTAGCAGTTGTCTTTCAAATGGTGAATACCACGTCCCTGGGTCTGGAAACGTTCTGGTCCCAAATCCCCACGTTTGCCACCAGGTGGCACTCTCGGGCTGCAGCCCAGAGCCAGTCTCACGGCCGGGCCAGGCCAGGGCCCAGGGCTTCTGCAGAGCTGCCGTGTCCTGCGGTTCTGACACAGCCTCCTGTCGGTCAGGCCCCGGCTCACACTTGGCCTTCTCTCAGGATGGGTAGCAGCTGGCCATGTTCCCAGATGTGGAACATACATCCCCCCACAGCCAGACCACCCAGCCACATGCAGTTCCCTCCCTATTCCAGGGAGAGGCGGCTGCCTGTGGGATGCCCAGGGCGGCTGCGGCCAGGGTCATCCCTGAGAACGGCACCATGCGGGTGGCCCTCGGACCTGCTGGTCTGCGGAGCAGCCTCTGTCGGTCCCGAGTACTGGTGCAGCCCCAGTGACTTCACCTCTGTACGGGCCTCCACACACTGTGGGGTGACAGTCCCAGACAGGGGCACAGCGACGTGCCCTCCAGGGCCCGCTGCAGGACACGGCCACCTCCTCTCCTGTGCCAGTGCCCACTGGCCACGCCCAGGGCCCATCCTGGTCTGACCCTTCCGTCCTGGCCGCCGCTGCACGAGGCAGGCGTCGTGGTAGGGGCCGCACTGTGTCCCCCAAAGGCCTTGTTGAAACCCGACCCCCCTGTGACTGACTGCGTGGGGAGATGGGACCTTTGAGGAGGAAATCAGGGCTGAATGATGTGATGCAGGTAGGGTCCTCCTTTAAAGGGACAGGTGTCCTTCGAAGAGGAAGAGGAGACACCAGGAGCCACCTGCACAGACAAAAGGCCATCTGCAGAGGGAGCCTCGGAGGGAGGTCTCGGCGGGAACCAGGCCTGCCGGCGCCAAGTCCTGGGACGTCCCGCCTCCGTCTGAGACACAGCTCTCCTCTGTGCAGGCCACCACGTCCGGGGCTCTAGGACGGCGGCCCCAGCTGACTCAGACGCTTTGCTTTGAAATGAGTGCCGACGGACAACATGGGTGCAGGTAAACACACAGACCTTGAACCCTCAGTTCAGTGAGAGCTGACAGTTAACAGTTAAATGCAACCATGTAACCGGCCCACACTTCCAGCCCCCCCTCCCCAGCCCACCTCTGCTAACCCTGAGGCACCTCTCTGAGCCGCACCCCCGGGCAGGCCTCGTCCGCACTGGGACGCCCTGCAAACGGCCACGACCCGGCCTCTGTCCGGGTCCTCCTGTCAGCACCGCGGCCAAGAGGTGCCCCCGCCCTGGGCCGACACCTTCAGTCTGCTGCTGCACGGCCCCTCCGGGGCACTTTTTGCTGAATAGAAGTTGTCCCTCTTTTCTTTTCTTTTAAAGATTTTTATTTATCTTTAGACAGAGGGGAAGGGAGGGAGAAAGAGAGGGAGAGAAACGTCAATGTTTGGCTGCCTCTTGAACACCCCCTACGGGGGACCTGGCCTACTACCCAGGCAGGTGCCCTGACCGGGAATCGAATCGGCGGTCCTTTGGTTTGCAGGCTGGCACTCCGTCCACTGAGCTGCACCAGCCAGGGTGGTTCCTCTTTTCTCACACTAAGTGTAACTTTCCTTTGTGTGGATGGAAACAGAGGCAGGAAGTTCAATAACTTTCTCTGGGCCACCCATCAGGGGGCAGAACTGCGACCTGGGTCCTGCTACGGGCAAAGCCCCGCTCTGCCCGTCCTGGGTCCAGTGTTTGCTCACCCGCAAACTGAGGGCCCCCACCCCGGGACCGTTCTCCGGACATGATGCTGAACACGAAAGCAGCCGTCGAGGCGCAGATCTACGGGATCAGCAGCATCAGCAGCACGACGCTCGGTAAAGAAAAGGTACAGCCAACTGCTCCGAACGTCGCTGCCTCGGCAGGTTTAGCGGTTTCCTGTCTCAGCAGAAGGCCCAGCAGGTTATTGCAACAGTTTCGTAACTGCACTGGGCACAGCGGGACAGGAGCGAGCCTTCCAAGTGACAGGATAAATTAAGTCTCAGCAAAATAAAGGTTTAAGTTGATTCAAAAGGAAAAAAGAAAAACAAACAACCGAACCCACAGCACCGTCCAAGGACGGCAGCGGGGACAAGCCGTCCTGTGTCCCCACACGGGTCCCTGCCTGTGGGAAGCTTCCAGCTGCCCCCCCGCCAGCGACTGGAACCGTGCACACTCCCTGGCAGCGCCAGGACGCCGGTGCGTCCTCGCCAGGCAGAAATCTTGGTGCCGCAGGCAGACGCCCAGCTGAGGCGGCGCCCTGTCTGGAAGCGCCAGCTCACCGTCCTCAGGCAAACTCTCGCCCCACAGGTCCTGGGGGGCAGTTTCTCCAAGTCTGGGGACTCGGCTGTGAAACCAGCCCCTCCTCAGAGCTCATGTGAGTGAGCGGCCCTTGGCCTTGAAGGCCAGGCCTTCCTTCTCTGCTCCAGCTGCAAACCAGGATCCAAAGAAAATGGCATGGGACCCAGCTGGGGGCAGACCCAGAGACAGGGAGAACATCCAGCTCGCACCCCAGCACCCCTCACACTCCCGGGGACCCCCTCGGCCACCCCGCTCCGCCCCAGAGGGACAGCCATCCACTGGCTGTCTCGAGTCACGGGGCACTCACCACCACACAGTGCTGATAAAGCCGGTAGCCCCACACTTTCCCATGGCGCATTCTGTGACCTGGGGCTGACAGTTACTGACACACGGGCCCTAAGAGCCCTCTGAGTGGGGCGGGGAGCACCCTGCGCTGACCAGAAGGAGGTGTCGGCATGACGCAGGGAGACGAGGTTCAAACGCTCGCAGTTTCCGCGAGCCTGTCCCCGGGGGTGTGGGGTGCACACAGGCCGAGCAGGGACTCGGCCCCTTCACCCCGCAGAGGCCTGGACTCGGAGCCTGTTGCGGGCCCCTGAGGGACAAAGGGCTTTTATCCGGGCGCTTTCCCAACACTCCCCCATCCTGGCTCCAGGCAGCATTCACAGCAGCGGGAGTTCTACAGTCGGCAACACTGCCCTTTCTAGTGTGACTTGCCTGGGAGGTGCCCTAGGCCAGTGACTGTCCCTGGGAGAACTCAGAGGCCGGTGCCCCCGCTGGCAGGCCCCTGAGCCCTGGCCCCCTCCTGCCGGCCCACAAAGCGCTGCCGAGGGGAGGGGCCTGCGAGGGGCCCGCGCCTGCCCAGGACAGACCGGTGGGAGGGCAGGAAAAGCACAGGCCCCTTCACAGGCCTCGACGGATGAGCTCAAAGGGGCTGGAACACCAAAACCGTCACTACCCGCTGCCCCTAAACCCTGCCGACCCCTGTGGTTTAGGAACCCCCCCCCCCCCCCCCCGCCGACGTTCACTGCTGGGAGCCTGTGGCTGAGCAGGGGCCCAAGACCAGTGAGGCTCGAAGAAAATACTGCCGGTAACCCTCACAGCCTTCGAGGGGAGCCATCCGCTCAGAGGAGGCCCCTCCGTGGCCCTGAGAGGCTAACGGTGCTGCCACCCTCTGGGCCAGAAGCCTGGCTGCTGCTGATTGGCAGGTGTGGGAGCGACAGAGCGGGCCAATCAGAGGCCTTCCCAAGTGTGTGCCCACCCCCTGAAGGGAAGACACCGAGGCAGGGGCCTGCTTCTCTCCCAGCGGTGGTGTCTGCCCCCTACCCGGCCCCTCTGACGCCCCACAGCCTGGCCGACAGCTGAGCCTGAGACAGGCAGGTCTACGCAGTGACAGTTTAGTCTGAGCAGACAAAAGCGTCCCTGCCAATGGCTACAGTTTCGCTAAAGGACTGGGCACAGACAGACAGCCAGTAAAGCTGCCGTGTCCTGAGGGAGTCATGGTGCCCGGCGATAGCCAGGTCCTAGAGATGAGGGACAGTCGTTCTCCCAGTCTCAGGGCATCAAGGGCACTGCCAGGGCTCTGTCAAGGCCAAGGGAGGCCTAGGGCTCGAACATGTCTAAACACATGCAGGACACACACACGTGTCTCCAGCCCGAAGGTCAGCAGGGCAGCTGCGGGGTCCTGGCGCCTCCATCTGGAGAGAACACGCCCACTCTTGGGGCCACAGGGTGACTGCATCAGCCCCCCTTCTTCACCTCCACCACCCCTCCCTGCTGAAGCCAACGAGCTGGGCACTAGGGGGCCCAAGGGACTGAGAGCCTCGTCTACCAGTGAGGAAACCGAGGCACAAGCAGGGAGGGAGTTGACCTGGCCAGACCTCACAGGGACTAAGGGGGTCCCGGGCTGGCCCATGGACTTGGGTAACCCTCCTGACAGCGAGCGTAGGCAGGACAGCGAGTTCTGACCCATGCGCCGCAGAACCTTTCACACGCAAGAGCCTGACTCATCGGTCGGGGGCGCTGGCCTCTCTCCCCTGAATCACTGGATAAGAAAATGACAAGAGCCGACACAGAACTGTCTGGTGTGAATGAGGGAAAACTATAGCTTTTTTCTGCCAAGTCAGCAAAAAACACATTTAGTGCTGTGTCACCAGTCTCGCAGTCTGTGAGCCTCAAGGAAGACACTGGGCTCGCTGCGGTGGGGTGACCGGCAGTCACCCGAGGACACACCTGGACACCCACATGCCCTCCTAGGCCTATTGTGGGGACGCACTTAGGAGCTGTAAGAACTGCTTGTGCACCCCCCTCAAACACAGCACTGGACACCGCTCTGCGACACCGGACTGTGGGCGCTGAGCCCAACGGAGAGGCGGCCCCACTGCCAGCCCAGGGCCCGGAGCGCTCTGCGCGAAGGGTCTTCTGACACAGCTGCCCACATGTCTCCGAGCTGGGTCTTTCCCAGAATGCAGCCCTCCTCTTGGCGCTGAACCAGGCCGTAGCCCTAGGGACAGGGCCCGGGCCCAGCCAGACTCAGAAAGGCTGCCCTGGTCAGCCGGGAACACGGCTCCCTCCCAGCGAGGCCACCGGGGGGCGCCGCCCACCCAGCTGAGGCTCTGCTCCCCCCACCCCCACCCCCACCCCCAGGGCACAGGGCTTCCGGGGTGAAGACTCGTCTTCACTGGAGACGGATCCGAAAGAGCGACCTCAATTTTGACAGCCACTCCGAACTGCTGAGCCGGGCCAACGCAGAACTGAAAAAAGCCCCCAACCAACCTTAGACCTGAATCCCTTTGGACGTCACACTGACTGTCGTCGTGGACCGCCCCCCCCCCCAGCTCCCCACAAGGAAGGCAACTTTCCACTGAGACCCCCCAGCCCTGCTTCATTGGGCTTCAGGTCTGGGCACAGCAGCTGCTCTGGCGGGAAGGCAGCAGCACAGGGTCCTGCTCTGTGGGGAACGAGCAGCAGGGCCCAGGGTCGGGTCCGGATGCGGTGACCGACGGGACTCCCGCAGGCTCGGCCTGGCCTCCGGGGCTCACAGACTGCACCTGCGCCATGGCCTCAGGGCTCTGCAGTGCCACACGCAGGAAACCATGCCGACTGCCCGGCCGCCAGTGTGCCCTCTGCACACGTGCACATGGGCCTTGAGGGACTGGGCCAGTCATTCAGACGCAAAAATAAGAGTCCCCCTGAGAGTGGTGGCATTGCCTCTTTTAATTGCAGGGCGGACAGCAAGGAGCCGGGCTCACCCACGCCACTGACTCCCTCCTCCCTCCTCCCTCCTCCCTCCCGGGTAGCCGTCTCCTCCTGCCCGGCGTTATGGCACACGCTTCAGAACCACTGCGCTGTCCCGAGGAGCCGAGCCACTCGTCCACGCCACACAGGCTTGGCCCCACGCAAGCGCCTCACTGGATGTCGTCGTCATCAAAGAGATCTTCAAAATCTGCATGAAGGAACAAAACCACATGCTCACAGGCAGATGACCCAGAAAACAACCCGAGAAAACTGTGTGGTTGGTGGGAACACGGAGAAAACTCGGACGACCGAGTGCAGTAAAGGCCTCTCCCAGGGCAGAAGAGAGACCTCACCCCTCGGGGCACAGGAGTGTCCCCAGCCCAGCCAGCCCCCCACGCCCTTTGGACCTCCGCTCAGCCTCCGCTCCCAGGAACAGCTCAGGGCTCCCTTCCCAGGACTGTCCCTGCCCTCGCCCCGCCTCATCCTGCACCGCTCTGTGAGACGATAAGCGAAGAGGGGGGACCTCAGTCCGGTCAGCCCACCCCACCCCCGGGGAAACAGGCCATCAGGACCTTGGTCTCTGAGTGGGAAGGACTTGGAAGGGGCCCCATCGGAAGTCCACATGGCCTCGAGTGACGGCCTCTGAACACAGGCCACTCACTGGCTGACGGGCAGAAGGCGCTGTTGGTGGGCTCTGGCACGGAGCCCCTCTGCGTCCCTCCCTGTCCGCCTGACTTGGGGACAGGGGCCGGCACTGCTCCTGTTGCTAAACACCCCCTGGCAGGTCCGCCTGGGCGCCTCTCAGACACGCTGTCGGGACCGTGTTGGGAAACCGCACGAACACTAGACTCAGCATGCTCCAAGCCATGAGCTGGCCGAGGGTGTGCCAGGCTCCGAAAGGGGCATCGGGATGTGCGAGAAGGTCACGCAGTGTCAGGTGCCAGAGGTCACAGTCTCTCGGGGCCGAGCCGCACCGAGTGAGCAGCTCAGGGAAGGCCCTGCACCTTCCCGGCCTGTCCCCCACACCCGCTGGCTCAGCGTGAAGATGCTGCTCTGCTCTCGAGGCTCACATGCCACTTCCCGCAGCCTCGGTGACGGCTGGGCTCCTGGGGGCCTCGGGTTTGCTGAAAACCAACGTGGCAAGGTGGTGTCCTAGCTGCTGCTAACCAGTGACAGAGGTTCTTTGTGGTGGCAGCCACCCTGGATTAAAGGAGGGTAACGAAGAAAGAAAACGCCACTCAACTCCCCCAAGAAACCCAAACCCCGCGTTTCTACTGATGATCAAACCCCTGGCAAGAATGAACTGAACCCGCAGAAACGAGGTCTGGAAAAACTCCAAGACAGAGGAACACCCTGTGACGTGTGTGCGGGTCTCCTGAAGAGCCCCTCGCTGACTGTCGGGAAAACTGCACGAGAGCTCGTGCCCAGCTCTGGGGGGGTAAGCACCAGGGCCCGGTCTCAGAGGCGCAGACGGGCTCCTCTGTGAAGGCAGCGCAGGGCCAGGGCCCATGGCAAACTGGGAAAGGCAAGAAGGCCAGCCCCCCGGGAGGGAGGGGGATGAGAAAGGCAGACGGTCCTTGCCACACCGGCCATGACCCAGACCCAGAATTGTGTCTGCAGCCCGGGCTCCATGCCCGGAATGTAAAGCTGGGAGCAATTTTGTGCTATTTTCTCCTCCTGAGTGACAGGGCTGACAGCCAGAGCCGACAGCCACGCCGCCGCACTGCACAAACACACTGTGTTCTGAGCATGGCACTGAGTCTGGGCTTTCCTGTCCCAAGATCCAAACCACCCGTGTCACCCAGGCACCGCGCGCCTGTGGAAGAGCGTCCTGATTACAGCTGGCGCCCCAGCCGCACCCTCACCATTGAAGAAGTCCGCGTGAACTGCCTTTTCATTGGCTGCCAAGTCCATCAGGAGCCCTGTGCTGCCTCCGGCCTGCAGAAGGGAGAGGACAGGTGAGTGAGCTGCGGTTTCAGAGACAGCGGCCATCCGGAGCCCACACCACTGCCCGCCACTGCCCTTAGCAAGTAGGTCAGAGCCGGAGAAGTGCCCAGGCCGGAGATGAAGGAAGTGGGTGGGATGGAGGTGGACATTTTTTGAGTCTCCCCTGCCTTTCGGGGAGCCCTGCCATTGCCCTGATCACAGTGTCTCCACCAGCCACCAGCTGAGGGTCCAAAACCCTGCTGGGCACCCCAAGAGCCCACAGGTGGACACAGCACTGAGCCCCAGGACTGCTCTGCTCCTTCTGAAAACTAAACCGTGTTCTCTGGGGACCTGCCTCTGCCCCAGCTCTGTGGTGGCAGTAACTCCGGGCCATAACCAGAGCTGGCTGCCTGGTGAGTGCAGGACCTGGAGACTCCTCCCCAGCCACAGGGTGAGAATGAAGCAGAGCCCACAGGCCCTGCTGCACTTTCCTGGCTCTCAGCCCGTGCGTGTCTCCGTGTCCCCGAAGCCCCAGATTCTCCACCTCCTCCCTTCACCACAAGCCATGGACTGTGTGGAGCTTGTCCCTGCCTCCACCTACTGGTGTTGTCTTTGCTCACTCTCCTGTTCCCCAAACTCTCTGGGTGGGAGCTTCTCAGTCCCGCCAGTGGTTCCACGAGGCCCAGGGCGGTGACTTGAACATAGGCCTGAGCAGCCTGGGTCAGTGGAAGTGCCAGGAGTGAGTGCGGAGAGTCCTGCCACCCTACAGGGATACTGTAGTCTGGGACGGACCGGCTACCTTCCCCACCTCCCTTCCCCAGCCGCTCTCACCCGGCCTCCTCCCTGCACCCTCGTCCACCTGGCCCACCGCCCGAGCAGCGCGCGGCTGCAGTCCGGCTCTCTGCCTCTGCTGGGCCTTCCGCGGGCTGGAAGGCGCTGAAGTCAGGGCTCCTCCACCTCTCCACCCGCGCAGGTGTGCAGTCGCCGCTCTGCCTGGCGCGTGCCGGCGCGGACTGCGGCTTCCCCGACCTTTCAGAACAGGAGGCTAACCTCGGCAGCGGGCCTGGCACCGGGAGCTGAGCCGGGCGGCAGACAAGGCCACCGCGACGAGGTGGCACGCGCGCAAGACCACCTCGTACCCCCGTGTCATCGCCGAACAGGGTCCCCGAACTAAACGTCCCGTCCACGGGCAGGGTCACGTGATGCCAAACAGCCCACGCCCCGCGGCTCCCGGTGAGGGTTCCAGCCTCGCTCCGGTCTCCCCGCCTGCCCACGGGATACACATCTACGCCACATGCCGCCAGCACGGCTCCGGCCTCCGTCACCCCCACAGCCGCTCGCGCGCCCCGTGGTCCCGAGACTACAATCCGCGCGCCTCTCCCCGGCCCGCCGCTTCTCTCGCCCCACAACCCCAGTTTCCGATCCGCCCGGCCCGGGGCGCTCGCTTCACCTCGTCCAGGTCCACATACGGCCCGGCGCCCTCGGGGAACATCTCGTCTACAGCCGGCTTCATCCCGCCCCGCAGCGCTCCCGGTCTCCACGGCCCACTTCCGGCCCGCAGGCCTCCTCTTCCGGTGCGCGCGCTGCCGCGGCAGGTGTAGACGCCGGAGGACCGCCGACTCTATGGTTCCCTCTGGCCGGTGGCCTGGACGCACTGCACGGGCCCTGGTCCTCGCTTAAGTGGCACCAGGAGCGCCGCGCAGTGAGTCCGCGTGGCCCGCGGCCCCAGACAGGTCAGCCCAAAGGGTCTGGCGCAGAGAGGTGCCCAAGAAATACTCATTAAGGAATGTGTGGGGACGGCTGTAATAGCGTGGTCAATAAAGTTAATTAAAAAAGCAAAGCAAGGCGTTCAGCGGAAAGAAAAGAAGGGGAATGGTCAGCAGGGCGGAAAGGCGGCCCCGGAATGGGGGAGGCTTTGCGGCCGCGTGTCTGACTTCAGAACTGCCGTCCGGAATGCGCCGGGAACTGGAACTCGGCAGCAAACAGCCCCGTTCACACACGGGCCGAGCCCCGGGGCGGACACGGCTCCACGGAGGACACGCGCGTGGGCCCCGCCCGACAAGATGCGCCCCAGCACTGACCCCCCGGGAAGCGCGCCGGGGCGGCTGCCGTCCACACCCCAGAAACACCCAGCGCGCGCGGGAACGGACGACGGGGCGGCTGCTGCGGAAACCGGGACGGAGGGTCCTCGGGACGAAACGCGGTCACCGTGTGATGCAGCACCCCCATTCCGGGTCCGCACCCCCGAGAGCGCGAAGCGGTCCCAGAGAATCCGCCGCCCGCGTTCACATCAGCTCCCGTTTGCACACAGAAGCAGCCCAGGGCCCCCCTCGAGGTCCGACCGCGAGGGGAAACCAAGCGGGAGGGGTGCACAGAAGGGAGCTGAGCCTGCTGTGAGCCTGGGTGAATGCAGGCGGGGAGGGGGGACCCAGCCAGATCGGAGTCCTGAACCCCCCGGGGGTGAGACGTCCCAGGCGCTGCCAGGTGGGCAGCCTGGGGGAGCAGGGGGCTGCTGAGGGTGACTTGGGGTTGGAGATTTCTTCCTCTGAGCAAAGAGGGAGGGTCAGCTGAGCCCTTGTGACCCATGAATGCAGCCCAGCCATGTATCCCCAGGGAGCTGTGGGGGCTGCTGACACCCAAGGGGGCACATGTTTCTGGCCAGGGCACAGAGGGGTCCCCCCAGGAAGGCACCCAGGGTTGCAGTCCTTCTGAACAGCCTGCAGAGAGCATAGTGCTCATCGTAACCGGGGCCTCGAGTATCCCGTGGAAGGTAACTCTCACACACGGGAACTGACAGGCAAGTCAGTGTCACGGAGATCCCGCTCTGGGGGCGTCTGCCCTGCTGTGTGTGGTTCAGGCACAGTTGTCCCCAGTGGGAGCTTCTGACAAACCCTCACATCCAGCTCTTGCAGGAATCAGGACTTGAAAGAAAACTGCAATTAATTTACAGAAACCACATTCAAACTAGCTCAAGGGAGGGAAGGAGAAAGACAATGTATTCGCTTTTCCCAGAAGAATCAGCCAGGCCAAAGGTCTTTCTCTTGAGAGTTTACCCAAGCCAGTGGAGATGAGAGCTCCGGCAGCCTCCAGGAGGGCCAGAGCGGGCAGCATGGCCTTGGAGGCACCAGTCCCTGCTCGGGCGGCCTTGGCTGCCTCCCCATTTCTGGGTCCTCACAGCCCAGCTGGCGTCTGGGCCTGGGCCTGGGGAGGGTCCCACCACCCCACTCTGTCGCTGCAAGAACTGCACGATGGCCTCTCTTGAGATACTTTCCGTGAGGCTCCGAGCAGCAGCGGCTGCTCAGTGACCTTCAAGGGCCAAGCCCCTCGGACTGCACGCAGGACAAAACCCCTGTCTGTCACCCACCTCCCCCCAAATCTAACAGGTGACTCGCACATTTCACCAAGCCCCGCGTGTTTCTATTCTGGTTGGGCGGAACTGGTCCTGTATTCAGGTGCTGATCCAAATGCAGTGTCTGCAGTGAAAGAGACAGTAAATGTTCTTCTGTTTTATTTTCAGTGCAGCGCTGGCTGCAGCCCCTTAGGCCAGTTTCTGATGGGGTGTGAGCTGGGGGCTCCCCAGCTGGCACAGGGGCCCTGCCCAGCCGGAGGATGGGCCCCAAGACACTGGCCTCTGGAGTGTGCGGGGCTGGTGGCCCAGGCTCTGTCCAGCCAGAGTGTGTGCCCAGCTCCCAGCTCTGGCTGCCTGGGGCCAGTGGCTCTTGGGAGTGTGCTGAGTGTGACCAGTGGCCACTGCAGGTCGGGCTGCTGCACAGCTTAGTGACCTTAGAAGGTCACTAAGAAGGATAAGGGCGGAGGGAGCAGCTGTCGGATGGGACCTGAGTCCTGTCCACAAGTCAGGCAGTTTCCCCACCTACACTCCAGGGAACCCACAGTGCCCTTCTAGGAACGTGATGAGGACCAGACGAGAGGGTGACACAGAGCAGTACGTCCTGACCAGAACCGCCGCTACTGATGTCACGTGTCCACCAGCAGGGACACGCGAGAAGGTCCTCGGGTTCTGAGTGCAGCTGGGCCTCGAAAGAAAACTGCACGCGTGTTGCGCGTTTAAGTCAGGAGTTTATTGGTGGCCAGGGCACCAGGCGGGGGACCCCTCACTCCTCCTGATAGGGGACGTGGAAGCCCAGGGTGGTCCCCAGGGGGAAGTGAGCGAAGAAGGTGCGGGCCATGTCCTCGATCTGGGGGTAGGCGCCCAGCGTCTGGAAGTATTGCACGTAGTTCCAGAAGTCGGAGGTGGAAAAGGGCCAGTAGGGCATGGCCGGCGGCTCCGCGTAGGGGTCTGAAAGACGTGTGCAGCCTTGCTCAGGAGCTGTGCCAGTGCCCCGCCCCGGAGGCCCCAGCAGCACCAGTGCCGTGAAGGGCCCCTCCCGGCTGGGAGCACCCCCTGGGTCACCCCCAGTCCTCCAAGGAGCTGTGGGGCATGCCCAGGCCCTGCCCTGACTCCCAGTGTAGGGGACAGAGGAGGGGGACGGGGAAGTCGGGCCCCTGACTTGGACATACTGAGAAGGGAGGGGTTGGTGTGGTGGGGACACGGTGGGATTTCACAGGGGACCACACGGCCCCAGTCCTGGAGTCTGGATGTTACTGCTCCACCCTAGGACTCAGGTATGAGGGTGGGAACGTCAGTGTCCCCGAGCTCGGAGGGTCCCGACACCACACAGAGTCTGGCTCCCTCCTGCCAGGTAGGTCCCCAGGGGTCTGCAGGGTGTGGCCTGGGGAAGGGGCCCCAGGTCCTCTGCCTGCTGACCCAGAGCTCCACTCATCTCCTCGGAATAAGAAGCAGTGCCCACCCAGCCCCTCGCCTGCCCCCTGTCCCGCCCGGACGAGGACAGAACTGGCGATGCAATACCTCCTTCGTCCTGCACCGGCTTGGCCCCTGCGACAGAAGAGACAGCTGTCACCCAGGAGAGCCCTGGGCAGGACCCCACTCGGTCCCAACTGCCCCGGGCCACTCACCTGCCAGAGACCCCAGCAGGAGGCAGAGGGCTACCCCGGGCAGCAGGCAGGTCATCTTCCCCAGGGGCATCGGCACCGACCGACCGGTGACTTGCTCAGGTCCCCCTGCAGCGGGAGGAAGCAGGTAGGTGAGGCCAACCATGCCTCGGGGCCCAGCTCTTCTCACCACCCTGGGTGGGCAGCTCCTGGAACCCAGCCCAGTGAGAAGACGGTGTTGTCCCAGGACTTCACCGTAGTGGCTTCGAGCCGTCACTCTGAGGCCAAGCCCCAGGCTCTGTCGGCCTATTTAATTGTAACAGTTTAGGGAACTGCACCCCCTCAGCTGCCCTGTCCGGGGTTACCTGCCACTGTCCCCTCAGCCTCTGCCCACAGCCCGAGGGGCGTCTGCCACCGGCACTTGGGCTCCTCCTTATAAACCGTCGGGAGGAGGACGGAGACGTCACCTACCGGAGCTGTCACGCTGACTTTATTTCATCTCCCGCCAGAGGACTGTGGGCTGCTGGCAGCAGACTCCCAGCGTCCACTTCTGGAATCCGATCCGCAGATCAAATTGGGAGAAAAACATCTTTGCTCGGGCCATTCCAAAGGGTTTTAGGGACGAATCGAACATCAGTGCTCGCCACCAGGAGAGAAGGGTGCTCTGAGTCTGCCACTGGGGCTGAGAGCCCCCCTTCCAGGAGCAGGGAGAACATGGAGCTGCCCCCGGGGGCTGGGGGGCCAGGAAGCCGCAGGGGCCCTGACGGCCCGGGCCTCAGGGAGCCGCAGGCAGGAAGCGTGGGTGTCCAGTGACCACTTGTGTCTGCAAACCAGCACCCCCCTGCCTGAATAAACTCGGTGGCTGAGCACGTCATCGGGAAGGTGGCCGGCCGTCCTGGGTCCTGCGGCTCCATCAGCAACAGCACCAGGGTCTCTGTGGGTCAGGCTGCTCTGCTGACACCCACGATGGCAGCCACACCTCATGGCCCTGCCCCGAGGGGTCCCAGTGCCCACAGACTCCAGGGGAGTGTCCAGGGCGGCTGTCCCCACCATTAGCCTGAGTCACCAGAGAGGGTCTCAAGGGAGCTGGAGCCTCTTCACAGCCACAGTGTCCAGAGCATCGTTGGGGGACCTAGTGGGGCGGGGACCAGGAAGCCTTAGGTGACAGATTCATCCAGCACACACCTCGGGCTCCCCAAGCGTTTGGGCACCTGAATGGAGGCACCTCAGCCTCCTTCTGCACCTGTGACCTCGTCAATGAGCCCCTGCCTCTCCCCACCCAGAACTCTGCCAAGCGGGCCCAAGCCAACCCTTCAGGCCAATCCAATGTTCTGTCACTGCCCTGACCCCCCCTTTCCTGTTCCCTGGGTTTCGATGACATAAATGGTCACATGTGGTGACCCCCTTTGTCCCTCACTGTTGAGGTCACGTCTGAACTTCAGGACCTGCCCTTCGATGCAACAGTGGAGACGGGGTGGGCTTGGTCCTGAGAAGGAGGCAGCAGCCCCTTGCAGACGAGAACTTCAGGGGAGACCATGCGGGGTCTCCAGTGAGGGGGCCTGACCCCCACACGGGGAGGGAGGGTGGCTTCTCCTGGCAAAGGAGGCTCTGCAGAATGCAGGGGTTCAGGCCCCCAGCTTCATCAGAACAGCCCACGTGGCCCCGCCCAAGTGAAAACTGAAAATAAACTGCCGTGGACTCTATCTTTAAAACTGTTCATTCGGTGAAAAACTAGCTGGAAAAGGAGCCTGAGCAGCGGTGGTGTGTGGGGGGTGGAGCCATGGCGTCTGTCGTCTCCTCTTTCTGGGTGTATCTACCGCCCTTAGTTTATGACTCGTGTGCAGGGACACACACTTTTACACAACCGCGGCCAGTAGCTCCCTGTGACTCAGCATTCTGACCCGCCGTCCAGGGTCCACCTCTTAGCGGTGGACACCGCCACGCCCGTGCTCACCCCTCACCTCTCCCGAGCCCGTCAGGCCACCCTCGCTTTCCGGCCTGCACGCAGCCCACCCCTGCCCTGCCCGGAGGGCCCGCTCGGAGGTCGAAGCCTTTCTGCTGCGCCCCTGCTGGGGTTCCCACACCCAGCCTCGTATTGTTCCTGTTCATTGGGGACCCTAGAGCCGCGGACTGCCCAGGGGTCCTGTTAGCATGCAGGTCCTCATTCAGCAGGTTAGTGGAGAGTGAGGGACTCTGCATTCCTAGCAAGACCCCAGCCCAGGCGCCCCCTGTGCGGCTGGTCCCTGGAGCACCCATAGGAGAGCGAGGCATGGGCGGAATAACCTGGGGGATACCTTAGAATGCAAAGCCCAGCGTCCCTGCCTTTCAGAGCCTCGATTCAAACACTCAGGGCAGGCCTGGGACTCTGCATTTCTACCCCATTACCAGGGGTGCCGAAACAGGCCCAGGAATGGGCTTTGGGAGCTGCAGTCTGAAGCAGAGGTTCGTAACCTGGGCTACATTTTGGAGCACAGGCCCAGCGATTAAACCTTGGGGATTTCCCGCCCCCAGACTCCTAGGGTGGGATTCTGCTGTGCGGGTCCAGGTGGGGCCCAGGTGGGTGATGGTGAAATCTCCCAGGTGACTCTGCTGGGAAGCCGGGTTGCCTCCCTCTGCCTGGAGGTGGGTCTGGTGCCCTGCTCTCCCCCAGCCCCCGCCCACCACCCTGAAGGCCCTGCCCGCCTGCGGTGGAAAGAACTTCTGGTCTTGGTGATGCAAGTGGACGGAGGCCGCACGGCCTGCCTCCCTCCCGAGCTCACTGGGCAGAGAGAAGGGAAGGCCGCGGGGCTCGGCCAGCAGGGCGGGAAGGGAGCGAGCCAGAGTAGCTGCCTGGGGACCCTTCCCTGCTCTGCGGCCTCACCTGCCCAGGTGAGGCCAGGGGCCTATGTTCCCCAGCCAGCAGCCCCTGCTCTCCATCGCGCAGTCTGGGGCGCCCCCTGCCGCCCAGCTCAGGAACACCAAGCGTGGCCTCTGGCTGGGGTCACTGAGCGCCGGCGCTGGCTCCCAGCCCCCGCCGGGCCGGCGGGTCCCAGATTCTGGTTCCAAGCGGGTGACCCCGCCCTCCAGCTTGACCGTGCGTCTGGCCACTTCCTTCCCGAGCTCGTGGTTCCTCGAGCGTCTCGCGAAGCCCAGGTTTGACACTGCACCTGGCCCCGGGTGTCCTCCCCCTCCCCCCCACAGAACCTGCGGCCAACCCAGGTCTGCCCCTTGGCTCCCACCAGGCAAGCGGACGCCCCTCACGGTCACCCGTTTGGTCCCCAAAGCCTCAGCTTCCGATCACACTTGTCGTTTTAAGGAGACGATTTAATTAAAAATCATGAAACGTAATGAACATGAGCGAGTTTGGGGATGAAAATCAAGTTTGGCCTCTACCCGGTAGAGGCCCCCTCGAGGTGACGAGGTGACGTGCTAGAAGCTGTCACGTTAGGTGCGGGCAGCTCTGAAAGACTGGAACCAATGCCACGGCGTCAGGACCCGGGACCCTTCGGATCCGACCAGGGCCGGCGTCCCAGCAGTGGGCTCCAGGGGGCGCCATTCCCTCGAACCGGCAGGCTGGGCTGGAAGCCCCAAGTACCTTTGGCCTGCGAAGGCACAAGGCAGGCTTCAAAGCTAAAATATCCAAACCCCACAAATCATTCCTTTCTTCAGCTGATGTGTGAGAGTTTTTGACCAGCTCAGTCCGAGAGAAAACTTCCGGAGCCACTGAGATCCTGGCCCCGGTGGAGTGGGGCCAGGCAGTGGGGACCCCTTGGGAGACCAGACACCCCAATACTAAGAAGAACTCAATGACTATTGGAGATTCTGATGAACAGGGCGCCTGTAAGGTAATCTGGCCGACCTGGCAGTTGTGCTCAGGGCTGGCCTGAGGCTCCAGCCCAGGCCCTGGCCAGGGACCGAGGCTCCCGGCTTGGGCTGCAGTGAGAAGGGGCCCTGCCCTGAACGTGGAGTGGGCACAGGGATCTTTTAAAAGGGGCGTCCTCCTGGGGCTGTAGGGTCACGGTCGTCCCGGGAGGCAGGCAGGTGGCGGGACAAGCACTGGCATCGGAGGTGAGTTGTGATGGGGCCTGAGCAAAGGACCTCAGCACTGGACAGGCGCCGCCCCCCTGCCCCAAGGCTCCTGTGCACCAGGTCTTTTTTCTGGAAACGCTCCCTGAGTGGGCTGCCCGCCTCCCTCCCAGGCAGTGGCCCTGGGGGGGGGGGTCCTGTCGAGATGTTTCATCCTCAAAGGAGCGAGTTTTCACTGCATTTCGAAGCTCCGTGTGGGCAGGCTTCCTCGCAGGCCGCGCCGTGCCCCGCAGGTCTCCTGCTGTTCTGGGCTCCCGGCCCGGCCCCTGCAGGCCCCTGAGTGTCCCTGTTGGAGCCCGGTCTTCTGCACGCAGTGGCTGGGGTGCAGGGCCCAACTTCAGCAAGGCTGGTGGCAAAAAGGTTTCTCCTGGGAATTCAGGGGGCTGTCTCGGGCTGGCTCGAGGCAGACACGCTGGGGGATGGCCAGGAGAGGGGGCGGTCTGAGGCGGGCTGGGGGCCCCGTGGGTGGAGCTAGGGAAAGTGGGGTGGGGGGCACAGCGGGAAGGTCCTGAGGACCACTGCAGCGACTGGTCATCACAAACTGTGTGTTCGTCAGTGCTCTCCAGAGAAGGAGCCCGCAAGACGTGTGTGTCCCAGGGAGGCGGGGAAGGTTATTTTATGGGATTGGGGAGGCTGGCAAGTTCGAAATCTGCAGAGCAGGGTGGCATCGGCCCAGCATGGAGCTGATGTGCAGGCTTGAGTCCATCCAAAGGCAGCCTGGAAGCCAAATTCCCTCTTCCTGGGAGACCTCGGTTTTCCTCATAAGCCTTCTACGGATGGGACGAGGCCCACCCCCATGTGGCGGCTCATCCGCATTCACGCAAAACGCCTTCACAGTGACGCCTCCACTGTCACTTCCACAAGAAACAGGCACTGCGGCCTGGCATCGGATCAACCGTCACGGAGTCCCCACCTGTCCTTTGGGACCGTCACATGTGGGGGAGCCCCCGCTGTTGGGGGGGAACCTGGCCACTTCTCAGGGGCAGGCCGTGAGTGGGGGTCAGGCCGGCAGCTTTCCTGTCCACGGTGCAAGCAAACCCAGGGCCTGGAGCTGACAGAGTGCAGCGGGTGCTACGGTCCCTCTGGAAGGGCCTGTCCCCTGTGACCTCCTCACCTGGGGGACGGGGGGGGACAAGGTGATGACAGTCCGGGAAACAAGAACTTTACAGGGATGCTTGTCTGGGGGAGGGTGCCCTGCGCCCCTTGGGCCGCCGGGCGAGTCGCCAGGCAGGAGGCTGTCCGAGAGAAGGTCCCCCTGCCCGGGCCTTCACACCGCATCTGCCCAGGCAGAGCGAGGCAGCGGCGGTGCCTGGTGGGAGCAGGTGTTGCTTCTGAGACGCCTGCAGGGTGGGCTTCAGCAGGAGTGGAGGCTGGCTGCCCTGGGTGAGGGGTTAGTGGAGGGGCTCCGGTCCTGGGGAAAGTTGGCAGACACCACCCAAAGCCAAGGGCCACCCCATGTCCACCACAGCAGGACAATGGGGCAGCGGTCACCGGCCGGGCCCACAGGCTGCTGGGTCTGCCCACAGTAGCCCTCTGGTGGTCTAGGAGGAGGCTGGGCCAGCCCCAGGGGATGGGACTGTCCTCCTGACAGCCTCGCAGCCCTCTGTCTGTCTTCATGAGCTGTACAGGCCCTGAGGCCCCAGGACCCACCATGTTGGGGCTCCTGCCTGTGGGAGGGGCCTGGGCTGGGCCGGCTCCCCCTGGGCCTGAGACAGGCCCCTCGTGCAGCCCTATTCATCGCCACATAAAGGCCGGATTTGTGGGAACGGGGGCTCAGCATGGTTCTCAGCCTGGCTGAGGCCTCCAGGCTGCAGGGCTCGT
The DNA here is from genome assembly GCF_021234435.1 of Artibeus jamaicensis. Lineage (NCBI taxonomy): Eukaryota > Metazoa > Chordata > Mammalia > Chiroptera > Phyllostomidae > Artibeus > Artibeus jamaicensis. Next base: position 5,279,840 of record NW_026522020.1, read on the forward strand.
CCCGCCGCCCCAGGGGCTCCCGGGCTCCCCTGCCTTGAGCGTCTCTGTTGGGAGCGGGTGCTGGCCACCCCGTTTGCCTGGGTGGCCAACCACCCGGCCCCTGCCTTTCTGGCTCTCCCTTCACTGAGGCTGACAAACAGCAGGTTGCCTGTCTCACTCCTCACTGGCTGTCCTAGATTCGTGATTCATCCAAGGGCAGGTATTGTGAGCCGGGAGGCCGAGAGTGGCCCCTCAGAATGAAAGGCTGGAAGTGCCTTTTGAACATGCACTAAATCTGTCTCCTTGGATGTCTGAGGCAGCGGCTGCCTTGAAAGTCGAAGTGCAGCTCGGGCCGCTCCCGGGGGGTCATGCCTGCCTCTCTCGCCACAAGCAGGCCAGATAATGGGCCCCCGTGGCAGGTACAGGGGTATTTTTAAAATGAAAAGGTGACGCCCCCGCTCGCTGCTCCGTGTCCCCGTGTGATGAGTCCTCCAAGTCAGGTCCGAGTGGACAGCCCTCTGCTGTTCCCGCCGGGCCCCTCTGAGCACTGGGCTGAGGAGGGGGGTTCTCATGCTGCAGAAACGGGGGGACCCCATACAGCCGTCCGCCACGGCACCTTCTCACCAAGGGCTACGTTCTGACCCCTGCCAGGTCTCCCGGTCAGAGTCCACCGTTCTTCCCCACGGTCGGTAGGACGGCCGCGTGGGGTGAGTCGGCCTCGCAATGCAGCCGTGACCTTGCATCCAGGCAGAGGAAGGAGTGGTGGGAGGTCAGCAGTGGCCCTGGCCTCCACCCCCTCGATGTTGGTCCCAAGTCGTGACAACTCCAGAGGACTCCAGACGATGCCATACGCCCCTGGGGCCACGCTCACTCAACAGGTCCCCACCAGTGAGCACCTGGCTGTTCCTGGGACCTCACCACTCTGAGCAAAGTGCAGCTGGCACCCCGAACTGTCTCCTATCTTCGTGGTCTGACTTTGTTTGGTCGGCTCCCCAGACAGGGGCCTCCAAAAGGCAAAGGACATGCCTTCACCAGAAGTTTCGGCACCCCCGGGGACCTGCCCCGACGCCCCAGTTCATAAGGTCCCGGCATCCCACGGCATTTGCAAATGACAAAACCAAACCCTGTTGTTCTACTGCCCCAGCTGAGCCCCTGGTCTTGGCGCTGCTGCCCACGTCCAGCACTGAGGGTACCTGCAGCCTCCCAGGATGGGTTGATGAGGACAGCAGTCCCTTCTGGGCAGAAGCCAGGTGACATCACTGGCAGTCCTGGGGCAGCGACGAGCTGGCATTGGGGTTCCTGCCAGCACTGTGCTAGTCAGCCTGGGTGAGGGGCGGGGCAGAGGTCACACCACCCCACAATGCTGAGCCCTCTGGTGCCCAGGAGCTGAGCTATGTGTGCGCCTTGAGGGAGGCAAGGCCTGGCACACGGAGAGCCAGAAGCTGCTCAGATCGTTTGAAGTGGAGGCCACGGGGCTCAATAAGGCATCGGCAAGTCCCCTCCCGCCACAGGCTGGGCTCATTCCCATGTCCCCCTGACGGCGCTCACATCATGTCAGGGTGTGTCTGCGAGGTGCCTCTGGCCAAGGGTGGGCTCTGAGTGAAGAAGACGGAGTCAGCCTCACCTGCTCAGGAGCAGCTGCGGAGTCTGCAGCTGTGGGCATGGACCACACAAACCCTGGCTCACGGTCCACTCACCCTCCACCCATGGTGGGATCCATTTCTGAGGAGCCGCCAACAGGTTCCTCTGTCAGCCCTGCCCTGTCCCCCGCTGTCTCTGGGCCCCAGGCACAGCGACCTGCAGGAACCCTGACCCACTGCCATCCCGGCCCTCTCTCCGTGCCCCGGACCCCAGCACCCTGGAACCAGCGGGCCAGGGCTCAAAGACAATGGAGAAGTGACTGTCAGGGCAGCACAAAGCTGTGCACGATGCTCCCTTTCTATTCTCTCAATATCAGTAGAATCTATCATAACGTCAGCCCCTCGTTCCTGGTGTTGGTTGTTTGTCTTCTCCCTGGTTGTTTGTCTTCTCCCTTTTCTTCCTGATCAGTCCAACCAGAGATTTATCACTTTCATTGATCGATTCTCAGGACCAGCTTTGCTTGCACAGAGCTCCTCCATTTATTTTCCTCCTGTGTCATCGACTTTCACTGTGCTCTTTCGTCTTTCCCTGCGGCTCGCCTTGGGTCGCCCACTCTCCTTCTCCTGGTTTTCTGAGGCGGCCGGCTGCTCTGCCAGGGCGGGCATTCTGGGCTGGGCAGGTGCTGCTTTGGCGGCGTCCGCACCACCTTACACAGGCTCTACTTTCATTTTCATTTCACTCAGAAGTTTTTCTTTCTTTTTTATTTCTCCTTTGAACCACGGGGTACTTAGAAGTGTTTAGTTCCCACATATTGGCGCATTTTCTGGATATCCTTCTGCTGTTGGTTTCTACTTTGAGTCCCACTTTGGTCAGGCAGCGTGCTTTGTATTCCCTGAATCCTTTTAGATTCGTTGAGGCTCGTTTTACAGCCCAGGACGTCCATCTCGATTCAAAGGCGCCCTTGAAGAGAAGGCCTGTCCTGCTGCTCTCACGGGGAGCGTTCTGTGCATGTTGGTCGCGTCCAAGCTCCCTCTCCGTCCTTACCAAATGCTCTGCTTGCTTGTTCAGTCCCCCGCTACCGAGAGAGGGGGGTATTAAGTGTCCACTAGACCCCCTTCCCCCCATTTGCAGGATCACAAACAATACTGCACTGAACATCTTCACGCAGTTGCCTGCGGCCTGGCGTCGGTCTGTCCCACCCAGGTGCGTTGCTAAAGGGCTTTGCATTTTCTTGGGGACCTTCTCCCAGAAAGCAGCATCACACCACGTTTCTGCCGCCGCGTGTGCGCATGCCCGTTCCCCCAGCTCTCCTGACTCTGCGGCCACATGGGGAAGGCTCGCGTCCCCAGACTGTGAGGCCCCTGAACAGCCACCTCCGGTTTGGAGCTGCCGCAACGCTGGGCTTAGCGCCCTGGCCTCGGCGTCCTTAGAGGCTGCCTGGCTGGAAACGGAGGCACCGGAAACGGAGGCGCCGGAAACGGAAACGGAGCCACGTGGTTCAGCGGGTTTTTCTGTGGCGCCACCTGCAGCCCAAGATAAGCCAGTGCAGGACACAGACTGTTGCTGGAAGCGTGGTGGGCGCGCCACCTGCGCTCCACGTGGCTGGACCACCCGTGTGCGCCCTGGAGGGGCTACCGCCCTGCCTGCCCCAGATTGATGAGAACCACGTAGAAGCGGGATCCATAAATTATTGAATGGAAAGAAGAAGACTGCAGACAGAACGTAAAAACGAGGTGGCCGTCACCCGTGTCTGCGGTCCTCTGCTCACTGGCCACTGTCCCCGCCCAGGCCAGCCTGCAGCACCGCTGCTCTCTGGTTTGGCCAAGTGCACACTCTGCTTTAACCCGCAGACAGCACCACCCGCACCCGGGCACAGGCATGGGTGTGAGGGTTCAGAGGAGACCCTACTGGACATAGTTTCCAGTCCAATAGGATGTGACAGGAAGCAGAGAGGTGACAGCCCAGACTGGGAAAGGGGGCCGTGGCGGGGGGCGGGCCGAGAAGAGGGAAAGGGCCTAACAGGAAGGCAGGTGTGGCGGGCAAGCGCTCAGGACTCGCTGGTGGCGCCCTGTCTGCACCGGGGAGCGAGGTGCTCTGGTCTGCGGGTGCCGGCACGGGTGCGCCATGGCTCTGCTGCTGCTGCGCCGGTTCCCTGTCGCTGGCAGTTCCCTGCCCTGTTTTCACAGCTTTAATTAAGTCTCCCCAGGACCCAGGACTTGTCAAGCTCTCTTCCAAGTGACCTGGCAGGTTTTCCCCAGCGGATGCCGCCTTGATCGAACTGAAAATTGAAAATCTTTACACCTGCTGCCTCACCATGATGAGGAGTGTTAGCTCTGGAGTACTTCAGCTTGAATTTTGCAAAAGCCTCTCCTCAAACAGTCTTTCCCAGCTCAAGACCTGCGGAAAGCAGGTTCCAACACCTGAAGGTGCGGGGAGACGCGGGAGCCACCCTTAGTGAGAGCCGGGTGCTGGTGGGGTGAGGGGCCAGAGGCAGTGTCTGCGTTCTCCAGGAGAAGCCCCTCAGAGGCTCCCTGGGGACATTGGGGGAACAGCTGGGGAGCATTGGTCCCCAGGGAGGAATTTCCCTGCTACAGAGGCGGTTTCAGGGTGGCCCCGTGACCCCCACTTCTTCTCAGCCTGTGCAGCCCCCTCGCCAGGGCGGTACCTGTGAGCTGCTTCTAATTAAGGGAACAAGGCACACTTAGGTGGCTAGGCCCCCTCTGGAGAGCGAGTGTAGGAGGCCCCGGCTTCTGCCTCACTGGCCCCTCCAGCCCTGATGCCCAGTTTTTCTAAGGAAGCCACTGTGGTGTTGAGCCACCAGGTGGAGGGAATGAGGGAAGGACCCTGGTCCACAGCCACTGGGAATCTAGTCCAGCTGGGGGCCACCTGAGCGAGCGAGGAAGTGGACTGTCTCCCAGCTGAGCCTTCAGAAGGGGCCACGGCCACCGCAGCAACTCGACCGCAGCCTCACGAGAGACCTCGAGCCAGAGTCCAGATTCCCAACCCACAGCATTAGCGAAACTCCCAGTCTGTGTTTCAGTGACAGCCCAACACAGGCCCATGGCAGGAAGAGTGGAGCGACGCTGAGAAGGAAGGATGTCAGGGTAATGTGCACACCTGTACCCTCCTCCGGAGGTGACCACCAGGGCCTTCCCGTCCGCATTTACCCAGCCCTGTGCGTATATGCTGTCTGCAAATCCGACACTTCGGATTTTCTAGCTACACCCTCCGCATTTGGTTTTGTAACGGACCTTCCTTCCTCTCAGGACATATCGCAAGCAGCTTCCGAAGCCAGCGAAGCCACACCCGCACCCAGATTTTCAGAGTCGGTCAGCATCCCCTGTGTGGGTGTGCGAGGACAAGGTCCTTTCCAAGCTGCTGTTGTTGCGAACAGTGCCACACACACCGCCGGCCCCGTCCAACTCGCGCTTTGTTATGATCTATGAAGGCTGAGTAAAGCCACTTTTCTCGCGGGTTACCAGGTGGCCCTCCAGAAAGCACGCACCACTGCACCCACGTCACACGCCTCTGACAGGTGGCAGACAGGTACGCCCCTGTTGTCCTAACAACAGTTATTCATGCTTCCTTTTTCCGTGGTCCCATCAGTTCTCAGATTTCTGTCTGCAGAAGTCGTGTTTTCTTACTGATCGGAAACCCTTCTCTTTCCCCAATGGCTTCCAGAGCGCCAGCGCCTCGCGCTCCAGCCCCAGGCCTGCTGCTGGCCCGCGTCCAGGAGGCGGAGATGCTGACGGCCGCCTGGAACTGTGCCCACCAGCTGGACGTGGCCGCACTTCACGCTGACGGCAGCTGCAAACCTTCCCAGCATTGGACTTGGAACATCCTTTGTGATACTAGAGAAAAGAGCAAGATCTAAGAATATTTCTGGCCCAGGCTGGTGTGGCTCAGTGGATTGAGCATGGGCCTGCAAACCAAAGGGTCACTGGTTCGATTCCCACTCAGGGCACATGCCTGGGTTCTGGGCCAGCTCCCCAGTGGGGGACACATGAGAAGCAACCACACATTGTTCTCTCTCTCCCTCTGTTTATCCCTCCCTTCCTCTCTCTCTAAAAATAAATAAACAAAAAACTTAAAAATATATTTCTGATAAATGTGGGCCCGGTATACCGGATAAATATTTGAAATGGGACTTGAGGACTTTTGATCCACGGGTATGATGTCAAGTCGGTTACCCCACCCCCATTTCGAAAATGCCCCACCCCCACCAGGGTCAGGGCACCTGTGTGGCGGGTTATACCTGGGTGGGCTCGGGCTTGCTCCCTCCACCCTGAGAGGTCACCAAGGGATTTAGGGTGGACACTCACCCACTCCTGACTCGTGCACATCCCCCACCCACTGGTGTTAGGACAGAGGGGGCGGCGTCAGAGGGAAGACAGAAGTCGGGGCCCCAAGTCCGGCACCGCGGGGGCTCAGCCACACGTGGAGAGAGAGCGGGGAGAGCTCTTCAAGGAGCAGAGAGCGGAAGTCAACTGGGGGGGCCGGGAAAAGGGGTCCCAGAGGCAGCGGCTGCTTCTCTTCCTGGTTCCTCCCCCCCCCCCGAGTCTCCGCCCCTTTTCCCGCCCGCACAGAACCTTCAGGAAATGCTCTGCCTCCCCTTCCCCTTTCCTCCTTTCCTTCTCTGTCTGGTGCGGCAGGGTCAGAACGGCCCTGTGGCCTAGGAGGTTTCCGAGGACCACGTCCTGGTGCCACTCGGTCTACAGCATAGACGTGACGTACGATCTGCCTTTTCACCGTATTTACGGTGCAGGTCAGCAGCGTAAGTGCGTTCACGTCATTGTGCACCATTTCCAGCATCATCTGCAGAACGTCTGCATCTCCCCAACCTCTGTCCCCGCCTCCGGCCCCGCCCCAGCCTGGCCCCTGCCACGTCCATCCTACTCTGTGTCTGAATCTGGCCGCTCTGCGCACCTCACGTTCACGGGGTCACACGGCGTTCGTCCTGCTGCACCTGGCTCATTTCACTCGGCACGCTGTCCTCCAGGCCCGTCCCGCTGCAGCTGCGACAGACGTCTGTGCTTTCCAAGGCCGAGTCCAGCTGCGCCTCGGGGCGTCCCCGGCTCTGCCTCACCTCTGCCCTCCAGCTCTCAGTAATGCAGCTGCGGACAAGGTTCCGCGTGTCTGTCCCAGACTTGCTTCCGCTTTTGCGCTTCGTCCCACGGTGATCTGGTGTTTAATTCCGGAGGGACTGCCTCCCAGTGCCCCCCAGACTCCTCCCACTCCTCCTCACCCGTCTGACCCCTGTCTCTTCATGTGGCTGGTTGCCGTCCTCACCGGAGGCCGAGGTGTCAGGTGGATCTTGGTGTCCCTCCAAACAGAGCCTGAAACGGGGGTGCTTGTGATCCTAGGAGTTGGAGAGAGAGGGATGTGGTTCGGGGACCAGGAGGTGGTCTCCATGGAGACCAGCCCCTGCCTGGCCCTTGGGGATGAGGTGGCTTCCACGTGTCCCCGGAAAGTTCCCCAGGGAGGGGGCAGCTATGAGTAGCAGGTGGCTGGATGGCAGCCCGAGGGCCCGTAAAAGGGACCTGAGCTGGACACGGAGCCACTACCACAGTTCAGCTGTCCTGGAGGCCGGCGACCTGCCGCCCACCTCGAAGTGCGTCTCCGCTGACCTGCGCCTCTGTGAGGTGCCTGTTTTCCAGGCGGTTCCAGAGTCTGCCACCGATCTGCTCTTCCCGTGTTCTTTGCCTTCACGTAAACACCTTCTCCACACTTTGGCTCCTTGTTGATTTTCTAACCTGTGGTGCCATCGGTCTTAGGAAAGACCCTCCCCTCCTTCCCCGGAATCAGGGGGAGACTGGAGTGGTCCAGCCTCTGCGCCAGAGGCAACAGAGCCTCTCCCGGCGCATCCGCTGGAAATCGTGAAATCTGATTACAGAGGCGGGGAGAATGCGTCTTCTCGACGCAGTCGGCTGGGGGGCCGTCGTGACGGCCATTCTGCGCATGCGGATTTAGTTAAGCTCCATCGCCATCCTGGAAACGGGGTTGGTATTCAGCGCTCAGCCTCCCGGAAACTCACAGAACGTGGCAGAACTTAGTGGATTTGAAATGAATTTTTTGTGGGCTCGGCTTTCACATGCCTATTAATTTGATGCATTTTGGAAATTACTCACATCCCCTCTGGTTTTCTGCTTTAAAAATGTCTGACGGAGGAGGGACCTCCCATCCCAGTGTGCTGTGAGCCAAGCCTGCCTCCTGGGCCCCTCTGCCCCCGGGCCCTGCGCCCTGGGGCCCAGCCCCCCACCAGGGCTCTCCCGGCACCAGCCACGCTCACTGCCCCCCAAAACCTCATTCCCCAGAAGCAAAGAAGGTCCACAGGCTCCCACCCTGCACCCCCGACATCGGACCCCTGATCTAGGGCAGAAGTGCTTTCCAGGCACAGCCTCGGCCACTCCAGGACCGTGGCCATGAGCCAGGGTTGGCCATGGCTTGTGTGCCGCTTACCTCCAAGTCAGATTGCAGAGCCGCAGTCCCCAACCCTTGGCGGAGCTGGCATGGCCTGTGCTGGGACCCTCGAGGCCCCCTGGAGGAGGGGTGACTGAGGAAAGTGGGGGAGGCGGGGGGTGGCATCAGGACAGAGGCCCCCTGAGCATTGCCCGGGGCCTCCTGCTCACCCTCAGTGTGTGACACCCCCAGAGCCCCCACCCTGGGCAGATGCATGTGAACACGGGAGCCATGGGACTCCCCCTGCCCCCCTGGTTCACGTGTGCTGCCCAGCACCTTGGTGCCTTGTGTGGGCACCTTCCAGGGAGGAATGTCCGTTCCGGGCTCGAGGGCCTGGAACAGAGACACGTGCACACCTGGCAGATGGGGGCACGTCTTCTGCATGGAAACCCGGGATGGCTGTTGGCTTCCTCTGAAGCGGCCATCACAGAGGCCGTGGGGACTGGCAGGCGCAAGGCCACCTTGGAGGGCGGTGGGGGCACAGAAGTGTGCGGAGCCGGCAGAGACCTGCCAGGGGAGCTTATCGGCCACAGAAACTAAACCGCAGTCTCTCCGGCGGAAATGTTTTCTGACACCATTGCCCACCCCCACCAAGGACCCGCCCGGATGGGGGAGCTCCGGAGCACAGCCCCTTCCTGGGGGTTGGCATCCTCAGAGCACCCAGGTCACTCCTTCGTAAGAGTGAGACTGGAAAGCTGCCTCTTCACAATCCAGCCAAGCTCAGAAATCCCAGGACATCAAAGGATGGCGTCAGCGCTGTGGCCCAGACAGCAGAGCTGCCCTAGGCCGGGGCGTGGCTGGGAACACGGAAATCCCTGTGGTACGAATCTGGCTCCTGAAAACGGGCTGGCACACTGGGGTGCGTGTGGCTCCTGGAATACTCTCCGTGCCGCGTGCCGGGGGAATCTCACCTCTGCCGCGCTGTCTCCCAGGGCACCAAGTGCCATGCTCTCTGTGCAGCTGGCATCGGGGGACCCCAAGCCCCGTCCCCCCCCCCCGCTGCAGTGCCCTCTGCTTGCTCAGAGCTCTCTCCCTGCCCTCTGAGCTTCTGGATGGTCCTGTTCCCTCTGTGCTTTCAGGTTGCTGTTGAGAAGCCAAAGCTGCCCTTGTGCCTGGTCAGCCCCTCTTCTCCTGATAGAAGGTCACTTGATTGGCATTAATGGGGCTTGCGATGAATAATTAACTGGCAGCTGGAACAGAGACAGGGAGCTTCTGATGGCCTTCGGGCTCCAGGGTTGGCCCCACCCTCACCCCGCACCCCCCAGCAAGCTCAGCTGAACCATGCTTCTGGGGCACTTGTGCCGTGGCTATGAACTTTTGCAATAAACATCTTAAATAAAATATTCAGAAGCAGGCATTGTGAGTACATTGAAAATCGCGGGGCTCTGCCTTACTTACTGCTTTATTTACTCCAGGAAAGCAAGGATGGTTCAATGCCAGAAACCCATTCGTTCTACACGTCAGCAGTGAAACAGGGGAGGCGCGTGCTCACCGCAGCGCGGGGTGCGCCCGTGAAACCAGTGCGCGCCGAACTCCCGCGGGAGGCGAAGTGAACGGGCCAGGCCGCGGTGGTCTGCACGCAGGCCTGCCGCGCCGCCCTCTGCAGGGCTCCGGCTGCTCTGTGCGGCCCGCAGGGAAGAATTGCAACATTAATTATTAAGCGAAAATAGAAAGCAGAAAGGCAGTATATTAGATACAAATGCATGAGACATAAATATGGATACACTTTATATATTGATGTATAACTACAATGTATAATTTATAAACGGATTGTGTGTACATAACTCACAAATGATGGGTGTGTCCTTGGAGACGTGATTTACATGCATAATTCACGCGTACATGTGTTTATGTCCCGGGCCTCAACAGCGGAGAAGTGCAGAAGAAAGCGCCACTCTCTGTCACGCTCACGTGGCTCTCCGACGCCGGTCCCACGTGGGATGAGCTCCTGGACAGGTGGTCTCCTCCCTCTCCAGCGTCCCAAGCCCCCTGGCCGGTGCTGCGATGAAGCCGCTCGGGTTCCTTCCGCCTGGTATGGGGACCTGATGTAGTGGCCCCTGGCGGGTCCTTCCTGCCCCAGCGCCGCTTTGCGGGGCGCGCCCTGGAGGCCGCACCTTGGCGCTGCTTCTGAGACGGCCCAGGCCCCGCCCCTCGCTGGCGGGATCCAGGAAGCGGCTTCCTCCTGCCGCCTCCCCTCTGGCTGCGCTGCGGCCCTGCCCTGGTCCTGTGGGCACAGAGAAGGAGGTAGTTTGTCTGCGGTTGGAAGGGCACCTGGGCCCCGACGCTGTGGCCCCAGGCCTGCACCACGTCACCCAGGTGTGTGAGGACCCCTCTGCTCCCTGCGGCGCCACAGCCAGACCCACCCCCCGCCCCCCCAGCAAAGGACGAGATGAAGACTCACCCACAACAAAAACTCTGCTCCTCCACACACAGGCCCTTGTCATTCCTCCCCCGGACATCCATCCAGGGGGGACCTGTTGCAGCCCTGTCCCAGGATGTCACTGGCTGACATCCTGGGACATGACATCCTGGGACATGACATCCTGGGACAGGGCAGGTATCGCCAGCTGGGAGACAGGGCCTGCTCCGGGCGAGTGTGGAGGCTGTGGGTGACCTCCTACATTGTAGAAAATTCCACAACAGAGCATGGGGTGGGGGGGGCAGGCCTGTGGGCATTTCCATGGCAGGAGGGTGGGGGACGCTGCACAGGCCCCTAGGCCACCCTGGTCTGGTCACCAGGGCCCTGCAGGGCAGAGGCGTGGCCAGGGAGGAGTTGCCGCCGCGGCCCGAGCAGACCCTGCCGCCCCAGCAGCAGCCACACGCCAGGAACACGCACCTGCGGAAGCCTGAGCTGCGTCCCCGCCCTTGGGGCCGGCCCTCCCCCAGGGCAGTGGGATCTGTGGGAGGGGTGCTGCTCTTAGACCCCATTGCTCCCTGACAAGCACAGGATCACAGACGACTTCCAGGGACTGGAGGGACGTTTGACATTTGACCCTGACCTCCTGGGACCCCTCCCCACCGCGGGGGCCCACGCAGAATGCAGGATTCTGTCAGACCACGGGAGCGGTGGTTTCTGCTTCATGTAAATTTCAATCGCAAGGATTCCTAGTTTTTATTTCATGAAAATATGAGGGATTTGTTGTCATTTCCATCTGATTTCACTGATTTTTAGAAAACAGTTCCAGAAAGTGAAATAGCACAGAAGCGAAGAAGGGAAGCCAGCGACCGTCCGGCTGCGGGCCTTCTCCTGGGGCCGAGGCACACGTTTCCCTGGGCAGAGCCTGGGCCTCCCTTAACACCCATGGGAGAAGAGCCATGTCCAGGCGCCTGGGGGAGGTGGGCTCCTCTCTGCTGGGCTGCCAGGGACCCTGCTTGGCGTGGGAGGTGGCCTATGGAGGTGACTGCCTGCACTGACCCTGAGGCCGGCCCTGGAGAACCTATGACGGCCTTGACCCCCAGGGCTGGGTGAGCCACAGCGGGACAGAAGTGCTGTGGGGGGGCAGGCAGAGGTGCACCGCCCTCCCCCCCACCCCCGGGCCACAAAGCTTGTGGCTGTGAGGATGGATGCAGGCCTGGCCCCGAGTGGCCACCCGGGTCCCTGAGACCCACAGCCAGGGAGTTGGGTGGGAGTGGGCCGTCGGGGCTAGCACACCAGCCTGGCACAGCAGCGCTCGGGTGGGCCAGGAACAGCCCCTCTGAGCCCCGGGCCAGCTGGGCAGCTGGGCGTCCGGGGCAGCTGCTGGCAGCCTGTGTGGGTGGGTGGGCGTGGCAGCAGAGGGCCAGCTCTGCAGTGACAGTCCCCAGGCCACTGGCAAGGCAGGAGGACCACACAGACCCACAGCCTCACTCCTCCCTGACACCTGGCAGGGAGCTGCCGTCAGGCGGATGCTGCTGGACCTGGGCCTCCCTGGCCGGAGACTGTGTCCGGGTCTCCTGGGGCGCTGAGGGTAAAGCGGTGGGCGGGGGGGGAGGGGTGCTGAGGTGGATGAGCGGTTTCGCAAGGGGAGGCAGAAGTCCCTCAGGGAGGGACAGAGCCCAGGTCCGGGGTCTGTGAGAGCTCACAGCCAGCGATGGCCAGGCTGCACAGCCCTGGCAGAGGAGAGAGACAGGGAAGGGCCCACGGGAGGGAGCAGTGAGCCGCTGAGATGTTTACTAAGAGGGACCAGGGAAGGAGGGACCACAGCAGCCCCTGTCTAAGCCCTGTCCACCTGTCCCTTCTGGACAGTGTCCAGCTGGATGAAGACACAACCCCAGTAAGGAAGTGCTCTGAGGGGCCCTGCGGTGGGGGGCTGGGAGCCGCAGGGACAGGTGCCTGGCTCCAAGGGGCTCACCCAGAGACTGTGCACCCTCGGAGGTCGGTGCGCCCCTGCTTCCTGGGGAGGCCCTGGCTGGAGGGGCCGTCTGACCCCCACCCTGGTCCAACACCTGGGAGGGGACGCCATGAGCATGTGGCAGGCCTCCAAGGGCAAGGAGGCCCCACTCAGGCCCCGCAGGCACAGGCTCCTCCAGCCAGACATGTGCTGTCCAGGCCGTCGCCTGAGCTGCCTGCAGCCTGGGAGTCCCAGCCCCCCCAGAGGCGGCAGCAGAGCGGGCAGGGGCTCCCCTACACCCCACGTTCTCCCCACTGCAGTGGGAGGATTGGGTAGGGGTCAGGCTGCAGGGGGGCAGGGGTGGGGCCAGCAGAGGCCGTGGCTCCTCCCAAGCCAGTGCGTTGGGGTGGGGGTCCCCCAGTGCCAGATGGCACCACCCAGGGGGCTGGCTGCTGAGGCGGGAGCTGACACCTGTCAGGGACTTGTCCTGGAGCAGAGCTGGAGCTTGGGGGTGGGGCGGGGGGCAGACGGGGCCAAGGCCGGCCAGACACGGGCCCCTCCCACCCCTGTGCTGATGTCCACTGAGCACAGCCCGGAGGCCATGGGGACAGAACCACTTACAGACACCCCAGTTTTTCAGCCTTTGGGGAAGTATTTTTATTATGCAAGTCATAAATATTCATTATTAAATAAATAGTTAAAACAAGAAAAACTTTTGAAAATAAATAGCTGTCAACTGTAATGCACCTCTTTGTGATAATAATTCTTTCATTTTGTTACATTTCCTCCGAGTACTGTGCATAATGTTTTTGTACAAAGTTGAAACTCATGAAATCACTTGCGAGTTCATCTGAGCCACCCGTGGGTGAAGCGGCCCGTGCTGGGCAGGACTGCGGGCCTGTGCGTGTGGGGGAGGGAGTAGGGTGGGAGGAGGGGAGCTGGGGGGGACCTGGCAGCGGACCCTCAGAACCCCTCCTCCTCTGGATCCCCCAGCAGGGGGCGCTCAAACTCAAGGAAGTGCCCATCAAGTGGCAAGGACCCTGCGTTTTCCTCAAAGCACAGGGTCAGTCCCTGCCTGGTGGCCTGGGCTTGCTGGCCAGGCTCCAGAGTGGAAGGGGGAGGGCCTGTTCGCCCACTCAGCACTGACCAGGAGTGTGCCGGCTCAGGGTGGGCCACCCAGCCCACCGGGGTGGTGCCTGCAGGGGGCGGGGCAGGGTGAGGGTGGCCTCGAGCCCCAGGGACAGTGGCCCAGGGCTGACGGCCCCGTCAGGAGGGGGGTCCACCCCCTACAGTCCTCAGCCATGGGGACGCTGAGGCCACAAAGCAGGCCTGACAGGGAAGGGACATCTTTTGTTCAGCGGCTGGAGAAAAAAGCCCTGTGGGAAGTAACAGTGTTCTCCGTGCTTGAAACAAGCGTCTTAGAGAAGCGGAAGCCATCCAACAGGCGCACTCTTCCCTGGCTGTCTCTTCTGCTGGGCACTGGCCCAGCGGCGACACTGGACCCTCCCGACTGGGCCCTGGGCTTGGGTAGGTGACCCCCGTGGAGGCTGTGCCCTCCCTCAAGGTCCACGAAGCCCGCTCAGCTCCTCCCTCAGCAGGATGCAGGACCTCGGGGGCGGTTCACAGGCGGGGACACGGAGCCCTGGAGGGTTAGTGACCAGGACTCTGCACAGTCCTGCAGTGTGGACGGAGAGGATGGACATACAAACAGTTTGCAGACCTGGAGCAGCTGGCAGGGCGTGGGGCGTGGGCCGTTGTGTAACAAGCCCAGTCTTACGTAATCGCCCCCGGGGCACGGCCCTCCCTGGGCGGGTGCTCCGACGTGCCCATTTGAGCCCAGGCACGGCCACCAAATCCGGCCGGGAGAGCTCTCACACCAGACACCAACCCCGAGGACAAAGTGGTTCTGCAGGAGAGGGACTGCTGTGTGGCCCGAGAGCCCCGACCCTCCGGTTCCCAGGCCGCTGTGAGCAGCAGCCCACCTGCGGGGCAGCTCTGGGAGGGCAGGCGGGAGGTGGGGCCATGCAGGGCCCTCCCCAGGGCCACTCGGGCCACTGGCCCCCGTCGCCCACCAGCCCCAACAGAAGACTGGCCCTGCCTCGCAGTGACCCCTGCCAAGGTCACCCTAGTTGCAGCCTGCCTCTTGCGGGGCTAAAAACGGCCCTGCCTCTGGGTCCTGGGCAGCCGGCCCAGAGGCCGACGGGGGTGGGGGGGGCCACCAGTGCAGCCTCCACCCCGGGCCCTCCGCCAGCTCCGCCTTGCGACTCGACCTCTGTCCCCTAGGAGCTTCTTCTTCCCGTCTGCCTGTCAACTGTCAGCGGCCAGGCCCTGCGGTCCCGCTTCTCCGCGCCGCTCCCGCCCTGGCAGCCAGGGAGACTTCCGGCCCCTTCCCAGGCGACGTTCATGCATAAACAAAATGCGGGGTCGCAATGGAAAACCCGGCGTTGGAGTCGCCCCGCATGCAGGCTGGCGACCTGCTGCTTCTTTGTTAGCACGGCCGGCAGGGGACCGGCCTCGGGATTCTGGCCACAGCTGCGTGACAGGCAGAGTCGGCGGCCGCTTTCCCATGCCTGAGTGTCGGCCCCACCTCCCAGCAGGGTCTGGTCGCCCCCACCCCTTGTCAGTCAGGAGTGAGCACAGGGGGCTGTGAGCCGGCGGGGGCTGGGCCGCGGCTCTGACGGGAGGCAGCTGGTTTCCAGGGACGGCGGTCGGCAGGGCGAGGGCACCTGTCATCCTGTCTGCCACCCTCGCTGAGCCGAGGGGAGCGTCTGAATGTCCGGGAGGAGCAAGCCAGCCCCTCCCCACAGGCTGTGTGCCCGGAATCTGCCGGCTTGGGCCGAGGCAGGGGGTGGGGGTCCTTCGTTGTCACCCAGCAGGTCGGGCTAGAGCTGACCCTGAAGCTGGGCCCCCCTGGTTCCCAGGCCTGGTGGCGGGGTCTGCAGACCCAGGGTGGGGTGTACCGGGGCCCACGCAGCCCTGGCCACGTCCCGCTGCAACCGCATCCTCTCTGTTTCCGCTTCTGGGAAATGGCAGGAACGCTGCCCCGTGGGGAGCTCAGCACCAGCCCTGCCGACAAGTGCGAGCCCTCCCCTCCCAGCTGTCCCCACCTGGTCCCGCCCCTCCCCCACCCTGTGTGCCCAGGGCCTCCTGGTCCTCGGGGTCAGGCGGAGCCTCTGGCTGCCCTCCTGGCAGCCCAGGCTGGGGCCTCCCCCTGCCCCTCTGCCTGCTCTCAGTCCCCACCCAGGACTGTCCCCCTTCCTGTCTCCTCTGGGCCCTGCCGCGAAGAGGCCCCGCGGGAGGGGGTCACCTGATGTCATGCCCTGTTCCCCAACACCAAGGAGGAGGAGGGCAGACAGTCCCCCCCCCCCATTTTGCTGGCCTGGTCCTCAGGACTTTGTAAGGGACTTTGTCGGTCCTTGGGGTCCGTCTCACTGGGATTCTGCGCTCAGCACGCCATTCTCCAAAGTGGCAGCGAGGCTCCTTGGCCCCCGTCAGCTGGCGCTTGGGTGCCCTGCTCCTGTGTTTCTGGGCCACATAGACCCCCGATCCACGATGGTCTCATGCAGCAAAGCTGCCCCTGGTCCGGAGCGGCAGTCGCCCACCCCGAGGGCGGCCCGCAGGCCTCTTGCTCCCACCCTGCCCCCTCCCCCGGTTCTCAACCCCGCCCCCAGCCATTTTCACTAGTTTGGGGGTTTCTAGTGTTGTGTTTTTAGAAAATATGAGAAGCACGACCAAGTCCAGCTACAAAGCCATTTGATAGCCTCCTCTAAGCATGGAACATGCTTAGAACATATTTCACAGAACACGTGTCACTGCCTGTCGTCCCTGACGCTGTCACCGTAACCAGCCCCTGGGCAGCCTCCGCGGAGGGGCGTCCAGGCCTGGCCGTCACCGTGAACAAGCACCGCGACGGCCTTGTGTGCATGTCCTTGGCCATCTTCCCTGCGTGTCCAGGGCACGGACCTGCAGCCCCGGGGGCGGCGGGTCGACGGGGTATGTCCCTGTACCTGGGCTAGGAGGTCCTCGTCCCCCCAGGGGTTGGGCGGCCACAGCCTCCCGACGCGGAGCCTGGTGGAAATGCGGGTTTTCCCAACCCGATGAGCGAGGCGGGGACCTCGCTGCTGCGAGTCCGTGACCCCCTCACGTGAGCAAGATGGGGCGCAACCGCGTGTTTAAGAGACTCGTGCCTTTTCTCGTTTACGGTCTGCTCCTTGGCATCTTCCGCCCCTTTTCCTCCATCTTGCTGGGCGTTTCCTGGGTGTTCAAATCTTCTCACGTGTGAGTGACTTCAGCCCCGAGTGTTCAACGTCGTTGCAAATACCCGGGGAGCCCTGACCTTGTCTGGGGTGTGTTGGCCACGCAGGTGTGTTAATCTCATGCAGGCGGATATGTTCGTCTTTGGCTGATAGCTTTTGGGTGTCGAGTCGCAGTTACAAAAGCTCCTTCCTGGGTCGGAGAAGGCGGGGCCCTGGTTCCATCTCCGATGCACGTGCAGTCCATGGCCAGCAGTGGACTCAGCTCCATCTTCGTCCATGGGACCATCCAGGTGTCCCCAAGGCACTGATGAAAAAGTCCGTCTCTCCCCTGCACACCTGACAGCCGCCGTGGGCACATCCCGCGTGTTCCTGGGCCTGACCCTGGGTTTCCTGCTGGGTCCCAGGGGTCCATTTGTCTGCAGAGGAACTGACACCCCTGTTGGGATGAAAGAAGCTGTATAACGTGCGCCACCTGGGGGAGGCCCCCCGCCATTCTTCCCTTCTAGGCACTGCCTGCCCTTTCCTGCTTGTTCATTCTTCCCTGCGAAAGCAAACCCTTGCAAGTGCTTGGTCCTCCCGGACGAACCCCGAGGCCCCTCGCTCCAGGGCACACGCCTTTCCCTCTTCCTTCTCCACCTGGCACACTCTGCTCTCTGAACCCGTCCCTCCAAGTCACTGCGCCCCAGCACGCGGGCCTTTGCTGTTCCCCTCGAAGGAGCCAAGTTCATCCGCCTTCGCCTCTGCACGCCTGGAGCCCCGCCCCCGCCCCTCCCTCCCTGGCTCCTCCTCCGCTCACACCCTTCCCCAGAGCAGGGGGTCCCTGGCCTGACCTTCTCCACGTGTCACTCCGTGATTTTCCTCACGGCGCTCAGCTGCACATAAAGCTATTTCACACGTTTTGTGTTAACTACACGAGAAGGTAAGACTGGCTCAATTTGCCTGATTGTGGGATGAAGCCTCAGCATCACGCACAGTGGGGGTGAAAGGAGCTCTGTACACCCCGTTTAGACGGATGGGTGGGTGGTGGGTGAGGGGGTGGGTGGACAGGTGGGGGACCCCACTGCTGGGTGCAGCCTGCTCGGACTCCGCAGGCAGGGGCCACCCCTCCCCCTGGGTTCCCCGGGCACCCGAACCCTCCCCAGCACAGCCTATGAAAGGGGCTGGGCGCCTGCCCCCGCGGTCATGGGTGTGATCTCTGTGAGGCCGGAGCTGGCCCCGCTGTCTCCGTCCTAGCCCAGAGGGGGTGTCGGTAATGATTGCAGGTGAGAAGCGATGGCTGCTGTGGTGGCATGAGGTGCCGTCTCGCCACCTTGGCCCTCAAGGCTTCGGAGGGCTCGGTGGTGCCTGGGAAACTGCCAGGTGATAGAGGGGACCCAAGGCCAAAGGCCCGACCCAGCCAGCCTGTCCGGTCGGGACCCAGTTTTTCCCCAGCGGCGCCTCCAGCGGGCAGCCGAGTGTTGTCTGCCTGGCAGGGTCCCGTCACTGCCTTGGCAGGCCTGAGGCCAGGCAGCGGTGACCCGGGAACCGGGAGAAGGTCACACAGACTGGGCTTTGCAGGCCAGTGAGAAAACCCCTCCTCTCCGGGCACCAAGGTGTGAACGAAAACGCCACCGCGATGCCCACCCTTCCAGCAGGAGGGCAAACCGAGCTATCGCGGGCCGAGCTCCTGGTCGGCCTAGGGCGCAGCCGTGGTTTGGCGGGGGTGCTGCCTCCATCCCCTTCCTTCACCCCGAAACGCCCTATTTCCTGTCTTTGTGTATTTTTAACGACCCGACTACTTTCTGTCTCCACACATTCGCCTCCTTGGGACCTCACGTGCGCACAGAACCGTGCGGTTTGTGATTCTTTGTGACTGTCTGTGGCGTGTTTTCGAGGTCCCCCCTTCGTTGCCAAAAACACTGATGTTGGGTGCCGCCCTTTCCTTCCCGTCCGCGTCTTGCTGCGCAGTTGGGTCGTCCCCACTCCTGGACGCCGTGGGCGACACTGCATGTGCGTCCTGTGCGTGTTTCTGCATGGACCTGTGTCCCCGCTCTCACGCAGCAGAATCGCGGCCACGTGGTGACGTGGGCGGCGTTGGAAGGCGGCCGGTCTTTCCCAAAGCAGCTGCACTGTGCCACCCTCGCGTCAGCAGCACAAGAGGGTCCCATCGCCCCGGTCCCCCTCCACGGAGTCGCTGCCGGTCTTTTCGCGGCAGCCCCACCCCCGGGGGTGTGAAGGGGCGCCTCGCTGTGGTTTCCACCTACGTCTCCTCAACGGCTAACACGCTGCGTGTCTTTTTGCGTGGTTGTTAAGTCATTTGTCTCTGCTTTGGCCAAGTGTCTGTTTAGGTCCTTTGCCCGGTTTTTAATGGGATTACTTATCTTTGTATTGTTGAGTTCCAGGAGTTGTTTGTATATTCTGGGCCCTCACCTTTCACCCCTCGTGTGATCTAAAGTCTGTTCTCCGGTTCCACATTGTCTTCTCACCTTCCTGACGGCCTCGTTTGCAGAATAAAGGCTTTAATGTTGACGGAGCCCGAGCTATCAATGGGAATGTCTGTCCCAATCTACGGAAGCCCAAACAAAGATTCATTCGCATGTTTTCTCCCAAGAGTCTTGTGCCCTGAGCTCTTGCACTCCGTCCATGGGTCACTGCGACTTAAATTTTATGCCCGGTGTGAGGAAGGGGTGCAGCTGGTGGGGCCCACAGGTGGGCATCCCGTTGTCCCAGGACGTCTGCTCTGACTTCTTCCCTTGATTCTGCCCGTAACATGCGCTTTGTGTAGGAACCTCGGGTGAGAAGAAACCAGAAGCTCTCGGCGAGCCTGCGGTCCAGAGGCGTCTCGGAGACCCTCCTCTGCAGTCCGAAGGCTTCAGGCCCAAATGGAAGGATCCGACTGCCATCCCGGCCCCACGAAAGGCCCCGCAGTGCTCTGGTGGCCGGATCGCCACACATTCCGCCTGTACTCTGGGAAGTTCTGCTGTTTCCAATAACACCCCATCGTTACGACCCGCGCTCCTACCGACAGACCACACAGGGCTGCGGGGTGAGGGGACACCGCCGTCACGTCACAGCCCAGAGTGAAGCACACCCGCCGAGATTTTTGAACTATCAAAGTACCACGTTTGTAGAAGGAAACTCGGAAGCTGCAGCACAGAGGAGGGAAGGAAAATCAGCGGGGACACCAGTGTTGCAACACCAGTTTCCCTCCGCTCTTCCCCACCTGTGTTTCTCTGGGGTTTGCCGGTGACCCGGGTCGGGCCGCGTCACAGTCCACATCCTGTGTCGCTTTTCCACCCCGCAGGCGTGCCCTCAAAACACACTTTTTCTTTTCTGAATACGTTTGTGCAAAAATGTGGTTTTGACTTATTTAGGCTTTTCAAAAATATAGACATGCAAAGAAAAATTGTTTCTTAAATTACTAGATTTAATGAAAGAAGCATTTCAGTTACTTGACAGGAAAAGGTCCGACACACTTGTGCCAATGCGCCTACGAGGACGGCAGGCCGACTGCCCCGGGCACCGCCGCCGCCACGCTGCCGAACCGGAGTCCGCGGACGCTTCACCGCGCACGCTCTGCTGAGCAGTGAGCTGCGGCTACTGTGCCAGGGCTGTGGGTGCCCCACGCCGGGGTCTTGTGCTGAGCCGGCGGTCCTCAGTCAGTTATTGCACTGGTCTGATGTCTGCTTACAGGGTTTTCTGTCTGATTTTTGTCTTTTGCTTTTTGCTACACGGCTGTTGAGCTGAAAGAAGCCTCCGGTCGGTCCATAGTGAGACGCACCCTTCACGCCGTCCGCACGGCAGGGCTGCAGGCCAGTGTGCAGGGGCGGTCAGCGGCCGGGAGCCAGCCGAGACCTGCGGCTGCTCTGCCCCATGGTGGCCTGGGGCTGCTCTGTCTGTGACTGGCCGTCCCCGGTCCCCTGGGTGCAGCTCTGCCTGGTGGCCTGCCCAGCCCCTGTGGGGTGTGGCGGCGCCTGGCCCCTTGTGGGTGTCAGATGCACTTTGACCCTGGGCTGGGGCCCCGGGGAGGCGCCCAGCCTGACACCCACAGGCTCTGGGACTGGGGGCACAGACGGGGCTGGTCTCAGCTGGCAGGGCAGGTGGCCTCCCATCCTCGTGAGCTGAGGATGGTTCCATCTCACCCCAAACCACGGCCCCTCCCTCTCAGCCACCCTGAGTCTACTGCACCCTGCTACGCCCAGGCCGGGGAGGCATCTCCAAACCGTGCAAGACTGGAGGTGACGGGTGGGGGCATCATGCAGAGCCGGCGGCACAAAAGAGGAGGAGGTGGGAGGAAAGCCTGGAGGGCAGCCTGGAAGCGGTGGCGTGGAAACTGGCCTCGGTGCCTGGGCAAGATCGCCGTGGTTGCTTGTTGAAGGAAGAGCATTTCTGCTTCCCAGAACCTTCTCTCTGGGGGCCCCTCCCAAGGCCCTGGCTCCTGATCCTGCCCCTGAACCCCAGGGTGGCTCCTGAGTCTTCCTGCTCCAGACGGATGGAGCCTGTGGCCCCCCGGGCTGTAGTCTGTTTTCATTATGTTGTAAAAGTGTCTGGAATCTTCAAACCACCCCATGTGGTTTCATTTACTTGTTGGCACAGAAGGCAGATGTATGTTTGGAAATTCCAGAGGAAACCCGTCCTGGGGGACCTCAGACAGGACCCTACCTGGGGACGGGCCCCAGCCTTGGAGAGCACTCCCATGGGGGTGGGGGCCCCCTTGGGGGCCTCACAGGAGCAACACCTCCTCCTCTGGGGTGCAGACCCCGGCCTCGAGCCCCTGCCTCTCTCTCCATTGTGTCCTTGGCCTGTGCTACAGTCGTGGCACCTTGTCTGTCTGAGCTAAGAATCTGGGTCTGCAGAGGGGAGCCCCCTGCACTGAGCCCCCGCCCTGGGCAGCACCTGGCACCCCTCGTGTGGTCAGAGACCCGCCCCCTGGGGCTCATTCTCTGGGAGGCCTCTCCCACGAGAGGCCGCCGTGCTCAGCTGACCCGGCCCCGAGGGTCTCTCCCGCTCGTCTCACCCGGTTGCCTCTCAGAAGACCCACTGCCCCTCCGCTTGCTGCTGGGCCCCCAGCAGGGCTGGGGCCGCTTCTGCAGTGGATGCGTCTCTGTCCCCCATTGGCCCAGGAGTTGAGACAGAGCCAAGCAGGGCAGGCTGGGCGGAGACACGGATTCTTGTTTCCGCTCAGCCCTTCACCAGCTGCCCGGTCCCCTCCTGGGGCCCCAGCTGTGCGCCGTGGCCGGAGCAGGTTTCCTCTGGTGGTCTTTTCAGGACCCCCGGGCGGGAGAGGTCTTTCCCCAGGGGTCTTGTACTGGGGGCTCTGGCAGGGGCTCAGAGTGGACCCTGCCCCCCAGACACTCACTTTCCTCTGCCCCCCCTCCCACCGGACTGGCGGGTCAGAGGAGTCTACCTCCCTGCCCCACCCACAGAGACCCCCCCAAGGGTGAAGTGTGGCCCCAGGACCCTGAGGGGAGCCAGGCTGTCTGGTGGGTCTGGGGTGGAACTGAGGAGGGTGTCGGGCAGTGCACACCTCTGAGGGGGACCCACCGCCCGAGGGGCCCCCTGCCCCGAGTGACGTGGTTCTCCCGGGAAGGGGGAGGGAAGTCAGAGGGAGAGAGACTGGGCATGGGGGGGCCTCTGGGGTCTCGGGCCCGGAGGGCTTCCTCAGGGACAACCAGGCCTCCGGCTCCAGCCCAGCCGTACCGGGACGGCAAGGACGGGACAGGCCCAGGCGCCAGTGGCTCTGGGTGAGAGGTCAGGGTGGCCAGGAGGAGCTGGTGGAAGTGGGGTCAAGACAGCCCAGGAAGAGGAGCTTTGGGGGTGTTGTGGAGCCCAGGGTGCCTGGGGAAAGGGCGCCGCGGTGCCCACTCTGGTCCTGGTGCCTTCCCGGCCACACGGCACCGCTCCTGACACCCTGCAGCCACCTGTGGGGAAGACAGGGAGTCCCAGCGGCGCCACTGACCCTGACCTTGGCCCTGACCTTGGCTCGCACCCATTGGCCGCACCTCTATCTCCCCTGCTCCCTCTGCATCCTTGGGAAGTGAGGGAGTGCACAAATCCCCACACACACCCACAGAAGGCCTGAGGGGGGCGCTCCTTGTCCTCGAGACCATGTAGCTTACAGAGAAGAGGCAGCAAGATGGCTGGCTGGTCTCCAAATTGTCCCCAGGCACCCAGGACCAGCAAACGATGGGGCCCAGCCCGCCTTGGCCGGCGCCTCTGGACCACGGAGGGTCTCAGGGCCTGCCCCTGAGACAGGGGCCCACACCTCACACAGAAGCACACTCAGGCCCCAGCAGGGACTGGCGTGTCCTCCCCACGGCCCGGGTCCTGATCTCGGAACAGCCTGACCTCCTGCCTCCCACCCTGCTCGTCGGTTTCCAGGGCGGAGTGGGCGGCCGGCCGGGCGGCCAGGACCGTGCTGCTGCTGGGCCTGACTCACCAGCCGGCCTGAGCAAGCCCTCGCCCCGGCCGGCCGCCCGAAGACAAGGAGCTGCCTGTGCTCGGGTCGGGAGGGGACCCGGTGACTCCACGGGCAGAACACTCGTAAATTGTGAAGCCCTGTGGCTGAGTGGCCCGGCTGGAACCAGGCCCATGGTACCCAGCAAGGGTGGGGGGGTGTGTCCCCCGCCCTCCCTGCCCAGAGCCCCCCAGACTCCCACATCCCATCTGGTTACAGCTGGGAGCTTGCTGCCGAGCAGAGCGGAGGAGCCGTGGCTCTGTCCTCTCCGCTGTCCACCTCCCCCCGCCACCAATCCCTGGGACAGTGGGCTGGCTCCAGGGCCTCGGGGGGGGGGGGGCAGGGACTCTCTGTGGGTGGCTCCCAACTGCCCACTCTGCTTGGGACCAGCCTGGAACTGGGATTGGGCTCTGTGGCACTTTCCAGGGGACATGTTGGAGTGTGGTGCCATCCACTCTGTTCATCATAATTATTTTAATTAAGAAGATAAGAAACTCAGCTCCTCAGATTTAACTGTAACCGGCAGCTAACAACGGTGCATGAGCCAGGGACCCAGCACTGGTCACTCCCACTGTGGGTCGTCCTGAGAGGGTGGGGGCACTGTGGCTGCAGACAGGCGGGGAGGCGCAGGGTAACCCCATCCCGCCCCAGAGCCAACCGGACTTCAAAGTCTGCAGCTGGGCCGCCCGTGTGGTCGCTCAGCCAGGGGCCCGTGGCCGTCACCGTCCAGACACCCTCCATAGTCAGTACCAAGGCCCCCATGTGCATCCACCCTGGGCCTGCCCGGGCGTAGGAGTCCTGGCCCACATCTGCGCGTGGGAACATGTTCTGTGGCTGCGTCATGGTCCCAGCATGGGAGCCACAGAAATGAGGAAGTGGCCGCTGACCTCGGCCACGAGGACAGAAGTGCTGAGGGAGCAGGGCGCCCACAGGGCAGAAGCAACCTCGGGCCGAGGTGCCCGGTGGGGGGCTTCCTGGAGGCGGCTGGTTCACACAGGGACACAGGCTCAGAGGCGTGGAAGCGGGGCAGCTCTGGGCTGTGGCCGAGGGGGGGCCCTGCTGGCCAGGTGACTGGGGCCAGGACTTGCCACCTCCGTCCATGTGGCAGGGACCCCTGTCACAGCAGGGAGGGCCCAGGTCCTGTCCTCGTGGAGCGGGAGGTGGCATCGTGCCCCGAGCGTCCGCACACGGAGCGTTCTAAGCACCAGGAGACACCCGAGGAGACCGGTCCCGGCTGACATGGAGCAAACAGACAGACGGAACCGGAACCCCCACCCCCTCAGGGGAGTCCGAGGACCCACTGGAGCTTGCGGGGCCTCTGTGAGTCCTCAGTTGGGACGCGGCTCCTTGCAGAGGCCCCAGGCCACCCCCGAGCTCCGGGCTCCCTTCCGGTCCTCACGGGCGGGCCTCACTGCGCCTCACTCCCTCCTGCTGGTGTCCCCACGGCCCCGCACACAGCAGACGCTCAGGGCCTGACACGAGGTCCCTCCCAGGCCTCCTTCCAGGCTCCCAGCGAAGACGCCCTCTGTACTGCACCCCCATCCACGCTGGAAGAGGTCGAAAACCAAGTTAACCAAAAACTTAACAGGAACTGATTTTGACTTGAAGCCTGTCTGTGCTTCCCTGCCCCTGAAGACCCGCTCCGATTGCCCGGCGACTGTGTGTGGCCTCTGCTCCGCTCCCACTCCCGGGCCGGGCTGGCGGGGGGTCTCCTGGCGACTGCCTGGTGCAGCCCCACACCCCGAAGGAGATGCCATTGCTCCTCTCCTCCAGCCCGGCGTCCGCGCCCAGCCCGCTGAACACACCCCGAACTCAGCCTCTTCGGTCCAGACGGCTTCCTGGCGAGCTCTGACAGGAGTGCGTGTCGCTGGGGGCGACACTGAGTGTCCCCGACACCGGCACCACCTCGGGGAATGAGCCGGCCTGTTTGGGGGGCAGGGCCCGATTTTGATGCAGTGGCTGAGAGATGCGAGGGCCAAGCTCCAGGCCATTAACTTCTCACAGAACCCGGGGAAGGTCCCGTTCGGCGGATGTGGGAGAAAGCCTGAGTCACGTGGGTGCCCCACCCCACAGGGTCCCCTCCTGGTCCTCGGCCTCACAGCCATGGACCAGTCACAGTGTGACCAGGTCCCTCCCACTTCACACTGTCCCTCGAAGCCCCAGGACCTGGAGGTGGCAGGCCCATTCTTGGCCCCCGTCTCCCCTGCCCCCTGCCCCCCGCCTGGTGCGCTGTGGAGCGTGGGGCCCACCCTGCAGGCCGGCCCCTCCTCCCGTCGCCCGGAGATCGAGGACCAGCTGCTCCGGTGCCACCTCCGCAGGCGGCAGACAAGGGGTCCTGTCTCCCAGGCCCAGGCCCCGGCCCCACTCACTGCTGGGTCCACACCCTGTCCTGGCGCCTGTTCCTCCGCCCTCGGCACCCGGGCTGCCCTGGGGGCCTGTCTCCTTCCTCCGCACCACCCTCCGTCTCTTCTCCTCTCCCACCCGGGGACCACGTGCTGAGCCCACTGGTGAGCAGGTGACCCGCCCTGGCCATCCTCCCCGGGACTCACGCCGATGTCCACCCGTCTGAAAAACACTCCTTCCTCCGCTCCCAGCCTGGGCCCTGGAACGGAGGGGCCGCCGGGGAAGTGTGTGTTCCGTTGTGTCCAAGAGTTTCAAGGCGCCACCTCGGGCCTGGAGCCCAGAACCTGCTGGAAGGACCCTCGGGGGCCACCAGGCACCACATGTCACGGCCCGGCGAGAGTGCGTGGTGGCGGCCGTCTCTGTGGAAGCTCCAACTGCACCCGAGACGCAGGGAGGCTTAGCCGGGCCGAGGCTGGGCCCGGAGTCCAGCCCAGAGCTGCTGCTCTGTGTCCCCAGCCCCTGCCAGGCTCGCTGACGGTGCGCCCTCCCCGCCCTGTGACTCCAGGCAAGTGTGCGTTGCTGCGTCTCTAACATAAAAGAAGAGCGTGTGGGAGCCGGTCCCCACATGAACCTGGAATCGCACGCGCGCCTTTGACGGAGACTCTCAGCCAGCCCCTCCCCAGATCAAAGTGACTGACAGGCGGACGGGCCCTTTGAAGTTGGCGGGGCTTTCTGAGCTGCCGGTCCCCGCGGCCATGCGTTCCGCTCTGAGGGAAGAGCTGGCAGGTGGCCCAGGAGCTGGTCCAGGAGGAGGTTCCTCAAGACCCACGGAGGCACCGTGTGTGGGGGGGGGCAGTGGGCCTGGCCCCTGTGCACCAGGACAGAGGCCCTAAGAAGCTGGGCGGAACCCCCCGGCCATCTCCAGCCAGCACCGAGTGTGAGTGCGTGTCCATGGCTCACTTGGCCACGGGCTGTGCTCCTGGACCCTTCCAGCTTCGTCCCACCTGTGTGCCCCCTTCCCGTCCTCACCCCCAGCACACACCCAGCCACAAATGTCACTTGGAGGCACAGCTTCTGCTCTAAATGTCAGGGGCTGGCGAACAGTGTGCGGCTCAGGACAAGTCCGGCCCGGGGTCTGGGCCGCAGGTGCGGTGCCACAGCCGACAGTCCCTCTGTGACCAGGGGTCACACTGGCCCATTTGAAAGCGAAGGCACGAAGAGCTCATCCCTCCCCCCGTGAAATCTGTTCTAAAAGATCAGTGTCCTTTGCATCCGTCTCTGCAGTGTGAGGGTGTGGAGGGACCGGCGGGGAGGGCGGCAGAGAAGTTGCCGGAATCCCAGGAGGTCGGACCTGTGCACAGGAGCCCCCATTCCCCTGGGGGGTGCTGGGGCGTCCTGAGGCGCAGGCTTCTCATCCCGGGGACCGGCCTCCAGCTCCATCCTGGGGACAGCGCTGAGGCCTGGAGCCCCAGCTTCACCTGCTGGTCACCGGCCCGGAGACCCCCAGGCCCTCCCGGCCCGGTGAGCCAAGGTCAGCCCTGTGGTTGGGGAGAGGCGACCCTTCTGGACTTGGCTCTGCCCCATGGCTGCGCCCATGGGCACAGAATGGTGGGCCTTGGGCCGCATGGAGTCCTGTGCTCTGGGGGTCCGTGAGGGGCCGCGTGTGGGAAGGCCAGCGGGCACCGTGTGGCCACCGGCCGTGGGGGCCGCTTTAGACCCTTCATCCCCGGGACAGAACACCTGCCCCTTCCGGCCGTGTACTCCCTGCTGCCCCTGCTGGGGTCCAGGGCCACCCGAGTGCCCAGCCTGGGGCAGCCTGGCCCCGAGCTGAAGCCCTGGCTGCCTGCTCTGCTGCTGGGCCCTCACCGGGAGCCACGCTCTTTGAGCCCCAGGGCTGGGGTGGGGGTAGGACCCTGAAGCCCTCACACCCGAGACGCCATGCCACGCAGGGCCAGCCTCTCAGCTCCCGGACTCGGGGGAGGGCCTGACACCCGCTTTCACCTCGGCCTCAAGGTCGAGGGCAGGCACAGCTGCCCGGCCCCACGCCAGGCC
The DNA here is from genome assembly GCF_021234435.1 of Artibeus jamaicensis. NCBI lineage: Eukaryota > Metazoa > Chordata > Mammalia > Chiroptera > Phyllostomidae > Artibeus > Artibeus jamaicensis. The sequence continues at coordinate 5,307,256 of NW_026522020.1, forward strand.
CTCCCAGGAAGGCAGTCGGATCCATTTCTGCTCTCTGATGACCCCGCCGGCGGCCTTGTGACGCATCTTTGCTGCCCACAGCGGGCACCACAGAGGCCACTTTGTGCCCTTGGGCCTTGCACCCCCACCACCCAGATCCCAGTGTGAGTCAGGGGACGGGGGCGGGGAGGGGCCCTGAGTCAGCACCTCCCAGAAAGCCCAGGGAGCCCACCTCCAACCCAGATGTCCCCTCTGCGTGCCCTCTCTTGTTCAGACTACACCCCCGCGGGTCTGCGGGGTCCCCCCGTACCCCCGCCCACCCCAGGGCTCTGAGACCCCAACCGCTGTCAGCGGGGCAGGGATCAACTCCCAGAAGCCCTGCACAGAGGGGCCTGGGCATCTGCTCAGGGCATGTGTCACCCCCCAGGGTTGTGGGAAGTGACTTTGCTAAGTGACTTCCACACCAAAATGATAAGCAGGAGGAGGGCAGAGCCCAAGTGGTCCGTCTGTGCAGGCTGACTCAGGGGACAGTGGCTGTGACGGTGGCCATGAGGGTGCCAGGCTGCCGTGTCCACCTGCGGCAGGTGTGGCCCTTCTGAGACCCCGGGTCAGCCTGCCGCCGCTCCCCCCAGAAGCTGAGGGTGCCACGCTGCAGCCCCGGGGACCCGGGGACCTGATGGCCTGGCAGAGGTCTCGGGGGCCGATATGCTGGCTCCCAGCCACCCCTCCTGCCTGGAGCGGCCTCAGGAGGAGCAGTCCTGCTGCCTGTGAGCTTGCCCCACCAGGGCCCACGCGGGGCCTCGGATCCCGGGGGGGAAACACAGGCCGCTCCCCTGAGGGCTCCTCTGCCCATCAGATCCAGGCTGGGCCCGGCCTGTCTCCAGAGCCCCCGTCCTCCTCCGGTTTACGACGAAGGGACGGGTCCCTGGTGGTTGGCAACTCACTCCTACCAGCAAATCGATTCATCGGGCCCAAGGCAGGAGGGGACCTCACATCCGGCGCCGGTCTGAGGTTTCTGTAGACAGCGAGGGCAGGTGGTCTGCGCCATTTTCCACCAGCACGAACGTCGGCGTGGAGGGGCAGTAGGGGGGCTTCTCGGAGGAGGCAGCTTTCACTCAGTCACCACAGCCTGTCTCGGGGCAGGCGACCCCAAACACAGCCAATCCAGACGCTGGTGGGCTCGCCCACTGAGCTGGGGCCGTCGGTCCCTCCTGGAGAGAGCAGGGCCAGCACAGAGCGCTGCCGGCAGCAGGCGCCGCCCCTCCCTCCATCTCGATTGTGGTTCGGTGCGCACTGCACACGCCCAGTGACCCCAGCCACCGTGGCCAGCGCCCCTGAGGACCGGGAGCATCCCACATCCAGGCAGCCCCTCCTGTCACCATTGCTGCCCTGCTTCTCAGGCCCCACACATGGAATTGGGGGTTATTTTGCCTGGCTTCTTATTCGTGTTGTGGCAACTCCCTCTTCACGGTCAAGCCGTATTTCACACGTGCCTGAACCGGGGACCCAGCTGGCAACCCAGGCCTGTGCCCTGACTGGGAATTGAACTGGCGGCCTTTCGGTTCACAGGCCGGCCCTCAGTCCACGAAGCCACACCAGTCAGGGCTGGAACTGATTATTCATGTCGACTTTGTGTCCTGCGGACTTTCTACATTTATTTACGTCCACGGCAGCTTTTTAGATGGTTGACTCTTTCAGGGTTTCCCAGGCAAAGAGCCGTGATGGCTGTGAATACCCGGAGTTTACTCTTTTCTTTCCTAACGCTGTGACGTGGCCACGACCGGCAGCACACGTCCGGCCTCACCCTGCTGCTGGAGGAGCCGCCGCTGCCACTGGGAAGTTAGCCAGGAGTCCGCACAGGTGCCCCGTGGGGCTGGGGCACTCGCCCCCTGCTGGTGTTTCTGCGGTCGGTGGACGGTGGACGCTGAGGGCCACCGGCGCTGTTTCTGCATCTAATCAGGGGAACACAGACCATTTCTCCCCCTTTTCCACGCATGTTCTGAATTGCATTCCTGGAATCAACCTCACTGGGTCCTGATCCGTTATTTATTCCTTCTGCGGATCCCCGAATTTCGTTCTCTGAGTGTTAGCCAGCATGTCTGCCGTGTGTCCGTGACATGTTGGTCTGTCCCCAGCGTCCCCTACGTTGTCCTTGCCCGGTGTGGCACCGGGAGCGTCCTGGCCTCACAGAGACGCCCGGTGTGTCCCCTCCCCCTCCGCGGTTTCCTGACGGTGCTTGTGCGAGAGGTTGGTAGTAATTCTCCTCTAACGTTGGGAGCATTTAACGATGGAAACATCTGGACCTGGGATTCCCTCTGTGGGGTGGTTTGTGATAAAGTCGATTTCTTTACTATGAAGTAGGCTATTCTGATTCAGTTTTCTGGTGTCACTGATGGTGAATTGGGTCTTGGAAGGAATTCATCTGTGGCCTGATTTGATAGCTAGAGAGTTTGGGGTTGATAGTTTTTTAAATATATTTTTTATTGATTTTAGAGGGAGGGGAGAGAAACATTGATTTGTTGTTCCACTTATTTATGAATTTGTTAATTGATTCTTGTGTGTGCCCTGACCGGGCATCGAACCCACAGCCCTGGTGTATGAGGACGCTGCGCTAACTGACAGAGCCACCTGGCCAAGGCGGGGCTGACGGTTTTTACTGAGCCACCTCCCGGCTTTAGCTGTGAAATGTTCGCTGTGGTGTTAAGATACCTGCTTGGTTCTTTCCCCAGTTCCCCTCTCTCTGTGGAGATTCCTTCCGACCGACATGCAGGCTGGTCAGGGCCGCCCCGTCTCCAGAGGAGGGGTTTGCAGCACCCAGGCTGGGGAGAAGCCTTCGCGGTAGTGGCAGAAGGGACCCCCAGCACCCAGTTCTCATTCAGGGCCCTAGGGCAAGCTGAGCGCCCAAGAGCAGCTTGGCCCCCGAGGAGCGGGAGAGCGAGTGCGAGCCGAGGGTGTCCGAGAGCGAGGCGGCAGGAGACCGGGGCTCCGAAGGGCTCTGGGAACCCGGCGCAGGCGGGGAGGCTGGGGGAACGAGGGGTGGATGGAAAAATAGAGGCGACAGGGCACAGACCCGCGAGTCACACCGTAACGCTTGGATGATTCCAACATTTACAAAATAGAGTGCAAATGGCCACGTAGCTGTCGTAAAAGCACGGAATGCATAGTTATTCACAAAATAAAGCTTGAGAAGCCCATGTTATTCAAACATAATGTGAGAACTAGAAGCCGGAAGGAGAAAATCGGATGTGCTGGAATCCCTGTGTGTTGGGGTGAAACACAGTTACTAATCAGTATCAGTGAGACAGAGAAATAGGCGCTGCAGCCACTAGGAGAACAAAATGTTTCATTTTCAAGTGAAGAAAAAGAGTAAACAAGAGCAACAAGAGAAATAAAGTCACGCTAAAGCACAAACACCTTGCACAGGAAACAACCAAATGGAGAGAGGACGCCTGCTATCCAAGGGGCCCGAGGAGAAAATCCAGCTCAAACAGGACCAGGTGAGCCCTCGCAGCACACAGGTGAGCCGACTCAGGGAGGACGCTGCGCAGCCTCGCCACCCGCCGCGGCGCCCTGGGCCCGGCAGAGGCAGGGGAAGGATGGGGCACCAGCCCGCCTGGGGGTGTGGAAGGGCACGAGAGTGTCTTCACAGGAAAACTGTAATTCACCAAATAACGGCATTGCTATGTGCCTTGTGGTCATGTGTGATTCACCATCACTGGTCCAGGATTCCATCTTCCAGAGAATTCTTTCACATGTGACTCTTGCACGTGAGGACCCTGCCCTTCAGCAGCCGTGTCCTGCCGAGCCTCCGGGAGCTTTCAACCGCCGCCCACCCCTCCCTCCGCAGCCGGGCCGCTGGGCAGAGCCAGAGCCAGAGCCAGAGCCAGGGCCAGGGCCAGGGCCAGAGCCAGGGCCCTGGGTCACAGCCAGGGCAGCCTGGCAGCCAGTCTGGGCCTGAGCAAGCGCGGGCAAGACAAGCAAGAGCCTGTCTTAGCACGCAGGCGCGGTTACCTCGCTGGGCTCTGCGGGTCACACCTCGTGCCTCACAAACCTGTCGGACCCATGTCCTCAGACACCTGCGAATCATTTCCGTCTATCCAGCCGGGAGAGTTGGTTTGGAGCCAGGGGTCCAACCTGCCCGTGGGCCGCAGGCCGCCCAGGATGGCTCTGGCTGCAGCCCTGCACAAATGTACTTGGAACTTTCAGATGTGTCTGTGATGACGTGTTGCAGTGTGTGCAATGCGTGGCCCTGAGACACCAGAAGGTCGGACACCCCGGCTTTGGAGCGTGAACTCAGATCCTGGGCCAAAGAACATCTTGAAAATCAGAATTTTTCATGTCGAAACCGTCGCCAGGCTCTCTGACCGCCCGCGGGGCAGTTAAGGTTAGAAGTGGATCAGCAAAGGGTAAACAGAAAAGCACCATCTGGGAGCTTTCAAAACCCTTCCACTCCTTGCTGGGAGGAGAAATGAAATATCGTAACAGCCGACAAGGTCAGGTCGCCCCCAGAAACTGAGGAGATGACTGGGAAGCTGTATGGGGGGAAACTCAAACCTTTCATTGCTTTACTGGTTAGAAAGAAAGAAGCGAGGTTAGCAGAGCATTAAACACAGCAGAGCAGCCGGTCGGTTATGCGGAAGCTGGGAATCTGAGCGGCGGAGGCACAAGCCGGAGGGAATAAAGCGGAATCTGAGGGTGAACGGGCGGGGTCGACACACAAAGTCCAGAGCGGGTGCTCTAAAAACAAATAGCAATAGGAGGCAGAGAGTAACAGATAAAACTGTGGCACGACCGGTAAACAAGGAAAAAAGACAAGGCTGGACAAGGCTGACGCCCGCCCTGCCAGCAAGGTAACGGGCGCCCCCAGAGACACACAGGTGCTTTCAGGATTCCAAGAGGCTGCTGGATGCAACTTTGGGGAAAACACCCCTCCCGTCTCCATGAACTAAGTGATTATCTAGGGAAATACGAACCACCAACGATGACCCTTGAAGAGTCAAGATGAATACTCTTAAAAATACTGAGTCACAGCCTGGCTGGTGTAGCTCAGTGGATTGAGCGTGGGCCTGGGAACCAAAGGATCGAGGTTTGATTCCCAGTCAGGGCACGTGCCTGGGTTGCAGGCCAGGTCCCAGCAGGGGGCGCACGAGAGACAACCATACATCGATGTTTCTCTCCCTCTCTCCTTCCCCTCTAAGATAAATAAATAAAATCCTTAAAATAATAATAAAATTAAAAAAAATACTGAGTCACAAAAAAGTTCTTATGCAGAACACAAGAAATAAAACCTCCACCAACTTCACCTGATGAAGAAATATAAACATGTAAAGAGAAGTTCAGAAGGTCATTAACATAATTATGCACCTGGGGCGCCCTGACGTCTGTTTCCGTAAATCGTCCCAGGCCTCGCTGGGCGGAGCACTGGCTGCTGAGCCTGCCCTCACCGCCTGCTTCCCAGGCCGCCCCAGGGCCCCACTGCCCGGCGAGGTCAGCACCTGACTCCCGGCTGCACAATCTGGGGGAGACGAGCCGACCCCAGGCCTGAAGGCACCCAGAGACCTTCGTTGACACCCTGTCTGTGTGGGTGGGGAAACTGAGGCTCAGAGAGGGTGACTTACCCAAGGTCGCACGACCTGTCACGGGGGGCCTCCGGGAGTCCTCCCGCAGGGGTCCGCACGGGGCCCCCTCGGGCACGCGCTCCTCCTCCCACCCCAGAGACAGGTGGGGGACGGCGCCACCCGCTCTCCCCGCCTGCTCACTCCTGTCCGCCCTCGCCCTCACGCGTCCCCGCGGGGCGGTGCCTGCACCGGGTGAGCAGACCACAGATCCAGCGGGCGGGGCCCCATCTTGCTCAGAACCCTCTCTCCCTCCCCCTCGCCTTCCAGAAATCCTGGACTTTCCAAAACTCTGAAAAGATTCCCCGGTGATTCAGCTACTGTGGCTTCTTTCAAACCCTGCATTTTATTCCATCAAAAGACGCCATTAAGAGTGAAAAGCAAAGTCCAGATGGGAGAAGGTATTTACAGAAGCCTGGCACCCAGGAGGGCCCGGGGGGCGGGGGGCGGCTGGGGTGGGGGGAGTGGGCAGAGGCTGGGAGCGCGTGTCAGGCGGGCACGTTCCAAGCGTTCTGAAGCGATGCTGCTGCTGGTGCCCCAGGGAAGGCAAGTTCCAACCGCAGGCCAGAGGCAGGCTGACCCCAAGCAAACACACGGAGCCACGCAGCCACGCAGCCACGCAGCCAGGAGGAGCTGAGGGCAGACAGGGTGCAGACCGTCCCAGCTGCTTTGGGGACCCGCCTGGCGGCACCCCCTGAAGGGAGTGTGCGCGGATTCTGTGGGCCACTCAACAATGACACATGCGCATGTGTGTTAACACCCCCAAAACAGCGTGTGTGGCTGTGCGCCGAGAGGCGTGTGAACAGTGTGCAGAGCAGCAGGGACCGGAATGGCTGAACGTCCATGGCTCCCACGCCCACGAGGAGCGGTGCCTGGGTCGGCTCCCGGTGGGAGGGGACGTCACACAGGAGGGCAGACGGACCAGGTGCCTCTCATGCGCCCCGCAGTGTGCGGGGCGGTGGGGCCCCCGTTGTTCCGGGGGTATGGCGTCCGCATTGGTGCACTCCTCCTTTAGAATGAAGGCCACTTTATCGGGGTGTGAGGGAACCTTCCGGAACGCTGAGGTGCTCGGGCCGAGACGGGGCGCCCACCGGCCCCAGGGATGCGTCTGCGCTGCGAGCGTGCCCGGAGCTGGCCCGTGTGTTTGCTCTTCGTACGCATGACCTAGTTCAGGAAAATGGGAAGCTCACCGGCGATTTAAAAATAACGACCCACACCCACACCGGGGACAGGCTCCGTTGAAGCCCCCTTTGAAAAAAGCCATGGCAGCAATCAGCCTGCCCTTGTGCTTTCTGGACGGAACGGTCGTCCAGGACCTGGACCAGCACCGTGTCCCGCAGGTCCCTTGCCCCAGAGCACCCCACCCTGGGGACCCCGGCAGGACTGCCCCGTCCGGGGCCTGCTGCTTGGAGGTGCGGGCGCCCTGGGCGGGGGAGGGGAAGGCAGCCTGAACTAAGCCCCCGCAGGGTCTCGAGGGCCAGGGGAGGCCATGGCCAGTCTCCACCTGGTGGAGCACGTGGCTTGCAGCTTGCATGTGGGCACGTCCCCCACACCAGGCGGGGGTGGGGCCGGAGTGGCCGAGGCAGCCCCCGCCTCCAGGGCTGGCATGTGGGGCGGGGCTGGCACCCCACTGAAGACTCGGTGACACGTGATTTGCTCTCGGCTGCAGGGCGGTGAGAGAGAGGCCTTTCCCATTTGGAAGGAAAATCTAAGTGGAGCAAATGGGCTTCAGGCTGGTGACAGGGGCCTTGTTCTGGTCGAGTGTCCCCAGGCAGCCTTACCCCACATGTCTTTTTAGAAGAGTCTATTCCTTCGATTGACACCATGTCAAACTTTGAGGGGCCCAGAGGGGCCGAGAGAGAAAACACGCCTGCTTTCCTGACGCCCCTTGGAACATTCCAGCACCTGGCTCAGGGCCTGCGGGAGCGGCTCCTGGTCCAGGGGAGCCTGTTTCCGGCCACGGGACGGGTCACTCTGGGGAGCTGACGGACAGTGTGGTGACCGCAGTTAACACTGTGTCACGCGTTGAAATCTGCTGAGAGGGAGATTCGTGTTCTCGCCACAAAGAAAGAGGAAGCGGGTGGGGGAGGGGAGGAGGGTGGCCGGGCGCCGGTGCCAATCAGCCCGGCGGTGGAGCGGGTCTCACCTCCTGCTGAGTCAAGTCCCACACCCGACCTGAGCACAGTGTCCCACTGTCGGTGACACCGAACACAGCCGGGCAAGTGTCCCGTGGGCCACACCCGGCCGGGGCCGCTGTGGACCCTCGGGCGCAGCCCCACGGACCACCTGGCTGGGCAGCTTTCCTATCATTCAGTCCGAGAATCCAGGGGAAGTCGGGTGTGAGCAGGTGTTGGACTGAGCCACGTCGGTGAAAGGGCAGCGGTGACTGGCAAAGACCGGCCCCAGGAGCTGTCCCCCAAACACCCCGTCAGTGTGGTTTCCGACCACGTGGGACGTGACAATCGGAGAATGACCTGCCCGTGACGTGCCTTCTCTTCCTCAGGCGGCGAGGCACCTGGCCCGGCCTCCCTGCATTTTCACTCGTCCTCAAAAGTCTGTTAGGTCTGTGGCCGCTGCAGTGACAAGACTCCCGCGAGGCAGTGGGGAGGCCCGAGGTCCACTCCTGACCCGCGCGGCAGCTTCCAGTTCGTCCTGCGCACTCAGAGGCACGTCCACACCCTCCTCCGCCCGTTGGTCACTCCACAGGCCCTGGGGGGTCACTCACTCAGACTCCCCCAGGCCACCCCGCCTCCCCCAGGGCCGGGACCAGTGTTCTAGGGCTGGTTTTGGACGGGGACGGGAGACTTCCTCCTTTTAAATCTCGGGGCCCCTCCTCCCTCCACCTTGAGGACCTGATTTCAGCTGGATTTTACTCGTCCCCCCAGGAGCCCCCAAAAGGCCCGGAAGGGCCCTCAGCTGTGGAGAGATGTGCCCACCCGGGTGGCCGACAGAGGCAGCTCTGAGGCATGTGGAGGGCGAATGTGTTTCCCGAAATCACTCGTGTCCAGCGGCAGAGTTCCACTCTCCAGGTGCCGGGTCATTCACTGCCTGTTTCAATCAGACAAAGCCGGGCTCAGGGAGTTGTTTCTGGCTGGTGCTGGCCCCTCCCCCACACCCAGAGCACCCCTGGAGGCCACGGCGGCCCGATCCAGGGTGGTGGGCACCCCCCAGGGGCGAGGCTCTTGAGCACGGCGAGGGACCAGACCCAGGCCAGGCCCCCTGGGCCCCCAGCCTCATGTGGGACATGGGCCAGGACTCCCCCCATCTTCGGGGACCAGGTGCTCCCAAGAGGCCAAAACGGACCTGGGGGCTGGTGTCCAGGCGGGGGTGGGTGTCACTGGGGCGGCGGGCAGAGCCCAGCTCCAGGCATGTGGCAGCCCCTCTCCAGTGCCTTTATGTGTCTCACTGTGTGTGTGTGGGGGGGGGCAGTGCCTGGGGTCTTTGGGGGAAGGAGAGAGGAGGGGCTGCTTCCCCAGAGTCTGCCCTCTGGCTCCCGTGGGCAGCTGTGCAGGGGACAGCTGAGGCCTCCAGGATGGCACCCCCAGAGCCACCTGTTCCAGAGGAGGCGACCCCCCCAATCACTGTGCAGCACTGCAGCTGCCCAGGGGAGGCGGGCGCCACACCCTGGTGCAGACGGGACGAGCCACGGTGGGCCGCGTCCAGGACGCCCTGGTCAGCTCTGTCCTCAGGTGGCCTGGGCTCTGGCCCTGGAGCCAGGCTGTCCTCAGCGGGTCTGGCCGCAGTGTCAGCGGTCAGTTCTGGGACCAGGCCAGGAAGGCGAGTCCTAGGGATGCAGCCGGGGGCCCTGTGGGTGTGCCCTGCGCCCGTCGCCTGGGCCTTGGCTAGGGAAGCTCTCCCGAGGCAGGGCAGACGTGGGAGAGGAGTGCAGGCTTCTCCCTCCATGCTGGTGGCCTCTGCCCGGGGCTGTGGTCTGCAAGTTTGGGCGGCAGTGAAGCCGGCTGCTGGGGACGCACCCTGTCTCTGAGCATCAGGCTGGAAACCCGAGACTGTAGCAGGTGCGGTGTGCCCAGGGTGAGCATCATATCCAAGCACCAGCCTGCCAATCCCACGGTCTCCCATGCTCCCCAGGGACTCCAGAGAGCTTTCTGGAAAGATCTGGGGAGTCACGCTGCCTGTCAGACTTTGGGGGTGGGGGTCGGTGCTGTTGCGCTGTTCTCATTTTCAAAGCCAAGGAGACTCCAGCGACAGCCGTGGGCAGGTCAGGTTTCCTCCTGAGCTGGGCTGGCTGGGCAGCTGGGCCCGATAAGAATGCGGTGCTGGTGGATGCCGAGCCGAGCTGGGTCCGATTTCTCCCTGGAGACAGAGGCCCATTGTTGGCTGGTGGTTCCCAGGGACGGCAAGGCCGCTGGGGGCCGCAGGACCCCCAGCCGGGCCAGCAGGGCAGTGGGGGCTTCGGAAAGATGAGCCAAGTGGGGCAGATCAGGTTTGATTTGGGGCTGGGAATGCGGTAGGGTGGCCCTTGCAGGGTTCTGGGAGCCGAGTCAAGAGGAGGGGCTGAGGCCAGGGCTCACACCCACCCAGCCGCCCTGGACACTGTCCGCCAGGAAATCGGACCCGGGGGCCAACGGGGTCCTTACTTCCTCCTCCTGCCCCCACCCTCCTGGCGGACACAGGCAAACGCTGACTGAGGGGCGGGCATTCCTCAGTATGGGGTTCAGCGGCGCTGAACACTGGTACAAGGCTGCACGGCCATCGCCGATGCACCTGAACTTTCCGTCTTCCCATCTGAAACCCCGTCTCATTCAACACGGATGCCTCCCGAGCCCGAACCTCTAACCTGCCTCTGTCCCGAGGAGGCCTGGGTCCCACAGAGCATCTGTCCTTCTGTATCAGGCTGATTTCACGGTGATAATGTCCTCGGGGTCCCTCCACACTGAGACAGGAAAGGAACTTCGTCGCCTGTCCTGGCCGAATAGCATTGCATCGTGCGCACGGGCCACACAGAGTCACTGCTCCCCCTTCGTGGGTGCTCACTGGCCATCATGCAGGACGCCGGGTGAACGGGCCATGTGAACACCTCCCCGTCTGCCACAGGGGGACCCCGGTTTCTCCGCACCCCACCTCCCACCCCAGGCCCTGGCTCAGACACCCCGTGGGCGTGAGGGCGGCCTCACTGGGCGAGACCGGGGTTTCTCCGGGGACTGCGGTGTGGAGCGTCCCGTGGTGGGCTGGGGGCCACTCATGCGTCTCCTTTGGAGAAACGCCAGTCCGGGCCCTTGGAAGTGCCTGAGTTTCGGACTCAAGTGTTCTGACTGAGCGGGAGCCAGTGTGGGCAGTGCTCACCCCCCACAGAGGCCACCGACCCTGGGGCCACTTTTGGGAGCTTGGCTGAGGCCCAGGGCATGAGGGGGGCAGTCGCCCCACAGCAGCTTCCCCCGCTTCTGGGGGACGGCGGGGCAGCGGCGAGAACCCGTGGGCCAGGCTTTCTCACGGTTTGGGTTACAGCCCCGGGCGGCCCGGGACGGGATTAATTGGACAGACCAGAAGCCGGCCCTCTCCAGTTCCCCTTTCACCTGGCCCGCTGGCAAGCGCCCACTTCGCCGGGCAGGGGCTCACCCTCCACCCTCCGGGACAGGGCCCCCGCTCACAGCCACTGAGCACCAATTAACGTGTCTCATTTCCATGAAAAAGTGCAGAAGATGTCTTTTCACATAATTAACTATATTTTGCAAGTCATTAAAATTCTGCAGTCTTGTCCACAATAGCACCCCATTCACCAGCGGAGATGAGAGCCCCTGGGGAAGGGGGTGAGAAGGGGGGCCGCGAGGAGTGCCTCCCGATGCATATTCATGAGGGGCCCGGCTGCGCCTGGCGTGGGGCCAGCGCCGGGCTGTCCTGTCTGGGGCAGGCAGGGCTCGGGGGCCAGGCCCCAGACCTCCAGGCAGGACCTGGCTGCTGGGGCAGCCGGCCCCTCCCTGGGCCGGCGAGAGTGCGAGCGTTCCTTGCCTCCTAGCACCACCCGTGGGTGCCCAGTGCAGAGGATGGGGTCCCCGAATGTCTCTCACCTCCCACCACCTACCTCCCATCCAGGCTGTGGGAGGTTCCAAAAAAGGGGGGCCCTGGTCCGAAGGGAGAGCTCCCTCCCCTGTGTGACAGTGTGTAGACTGTGGGGACATGCTGGGCTGGAGGGGGGCTCCCCACGCGCCGCCCCCAGCATCCCCTCCTTGCCCAGCCACAGCCACACCCTCCGTGCAGAGCCCAGTGGGGAGCCCGCTGCAGCCCAGTGGCTTTGCCTCTCCTGGCCTCGTTTCCTCCTTTGGGGGACAAGGCTGACCCCCCAGAGCTCCACAAAGGAGCTCGGACACAGCACGTCTGTGGGCTGCGTACGCCCCGGTGGGTGGAGGGCCGAGTAGGCGGCTGTGGCTGTACAGCTGGGCAGGGGGACACGCCGCCCCTCCTGCCCTCCCCTGCAGTCCGCCCGAGCCGCGGTGGGAGCACCAGGTGTGCGCCTGGGGTCCGAGCGGCCCCACCCTCGGGGACCATGCCCACCCCCTCCACGAGCAGCAGCCACGAGCATGGACAGTGTGCGAGACAGAGCAGGTGCAGAGGGCTACCATCAGTGCCAGGGCGAGGTGGGGCAGCAGAGGGAGGGGGCACCTCCCCAGTGGAGGTGGGGACTGTGTCCTGTCAGGTCCTCGATCCCTGAGTGGAAGGCAGGGTACCCTTCTTCTCCAGGGACAGGGCCAGCTGGCCTGGGCAGGGGGCACTGGTGGTGTCCACGCAGAGGGGCTCAGGGGTGGAGGGCTCAGGGCCCCTCTGGTGGCACCAGGTGGCAGGCTCTATGGGCATGGGGGCCACCTGCAGCCAGTACACGGGGCCGGGGGGACAGAGGTGGGGGCGCTGCCTCGACCCTGACCACCTCCACTCCGGGCACAGGGAGAGCTGCGCCTCCCCTGGGGCTTCCTGGGCACCCGGGGGTGGGGGTGCCTGTCGCCCTTGCCCCGCTGCTTCATCCCCAGAGGGCCCGTCTTTGGGCTCTGGGGTTAACGTAGGTAATTAAATTGTCCTGCCCCAGGGGGAGGCTCTCGCAGTCCAGGAGGGAAGGGAGTTGGAACTGCGCCCAGCGACAGTGAACAAGAAAAAAGCATTGAGCTTCACACAGAAATTAGAGACTCGACTCCGGGTGACAATGCGCCACTACCGCCCCTGTGCAGTGGATGGGCGGACCTCATGGGCTTGTGTTGTGGAGGGGGCGGGGACTCCAAGAGCCACCTCCCACCCCATCCAGGGCACGTGCCCTTTGACCCGGAAACCCCACCACCGGACCCCCTTTCGGCAGTGATGCAGCCTGAACGTCGTTAACGCAGCGTTGGGTCCCGAAAACGCCGACCCAGGAAGGCTTTCTCCGATCAACGGCGCTGCCCCTCAGGCAGGTCTAGGGCGGGCGCGTGCGGCTGCGGGGCCTGTCCGGGCGCAGACGCACCCACGAGGCAGAGCTGGGACAGCTGCCGAGTTTCGGGGTGGCTCTGCCCACCGGCCGCAGCCGGTGCTCGGCCCCAGTTCCTGGCCCTTCCCCGCCGTCCTGCTGTCTCGGGAGGTGTCCCAGCAATTGGCCTGAGACTGCCCAGCTGTCCCCGGAGCCCCGGGTCCGCCACGCGTGCCGCGTCCTGCCCCCCACGGGTGCGGGGCTCAGGCGAGGCCAGTCTTGTCCTCCCAGGGGAGACGCTGTCCTGCTTCCCTGGGGCTTCACCTTTACATCCCGGCCACCTGCTCCGGCCCACCTGTGACCGTGGGGTCTCCTGTTCACCCCCTTCACACGGAGCACGACAGGGCCCCACAGCCCACCTGAAGACGCAGGCGCGCCGCCCTCAGCGCCAACCGGGGCTCCCAGCTCTCTCCCAGGTGGTGGACAGGGTCTGGGTGTAAGTTGGGTTTTGGTTGGCACCCCAAAGGCATGAGCTCTTCTCCCTCACCGTGGGTCGGGCGCACCTCTGGGTCTCCCCGACCTGTGACCGGCCACGGTCCCGGCCTGTGGACATCAGCGGTCTGAGCCTGGGGCCTGCTCACACCGCCCTGGGTCAGCGGTGACCCCCCATCTGTCGTCCACCATGAGACAGTTGTCCTCAGGTAGTCCTCACCTCTTCCTCCTCCTCCGGGAAGTGAACACACGAAGAGCAGGTCAGGCCCGGGCTCGGGGAGGAGCCACTTCCAGCCCACGCGCAGGGCAGGCCGAGTGGCCCTGCCAGACCCAGCTGGAGCAGCTGCACATCGTCCACCCTGCCCAGTCACAGTGTGAGGACACATGATCGTGGTGGCACGCCCTGAGTTGGGGGTGGCTTGTCACATGGCTGATGAATACACGGGTTGGGGAGAAAGACCCCCAGAGCCCTCAGGGCCAAGTGCACGGAGTGGGAGCCAGCCCTGCCCGGGGGCGAGAGCCTTTGTGAGAAGACTGCTCATGTTTCTCTGGTCTCCACAAGGGACAGCAGGGACTGATCGAGGAAAGGACACCAGTGCCACTGTTCCCAGACTCTCCAACTTGGCCTTGCCCAACTCATCTTGTGAACTTCCCATCAGAAAGCCTGGAAGTCTGACTTAAAGCCGGGTCCAGCGTTGCCGCGGGCCCTGATCCCCCTCCCTCCCTCCCCAAATGCCCACTAACGGGCTCCGCCCAGCGGTGCGGTCTGCAGGCCAGCAGGTGGGAAGGCGCCCTGAAATGACAGGGGTCATTTCTTCACAGCTGGTCACTAATACCCGGTGTGTGCCAGGGACTGCTCAGTCTAAGAGGTGCCGGCACGTGGACAGGGAGCGGCCAGCATGGCGCTTCTGGCTGGCGCTGGTCCTTCTTGACCCCCCGCCCCACACACGCCACTCGTTGACTCTCACAGAGGGGGTCAGGTGTCATTTCTCCCGCAGCCAAAAACACGGTCAGGGAAGGACACTAGGGAGGCAAATGTCAAATAGGTCCCTTCCCATCGTCGAAGCCACCTCAGAGACCATGGGACCGACTCTCCCAAAGCAGCCCCAGCCCCCTGGGTCACAACAGAGAAGGCAGGCGTCACCTGACCTCAAGGACACGGTGGGGGGAGGGGTCCCCTGTCACCGCCAGCAGCGGGCGAGGCCTCAGGACATCCCGGCCACACCACTCAGCTCGGACAGAAAGGACGAGGTGAGCAGGCGCAGGTATCTGGCAGATACTTTCCCAGAAATGAATGGAATGAGATCGTTACTTCCAAGGAAGAGACCCAGGTCTGCTGCCACTGGTGAAGTTCAATCGTGCAAACTCGGGGATTTGGGGTAACTGCCTGTGCGAGCCGTCAAAACGAAAGGCTTTTCTGATTAGTCGGTGAGTCACTGATGAGCGTGATCTTTGCTGCGACGGCACACATCAACACTTCGGACGGATTTGCCCGCGTCTTCGAACCTGTTTTCTGAATGACCGAAGAGGGATTTTAGGGCGTTCCACAAGGGAAACAGCCAAAGGCCAAGAGAGGCCGGTGGGCTGGCGCGTCACGGAGAAGGGGGGCTCGTGGGCGCGGTTTCAGGGCCCACAACGCTGGTCAGGAGACTGGTGCAGACTTCGAGAGCCACGTCGCAGAACAAGGTCCGTCTCCGTCATGGCCCCGAAACGCCTATAACCCGCCAGTCTTTCCAACCACGTGTGTGTGAGCCCGGACTGCTCACGCCTTCCACGCAGACCACACGGAGGGCCAGCCGCCAGAAGTCCCGACACAGGGGACCTGCAAAAAAAGTTTACGCCGCTCCTCGCCCTTGGGGCACCGAACTGTCCCTTGCTTCCTAGTTCGGAGAAACGCAGTTGTTTTCCACCAGAAGGGTGTTGTGCTGATGTGTAAAGGGTTTGTTTCGATTCATCTTTGACGAATTAACCAGTAAGTGTGCAGGCGTTTGCCCCCCTCTGACTTTCTGCTCACACCGGGGGTCTGAAGGTCGTAGCTCTCACTCCGGGGGGGGGGGTGCCCAACGGGGCCCGAAATCCACCGCGAGCCCTGCTGACCCTGGACCCGAGTTGCTGGCCTCCCAGCCTGCAGACACTCACCTTGTGCCCACAGGCTGCTCCGTCACGTCTGGGGGACAGGAAGCCACCTGGACGTGGGAATGTGGCCAGGCCACTGTGTTGTCCCTATGATGTGACATTTGTGCCCTGTGAGAGGTACCATTCACCCACTAATCAAGACCTTTTAAAAAGGAAAATATATACTTTTTTTCATTTTCAAGGAGACACATTGTCATTACAGGAAATGTAGGAAGTACACAAACTCTGCAGCCCCAAGACGATTCATGGTCCCCGATGTCTCACTCCGGCCCTGCGGTGTGTGGTGGGCAGAGGCCGGTCCGCCCCTCACGGCTCAGAGTGGCCTCGGGGTGGGTGCCGGGCCCCACCTCTGCGTGGGTGCCGGGGCTCCGAGGCTGGCACCTGATTTTTCCTTCTCTGTGGGGGCTCCTGAAGGCCTGATTTGCAGGAATCTCTGGACAGCACAGGCGAGTGTCCTTCCTAGAAGCTGCCCGTCTACTGCGGTGGTCAGCTCAGGCCACACCGAACTGTCCCTTGCTTCCCGGGGGTCGGCCACATCCCGTCTCAGGGTCCCAGCGTGGCCAGGCAGCTGGGCCACTCCAGTGCCTGCGGAGCCCATGTCCACTGTGCCCCAGCTGACCTCGGGGGCTCCGGCTGAGCTGCAGACTTCCCGGGACCCCCATCCCGATGGCGTAAGGTGCCGGTGTCTCCTGGGGCGGCCGTCACAAAGCAGCACAAACTGGGAGGCCCAACCCAAGGGCACCCCGTCCTGGCCCAGGCTGGTGTGCACACGCGTGGGTGTGAGTGTATACGAGTGTGTGTGCTTTTGTTCTCTCTCACAAAGCCCCCGTTTTGGATGAAGCCTCACCCTCCACCAGTGCGGCCTCATCCGAATCTACCTGCTCACACCCCCCAAGACCCTGTTTCCAAATAGGCCACACCCTGCACTTCCAGGCGGACATGAATTTAAGGGGACATCGTCCCACCCACCCCGGGAAGAGCTGTCTTCTCCTCGACTGGAGCCGCCCCCTGGTTCCAGGCCTTGGGCCTGCAGACCGCACCAGGAAGCGGCCTCTGCCCATCCCCTGCCTGCTGGTGCCCTGCCCCTGCCCCCCCCCCCCACCAGAGCAGAGCAGACATTTCTCTGGATGGTGCCAGACAGAGGAGCCAGGCCATGGCGTCAGGAGGGGGCCTGCCTCCCACACCCCTGCCCGCCCCTGGGCCTCGGGAGGAGGCCCTGTGGGTTCAAGGAGACCCCCTGCCCACGGAGGGCGGCGCAGGCTGGGCTCTGAACTCCCTGGGGAGAAACATCTGCCATCCAGACTCGGCTCCGCCCACAGGGGGCTCTCTTTCTGGCTGGGGGGTGGGGGTGGCGGAGGACGGGAGGCCTGGTTCTGGCTACAGGTTTAAGCCATGTTCTCTGGTGGAGCAGGGACACGTTGACCTCTGCCCGCCCCTGGGTCCCTTTGCCATGAGGTTCTCACCGTTTCGGGGGAGGGGCTCCTGTTTCAGGGACTCGAGCCTCCAGGGTTCCAGCAGCCTGCACAGAGCAATGGGGAGGTTTGGGCTGGCTGCGCCTACTCTTTGTCTGAGGGGGGAGGCCTCAGCTCTTCAGGGCTGACTCCGAATACACTGGGGGGAACCCTCTAGGGACCCTGACCTGCTCAGCCTGCCTCCGGCACTGCACGCCAAAGCCACTCTGCTTGGCCCTACCCTGTGGTCTGGAGTCGTGAGACTGGGGTGGCACCAGGCATGGCGGAGGGAACCGGAGGCCCGAGCCTGAGCCTCTGTGGACTTTCAAGGCAGAGACCTGTGGACTCCTGCCTGCCCCCGGGCTGCTCAGGCCCTCGGGACCCTGTCCACTCAGCCTCACCCGGGCCTGGGCCTCACTGGTTCCCGTCCCCACACGCACGCCGCTTTCTGTGCCCAGTCCTGCGGCCAGGCGGCCAGTCCCCTCCTGCCCTCTCACGGCGGACGCCAGGCCCCTCCTCCAGGAGCCCTGATCAGACCCCGTGCTCCCCCCAAAACCCAGGACAGCAAACGAGGCTGAGCCACAGGGGAGTGGCCGCAGGACGTGAGCCCTTTAACCCTCTGGTCCAGAAGCCAGGAAGAAAAAAAAATTCAACCCAGAGAACAGTGTGCATGTGAATTAGCATTTTAAAGACAAAAGGATTTCCAAACGCAGGGCTCTCCCCCCAGGGTCACGGTGGCTGTCCCCAGGCCACCTGGAGTTACTGGTGGTCAGGTTCAGGGCAAGCAGCGCGGGAGCGTCTGTCTGCGGTGGGGGGCAGCGGAGGCTCTGCAGAGAACGCGGCGGACGAGGAGCGGCCTCGGTGCTGTGATTGCAAATGAAATCAGGAAAACAAGACGAGATGGACACTTTCACCAAAGAACCGGAACATTCCTGAAGACTGGGATGGAAGCTCTGGAGCTGAAATGTCCAGGAAGGGAAATTAAGAAATCAGCAGATGGTCTGACGGCCCAGGAGACTCAGGGCTCAGGCAGGCCTGGGCGCGGGTGCCGCCACCCCTCACATTGCCCGCCGGTGCCTCCCTGGCCTCACCCCAGGCCGGCCTGGCTCTGGGACGGGAGGGCCGTGGGGGTCAGCGGGGTGCTCAGCTCCTCAGCAGGCCCCGTCTGCCTGCGGCGGCTCCTGGCATACCCATCTCCAGGACCAAGTGCCCCCCCATGTCCCCTGGGACACCGAGCTGATCACCATGAGCACAGCCTTCCCTGGGAGGAGTCCACACCGTGGCCTGGAGGGCGTCTCCCCAATAACCACGCTGGGAGCCCCTTCCCTCTGCTCCCTGCAGCGTCCGGGGCAGGCCAGGCCTGAGGCCGGGGGTGAAGGGAGGGACTCCGGGCCGGTGGCCCTGCTGAGTCCGCACACGCCCCCAGCACGGGGAGGGGAGTGTTCGAGGACTCCCTGCACCTCGGCCAGGTGGGGCGGTGCACGCCGGGCAGCCTTTCCTGGCCAGCAGCCGAGAACCGAGCTTCCGGTACGGACAGCCTGGGATCGTTTGCCCTCGTTGTCTGAGACCGGTTCGGACAACTGCCAGCGGAAGACTTTTAAACCGGACAGAGGCAGAGGACGTCTGAGACGGGGGAATCTCAGCAAATCGGAGGAGGTCTGGACGCTGAGAGGAAGTGGACGACGCCGTGGGGGGCGGCCCCGGTCTGGCCACTGGGGGGGCCACAGGGCCGAGGGGAGTCTGCTGCCTGGCAGGACCCAGGAAAGGCCACACGGGTGGGACACGAGGCCCTGAGGCCAGCGGACTGACCAGCATCCCAGCCGTGGAGCGGGGCACCTCCCCGCGCCCCCAAAGGTCCCTCCTTCCATACTTCCTATCAGGTGGGGAAACACAGACCCTCACTGCCCACCCAGCCTCCGAGAAAGTTCCATCAGAACTTGCGGCAAAGCAAGAGGGGAGCCCAGGAGGGCAGCCGGGCCCGAGGGGACCACGAGTCACACCCCATGGGGGGCTCTGACACGGCGCTCCCTGCAGGGGGCCAGAGAAAAGCCCGCAACGCGAACAGCCCGGTGGAAATAAAAGCAGGTTGGTGTGAAACCCGGGGCAGCCCGAGGCCCTGCCTGCCTGGGTGCTTCTGGACCTGGCACCGCCCACCTTCAAACTGCAAACACTCCCTTTATTTCAGAACTTGGGGTGGTCGATGCAGGAGCTGAAAGGACGGGGGTTTGGCGGCAGGGCAGCAGGCAAACGTTTAGGCCTCGGCGACGTGAAAGCGGTTTCAGAAAAGAGTTGGCAGGTGGAGGACGAGGGGCCGTGGGGGGCGCTGACCGCCGTGCGGGGTGGTCGCCATGTGCGGGCTCGCTGCTCCGAAGGTGGGAAGGGCAGGATGGGGGCCCACGTGAGTTCACCACAGTCGGCGACGGTGACCGTCACGGAAGGCGACAGCGGGGTGGGCGTGAGTGGTTGGTCGTCATGGGCCGGGCTCCCTGCACACGGATGACGCCGAGCGGGCACTGCTGTGCAGACGGCGTGAGGGGACGTGGGCGAAGGGGCAGCCGAAAGATGACGTTGCTGTAACACCAGCCCCACTCGGTGTTGGGAGCTTGGAGCCCGGGGTCCATCTGAGGGTTCCCAGACCCAGGCACGGTGGCCAGGCCTCCGAGTGGTTGGGGCAGACTTCCCAGCAGTGCCATTGACCTGGGCGGGGCAGCTGCTTTTGGGCAAAGTGCACCCAAGGGAGGGAGAGAGCGAGGGAGGGAGGGATCCGGCTGTGAGCCGTCTGCACCCGCAGGGCGGGGCCCTTCGTTCTGGGGCACGGGGTGGGGGGGCCACACCACTGTGACAGTCCACCCCAGGCACCGCTCGGATCCATAAAGCGGGCAGTGAGCTGGCTCATGGGGGCAGCTCCCCCGCTGGTCTCTTCCTGGGGACACTCACAACAGGAGGGGACGTGGGACCCGCTCGTCACACCAGACCCAGAGTCCCCGCCCTTGAAGGTGCCCCCACTGAACAGGTGCTCAGTCCCCCTGAGGGGTCGTCTCAAGGCACAAAGGCCCCACAGCACCAGGCCCCTGACCCTCCTGCTGGGCTCCTCCCCGAGCCCAGCTTTGGTTCCGGGGCAGGGCCTCGCCTGGGCCCCGGTCACTCTGGGGAGCAACAGGACCTGCCCCACCACGGCCTGGTTCAAGACGCCCTCCCCAGCGCTGCCCTAGCAGCTAGGGGCTGGGGCCGTGGCACGGTGGCCCTTTCCAGGAGGGCACTGGCCCTGCTGTGTGGCAGCCGGGCCCAGGAAGGGTGGGACCCTGGGTGTGGAGCAGGGACCCAGGGGTGGCCTCCTCCCCCTTTCCATGCTCCAAGGCAGATGTGACCTTTCCAAGCTGTCCGACCCCAGGACGGAGGCCGCCTCAGGGCGAGACCAGCGCATGGACCACAGTGGGTCAGTGTTCCATCCCCAGGCCTGGCACGGGACCGCGCCCCAGGCGGACGTCTCTCATGCCCACTGCTGGCTCTGCTTGCCAGGATGGCTGAGCAGCTCTGGAAGGAGGGGCCAAAACCTCGGGGCACAGGGCACGGCCAGCAGGGAGCCTCCAGAGTGGTGGCCGGAGCCCCTTTCCCCTGGACTGGCCCCGACCCCCACCACCAGCACCAGTGCACCGTCCCAGGTCTCGGGCCCGTCCACCCCACCCCGGTCTGGACCTACCAGCTGCCCCAGCCTGCCCAGCCGCACCAGCCCTGCGCGCTTCGTCTCGAGAGCACGGCACATAGCCTGTCCCAAAAACGCGAGCCCCTCTGTGTGGCCTCCATGACCCCCGGACCCCACGGCCTTGGAGCCCCCGCCCCTGCCTGCTCGGTGGGTGGCCAGAGACAGCACTTTCCAAGGTCCTGTGCTGCCTTCTCGCATCGGAAGAGCCCCATTT
This sequence comes from Artibeus jamaicensis, assembly GCF_021234435.1. NCBI lineage: Eukaryota > Metazoa > Chordata > Mammalia > Chiroptera > Phyllostomidae > Artibeus > Artibeus jamaicensis. The sequence goes on from NW_026522020.1 coordinate 5,328,233, forward strand.
CTAAAGAGTTTGTAATTACGGACAAACTCAACAGAAGGAGGAAAAGTGGCCCTTTACGGAAAGTAGGGGCTGCATTCCACTGAGGAGGGATCCACGCAACACGTTTCAGGGGGAGTCCTGGCAAGGCAGGCGCGGGGGCTGCAGTGCTTCTCCCCTCTGTCCCCTCTGCCCTTCCATCCCGTGTCCCCCTCCATCCCCCTCTGCCTCCCTCTGCCCACCTACGTTCACCACTGCCCACCTCTGTCCACCCCTGTCCACCTCTGCCCAGCCCTGTCCACCTCTGTCCACCCCATCCCCTTCCACCCACACATGTCCCCCGCTGTCCCCCTCCATCCAGAGAGCCAGGACAAGGGCAGTGTGTCGGGAGACTATTGCAGCCCAAGCTTCTGCACGGTCGGCCCCCAACCATTACAAAGCCCCTGCTCTGATTTGCGTTGCTAATTTCATTTTTTCTGAAAGAGGCAGGGCCCCCACATGTAGCTTGAGGCCTCTCAACAGCCAGACGGACCCCTGCCCTGGACACCCTCCAAGGGACCCTCCCCAGAGGCACTCCCAGGTGACCAGATGAGTTGAGGCTGACAGCTGGGACGCTGGGTGAAAACGTGACAGGGAACTCGGCCCCGACCGGCTGAGCAATCAGGAAACCCCCGACCCCTTGCCTGGGAATCCCAGAAGCTGTAAGCGCAGGCCTGGGGGCTCCGACGGCCTCCTGGGATGTGGGGGCCCCGCCCTGTCCCGCCCCGCCCCGCCCCACCCCACCTCGCAGAGAGCTGCGCAGTGCAGTGCAGTGCAGTCGGGCGGCCTCTCACGGCTGCTGAGCGTGGGGGACACAGCTTGTCAGGGCTGAGGCGGCCGAGAGAGTGAAGTTCCTGATTTGGAAAACGCAGAAAACAGTGTCAGACACCTCAGTAACCATCGTTTAATCAGTTACCTGTTGCAGTGATGATATTTGGGGCATACTGAATTAAAATATGCAAATTCACTTTAAGTGCTTCTTTTTATTTGCCTGAGTAGGACTCCTAGGAAGTTTTAGGATACACTCGGTTTGCATGGCTCCTCGGGGCGGCCCGGGCTGTAGCCGGAGGAAGGCTGACGGTTCTAGCCTCAACCGCTCACCCCCCACACCTGCCTGGCTGCTGTGAGGGGGGTGGGGGGTGTGATGTGGATGGAGGTGCGGGGAGTCCAGAGAACTGGGTTCTCTCCTGTCTTCCCACTGCGCTGGGGCCCGAGTACCCGGTGTGGATTCTGACCTGGCCCAGGTGTCCTGCAAGACCGGGACATGCACTCGACATCCCAGCTGGTCACCTGCAGGGCTGGGCCGGGAGAGCTGCGTGAGCCCAGCCGTCCGGCCAAGGCCCGGCCCGGCCAGAGGGGACAACAGGCTGCTGGCCCCGGGCCGCTTGGCGCCGCTGCTGTCTGGGCCAAGCACGTGAGCAGGCCCGACCGGAGAGCCGAGCCGGAGTCAACCCAGAACCGGGAGAAAACTGTGGTCTCTATGCCACTAAACTTTCTTTTTAAAGCGGTAGGGGAGGAGAAAGGGGGGAGGGTGAGGTGGGGGGGTGCGAGTCGGACACGGAGGCCTGGCAGTGACGGGGGAAGCGGGGGCGCGAGAGGCTTGAGGACCCTGTGGCCTCGGCTCTGAAGGTGGAGGAGGGGCCGCGGGCGAGCTAGGACAGGCCAGGAACCAGTGTTCCGGGGAGCCCTGTAGGGCGCACAGCGGCCCCCCACTCCCGCCTCAGGCCCTGCAGAGCCGGGAGGTGACACTCCGGTGTCAGCCGCGAGGCCCTCGGTCAGGGAGCAGCAGAAAGCCTCCTGGCCGGTGAGACCGCAGGCTGTGGTGGCCACCCAGGGGAGGGACTCCTCCACGATGGTCCCCCAGGAGCCTCCAGAGTTGGAGCCCCCCCCCCCAGCTGGGTGCACTGCATCCCAGCACCAGAGTGGGAGGGCCCTGGAACCTTCCACGGGCTTCCGCGTCACAACGTGCAAACACCCGCCTCGCTCCCAGGGCTGACACATTTGTTTTGAATTATTTCTGTAAAACATGTGGGGTCTGTGACATGTTAATAGCAGCTTACAACTGAGATCATTTCGGTCGATGCCGCCACTCTGGAAAAAATGAACCGCGGCAGCTCAGGCAGCGGTGGCGGTGGGCGGCACCCTCCCCGGCAACCCCCACCCCTCCCCCCGCCGGGTGCAGACAGGCCCCATCGTCGCCTGTCCCGGATGGGCTGTGCAAACTGTCTGCACTGCGGTGGGGTCCGGCCCTGGCTCCGATTTCCTTGTGCAAAGCCTCGGGGAAGACAAGCCAAGCATCGGTTCTGTCTCTTTGGCTGAAATCTGCTCACTCGTCCACGTTCCCGCCAGCGGTGCTGACACACTCGGGCGCCGGCTGTGCCGGGGACTCGCCGCTGCAGGACTGGGGCCAGAGGCCCGGCCTCGCTGGGGGAGGCCCTGTCTTCGTGGGGTCTGGGTGGTGAACAGGGGTCCTGGGGGAGGCCCCGTCTTGGAGGCACAGAGAGGGGAGGCTGACAGAAGAGGGTCTCTGTCGGGGTGCGACCCGAGCAGGTGGCGGCCTGCTGCCCGCAGTCATGTGACGGCCGCCCTCGGACGACGGAGTCTCGGGTGGGAAGCCTGACTGGGTCATGGGCGACCGGCAACCCAGTTCTGCAGAACTGGGACCCCCTCCCGGAGACGTTCAGGCGGCCACCAGAGTCCGGGGAGGCTGCTTTCCAGACCACTCTGCTGGGCCAGATGGCAGCGCCTTTGTAAGGTAGTGAGTCTGCAGACAAGGAAGGTGTGCAAGCCAAGGCTGTTCATCTGGGCCAGAAGATGTGGCCACTGAGTGGGTCGGCTGGGCCCCTGGCCCATGGGCTGTGGTCACGTGCAGCCGGGTCCTGGCTCTCGCTGCAGGCAGCCTGCTCCGGGCCAGGACTGGAGGTGGGGTCTTCAGCACACAAGGCCTGCTGAACACCGCAAATGGATGGTGTGCCGCCGTGACCTGCCGCCACGGCCCTCCCTCCCGACTCAGGGTGACCTCTGTCCGGCGTCTGTTCTTGCTCCTGAGACTCTCAGGTTCCATAGCCCTCTGGCCTGCTGCTCCCAGAGCGGGATCCCGGCAAGCAGAGAGGAAGGGCTCCCAGCGGTCACCATGGCTGTCCTGGTGGGGACACAGAGGAGAGGACCACAGTGAGGCTTTGTGACAGTTACATAAAGTTGGGACAAAGCTGGTGTGAAGTTCCTCTCTCCCAGATGGAGACAGTCATTCATGAGATGAAGGGGTTTGGGGGTGCCCAGCTCCGCTGGGTAAGTTCAGATTCGCATCCAAAGATCAACCCCAATGCGGGGAAGCTGCCACGGCGGCCCAGGCCCTGTGCGGGGCAGCCGGCTGGACGGAGGACCAGAACAAGCAAAGGCAGCCCTCGATCCAGGTTCTGACACTCCCCGCTCCCTTGCCAGACCACGGAGGAGCCCCCCCAAAGGCCGCCCAGGCCGGGCAGACCCAGATGCCACTCTCTGCAAAGAATAGGACCCTCTCCCAGGCGGCTGACGGTGGGGGCTTCCGAGACTGTTCCGCCCCACACTCCATTTCCCAGGGCAGGGCTCCAGCCTGGCGGGGCTTCCCAGCTCCCAGCGCCCGGCTCTGGCAGGGAGGGAAGCAAGGCCGTGACCGCGGCCACCAGACGCAGCGGCAGCAGGAAGAGGCGCTCCAGCCCCCAGGTGGGCTCTGTGCTTATCTTTCTGTGTGACCTGGGAGCTTCAAAGCCATTAAAAATCGATTGTCTTTTACTTTGTGCTCCTTCAACTTCAAGAGTCTAACTGCAGGGCACAACCGATCTCGGGTCTCTGCAGGAAGTGCCCCCACCCTGACCCCGTTCCCGCCTGCCCTGCCCAGCCCCACAAGGGCCACACAGTGTGTCCCTGAGAACCGTCACCTGGGAGAATCCTCCCGTCTCCCGCTCTGTCAGAAAACAGGCCACAGTCACGGAGCAGGAGCTAGGGACCCGCCCAGGTGGTGGTGACACTCTTCCTGTCGGGCCACCCTCGCCTGCACCAGGTACAACGCTCGCTGCTCCCCAGACGCCCCTGCACGGCTCTGCTCCTCCCACCGGGATACCTCTCTGGTCGCCTCCTGGAGGGGCCAAGACAGGCCAGGGAGCTCGTTGCCCCGCCCCCAGCTCGTGGCGGCCCCCCAGCACCCCTTGGTGGGAATGCACCCCGCTTGCCTACGAGAAGTGGAATCAGAGAGACTGAGAGCCTGCCCCGGGCTCGCACGGCAGGCAGGTGGGGCGTGGCTTCCTGCCCTGGTCCACCTCTTCCCAGAGGGTTGGCTGGGGACCTTGACTGGACTTGGGTCTTCAACCACTGCCACCCCCGGCCACACCAGCTCAGCGTCAGAATCCCCAGGCACCCCAGTAGCACGCCTGCCCTCTCCAGTGTCCTGTGCTCTCGGGGGCCGGGCAAGGTGCGGGGCCACGATTGGGAGGGACGCTGCTCACGGACCCAGAGGGCGGGACTGACCTCCAACCCTGGCGCTGGCCTGTGCCAGCCCTGCTGCCCGCGGGCCCTCCCGCACGCCCAGAGCAAAGCCAGGAGCCCTGTGGTGGAAACAGAGGGCTCCCGCCGCCCTCCCGCACTCGTCGGCCAGGCCTGGACGTGGCTCGTGGTGAGGCTGACGGTGAGTGCGAGTCCTTGTTCCTGTGGGGCCAGAGGCAGGAGTCCCTGCTGCTGATGAGGGCAGGGGTCCCTGAGACCCCAGCCTGCCCTCTGCACCCCTGCCACCTGCCCCTGCCCGTCCTGGCCCCCTTCTCCCGCAGACCCGGCTCTCAGGAGCAGAGGGCCAGAGCGAGCACTTCTGTCACCCGTGCTGAGCCCGCCTCCTCAGCGAGCCCGCCGCCCACGGGGCCCCGGGGGCTGCCATCCCTGGGTGGTCTCCCCGGCACCCAGCCTTGGACCTTCAGTGGGGGCCCTGCCTGCTGCTGTCCCTCGGCTGTGCCCTCCCTGGCCTGGGGCCTCCTGCAGGTGCTGTGCCCAGGGCCTGCTCAGAAACGTGGGTGCGACCCCCACGAGCTTCCCTGGGCCCGGGGGGATGCAGCCCCCTAGGATGACCCCGGCTGCTCCTGCAGCCCCTCCCCGAGCTGGGACCTCGGGCTGCAGTGTCAGGGTGGGGAACGAGGGGGCGAGTGGCCGTGTGCTGGGGGCCCGACATCGGGCCTGTCCCACCGTCCTCGCCAGGGCCACATGCCGTGGGCTTCTCCTGGGTCCCCGATGGGGGCAGCCCCTTGTCCCCTGGGTCTGGGCCGCAGTGGAGGCAGGGCTTGCCACCGGCCTCAGTGTTGTCTCGAGGCCCCGAGGACAGGGCCACACTCCAGGCGCCCTCCTGGCTGTGCAGGTCAGACCTGAACGCAGAGTCAGACCCAGATGAGGAAGGGGTAAGTGACCGCCGTCCCTGGTCCTCACAGGGACCCCCTGTGCAGAGCCAGCAGGGAACGAGGTGGGGCTGGCTTCTGGGAGCAGTTGGCCCCTGAGACCCTGACCACTCTCGCTCCCCTGGGACAGACTCAGGCACGGAGGAAGCACCACGGGCTGGGTGTGGCCACTGGCCAGGGACGAGCCCTTAGCAGCTTCCCCCACCCCTACCCCAGGGACTGCTGTGCCCTGGAGAGGCTCTGGGGACAGGACAAGTGCAAGACAGAAGAGGAGCCATCCCCACCCCTGACCCCTCACTTCCAGGAACTCGGGGTGAGAGCTGGCTGCTCTGAGCTCAAGCTCCCGAAATAGCCCGGGGTGCGGCCTGGAGGTCAGGGCCGCCGACTTCAGGCCACAGGCACTGGGGCAAGCCCAGCTGTCCTGCGGTGGCACCTGCTGTGCTCAGAGCCCGCTGGGCCCACAGAGGGGCGGGGTGCTGCCCGGCCACCCACGGCCGGAGCCCAGGCCCCGGGAAGGGCTGCCTCCTCGCCCTGCCTCCCGACCCCGGCTCAGGCGGCGCGTGTCCGCCCGCTCACGGACCCCGAAGCCCACATTGCCCCAGCCTCAGTCCCTGCAGGGTCCTTATCTGCGGCGGCCGGAAATTCAGCTCATGGCTCAGACCAGGCACTTTCAGCCCCGGGCAGGTGGAGCTCACACACGTGTGTACGTGGACCCAGAGAGCATCTCTGATACCCCAGTCCCTCCGTGTCCCCGAGTCACTGCACCGTGGTAGCAAAGGGACGCCACCCTCGCGGTTCGTCCGCCCCAGTCTCTGGCTCCCACACACGGATCTCCGGCGCTCAGGTGGAGTGGCCGTAACCTGGGACGGACGCCCTGAAGATGAAGAAACGCACCCTCCACACGAAGCAGGAGGAGGGACACACTGACTACGCAATGACGGGATCCGACATCATAGGGGAGGGGCGGACGCTCTCCCCGCGGCAGAGGCGAGGGCCGCGGCATCCCGCAGTCCCGCGCGAGTGCAAACCCCGAGTGGCGTGTGCATTTCCTCTCCAGCACGCCCGGGGCGTGTGGGTTTGTGTCCACAGTGAAACAAAGACTCTATAGAAAGACGCCATCATTATTAAAATAATAACCCTTCGGGGGAGAAAAGGCGGTAAGAGATCTTGTGCGTGGAGGACCGGTGGGACCTCACGCGAGGCTGGTTACTTCGGCGGGAAAGGCCGACCGTGTGAGGTAACTCATCCCGCCGGTGCCTTGTGCACAGCACCGGGGTGCCGGGCAAGCAGGGCGCAGAGAGCGGCAAAGTGCCCACTAAACGCCACCAGAGACCAAGGAGGTGGAGGAGGGGGTGGGGGGTTTCACGGTGGAAGAAAAAGAAAAAGAAAAAAAGAATCAAGTGAGGGAATAGGAAGATATTCCTAAAAGTGCCGAATCCATCATTTTCCAGTGACAAATCTGCATAGACACCACTGGGAAAACTCTTTTCAAAGCCAGTGAACCAGCCTGCCTCCCGACGGGGACAGTGACATGGCCCAGAGGCACGGCTGTGGGGCAGGACCGTAGGGGCACCTCACAGCACTTGGGACTCGAGTCGCATGTGACTAAACGCCACGGCTCATGCATGCAGCTCAGTGACCCCCGGTGTGTGGGTGCAGCTCAAGGACAGCCACCCAGCTCAGGACAGCCGGCACCTCCCCACCCCACCCCCCGCCGAACGCGTCCCTGCCTGCCTTGTCTGCCCCCCACCCCCTGCCCCCACGCCCTGCGACCTTCAGATGAAACTGTTTAAACAATGCTGTTGACCTGAGCATTTAAAATCCTCACCCAAGGACACACTCACTGGTGTTGGGGAGGAGGAGGGAGGGAGGGAGGGATGGCAAGGCGCATCCGCGTGTGAGAGAAACGCGGGCGGGCTGCATCTCGGTCCTGCGCGCCCCGGCCCGGGACCCGGCCTGTGCACTCCGGCTTTGCAGAACGAGGCTTCAAACCCCTGAGCCTGACGGCCAGGGCAGCCATGTCAGGACTCTTTTAAGTCTTGTTTAAAAATCCATTCGGGAACGTTTGACCTAGAACCCGAGGTCCTTGGGTTCATGCCTGGGGCGACCCCTCACTCACCGTGACCCCTCACGCGTGCTCAGGACACAGCTGGGCTGGCATCCCTGGCTGCTGACCTGCCACCCATGCCCTGCGAGAGCCCCTCTTGGCCCCCACCTCCTGGACAGGTCCCCATTTCTCATCCCCACGGGGATCCCTCCAGGCTGCAGACACGGTGGCCCCTGGGCAGGGTCAGTCCTGGCCCCTCCGCAGCCTGAACTCTGTTAGCGAGGCTGGCCTCTCTGGCCCTGCCTGGCCCTCCTCTGAGTCCGGTATGTGACCCTGGGCCCTCAGCTCTCTGCTGAGAGGGACAGCGGCTGTGACATTGTCACCCGCACCATCCAGCCAGCGTCCAGCCATGGCCAGTCCCTGAGCAACACTGCACGGAGGCTGCCCTTCAGCCCAGGGACCTGTGCTGGGCCTCTCCAGTCCTCCCCCAGGGACCAGGGTGCGGAGGAGGAGACCTGGCCCCCGGACTCTTCGGATGCCGGCCGGGGGCCTTGGAGGCTGAGTCACATTCCTGAGGAGTGAGGCAGTGGCCTGGTTATCACAGGCCATCCCTGGGGAGCACACACTCAGAGGACACAGTCAGCAAACCCACCCTCCGCCCGCACAGCCCTGGCCCTCAGCCCACAAGGCCCGGGAGGAAGCGCCGGCTCCGGCTCCCGGGCGGACACTGGTCCAGGGAGGGTGTGAGTGGCTGTCACGTGAGGAGTGTGCAGCCCCTGGCCAGGCTCCGTGGCCCATGGAGGCCACGGCACGTCCCTCCCCTCCACACCGAGTCCCAGTCATCCTCAGCCCCCCACCAAGGGCCTGGGGCCATCCCACCTCGGGGGCCGCAGCACTTGCCCCCAGAGCAGGTCGCCCCATGGTGCCTTCGAAGGGAAAACAGCTCCAGCTGGTCCAGGGCTGAACCTGCGTTTATTGTAACAGTTACGCACATTCAAACGTAGCGCTGGGTGTTGCTGGGTGTTTGCCGACAACAATCCCAGGAACTTCCCCTGGGTCTTCGGACCCGACCCCCCACCCACCCCCCGCCCCCGCTGCCATGCTTGTCTCTTTCTTCATCCCGAGGCCAGAGCAGAAGGACGGGACGGGAGGAGAGTTCCGAGCTCGAGGTCAGTCCAGGGGCCTCGCTGGGCGCCAGGCCTCGGCTCCTCCCCTGCGACATTCGCTTGCTTGTTGCTAAGGCAGGACAGCGAGGCTGCCAGGAAGGGGCAGAGGGCCCTGGGGCTCGGAGGAGAAGGAAGCCCTCCCCAGACCCAGGCCGGGCGCTGAGCCCGAGTGGTCGGGCTGCCCTTTCTAGCAGGAGAGCGGCGGGCAACCCCCGGCGATCTCGGCATCATCACACGCCCAGCGCCAGGGCTCCAGGATGTGGTTCGGCCATCCTCAAGGACAAGGGCGCAGGGTCCCCATGTCTGGAAAGGGACAGTGGCGACAGCCAGGCCGGTGTTTGGCGCAGTGACGTCTTTGAGGCCGACGGGGTAGACAGAGACTCCTGGGCAGGCCCTCCAGCAGCCCCCCACGTGCCCACCTGGCCCTGCACGGCCACGCCCCCACCCTCCTGCCAAGGCTTCCGGGTGCTGGATGGGGGGCTGGCACTGGAGGGGCAGAGGGGGACACAGGGACGCAGCACGTGCCAGGGGCCAGCTGGAGCGGTGCCCGTGGTGGGGCCGGAGGGCGGGAGCCTGGCCTCTCCCAAGGGCCCCGATTCGAGGGAGCCAAGCCCATCTACCTCTTTCCTGCCCAGTCTGCACAGACCGGGCAACACCAGGGCCCTGGGAACCCCCATCCCGGGCTGCCTGGTGACAGCTGGAGGGGCAGCAAAGCCACCAGCGCTGGGCCACCACTGGGAAATACACCAGGACAGACTTCCCTGGGGACCCTTCGCCCTTGGTTACCTGGGAAACTTTTTCTAAAGAGAAAGTGAAGAAAGCAGATTAGTGGGTGGAATTTAAAGCACGCCTCTTTGCGGGGAGACCAAAAGGGCCGACGGGAGGCAAACCAGTGAGCGGGGGTAAAACACGCGTTTCCATGGGTGGGTGTTTGTTAGTGGTCTTCCTCTGGAGAGCAGTTTACGGGAAGAGAAGTTCCCACGGCAGAAACGAGCAGCTCGAGGCATCTAAAAAAGCGAACGCACCCGTGAGACCGCCGCCCAGCCGGACACAGCATCAGCAGAACCCGGCCCCCGCCCCTGCGACCACAAAGGGGGCTGCTACTCTGTCTCCGTCACCGCCCGCCACCTCTGTCTGGCCTTGAACTTCACGGGAATGCAGTCTCGCCGAGCGAACAAGCTCCTTCCTGTCTGGCTTCTTCAGTTCGAGTGACGGGTGTGCGGCTCACGGGGTGGCCACGGGCAGGAGCTCACTTTCCTCCTCACGGCCGTGTTCAGTTGTGCGACCGTGCACCGCGGGGAGGTATTCACGGTGGCGGATGGCAGCGTGTGTGGTTGAGGGCTTCGGTGGGCGGCAGGCCCCTGTCTGGGTCGTGGGGGGCCGCAGCAGAGCGTCTCACGGAATGGCACCGGTGGGTCCTCGGATCAGTGTGTTTTTCCAACTGTGGGAGACCCTGCCAACGGTTTTCTGAAGTTTGGGCGCCGTCACGTGCTCGCCCTGAGGACCCCTCGCTGCACGGGGGCCAGAGCCTGGGGTTTGGGCGTCCCTATAATTTGGCCATTCCGCTGACCACTGTGGTTTTAAATTTGCATTTTCGTGGTAACTAAAGATGTTGGGCACTTTTTTCACACGTTTCTTGACCATTTTGTGGGTGCCTTTTCCAGTCTTGGCCCATTTAAAATGACAGGCGGTCCCTGCCCAGGTGTTTGCTCTCGGTGACCGGTGGGTGGGGTTCACCGTCGGCCCACCAGAGTGCAGAGCCCAAGACCCACCCAGCCTTGGGGCGAGTTTGCTTTCAGTGTCTGACTTTGGGGGAAACACACACTGGGGGCTTTAAAAGCCAAGGTCAGTGGGGAGATGAACTTCCACCCAGGATCAGCACGTTTTGTACACAACCCGCCGCAGCTGGGTCTCCAAGACAGGTGCTGTGACTGCTCAGGGTAGCTCCAAGGCCAAGGCCAAGGCCAAGTCCAGCCGCCCATGAACCTCCAGACGGCCACAGGCTCCCTGCTGCCAGGGAGCAGTGGGACCAGGGACACTGCCACGGTGGCGTCTGAAACAGACCCCTGGGATGCTGGCAGTCCAGCGGCCTTGAAGGTGAACTTGCCGGGCACCTGCCATCCAGGGGAAGCCCCCGAGCTTCCCTCCCTGCAGCCCAGCAGGGCACACTGAGTGCAGTGGCCACTTTTCTGTTTGGTTTTCCCCTTCTTGTTAGCTCTCTGCAGCCAACTGCAAGCCCCCCCAGATCGGAGATGGCCCCATGCCTGCTGACCAGTGCTCAGTGGACGTTTCCTGGGGAGTGAATGAGTGAGAGACCAGTCAGCGCTCGGGCACATGCAACCACCGTCCAGCCAGGCCGCCCTGTGAGCAGCAGCGTGGAGGGGCGGGGGGGGGCTCCCCAAGACCGGGAAGGCTGCAGCAGGCCTGGCAGCCTCGCCCACCCCACCCCTGCAGGCTGCCCGATGCCGTGGTCATGGGCAGGTCCCCAAGTCCCTCCCGCTCCACTGGGCACCAGGTCCCAGGTTGTGGACCCGGGACCTGGACCCAGGACCCAGCTCGCAGCAGGTGCAGGGGGTCTGTCCCATTCAAGGACTGAAGTAACTGAGGTGCCCAGTGCCCAGGACAGACAGTCAGTGCCCCCGTGGGCCAGCCCGCACCTCCCTGGGATGTCCACTTCCCCACCCCCAGCTGGAAGGCCACCGTCCCCTCCGGCTCAGGCGGCCTGCGGTTCCCAAGGAGCAGGCCTCGTTCTGGGGGACAAGAGTCTACTGCAATGTCCAGTAAGTCAGTATAATCAGTGTGTGCTGGCAAGCAGCCAACGGCCAGCTCTGGGGAGGAGCAGGCTGATGTGCAGCAGGTCGACCTCTGCGGCGTGAACGCGCCCGGCCAAAGCCCTGCCGTCGGATCACTGAGGCGGAGGCGGGAGCCGAGGCACACGGAGGCCCTCCGGCCGCAGCCGCGTCCCCACGGCTCAGCAGGCCGAGTGGGCGGGTGGTGCCGCAGCCCCCAGCCTGGCCCTGACCCAGTGCCTGCCCCGGTGCGGGTGCTGCGGGGGTCACTGGCAGGACAGGTGGCTGTTGAGCCTCCCACGTCACGCCCTGCAGCTGGGGCCTCTGCAGCTGCTCTGGGTCAGCTCCTCAGCGGCACCACCAGCTCGCCCTCAGGGCTCTGCCCTGTCCCCAGCGAGCAGGCTCCAACCCGCAGAGCACACCCTGCTCACCAGACGTCATCGGGGACCTGGGCAGGGCTGGGCCCTGCCTGTTCCCTCTGCCTGAGCTCATTGGCTGGAAAAGCCCAGAGGACCAGGTAGCCTGGAGGAGACCCCTCGGGGACGCCCTCCTTGCCTGCAGCTCGGGGCCGTGCCGCCCACAGAGCAGACGTCTGTGTGCCCGGGAACCGCAGGCCTCAGTGTGGACCCAGGCCCCCCCACGCCACACAGACACGCATCCCCCACACGTATCTCCCCACACGTGTCCCCCACACCACCCAGCACATGTCACACAGACATGTACCACCATGTGTGCCCCACACATGTGTCCCCGACACACAAGCGTCCCCACACACGTGTCCCAAACATGTGACCCTACAAGCAGGCCCCCCCCCGGGGGTTCTGCTGGCATTGGGGCCTAGCTTGGGGGACAGACTTGAGGAGCAGGAAATGGACCCCCCAAGGGAGAGACAGCAAAGTGGGCCCTGGGGGAGCAGCAGCGCCTAACACGTGTCCCCGGGCTTGGGGGAAGGCAGGCGCCGGACGGAGCGAGAGTCTCGGGACAGATGGCACCGGACGACTGCAGAACCGGCCGGTGTGGAGACGGGAGGCATGTGGGGGCTGCCCTGTGCGGGGCTGCGCGGGGGGAGGAACTCCTTCCCGGCTGAGGGGAGGGTGCACGGCGCCGTGAAGGCACGCGTGACGGATGAAGGGCGCGGCACGTGAGGCTTATCCCGGTAACGCCGGGACTTGGAACCCCCTCCAGGGCTTCCGGACGCTTCCCCGGGCCGGCCTTGTCCGGGAGACCCCAGGGGCCCTCCCAGGGTGGCCGCCCAGGCCCCGTGAGCTCCGTCCCCGCCACCAGCAGTCAGGCTGCGGCCTTTTCCACGAGGCCACCTGGGGAGGCCACAGCGAGCTCACCCTGATGGTCACGACTGGAGCGGAACGGGGCCCGTGTTTATTAACTTTCCTGCTGCATCTCGCGTCTTCGACCCCAGACGTCTTCCCGGTTCCTGAGCGCGGAACCACTCTCCTTCCTTCTCCGGCAGAAATGGCAATCCCGGAGCGAGCGTTTCCACGCCAGCGCCACCTCCGGCCGCCGAGGCTCTCGGGTTCCCGCTTCCTCCGAGCTGAGGGCTGCCCGGGGTCCCAGGCGCACGGGACAGCGGCCTCCCGGCCCCGACGGCCGTGTACCGGAGGTGCCTGGAAACGGTGAACGGGAGCCTTCCGCAGCCGCTCCCTCCATCTGACGTTGAAAGAGTCCAGCCAGGCCCTCTCCGCAGGCCTACTAACGCTGACCAATCCTGGGTCACTTCCATTGCCGCCTCGGTCCAGGCGAGCTGGCCTTCGTAAGGCAGGGCCGGGGCCAGGCCCGGGCAGCAGGCTCACGCGAGAGTGAGGACAGCGGATTGGGAGCTGGGTGGGCAGGAGGGACAACCCAGGGGTCCTTGGCACCAGCCTGCCCCAAGGCCATAGGGCAGGGTGGGTGTACCCAGGAGAGGGTCCCTGAGGGACCCAGAGAATCTTCAGGGCTAGGTCTGGCGGCCTGCTGGCCACACACAGTGGGTCCTACAATGGCCTCAGTGTGGCCGAACGGGGTGCTGAGCCAGTGTCCCTCAGCCCTGGGGGCGCCCATCAGAACTCCCCAACCCCTGGTGCACGGCACCAGGAGGCAGCGCGGAGATCAGACCTCCGTTGTGTCTGTGGACGGAGGGGTGGGGCAGAGACACCCCCGGACCTGCCCTGCTCTGTGGGGCCTGAGCCCCCACCGCAGGCCTGGGCAACTGGCCTTCGAGGTGGTCAGGGCGGCGCTGCACCGGCCTCTACCTGGCCCAGAGGTCGCGCCCAGAGGTCAGGGCTGCCCTGTCCTCAGCCTCCTCACGGCCCCAGGAACCTTCCCAGCTGCCAGCCCGCCACACCCACCCCTGCTGGGCCCGGGGCCAGGACCAAACGTCTCCTCCCACCTCGCCCGCTCCAGGACTCCCAGTGGGGCTCCCACACCCAGGTGCCGACCCCAAATTCCAGCACCAGGGCCTGGGGGCAGGATTCCCGGCCCTGGGATGGGTCTCCTCTCTGCCCAGGGCTCCCCACCCCACCCCCCGGGGGAGGGTGCACTGGAGCTTACTAGGGGTCCTGCACCCCCAGGCCTCGGAGCTCACGAGGCGGGCAGCTCGGGGGCACATGTGACAGTGAATCCCCAATCTGCTGAGCTCGTCTGGGCTGGCTTTCTGTCCTTGCAGGAGGCAGCTGCAGAAGCTAGCCCCACACGGACGGACAGACGGACAGACACAGGCTGGTGCCCACAGGGCCTGGCCAGGAGGTCTGCAACCTCAGAGAGGGTTGGGGACACCTTTATAGAAGTGAGGGGCTGTGGGGGAGAAGCCCACATTTGGTCCTGAAGCGACAAAGACAGTTGGGGGGGGGTCCTGACTGAGGTCCGACGGGTCAGGTCCAGGTCACAGAAATGTGGTCACAGACGCTTCCTGCCTGAACGTCAGCCCGGAAACGGCCAGCCAAGGTCTGGGGTCTTTAGATCTGCTTTCTCTGTCCCTAATTGTGAGGACCCTCTTGACCTTCCCCGCCATCCCCATGAAGCTAGAAGGCAGGGTCTTCCTCTGAGCTCCACGGTGAAACCCCACCCAATAGGAGCGGGAACAGGGTCGGCCCACAGGCCTCGGAGCACCACCTGCTCAGCCTCACGGCCCAGGGAGGGTGGCTGTCCCTCCCAGCGCCCAGGAAGGAGCAGGGTCCTATCCAGGGCTCCTGAGCACGCAGGGCGGCCGTCCCCACCTCAGGCTCCCCTGCCCCCCAGGCCCCCGGCCCACCCTGCCCATCTCGTTCTCGGCGGCCAGACGAGCACAGCTGCCCCCCCCCGCCCACAGCCCACCCTCTGCTGCCACTTCTTCAAAGCAGGCACAGGAAATGCCGGCCTGGCCCGTGTCCCTCACTCACCCTCTTACATCTTGAACCACTTGGAGGAGTTCGGCCCAGCCGCCCGCAGCCCCTCCCTGGAGCCCCAGCTCCGAGGGCCGTCTAAAAATAGGGCCTGACCCGCTCTCTCCAGCCACCGCCAGGGCGGGAGGCCTGGGAGCTGCACCCCAGGAGCAGAGCCAAAGGCCGAGTCGGGGTGGAGGATGGGAGTAGAGCGCCCCAAACGCCAGCCCCACCGTCGGGCTGCGAATTCCTTTCTTCCCCGAGGCTCTGTAGCCATGTCTGGCTCCGTTGACGGCAGAGTCGCGGCCTCGCCACCCGGAGGCCACACGCCGGAGCAGGTGGGTGGTGGGAGGCTGGGGACCCAGCTGAGGGGCCTTCCCCAAAGCCACGGTCAACTGAGGCCCAGGGGGTTGGGCAGGGGCCGTGGCAGGAGCTGGACTTGGTGTCCAGCCGCAGGGGTGAGGTCAGCCCGTCACTGACCCTCTGAGTCACTCGGGCCAGCTGCTCGGCCTCTCTGAGCCTCATCTGTGGATGGAGTGGGCAATGACCGCTGGCTTTCAGGGTCTCGTGGGGATGGAAGGAGCCCCTGTGTGCAAAGCCCAGCTCCCCCAGCCACCCCCTCGGCCCCCCAGCCACCACTTGCAGAGGCCACCATCCCTGGCAGGTGCACCCGTTCTGCCCCTCAGGGTTCTGAGCGCCCACTGCGTCCAGTGCTGGGGGTGGCGCTTCGCAGCGGTGACAGCAGCAGTAGCAGACGCCGCTCCCGGTCCCCACACCCACTCCCCCCCCACCCTCAGGCAGAACTCCGGTTTCACGGGGCGAAGGCCTTTCCCAGCCTCCCCTCGGCTCAAGGAGACAAACAGGAGCAAGCAAATGAGATGACACCACGGGGCTCCCAGGGGAGCGCCTGAGGGCAGACCAGCCCCGCTCAGAGGGTAGTTACTGTCTGGGCCTGTCTGCTCCCTATTCCTTGGGATGCAGATGTGAGGGAGGGAGCTCCAGCAAGCGTGTTTGACCAAGAGGCAGCCCTGGGCTAGTCGGCCTCCCAGACCAGGAAAGCAGAGGTGGAGCCAAGGGAAGGACCAGGCGGCCAGAGTCTCCCTGCCCGGTTTCCTAGATGACTTCCCTTCTCTGGCCTCAGTTCCGTTGTCCGAGGATGGAGAGCGGTGGGCAGAGGGGACTGAGATCCGAGGAGAGAGGGGCCTGCACGGGGAGAGGGGGAGCCCGAGGTCAGGAGACCAGCAGGTGGCCCAGCCAGGTCCCTGCAGCCGCTGCACCCACACCCCGGTCCTCAGCGACCCACAGCCTGGACTGCGGGGCTGGGGTGTCTGCCCAGACAGGGCCTGGCCGGGCCAGCCTGGGGGACGCAGGCATCAAAGGAGCCGGGCTGCGGGCAGAAGGGTCGGGCTGGGGCACGCAGGCCTCTCTGAGAGCGCTCACCTGCGCAGGTGAGGGGCGGTGGAGGGGCGCGGGGCGTCCCTGCCAGCCTGGTGCACCCAGGCAAGGCCAGGACCAGAGGCCCCGCAGTGGGAGGCTGAACACACCTTTCACCCAGCAATCCCCGCCCCGGGGTGTCCCCCGCTGATGTTAGCACACGTGTCCCCCACAAACAGGCAGGACTGTCCTCAGGGGTCCTCCTGACAGCAGCCCCTGAGGCCCCAGAACCTGGGACTGGGTGCCCTGAGGGGCCAGGCCAGGCTGGGGTCCCCCTGTCCCCACACCCTCGGGAGCTGCCTCCTGCAGCTGCTTGGCGGGTGGAAGGGAAGCCACGCTGGACAGGCCCCCCAGGGACCTGGAGCCGCTGACAGCAGCCACCCACCTAGGTGTCAGGGGCCAGACCACCTGGCTGGGGGCCAGCACTGCCCACCAAGTCCAGAGCTGCCCATGGCCCTGGGAGGCGGAGCGGGGCCGCTGGAAGCTTTCAGGTCAAGTCAGGACACCGGGCCCTGGCCCGGCCTGCTCCTGACCAGCGGGGTGGCAGCCACAGGCCTCCGCCCCCAGGGTGTCCTCCAGGGCTGGGGCTGCAGGCTCAGGGCTCCCGGACTGTGGGTCCAGCAGTGGGTGGGCCCCAGATGGGTCTCCCTCGCCCCCCTGCCCTGGGTATCGGGGGCTCTGCTCCCTGTGGTATTTGAGGTTCTTGGAGGAGCGGGGACGAGGGCCCCAGGGACCGTGGCCAATTTCACATTGGCTACCGCACAGCCCCTGGCGACTCCACAGGACCCGGGTGTGGCGCCACTGTGAGGTTCATGGAGGGGTCGGCCTCCACAGTCAGCAGACTTCAGTAGGAGGAGCGGGAGGGCCCTCCATGGCGGTGGGCCTCGCCCCATCAGGTGAGGCCGTGAGAGCAGAGCCGGGGCCTCCCAGGGGCCACAGCGTGGCTCCCACCCACCACTGGCCAGCTGCAGCCCCGCCCTGTGGGTCCGGGGTCTGGACCTGCCCGGCCAGCCCCCGAGCCTCTGCATGTGCAGAGTCTCCATTCGTTGGGCCCGTCGCTCGCTCCGGTGGGGCTGGAAGGCCGGGACCAGGGCCCCGGAAGAGCTCTGGGCTTGTCCACTTTATAGATGGGGGCAGGGGTCTGTAATTTATCCTTTTTATTAAGCATTTTCTGCTCAAAATAAAGTTTTCACACCACTGATGGAGCTAAACCTCATCCACGCCCAGAGGAGGCACTGGGCCGAAGGAGGGAGAGGCAAGGGAACCTCTCCCCGTCCGCCCGAGGTCTGCATGGGGCCGGACCTAGAAGCTGGGTGGGGTGGGGGAGGGGCCAGCTGGGAGCCACCCCCTCCAGCCTCCTGACATCCTGCATCTCACGTGGTGGGTGGAGGAGGTTCCAGGGCGACCTGCTCTCCTGGAGAAAGGGGAGGCCGGTGTCAGGGAGCTGGTGGCCATCTTCCTCCCGCCGGCATGCACCTCCGGCTCCTCTTCCTGGGCTGAGCCCTGACTCTTGTCCCCCAGGGCTCTGGACCCCGGGGAGGGCTGTGGAAGTCCCAGGGGCTCAGGGCCCGCTCCCCCTCCAGCCTCAGGGACTCTGAACCCCTGGCCAGCCCACAGGGGCTGGACCGCCGGCCCTGGGTGGTGGAGGCGCAGCAGGGAGTGGGCTGCAGCCTGTCCCCCAGGCGCCTCGCAGCCCAGCGCCTGGCCTCTGCCCTGGGCTCCTGGGAGGGAAACCCAGAGCCCTTGGAAGGTCTGCCCGGTACAGCTGCCTGGCCACAGCGGACCGGGACTCCTCGTTCTAGGGTGGGGTCTCTAAGTCTTGAGCATCAGCTGACCTCAGGAGGAGCTGCAGACTGAGGGCAGCTGCCTGAGCAATAGATCAATCGTTGATCAACGGTGCCTATGACAGGCAGGCCCCTCCACTGTGGCGGCCACGGCTCGGCGGGTGCACCAGCACCTGGGCCTGCCTCCTCCTCAGGGGCCACTGCAGCCCCCCCTGGAGACCTGAGTGTCCCTCCCCAGTGCGTGATGGGACCGCAAACTGGTGCCGCAGTGAGGGTGGTCTTGTGTGGACTGTCCCCTCCAACTTGTGCCAGGGACACCCTGGGCAAGGCCCCCCTCCAGCTGCCCACCTCCCAGAGCTGCCGAGGGGCAACTTGTCCTGCCCTCCGGGGCATCCCAGGCCCGGGGTGGGGCAGGAGATCACCCACTTGCTCCTCAGGCCGGAGAAGACGGCAGGCGTCTGCGAACATCCCCAGGACCCCGGGGCCCTCAGTGCCCTCAGCTGGAGACAGGCGGGCGCGGTGGGGGAGGGCGCCGGTGGAAGCCCTGCCTCGGCCGCCCACCAGGCCACACTGCGGTCACTCCAGGGCCAGTCCCAGGCTCCACCCCTGCCCAATGGCCAGGCTTCCCTCAGGGCCATATTTGTGGACCTCAGAATTCAAGCAGCATCAAAGGATTTTTTAGAATTTGAGCAAAAAAAAAATCTTGTGATTTTTTTTCCAAACAGTTTGGGCTTGGCAAATCCCAGGCTGTGCTTCGCCAAGCCCGCCTCCCTCCTGTAATTTAGGAGAAAAGAGGCCAAACCGCCATGCGCTCGAAGGAGACTGGGCCCCTGCGCCGCCGCCTGCCCTGTCCTCTGGTCCCTGCGCACAGAGTCCTCCAGGCGTCCAAAGAGCCTCCCCTCCGCTTTGCGACGCTCTGTTTTACTCTATTTTTAATCTGTCAGGGCGGCGTCTCTGGGGACGTCAGGACCTGGCCCAGGTGCTGACGGGCAGGCGGGCCCGCCCCTGAGGCTGCGGACCCCACCGTGGGGGCGGGCGGGGCAGCCCTGCAGGGGCATCTGTGTTCTAAACCCCGCTGGTCTCGCGGGGCCCCACACCAGCTGCAGAGAGGCCCCACCCCCCAGGGAGCGGCAAGGCCACACACCCAAGTGTCGTGACAAGTCACCGCCGACGAGCCACTGAGCCTGTTCTCAGGGACAGGAGCCAAGTGTCCCCAACGTCCGGCAGTGGTTTCTGTTGGGGTCAGGGGGCTCGAGTCTCTGTTCCTGCCTGTGCCCCACGCTCGGGTCTGTGCACAGCGGGCACTCGGGCAGGGCCCGGCCCGGCGTCCTGGCTGCACGAGCCGCGGCGTCTGAGCCCTGCAGCCCGGGGGCGAGTGCAGCCCTGCACCTCCAAACGCACCTCACAAAGGACTGGCTGTGCAAAGACCTGAGGGGTCCCTGCTGCTGGGCCTGGCAGGGGTGGGGGAGGGAGACTTTCCCGACTTGATAAAGCTCCTCCCGGAAACCAGCGCACGGCCACTGTCGGGGTGAACAGTGACACTTGGGAAGCGCCCCTCAGTCGGGGGGAAGCGCGAGTCTGTGGGCACCAGCCCTTTGTCACAGCTCATCATTACCGGTATCCCACCAGGGATCCTAGTCACGGCCATGATGGAGTGTGGAGAGAAACGGCAGGCATACAAATTTTAAGATCAAAAGACCCAGTTATGACTAACCGTGGGTGAGACCGGGAAACCAGAAGGCGGCCCACTGGAGCCGCGTCAGAACCAGTCGGGTCGTCCTGCAGAACTGCGAGGGAAAAACATCGGCCTTCAGCGGCCAGTGACCTTCCGGCACACGGTGGTGGCCGACTGCACTGCCTGCCACAGCCAGGGACGCCCACAAATAAACCTCGAACGTGAAAGGCCCAGGTGAAAAAAACTGGACAAGGAAACTCAAAATACGTAAAATTCTCAATTTTGAGGGGGAAAAAGAGTTCTCCCAGAACGAATCTATAAATTCAGGGCGATTTCCGTCTGTTATTTATGAGATTTGACAGGCTGAATCCAAAGTTGTCACAGAGGACATTAAAAACACAGCCAAGAATTTTTGAAAGCAAGAGATAGGCATCCTATCAAATGATGGGCTCGTAAGCAGCGTGGCCTGGACACAGGCGCGGAGGTCAGACGAGGCTCCGAGCAGAGAGACATGGCCTTCCCAGCATCTCACGTCCTGGCGCAGAGTGGAGGGGCTGGGACCGCAGCCAGACCCCAGGCCAAGGTCTTCAGCCCGAGAAGCATCCCCAGAATCAGTGCAGAGAAGCCCAGTGACGAAGGTGAAAATGGCAGCAGACTTGAGGAGACCACGAGGACATGCCCGTGGCCCAGCCTCTCGGTGCACAGGTGGGGACACGTGGGAGAGATCACGCCTCATCCCCAGGTCAGCCAGCAGCCAGTGCCCGTGGGCCCCCGGAGCTGCCGAGGCCCCGCTTTCTGGAGGGCGGTCTTTGCTGGCTCACCTGCCCCTCAGCTGAGGGTTTCTGGTCACCTGTCCTGCGAGAGGTCGAGTGCACGCAGAAGGCCTGGGGTGGGGGGAATAACACCCCCCGCCCCCGCACGGGCAGGGTTACAGGGCAGCGCAGTGTTCAAACCCAGGGAACCGACAGAAGACAAGGGAGGGCCGTGTGGATTGAGTGCGGACTTAGATTTCGGTAAAAGAACAGCTGCCCGCCCCCCCCCCCGGCCGCATGAACGGCCCCCCCTCCAGAACCCAGGGAACGTTCCAGAACACGACCGCAGTTGGCCTCCATCGCTCTGGGTGGGGGAGTGGGATCAGGGCCTGAACAGGACTTTCCCTTTTGCTCACGAGCTTTTGAATTTGAAATTTTAATAATCACACGTGCACACATCACTCAAGGCTTTAAATTCAGGTCCTGGGTCACATGCCCTGGACCCTGCCGGACAGCAGCACCCACGACGCTCAGCCCGCTTCCTCGGCCCAAGTGGGCGGAGCCCTCCCCGTGAACCCCCTGGGCGTGCGCGGAGTAGGGCTCCGGATCCCAGCCAGCCCGCTCTCCACACGCATCGCCACGCAGGAGCCAATGCACACAGGCGCTGCCCCCCACCCAGCACTGCAGGGGGCTCTGGGCTTTCCAGCCCAGGCCGCAGGTGACGTCTCCACAGGTGTCTCCGAGGTGCATGTAAATCAGCTCGCCCAGTGTGGGCGGTTTTCGGGGGGCGGGGGGCCTAGAAACGGTCACTCAGCGAGAGCTGCTCCTTCCAGAAGGTCGGCAGGCAGGCTGGGAAGGAGCTTGTGGCCAAGAGGACGTGAGCCCAGGCTGGGGTCCTGCCGAGGCCACCAGAGGGGTCAGCAGCAGGCTGGCTGGTGACTGCAGCTCCGTTAGAAGGTCGGCACCTCTCATCTGGGCAGCATCCCAAACATTCCTGAGAGGTGTGTCTCGTCCCCACGGGATGGCCCCGCAGGCCACGCAGGTGTGTGGGCCCCCACACAGGGCACCTGGCCTGGGTACAGGCGCTCAGAGGAGGGTCAGCCTGAGATGAGGTGGGGCTGACGGGGGCCCCACGGACATGGCCCTTGGCGGCAGCTGCCTCTGGAGCTGGATGTGACCTCGGGCCGGCCCAGAGACGAGGGACGACGGCAGGCCAGCAGGGATGTCTGGGATGGGCAGAGGGTCTGTGTTGTTTCGATGGGAGGGACAGCTGCGAGGCAAGGTGTGGGTGACAGCCAGCAGCCGTGGGCACCTGCTTCTGGCTTTATCCCGGGCTCGTGACCGCAGCTGGTTCTGGAACAACCAGCCTGGCCCTGCAGACTAGGGAGGCCAGTGGCAGTCCAGGAGGTGCGGGCAGCTCCTGGCCACGGGGGACCCGGCCTCCAGCCCAGCACAGGGGCCCGAGAAATGGGTGCCACTCACTACTCCTGTGGGTGACCTAGCCACTCGCTCTAAATCGATTTCCCCTCTGCTATGTGGGGACGAGAGAGGCCTGCCCAGGCTAATCAAAGGCAGAGGGGCTACCAAGGAGTCACCTTGAGCCAGTCACCCTCTTCCCAGGGCTTGCAGGGAGGTGGAGCCTGGCACAGGTTGGCCACCTGTGCAGGAGCGGGTGCCCGTGTACTGTCCATCCTGCGGCTCAGCCGGCCCAGCGCATCCGGGCCCCGTGCACCGGACGGCCAGCAGGGGGGTGTTTGGGGGCATGTGGGGTGGAAACTGCCTTCACTGCTGGGTCTACTTGGAAACCTTGGGGGTGCCAAAAGACCCCCAACAGAAGACACACCCTACAGCCCCGAACAGCTGGGCAAGGGGAGCCCTGATGTGCAGGACTCCTGAGGGAGCGGAAGTGGAGCCGTTTCTGAGGGAGGAGGCAGTGGCGACCGGCTTGCTCCCTGTGTCCTCTGAGCTGTCAGGGCCCTGCCTGCCCCCCCACCCCCCACCCCCCGCCCAGGCCGAGGCAGGAAGTGGGGGGGCGGGTTTGCCCTCCAGGACTGGGGTCACTCCTCAAAGAGACAGAAGCATGGGTGCGCCCACATTCCCACTCCCAAGACCCCGAACAGCCCTTTCTTCTCCCCCCGGCACCAGGCCTCACTCCCCCGAGCAACCAGGAGATTAACAACTGGCTCCCTCGGTCCCTCCTCACGGCACCACGGGCCCTGTCTCCCCACACCAGGGCTGCCGGTGCCATGTGTCCCCAGCCTGGCCAGCGGCATCCTGGTCCAAGCTGAGCGGCCAGGCCTCCGTGGGGCCAGGGCGAGCCAGCACAGCACAGTGGCCCCAGGGCCGCTCCTCCAGCCACGTGACTGGAGGGGGAGCCCCGGAACAGCGTCCCTGCCTCTGAAACAGAAGTGCCCCCCCCACCCCGGGCAGGGACCCCCTGGAGGCTCTGTGGGCCTCCAGCAGCTTCGGCAGAGCCACCTCGAGCTCTGACCCCCAGCAGCTGTGGTCCCTGCACCTGGCCTCCCGGCTCCGCGTCATCAAGGCTCTCTGGCCGGGGCCGGCCCTGCCCAGAGCTGGGAGGACTGCCCCGCCTGCCGTCCCTCGAGCCCATGGACTGAAACTGCGGCGTGGCCCCTGGCCCCCCAGAGCTGGCTCCACCCTGGGTCCTGGCACAGAGCACCCGTCTCGCCTCCTCTCCCGAATCCACACGGGGGTGACGGGGAAACGAAGCTGAGCGCCGAGGCCCAAACGACACGGCTGGTCGGCGGTGGGGTCTGGTTTGAACTTGAATGCAGGCCTCTGTATCCTTTGCTCAGGACAGGACCATGATCAGCCAGCGCCAGTTCAGACACTGAGACTTTGCCTTCCACCCGCTCTGTCCCTCAGGCGGGCTGGCGGCTGCTTCCCCGGGCACAGCCCCACCCGCACCTCAGCCCGGCCCAGCCCCGACCTCCAGTGTGCAGGAATCTGACCACCCAGGAAGCCACCCAACGGGGAGCAGTACAGGGCCAGAGCCCCAGACCCCAGAGCAAGAAGGGGCCTGCTGCCTGCCCGTGGCCACGCCGCCCCGTCTTCTTCGGGGCAGGACCCGGCCTCCTTCCTCACTGCACAGGCGCCCAGGCCTCTGCAATGAGGGCTCAGAATGGGCTGGGGGTAGTGTCCTCACCAGGGGAGGGCCCGCTGCAAGTGGACTGTGCAGTAGGAGTCCAAGGTGGCCCTGCGGGGGTGGAGCCTTTGCAGCCCTGAACGGGCCCACCGGGCCCTGCTCCTGTCTGGGGGCCACTGACCCCAGGAACCTCCCTGCAGGCCTGGATAAAGAGGAGGCGGCAGGGATGCCCCCAACAGCCAGGAGAGGAAGAGTGGGCGACTCTCCAGCATCCGGTGGGGTTTAAGCCCCAGGCTGGCTCCTGTCTGATCTGGAAGATCGGGGCTGGCAGTGAGCTTGTGTGAAGAGGAGTCCCTCGCCCCTGCCCTGGGTGGCCTCAGCCAGGCAGGCGCTGGGAAGGTGCCCTGGCCCAGGCAAGCAGGAGCAGGCCTTGACGCGCATGGCGGGGGAGCCCGTGAGTCACCCTCGGTGAGGCGGCAGGTGTGGAGGGGCAAGATGAACCCCCCACCCCTGTCACCCAGTGAGGGGAGCAGCCCGTTCTGGGAGGCAGCTCACAAAGCCGACACACTGGGGGGCAGGCCAGTGATGGGGGGAGCCTGTGTGCGTGGGTCCCTGCGGCTCCCGCCCCGCCTCCTCCCACCCACGTGGTGGTTATCTGAGTACCCTCGGCCAAGGGCACAGACCTACTGCTTCCCTCCCATTTCAGCCAATCAGGCATCGGGGCTGTGGTCTGGCCAAGCCTGCTGGTCTCTGTGGGGTTCGCCTATAGGCCAAGGGAAGAGGACGAGGCGGGGGAGGGGGGGTGGAGGAGGGGAGCAGCAGACCAGGGAGAAAGACCGGAGGAGCTGCCCCCGGACCGGCCAGTCTCTGTCCCGCTCCGCGCTCCTCGTTCCCCAGCAGTCTGACCTGCTGCTGTGCAGCCCCGTCCCTTCTCCAAGGGACCGCCTGCCTCCGCCCCGCAGCCCAGGCCAACAGTCCACGGCGCTTTTGTTTCCTGAGCATCCAAAGAACCACGTGGAGGGCACCAAACACAGGCTGGAGACCCCCACCAACTAAGTGTCCGTGTCCCCCTCTATAGAGCAAGGACCGGGCGGGTGGAGGCTCTTGGCTACTTTCCCGCGTACAGTCCCCCCACCGTCCCCCGCGAGAACACCAGGTGTGACAGGGGGGCTGGGAGAGGCGCTGAGCGGGGCGGGGGTGGGGTAAGGGGGTGCAGGCGAGGAGGGGGGCGGCGGACGGCGGTGTGGGCAGCGGGCCGAGGGGACGCGGGCGCCCGGGAGTTGACCAAGGCGCGCTGCCAGGGTGCGGGACAGCCGGGCGAGCCGGTGGGGGCGGGATGCAAGGGATGCTGAATTCGGCTGCGGGCCCGGCGGCCCCTGATAGGCGCGCGGGTGGCGTGACGTCACGTCCGGCGGGGAAGCCCAGCCTCCGCGCCCCCGCCCGCCCCGCCCCCACAGGTGGTACCGCCGCCCTGGGCGCTGGGCGTGTGGCCGCCCTCAGGGACCCCCGAACGCAGCCCGTGCTCGCCCCCGCCGCCTCCCCTCCCTCGGGCAGTGGACTGGCCGACGAGAACCACTGGACCCCCAAGTCCTCGGGGAGAGCAGGAGCGCCCAGCGGGCCCCGCTCGCGCCCCGCGCCCCGCGCTCCGCCCCGGGCGCCCGCTCCCGCCCTGCGCGCCCCTCCCCTGCACCGCCTTCCCCGCCTCCCCGAGGCGGCCGAGGGGCCGGGCCGGGCCGGGCCGGGGGAGGTGCCGAGCCCGGACTGCGCGCTCGCCCGCTGCGCTGGGCGGCCAGACCTAGCGGCCGGTCCTCGAGCCTCGCGCGCTCGGCGTTGCCGCCGGCTTTTGTTGTCTCCGCCTCTTCGGCCGCCGCCGTCTGCGGACCACGAGCCGCGCGTAGGGACCTTGGCTCTGCCCTTCGCGGGCGGGGGCTCCGCGGGCCCCACCGTACCCGAGAGAGGCGCGGCAGGCGACCGGCAGCGCCTCGGCCCCGCCATGGAGCTCCGGGCCGGCGGCTGGTGGCTGCTGTGCGCGGCCGCCGCACTGGCCTCCTGCGCCCACGGGGACCCTGCCAGCAAGAGCCGGAGCTGCGGCGAAGTCCGGCAGATCTACGGCGCCAAGGGCTTCAGCCTGAGCGACGTGCCCCAGGCAGAGATCTCCGGTGAGTCAGGGCTGCGGGTCTCGTACCCCTGCGCGCTCGCGTTTGCCTCTGCGTCCCCTGGTCGGCCCTGCGCGGCTAAGTGCCCGGGGCTTCCCAACCCCGCCGCCTGTGCCGGCCGCCTGGGCTCCGAGTAGCTCCCAGCGTCTCCGCTTGCCCGCACCCGCTCGGGCCCTCACCCCTGGGCCCCGCGTCGCCCTCTCGTCGCTCTGTTAGGTCGCCACCAACCCTTAACTGGCTCCCCGGCCCCCTCCCCGTGGAGTTGTCCTCGCTGGGCTGTGCAGGGGCCGCCCCGCTCGGCGCTCCTCCAGGGCCACAGCTCCAGCGCGGCGGCGGGGCCGGAGTTCCAGACGCAGCGGGCGCGCCGGCCACCCTCGCCTCTGGCCAGGGCTGAGCTGCGTGGTGGCTGCCGCGGAGCAGCTGACGGTGGCCGCGGGCTGGGAACTCTCACCGGACTTTGTGGGCCTTTCCGGAAGGTGCCGTCGGTGGACTTGGGGTTCCCACGGGGTTCCAGCAAAGGCAGCCTTGGAGTTGGGAGTGTGGGGGGCGGCCCCTGCCCTGTGCCCAGGACTGCTGCCTGGCAGAAGTTCCACCCGGGAACTTGCGCTTGCCCACCAGCTCGCCTGCCTGGCACTTGGAGCCACTTCCCTGGGAGTCCAGCGGCAGGTGGTCGGCATTTTGGGTCCCTCCCAGGGGCCGTGTCATTTCTTTGAAACAGCGTCGACCCTCCCAGGGGGCTTTAGCCCAGCAGCTGTCTGGCAGCCCTGCCGGCCCCCTCCCTGCTGGCCACTGAAGAGCTTTGGGGACAGCAGTGTCCCAAGGACCCCTGAACTTCATCCTAGGTGGTGGCCCTGCTGGCAGCCACACGGGGTCTGTGTGGGGTGCCTGGCCAGAGCAGGGCAGACCAGCTTCCTGTCCTGGGGACCGCTCCCAGATGGGGTTGGGAACAGGTAAGGGCCACACTCGGAACAGTACATGGGGGATGTGCAGTGGCCACGGCCCTGAGGGGAGTGCACCAGGTCCAGAGCCTGTCTCCTTGGTAGCGGGTGGGGGGACAGCTGGGCCCCCCACCTGGCTCCCAGGGGGAGCAGGGGCTCAGCAGGCTGCCCGGAGAGATGCACCCACCCCAACGCCCCTCAGTCCCCGGGTTCCGGAGGGGTTGTCCCTCAGGAGCCAGAGGCAGGCGTGCCTGTGCCTGCTTCTGCTAATGGGCCAGGCGTTGGGGTGGGGGGGGGCTCTCTCCTTGGGAGGGGCTGGAGGTGTCCCGGGCCAGCTGCCCTGCGTGGCCCATGCTCCACCCCCCCCACACACAGGAATTTTTGGGCTGGGTGTCCTTGGCTGTCCTGTGGGGCCCCTCTGCTGCCCCCAGCCCTGGGTCTCGGGTGGAAGCCATCCTTGCTGCCTTCCCACTCGCGTCCACTCCCACTCAGCCGTGTGTCCCTGGGGACCACGCTAAACGCACACCCACAGGGCTCCCTCCCAGTTAGGCTGGGAGACAGCCGGCAGAGTCTGGGGGGCCACCAAGGGCTAGGACAGAGCTGGGGAACTGGAGAGGCCCAGGTGGGGGTGGTGAGGGGCTGGGTCTTAACCCCCTTGGGCTGGAGGATGCAGCAGGTTAGAGGCCAAGGGTGAGAAAGGGGGCTGCTGTGTGGGGGATGGGTGGGGGCGGGGCCGTCCGGCCTGTGGGGGAGCGCGGCCACACAGCAGCTGTCCCCGAATCATCCTGGCTGATGGTCAGCCAGGGCTGCAGGCGCCACCCTGCCCTGGGTCCGGAATGCAGGGGCTGTCCCCTCCCCGCCAGTCCCCATGGCCCCTTCACCAGGGGAGCTGCCTGCCCTGTTAGACCCTCGCCCCCCACCCCCATAGCCCCATTGCCCCCATGAGCCCCGGAACTCCAGAGTGCCCTACGGGGCCCAGGTGCCCAGGACAGCGCCAGTGCTACATGGGGCACTCCCATGACCTCCCAGGGCAGCGGCCACCAGCCCTGTCCCCTCCTGCTCCGTGTGACTCAGCTGGGCCTTTGCGGACCGGGTGCCCTCTGGTGGCCCAGCAGAGGCACGCTGCTCCTGGGTCCCCTCGCCTGCCCGCCGGCAGCTGGACTCCAGCCGGGGTACCTGCTCAGTGGCCCAGACCGGGCGGGCTGCTTCCTCGTGCAGGAGGGTGGGGGACAGGGAGGGGGCACTGGGCCCAGGCTGGCCTCTCGGCCTCTGCCAGGGGAATGAGAAGCGGCTGTGGCTGGACGAGGAGGCAGTGGGGTGTGAGCGACAGCTGTCTGTCATTCTGCCATGGGGCAGGCCTGTGGGCAGCAGCACCCGAGGCCCCCCTCAGGCCAGAACGCCACACGCAGGCCGGGGTGTGAGTGGAGCTCGGCTGGCGGCTGGCTCCTCCTGAGGTGCTGAATCACAGGTGCACGCTGGTGGGTGTTGCCTCTGGTCCCCTGACGTTTCCTGGGCACCTGTCTGGCCTTCTGATACTTGGCGACGTGTCCTGGGTCTCTCTGACCCTTCCCTGGGGTCCCGGGTTAGGGGCACCTGTCTGCACCCTTCGCAGTTGTAGCCCCAGAACCTGGCCCGGCTCCTGGTGCCAAGAAGGTTCTGGGCCACTGCTCACGGGGACTCAACGCACATCCTGCTGCAGGCTCTGCGGAGCGGGCGGCGCCGGGACAGGAGACGGGCTTGGGCTGTCTGTGCTACCCGCAAGCTGGCCTCTGCCCCAGGCTCGGGGGTGGGCGCCTGCAGGTCCCTCAGTGGAAATCTTGGCTTCTCTGTGCCCACTCTGACCACCCATGCTGAGGGCACGGATCCTGAGGGGGTGCTCAGAAGCCCCAGGCGTCCCCCACGTTTTCTAGAAACCACCCGAGGTCTGTTCCTCAGCCACGGTCAGCAAGCTGCACAGCAGGCTGTTGGTCACCTGGTCCACAGCACACCTGCAGACCCAAAGGGTCCCTGTCCTGGGTGGGAGGCAGGGGCCTGGTGTGGGTGCCATGGCGGTCTGTGCCTCTGGCCCTGCCTCTCGCCCTGTCTCTGCTCCACTCACAGAGCTGAGGTTTCATCATCCCGGGCCCGGGGACAGGGCTTGGAGGGGCACACGAGGGCCCCAGGGAGCCAGGGTCTGACAGGGCCCCTGCGTGATGCAATGGTCCCGGGTCCCTCGCTGAAGCCTCTGTGCCGGCCACCTCTCCGTGGCAGTTTGTCCCCCTGCGCCTCTGCCGAGTTGGCCTCTCACCCCGCACAGCCTCTCTCTGCCCGTTCCCGGACACAGGACACTGGCAGCCATCTGTACTGTCCCCGAAGGTTCCTGGGACAAGGAGCATGCTGCCCGGGCTGCGCCCTCCCCCTGCGCCTGCCCTGGGGTCCGCAGAGGCCACTCGGAGCCCTGCAGGGATGGTGCTCCGCCCTGGAGATGAGCCCTGGCTGCGAGCTGGACTTGGGGTCAATGTCCAGTTAGTGCATCAGGCGAGGGTCTCGGTGCGTCGCCTGCTTTCAGACGAGTAAACCCAGGTTCCAAGGAGCCACTGTCTCTCCACAGCCCACGGCGGCTCTGCGGCCCAGAGCCTGGTCTGCCAACCTCAAAGCCTGTGATCTCAAAGGCTGCCCAGCCCAGCTCCCTGCTTTCTGGAAGCCTCGTGCATCCCAGCCCTGAGGCCTGAGAAGGGGGCACACAGCCAGGCCCCTCTCCTGTTGCCTCCCTGGTTTTCGTATGGGGTTAGAATTGTCTGAATTCTTCCCTGGGACGATGCTCCGCCCTGGCCCCAGCCTCCCTGTCCCAAACCTGCCCCGCGCAGCCTCACACAGCCAGGCCCTCCTGCCCTCTGTCTGCCCCCACGGCCTCCTGGTGGGTCCGCAGGGATGGCTGCTCCAGCCCTGCTCAGAAAGGCTGTTCCCAGGCGGCAGGGGTGAGTCGGATCACCCCAGGTGCACACGGAGGCTGACCAGGCTGTGTGCTGCTGGCCGGCCTGAGGGGAAGCCCCCGTGTGTCCCTGAGGAGCCATGGACAGGCGCCCTGTGCAGGGGCTGGCGAGCCTAGGAGATGGCGGTTGCTTTGTTGGTGCACTAGCTGCGTAATTAGAAACAGTGCCAGCCCGCGGTTGGCAGGCCTGCGGGCTGGGGAGGCCTCCGGAGAGGGGCCAGGGACACGCAGGCCGGGCACAGAGCTCGGAGGAAAGCGTGCTCGCTCATGCCTGTGCACGGGCACCCACATGCGCGGGGCACACGTGTGGGCCTGGCTGGCCATGGGTGGGTAGACGGGCCGGGCCAGGGGCCTCCGGAGAGTGACCGGTAGGACACCTCTCCTGGAAACCAGAGCCTCTTCCCCGAGGCCCGACTTGGTTCAGAGGGATTTCAGACCGAGGCTTGAGACCTGTGTCGGGGCCTGTGAGCACCGACCTGTGTGCCTGGCACTAGGTGCCGGCCCCGATGGTCTCTAACTGCCGGCATGGCCCTGGGGTCAGGCCGCTGCCCACAGGCTCAGAAGGGGGAGGGCTGTGGCCCAGGGCCACCCACCCTGGATCCCAGCCCCGCCAACGTGCCAGCAGGCAGCCCTTCCTGCCTGTGTGTCTGGGAACAGGCCTGAGCAGGCGCCCGGGCTGTCCGACGGGAGGGGAATGCCGCAGCCTTTCCCTCCCCCCGGGCCCCGCCCCCTTCCCAGGTGGGAGCACACGCAGCCTAGGCTGAGAGGCAGGCTGGCCCGGCCTCCCCCACAGTGGCTGCCATGCGGGGGGTCAGGGCCTAGGTCTCCAGCCCCACTGGGCCTTGGGCCTCAGGAAACTGGGTTTGAGGGGCGCGTGCCTGCTCTCCCTGGTAGGAATCCCTGGATCCTGGGTGGGTCTGGGAGCTCTGGGGTTGGGGGGCAGGCAGCCTTACCCCCTTCCTTTATTTGCCTGTGGCCTCAGCATCACCTCCGGCCGGCCCCTGGCTGGCTCACCTTCCTGGCTCGTGCACCCCCTCCTGCCAGGGGAGCCCTCCCCGTGCCCACCCAAACGCAAGCCCGGCCCCTCCTCCCTCAGGGCTTGGCCCTGCCGCCCAGCTTCCCAGGCCTCTGCAGCGCTGGTACCTGCGGGCTCTGCCCGTGTCCCAGGTCTGGGCCACAGGCGTGCTGAGCACCTCCATGTGCCCAGCCTGAGCTGGGGCCCAAGGGTCGGGCGTGGCGGCGTCCCTGGGCTGCCAGGACGGATGCCACAGACCAGGTGGCTCACAAAGCACAAGGGCGTCATCTCCCAGCTCAGAGGCTGGAAGCCCACGATCAAGGTGTCGGCCAAGCTGCTTCCCCCAGGCTGGAGGGAGCACCTGTCCCAGGCCTGCAGCTTCCGTGGCCACCACCGCCGCCTTGCTGCTCCTTCCGCCACCGCCAGCCCCTGGCCTCCCCTTTCAGGTGGCGTCCACCTCGCATTTGCCTCCAGATCTTTTCTGAAAGGAAGACACCACTGCCATCGCATCCGGGCCCATGCGGCTCCTGTGTGACCTCATCTTAACCGGTTATGCGTATGAGGACCTCGTACCTAAGTGAGGTCATCCTCTGAGGTCACAGGGCCCATAACCCAAGTGTGGGTGGTGGCTAGAGGTGGGGGCCTCGTGGACTTTTGTGACACTGCCTCTCCAAATCCACGGTGGCATAGACGTGCCGCCTGAGGCCTTGGTGACAGTGTGGTGGTCAGGCCATCCCTGGGCCACCCGAAGGCTCTGGGCACAGCCTGGGACTGGGTGGCCTCACCTCAGGCTTTGCACTGCCACGCAGTTCTCGGCCCGGTCCCCACCCCCCGTGGACCCCGATATCTCCATTTCTGTCCAGGTGGGTGGGCCAGGCCCACTCACTCCGCTGTTCAGAGCCGGGTGCCCGCTGCCTACCCGCTCGCTGCTTGTGCTGTGTCCGGGAATTGGGGTAGGCAGTGGGGGGCCAGCCTTGGGACCCTCCTGGGGACCGGGTGGCCCCGGCCTGGAGTGGTGATGGGGGGCCAGCGTGCCTGGGACAAGCTTGGGGGGATGCCCAGTGTCTAGGGCAGGTGTTGGCCCAGGTGGCCTTCTGGGCAGGCCGGGGTGTGGGCCGGGGGCCAAGGCTGGGGGCCAAGGGTCGGGCGTGGGCTCCAGGTGATGGTGCGAGCCTGCTGTGTTGGGAAGCTGGGGGCACGTCCACACAGCCCTGTCCCGCGGGTGCTGGGTGTGTGGTCCCCAGTGGGGGTGGAAGGCTGGCCTGCACACGCCCTCGGCGCCCAGGGCCTCCTGTAGCCACTGTGGCCAGCCCAGTGTGTCGTCCGAGCGCCCACCCCTGGCACTGGGGGCTGCGGAGGACACTGCACCCTCGCGTGACCACCACCCCCAGGCTCTGGGGAGGAGGATGATGCCACCTGCTGCCGGGCTTGGCTCAGGTGCTCACGGGCATTTCTGGTTGTCATGGAGCGCAGGACACACTGGACCCGCGGCGCTTTAAAGGGACGTGGCTCTTAGGACGCTCAGTCCCCAGCTGCCCCTAGGGCGTGCCAGGCACCTTGACCCCCTTCCTTAGAGCGACCTGACACCCAGACACCGGCCCTGCCCCGTTGCTGGGGGGGGGCTGGGGGCCGACCTGCAGCTGCAGGCCCCCCCTGGGGTGAGGCAGGTGTTCCCAACCAGGAGCAGCTGCCCTGGGAGCGTTCTGGAGGTCACAGTGACTTGGAGATGGGGTCAGGGCAGCCAGGGACCCCACTTTCTGTGAAGCAGCAGGGGCCAGGCCAAGGAGCCCAGGGAGGGGCCGGCGGGGACAGTTGCTCCTGGATGGGGGTCTGGCCCACGGGAGAGGCCCCAGGGTAGAAGTCGGGGTTGGTGAACTTGGCTGAGAAGAACATCGTTTCTCCGTTGTTTCTGGCCTCGGAGTGGAAATCCCAGTTCCTGCTGCGGGACACACCGGGCCCAGTGGCGCTGCGGTGGCTGGGACTCGGTCACCAGGGGGAACCTCCCGGTCCCCTCACTTTGGTAATGGATGGCGCAAATACCACGTGCCCCTGCCACGGCTTTGCATTCCAGTCAGCGTGGACCCATGGCAGGGGGGCGTGTGTGCCGAGGCCCCCTTTCGAGTGTGACGAGGCTGTGACGGCCACGGGCTCCTGGTGTTCTCTGAGGGGCAGCTGGGGGGGCCCTAGTGTCCACACACAGGGAGCCGGGGGTCAGGGCAGGAGCGGGGAGGGTCCCAGCTGCTGGGTGGGCGGAGTGACTGAGGAGGAAAGATCCCGCCTCCCTGCCTTTCAGCTAAGGTCAGGTGTGAATCGCTCAGTCCAAGTTCAGTGAGCTCCTGCTGTGGGGGGGCGCTGTTCTTGGTGCTGGAGCTCAGCCGCAGGCGACGCTGTCGGTGAGGGGACAGGGCGGGGGGCCAGAGGTCTCACCGGCTGGGGCTTTGCTGGCCTCGGTGACCAGTGGCCATGTGGGGCGCGTATTGGTTAAAAGGACAGAAGCACCGTGCAGATCAGGACAGGCGTGTGAGGGTCTCGGTCACAGTGCCCTTCCTCCCTAAGCACCGCCCTGCCCTGAAGCGGGGGCTGAGGCCCTGTCCCCTGGAGGCAGTGACACGCCCAGAACCACTGGGAAGCCTGGGGGGCTGCTCT
This sequence comes from Artibeus jamaicensis, assembly GCF_021234435.1. Lineage (NCBI taxonomy): Eukaryota > Metazoa > Chordata > Mammalia > Chiroptera > Phyllostomidae > Artibeus > Artibeus jamaicensis. The sequence goes on from NW_026522020.1 coordinate 5,361,491, forward strand.
GTGGTGTGGGGGGCGGTGTTGAGGGAGGTCCCCTGTTGCGTCGATGGTCAGGTCACACTCCTGCCTGAGGGCCAGTGTCCCTTGAATCCACCGGCCATTCTTAGGGGGGTCCCCAGAGGAAGCCAAAGCTCGCCCCCCTGGACTCGGCCAACCTGCCCGGTGCCGACACTTCACGCACAGGCTATGACTCGGGCTACCTGTGCCTCGGTGACCTTTTCTGTTCAGTGGGGGGCCTGCCTCGTGGGGCAGCTGTGAGAACAGTTTCTGCATGGGCCGCCCCCTGCAGCGCCAGCCAGAGCCCACGCGACGCAGCGTGGTGTCCTGTTGGCACAGCTGTCGGACACGGCGGCGTCCTCCCCAGTCCACTCGGTCTTCCGGAGGCGGCTGTGGGAAGGGCGGGCTGCTGCGGAGGGGCCAGCCTGCACCGGCCAGGCCGGGAGCCACCCGGTGGGTGCGAGGACTTGGGGAGCCCCAGGCTGGAGGGAAGGCGTCTGTGAGACCTGCGCTCACACGGGGCTGGCAGGCCCTGGAGAGTGAGGGGTTTCAGGAAGGTGTGGCCCACAGTGAGCGAGCTCCGCCCCCAGCTCCGGGCCTTGCCACCACCAGGGAGGGGCAGTCCAGCGGCCTCAGAGGGTGGCAGCCGGTTTTAAGAAAGGAGCCACAGGCTCTGTACAGAGGTGGGAGGGGCCCATGTGTGGTCAGCCTGTGGCCGAACTTGGGGTCTGGCAGCTCCTTGCTGGTGCCATGTGGGGCCTGGTCGTTGTCCCTTTGGCTTTTCTCTGGGGACAGGGCTGGCCCCATCCCTTGGCCATCTGCTGTAGGCCCGGGGCCGTCCGCGGGAGGTCTGGTGGCCCTCTGCCGCCCGGAGCAGCTGGACAGGGCGGGGCTGGGACGCGTTGCCGGTGGGCGCAGACTCCCTGCCTCCAGCCCAGAGGCCGGCTGCACGTGCTCCAGCTTGACAGTCCTCTCGACGGGACCTGGAGAAGTGGGGACTCAGCGGGCGTCCACATGGCCACCTGCGCCTGGGACACTGCACGGCTGGGGTCTCACCCCTGGGGCAGGCAGGCAGGCGGACACTCGGCGACGGGCGCCGGGCGGTCCTGCTCGGGCCTGTCCCTGCACCCCACGGCAGGCTGCTGGGTTCGGCAGGTCCGAGTGCTCCTAGACACCTGGGACGGCTCTGAGTTTGGGTCTTGAGTTTAATGCCCCACGCGCCGCAGCATGTGTGTTTGGGGCACAGGCGTGCCCCCCATGTTCCGCGCAAGTGTGCCCCAAACGTTTGGGGAGCGGCTGTTGGCCGTTTGGCGGTACAATGCATGGGACGAAACCGGCCGCCTGAACCGTTTGAGGGCCCGAGCAGCCACACTGAGCACGTTCTCCGTGCGGTGCCTCTGTCGCCGCCCCAGCCCCTGACCCCACTCCCACCCTTCCTGTGTGTGGATCGGACTGGCACTGCTGGCCCTCGTGGATGGGGACCCACAGGGCCGGTCGTCCCCTTGGTGGGCGTGGGGCTGCCGCGTGGGTCAGTCCCGCTGCCGACGACTCCCGTGTGTGCGTGCCGTCCCTCCACTCAGCCTTTTCCATTCTGCTGTTATGTGCGCGGGGCTGCGCTCGGTTCTGTTCAAGTCCCTGCATCCGATCTCTGGGGCCAGGCACTTCTGCACTGAAAAGTGACGCATCCTTTCCTGAAACCCACATCTAACCTGTGCGTCCTGCACCAACCCTCCTGTCCGGCCACAGGGCTGGGCACCCACAGGCCTGTGAGTGGCCGGCCGTCCACGGGAGCAGCCTGCTGCCGGCACAGCTGCTGACTCAGCGGCAGCCCTCCAGCCAGGACACCCGTGCCCAGAGGCGTCTGTGGCTGGCTCAGCTGAGTGCGGCGTCTGCCCTGCTCAGGAATTCCCCTGAGATGGGCATCGTGGGCGGGGCCCCACCCCTTATGCTCCAGGCTCGGTGGCATCGTTTGGCACTTGAGCTGCCCGGGCCACCCGGCTGCGTGGGAATCCGGAGGAGGAGGTGCTGTGAAGAGTAAATGGCTCTGAAACCGAGGCTGCGGGGTGGCCGAGACCCTCACGTGGCGTGGCCCTCAGGGACGTGGCCAGGCCCTGGACTCCAGTGCAGGTAGGCCGGCCAGACAGGAGAGCTGTGTGCACAGGCGTGGACGTGTCCCTGGGAGGCACCCCCCGAGGCACGGTCTGGACAGGGCTGAGCTGGGCCGGCAGCGGCGGCTGCCCCAAGGTCCCGAGAGAGAGCTCTCTGCTCAGCAGCCAAGACTTGGGGTCATGGGTGCCACAGATGCAAACCCAGGGTCTCTTCGTCCCTCACTCGTTTGTCCCGAGACCACAGTGTGACCCGTGAGCTGTGAAGCAGCTTCAGAGAAGCCAGTGGAGAGGTCCCGCTGCCTGGCCAGAGCTGTGGCGAGGGCCCCACGTTTGAGGTGGCCCCCAGCCTGATGCCCGCTGGCAGGGTAGCCTGGCCAGGGTGTCTGCACATGAACCAGGCAGTGTAGAGGGTGAAACCCTTTCTGCTGGGGACTGGTGCTGTGTCCTGCACGTGGCAAAGAGCAGTCTTTCTAGCAAGTCTCTCGTGTCCCTGTGAGCAGGGTGGCTGAGGGGGCACACATGGGACCCGACCCTGAAGAGAGGGTGGCCTCCGGGTGAGCAGAAGGGTCTCCCCAGTGAGGCTGGCAGGCCCAGTGCAGGCAGGGCCAGGCCAGAGCTGCAGGAAGGTGGGAGCTGTTCTCACCTCGGGGAGGGCGTGGGGTGAGCGGGTGCCCTAAGGGGTGGGGGCTGAGCCAGGGGAGGCTGTGGCCCTATGGGGCTTAGTGTTTCCTGGGGGCAGCAGATCAGGGCCTTGGAATGGATGCCTGGGTCACCGTGGTGAGAGGCCAGGGGGATGGAGAGTCCAGCAGGAGCTGGGCATTTGGACTCCCCGGTGGCTGCCTGCCACTCTGTCCAGGGGAAGGGCTTGGCATCATCCGCCCCCACCCTCATGGCTATTCCTGGGTGGGCACCAGGCGGCCAGGCCTGCGCAGGCTCTGCTGTTGGGGACACATGAAGGGCCTATCTTCCCGCCCGTGGAGATAGCGAGCAGCACCCAGGAGTTTTGCCGCCCCGGGGGTGGGGCACCAGCTGGTCCCCAGGTTGAAGGAAACAAGGGTCTTTGGGCCACTGTCTGCAGGGTGGCTGGAGGGGGCGCCGGGAAGCCCGGCAGACGCTGGAGCGCGGCGGGCGGGGCTGTGGGAGGAGGCGCGTCCCCGTGGGGCGCCGCCCTCACCGTGCGTGCTAGTGCGGCTGTGGTGCTGCCTGCCCCCGTGGTCGCAGAGTCCAGGTCCCGCGCACTCCAGCACGGATCCGCTTTGGATCCGCTCCTCCAAGCGCTCCCAGCCCGGTCCTTCCTGCTCCGCCGCCTTTGCCCTGCTGGACCTCTGGATCCCTGCGCGCCCGTACCGGAGTCGCGCGCGCTTCCCCGGAACGTCGCGCCGTTGGAGCTGCCGCAGCCACCGCCGCTGGGAAGGGGTTTTGGACCAAGGCCGGGGTGGCGTCCGCGGAGCTGGGATCCAAGCTGGGGGGCCCCTCCCGGCCCCAGCCCACCATTCCCCGCTCAGCCATCTTCATTTCCCGTCCCAGCGCATTCCCATCCCTGGGCGCGCTGCCGCCGCCGCCGCCTCACGCCCGCCTCGCCACCCTCTTCGCCTCCACTGTGGCCCTGTCACCACCACTTCACCCATTACCCCGCCGGAACCCATCCTTACATCCCGTCCTCTCTCCGCCCTCGGTCCCGTCGCGAATCCCCTCGCCGTCTCACAGTCCACCCCTGGAATCGATGTCTCCATCCTCTCTGCACCCCAGCGTGCCCCACCTCTGCCCGGTCCCTGCAGCGTCCAGCCGCCCCCCACCCCCTCCTCTGCTCCCTACCGTCCTGCCGCAGGCCCCCCCGCCCACCCCCCCCCCGGCTGCATCAAGCCCCCCTTCTTCCTCGGCAAACCCATCCCCCTCCCCAGGCGCGCCGCACCCACTGCGGCAAGGCAAGCCCCTTCCTCGCCAATCGCGGCGCCCTCTTCCCCACACCGCCCTCCGCCTCGCGCCGCGCCCAGCGCTGCCGCAGCTCCAGACCCCGCGTGCCGGCTCCAGATTCAAGGCACGCGGCCCTGCGTCCCCGGCCAGCGGGACTCGCGACCAGCACCGGGGGCACCTGGGGCACCTGGAACCCCTTGGCCGCCAGCCTTTGTTCCGCTGCCTGCAACGCAGCCCCGCGAGCCTTGCACCTGTCGCCCCCGGGCCTTGGGGGGTGGACTCCTCCCACCCAGCGCAGAGTCGCCAGCAGCGAAGCCCCTCTGTGTCGTGTCCTGTGTGTGACAGAGACTGTCATTTGGCCGAAATGGTGGAGGGGCTTTGGTTGGTGGGTGAGGGGAGGAGGAGGGTGCTGGGACAGAGCGGGAGGGGTTATGCTGCTGTTGGTGTGTTAGTGGGGGGAGAGGGGACCATTGAAATGTTCTCTCCCAGCTGGGTCTGAGGCCACCCTTACGGAGGAATTGTCAGTGTGACAGCGACAAAGACTGGGGGGTGGGGGGAGCAGAGGTGAGGAAGGAACGGAAGGTTTGGAGCGGGGTGTGGAGGTGGGGCGGTGCCCAGGGAATCTGGTCATTTGTCCAGTGCCCGCTGCAGGCTGGTGGACGTGCCAGGAGGATCCAGCTAGGCTGGGGTCCCAGAGCAGGAGCAGGCATGGGGCAGTTGTCCAGAGAAAGGTCTCTTGCATGGTAAAGCTTTCTGCAGCCCTGGCCAGGCAGCCACGCAGGGCCCAGGACTGGGGGCGGGGGCGGGGGGAGCCCCTGCCTGCCTCCCAGACCTGCATCCAGCCTCCCGCGTGTTCTGGGGGGCCACGCCTGGAACTGTCACCTGTTTCAGCATCGTCCTGGGAGGCCCTGACCTAGAGAGATTCCCAGTGGCTGGGCAGGGTGTGCAGAGTTCCTGGGACGTGGCTTTGAAGGTGGCCGAGCAGGCAGTCTGCACACTGTGGGAGCCGCGGAAGCTTCTGGAGAGATGGGCTTGGCATGGCGCCATCTTCCCTCTGCAGTCTCCTTGGGAGGGCTCTGTGGCCACCAGTCACAGGGTGCCGCCGCTGCTGCGGGGCCCGGGCAGACGAGGTCCGGGGCCCTCCTGGGGCGTGGTGCCCACTGTCGGGATGGGGGTCTCGGGCTGAAGGGTTGGGGGGCTGTGCTGAGTGAGGACTCTGTCTGGAGGCTGCAGTGCCCTCAGGTGGGGGGCTGGGAGCTGTGTCAGCAGGTGGCCGGAGGCAGGAGCCTCCCGCACAGCCTGGTTGGGGTCAGTGAGGGGAAGCCAGCATCCAGGGTGGTCCAGGAGGTCTGAACCCCGGCTTCGCCTGGGAAGGGCAGGCAGGTGCTCTCACTGAGGGGCAGGGCAGGGCAGTCCGGGAGTCGGCGGGGGTGTGGCGGCGGGAAATGGTCTGCAGGAGAGGCTCTGAAGAGGGGGTGGGGGGTGAACAGGACTGTTGTTCCTCTCCTCCCGCTTCAAAAACCTGGAATCAGCCCAGGAGGATGTGCCTAGAAAAGTAGGGGAAGGGAGAGTTCTGGAAGGGTGGGGCCAACTGCTGAACTGGCAAAGGGACCAGGGAGGGAGGAGGGAGGCTTGCTGGCCAGCTGGAGGGGGCGGAGCGGGCAGGGAGTAGCCTCCATGACCTGGGGTTAGTGGGAAGGGAGAGGCCAGCTGGTGGGGAGGAGGTGGGTGAGAGGGTGCACTTGGCAGTTTTAGAATTGATTGAGGGGCGGGGAGCAGGACCAGACCCCTGATTTGGTCCTGGCCTCTCTCAGATATTGAGCTGAGAAAAGACGTAGGGGTTGGGATGGGAAGGTTTGAAATAGCAAGTGGAGACTCCCTCACTCACTCGCTTACCTCCAGCGTCAGGGAGCTCATCCCCTGTCCTGGCAGACCCACCCCCTTCCCCCAGCACTGACCAGGTAGGCCAGGCTTGCATTGCATTGCAGGGCATTCTCTGCAGAGTCCACCTCCGCCCCCGAGGCCAGAACCAACTGATGTCCTGCTGCCCGGGCTGAGCTGGGCCAGGGCTGGGCAGAGGGGGCACAAGACGGCTCTGTGCCCCGACTGCCAGCAGCTGCGTCTGCCCTGTGGTGGGCGTGGGGGCCGCCTCGGCCCGGCCTCCCGGGGCCTCAGGCCGGCGCCCGAGCTCTGGCTCCGTGTCTTCACTCCCGTGTGTGCCGAGGAGGGAGGGAGGGCCGGGGGCTGTGCTGGGGCTGCTGGAGCGGCGCGGTCACCGGGCAGCTGGGCGAGGCGGCCGGGCAGGGCCAGGGTGGGGCCGGCTTGAAGTAGGGAGCAGGGGGTGGGCAGATGGCGCCCAGGGTCCTGGGAGCCTCTCCCGGGGGCTCCCCCCGCCCTCTCCTCTCTGTGGACTCGGCCTTCCTCTGAGCTGTCTGCATGAATGACAGGTTTGTGGACCCAGGCCAGGAGTCCACCAGGGGAACAGGAGGGTTCGGAGGTCAGCCAGCCGGGGTGCTGCTGCCCCTCTGGCCTTCCAGAGCTCGTGCCCATGCAGCCCGCCCATCTGAACAGCTGTGTCCCCACCCACTGCCTCTCCCTGGGCCACCCTGGCCTGAGCGCCCATCACAGCTGAGCCCCGCTGTTACCTGGAAGCCCCCTGCTGGCCCCGGCCCCCTCCCCCAGGGCACACCCCCAGCCCACCCCCTCACCCCTTCCCTAGCACCCCAGGAGCCTGGCGGTTCCAAGCAGTAGGTGAGCCTTGCCAAGGGTGTGGTCCTGGGCTCTGTTGGAGGGGAGGCAGCTGGGGTGGGGGGTGCTCGGGGGTCTCTTGGTGGGCACACCCAGCCCCACTGCACTGCCAGGCTCGATCCTCCGGAAGACCACTGGGATGGGCCCCAGTCTGCGGCCAGGGTCCTGGGGGGAGGGCCCAGGGCCTGCTGTGTCCCACCCCTGCTGGCCAGGGTCCAGGGCCACACATCACAGCCAGAAACAGGGCCGTCGAGGGGGATGTTCTCATATTCCGGCCCTTTCTGCTGGAGGTGCCTGCCCCCCCATGGAAGGGGGACAGGGATGGGGCACCCCCTCTGTGCCAGGTCCCGGGCGGTCAGACTGCTCCCAGGAGACCTGCAGGTCGGGGTCTCTGAGAGTACGGGCGCACAGTGCTCTCGCCACTCCGTCCGTCCTGACCCAGGGAGGTGCCACAGCCCCCCACGGGCCAGTGGGATCACGTTCAGGGCCCGAGAGCATGGGAAGCCCTGAGACAGGTAGCCCCCTGCTCCGCCTGGGCCAGGTCGGGGGGGTCCCCACTGCAGGACGTGGGAGCTCTGCCCAGGCCCCCCTGCCCCACCCCACAGCTGTGCACGAGGGCGCCCTGCCCCTGCCCCATGCAGCCTCTGCCCCGGCAGGTGAAAGCCAGCACCGGACCCTGGGGGAGGGGGCTGGGAAGGGGGCTGTGAGGAGGGAGCCGGGCTGGCGGGGTTGCCGGGCGCCCCCGTCGGTGAGGGGATCTGCAGTGTGGCAGCCAGCGCCACCTGGTCCTGACACCTCATCTCTGCCAGCCTCAGTTTCCCGGCCTGTGAAACTGGGTCCCAGCACCCACCTCAGAGCTGCAGTTGCTACAAAACTGGGACCAGCGTGTCCTTAAAGGTCCCTTCTTCCCTCTCCTCCCTGGCCCCTGCCTGGGGGTGCCCCCTACTCCTGGCTGCACCGACTCCAAGCCTGTCCCTGACCCACTGGGGACACCTGGACAGAGCGCTGTGGCCTGGAAGCTGCTCCTGGCCTGTGGCAGGAGGGGTCGGGGCCTGGAGGGTGCAGGGGACAGGATGGACACTGGAGCTGGGCACAGGTCCTGCAGGGCGGGGGTGGGGCTGGGGCAGGCCGCCCCCCCACCGGCTTGTGCTTGGACCTATCCTGATCTCGATAGTCAGTGCCCTTTGGGGCCGGTGCCTCTGGCCAGCCCAGAGCTGGCGGTCCACAGGCTCCTTCGTGACAGGTCGGCCCCACTTGTGCCTGCTCTTCAGTGGGACCTGGGGCCCTGGCGGTGTTGGGGGGAGGAGACTGAGGCTGCCCTGCCTGTGCCTCAGGGTCCTTTTTCACTCCCCATCCTCAGCCCGTGTGGGTGGGCAAAGGCACCAGTCGGGCCTGGAAGCTGCCTCCATGGCCTGGAGTCGGGCAGCCCCACCCACCCCACATGTGGGACCCCCGGGCCACTCTGTGCTGGGGCGACTCGTGACCTGAGGTGCTCCCTGTCTCTGGGATGGCCCTCCAGCCTCAGTGCATGGTGACACCCCTGCTCTGTGCCCTCGCCACTGGGCTTGCCCACAGGGCCTGGGGGTGAGGCCCACAAAGCCAGGGCTGGGGGCTGCCCTGCCCCTGCCTCACAGCCCCCTCCGCAGGTGAGCACCTGCGGATCTGCCCCCAGGGCCACACCTGCTGCACCAGCGAGATGGAGGAGAACCTGGCCAACCGCAGCCGTGCGGAGCTAGAGACGGCGCTCCTGGACAGCAGCCGTGCCCTGCAGGCTGCGCTGGCCGCCCAGCTGCGAGGCTTCGACGGTGAGTGGGCCCCCGGGGCCTTCAGGACACTGAGACAGTGGGGACCGGGGCCTCTCCTGGTGCGCTGGGGTCAGAAGGGCTTAGGACAGCTGTCTGGGGCTTGGGGGTCCTGATAACAGGAGGGTCGCCACGTGCAGGGACCAGAGCTGGGCCGGGCAATGGCGAGGGGCCTGTCTGGGGAGGGGCAGGGAGACCGGGCCCCTCAGGAAACCCTCACAGCTCCTGGATAGCTGCCCGTCGTGTGTCTCCAGGCCTCGTGACAGTCACCTCAGACCTAGGCAGACAGGGCCTTGGACCGAGAGTGTCAGGACGATGCGATGATGCCTAAGGGGTGCAGTTGGGGGGGGTACTGGGAGTGACCTGCAAAGCGAGGTCTCCACGGAAAGAGAAGCCTCGGGCAGTGCCAGCTGCTGGGCCTGGCTGGTTTCGGTCGGCTGTCGCCTCTTAGGGTCCTCCTGTCCCTGTTGGGCAGCAGCCCCTTCCTGGCCTCTGATGCAGAACCCTGGAGCAAGCCCCCCCGGCCACCGGGGCAAGGGCATGGGGGGCTTGGGCAGCAGCGCCCAGGGTGTGCGGGCCTCACGGCCGCCTCCCTGTCCCCAGATCACTTCCAGCACCTGCTGAACGACTCAGAGCGGCTGCTGCAGGACACCTTCCCGGGCGCCTTTGGGGAGCTGTTCACGCAGAACGCCAAGGCCTTCCGGGACCTGTACGCGGAGCTGCGCCTCTACTACCGCGGGGCCAACCTGCACCTGGAGGAGACGCTGGCCGAGTTCTGGGCCCGGCTGCTGGAGCGCCTCTTCCGGCAGCTGCACCCGCGGCTGCTGCTGCCCGACGACTACCTGGACTGCCTGGGCAAGCAGGCCGAGCCGCTGCGGCCCTTCGGGGACGCCCCACACGAGCTGCGCCTGCGGGCCACCCGCGCCTTCGTGGCCGCACGGGCCTTCGTGCAGGGCCTAGGCCTGGCTGCTGACGTGGTCCGGAAGGTGGCCCAGGTGCGCCCAGCTGCCCCAGGTTCCTGGGGGACCCATGATCTGCCCCGCTAACTCATCACGTCCCAGACCCTGGAGCCCTGGGCCTCCGGCCACCTCCTGACTCTGGGCTGCCGCTGGGGCCTCTGGACAGCCCCTCAGAGGACATGCGCTCCATCCTGGGCTGCCCACCCACTGCCCAGTCCCGTCCTCGGCCAGCCTGGGTTCCGGGCAGGAAGGGAAGAGGAAAGGGCCTGGGACTGGATGCTGAGCCAGCTGCAGGGGTCAGGGGGACAGGGGACAAGGGGACAGGGCCTGGAGGCTGGAGTGGGCAGGGGCCAAGGCCACGCATGCCAGGGGGTCCCCTGCCCCACTGGGTGCCCCGTCAGACCTCTGGTGACAGGTGTGCGAGAGCACTGGCCTCAGACCCACGCAGCCCGGGGGGAAGCCGCCTCCCCCTCCAGCTGGGGTTCTCGGTGTGTCAGCCCTCGGTCCTGAGGCTCAGGTCCCTCGTCTACATGGCTGTTGAGCTCACAAGAGGCTCCTCTGGGGGGTTAGTGGTGCGGTGTGCCACAGGCTGGTTATCAGAGTGAGTGCCCCTGTGGCCAGCAACCCCCAGGCCCCCCAAGAAGGGCCAGGCCAGGTCCCACAGTGGTTGGAGCAGGAGGAGGGCCACCAGACTTTGGTCCAGAGCCCCTACCCTGGGGCCCCGGGGGGCCGGGCGCCAGCTGTGAGGCACTCAGGCTGCCCTGGCTCTGCAGGTGCCCCTGGGCCCCGAGTGCTGGCGGGCCGTCATGAAGCTGCTGTACTGCGCTCACTGCCTGGGTGTGCCCGGCGCCCGGCCCTGCCCGGACTACTGCCGCAACGTGCTGAAGGGCTGCCTGGCCAACCAGGCCGACCTGGACGCCGAGTGGAGGAACCTCCTGGGTGAGCGGCCGGGCCCAGGGCGCCCTGGGGACGGGCCGGGTGGAGTGGGATGCGGGCAGCACCCCGGGGGGGAGCCCCGTGAGGTCCTCGCTCCTGCCCTCCCACTGGGCAAGGGCCCTAACACGCACGTGTGCCGACTCCTGTCTGAGGCGTGGCGGGCCGGCACGTGCATAAGCCGTGAGCTGACACGAACACGTGCCTCGCGGTAGCACACGGTGCCGGCAGGCGTGTGACGCACCAGCGTGTGTGGGAGGTGGGCCCGCACACACGTGAGCACACACACACCCACCGCTGGCCCACCGTGGGCCAGTGTGGCACCTGCATGTGGACACGTGAGCTTGCATGTGTGGACATGAGGCGGGCCGGCGTGCAGGCGTGCAGACTGCTCTGTGCTCACGCCTGTGCCAGACTCCATGGTGCTCATCACCGACAAGTTCTGGGGCCCGTCGGGCGCGGAGAACGTCATCGGCAGCGTGCACTCGTGGCTGGCGGAGGCCATCAGCGCCCTCCAGGACAACCGCGACACACTCACGGCAAAGGTGCGGGCAGGAGGTGTGGCGGGCAGGGGTGTCCATATAGGGCCTTGTGTCCCTCAAGGACCCCCGTGGTCTCCCCCAGGTCATCCAGGGCTGCGGCAACCCCAAGGTGAACCCCCACAGCTCGGGGTCTGAGGAGAAGCGGCCGCGGGGCAAGCTGGTGGTGCAGAAGCCGCCCGCAGGCGCGCTGGAGAAGCTGGTGAGTGGTCCCTCGGCCGGCCCCACCCTTGGGGGCAGGGGAGCGGAGGGCAGGCTAGGCTGGGGCACCCCACAGCCTGACTGCTGCCCCCACAGGTCTCGGAGGCCAAGGCCCAGCTCCGTGACGCCCAGGACTTCTGGATCAGCCTCCCAGGGACGCTGTGCAGCGAGAAGATGGCCATGAGTGCCGCCAGTGACGACCGCTGCTGGAACGGGGTGGCCCGGGGCCGGTAGGTGCGGCCCGGCTGGGCAGGCCGTCCCTCTCGTGCATCTCAGGGGGCCCTTGTCTGCCCTGCACTGGGCCATGCCAGACACACAGCAGGACACGGGACACTGGGACGAGAGCCAGCTCCTTGCTGCACACACCATGCCCGGGGTGTCCTCACCTCTCTGCCTCGGGGCCCCATGCGTACCACTCCACTCCTGGGTGACCGTTTTGCAGGGACCCAGGTGGTCACCCAGGATCTTCCCTCATGGCCCCAGGTACCTCCCTGAGGTGATGGGTGATGGCCTGGCCAACCAGATCAACAACCCCGAGGTGGAGGTGGACATTACGAAGCCCGACATGACCGTCCGCCAGCAGATCATGCAGCTGAAGGTCATGACCAACCGGCTGCGCAGCGCCTACAACGGCGAGGACGCCGACTTCCAGGACGCCAGTGAGCACCGCCGCCGGGCTGGGGCAGTGGCCGTGGGTTGAGCACTCTGAGTTGGCGCAGGGCCGCCACAGAGCTGTGCCCCCTGCGTGTCCCCAAGCACCGCTGAGCCCTGGTCAGGATGTCACTGCCACCTTGACAAACCCCAGCAGGGCCAGCCACCCAGAGTTAGGGTGCCCCCGGGGGGCCTGGGAGGCCCACCCACAGAATTGTGCCACTCGGGGTCCCAGCGGGGTCGACCTGCCCAAGCCCCCTCTCTTTCCCAGGTGACGATGGCAGCAGCTCGGGCAGTGGGGACGGCTGCCCCGATGACGTCTGCGGCCGGAAGGTCAGCAAGAACTCCAGCTCCAGGACCACCTTGACCCATGCCCTCCCCGGCCTGTCGGAGCGGGAGGGCCAGAAGACCTCAGCCACAGGCTGTCCCCGGCCCTGCATGGCCCTTCTGCTCCTCCTCCTCACCTTGGGCCTCTCAGTGGCCAGGCCGCGGTGGCGGTAACTGCTCCCTGGCCCCAGGGACCGAGGCCAAGGACTGACTTTGCCAAAACTCAGATGATATTTAATTCCCCTGGGCCTAGAGGCCTGGGACAGGACAGGGAGGAACAGTGAGAGACTGCTGCTCTGTGGGGCTGGGGGGGGCAGGTGGCCCGCCCCCCCAGGCCTGGCTTTGCCATCACCCTGGCTCTTAATTGTCTGTGAGGCCCTCAGGTCAGCCGGGAGCAATGTCCCCCAAAGCCATGTATTTCAGGGACCTTCTGGGGGCCTCGGATCTGAGCAGGCCCTGTGTATACAGGTCTGAGGGCCTCTCTCCTGGGCCCACCTCCGCCCGGCTCCCACCTCCGCCTGGCTCCCCGCTCCGTCACCACCCAGTGCCAGGGCCTGCGGGGGGGGGGGGGGGACCTGGGGCCTGTGCCTTCCTCTCCCGCTTCCTCCTGTGACAACCAGGGGCCCCAGGTTTCAGAACAAGAGGCCCACCCCTCAGCGCCCTGAGAATCCTCCGGTGGGCATGGGGTCTCTGCCACCTGGGATCTTGAGGGGCCTTTGAGATAATGCATGAACCCTTCATAGGCAGCCAGGCCCCGACCCTACGACATCAAGGGCCTTCCCAGAGCCTCTGAGTCAGGTGGGAGCTTGTTGGGACAGATGGGCCCAGCGGACCTCGTCCTTGCCAGAGACCCACCGGGGGCAGGGGACTCGGATGCGCTTTGAATGGCAGCAGCACAGCTCACCTCCCGGGCTCCGCTCTCAGTTGTCTGTAGGTGGACTTGCTGCCCCCGGCTGTCCCCAAAGGTGGGCCACCCTCTCAGCCCGGGGCTGGGCCACAGCCTGCACAGGGACTTCCAGGTGAGGGGAGGAGCCACCTGGCCACTGTCCTCCCTCCTGTCCCCACTCAGACTGAGGGTCAGGTGCCAGCTCAGGGTGTTGCAGGCCCGCGGGTGCAGCTTCAGCTCAGGGCCAGCGAGTAGCAGTGCTGCAGACCAAGGGCCACCGGGGGCCCTTCCTTGGCCCGCCAATGCAGGGAGCCTGTGAGCGCTTCGACAGTTAAGGGCTTTTCTAGATGTGCAGACACTTCCAGATGTTTCCCACCCTGTTCACCAGGAGCTGTTCTCAGCTCCTCTCACAGCTTTTGCAGGACGCCCTTCTGTGGGACCAGCATCTAGGTGCCCCGATTATGCCGGCTGGGGGGGCTGGCACCCTGCCAGAGGGGCTCAGCAAGGAGAAGGCAGTCGCAGAGCGGGAGGCTGAGCCCGCTGGGCAGGGACGGTGTGCTGGCCAGCAAAGGGGGCCCTGAGCAGGCTGCTTAGCACCGCTTTGCTCTCCCTCCGGGGGTTGGGAGGGCCACTGGCCAGGGTCCCTGGCACACCGCTGGGTGTGTTGGGCCCAGGCCCCCAGCCTGTGCTCCATGGACCCACCCGCCCCAGGTAACCCTGAAGTATCTGGGCCCAGGGGTAGGGCCCCGGACCCTGGGGACTTGGGCAATAACTGCCGAGTGCCAGGATGGCACACTGTGCCACACAGGGATGGCCCCAAAGGGGCCTGTGCCCTGTCCCCTCCCTCACATGCATCTCTGGGAGGGGGTGGCAAGCCTGCCATGTCCTGCCACATGGTGTCAGCAGGCAACGTGTGTTCTTTGCGTCCTTGTATGAATAAAAGGCTGGAGACCTCATGTGGCTGCTGTGATCCCTCCTTGCCCAGGCCAGCAGCAGGCATGTGCCCACAGGCTACGCAGGGCAGGACTTCGGGCCTGTGGGGAGGTGCCCTGGATGGTGCCAGCATGGTGGCCCTGTGGCTGCAGCAGGGAGGGTCCGTGTGTCCCGTCCCACCCTGGGAAAGATGCCCTGCCACCCACCCCTCATAAGCCCAGGATGGTTCGGGCTCCTGCCAGGTGGCTTTACAACTGTCCCCCTGGGGCTGGCAACCCTCACCAGAGTGGGACCCCTGCACCAGCCGCCTTGCTGTCCCCCGCAGAAAGGCCTCCGTGGTCCTCGGCGCAAAGGCAACAGCCCTGTCCCCACCACCCACGGTGTGCACCTTGTGCAGGGCCCGGCTCATCAGCCAGAGGCTGCAGCCAACCAGACCCGCGAGCTACTCAAGGGTCACTTTATTTGGGCCTCAGCGCCCACACACGCAGCCTGGCGTTCAGTGAAGCCTCTCTTCCCCGGGGCCCGGAGTGTTGAGGGCCCCCAGCACGGGTGGACATGTGCCCTGGGAGGGAGAATGGGCTCTGCAGAGGCCCCCCCAAGCCCCGGAGCCCTGCGGTTCCTGCTGGCTTGGGTGCACAGGCCTCCAGGACCTGCGCAGAGTGGGGGCTGCAGGCTCTCTGTCCCTCCGACAGCCCCTGGGGGCCTGGTGCCCAGCCCCTTTGCTCCCTGGGTGCAGGGGTGGCCTGGGGCCTGCTCGCTCTCGGGGCCACAGGGCAGCCCCCGTTCACTCCTGGTTGTAGCTGGTGTAGACCTGCTTCCACCTGCACCACTCGGGCTCCTGGCACTGGAACACATGCTTTGGAGGCTCCTGGGCCTTTCTGAACCGAGGCAGATACGTTTTCCCTGTTGGGGAAGAGAGGGCACCGGTGAAGGGGGCGCCTGGTGCAGGACAGCCCCCAGGCCTGCCCCTGCAGGAGTCGGGGGCCACAGCCCCCTGATGGCCCACACTGATGGCCAGCCTGTGGGCAGGTGCACTTGTGCACGCTCGGGTGCACCTGTGCACGTGCGCACACAAGCGTGCACACCCCCTGGAGACAGCAACCCTCTCCCTGGAGGCCACCTCTTCAGAGAAGGTGCTGGCAAAGCCCCGGCTCGAGTCCGGGCTGGGAGCTGATGCCCCTCCCCCCATTCCTAGCAAGTACAGGGAGGGTGAGAACCCGCGGTGTGGCCCCTGCTGGAGACGGAAGATAGATGGCAGGCTGCATGTCAGGGCCACCAAAGGCGGGGACAGAGTCTAGGGGTGGGGACAGGTAGAGGATGGGGTCTGGGGAGACCCACTGGCCCTCCCCAGCCCTGCACACAGGATCCAAGTGAGGCTGCGGAGAATCTGGACATTTCCACCTCCATTCTGTGGCCACAGCTGTGACCAGGGCCCTCCAAGCTGCCAGCACACACCTCTGCCCGTGCTGACCCAGGCAGCAGAGGAGCCAGCAAGGTCTCCACGAGCCACCACGGTCCCCCTGTGGGAGCAGGAGACACTGGCGAGTGTGTAGTGGGGATGCTCAGCCAGTCACCCGCTCACCAGGCACGAGGGCTGTGGGATGAAGTCAAAACTTTTCCAAAGTCAGCAGCTGCCGGAGGGCGGGGGCGGCGGTGCAAGAACTGCGGGGGGCCTTCGAGGCCTCAGGGAACAGCGATCACCCGCAGGAACACCCCCTTGCACAAGCGAGCGAGCAGACAGGGCAGGTGTGGTGCTCAGCCTGTGTGGCCGGGCACCGTGGACGGAGGCAGCCCTCCCTGCTGCCGGGACCCCACAGAAACGCCAGCTCTGCTGGGCCTCCGCTGACCGGGCCAGGAGCAGATGCCGGAGCACTGGGGTCCCCCCAGTGTTCGGCGGAATCGAGCTCCTTGGGACAGCAAAGCAAGCCCCCAGTGACAGGACCGCAAATCCAAGTTCCAGCGTAGGGAGAGACCCCCTCCCCCGCTCAGAGCCAGAACTGGGCCTGAGGGCTGCTGAGTGCTGTGTGGTCTCAGAGGGAAGCGGAGAGATGGCCACTGTCGGGTGAGGACATGTCTCATCTTCAAAAGCAAACAAGAGGAAGAGACTGGGTGCAGCTCAAGTGCAGGTGCCCCGCAAAAGGCGGCCCCCCAGGAGGTGAGTGGGCAGGACCTGTGAGGAACTGGAGGTGGGACCAAGACCCCCGTGGAGGGGACAGCCTGGCACAAGGGTGCAGCCTGAACACAGCCTCCAGGTGGCGGGCCACCTGTCTGACATTCTGGGAACGGTGGGTCTCCAGGGATGGCAGAGGGGGGAGAAGAAGCCACTCCCAAACAGAGCCCAGCTGCTGGCGATGCCTGTGGGAGAGTGGGAAAGAAGAGGTCCCAGAAACACGGAAATCAGCGCTTCAGAACGTGGGGGAGGCACAGAACACATAAGATGGACCGAGAGCCATAGGCCGGCCGCTGAGGTCACGGTGGGGCCCAGGCGCCTGGGCACAGAACCCTGAGGAAGGCCGTGACCCCTGAGACCTGCAGACCACACGGCACTGGAGCAGCAACTCTGGCCACAGTGAAAATCCACGCGACAGAAATGGAGACTGGCCGAGACGGCCCCCCGGGCAGCGCGTCAGGGCGGACAACCGTCCACCCGGGTGCCAAGCGGTCACCAGGCACATGCATCGTCTGGTTGGTTTTTGTGAAGCCGAGTTTGCAACAGGCCAGCCCGCGGTTTCCTGGGGCTGTGACGAGAACACAGACCACACGTGAGGCTCAGGTAGGACCTTGGCCTGGGCCTGGATCTCCCAGGCTCACCGTCCGTCTGCAGCTGTGGCCGGGGCGGGGAGGTGGCAGGGTGGAGGGAGGTGTCCTGCTCCCAGGTTCCCTGGGTGAGCAGGGGGGCTCCGCTCTGCAGAAGGAAGCCCCCAGCCCTGCCCGAGGGCTCCTGCGTGCTTCCCGGAGCCCGACGGGCCACACTCGAGGCCGTCTCCCCAGCAACCGCAGGACGCGGAACCCTGACAACTGTACATTCCAAGCTGTTCGGCTCCTGCCAACCTTCCAGCTCGACACCAGCCCCCTCTCCATCCACACCTGTCTCCCTGGGCCTCCGCCCCAGGCCCCCCTGACCTTACCTGGCCACAGCTCAAGTATGGGACTCAGGTAAGGGAGGCCTGCAGACTGGCCCCTCCCTGCCCACCTCCCTTCCATCTAAACTGGACCCTGCAGCCTGGCTTCCGCGCCCGCTCTGAAGTCACTGCCCTAGTCCATCCCACCTCGCTGCTCCCCGTGTGGGCCTCGGGCTGGGCCAGGGCACCTCCTTCCCAGCCTGAGGAGACCCCACAGACCAGATGGGTGGTCGGAGGCTGGAGGGGCAGGGAGGCAGGTGGCCGTGTGGGCGCATTCACAAGCCAGGGGAAGGGTGGGCAAGGCTGGGAGTGGGGAGAGGTCTCGTGGGCCGGTCTCAGACCACCCTCAGCAAACAGAACCTTTGACAGTCTCGTTTCCCAGACTGTCTAGGTCCTCGGGAGTCACCAGGTCTGCATCCTGCCCCTCTGACCTCCCTACCAACACTCGGCCCCGTGGCCCCAGCACAGCCGGCTGCAGGCTCCTCCCCCGTGACTCGGGCACGTTCACCTCTCGTCATCCTCCAGCAGGTGACCGGTCCCAGGAGGATGAGGTGAGGGTCCCCCAGGGCGGTCAGGCTTGGGTGCAGCCTCACAACCAGTGAGCAGGCAGAGGGCCTCAGCAGTGTGGCAGCACCTTCTGGAGCGGGAGCAGTGCTCAGCGGGAGCCCCAAGGACAGGTGACGGGGGGCCCCCTTTTGCTCTGTGCCGGTGGGCGGCACCGGGCCTCCACCCCTCCAGGTAGGAACGACTGGGTCCGTAACGGGGATCGCCGACCACAGGGACACTACGAGCCCCAGCTTCCCTGAAGGTCCAGAAGGCTGGCCAGGCTGCCAGGGGCAGCGGGCCCTGAGGGTCAGCCACCGGCCTGGCTGCAGCCCGGCTCCCACCAGGCCCTCGGGGAGGCACCATGGGAGGTAGGAGACGTCATAGAACTTGGCACAGACTAGGACCACGAGGCGCCCTCCCGAGACACCACGACAACTGCCCAGAGCATGATGGGAAGTGGCTGGTTCTGGTACATTCTGAAAATGGAGACAACCCAATTTCCTGAGGAGCCCGATGTTCGGGAGAGGGGTGGGGATGGCGGGCTCTGGAGCCTGTATTACGGACCCAAGGCTGTGAGCCAGGCGGCTATGGTCACGTCACCTGGTTAGTAAAAACACAAAAAACCACCCCATCAATGGGGCAGACAGATCAGTGGGACGAAATGCAGCCCGATGAAGAGAGTTAAAAGGTTTTTGCCAGAGCAACTGGCTTTACCGTGACAACCAGAGGATGGGTGCCTTATGTCCTTTAAGAAGTTGACGGCTGAAAACTTTCCCTAGAAGTCATGAGCTGGCCTGCCACTGTCACCTGACACCACACTGCACCAGCCCCTGTGGAGGGACAGAGAAGCCGGAGACCAGAAAGGCACGGGCTGGGACAGGGTGCCTGCAGAGCCAGGAGCCCGCTGACCGGCCAGAGCACAGGACGAGGACACAGCCACGGCTGCAGATGCCCTTCAGGGTGGGTAGGAGAGGTGAGCCTGGGGTCCTGCCGGCTGGGTCGCCCCATCAGTGGGTGCTGAGGACCCGCTCTGCGCCTGGCTGTGAGCACCGCCCCAACCGGGGGGTCTGGCAGCACTCATCCCCCAAATGGCGGGTCTCCCTGGCAGGGCAGGCCTCCCGCCTTGCTGTCCTCGGTGGTGGTCTGAGTGCCCAGAGCAAGCGCTCACCACACAAGGGGACCCAGACGAGAGAGCACCGGTGGCATCTGTCTGGGTGTGGGGGGTGGGAGGACTTTGGGCAGGCACAGCAGAGCCTGGCAGAGGAGCAGCAGGCGATGGCAAGGGACGGGCGGAGCAGCCAGGACGTTGACGGGACGGCCCCGTGTGCACGCAGGAGCAACATGGGCTGGCCTCTGCGGCACTGGTACCCCAGAGACCACAGGGCGGAGCAGAGGGTAAGTGGCAGTGGTGGCGGGTTCTGGAAGTGGCTGGATTACGAAGAGCCGAGCAGACGTACTGAAGGACTGGACGTGAGGTGAGAAGGCAAGAGAGCAGGGAACCTGAGCCTGCGTGAGCGGTACCAGCGGACTCAGCACAACACCCACCGCCACCTGGGAGACAGTGCTGAGAACAGCTGGCTGTGTCCCCATCCAAACAAGCGTGACGAGGCCCAGCAAGACACTCCCTCTGAGCGAGCGAGCGCGGCAGCACCTGCGTCTCACAGGACCAATGTGTGGAGACGCCCCCCCCCCCCCAGTGCAGGTCGCCCTGCATGGCCCAGGCGCCCCGAGGAGCTCGGGCCAGTTCCAGGGGAGGGAGGTGCTGGCTGCGGCCCCGACACCCCGTGCAGTACAGTCCTGAGCAGCTCAGACATCGCAGGTGAAGCGAGAAGGCGCGGGAGTGTTGGGGGCTGCGCCCCGTGTGGTCCTGCGGGGGCGCGGCCTCCTCAGTCCCCAGCACGCAGACCCTGAAGGTCAGGCGGAGGCAGGAGCATGGAGTGGGGGACCCTCCGCAGCAAATCGAGGTGCCCAACCCCAAAGGACTCGGGAGGATGCCGCGCTCCGGGGAACCCTCAGGTGTCGGGAAGAGCCACACCCTGAATGACAGGGACACAGACACCACACCACACGTGGGGAGGGCGCTCACACACACACAGATTCCTCGGGAGGCTGGAAAGAAGCTGCCGTTTCTGAGGACGCGCCGTGCAGACCTGCTGCGACCCTCCTGAGCGTGCTGGACGGTGACTCCTGACGCCGGGGAACCAGCCCTCTGCACACCCACCAAAGGCAGGCAGAGCCAGGCTAGTGCCACAGGCCCAGGCCAACGGCTGAGCGAGACATGAACACCCACTGACCCGGCGCCAGGCAGGCGCGTGTGTGCAAAACAGGCCGCAGGCGGGTCGTGGGGAAGGCGGGTGGAAGCTGAAAAGCTGACCACTGTTTAATGAAAAGCAAGCGGGTATGAAAAAGCATGGGTGTACGGGGCACTGCGGATGAACACGCGTGTGCGGCCTCGTGCAGGTTCCCCCCCACCGGGAAAGAACATGCTCAGGATGCCCGTCCTTGAGTGGGAGGTCGGGCTGTCTCCGCTGTCTCGATGCTGCCTTTCTGACAAGGAGCAGCCACGGGACCCAGCACAGAAAATAAAACCACACCCGGGAAACTGCAGTCAGAAGAACAGCAAAGATGTTTGTGGCTGTTCACAACATGCAGACCACGCTTTTGCTTTCCAGTGCTCACGTGGTGAGTGTGCACGTGTCTACAGACACGTGGGGTTGGCAGGACAGTGCCAGCCAAGTGTGTGCGTGGGCATCTGTACAGATGGGTCGGCACAACAGTGTGAGCCGAGTGTACGTGTTTGTGCACAAAAGCGTGTGTGTGTGTGGGCGCTTGCACGAACGAGCCTGGCAGGACACGCAGCATGCCAGCCATGGCCATTTCCCGGGGAGGGGACTGCAGTGGTCTTGCCTCCCTTCTGCACACACACCTCTACGCAACCCACAGTGCAGATGGATTCGCAGCCCCATTTCAAGCACCCTCCCCGCTGCAGAGGTCATGGGGGCCCGGGGTCCAGCCCCTCACCAGAAGGCCTCCCTCAGCCCCCACCAGAGCCGCCCCCACCGAGGTCGAGTTACTCGGCTGACCTTGGTCCTGCTGGGGGCAGTGGCACGGTTCCAGAGTGGCCCAGGGTCCCCAGCTGCACCCAGGAGACTTCCTCACTTCTTCCGGGTGCGTGGCCTGGGGCCCCCAGCAAACTTCTGGGTGAGAAGCCCACAGGAGACCAGAGAGGCCGGGCAAAGCCACGCTGCAGGTGGTGCTTCCACAGGCTCCCGCCCCAGCCCCCTGCGCCCACCACTCTGGTCGGCAGCCGGACCCCAGCCTCGGTCCCCTCTCTGCACAGCCTGAGGAGGCGCTCACACCCCTGGGCCCCTCCACCCCAGTCCCTGCCGGTTCACATCCACTGTCAACAATCCCCCCCCCCACCAGCGAACGCTCCAGCACCAGTGACAGAGACACCCAGCTGGGTGGGCGTGGGGTGCTGGCTATGGGCTCCTGGGAGGCCTCCAGACACCCCCGAGCACAGGAGCCCCCTCTGCAGCCCCCTCCGCTGCGGGCCTGACCCTCGTCAGCCCAAAGGCTGCCTGGCCCATGCGGGGACCAGCACGCAGACAGCGCTGAGTCACGGACTGGGTCCTAACACGGCCCGTGGGCCGATTTATTGCCAGGTCCCAGGGGAGACACTGCTGGGGCGGCAGGGGAGGGGCCTGGTGGGTGTGGACTCCCCAGTTAGGCTGGTGCAGCCCAGGGAACCCCCTCCCACCTCGCCCGGCCCCAGCCTGGCCCTGGCAGGTGACCCAGGCGAGGCCGGCTCTGCTCTTTACGGAGACTCTTCTGGCCCTGAGCGCTCTTCCTGCGGGCGGGACCCTGGCGAGAGAACTGGCAGAGGGGCCGTGAGGGCAGACCCTGGGCCAGCCACCCTCCCCGACAGCCTTTCCTAAAAGCTCCATTTTACCGAGGGGAAATGGAGGGGACAGTGAGTGTCAGAGTTCAGAGGGTTTGCGTGGGGGGCACAGTCAGCCAGATCCTGCATCCGCCGGCTGGGAGGACAGGCTCAGCTCACCCCAGAGGAGGGGGCGCCGCAGAGAGGAGGGCGTTCCCAGGGCAGCCGCTGCTGACCTCTAGAGTCGCCCGAGAGGGTGGGTGGGGTCTGGGGGAACCTGAGTCCACCAGCGGAGCACCCACTCAGGAACTGTGGGTGCACGAAGCAAGGCATCGCAGTGTGGGGAGAAAGGCTGGGCTGGCTCCGTGGCCTCCGGTCCCCACCATCCGGGACCTTGGGCAGTGGCTGGGCCGGCAGATTCCCCAGGATGACGGGATCCTCGCCCAGCTGGCGCCTGTGTGCTCAGCCCGGGCGGCACGGGGACTCACCCATGGCCACCAGGGCGCTGCAGTCCTTACTATGGAACTCGCTCCAGGCCCTGGTCTTGCAGGTCTTGCCGCAGGTCAGGATGCCGTAGCAGCGGCTGCAGGGCTGGAGGCGCACCCCCACGGAGCGGCCGCACTGGTAGCAGAACTTGAAGAAGGGGATCCTGCCAGGGGCCACGGGGGTGTTGGGTGGTACCTGCCCCCCACGCCCCAGACCTGAGCCCGCCCTGCGTCCTCCACCTGAGGACAGAGACCTGAAGACCCCCGCAGGGACGTCCATCACAGTGCCATTCAGAACAGAGAGCAAGCGCCCTGCCCAGGAGCCCACCCGAGGGCTCGAAGCCGGGGCTGGGCAGGAGGTGGGGGAGCCCACGTGCCACCTGCGGGGTGGGGAGGGTTCCGGTGTCGCGTGGGAGCAGATCCGTGAGCGTGGGTCAGCCCTGCATGCCCTCGCCCTCTGCTTCAGCAGGAAAGTGAGCCCAGGAGGACGTCACCACTGCCCCCCCTTGGCCCTGCCCTGCGCCCCAGAGTGCCGTGGACCGGGGACCCAGGCATGTGGAGACTCTTCTGGAAGAGCAGAGTGGGGGCAGAGCCGTGCCCATGGGGTGGAGGGGCACAGGTCCAGGAGACAGCACACATCTCCCCCCCAGGCCATGCAGGGCTCCTCCAGGTGCACACCCACGGTGGGCAGGGCCACGCCAGCCACTTACAGCTCCAGCTCCTCCAGCGCCTTCGGCAGGCCAGTGCCCTTCTGCTTCAGCCTGAAGTAGGGGGTCAGCTCCGCTGTGCCCAGAGAGACCGCGTGAGCCTCTGAGGCCCCCCCGTGGGGACACCCTCAGACAGTGAGCCCGCCCAGCACCTCGGCAGGCAGGTGGGGCCCCCGAGCCCCGGACAGCCCACAGGCAGGTTCCAGGAGGCAGGGTGGAGCTTGGTCTGGGGGCTTTGCGGTGTCCACAACCTGGGGGGCTTCCGTCTGCTCCCGCGTGCTTGCTCACCCTCCACAGCCCCCCAGTCGCCCTTCCTCTGTGCCATCGACCAGCTCAGGGACCCTCTCACCACAGGGCAGCTCCAGGGTCTTTGGTCTGGCCCAACGCACAGCCTACTCTGCAGTGGGGACACCCGCTGGCCACTGCAGGAGGGTGCATGACAGGCCAGCAAGAGACTGGAGGGCAGTGAGTCCCACAGCAGCCACGCAGTTCCCACCCATGTGCCCCTGCCCTGTCCTCTCTTTCTACACACGTCATCCCCACCCCCCTGGGGAAGGCGGCTCAGCCTCTGCCGCCCCACCCCTCAGTGCAGGGCCCACAGAGAAGCCCCTCCCGCCACGAGAGCAGGAAGGTGAATGCCCTCCTTCGCCCCACTCCCCCCGTGCCCACCACATGCAGGCTGCCACTGGGGCTGTTGTGGTGACAAGGACGCGGCCCCCGGTGCGTGTGCCGCCGGCAGTGCTCCGAGGGGCACGTGGCACAGGGGTGCCCCTGGGGGAGGTGACAGTGGAGAACTCGGAGCGGATCTGGCGCCCCAGCCTCACACCGTTCCCCTGGGAGGGGTGTCTAGTTCGTCAGGCGGAGCTGCGGCCTCGTCTTCACAGCCTGGCCGAGCTGCCCCTCGCATGCCCGCCCCCCAGGGCACCAACGCCGCGCGCTGCCCACCACTTGGGGTGTGGCCACCACCACAATCAACAACCCGAGCGTCGTCACGCCCCCACGAGTACTCCAGCCCCTGACGGCCGTCACGCCCGGCCCTCGGCCCCCAGCCCCCGGTGACCGTGGTCTACTGTTCTGCGTGACTTTGCCTTTGCGGACACCCGGTTCGACACACGGCCACCTGTGACCTCGCGCTCACTGGGCCTCACGTGTGCAAGGCCCTCCAGGCCGCGGCGAGCATCTGCGCTTCGGCCACACTTGTTCATTTGTTCACCAGTGGACGCGTCCAGTCTGACGGAGGTGTGGCTCCTGCCGGGACAGCACACTCTGCCTGCCTGCTCTGCCCGCCAGCACCTGGGCTGTCTTACAGACCGGCCGGGACAGAGGTGTCGGGTGGAGCCGTGCTGTGCAGTCGGCGCTGCAGCCTCTGCTCCGGGCCCCTCCCTGGGAGCGACGTCACCCCCCAGTGAAGTGTCACAGGCTGTGGACCTGCTGGCTCCAGACACCGCCCGGACCGCTGTACCTCACTCCGCCGTCACCGGGATTTCCATTCTCACTCTCCGCGCGGTTTTCAAGTCCGTCTTTTGTCTTTGTTACTGAGTTGTGACAGTTTACTCTACATGCAAGTTCCTGACGAGGTGTGTGGTCTCTGTAGGTTGCCTCTTCGTTTTTTCAAGTGTCTTCTGAAGCAAAAAAAAAAAAAGTTAATTTCGATGATGTCCAGTGGATCTATTTTTTTCACCGCTCACGCTTTTGGTGTCGTGTCTGTGAGTCCACTGCCCGGTCTGAGGAATCAATCACATCTGGGTTTTCTTCCGAGAGGTTTATAGATGCAGGGCTTGTAGTTCAGGGCTTTGATCCAAATTGAATTCATTTGTATCTGTGACGTGAGAGTCAAATTTCATTCCTCTGTGTTTGGACAACCGGGTGTCTCCACCCCGCTTGTTGAAGAGGCCACTGTCCTTGCCCCGTGGAGACCCGGGTGTGGGCGCGCGGCTTCCTCCCGCGTCAGGTCCACGCTGGCCTGCGTGCTGCTTCTACGCAAGCGCCACGCTGTCCGGCAACCGCTGTTTCGCCGGTGAGTTTAAAATTGGGAAATGTCAGTCCTTCAAACTGGTTCTTCTTTTCAAAGATTGTTTTGGGTGTCCTGGGATTCTCGCATCTCCACACGGACTTCAGAACCAGCTTCTCACTTTGTACAGAGAAACCAGCTGGGATTCTGACCAGCAGATCACTTTCCATTTGCTGAAAGGTTCCTTTTAATTTCTTTTTTCTCTTTTTCCTCTGTTCTTTCTCCTTACCTAAAGACATTTTTTTCATTGCTTTTTTTCGAGAGAAACATGAACATGAGAGAATAACTGATTGGTTGCCTCCCATATGCACCTGGACTGGGGATCGAACCCGTGACCCTTCCGTGACCAGACGATGCAACAGCAAACTGAGCCTCACTGGCCAGGGCAGGTTTTAACCATGTTCTGTAGTTTTCAGAGTGTAAGTTTCACACAGCTTCTGTTACACGCACACGTGAGTTTTTCGCTCTTACTGATGTTATTACAAACGGGGTTGTTTCTTAAATCTCACTCTTGGTTTGTTCACGGTGCCTCTGCGGACGCACTGAAGACTTCTGTGTGTTGACTGCATCCTACACCCTCACCAAACAGACGTGCAGTTTTCATAGTGGAATGTTACATTTATGTTAGTGTTTTAATGTTTATGCATGTAGTTTAATAACATCAGTTTTAGTTTTCAGAGTGCCTAGGATTTTCAACCTGCAAGATGATACAGGCAAATACCGTCCAGCTTTTCCTTTCCGACTTGGACGCAGTCCCCTTTTTTCCTGCCCGTTTACCCTGCCGGCAACTGCAGCATGAAGCAGAAACACGGAAAGCCACTCTGGCCTTCCTCCTGACCTCGGGGAGGAAATGCCCAGCCTCCCACCGTTCAAGTCCGACTCCAGCTGGGGGGGTTGCAGGAGCCTTTATCGGGCTAAGAAAATGCCCTCCGTCCCTGTTGCTTGTCCTGTGCAGCTCCTGTCTAGTCCCTGGGCCCCTCGGCGAGGCAGGTGAAAAGGCCGCCATCTGGGGCCTGTGACTAGGGTCGCTCCATCACAGAGAGGAGACACTAGTGGCTGTCCGGTGCCACTGAGGGGCTGGTCCTTGGGCTCCCCTGCGTCCAGGGACGCGCCATCCCCCTCCCGGGCAGACACCTGGCATGGGCCCCCACAGTTTCCCACTAAGTCTGATTCTCTTCAGCAAGCGGAACAAAATGTTATTGCAACCAAGCAACAAGCTCCCATGTGCACATGAGTGTGTTCTGGATCTTTCCAAAACCACCGGCCTTTTCCCTGCGTCCAGCTACCCTGCAGCCATTCCCGCCAGCGCTGCCCCAAATCCTGCTTGCTTGGACGGGCTCTGCCACCTGCTGACGGTGGGCAGGCCAGGACTTCACTTCCTGGGCAGACTGCCCCGGACACTGGCAGGAGTCGCGGGTTCAGCCCCCTGGACCTGGCTCACGAAGCAAAGCACCAAGCAGGTCCCTTTTCCTCCTCCCACAGTGTGGCCAGCCCACCCAGGAACCCTGGGTGCCCGGCCTGCAGGGTCCCGAAGTTGTTCTCGCCTGTCCCCAGGCCCCTGCACATGAGAGGGAAAGCCCATCCTGGGCCAGGGTGGCCCTCGGCAAGGACCCCTGCAGCACCTCCGACAGCTCAGTCGGCACCCCTGCCCTCCTGGGCACTGCGCCCCCACCCCGTGGCAGCGGCGCCGGCATTCCCAGGCACAGACGGTGTGGCCTGAGGTTCTCCTGGGACTCCCCATCCTCTCCTGCATGACCTCCCAGGAGGGCAGGACACGGGAGCCAGCAGTCCCTGGCCCAGTAGGTGGCCGGGGCAGCCACAGGACAGGTCTGCATCTTGTCCCTTCCTGGCCCAGCCGCTCACGCCCCAGGATCGTCAGGAAACACAGCCCGGCTCCGCCCACGGCCACCCACCTCTCTTGCTCAGGTAGAGCACTTTCGGGTCCCACTGGCTCTCCTTGGCCAGGACGGCGCGCCGCAGCTGCAAGCCCAGGTACTCCAGGAGCCGCTTCCGGGCCATGAAGGTCTCCCGTTCCGCAGGCATCAGCATGTGGAAGGGGCAGTGGGCGATCTTCCGGTCCTGGGGCACAGTGCCAGTCAGGGCGGGAGGGCGGGTCCCACTCCTGGCCCTGGCTTGTTCCCCTGGGAGGGGTACTGGGTGGGGACCACACCTCTGCTCTCAGGGCTCATTGCGAGGACAAACCAGAAGAGCCAGACATGGCAGCCACACCTGGGCAGACACCCTTGGGTGCCAGGTCTTCCCTCCCAGAAGGACGGGGACTCGCTCTGGTCCGAGGCATGAGGGACCTTTGGCCCAGCTTTGCCCAAGGGATGCTAAAGGGCCCAGCTCTATCCCCACCACCAAGGAGAAACTCAAAGCCACACCTGGAAGAATTTGAAATACCCGTAGTCCACCGCTGTGCCCACAGCCACCTTGTCCCCCTGCATCAGCGTCACAGGGGCCAGGATGTCGGCTCCGTAGTTAATGAGCCGGTCAATCTGTGGAGGACAGGGCTGCATCAGACACACGTGACCACTCTGGCAGGTCGGAGGCAGGATCCGGGGCTGGGGTGCCCAAGCCCCCGACAGCCCCTTGCTGAGATCTGGGCTGTCCAAGTCTCCCAGGCCCTCCTGACAACCTCGCCTGGTACCCTGGGGTTTCTGACTGGGCCCTGGAATCTGGATGAGCAGCTGACGGTGCAGGTCTCCATCTCAGACGCCTGCTTAGGTGTCTGTTGGTGAGCGGGCGCCACAGCGTCTGCCTCTCCGTGGCAGCGGGTGGAGACAGCGCAGCCTGGGACCCAGCGCCCGGACCCCAGCCCAGTAGGCGCCTGGTCGGGATCCCTGGCTGACACTCGCTCGAGAGAGAAAAATCTAGAATCCTGCAACTGGGTCAAACCATGGCCTGTGTCTTTCCTGAGAAAAACCAGGGACTTCTGGCCCGCTGAGTGCCAATGTCTTGTGACAAACTGTAGATCCGTACATTTCAAAAGGCAAGATTTTTTGTTATTTTAAGAACTTGGAACATCAAGGCTTGGAGAACACAGAGTGAGACCACGTGGCACGTGTCTGTCGGGGGGAAGCGCCACCAAGGGTCCCACGGCCCCACAACCTGGGGGCTCCCCCTCCCTCACGCACCCGGCCACTCACCAGGGCCAGCTTGCTGTCCGTGCCCCTCTGGTGCTCATAGGAAATGTCGCAGGCAACACACAGGGCGCTGCCCAGGCCTTTGGTCAGGGGCAGGTTGGGGTCCGCGCCGTGGGCCAGGAGCTCCTTCACAATCTGGACACAGACAGGCTGGTCAGCTGGTCGGCCCCCACCAGGCCCCTCCCTCCACTGGAGAGGCCCGGAGCAAGGCCGCTGCCGTGCTGAGCGCTGTGTCGGCTACAGCTGGGGCTCCTGGAAGCCACCGTGCACTCACTGTCTGCCTCAGAGGCACACAGGGCTCCTCAGGGAGGGCCGGCCCTGCCCCCTCTCTTATCGTCTGTCCCAGGAGCACTGCTGAGCCAGCCTGCGGCGAGGCCCCTCACCCCTGGGACCCGTCTGCCTCTGCCTGGGCCACCTGCGTCTCTGCGACCACCTGGCCAGACACAGGGCAGCCACACGTTCCTTGTTACCTGCTGCATCCCCAGCTTCTAGCCCAGGCCACCCGGGAAGCCCAGAGCAGGAGCAGCTCCGGTGCTCGGCTCCCCGGGCTGCTGCATCCTGGGACCCCCACCCCAGCCCCCCCGCAGCAGGGGCAGGGGCCTGGAAAGCTCACTGAGGCGGGGGGTGGGGGGAGCATCGGGGCCCCTGCGAGCACCTGCCTGCCGCTCCTTTAGGCCTCTGCAGGTGTCCCCTGCTGAAGGGGCCACCCTCCATCCTCTGTTCATCCTTGACCTCTATTTTCTTCACAGGGCTGGCCACTACCTAAACCCATCTCACACAGGGGTGATGGCCTGTCTTCCCCACTGGGACGGAAAGCCCTTGGGGTGGAGACTGGATTTTACTCAGCATCTCACGCCTGAGGGGCGCCCACCTGGTGCCCAGCAGATGCTCTGAAAACCACAGTGAAAGGAAAGGATGAGCAGGTGGGCAGAGCCCGGACGGCAGGGAGGTGGTGGCTGGATGAGGAGTGAGCGCAGACCTCCGAGGCAGCAGAGGCGGGACCAGTGTGCCTCCCCCACGGCACCTCGAGTCCCTGCCTGACGCGGGCAGGGCTGCAGTCCAGGCCCCTGAGGGAGCCTCCGCCCAGGCCGCCCTTCCCTCCTCCGGTCGCCCTGCTCTCCCTTCCGCGCTCCATCCACAGGGGAGGGGTCTGTGCCCCTTGCACCCGACCATCTCTGGGCCACTGCGGGGGGCCCTGGAGGAGCAAGGCCGCAGCAGCCCACCGGGGTCAGAGCGTGCTCACCAGCTCGTTCCCACTGGCGATGGACAGAGACAGCGGGGAGTGGCCGCTCCACAGCAGGCTGGTGTCCGCCCTGTGCGAGAGGAGCAGCTGGACCACGTCCCGGGCACACTGGGCAGGGAGGCAGGGCGGCAGGTGAGAGAGGCCAAGTGCCGAGCAGGGCACCATGAGATCATCCACCCGTCTCCTCCACCCCAGAGCCTGGCCCCTCGGGGTTCCGAGTCCCAGGCAGGAGTGAGGGGCAGGGATGGTGGGTGTGAATGGATCCTTAAACTGAAAATGTGTTTTCTAAACAGTCATTGTCTCTGATTAGCAACAGGAGGGCCACTGACGCATGCATAGATTGATTTAAAGCTCGTGTTCGAAGGAGGCGGAGAGTCAGGACCTTCCGGCCATCGCAGCAAGTGCAGAGTCTGCGCCACCGGACGCCGGCCCTTCAGCAGGGCTGCAGCCCCAGGACACAGCCAGGGCAAGAAGCTCATCGGGGCTGAAAGGAGACTTTCTGCACACGCCGCCCGCCCTTCCCCTCCTCACAGGAACCCGTGTCCCCTCCTCCTCCCCACTTCTCCCTGAGTGCTGGCAGGTGGGGACTGTCCCCCTGCTGAGCCTGCGCCCTCTCCCCTGCCTCACTGGCCAGGCCAAACTCCTGGGAAAGCCCCCTCGCCTCTCGCCCCACTGCAGCCCCACCGCTCAGCTCTGGGGGTCCACCCGGCCCTTCTGTCTGCGACCCAGAGAGGTGCTGCCTCTGGCGTCCCCTGACTCTGCTCCCCCAGAGCCTGTCCGGACTGGAAACTGGCACAAGGGACATGGGAGTGGGTCGGAAAGCACTGTGTTCAGAGCCCAGGCCTCGAACTTACTGACTAGGAGCCCTGGCCAGCCCGCCTCTCGGAGCCTAGCTGCCCCCATTCCTCACATGGACTCCGGGTGCCCCTCAGAAGGTTCTGGTCAGGGCGGGGCCCCAGGCCCCAGGACACCTTGACAAGAGAGGTGCTCAGAAGCAGGGAGGCCGGAGGGTGTCCCTCCCACGCCCTCAGCCAGCATCGCCAGGCGCCTGCCTCCCTCACACAGGCCCTCACGCGTGATGGCTGCCCTGTGCAGCGGCAACCTGCCCACGCCACAGCCCTCTGAACGGCCCCAACTGTTGTTTTACGGGAAGGTAGACTGAGGCTCAGCGGCTTTCTGGCCAGGGCTGCACTGGCCACAACCCTGCACAGCCCAAGCCCGTCCCCCACGTCCCCCACTCTGGCCACTCAGTTGCCTCTCGCCGGCCTCAACCCCAAGGTTGCGGGGGTGGGACAGGACAGCAGGGCCGGAGGGGCCGTTCCAGCCCAGGATGGCTACGCCCTCATGCGTGTGACAGCAATGTCACGCTGTGACCCATGTGCACGCAGGCACACACGTCAATGAGTGTCCCTAACACACGCTCTGGAAGGACACAAGGACACCCGAGTCACAGGCAGGGCCCCCGACACTGCCGGCCGTTCCAGCCCAGGTGCTGGGTTTCCGTGGCCACGACCCGTCGTCCTGCCTGCTCTGGAGCCCACTCAGGCAGGACGGCCCGGGAGCCGGTCCCCCACTAGGGCTGCTGCCCCACTGCCCTGCCCATTACAGACCCCCACGCCCACGCGCTGCGTGAGCACACACTGCCTGGAAGTACAGCACAGCTCACAGATGCTCCCCTGCACACAGCTAGTGCACACGCACCAAACACGCATGCGCATGCCAGTGTGAACACAGGTGTGCGCACACACACGCACAGGGCACGCAGCCCCAAGCCCCGGGAGGCCCCCTCACCCTGTAGTTGTCCTCCCGCTCACAGGCCACATGCAGGGGCGTCCTGCCGCCCTCCTTGGGGACGGACGAGTGTGCGCTGTAGTAGCTGCTGGGCGGGCCTGCCTCACCATTGAGCTTCAGGCTTGAAGGCAGCAGCAGGTCTAGCTGCGTGCGGACAGAGCGGTCCCGTTGAGCCCCGAGCCCGTCCCCATCACCCCGGCCGCGTCCCTGCAGGTGAGGCCACCCACAGAGGAGCTCACATGGAGGAGCTCACGCGGAGGAGGAGCGGGAGGCTCTGCCCCAGGCTGCGGGTCTGAGGCAGCGTCCCCTGACCCCCCTCCCCTCCTGCTCTCGTGCCAGGGAGCTGTGCCCACGCTGCGGCGGAGCCGGGCTGGTCTGGGGCGCCCGCCAGCCTCTCTGGGGACCAGTGGACCTTCGTCGAACTGAACGACGACACGGTCCACGGAGCGGCCCGGGCCCCGGCACCCGCCCTCCCCCACGGCAGACCGCACACCTGGTGTCTTTTGTACACGTCGTCCTGGTCCGTCGCTCGGGCGTCCACGTCCGTGATCGTGTGAAGCAGCAGCTCTGTTATCCTGACGCCCTCCACCCCGGGAAGGGCGGCGGCGATGTGGAGCGGGGTCAGGGCCCCCAGCTGCAGGGGAAACGTGGGAAAGGTGAGGCCGCTGCCCCCGGGCGGGCGACTGCCCCCTCGCACGGGCCGGGAGGGCCTGTCCAGGGCGGGCCTCACTGCCTCCGCCTGGGCCACGGACACGTGTTCCCGCTCGCAAGGTGCTTCCGTGGGCCAGGGCCACGGGCAGGAGCCCAGGGCCTGAGGCTTCAGCTTCATTTTAGAACGACTGTCCCTGCCTTCCTCCAAGAACAGCCTGTCCTCCCGCCAGGCCCCTGTTCAGACGGCCCTGCAGCCTGGACACCCGTCCCCACCGGGCCTGTCGTTCACTCGTGGCAGCCCCCTGCCCTTGGCTGAGAGAGTCCCTGCTGGACTGTCTCTAGAACGCCTGGGCAGCACTGACCACACAGAGGTGTGGTCCCTGAGGGGCACAACCACCACGGAGCGAGACCCCAGCCAGGAACACAATGCACGTCGGGCCGGGTGGAGGAGCCCCGACCCTTTGGGCAGGACCCTGAGGAGACAGGAAGGGCCCCGGAGAAAGGCTGCGAGGACCTCGCCCAGGAAGCACTGAGGTCGGCCTGCAGGGAGGAACGGGCGCTCTCCCGCCCCTGCTCCACTGCCCACTCGGACGTTTTCATAAAGCAAAGCTTCTATTTGGACGGTGCATGGAAATAGCCGACTCTCAATTGAGGATGGACAGGTGGTCGGATGGACAGATGGATGGATGGGTAAATGGGTGGAGGAAGGGAGGGAGTCTGTGCAGAATTTGAAGAAGGCTATAACCTTAGTCTTAAAAAACGCGGTCCGATCAGGAAACGTATCCTGCGTCTCACACCAAGTCTACTTCCCTGCACTATGGAGCCTCGCCCTCAGAAGAGAAGACAGGGCCTGGCCCAGGGGCCTGAGTGGTGAGAGCCACCAGCTCCAACGTGGAGGCAGAACAGAGTGGCCGGCCTCTGTCGCCAGCACCCTCCCAATAGCTCCAGGGCCTGGGGGAGGGTCGCAGAGCATCCCTGTAGCCACGGCAGGAGGACAGATGGTCCTGGCGCGTGTCCTCACACCGTGAATGGCTCCTGCAGCTGGCCCCTCCCGCCATGCTCCCCGAACCTCCGAGCTCCACCTTGGGGCCCCACCGTAGGGGGTAACTGGATGTCCGTCCTGGCTCCATTCTCCAGCAGCATCCGCACCCCGTCCGCGTCCCCGGCCTTCACGCAGAAGAACAGGACCTGCATGGGCACTCGGCACAGGTTGGGATCAGCGCCTCGGTGCAGCAGGAGGGCGATGGTCAGCCACCTGTTTCCATGTCTGGAAGGATCAGCAGGACACGGTCACAGGCTGGAGGGGACACACAGGTGGCTGCCTGGACAGCAGCCTGGTCGGGACAGGCGCTCCCCGGGCAGAGGCTGGGGGGGCACCGGCCTTGGTCATGATGTCCTGAGCCTCAGGGTCCTGCCCTTTTGAGACCTCCAGCCCCTACCCTGGTGCCTGAACTTCCCACCTGTCGCCTCACCGCCCCAGGTGAGCCAGCCCAACCAAGTGCCGGTCCAGCTGTGGCTGTGCTTGTCTTCAGAAGCCAGGGGTCCCTCAGCCTCCCCGAGGTCACCAAGAGGTGGAGTGTGGGGTGGGGACCAGCCCTCTCTCCTGGGGGCTGCGAGGCGAGGGTGTAGAGCACCTGGCACCAGGCACACCAGACATGACACCCCCACACCCTGTGCACGTACACGTGCCGCTCACAGGCATGCACACACACTGACGCACACGCATGCACACGCACGCATGTCTCTGACAAGCCGCGCAGAGCTGGGGGACGCTGGGCCGAGCGCCGAGCCCTGAGAGGCCAGCTGGGACGTTCGTTGGGGCGGGGGACACAGTGGCCGTGCTGAGGAGCCGAGCCAGTGACGCAGGTGGCAAGGGCACCGCCGGTGGGGGGCCTGCTGGTCCTGCCAGCCCCGCCCCCAGCACAGAACCACAGAACGAGGGCGAGGTGACCAGGGGAGGTGGCGTCAGTCTAGAGCAGCGGTTCCCAAACTTCCCGTTCTCGGGACCCCTTTCCACTCCTAAAATTCTTTGAAGACCCCAAACAGCTTTTCTTTACATGGATTCAATCCTTGCATGTCTACTCTATTACCAATTCAAAAAACTGAGAAATTTTTAAATACTTACTGGTACATTTAAAAAGTAACAACTACAAACCCACTGCATGTTAACGTGGAAGGTGTTTGTGGAAAACCCACTTGGCTGCACCAGGACCCCCCAACCCCCAGAGGCCCTCTCTCAAGGGAGCAGGCCTGCAACGTCAGGCTGAGCCCTGCAGACACGGCCTCACCGAGATCACCCCAGGCCGACACGCGTCACAGACGCCACCCGGGGGTGCGAACGCCCGGAACTCTCATTCTCCTGGGATGTCATCATTGTCAACAGTGTCCACTGTCCTTAAAGCAAAAGCTAGTTGTGTTCAGAAGAGTGGCTGCCACGTGCCATCTGGTCGTTCTGTCTGGTAAACATGGTGGCCCGTGGGACAACAGTGACTCTGGGTGCAGCTCGAGCCTCAAACATGCTTTCCCCACAAACCCTCCAACTGTGGCTTGAGGCAATCGGGCTTGTGGCACCCTCCCATCTGGTCACACAGAATGTCCCGAGGCCTGGGTTCCGTGTCAGGATATAAGTCAGTCGCTTCGATGGTGTCGGTAAGTCAAATTCCAAGAGAAGCCCGCGCTGTCCTGCGTGTGAAGAAGTGTCACACGACCATCACACAAGTCTTGGAATTGTTACGAGAAGCAGTTCAACCTCACAGATTCCCCGCAAGGGCCAGAGAGACCCTGGGGTACGTGAGACACACGTGGAGAACCACCGGTCTCGACTGGAAGGGGTGAGCGTGTGTGCCCTTGGGCAGACACTTGGGGACTCTGCTGCCGGGTCCCCGGAGGTCGCAGCCAGGCCGCCAGCACCGCCCCACTGGACCAGGCCCACCAGGCCGCCACGGGACCAGGTGCAGACACCGCAGACACCGCAGACACCCTTTCCCGGGGGAGCGAGGGAGCTGAGCCTGCAATTCCCCTGAACAGGACCCCCGGCCCCACACCCGCGCCACCTACCTGACCGCGCACTGCGACACCTGCCTCTCGGTCCCTCCGTCAGTGCCCATCTCGCTGAAGGGCCCCTCCGACGCGCCCCAGGCCTCAGCGCTCCTCTCCGGCAGGTCCTGCGTCAGCTCCGCGGAGAAGTTCTGCGCGCTGGACTCGGAGTTGGTCTCGCTGCCCAGCGTGTGTCTGTCCAGGTTCCCCGAAGTGTCCTCCAGCCCTTTGTCCAGGTCACTGGTGCTGTCCCTCAGCGACGTGGACTCCCACTTCTCAGGGCTGCCCCGTGGATGGTCGGACTCCTGGCTGCCTGGGGTGAATGCCAGCTCGCTGTGGGAGGTGGAGTCTGGGTAGCGGAATGTGGAGGAGCGGAACTGAGTTTCTGGGAGTTTTGGAACACCCTTTGGAAAGTACAAGAAAACCATCATTAGGAAGGAAGCGATTACAGTGGCGGCCCCGCCCAGCACCTTCCCTAGAAAAGGCCCCTGCGCAGCGCCTAGAGTGGGCTTCCCAGAACCAGGGCTGAGTGCTGGCACGGTGGCACCCAGGTGCCTTCTTGAAAGCCCAGAGGGGCAGCAAGCACCTGAGAGGTACCACACAGAGACCTGAGCCACACAACAGCCACGAGTCGCCCACGGTATGAAGACACCAGAATTACATCACCAAGCATCTCTGAGCTGTCTACCCACTCAAATGTCAGCTGACAGCCACCAGCACCAATTCGAATCCAAGGAGAATCACCAGTTTGGGGTGTGGTGAGAGAAACTGTTCTGTACAAACAGCTCAATGGTAATAGAATACCACTGTGAGGTGGCCCCCAGGCCAGGACCCTCTCTGGCTGGATAACCCAGCTCTGCTCCTTGCTGCTCTGGTCCACTGTGCCCCCACCAACACACCTTCTCCGGTTTGGCTCAAGCGAAGGACACATACCCAAGCCCTCACTCTCAAGTGGGAAGGGAAATCATGTGCCCAGACTCAGAGAGAGCTGGCTTATATGGACAGATGTTCCAGGCCCTGCTCCCTGATTGGTCACTCCTCATGCAAATGAAGATTACAAATCTTTGCAGTTTAATTGGCCCAAAAGACACTGTTGTGATTGGTGAGAGTAGAACTGCTTTGATTGGTTGCACAGCCCCAATTGGATGGAGACACCCCAGTCCTATTGGCTGACACAGGATCCAAGAGCTCCTCTAGGAGCTTGGCTCAGAGGGTGGGACATAGTTCAGGCAGCAGCTCAGTGCAGGCTGTTCCCTGACGAGTGGTTTTCGGGACTGGCCCTGGGGCAGAAATGGCTGCAAGGCTCTGCTTGTTGTTGATTTAATTTGAGCCCAGTGAGCCACCAGCCGCCCTTCTCAGTAGGGTCTTCTTTCTCAGAGTCCATAGAAGTGGTAGATTGTGGACACACCAGGTAAAATAAAGTATATTAATACCATCAATTCCACCTTTAACTCTCCATGTGACTCCTAGAAAGCTTTAAGTCACGCGAGGGGCCCCCGCTGCTGCTTGCTGGCATTTCTTCGAGGACACACTGCTCTTGTCCCAGCTCCTCAGCCTCTCGCCTGGGGGTGGACCTGGGCCCAGGGTCAGCAGCGCCAGCAACACCCATCCTTGGGCCCACCCCAGACGCACTGAGGCTGAAATGCTGGGGGTGGGCCCAGCTACCTATGTTTTCTGTAAATAGTTGAGGTTTTGGGTGGGGCCCAGAAGCCTGTCCTGACTGCAGTCTGCAATGTAACCCAGCACAGTGGCCCGTGAAGATCGCCATGGCCATGTCCCCACGGCATCGCCTGCAGGGACAGCCCTGCTCCAGGTGGCCCTGCGCTCACTCAGGTCTGTGAGCCGCTCTGTGGGGCAGTGCAGGGGTCAGAGGACAGCCTTGTCCCCACAGAGAGGACAAAGTGACAGCTTTGTGTAAAAACAACAGGAGTGGTGTTATGAGAATTTTTAAAAGATTTTTAAAAAGATTTTTATTTATTTATCTTTAGAGGGGAAGGGAGGGAGAGAGGGAGAGAAATATCAATGTGTGGTTGCCTCTCACGCATCCCCTGCTAGGAACTGGCCTGCAACCCAGGCATGTGCCCTGACTGGGAATCAAACCGCGATCCTTTGGTTCACAGGCCGGTGCTCAATCCACTGAGCTACACCAGGCAGGGCGCTTATGAGAATTTTAAGGGCACTTAAAATAAAATTCTCAGGGCACTTACGAGAATTTTAAGAATAGAATTAACGGGCTTTATTGGCCCGATTCCTCAATCAAGAGTTCACTTACTCCAAGCACATGAGGACTCCTCCAGGTACGGGGTCCTTGAGGACACTCGACTTTGGTCCCCACCCGCCCCTGAGCCTCCTTTCACTGGACCCGTGCACGCCCCTGAGTCCACCGCACCCTCTGTGCGTGGAGACGCTGCAGGGCCGACCAGCCCCATCTGTCCGGGCAGCTGCCACCGAAGCCCACTCTGCAGAGGTGGCTTCCCCACTCCCTCTCCAGCGCCCCCTTTCCTGGGGGGTCCCAGGGTCCCAGATACTGTGCACATGGCTTAAGGACACACGTCCCTCACATCCCCGCAACCAGCTCAGAACCCCTCAGTCTGCATGTAGGCTCCATCCCTGCTCTCTGCTTCTGGGCCCTGGGCCTTACTGTCCTCTCGCCCCATCTGGCCTGGTCCGTGCCAGGAGGGGCAGCTGGCAGGCAGCT
Organism: Artibeus jamaicensis; assembly: GCF_021234435.1. Classification (NCBI taxonomy): domain Eukaryota; kingdom Metazoa; phylum Chordata; class Mammalia; order Chiroptera; family Phyllostomidae; genus Artibeus; species Artibeus jamaicensis. Next base: position 5,398,802 of record NW_026522020.1, read on the forward strand.
GGGAAGACAGGCAGAGGGAGAGGTGACGGGGGGGCGGGGCGGGTGCCGCACCAGGTCGAGGGCCCGCGGGCTGACCTGGGTCTTGGGCACTGTCCTCTCGGCAACGTTGGGCTTGAAGGAGCTGGCCGGGTAGTAGAGGAGGAAGCACATGCTGAGAGGCGTGAGGCCCTCGTCCGTGCACTTGTTCACGTCGGCCCCGTTGTCCAGCAGCAGGTTGACAACGTCAGTGTGACAGTGAACCTGGAGGGAGAGGGCGGGTCGCACCAGGACCACAGGCTTCCCCGGGGGAGGTCCTGTGGCCGGAGCTCGGAGACCACCTCACACTTCCACTCAGGCTCGGCCAAGGGACGCCCAGCTTGTGACTCAGGCGTTCGAAGATCTATATGCCCTCACCCTTTCCCCTGTGACCCTGGACACCCCACTGAGGGACTGCCTGCAAGGACTGTAGCTCCACCGAGGGGAGATGGGATGTCCCCCACCCACTCGAGGGTGACCCTGAGCAGACAGCAGGGGGCGGGGGGAGCTCACTGCGGCGGCGGCGAGCACGGTGTAGCCCCGTGCGTCGGCCACGTCGGGACTGGCCAGGTTGTCTCTCAGGATCCCGTAAATCCAGCTGTAGTTCCCTTCCTCGGCCTTCAGGATCAGCTCCCTGGAAAGCCGCTCCTTGGGCCCGGGGCGCGCAAAGCCACTCCGGTCCCCCTCCAGGATGGCGCCCATGTTCCAGCGGGAGTGGGCCTTCGTGTTCCTGGCAACACGAGGATCTTCCGTGGGCCCAACACCTGCCGCGCGCAGGGGGACCCTGGGCCCATCCGCCTGCACTTCCTCTCCGTCCTCACCCTGAGCGGCCCCGCCCTCTTTTGCCCCTCCCCGTCAGCTCCGGAGGCTGCTCTGCTGGCCAGCCAGGGTCAGTGTGGACGTGGCACTGTGGTGGGATGGACACGCTGCCCGCAGGTGAAGATGCTCAGGCCGAGCGCCCCTAGTTTATCTGCCCCCCACGTGTGCAGGGAGGGGCTCTCACAGCAGGGGCCCTGGGTGGGGAGGGGGCCGGGCACCAAGCAAGCTCGTCCCACCTCTGCTCAGTCACGCTCCTTTCTGAGCAGAGTGCACGCAGGGCCCACGGCCCATTCTCCCTCCACACACGCACAGACACGAAAGCCTCCTGTGTCCACGTAACCTCCTTCCCAGTCACCAGCTGTGGTTTTATGGCAGCTTCTGGGCCCGAGAGTCGCCTACGGCGATGGCTATGGGCTGAGTCGACATTCGCATGACAGAGGGACTAGTGCCTGGATGACTGGGGGACGGACGGGTGAATGTGGACGGATAGACGGACGGGTGGACGGGTGGGTGGATGGATGCAGACGGACACCTAAGTAGCCACTTGTGCTCCTGCCTGTCCCCCCGACCTCGGCTCTCTGCCCAGGCCCCTGTGAAGACTGCAGACAATGACACTTTGGTGTGCAGAGGTTGCACGGGGACTTGACCGCCCGATCACAGACATGACCCCACACAGGCCTGGGGCTCTCACTTCGACCTCCACACGGGAAACACGCACGAGGTCCCCACACCAGGAGGTGAGGGCAGCCCCACAGGCTCAGGAGGTTGCCCGCTCCACGGCCCATTGCAGGCCCTGGCCGCACCCTGGCCGGCAGCCTCCGACCACTCCTTCCCCCGGAGCAGGCCCCACGGCCTCCGGCACCCCAGCGTGCCCCAGCCCCGCAGCACCAGCTCTCCCTCCCTGTCATCATCGGGCTGTGGCGACTGAAAAGAGAAGCCTATTGCCGACACTTGGGAGCCACTCGGCCTGGTGCCGCGTGGTCAGGGCAGGAGGAGTGGCCGTCCGGACATCAGGTGGGAACAGCAGCCGGCATTACCTGAACTTGTAAGCTTGCTTCTGGATTCTGACCAGAAGGGGAGTCTCGTTTTGGACGAACCAGGGCTCTCCGTCCTCAATGAAGGGAGGGACGCCACCCAGGAAGATGCTGGCGTCCAGGTCTCGGCGGAGAGTCCGGGTCACGGGCATGTGGGCGTTGTCGGTCGAGTAGACGTGCACTTCCGGGGGCAGCGTCAGCTCGTCGTCCAGCAGGAAGCGCTTGTAGTCGTAGAAGAACGGGTCCTGCTGCTCGCACAGGTCCCACCGCAAGGTCCCCTCGTCGGAAAGGCTGACTTTGGCCACAGCGTCCGTGAGGAAGCCCGCAAACTCCGGGTAACTGAGGATGGAGAAGCCGCAGGGGACCACGGTGCACAGCTTGAGCAAGTGCTCCCGGAACCACAGCCCCACGTCCTGGCTGCCGTCGGGGAAGGTCTCCACGCCTGGTCCAAAGCGCTGGTCCGCTTTGTACAGCCCCTGCAAAACGAGACCCCCGGGAAGGAAAGCTTTGTGACCGGCGTCCTGTGCCCCAGGCACAGGGACCAAAAGCAGATGAGTAGTCACGGACGCTTCTGTGCAGGGTGTGCGGTGGGCCTTGGGTGGTTGGGGGTGGCCTCTCCGAGAAGGTGTGGGCGCGTCTGGAGGTCTCGGAGCGGAAGCGTGACGGGAGTGGCACCAGGGGCCCATTTCAGCAGCTCCAACGGGGGAGCCAGCCCCGGCGCCCAGCAGCCTGTTGCAGGAGGCACCAGACTCAGGATCAGACAGACCCCAGCAGCTGTGACCGAGGAGGAGGAGCTGGTCCCCACTGCCTGTGCACCTGGCAGAGTGCAGCAGTTCCTGGGCCTTGCTGGATGCTTTCGCCAGGTGTGGAGACAGAAGAGCCGGGAGGAGCAAACAACAAGCCACGAAGCAGCCCCAGAAGAAGGGAACCTGGGACCAAAGCTCCCAGGGGTTTGGACAAAGATGCAAAAGCTGGGCAGTGGGGAAATGTCTATGTTTCCCACAAATGGGGCCAGGAAAGTTGGGTCCCTGTGTGGCGGGGGAAGGGGAGGCGTGATCTCTGCTTCATGTGAAACATGAAAATGAACTCACAATGAATCACAGACCCAAACGTGAGCACTAGAACTGTAAATCAGAAAAGAATTCAGATGAAAGTCTTAGAAACCTTGGGTTAAGCAGACTTTTTAAACAGGGCACCCACAAAACGAGACTAGGGAAGAAAAACGGGTAAGTAGGGCCTTGTCACCATTTTTAAAAGTCTGCTTTTCAAAAGACACTGTTAGGAGAATGGAAAGGCAAGCCGCTGTTGGCAGGAAATGTCTGTAAGTCATGAGACTGAAAAATGCTATGTCCACAATACAGTCGGGCGAAAGTAGGGTTTCTATGGTGCGTGAGACACAGGGTTTATTCTCGCGTTATTTATTAATCACTGTATCATTTTCCACACCGACAACTATGAACGCACTTCTGCCCCACCTTATACATGTACACAAAGAACTCCGTGACTCCAAGAGGAGCCCAAACACCCAATTAAAAACACTGGGCAAAGCACAGAAACAAGCACTTCACCTCAGCAGATGCACGGATGGCAACTTAGACTGTAAAAAGACGTTCAAATCGTGGGTCAGTGGGGTATTGCAAATTCAAACCACAAGACAGCCATTAGAATGGCTAGGATTTTAAAACTGCCAATACCAAGTGTTGACAAAGATGCAGAGCAACTGGAAACTTTACGTGGAGATGGTTGAGATGGACAGTGGCACAGCTGCTCCAGAAAACCACTGTGCAGTTTCTTATAAAACCTACCACACATACGGTTGCTACCCAGTCACAGTGCTTCTCCAACTGACACTAAAGACGTGTGTCCACGTGAAAAGGAAAGCTCTTAGCAGCTGCCCTCATAAAAACCAAGCACTGGAAAGAGCTCAAATGTGCAGCGGCTGGTGCAGCAGCAGACGATGACCGACACGGAATGCGGCTCCTTCACATACAGAAACAGACAAGAGACACAGGCAAAACATGCGTGAGTCTCAGCAGAATCACACCCTGCACTGCAAAGAAACAAAACTAACTGCTGCATGCTATGCGATTCCATTTACATGGGACTGCGGGAATGGGGACACCGCAGTGATGAAGAGGAGGTTGGTGGCTGTTGAGGGCTGGGCGTGGAGGACGGACTGGTAGGGAGCCACAGGCAATCTGTGAGTGTGTTTGCACACATACACACACACACAGACATACAGACACCCACAGGTTTGCGTATACATACACGTTTAACGCAGCTTTTCTCAAAATCGCCGGAAACTGGCAACAACCCACGTCTGCTAGCCGGGGAGGGGTCAGCCGGGTGGCCCTCCAGCGAAAAGCCACTGAGCGGCGAGAAGGACAAGGGCCACACACAGCCACACACATAGTCTGAAATGCACTTTGCTTCTGAGGCACAGGGCGCGATCTCACGCACCCGGCATTCTGGCCAAGGCGGCCTGACAGGCAAGGAGGAGTCAGACAAGGGCTGGCGCGGGGAGGAGAGGCCTGTCACACTGGGGCGCGGAGCAGCGCTGGGGGTGCCGCTGGCGGGGGCTCCATGGTGGTGGTCTGTGCTTGTCAGACCTCCAGAACCTCGCACTGTGTAACAGTGGGTGGGTTTTACTGTAAGTTATACCGTAATAGAATAAAATAAGGGAAAACGTGTCTGTATTTGTACAACCGGCAATAGTCTCCGGGGGAAAAAAGGGGCAAGTTCCAAAACGATATACAGAGAATGATCCAGTTTACGTGTAAGAACGTAAGTATCGACGTGCGTTTACTGTTCTGTCTGAAGATCTGTACGACTTGCTAACACTGCACCCCACTCTGGGGACCCAGCAGTGAAGAAGCTTCCAGTTTCTTCCTGCTTTCATTTCTACTCTCCTGTGCCTTATTACTGGCACGATTACATACGAACCTATATGCATGTAAACAGGAAACAAACCTACACATCCTTCCGCCCAGTGGCCTGAAAATATGTCGCCCCCGCCCCTCCGCCCGCACACGGCCCCCGCCCACTCACCCGGAAGAGCCGGGCCTTCATGTACATGGTGCCGTAGCCTTCTCGGTGGCTGAGGTAAAACATGCCGGTGAAATGGGAGCCGTCCGGCCACGTGTAGGTGCCAAAGCCGTGGCAGTGGTCCCGGTAGAACTGCCCGTGGTAGGACTGTGGACAGAGCACTCTGAGACGCCGCCCTCGCCGCCACCCTCGCCGCCCAGGACGCCCTCCCAGCTGAGCCCCACACCGGGCCAGCTGCGAGTGGGGGCCCTGGGCTTGTAGACTCGTGGGCTGCGTGGCCACAGGGTTCTGTTCAAGTCTGGGTGGCCACCGTGAACAGAGCTTGGTCACCCAAATGGTGCAGAGGGTGTGCCAGGTGGCCACCCGGTGGCCACGTGCCCTCCTGCCAGGCTGGGGGCCAGGGGGAGTTGAGTCAGGAAGGGAAAAGCCATGACCATGACTGGGTCGGTGCCCACCTGGGTCTGGGCAGAAGCTGTGTCCGCTCCCAGGCCCTGGCCGGGCCTCAGCTCCCACCCTGCCCAGCACCCACGCAGGTTCCCAGGCCACAGGAAGCCCAGGGAGGGGGGGCCGCCAGCCTCCTGTCACCCATGTGGCTCTGGGGGAGGGCTGTAGGCTCTGGCTAGGAACCTGGGTGTGGCTTTGGTTGTAAACTCCGCCACATTGGGCCCCATCAGGGTCCAGGGGGGTCTGTCGGAGCCTGTCCCCCACGCGGACCCCAGGAGGAAGCACGTGACGTCCAGTCGGCAGACTTGACTGACTGCCATGCCTGTCAGACACTGCCCTCCGCACCAGAAGTGGGCAGGACAGCACGCGGGTGACTGTCCCTGCTTCGCACCAAAGGGACACACGCTTGCCTGCTAGTGTCCCTTCTCTCCCCTTGAGCAGCTGAGCCGACTCCCCATGGGTTTTTCAGTGGACTGACCCTCCCCTGCCCATGCGACCAAGCCTGTCCAGCCGGAGGACTCCTGACCAGCAGCTGAGGCCTTGGCTGGGGGACCCATCCCCAAGCCAGACCAGGGTCCCGCCAGGGCCATCTGTCCCCTGCGGCGGCGTGTGATGCTGCCCTGTGGGCTTGCCCGTGGGGGAAGGTCAGCCTTGCCTCCTCCACCGGCCACCAGACCCCTGGACCCAGCCACGTAGAAGGCCGCAGGGCCCCAACGAGGGGCTTCTGGCCCCAAGAGCCAAGTCCCTTTTTGTTTCAGCCAGGTCCCACTCAGGTCACTCCTCCCGAGAGTCTGGCGGTGGCAGACAGTGGTCAGCAGAGTAGCCCCAGGATGGGGGTGGCCACATCCCACACCATTCGGTGTGTACGGCGACTCGGGGGGCGGTGTCCATGTCTGCCCAACTAAAAAGGAACGGCCTGTGTGTTGCAGACTGTTTGTGGGGGCCATTTAACTCCCCAAGTGAGGGAGTTCTGTCCACACCCAGCACTGGGGCCAGGGCTCCTGCCTCCATCCTCCCCACTCCGGTCTCGTCTGACCAGCAGCGCCAGCTCAGGTCCCTGCGCTCCTGCCTGGGTCCTGGTCACCTGGTCTGGAGGCTCCTGTGAGCTCAGGGCATGTGCCAGGGGTCCTCAGGCAGGAGAGGCTCAGCCTGGCTGCCCTGCTGCTGCTGGGCCTGTGCGTCCACATCACATCCCTCTCAGAAGGAACGGCAAGGGCGCTGGTTGGTTGAGCCCCGGGCCAGGGGGAAGGAAGCGTCGGAAGCCACTTACCTCGCCCGTGGGCCACGAGAACTCTCCCGACCCCATCTTCATGCCCAGCCCGAACTGCCCTCGGTAGACGCAGCCGTCCTGCCACTCCTGCACGCCTGGGGCCAGCTGGACGCAGGCCTCCTGCAGGTCCTGCTGCCTGAGCTCGCCCTCGGGCTCCTCCTCCTCCTCCTCCTCCAGGGCCTGTGGCCCATACCTGGGGTAGGGGGTGAAGGGCAGAGGAAGGAGCACTGAGTCGGCCAGAGGCCTTGAGAGAGAACCCAGCTCTGCCCCCACTCTCCCTCCCAGCAATGCCGGGGCAGAGGCTGCGGATATCCCCATTCTCCAGAAAGGGAAGGTGAGGCAGAGGGTGCCACAGGAAGTGGATCAAGGAAGGGTTCAGGGGTGATGGGCACGCGGGGGGGACAGAACGTGTACCTGGTGGGCTTGCCTCTTTCCTGACTCAAATGGGATCTGCCCACCCCCCGCCCTGCCCAGCACACACTCCCTGCCTCCCTCCCTACTCCAAAGGCCTCTCTTTGGGGCGCTCCACGTGGGTGTCTGTCCTCCAGACCCGCCCCGCTATCAGGCTGCACGTGGCTGGGGACACTCAGACTCCGAACTCCCCGCACCAGACGGCCCTCCCCTGGCAGCCGCGGGCTGCGCAGGCCTGAAGCGCCCGCCCAGCGGGGAGCACCTGGGCTCCAGGCGCACAGACCTCTATTCGCCACATCACTGCAGGTCTGCAGAGAAGCCGGAGAAGGACAGACACCCACGAGAGAGGGTGATGAAGCCTGGGCCTCAGACATGGTTTGCTTTTGGCTTTTCCGGGTTTTGTTTACCTGTGGGTTGAATTGTGCCCTTACCACACCCCCCCCCCCATTCATATGTTGGAGTTCTGCTCCTCCAGAAACACAGTGTGACTTGATTTGGACCCTACTCCGATGAGACTGTTGTCCTTGTAAAAGGAGGAAGTCGGGATGGGGCGGAGAACAGAATGTTAGGACTGGTGGGCAGAGAGCAGACGGCTGTCCGCACGCCCAGGGAGGGGCCTGGGGCCGCACCTCCCACTCCCGCAAGGAACGACAACCCTGCCCACGACTGGACCTTCGACTTCAGAACGGAGAACAGCAGTGGTTGAGTAAGGCCCCCAGTCTGCGGTCCTTCGCCACAGCCCTAGCAAACCGACACACCAGCATTTTCTCATTCTCTGCCTGGCACGGATATTACTTGTTACTTAAAAAAAATAATGGGGAAAGATAACTGACCGTGGGAATATGAGAAATAAAAACGTCCAAAAGTTTTCCTAAGAAAAATCAATGAAAATGATTTTGAGGTCAGGCAAGGGAATCATTACTGCAAGCCACCAGCTGTGAGGCCCCCTTCGGGGACGCTGGAAATGGGGGGCAAGGTCGGCCACAGCTCGACCACTTGGCCCTGCCACCAGGTGGGTTCCTTACTCCCTTGGGACTCAGTTTCGTCATCCGTTCAATGGGGACCATGTCAGGCTGCTCCAGCTGCTGCAATGAACAGCATGGGTGGGGCCCAGACCCAGGCAGGTTTGGCTCCCAGTGGCAGGGGCTGCAAGTCCAAGGTCGGGTGCCTGAAGGCCTGGTTCTCCGTGAGGGTCAGCTTCCCCTGTGTCCTCACGTGGTGGGAGGGAAGCTGTTAATTAGTCTCTTCCTCTTCTTATGAGGCAGTGATGCCACCGCGGGGTCCCACATTCAGGGGCTCATCTGACCCAATCACCCCTAAGCCCCCTTTCCTGATACCATCACATGGAGGGTTAGGGCTTCAACATGGCGATTCCCCGGCTGGGAACACAGTTCGGTCCACACCAGGGACAGACACAATGAGGTTACAGGGTGATTTCCTGAGATGCCAGGGCAGCTTGAGAGGTGAGGGCAGCACCCAGCCCAAGGTAGGCCTGCCACGTGCCAGCCCTCAGGACAACATCCTGTGAAAAAGCCGTGCCAACCTGGGACCATGCAAAGTACAGCGAATGTCCCTGAGGGGGGGAGGTGACACGGCAGAGGCAGAGTGGACAGGCTTGAAGGAGGGAGCAAAGGTCAGGCTCTGGGGCCCAGTCGCCCATTACAGTAATTGTCCTGACCGTTGATACACCATCGAGGTTTTTCTGTTTCTCCAGAGACTAGCGTTTTGAGGGATAAAACAATGTTCGGCGATTTCGTAGCCCCTGCCCAGAAGCCGGATCCCAGCGAAGCCTGGCCCCCAGGGTCGGAGGCAGGCCTGCCTGTGGAAGGGTCCCCACACCTTTTGGTGAAGAGCGTGGGGCTCTCCAGGGTCCCCGGGTCCTCGGAGGCAGCCGGCTCGCTGCCCCTCCCCTCCTGCAGGTCACTGCTTGGGACTTCGTACCACAAGTCCGAGGAATAACCCCCTTCCATGACTCTTGTCTCTGAACCTGGAAGCAGAGCACGAGACCCGTGTTAGCTCCGGCGGCTTCTGGCCTGTGCCCACAGACCGCCCACAGCCCCATCGGACTCAGAAACGGTCCCCTCTCCAGCTGGACCGGGCCCAAGGCCGCAGCCCCCCACATCCTGTTAGAACCGTCCGGGAAAGCTTCTCCAGAGCTCCGAGGGTGTTCCTGTCCCTTCGTGGGGTACGGGGGTGGGGGGGGACCACAGGAGAAGCCCATGGGACACTCTCCCACGACCACAACCTAGAGCCTTGTGGTGGGGCCAGTCCTGCGCCCGCTGGCTTCCCGAGTTGGGGGCACAGTCAAAGGGCTCCCCCTTACCCTGGGGGGACCTCGGGAGTCCACCTACAAGGGCTGCGGGACCGGGCTTGAGGACATGGCCTCCACCAAACCCCTAACTCATACTAACTCACAGCCTATCACGCACGTGGGGTACGGTCCCAAACTTCCCTTCTGCTCCCCCGGGAGATGTGGGACCCGCCCACAGGTCCCCAGGTGCCTCTGAGGAGCTCAGAGAACCCCCACATCGACTCACCGGGACTCGCTGACTCCCCACAGGGACCCCGACAGCTCCCCTGACACGGGGTCGCACCGAGGCTCCGAAAGCTCGCAGTGATGGCCCGGGTCCGCCTGCAGCGCCGCGCCACTGTCGTGTCCACTGGGCTCTGCGCTGGAGTCCCAGAGCTTCGGGTTTCCCTGGAGACCGGCCCAGTCCACGTGCGGCTCTCCCTCTCGGCCAATCCCGTGCCAGGCCTCGACCTGACACGCCCACAGACACGCCCCACTGTGCGAAGACACGCCCCCGGACGTCCAGGAATCTGGGCAAGACGTGCCCCTTGGGGACCTCCCAGGATTCCCTGGCCCTGTGCCCCCCATTCACCCTCTCCCGGCAGTGACCCCTGTCCCCCCAACCCCGGCGCCCCCGCACATCCGCGAGTGCTGTTGGCTTATCTGAGCCCAGCTGTTGGCTTACCCTGCAGGCCAGTCTTCACCCCCACCCACCCACCGAGTTCAATGTCCCCCTAGAGGACGGCGGTCAGCGTAGGGGCCAGGCTCCGCGGGGGACATAGCGCTAAAGGCTCCCAATGCCTCCGTGCAGAGAGCCCCGAGAAAACTGAGGCTCACCGAAAGGATGAATTAACTTGTCCACCGTCAGGGTAAAGCCAGTGTTTGTTAAAACTCTGCCTGACCCTAAAGGAAATGTTTGTGGAGGGCACTGAGGGGCAGCGCGTGGTCTGGTCGGGGTACAAGATGAGGTTGGAGTCCGGGGTCACTGGGACCACATTTTAGAATTTAGAATTGTTTAGCCAATATTACCAAATTGTTTCATTTGCCAGAAATATTTTTAAGCGTCCTTTGCATTGGCTGATGTATTAGTTTCCTGAAGCTGCTGTAACCAAGTGTTACAAACTGGGCGCCTTAAAGCAACAGGAGTTACTTTCCTCTGTATTGGGGTCTCCCAATCTTCCTCTCTTTATAAGGACACTAGTCACTTGGTTTAATCCAGTACGACATCATTATATCTACTAAGACCCTGTTTTCAAATAAGGTTATTAACAGCTGGACAGCTGCTGAAGACCAGCTAAACTACCTACGTTCGTAATACTTTCAGGTGCAAGAAGAGGTTCCTGGCACAACCTTGAACTGAGATGGCAGAAGGTGACAGGGTGATTTTCCTTTGGGTGTCTTAAAATGGGGTTTGAGGCAGAAACTTGCTGCCACTTCCAAGACCTTGGTGATCATAGACAGCGCTGTGAGTGGGTCTCTGTTCTTGTTCTTTCAGTCCTTGAACTGACCTGGGGGTTGTAATGACAAATATTTATGTCATACTCTGATTTTTCCTCTCCCCTTATTTTTGCTACCCCAATATTTCAGGAAGAAACTTCCCATAAAATAAAAGATTCCTTTCTTTTCTACTGAATTCCCATTTTTTGGAGATTTGCCTGGTAGGCAGCGAGCAGTAGGACCTCCCCCCCCTCCCCGCCCCCACTACTGGTTGGGTTTGGTAACACATGGTTGCTGATGAAGCAATCATGGGAGAACAGCTTCACTGATTGGCTGGGGGAAATGCGGGCCCCTTCTGGGGCTGGGGGACAGAAAATCTATTTCAGTGGCTCCTGTGAACTTGGGAAAAATGGGAATTTCATCCCAGGAATGTCGAGTCTGTCCTTAGGACAGAAGAGGGAGGTGGATTCTTCTGGGTGGGCCTCTGTTCGTGTTGTCTGGACCTGCAGCAGCTGAAGACCTGGCTGCAGATCTGCATTTGAGGCTTTAGCTCACAAGGGAGCCCCTGGTTGCAAGACAGATCTGACTGTCAGCAACGCTCGGTGGCTGCAGCTGGAATAAAGAGAACCCAGGTTGCCCAGGGGGACTGTACAGGTTCATTTGACCAGATTTATCCAGTACCAGGCCTGTGTGCATGATGGGGTTGGGGGCCGGGAGTGGTCTGGAAGGAGAATAACCTCTGGAAGGATGGATTGCAAATCTTAGGTAAACAACGGAGAGGAATCAGAATTTTTTTGGCTACTATTAAAGTAAAATGGAAATTGTGACTAAATAAATATATGCAACGCTGCAAGACAGTTACTTTTCACTGAAACCATTCCCTAAAATATACTATCAGAAAAACATCTATTTAGAGGTCTTCTTGATAAATCTTATTGTAGCGGCAACTGTGTGGACATTAAATAATATAAAATTTTAAGTAGTTATAATATTGTAAATTTTTAGTTACACTGATGGCCCCAAAATTAATAACTAAGAAAAAGACAAGCAATGAAAATACTGGTTTGGAAATGATGAAAAGTTGATGGTAAATAGCTTTATTTATATGAACCATGTTTTACAATAAAAAATAAAATGCATAAGTTACAAAGGATAATTTATTAGGAGACAAAAACATAAGGAATAAGCATAAAGCTGGACTCAAGGGCACCTCATCCGACAATACAGTTATATAGGATGTGGTTACTAAGAATACACAAACCTGCCCTGAGTGGTGTGGCTTCCTGGAACTGAAGAGTTGCCTGTTCGATTCCCGGTCTGGGCACGTGCCTGGGGTGTGGGCTCGGTCCCGGTTGGGAGGCAAATGATGGATGTTTCTCTCCCTCCCGCCCCCTCTCTAAAAATAAGCTTAAAAAAGGAACGCACCAAACTAGGTGGTTCACCAAGGAGACAACTGGCCATGGAGGGTACTGATGGGGGTCCTGATGAGAATCTGTGAGGCGGCCCTCCACTCCGCTGCACCAGGGACTTTCTGTCCTTGTCACATCAGGGCGCACACACGCGCACACACACACAACTAATCTGCAGCAGCACACCAAATATATATTTTTTGCCCATCTGACAATAGGTATATGAATTCATTCACACAGGGCTATTGTTATGTTTACTGTTGTCACTTTTTAAATTCGGCAATCTAAGGGGGCAAAGTTCAGTGCTCCTGACCAAATAGCTAGGTAGTGCATGTTTTAAAAATTCTCGCGGCACACCAGTGTGCCTGCCGCAGCACACTGCTTACAAATCGCTGCTTTTCACGGCAGCCGCAGCTTGCGACGCCGCCCCGCCTTCAGCCCTGCTGGAGGCCTACTGGCCGGTCCGCTGGACACACTCCAGCGCAGCTGTCCGGGTCTTTGAAGCTTCCCGGGGTCGCAGTGACCTACACCTGCAGCTCCAGAGGCCCCGCCTCACAGGGCGGCTGCCGTCCACCAGCATCCAATCAGAGAAGGAGTCCGCAGAGCCTGACCAGTGAGGAGGTGGCAAGGGCCTTGTGGGAGGGCCCGCTCATGCACAGCTAGCTAGGATGCTGCTCACCCGAGGCTCCCCGCCGCCGGACTGGCTGCCTAAAATAGACCCCCGGGCCAGGCGCCCGAGCGCCGGTCATGGACTCCGGACGAACTGGACGCCTCGGAAGTCCTGAGGCAGCATCGCCGCCGTTTGTGCACGTCGCCCCGTCGCTCTTCCTCGGGAACGCGCGCGCCGCGGTCCAGCCAGAGTTGCTGGCGCGCGCAGGCGTCACCCTGTGCATCAACGTCTCACGCCAGCAGCCCGGGCCGCGCGCGCCCGGGGTAGCCGAGCTGCGCGTGCCCGTGTTCGACGACCCGGCCGAGGACCTACTGGCGCACCTGGAGCCCACCTGCGCCGCCATGAATGCCGCGGTGCGCGCCGGCGGCGCGTGCCTCGTCTACTGCAAGAACGGCCGCAGCCGCTCGGTAGCTGTCTGCACCGCCTACCTCATGCGACACCGCGGACTCAGCCTGGAGCAAGCCTTCCAGGTAGGCGGGCCTTCCGGCGGGGTGGGACCATTCTTTGGAGCGAGTCTTCCTGGAGGGGCGGGGCTCCAGGCATGGGCGGGGCTCACTTGTAGTCTTTGTAGCCAGCCCTGCGCAGCCTTTAACCTAATCCCCTTGTTTGCAGACGGTGAAGAGCGCGCGCCCGGTGGCCGAGCCCAACCCGGGTTTTTGGCGTCAGCTCCAGGAGTACGAAGAGGCCCTGCGGTCCGGGTCCCACCTGCCCAAGGGCCCTCCGGACAGTGAGCCCTAGTTGCTCAGTCCAACCACCAAGTCAGGGCTCCGAGTTTCTGAGGGTGAGCTAGTCCATGCACACCCCTAATTTATTAGACAAGGAAGATAAAAACCACTTGAATTTAAAGCGGAAAGGCATTTCTTACAGGGACATCAAGACCAGGAGCCAAGGTCAGGAAATGGGGAAGTTCAGGGGTCACAGACACCTGCCACCCTGGTGCTGGCTCCTGACTCCTGGGGCTGCTGGCAAACTCGTGTCTGCCACCCACTCGAGCCATAGTGGCTTTTCCCCAGCCTCACAGTGGTCCCCTCTGAGGTCTCAGAACCCAACACAGGATCTGGCCGGCCAGGACCACGATTTCCAGACTTGTAACTGCTGCGACATGCAGGTGAGCGTGCAAGGTTGTGACAAACTGTCAACATGCCCACCTCCTGCCTTCCTCACGTCCTAGTTTCAGCTGCAGCATCAAGCCCACGTTTGCTCTCCTGCAGCCACCTTCATACCAGCAGCACACCCACCATCTGTGCATCGGAGCCTGTGTACCCCTCTTCTGGGCACACACCTCACCTGGGCATCCTGTGGCCTAGAAAATGGATCACCATCAACACTTTTTTAAAAAGATTTTATTTATTGCGTGGGGGAGGAGGGATAAAGAGGAGAGAAGCATCAATCAGTTGCCTCTTGCATGCCCCCAACCAGGGACCTGGCCCACAACCCAAGCATGTGCCCTGACCAGAAATCAAACTGGCCACCTTTCAGTTTGCAGACAGCACCCAACCCACTGAGCCTCACCCATCAGGGTATCACCACCATATCTTAAATAAGATAGTGGGGAAAAGAAAAGGGGAAAATGGCTACTACATGCCCTCAACGAATTACCATTGGTGCCAATTAAGTGCCAACAGGAATCCCCGATTTGGGGTATGGCTGAGAAGGAAACTTCACTGTGAACAGCTCAACTGCAACACAGCACAGTTTTAAAAGTGACTGTGAGGCCCCTGGGGCCCCTCTGCTCTGCTCCTCGAAGCTTTTCAGCGCTGTGCTGGTCTGCTCTGTGCTGTGCTCCAGCAAGACACCTTTAATGTTTCAGCCCAGCCAGGAAAAATCTTCAGTATCAGGTGGAAAGAGAAAGTGCATTCAGAGCTAGAGCAGAGCTGGCTTACATGGGCAAAAGTTCCTGCCCCTGGTCCCTGCACATGCAAATGAGGACTCCAGATCCTCCCAGTTTGATTGGTCCCAAAGGCACTTGTTCTGATTGGTCAGAATAGAACCACTCCTGTTGGCAGGAGCTGTGCTTCTGATTGGATGGGAAGGCATCAGTCTTATTGACTAACACAGGATTTCAGGAGCTCCCTTATAAGGGCTGCTCAGAGGGCAGGGGCAGTGCACGTGAGTAGTTCAGCACACCAGAGGCTTATCCATAAAGTGCACTTTGCAAGAGAGGCCCTGTGTAGAAATGGCTGCTGGGCTCTGGGTTTTGTTTTTGTTTTTGAGGCCAGTTAGCCACCAGGAGTCCTTGTTAGTGGGTATCTTCTTTCTCAGGGTTTATAGTGTGAATTCCAGATACTGTACATAATTCCTGGTTAACAAATACAAATATATATATAATGAGATAAAGACTAAAATAACCGTAGTTTGTGTCTATCATTTCCCTTCCCACCAGTCATTTCACATCCCCTCCACCCTTGGCCAGCTCCTCCCTGGCGCTGGTCTGTCCTGGAGGGATGAGTCTTCACCCTGCGAGGCCCTGAGTGGCCCCTGCCTGCGTTTGGGCCGTGCCCTCCATTTCCTTCCCCACTTGACCAGGGAGGGGTCAGGAGGGTGGCCCAAGCTCCAGCGTGCTACTCCAGTCCCCATGGAGTGGCAGCAGAACCCCACTGTCCCTGGAGGCCAGGGCCAGTCCCTCCAGCAGAGCAGCCCTGACTTGCCTGATGCCTCAGGTACGAGGTGGTGACTCAGCCTCCCATCCAGGGGAACAGGGTGTGTCCCTGGGTGTACTTGTCCTACCTGGGAACTGAGACATCTGCCCCAGCAAAGCCCAGAGCTGTGGGAACCGGAAGCTCACACTTTGCGAGTGGAACACGAGTGGTTGTGAAAGGGGCCGCCCCCTCCCCAGTCCTCTAGCTTCTGCACCTGGGACAGAAACCGTGTCACCCACTGGTCCCTGGTTCAGATCATACACCACACCCAGCCCTGCTGGGGGTCACCAGGCAGCAGCCCCCACCCGAGAGCCGCAGCCCCAGTCATGACCCTACTTCTACCACCTTAATGGAAGGCCTGCCAGCTGACACATACTCCCAAGCCCCTCACAGCTCATCCCCATTCTCAGCCCTGTGGGGGTCTGCTGCTACCTTCTCCACTTGGCAAGTGCCCCACTGGCTCCATCTGCAACCGCGGGAGCTGAGCAATTTGCCCGGTCAGGAGCAAGGACCGGAGCCCAGGCAGTTGCCCTGTGTACCGCCACTGACCCCTGCTCAGGGCACTTGTGATGGCATGCCCCCAACCTGCTGACCTGACCCTGGGTGACAAGTGCAAAGACGACAGAGCCCGGGCCAGGTGGAAGGGACCACGGTCGGCGACTCTCAGAACAGAGCCAGTAGGATAAGAAGCTGGCCTGGGTGTGGACCTCTTCCTACAGAGGCCTCTTCCTACTGAGCCTCTGGCTCAGGACGGACCCCTCCACCAGGTGACAGCAGGAATGCTGGGCTCCCAGTGCATTTGGGGTATGGGCCCCAAGAGGGAGGCCGTGTCCCCCAGCTGAGATGGTACACGGGGACCTGCCTTGGGAATGTGCTCTGCTGTCCTTCCCATCCCCAGGTGGGGATGGCAGGCCCAATCACATGATTACCATGGGGACACCGAGTCCAGAAAACTCAATACTACTCAGGGATGATGACACTGAGGTCAAGTGCAGGGCCTCAGTCCAGCCCTACACCTCGCCACCAGGCAATCACGCAAGGCAGAGAGGTGTGCAGGGCTCCTGGACACTCCCCAGAACAAAGCCCCTTCCCCCCAAGGCCCCTAGTTCTTACAGTCACTGATCACAACATCGTGATGGTCCCTCCCAAGCCACTGCTCCGAGGTCCACCTGGCACTCTCACGGGGCATCTTGCCTGGTCTGCAGCTGGCCCCTCTGAGCCCAGGGTCCAGCACAGCACTGAGCAGATGGGAAGGGGGCAGGCAGGCAGGCCAGGTTTGGTTACCGGCCTAGCACACAACTCCTAAACCATCTGGCCTCCGGGGCCCTGCAGACCATCAGGCAACACTGTCCTGGGAACTTCCTTCCACACGGAACACCAGCCCTGCCACCAGCCGCACACTGCACTCCACACACGAACCAAGACCTCAGAACACGCTGCTCAGGCAACCGGGAAGCTGAACTGCTCATTAAAACCTACGGAGCCACACAAGCCTGGCGGCCACCTGACCTGACAGCATAGGCCGGCGGTTCCTGAGCTCCCCCTCACCCCACAACGCCCACAGCACCGCCGCTGGTTTCACGGGGCAGTGAGGTGGGGAGAGAAGAGGACCACTACCTCAGCCCCAGTGGATGAATCGCACTGAGTTCCGGACGCTACGCTTCCTGGCTTCAGAGGCAGTCACTGCCCCAGGAAGCTGGCGCGCAGCGTCCGGCGGCGCTTGCGGGGGTCTCTAGGGCGCCGGCCAGGTAGGAAGCTCACAGGGCAGGGAGGCCACTTGGCTGCTTGTTGCACGAACCCCAGGGCGCCCCGGTCTTCCGAGCACAGTGTCCTCCCGGCCCCTACATTCCAGCTCACTACAGGCACAGAGCCCTCTACTCCCCGACCCACCCCGCGCGCAGTGCCCCGACCACCCTAGTGTGCCATGCACAGCGCCCGGGCCACCTGTACACGGTTTCTCCCGCGCCCGATTAACCCGCGCACAGCGCCCCGGTCCTCGATTCACAGCGCCCCGGCCACCAGGTCCCCAGCTCACAGCGCCCCCGGCGGCGGCCAGGCGGAGCCGGAGCGGGGCGGTGCACCGCGCGGGGCCGGGCCGGGCGGCTCCCGTCGCGACTTCCTGTTGTGCCCGCGCCCCGCCGCTGCTGCCGCCGCCCGGCACCCCTCGCCGGCTCCCCACGGCCCGGCGCGGCGCCGCCCATGGATTTCACCTAGCGCAGCGGCATGGCGGCGCAATGCTGCTGCCGCAAGGCGCCGGGCGCCGAGGCCGCGCCCGCCCGCCCGCCGCCCGAGCCGCCACCCGCCCTGGACGTGGCCTCGGCCTCCAGCGCGCAGCTCTTCCGCCTCCGCCACCTGCAGCTGGGCCTGGAGCTGCGGCCCGAGGCGCGCGAGCTGGCCGGCTGCCTGGTGCTCGAGCTGTGCGCGCTGCGGCCCGCGCCCCGCGCGCTCGTGCTCGACACGCACCCAGCCCTGCGCTTGCACTCGGCCGCCTTCCGCCGCGCCCCCGCCGCCGCCGCCGCCGAGCAGCCCTGCGCCTTTGCCTTCGCCGCTCCCGGACCCGGGCCCGCGTCCCCGCCCCCTCTGCCCGCCTTCCCCGAGGCGCCCGGCGCCGAGCCTGCCTGCTGCCCACTGGCCTTCAGGGTGGACCCGTTCACCGACTACGGCTCCTCGCTCACTGTCACGCTGCCGCCTGAGCTGCAAGCGCACCAGCCCTTCCAGGTCATCCTGCGCTACACCTCGACCGACGCCCCTGCCGTGAGTCCTGTCAGGATGGGCCCGGGGGCGGCGGGCCTGGTGCGGGGTCACCGCCAGGCAGCCTCTTCCTCTTCACGCGCTGCCAGGATGACCCGCGACTGGGGCACCTGCCGGGAGCCGGGCCAGCTTAGCTCGGGGGTCCTGGCCTCTCACCTGCATTACCCGACCTGGTCCTGGAATCCGGCCCAGGCGTCCTCATTGACCCCAGCTGCTGTCTGTGGAGCCCTTAGAAGCCTTGGACAGAGTGAGACCCAAGGCGCTGGCCCAGCAGCTGGAGGGGACCTGGGACAGCAGGCCACCAAGGGAGGCCCCTCCTCTCAGGTGTGCGGGGACAGGGCAGCTTCGGTAGGCAGGCGCTTGCCACGCTATGAACCTGCCGGCACCTGGAGCTGAGGCACAGACCAGAGGTGGCACTTGTGGAAGGGCCTCCGTGGGATCTGAGTTTTCTGAGGACTTCTGGGCACCAGGTCTCTTCCCTGGAGATGGCACACGGGGCAGACCTAGTGGGGCAGGCAGGTGAGGGCGGGCTCGGCTCTCACTCTCTGGGCCTCCTGGGCAAGGCCTGGTGGGAAGCGGTGGCTGAGTGGCCTCATGTCCCCAACAGACACACAGGAGCTCTGCAGGACTTTGGGCCCAGAGCTCCCACTGCCCCAGAGGCTCTGCCAGGAGCCTCCACGGGGACAGCACACATGTGACTCCCCCCCCTCCACACACACACACACACACACAACATGGAAGTCCCCCAGAGGTTCCATCTGTCACTGCCCATGGCACAAAAGTGGACAGAGTGATGGACAGGTGGGGCTGAGGCATCAGGCTGGTAGCCTGAACTAGACACATACCTGCAGGCTGCCCGGCTGGCCACTGGCTGACTTTGTGGGCGCCAGCTGCTGGCTCAGGCCGTCTGGACACCGGACAGACATGCCTCTCAGCACAGCTAGAGCGGCGTGCTCCTCCTGACCTTCACACGTGAGCTTGGAGCCCATGTGTCTGGTTCACCCAAACCCATGGCCAGGTGGAGGGTGGGACCAGGGCCCTCAGCCCACTGGGGACGGGGCCAGTCCAGCTAGGGTGGCCGTTGTCCTTGGTTTTTTTGTGGCCTGCTCTGGGGCCCTCAGGTACTTGGGCAGGGAGAGGCAGTGTGGTCCCCAGAGGCCGTGGGCCTCTGGAGGTGTGGGCCGGAGGACAAGGGACTGCGCCCTCCCTCAAACTGGTGTGTGACCTTAGCTCCCACCGTCACACACAAATGCCATGGGGCTCAGGGCCGGGATCCCTCAGCCTGTCCTGGTGCCACTTGAAGGTGCAGCTCCTGGCAGGCAGTTTGGGGTGCTGTAGGCTCTGGGGCCCGTGCCCCTGCACCCCATTCCTGAATCCCAGCCACCCGCCAGGAAGGGCAGCTGTCTTGCCCCCCGCCCCCCGCAGTGTCTGGACCCTTTAGGCTTCTCCTGCCCATCAGCGGCGGGGTCTCTGCTCCCAGGCCCTGCCCTGTGCACCCGGGGAGTCATGGCCACTCCGGGGCAGGGTCCTGCCCGCACAGGGGGCTGCCCCAGGCCCTGACTCCTAGGGATGACTGTGGACGCCATGAGTCTCTGGAGGCTGAGAGGTGGACATGGGCAGTGAGGACAGGAGGCCTGAGCTAAGTGGACCCCGAGGATCCATGAGAGGCTGTGGTGGGGGGTTGAAGGGACTTTGGGGACCGTGGGGGCCTGTCCCCATGGTGGGCAAAGGGCTCCCTGCAGCAGGTTCCGCTGTGGGGAATCTCCTCAGTGCGGACTCCTGGGTCCCAGCCAGGAATCTTCTCAGGCGGGGCCTAGGAGTCTGCATTTTTTAGCAGGCTCCCAAGACAGGCCTCTTGAACATGGGGTGCCCCGTGTGGTCAGCAAGATACTGACGCGGACTCCCTGTGGTGAGGGGACAGAGGGGCGGCGGCTAAGGAGAACTTGGAGAAGTCTGTGCGCTGGCAGGCGTCTGCCGGGGAGACAGCCCTGCCCAAGGAGAGGCAGCTGGGCGCTGGCGGCTGCTGTGGGGTCTGTCCCCAGTGCTCCGGGCACGGGCCCCTGTGACCCTCCCCACGGACACCTCTGTCCAGGCTGTCTGCTTAGAGTGCCTGGCCTCGGCTCACTGCCCACCATCCCACTGCGGGAGTCCCTCCTGTAAGGGCCGGTCCCTTCCCTGGGGCAGCCCGGGGACCAGTGTGCTTGCTTGTGGGAGGGTCATCAGGAAGCGCTGATTCCCCGCATTTCCACGTGCCTGGCCCCCTTCCCAGGCTGATACCAGATGCACTGCCAGCTGGTCTGTGAGGATTTGGACATGGGTGTCCCGGTCGTGCCTCAGTTTCCCTTTGGAGGCTGGGGTGAGGGGCACAGGCTGGCTCCTGTTGCCCACCCCACTGCCTGGAGGGAGGGCTGGCCCTGGTGATGTAATGCAGCGCCCCTCTGGGTCAGGTGCCCTGCGTGCCTGGGCAGGTCAGCAGTGGCAACCTGAGCAGCCGTGGCCCTGGGTGAGCCCGGTCAGGCCGCC
Organism: Artibeus jamaicensis; assembly: GCF_021234435.1. Taxonomy (NCBI): domain Eukaryota; kingdom Metazoa; phylum Chordata; class Mammalia; order Chiroptera; family Phyllostomidae; genus Artibeus; species Artibeus jamaicensis. Next base: position 5,419,559 of record NW_026522020.1, read on the forward strand.
ACCCACCCCAGAGGCGCTGGGCCCAGCAGCCCGAGCAGGAGAGGGGGCTGCTGGGCCCTTCCTGCGACCCCACCCTCTCGAGGAGTCCTGCCCGGCTCAGCGTGTCCTGGTATTTCAGGACACTAGGGGGAGCCGCCCTGGGGTGCCCAGCCTCCCGGGCGAGGGGAGGGCATCTCCTGACACCCGGCCTGCCGTCCGCCTGCAGATCTGGTGGCTGGACCCCGAGCTGACCTATGGCAGCGCCAAGCCCTTTGTGTTCACCCAGGGCCACTCCGTGTGCAACCGCTCCTTCTTCCCCTGCTTCGACACTCCTGCCGTCAAGTGCACCTACTCCGCCGTGGTCAAGGTCCGGCCCTCCCACCTGGGGCCGTCGTCCCACAAAGGGCCCACTTCCTCCCCGGGGAGGGGGGCTGCCCCACTGTTGGGGGCCTGGCCCTGGGATGAGCAGGAGGACCCAGCTCGGACGGGGCCGCTGGTCCCATGGGAGAGTCCAGGGCTCCTGGGCCTCGGGGCAGCAGCCCCCACCCAGGGGCCAGCAGTTTGTAGACCAGAGCTGAGCTCTGATGGGGGTGACGGGCTCCCTGACCCAGTTTGTAGGGTCCCCTGACAGGGCCATGGGGCTCCCCTTCACGGCTGCTTCAGTGTGGGGTACCCTGAGCGGGGAATGTGGGGTTCCTCCATGAACAGGGGCTTTCCTGGGTCATGGGGCCCCCTGACGGGTGGGGCTCCTGCGTGCAGGCTCCGCTGGGGGTGCAGGTGCTGATGAGCGCCACCCAGAGCACCTACGTGGAGGAGGAGGGCGTCTACCACTTCCGCATGGAGCACCCTGTGCCCGCCTACCTCGTGGCCCTGGTGGCCGGGGACCTGCAGCCGGCAGACATCGGGCCCAGGTAGAGCCTCCTGGTCCTGCTGCCTGGGGCTGCTGCCTGGGGCCCACACCTCGGGCTGGGGGACCCCGCGCCGTAGGGACCGGCCCTGCTAGTTTCCTCTGGCCTCATGCACCCCCAAGACTGGGCAGCCCTGGCTCCTGACCAGCTGACACCCTCCTCAAGCCCACGCAGTTCCTTCTGCTCAGAGACAAAAGGAGCCAAGCCGCCCCTCAGCGTTCAGCTGGGCCCCTGCCACAGTGTGGTGGCCTTGAGGGAGGCAGGGGCGGGGGGACTGGCCTTCCGCCAGGCTGGACACGGAGCAGAGGGAGGGCCTGGTGGGGTGAGGAGTGCAGGGCAGACCTCAGCCTACCCACTCTGCCCTGTGGCAGGAGCCGTGTGTGGGCCGAGCCGTGTCTCCTGCCTACGGCCGCCAGCAAGCTGTCAGGCGCGGTGGAGCGGTGGCTGAGCGCGGCCGAGCGGCTGTACGGGCCGTACATGTGGGGCAGGTGCGTGGGGAGCTCCCCGGAGCCCCGGCTGGCCGGGAGCGGGGTGGGTCGGAGGGCGAGTCTCCACCCCCCGAGGACCTGCAGGGGCCCTGTCTGACCCCCCGGGGAGGAGCCGACGCTTGCCCCCCACCCCGGTCCTCTTACAGTCACGGGCCCGCCCTCCCTCCCGGCAGGTATGACATCGTCTTCCTGCCCCCCTCCTTCCCCATCGTGGCCATGGAGAACCCCTGCCTCACCTTCGTCATCTCCTCCATCCTGGAGTGTGACGAGTTCCTGGTCATTGACGTCATTCACGAGGTGGCCCACAGCTGGTTTGGCAACGCCGTCACCAACGCCACATGGGAGGAGATGTGGCTGAGCGAGGGCCTGGCCACCTACGCCCAGCGCCGCATCACCACTGAGACCTACGGTATTGCCTCGGGCCGACCCAGGGCGAGGGTCCCCAGGGCGGGGGCAGGGTGGGGGGTGCTGCTCCTTCTGGCAGGCACCACTGGGGCTGGCCAGGGCACTGCAGAGGGGCTGGGAGCAGGCCAGCCTCCAGGTGCGAGCCCCCTGCCCCTGCTCTGGGGCGTCCAGGGCGTGGCCTCGGCTCAGCTCCACCAGGCTCGTGGCAGCGACAGCCTCCCGCGTGCCCCGGTGCTCAGGCCTGTCTCCTGCCTGCGTGACTGTCCAGGTGCTGCCTTCACCTGTCTGGAGACGGCCTTCCGCCTGGACGCGCTGCACAGGCAGATGAGGCTGCTCGGAGAGGACAGCCCGGTCAGCAAGCTGCAGGTCAAGTTGGAGCCAGGTATCCTGTCCCCAAGGCCCTGCCTCCTTGTTCCCGTCATGGCTGGGGCGCTGCCAAGGCCAGGCCAGGGGCCCCCAGCCTCCTGGGGCTCCCTCAGCCCATTACCGCCTCTCGCTGGCTCTGAGCGCCTGCTGCTGTCCATGGTGGGTAGGCCCTCGGTCTGCCCCGGGCCCCCCAGGCGGACCTCATCGCTGTACTCCCAGGGCATCTGGACGGATGTGGGACAGTGGCCCTTGGCCCCTCCTGCTCCCCCTGCCTGCCCAGCCTGTTCCCTCCCTGGGACACAGAGGGGCGTCACCCAGGGTCACTGTTGTTTCAGGGGTGAACCCCAGCCACCTGATGAACCTGTTCACCTACGAGAAGGGCTACTGCTTCGTCTACTACCTGTCCCAGCTCTGTGGGGACCCCCAGCGCTTCGATGACTTCCTACGAGTGAGCAGCCCCACCCTGGACAGGCCCCGCCCCTCCTGCCCGGCCCCTGCCCATCCCCCCCCCCCCACTGAGCCCTGCCCCGCCCTGCAGGCCTACGTGGAGAAGTACAAGTTCACCAGCGTGGTGGCTCAGGACCTGCTGGACTCCTTCCTGAGCTTCTTCCCAGAGCTGAAGGAGCAGAGTGTGGACTGCCGGGCAGGTGAGGCCGCCACATGTCCTGACCAGCCTGCCAGGGGAGTGGTTGGCATGAGGGGGTGGGGGCCACCCGCACAGGATGCGACCTCTGCCTGGAGAAGCCCCATGGGTTCACCCGCCTTCCTCTGGACATCCTTGCCACGCAGTGTGGGCTTGGCTGGGAGGCCATGGGAACAGGAGGGTGTGTTTCCCAGCAGGATGGGGCCCAGGGGGCTTCCAGGAGGAGGTGGCACTTGGGCAGGGCTGACCGGCCACATCAGGAAGGGGGCCGTGAAAATGGCGTGTGCAGAAGGCCTGGGGCAGGGGCAGCAGGGTGGAGGACGGTTGCCTCAGGGTGGGCTGCAGCCTACCGGCCTGCTCATGCAACTCCCCTGAGGGTATCCCTGGGGGTCCGAGGGCTGAGGGGCAGAAGGAGAGACCGGGTGGTCCCACAGGTAGCAGGGTTTTGGGGGTGGGCTCTGCCCGCCCCCACAGTTGCCCGGCACCAGGGCTCTGGAGCAGCAGTGGTGCGCTCCTGGCACACAGTGCAGAGGTACCAGCCCCTGCCGGTACCGAGGTCCAGTTTTAAATGCCCCCTTTGCCTTGGACCCAGGAGAAGTGCGGGGAGGGGGGGCTGGGGGTTGTCAACTCGAGCCTCCTGACCTCCCTGTGCCTCTGACAGAAGCCACTCTGGTGGCTTGAAGGGGCAGGTGCTGGAGCTGACCCCAGCCTTCCCGAACTCACCTGGGGGCTCCCCGGCCCTGGAACAGTCACGCCCAGGGACACCCTTGTGCTCTGGGCCCCCCCGGGCAGGCCTCGGACAGCCCCTCCCTGCCCCGGGAGACTGCAGGGTCACGCCTCCCTGCAGGACTGGAGTTCGAGCGCTGGCTCAATGCCACGGGCCCGCCGCTGGCCGAGCCGGACCTGTCTCAGGGATCCAGCCTGACCCGGCCGGTGGAGGCCCTGTTCCAGCTGTGGACCGCGGCGCCCCTGGACCAGGCGGCCGCCTCTGCCAGCTCCATCGACATCTCCAAGTGGAGGACCTTCCAGACGGCGCTGTTCCTGGACCGGCTGCTGGACGGGTCCCCCCTGCCCCAGGGTGGGTCCCATGGCGGGCCCCAGGGCCACCGGGGCGGTGGCGGGAGGGGTGCACCTGCCGGCCCTGACGTGCCCTTGGCCCCGCAGGGGTGGTGACGAGCCTGTCTAAGTGCTACTCCTCCCTGCTGGACTCCATGAACGCCGAGATCCGCATCCGCTGGCTGCAGATCGTGGTCCGGAATGACTACCACCCGGACCTGCACCGGGTGCGTCGCTTCCTCGAGAGCCAGGTGTGGCCCCGGCCCTGCCCTTCTGCTGCCCCTCCTCAGCCGACCCTCTGGTCTGGCTGCTCAGGCCGGGGGCCCCCAAGAACGGGGTGGGGAAGACATGGCACCTGGGGCGGGTACCGCAAGGGAAGGGCGCAGACAACACCGGCCGTCATGGGGGCCACGTGCAGAGGACGGGCCGGGCAGAGTCCGAGGGGGCCGTGGCCTCTCTGCCCACCCAAGCTCCCTGGCAATGGGCCATTAGTGGGGGTCAGAGGCCAGTGGGGCTCTTCCCTCTGTCACCACGGGCTCAGGGCCCGAGGGCTGGTGGGAGGGGCCGGGGAGCAGTCAGTGAGACCCCCTCCCCTGTCCCTGTGCACAGATGTCCCGTATGTACACCATCCCGCTGTACGAGGACCTCTGCACCGGCACCCTCAAGTCGTTCGCCCTGGAGGTCTTCTGCCAGACACAGGGCCGGCTGCACCCCAACCTGCGCAGGGCCATCCAGCAGATCCTGTCCCAGGGCCTGGGCCCCGGCGCGGAGCCCGGCACCGAGCAGGGTGGGGCTGGAGCCGATGCGGAGGTGGACACAGACACCCCGGCCCTGCTGCTTGGGGACGAGGCCCCCAGCAGTGCCATCTCTCTCAGGGACGTCAACGTGTCTGCCTAGCCCTGACCTCCCACACACCACGATCGTGCCTTCGGTGGCCCCAGCTGGCCATGGCTGCGTGTCAGCTCCAGCCGTGAGCTCTGCCTGGGTCACACTCGCCTCTGGGGCTGCCCCTGGGGACCTCCTCGTGGCCAGCCAAGGCCCTCAGACCTGGCCCCTAGCCCGCTTGCACTGCAGCCCTGGCCGGCCAGCACACGCCACGCCCTCTGGTCTTGACACTGGCTGCCGGTGCTGCCCCTGGGCTGACGGCCCCATGGCCCCATGGTGACTGCCACATTGTGCCTTATACCTGCTGGGAGGCCTGGGCTGTGCTGTCCCCACAGCAGGCCTCCCACAGAACCCTGCCCCTGGGGTGAGTGGCCTCTGTTGGCTTCTGGCAGAGGGCCAAGGACACAGATGTGCCCTCCGTGTAGGGGCAGGGGACACTGAGGAGAGAATGGACGTCGCTGGGGATGAGCCCCTGGAAAGCCTTAGCCCTGCAGGGAGCACGGGGCCACAGGCCAGGGTGCCTAGGCTCTGCTGGGGCCGGTGCTGCTGTGCTCGAGGGGACAGGGTGGGTGGAGCTGGTGCTTTGTGGGCCCGCCATGCTAGGGGAGGCCCGGGGACCCCGCGCTCAGAGCGCGGCCACTCAGGGGACCGCTGCAACAGGGTCACCGTGATTGTCCCATTAAACCTCCCCTCTGAAAATGACTTCCCAGCTCGGTCATCCCTCCGCTCATCCTCCACACCTGCCTGGTGGCTCTGGAGTGGGGCCAGGTGTGGGCCGCATCCCGTCCTCAGACACGCAGGCCCCTGGCCAGAGGAGGGGGTGCAGGATGGGGCTGAGGGTCGTCCCCGGCCCGCCAGGCTGTCCTGGCTCTGCCCAGAAGCCTCAGGTCTGAGGACTAGAAGCATGCTGACCTTGACCTCCCTAGCCCCTTAGCCAGGTCTCTGGAACCTCCCACTGGATCCTCAACACCAAAGCAAAAATAGGCCACGTGTCACTCCCCCGTGGGCTGTGCTTGGTGTCAGTGCCCTACCCCAGCGAGTACAGGAGCGGTGAGTGGTAGCATTTGGAGAGGGTCCAGGTGGGGGGGCGGTAGGGGGGCTGGCACAGGTGCTGTAGAGACTGGCACAGACTGGGCTCAGAGGAGCCGTGGGTGGGGCCACATTCAGGGCTTTACCATGAAAGACGGTTGAGCTGTGGGCTGCAACCGAGGTGCAACCACTGAGTCCCCATGGTGGTGGCGGTCTCTGGCTGGTCACAGCTCCCGTGCCAGAATTACGTGCTCTGGCCCAGAGTGACCTGGGACCCTACCCACTGGCCAGACCCAGGCACAGAGGCCCCCCCTCTTCAACAAGGGGCCAGGATGTGGCAGGCTCAGAAATGGACCAGAAACCCTGCCTTGCCACGTCCAGCCCGTAGGTCACCAAATGCCCCAGTGACTCTTCCTGCACTTCAGACCACCCCTTCCCCTGAGGTGGCCCGGTCCCCGCCCAGACATGGTACAAGTGCATGCCGGGTCTCCCTGGTCTCCAGGAATGAGGGTCCCCGTGCCTGCCCTGCACCAGGCATGAGTGGGACCCTACCCCCACCCAGACAGTTTGCCCCCATCCCCCCACCCAGGAAACAGGAACTAGGTCATTGCGACATCCTGGGGAAGAGGGACACAGGAGGTACCTCGCAGCACCCGCCCTGTAGCCACCTGGAACCTTGCCAGGTAGGCACTGCAAGAGACATGTCCCCAAGTGGGCACCCTAGCCCAGGGTGCACTGGGGCCCTTGGCTCCACGCTGGAGGGTATATCCTTGTCTTGCTCCTCTAACATGATGCTGGCCAATAAGGCCTCTTTGGGGGCCCCGCCACTCAGCCTCTTCCTTGCAGAGGCCGTATGCAAGTCTCTAGTCCCAAACTGTTGGTGCCTGCTCTGGGTTTCTTTGGCAGTTCAGCTCTCACAAAGTGGGGGTCTCAACACGTACTCGGGCCAGCTCCAAGGGCCCACAGCCCTGCTGGTTGGTTGCCGCTGAGAGTGGCTCCACCCTGTGGGCCCAGGACCATCCCCCACCCAGCCAGCTTCTCCCTCCTTTGGAGAGCTCAGAGGTGCTCCCAGCAGTTCCAACAGAGGGGACCACACCCACAGCGATGCCGCCTTTGCCCCACGTGTTCCGGCTGTGATTTGCTCTCTGGGGCGAGCAGGGTGCTCTCAGCCTGGGTGTCCCTGCATCCCTGGCCTTTCTCAGCTCTTTTCCTCCCAGCTCGCAAACCCTGAGTACCTCCCAGCCCACCTCTTCCTGGTAGTATCTTGCCCAACACAGCCCGTGATCAGCACATGCTGCTAATGTTTCCCAGCTTGTCCGCCAGACTGAGCGATTCAGGATGTCATCACCTCACAAGTCATCACGGCTGTTTCCCCAAATGTTCCGTGGTTGCATGACAGCTCGCCAACATTCCCGCTTCGGGTAACGGGCCCCAGGCAGCCCCTGGGCTGGCGGCACGCCCCCCTCCGTCATTAGGGCAGCAGCCTCCCCAAGGGGCTGCTTTCCGGACCACGCTGGCCGTGGTGCACTCGGCAGCGAGCGGCTCTGGAAGGCCGATGTTTCGGAGCACGGAGCTTTAGGTGCCTCTCGTGCCACTTTTCCACTTCGGGGGCCAGCAGTGGGGTGGGTGTCTTCCCACCACCAGGTGCTGAGGGAGCACCCACCTCCCGTGCTGAGGGAGGACAGGACATCTGGAGCGTTCCAGGCGCCCTGCCACGGATACACCGGTGTTGGGATACGTGGGGATCATGCGCCCGTTCTGTTCACACTGTCCTCATGAGGCCATTCCCATGATGTGCACAGAAGTGGCATCCATAACTCCCCCAAGGGCCAGGGGCGGACGCTGGGCGGCAGCGGCGTTTTCAGGACAGAAAACGGAGTGCTGAGGCGGAGGAGGGTGGAGTCTGTGGAGCTGGGGGTGCGGTCCAGGTAGGAGGGAGGGGCTGCAAGCTCCAGATCTGCTGGGGCCCTGGGCCCAGGGGCTGGCACAGAGACAAAGGGGGTGTGGAAGAGCCAGCCAGAAACCTGGAAGAGCAAGACAGGTGCTCCCAGGGTCAGCAAAGGGACAAGGGAAAGCATGCAGAAAAAGGTACGTCAGGGGAGTCACAGGGACACAAAGCCTCAGGAAAAAGTTCAGATTGATCAAGGCATCCTCACTCTCAACATGTCCTTCATTCCACCCCCAGGGGGCCTCTCCCCTCCCCCACTAGGCCTCCCCACCTGTGGCAGCCATGCTCTGGGCAACCCGCCCGACCCAGGTACCCATCCAGGTGTTCTCCCTGCCACACTCTCCTGTACTTAGAAGAACCTGATATTTGCTCTTAAGGCTATGTATTCCTTCCACTTTCTCTCTGTAGACCTTGCGAAAGAAAATTCCTTTTAAGGGGGGTTCCTGATGGCTAAAATTAAAAAAATAGATATATACTGAGCCCAGAAACCATTTCTGCACAGGAGCCCCTCATGCAAACCACACAAGAGACCAGCCCTGCATGGAGCTGCTGCCTGTACTGTGTCCCGCTGCTCAGCCGCCCTTATAAAGGGGCTTCTGGGATCCAGTGTCAGCCAATAGGACTGAGGTTCTTCCCACCTCTGCTACACACACCTTCTTCCTCAACCAATCAGAGAAGCTCCATTCTGACCAATCAGGACAGTGCCTTTTGGCCCAATTAATTTGGAAAAGCACAGACCAATGAGGGACCAGGGGGCGGGGACTTCTAGCTATATAAGCCAGATCCCTGCAGGCTCAGAGATTGAACTTTTCTTTTATTGGAGACTCGGTTTCTATAGTAGGGTCTGTGGTGCAAAGCTTTTTAGCCAGGGAGGGTCTTGGTTGCTGTATAGCAATTGAGTTGGGCGCCGAATAGTTTCCTCCTTTCCTCCTCCACCGCATCCCAAATGGGAAATTCTCTGCAGTGTTGGAGTGGTGCTGAGAACCACTGGTTGACATCTCTAAAGTCAGCTGGCAAGACTCAGGGAGAATGGAAGCCCCAGAAGGGACTGGCCACTAAACACACGGATTTGGCCGGGCTGTCTGTGGCAGCCCAGCGTCTCAGCCGAGTTTTAATGGGATCACAGCAGCATGTGAAGATTACCACCACCCATCCAGGCCCAGACAACCTTTGTTCAAAAATGAAGGAGCAAGCTGACAGAAAAAGATTCCACTCTGCAATGACTACAGCAGCACCCACATGAGGCAGGGGGCAATGAATACCTGACACATACTATGTTCAAGTGTTACCAGACAGGGGCCTGGCCCCAAGTGTGCCCGCCTAGGGTCAGCTGTAGTGTGTGGGTTCTTGACTTTGTGTAGGAAAGATTTCACAACATGAGTCCAGGTGACTGTGAGGAACCATTTATTAAAGCTGCAGACAGTTAAACAAGGAAGGACTTAGCATAGAGGAGGAAGCAACAGGAGAGCCCAGGGTGGGCTGCCTTGGCTCACTGGGAAGTCAGAGAAAAGGGGGCTTTGGGGACAGGTTCCGGGGATTAGCCTGGGACCAGCTGCCTATTGCCTGAGAGTTCAGGAGATACCTGCATGTGAAGAAAGAAGTGCGGAAAGGAAGGGAATGCTGTGAGGTGCTCCCCAAAGGGAGAGCTGGGGCTGGGTCCTTTGTCTTGAGACTTTCGCCCCTCTCTTGCGTGCAGGAACCTTAGGGGAAGGGTCTGTGAATAGTCATCAGTTCCCCACGTGTGCCCTTTCAGGGCCAAAGTCTCCACTGACCTCCACCAATGGAGGTCCTTCAGTCATTGCAGTTGGTTCTGGCATTTGCCCCCCTGGTTTTGCTGCTTTGGGGGCCCTGGAGCTGAAACACAATGAGGCCTGGATGTTCCCTCTAGGGAGGTGAACTTTCGTATCTGGCTGTAAACTGCCCAGCCATCGTGTTCAGGTACATCTCAGTTTCCCTATGCCGCTTGCCAAGTAATTTTCCTGGCTTCTTACTATCCTGTCTCAAAAGGACTGGAGTCAACTGTGGGGATCACATGTATTGTGTTCATAACAGAACTTCGGAACACAACCATTTGGGAGCAGTAGTTGGGGGGCATCCTATAAGGAGCATCTATTTTGAATTTTTATAAAAATTTATTTGAACCAAAGAGAGGATACACCTGGAAGCAAGATCTCAACAGACTGAGATGAGCACTTCCATATTATTTTTATAAGGAGGTTAAAAAAACAAAATTTAATCTAAAACATCCCTCTGAAAGAATGCACTCCTCCAGTAGCAGTAAGCAAAGTGAATGAGGTTTTCTTGGGGCGGGAATGCCGGCTGCCCCGCCCCCCATGGAGCCACGGGTGTCCCGCCGCCCTGGGCCGCCACCTCCTCCTTTTTGAATGCCGCCGTGATACCTACCTGTGGGATGTGTGAGGAGCGTACAAACTAGCCCTCCCGGGTGGAACCCTCCTCACTTCTCAGGATCGCCCTCGACTGCGCGTAAGGCCATCCTTTTACTAAAAGTCCCGTAAGCTTCCTAAACGGGGCCCCCAAAGCCAGTCCTTGCAATTCCACAGGGCCTCTGGGCTGTCTCACCCGTGGCCACGCCCCTCGGGCGCTGTCTCTCTTTTGAATCACGACTAATCACCGAGTGCCTTCTAAGAAACTAAGTCTTTCTCCACTGCTGGTTCAAAAGCTGGGCCTCTGACCTCACTGTGCCATCCCAGCTTGAAAGACCTACTTTTGAGCCCAAGCAAAAGCAGCCATAATGAAGCACGAAGCTTGGAGGAAAAGGGAGAAAGTAAGTCTGTGGCTGGCCGCTTTCCTTCCTGGGATCGCGCAGGGAGGGAAGGCAGGAAGGGTAGGTTCTGCAGCAAGAGTGAGTCCTTGAGCAGGTCCTGAAATCACTGTCCTCACCTCACCGCAACACCGAGCGGCCATGAGCTATAGCCGCAACTCCGGCTGGTCACTGTCCAGCCCATCAGGACCAGAATCCCGGCCACTTGAACCGGAGGCCGCGTCTGATCCCAAATGACCTTAAGCCAGCCTCCAGGGGGTGGGGGAGGCCCTCCCCCACCCCACCACCCCGGGCCGTCTGATTCCCCAGGCCCCATGGGCACAGCAACAACACCTGCGGACACCTCGGCCGGCTCGCGACTCCCCCGCCCAAGTGGGTCTCCCTTTGGCTCCGCCTACACAGGCGGACGCGACGCCGCAGGCCGGAAAAAGAGGCACAGCCTTGGAGGCCGCGCTGCATGCTGGGATCTGTGGTCCACGGCGCGACGTCGGCCGAGGCGGCCTCTCTGGTACTTTCGGCCCCAGAGCGCGCGAGTCCAAGAGGTCCCAGCCGCTCAGCCGGACCCGCACAGGCCCAAGGACAAGAGAGCCGCCGGCTTCCTCGAGCTTAAAGCTCGGCCGGAACTCTTCCGAGTCCCTTTGGCCCGGAAAGAGAAGTGCAGCTTCGCGACAGCCCAGTTTGGTTGCCACGCTCCCGGGGAGCTGGTGGGAATCTTACCCTTACGCTCGGGTACAATTGGGCTACGGTGTCATGTGACTATATGCCCCGTGCCTGGTTGGCTGCAGCCTCGGAACCCTGCGGTTACCAGGGCGACCGAGCGGCGGCGAGCTTCGGCGTAGGCGCTGCGGGTTTGACGTGATAGAGCACTCGGCGGAGCAGGAGAGCGTCAGGCAGCCCGGGGACAGCATCCGACTCTGCCTCCTGCCGGGCTGTGCTCCCCCCTCGGCCGTGCTCGGCCCCCGGGCGTGGGTTGCACATGGGAGCCCAGGGCACCCAAGATGCGGGCGCCGGCCAGGGACCTGTTCCGGGACGCCGCCTTCCCTGCCTCGGACTCCTCGCTCTTCTCCAGCTTCTCCACACCGCTGGCCCAGTTCCGAGAAGACATCACGTGGAAGCGGCCCCAGGTAAGCGGCTGCGAGGTCCTGGGTCGGGCCTCTGCATGTGGTGTCCTGCCGGGGTGCAAGCGCGGAGGCTGGGCGGAGCGGGGGAACGGGGGCCGGGTCCGAGAGGTGTGGGCACCCGGCAACAGCAGGGTGTACGCTACTGTCCTCGGGAGGGGGTTCCCAGGCCCTCGACCCCACATCGCAGCTCCTCCTGAAGCTTCCTGGGGGTGCGCCGGGCCCTGTGCTCGTGGCCCACACCTGTGTGAGTTCGGTTCCGGAGAGATGAGCGTGCTCATAGGCTCAGAGCCAGTGCCCCCTCCTGCATCTGCAACGCAGGGCGTCAGTCGGGACTTGGCCTCAGTTCCCATGGTTCCTTTGTGCCCTGTGCCTGAGGCAGCGAGGTCCTCTGATGCTCTAGTGGGAAGGCCAGGCGGAACCTACAAAGCAGAGCCACTTGACCCTGCAGATTTCTCTTTTGGACTTTAGTGCACCTGCATTTTCAGATGTGAACATTTTAAGGTGGCAACTTAAAGAGATGCTCTGGCCGAGTGCTACGTTGACATCTTTAGAAGTGGCTTATCTGAGTGTTGAGTGAGAGTGTCTGTGGAAGAAGCCTGCCTTCCCGGGTGGACTGGCTGCCAGAGCCTTTCAGGGACAGCTTTGCCTGGAGTGAATCATTCCTGGACTTGGGAGGAGGCCAAGGTGGGGAGGGCGTTACAGGCCACACCAGCGGAATTTGGATAAAAGTGGGTCTTGGTTGCAGTGGGTAGCCAGGAGAGGGTGTTCTGTAGAGGAAAGATTCAACTGGGTGTCAGTGGGAGGAAGCTCAGTGTCACCAACGGGTGGTCAGGACGAGTGTGAGCGATCCATTGTGGTGGTCTTGGAGAAGAGCGAAGGGGCTGCACAGTTAATGTGATGCTGTTAGCACTTTGATGGGTCGTAGTGACCCCTGACAAGTAGAGGGCAAGGATAAAGGAGGGATCGGAATGACTTCCAGTTTCTGGTGCTGAGGGGCAGTGTCCCCCTTGTGCCTTATGCTGGAGGGACACCGTGCACAGAGGGGGCAGAGGGAGGGTTCGCAGCAGGAGTCCAGGCAGGTCAGGGGGCTTTTGACAGAAGCGTAAGGTGAGGACGCCTGGGGAGAAGCAGAGCGCAGCAGGCGGAGCTGGTCGGTGGTGCAGGCACAGGGCCCTCTCCGAGAGATGGTGGGGTATCCAGCAGGTTAGAGGGCCCCTTTGAGAGTGACCATTAGGGATTTGAAGTGAAACTGTTCTCCAGATGGACATTTAGCTGTCTCGAGAAGGGGATGGTAGTGTTCATGCAGAGTTCGGGGTTTTGCCTACTAGGGAAGATGGATGGAGGCAGGGGCCTCATAATCTAAGCAGGACAGACTGTGCGTGAGCAGAAAGGCGCCCCCCAGCCTGTCGCCTCAGGCCTGTGTTCTCTGTTTTAAAGACCAGACAGGAGCCACATTGTAACTCTGGACAATTTTCTTTATTGCAGGAAATTTGTGCCACACCCCGGATGTTTCCAGATAACCCACAGGAAGGGCAGGTGAAGCAAGGGCTGCTGGGGGACTGCTGGTTCCTGTGCGCCTGCGCCGCCCTACAGAAGAGCCGGCACCTCCTGGACCAGGTGTCTGTCTTCCTGTCTGCTGTGCACAGGAAGGAAGCGGCGGGGGGGGGGGGGGGGGGCAGGCAGTTGAACCCCTGCTCTGTGGGGCTCTGCCAGGCTGCTCGACGAGGCAGTCGGGAGCTAGTGCTCAGCTCCCGGGCCTCAGGGGCCCCCTCTCCCACAGAGGAGCTTTCCGCCTGGCTCTGCGTCCCCTGCCCCCGGGGCTCTCCTGTGAACTAAAAAGACAGATGCGCCAGCCTGGATCGAAAAGGGCTGGCCAAGGCAGCCTGTGCCCTTGTTTAGAATAAGCGACCTAGCTAGTTGACTTTGAACAGGTCTTGAATATAAATTGGCCAAAGATGATTAAAACTGTGTCTGGTACTTGGCAGACAAGGCAGGTGTAGGAGGGCAGCTCACGCTCTGTCCCCCACCCCCACCCACCCCGGAGCCTCCGCGGCCCTCTCCTGGCTCCTCGCTGTCCCCAAGGAGTGCAGCAGCAGCCACTGGCAGTGGGGCCCCATCCAGACCCCCTCCCGCGGCCCCGGCCTACACCAGTGGTGTCACTGGCTCTGGCCTTTGTCTCCCTGATGGGGGCACTGGAGCCGTAGTTGCTGGTTTTCTGGTTGGTGAGTGGTGAAGCCAGGACCACACAAATCATCTAGCTACAGCCCCCACTGCCTCCTGGGTCAGAGCACCCAGCCCGGCAGCGAGCACCTGGGTCCAGTGGGGTGGTTGCCGGGGCAGCGACGACCTGCCATCTGCAGCCAGCTCTGTCGGGACTTGGGTCTCTTGCTTATAAAAGTCACGTTCGTTTTGGATTCAGGTCGAGGGCCCATTTGAGACAGGAGAACACGATGGTTGACATCAAGCTTTATGAGACACTGGGCTATAGCTTTTTAAATATTTTATTGACGTGCCTGTGGACTTCCTGTCCGTGGGGTGGTTTCCCGTGAGTGCTGACCCCGAGTGTGGCGTGAGGTCGGACCCTTTGCCTACCGCAGAGCACTGGGGACGGCACAGCTCGGTCACACTCTGGCTTGGATGCCTGGAGGGCACTACGTGGCGCTTGTCTCATGGTCTCCTTTTCCTTTCCCTGTGCGCGGCAGGTCATCCCTCCCGGACAGCCGAGCTGGCTCGACAAGACGTACCGTGGCTCCTTCACCTGTCAAGTTTGGCAGTTTGGACGCTGGGTGGAGGTGACCGTAGATGACCGTCTGCCTTGTCTTGCAGGGAGACTCTGCTTCTCCCGGTGCCAGAGAGAGGATGTGTTCTGGCTGCCGTTGCTGGAGAAGGCCTACGCCAAGTACGTGTGCGGGGCCGGGGGCCACCCCCACCTGTTGCGCAGCTGGGCGTGAAGAGTAGGCGTGTGTTTCCTTCCTTTCTCTGTCCTCAAATCCCAAGAAAGAACTTTCCACCCATTTGTCGTCACCACTCGGGACAGGAGGCCTCTTGCAGGCCACTGGGGAGAAAAGAGGAGGCCCGGGTGCTGACCTTGTTGGTGGCGGCCCAGCCCGAGCCTCTCGAGGGGTCTGGACAGAGCCTCCTCTCTCGAGACTGCACTTGCCGCCCCGCTGACGGCCAGGCCGACGGGCAGGCCTTTGCACAGAGGAAGGGGGGCTGCCGCCTGTGCCACGGGAGCAGGTGTCCCCCCCAGGGGCCGCACTAGGGGTGCGGGAGGGGGTCTGCGTGTGGGCAGAGGCAGCGGGATGTTGCTGGGACACTGCACGGCAGCCAGCGGGCACGATCGTGTGTGGCCGTGGTGAGGGAGAGGCGGCACGCCGCGTCCGTGCTGAGGCCCTCTCCCTGCCTGTCTCCCAGGGTCCACGGGTCCTACGAGCGCCTGTGGGCAGGGCAGGTGGCGGACGCCCTGGTGGACCTCACAGGCGGCCTGGCAGAGAGGTGGAGCCTGAAGGACCTGGCCCGCGGCAGCGGCCCGGAGCCCAGGACGTGTCGGCAGCTGCTCGGCCTCAAGAAGCGGTGTCCCATCAGCTGCTCGGTGTTCAGCCCCAGAGCAGGTGCAACAGTGGCCCCCTTGGCCCGAGTCTTCCGAGACTCGGCACCAGGCATCCCACGGGGCCGCCTGGTCCGGCCAGGCAGTGACCGAGCCCCAAGAAGGGGATGAGCTCCCCCAGGCCTGGTCCTGCTGAGCCGAAGTCCCGCCCCAGGCCCCTCACTGGCACTCCGTGCTGGCCAAGGCTGCCGCCAAGCTCACTGTCCACGGTGGTCAGGGAAGCCCTGGGGGTCAGTGGGGCCCCGGCTGGGTGGGCTGGACCGGCCCCTGGAGACAGAGATAGACGCGTGCGTCTGCTCAGTGTGGGGACCCCCGTCGGTGACAGAGCCGTTCCTCGCCCAGGTGCCAGGGAGTTGGGGGAGTTCCACGCCTTCATCGTCTCAGACCTGTGTGAGCTCCAGGGCCGGGCTGGTCAGCGCATCCTGCTGCTGCGCATTCAGAACCCCTGGGGCCGGCGGTGCTGGCGGGGACCCTGGAGGGAGGGGTGAGTGCAGGGGTGAGGGAACTGCCGTGGTGGGGTGGGGTGGGGCGCCTGGGCCTGGTTCTGTGGTGGTTTCTTTGTTACTTGTGTTTCGTTTTGTTTTTAAAGATTGTATTTATTTATTTTTAGAGAGAGGGGGAAGGAGGGAGAAAGAGGGAAACGTCAATGTGTGATAGCCTCTCAGGCGCCTCCTACTGGGGACCTGGCCCACGACCCAGTCAGGTGCTCTGACTGGGAGTGGACCCTGCCACTCTGGTTCGCAGGCCAGTGCTCCCTCCCTGAGCCACCCCAGCAGGGGCCTGTGGTGGCTTCTGTGGCCGACGGTGCTGCGTGGTCCCAGCAAAGCCTGCTTGGCCCCAGGTGGTCTCAGGAGGGTGCCTGTGGAACAGGGGACACCCAGCCAGGCTGAGGCACAGGGACCTGTGGGGCGCTTGTGCCCCATCCTCAGCTCAGCTTTAAGACCCATCGCTGGTGGGCGAAGGCGCTGGGACGGGCCCCTTGGGTGGCTGAGGTGGAGGGCAGATCCCACACTCAGCTCCGCCTGAGGTGACAGGCAGGTGTCCCCTGTCACTGCTCACTGCCCATCTGCTCAGCCGGCCACAGGGTGGAAGGAGAGGCGGCAGCCCCGAGGGAAGTGCGGCCTGAGTGTGGGGCGGGGCCTGGGGTGGGCCCCGGGGGGCCAGCCGGCCAGGGCTCTCAGGATGCCCTGTGCCCCTCCCAGTCCCTGTGTCCCACCAAGGTCTGTGCTGTCCTCTGACCCAAGGTCCCTTCCAGGGGCGAAGGGTGGAGCCGGGTGGACCCTGGGGCCTCGCAGGCCCTGCTCTCCCAGCTCCAGGAGGGGGAGTTCTGGGTGGAGGAGGAGGAGTTTCTCCGCGAGTTTGACGAGGTCACCCTTGGCTACCCGGTCACGGAGGCCGGCCACCTGCAGAGCCTCCACTCAGGTAACCAGCGCCCCACCCCAGGTGGGCTCGGCCTTCTGAGGTCGGGCAGAGCAGGCGCCGCGTCCCCCTGGGTAGAGGGCTGGTGTGGGAGCGGGGGAGCCCAATGTGAGGTGTGCCCCACCCAGAGAAGGTGCTGAGCCACACGCAGGAGCTGCCGGGTGCCTGGGTCCAGGGGCGGTCCGCAGGCGGCTGCCGCAACAACAGCAGCTTCCCCAGCAACCCCAAGTTCTGGCTGCGGGTCTCGGAACCCAGTGAGGTGTGCGTTGCAGTCCTACAGAGGCCCAGAGGGTGCACGGCGGGCTGGGCCGGCCGGGCCCCGGTGGGGGACGACCGTGCTGCATGGAGCCCTGCAAGCATCCCGGGCAGGGACTACCCGGCTGTGGGCCTGCATCTCTGGAAGGTAAGTCCATTGGGCCAGTGTCCTACTCAGTTGGGCTGGGGGCTGGGACGGGAGGACCCCCACCTGCCCTGGCTGTCTTGGGGTCCCGTGCCTGCTGGTGCCCTGCAAGCCCAGCACTGATCCGAGTCGGCAGGACTGCGTGCCTGCCTTGCCCGGGAGTGTCTGGGCTGGAGGAATCCAGAACCAAAGCCCCAGGCAGAGCCAGCCAGCGGGACGGCCCTTGGGTTCCTGGTCGCCACTTCACCCTCCCTGCTCCCTCGGTCCCCTCCTTACACCTGGTCTTGAGAGGTTGTCCGAGAAGCTGCTTGGCACCTGATGGAGACGCCTGTCCCGCTCCCCTGGGGACAAGAGCCTGGCCCGTGCAGGGCCACCTGTGTGCTGCCCAGCTGGGATGGCTCACGGCACAGTGCCCCCACCCCTTTGTGGACGTGGAGCATGTCTCACTCCTGTCCTCCTGAGAAGGGGCTCGGCTGGCCTTTCCCCAGCAGCCTCGGCCCCCCTTGCCGTGGGGCCTAGTCCTGTCCACCTTGGGTTCCCCGGAGCTGGAGGGCTGACCGCGTGCCCAGGGTCACTGGTGTTTTTGGCCGGCCCCTGGGAGGCAGGTGCTCTGCTGCATCAGCTCCCTTGGAGCGAGGCCCCAAGGCCAGGGTGGGAGGGGGAGTGTCCCGTCTCCACTCGGCCCCCTCTCCACAGGTGGAGAAGCGGCGGGTCAGCCTGCCCAGGGTCCTGTCTGCACCCCCTGTGGCTGGCACCGCCTGCCACGCGTATGACCGCGAGGTCCACCTGCGCTGTGAACTGGCCCCTGGCTACTACCTGGCTGTCCCCAGCACCTTCCTGAAGGGCGTGCCAGGGCAGTTTCTGCTCCGGGTCTTCTCCAGTGGGCGCGTGTCCCTCAGGTGAGGGTCGTCGGGCCGGCTCCTCAGGGGCAGGTTCAGGCCGTCCCCCGGGTCCCAGCCCATGCTCGTCTCTTGGCAGCGCCATCAAGACGGGGGCCCAGAGCCCAGACCCCGGAGCAACCCTGTCGGCGGGGGAGTGGGAGACTGTGCAGCTGCAGGGCTCTTGGCGGGCTGGCCAGACGGCAGGGGGCAGCAGGAACTTCGCCTCCTTTCCCAGCAACCCCTGCTTCCCCATCTCGGTCCCCGAGGGCATGGGCCCCCGCTGCGTCCGCATCTCTCTGCTCCAGCACCGCCCGGATGGTGATTGCCACCCCATCGGCTTCCACGTTTTCCAGGCAAGCTCCTTGGAGCAGGGTTGGCGGGGGCCCTCCGGGGTCAGCGGGGCATGACCTGGAGGCCTGGACTCGGTCACTCAGGCATGCTGGCCACACTGGCCGTTAACGGGTCAGACTCATTTCTGGGTTTCACAAAGTCTGTAGTTTACTGGGGGGTCCCAGCTCAGCCCAGGCAGCCCTTTGTCCCCTTGCTCTGGCGCCGACCAGCTGTGTCACGAGGTCAGTTCTGCTCCCCAGGACTGTGTTCCACCCACCCCCTGACCCCCGCCCCGGCCCCAGAGGCCCAGCAGCACCGCGGGAGCAGTGGGCGGTGCAGCAGCACCTAGAACTGCGTCCCCTCAGCCTCCACCAGTGCAGGGGGTGGGGAGCGGCAGTGATGGCCAGGACTTGTGGGGGAGGCTACCCTCACGAGACCGACCATCTGGGGACTGACAGCTGCTCTGCCACCTGAGGGGTACCACCAGGGCTTTCAGATCCGAAAGAAGACACCAAATGGGGCTGAGGAGCTTGCGCGCCCCGGTGCCAGGGAGCTGGGCCAACGCACCACCGTGGGCCCAGTGCGGCCGGCGGCTCCTGAACCCCAGACGGGCTGCAGGGAGAGGCAGCCTCTAGGAATGTGGGCTGCGAGCGTGGTGTTCCCACCTTCTGCCCAGAACAGGCGTGAGCCCCG
This sequence comes from Artibeus jamaicensis, assembly GCF_021234435.1. Lineage (NCBI taxonomy): Eukaryota > Metazoa > Chordata > Mammalia > Chiroptera > Phyllostomidae > Artibeus > Artibeus jamaicensis. Next base: position 5,438,499 of record NW_026522020.1, read on the forward strand.
GGAGCCCCTAGAAGGGGTGGGAACCCGGGAGTGCCCCTGCGGGTGTCCAAGTGTGTGGAGGCCAAGGAAGGGCGGGTGCCCCATGAGCGCCCCCTAGAGCATGCGCCGTGCAGACAAGACACCTCAGCAGCCCTGCAGATGGAGCAGGGGAGGGTCAGAGGTGGTAGGCCCGTCCCATGGCCAGTGTGGCTCCCCAGCCCACAGGCCCTTGTGCTCCTGGGAGCCCCACTTCCAGCCAGCCTGGGGGAGGGGCTGGTGCCCCGGGGGCTGACTTGGAGCCCTGTCCCAGGATCCCAGGGCAAAGGGGCACGTGAAGCCTGGTGCACAGGTGATCCGAGGGGAGAGCAGGGTTTTCTGATTGAGAAGGTTCTGCACCCTGGGCGGCTGTGGAGTCCACCTCCCCCCCAAAGCAGACACTGGTGGCTTCGGGAAAAGTGCTGGTGGCCACTCGGTGGCTCAGGGCCTGAGCAGGGTGGGACCTAGGCAGGGGCGGCGGGGCGGCCCATCGCCCCTTCCTCGGAAGGGGACGTGTGCAGCGGAGGGACTGGGGGCTGGGACCCCAGGGGCTGGGCCCACAGTGTCCCAGCATGTCCCCAGCCAGGGCTGCCTCAGGCCTGGGGGCGCGAGCAGCTGCAGACTGACGTGACGTTCCGGAGATGGGCCTCTGAGCCTGTGCCTGTGCCTCCCCAGGTTCCAGCAGATGGTGGGGGCCAGGGGACATGCCCCCTGCTGCTCCAGAAGCCCCTGGTGAGCTGCGTGCCACATCGCCACGCCCTGGAAGTGAGCCGGGTCTGCCACCTCTCCGCAGGGACTTACAGGGTTGTGCCCTCCACCTACTTGCCGGACACAGAGGGTGCCTTCACAGTGACCATAGCAACCAGGATAGACAGGTGGGGCTCTGGGGGCCTGCAGTCCTCAGCGTCCGAGACCCCTCTTTGCCGTGGTCCCCCACTCTTAGCTGTCCTGCTGAGGCGGGAGGCTGACAGTAGCCTCCTTCCTGTCAGCCTGTGGGGCGTCGGTGGGTCTGGGCGCAAGGGGAGAGCCCAGGCCGACCCAGGTGTCCTCTGCCACAGGCGCTCCATCCACAGCCAGGAGATGCTGGGGCAGCCCCTCCAGGAGGTACGTGGGGTGGCGTGGGGGCTGCCTGGTGCCCTGGGACTGGGGGGCACTGGTGTCTCGGGGCAGCAGACAGAGCTTCCCGGTTGCAGTCTCTGCCGCCGCCCACACTGTGCCGCTCCCTCCCCAGGCCTCCTTCAGGGCGGTGATGAAGACCTGACTGGACGGCCCTGCGTGCCAGCTCCGGAGACTGGCGTCCTCGGGCTCCCACCGGCTTATGGTGTCCTCTCACGGTGCCACCAGACTCACTGTGGCCTCCGGTCCCATGCTGGGTGCCCTGTGGCTCCCCCTGGTGGAGACTCCTGGTCCCGGGGAGAGGCAGCCCAGGATGGGCAGGTGCAGCAGGGAGGGCGAGAAAAGCCCGGCGTGGTCGTCCTGGTCCCTGAGCCGAGACAGCAGCTCCCAGGGACCCTGCAGTCTTCCCTCGGGGCCGGGGAGGCCTTGCAGCTGCCTGGCGAGAGAGTCGCCACGTGTTTGTGGCATTTCTAGGAAGTGACTGTGCAAATAAACACGAGCACTGAGAAGTCGCCACGTGTCCTGTCCCAGCCACTGCAGACTGTGGCCTGTGTGGCGGTGCTGGGAGGGGACTGGCCCGCAGGCGGCCCAGAGCAGGTGCCAGGGGGCGCGGCAGGAAGCAGGGGCTGCCCGCCGTCTCCTCACCTGGCAGCCTTGCCGTCCCCGGCCAGTGCTTGGTGTTCCAGCCGTGGGAAGCGGTGGCCCTCTGTCCCCAGCGCCATGTGCGTGCGTCTCTCCCCATCTTCAACAGGCCCCATCTTGCCTCTGATTCAGTCTGCCAGGGTGTCCAGCCAGCCGAGTGTCCTAGATTGTGACAGGTTCCTGGGAAACGCTGCCAAGCCCGTTGACCGGCCTGTGTGAGTGGGGCCTGGGCCAGCTCCTGAGCTTCCCTGGCTTCCTGCTGTGGCCGCAGTTCTGCGCCCAAGGCCCAGTGGTCTGGGCTGGCCACCCCCTGGGGGGACCCCGTCCACAGGGCCCACACAGACTCAAACAGGCACAGAGCCACCACCCCCACCCCGTCAGAGTCTAAGGGCAGTCCTCACGCTGACCCCACGGTGCCGGTGTTGCTGGCTGTGTGGGGTGGTGGTCACGGTCTCCTCGGGCCCTCCCAATGGACGTGACCCGTGGCAGCTGTTGGTCCTTGGCCGTGTGCCCCATGTTTGTGGCAGTCATGTGCGGAGACACCAGAAAATGTCCCCGAGGGCCCTCTGTGGGCTGGTTCCTGCCAAATCCTGTCGTCAGCTGCCTTGCACTTCCTGCTCTGATGGTCCGTGTTGCTCCGGACCCGGTGGGCTTCTGACGGCCAGTGCCCCTCTCCTCTGCCCAGTGCGCGGCCACCCAGCAGAGTGCTATTGTGGGCAGCGGCGGGGCGTCTGGGGGAGCCCTTGCCACTGGCATCTGCTGTGGGGGCCCCTTTTCTCCAAGCCCCACCCCCTCTGCAGTCTGTGGGTCCCTAGCTGGCTCTGCCCTCCAGCCACAGCTGTTCCATGAATGACCCAGGCCTCCCCCTGGCCTTCAGCCACCTGCCTGCCACTCAGAGTCTCTTGTGTGCATCTCTCAACACCCGCAGCTTGCAGGGCACACTGGCACATTCCAGTCCCTGGCACCTTTTGATTCAGCGTTAGAGCAGGTTAACATTGGACTTGGACAAGGCCACTCCCGTGCTGGACATCACAGTCCCCCTGGGCTGCAGACAGGCCCTCACTGGCCCTCCCCTGGGACTGAGGGCGGGCCCCCCAGAGGCTGACGCCGACACAAGTGTACCAGGAGCTGTGCGCAGGGGCGGGAAGGTGGGGACATGTGGCCCGGCAGGCACCACAGCTGGGCCACAGCCAGGGAGTGTCCAGCACCACGTGGGCTGCAAGGCCAGGTTCACAGCCCCCGACTTGTCCCAGGCAGGTCCTGCCACTCGCAGCTGGCAGCTGGCCACCTCTACTCCGTGGGGGAGTTCTGTTCGGGTGAAAACTATCCACCTGCTGCCATCTGCACTGGGGACCCTCGTTAGGGAACGCACCCAGGGCCCGAAAACTGGAAGGACCCCTGGAACCTGCCCGTTGGCTCCTGGGGGCATGCTGTGTGCTAAGCTGTGTCCCCCAAGTTCACAGTGAAGCCCTATGCCACGCAGTGGTGCCAGGAGGGGGCCTGGGGGAGGTCGTGAGGCCACGTGACGGGATCAGTGTCCTCGGAGGGGCAGACCCCAGGCCAAGTGCGGGCAGCCGCAAGGTAGCCGTCTGCCGGCCAGAAAGGGGGACTTGGCCGGGAACTGAATTTCCTAGTCAGCGCCTTGACTTCTGACCTCCGGCCTCCAGAACTCAGAAAGTCGGCCTGTCACTTCGACCCGGGGGCCCAGCCTGGTGACCTTTCACGTCCATCCGTCCTGGCAGCCATGCCCCAGGCAGGACACAGGCCCTGTGGGCCCCTCCAGCGGGAGAGTCCCAGGGAGGCCTGCAGGGGGTGCCCTCGAGCTGGCCCTGCACCTCTGGGCTCTGCCATCCCCTCCTCGCTGTCAGTCTCTGTTGCCTGCTTGTTGGCTGCAAAGCCATCAGTTACATGAAAACAGACAAAGCCACGCGTTTTGTCATTGGTTGAGGTTCCCCGCAGAGCACCTGTTTGGAGGAGGGGGTGTGCGGCCCTCCAAAGGGGGGGGCTGCAGCAGAAGGCTGAAACCAGCCCCATCGCCCCTGGGCGGGGGGCCCAGGACCCTCCGGAGCTCTCCCAGGAGGGGCGGAGGGTTGGGGGCTCCTCAGCCAGACACCCTGGCTGTGACCGGATCTGGGGACATCCCTAGTCTCTTGCTGGGTGGTGGGGAGGGACATGATTGGCAAGAGGCCCAGTCGGGGGCACGGCGGAGGCCAGGGGAGGGAGGTGGGAAGGCAGCCTGGGGGGCAGTGGCCCCCGAGGTCCTAGGACCCGTGTGGTTGGGCTGAGGAGGCGGGTGTCTGGGTGCAGTGGGCGTGGTCTCCGTGCACCTCCCGACCAGCTCCCTCCTGCCCCCAGGCCTGAGCTGGCCAAGGGCAGACCTTCCCGCCACAGGCAGCGCCGAAGGAGCCCCCAGCCCCCACCCCTGGGTGGCCTCTGCAGTACAGGGCCTGCGTCCACCAGCCGCTGTCCGGACTTCAGGGCCCTTGTTGAAGGCCTGTTCTCGATGGCGCTGCCTGGTGATCTGGGCTTGGCCACACTCAACAGTGTGTCCCCCAGTGACTGTCTGCTCTGCCCTCTGGTCTGCCCTGGAGTCCTGGGCAGCCTGGAAGTGCCCGCCAAGCAGCCGGGGAACAGAGGCTGCTCCCCAGTTGTCTGGGGCCCGAGCAGGTCCCACCCTGGGGGCTGCACCCCCCACCGCCGCGGGGCAGATGTCCCCAGGCCTTGGATGCGTCAGCCTCAGTCTGTATTCTCACACCTGTCACTGGTCCACCAGGGCGCAGTCCGGGCAGAGCTGGGGCTACAGATCTGGGGGCCCCGCCGACCGGGAGGGACTCGCCGGGTGGCTTGACTCAGTGGGGGGCAGGGGAGTCTATAGAACCTGAGGCGGCAGCCTGCCCACCAGGCTGGTGGCAGTGCAAAGCCCTGGGTGGTGTCCCAAGGCCAGGCCTGCCTGGGGACCTGAGCCGCTCTGTGTCCTGCCCGTGGGGGACTGCTCGGGGCGAAGGCTGCCTCCTTCCCCTGCCTCTGGCCTGGCGGACGCAGCCCGCAGGAGCAGGCACACTGTTCCCACCTCCCGCAGACTTTGCCCGCTCCACCTGTTTGCACTTCCTTCTCAGGGCCACTTCCTGCAGCGAGGCATGGTGGCAGTGCCCGCCCTGCGGGAGCCGTGCCCTTCCCAGTCCCGGTCCCGGGTCTTCTCTCTCATGTCCTGGCCCACCAGCCCGCCCCCAGGCCTGGGTCAGCCGTGGGGGTCACAGAGCTTCGGCGGTGAGTTCGGAGACCTGGGTGCCCTGGGAGCAGGTGGTTGGGGCGAGGGCCTGGCCGGCCGGGCTTCCTGGGCAGGAGGCAGGTGGGAGCCGGGGCCAGCTGGCCAGGGCCGGCCGGGCTGCAGCCAAGGTTCGGAAGTGCTCCTAGTTCTTTCCTCTCTCCGTTTGTGATCATCTCTTGCTCAGGGTCCCATGTCTGCTTCACTCGGTTTTACCGGATCTGCCCCCATGAACACCTAACAGATGTAAACTAGCTCCGCTGCATTTGAGATGAACAGAAGAGTCCCGGTGGTCCCGGGGACACGGTGGGGTTTGGGACCTGGCTCTGCTCCCTCAGGGCAGGGTCACCTCTGGTTTTGAGGAGGAGTGTAGGGGCCAGGCTGGGCCCACCGGCCCCTGGAGCACTCAGCTCTGCGGCCCGGGGGCCCTGTTTCTCCCTCATCAGCGCCAACGACGGCCGTGGGCTCGGGCTGCAGCCCCGCACGACCCTGTGTTTCTGGTGGAAACGGGCCTCTTCCACAGGAGCACGAGGCGAGCGCTCCAAGGACCCGTGCACAGGAAGTGGCGGCCGGCAGAACGGTTCGTTGGAGTGGAAGGCTGCCCTGAGGCTCCGTGTCCATCGGTCCCGCCAGGGACAAGCAGGGCCAGAAACAGCCCGAGGTCCTGTGCCTGGGCTCTGGGCTGCAGTCCACGGCTGGCCGGGGTGTCCCGGCTGCCCCTGGAGCCCAAGTGTGCAGTCCTCTTGGCCATCAGCCACGGCCGCTGAGGCCACATGGCTGTGGAGAGAGCACACTCCAGTGCACCAGGCGAGTGTGGGTCACGAGAGAGAGCAAGGGAGCGCGCTTTGATCCCCTGGGCACGTAGCCAGGAGCTTGGGTTCTGGACGGACCAGGTGCTTTTCCAGAAGAACCATCAATTTCCCAGGCTTTCATGGGCTTTGGATAGGTCCACCCTGGTTAGACCGGCAGGCCTCTGTGGCCCAGCACCTCTCCCTGCACCCCCAGCAAGCTGGTGCTGGGGGGGGGCGGAGCAGCGCCGTGGCCCCGGGGGTGTGACTGCAGCTCCCCGGGAAGGGACGGGCCCCTGCCCCCAGGTTATTGAGCCCCACATCTGAGCCTCTCCGCCCCCTCGCCCTTATTCATAGTCGGGGCCATGCTCACAGTGCCGTGGGGACTCCTTGGCCGTCCCTCCACCCCAACGAACTCTATGGCTGCCCGGTCCACTTGTGAAAATGTAACCTGCTGGCCCTTACCACGCGCGTCTCGAAGAAACACTCGCACCCCAGCTCCCCTCACAGCACCTGCTGAAGACGGCCACAGCCCCCGTCTGTCCAGGGCCACAGGGCCGTGTGTGTGTGTGTGTGTGTGTGTGTGTGTGTGTCCGCTGAGCCGGCGCCTGCCGCCTCCACTGCCGCTGCTCTGGGTGCCAATGGGAGACACCTGTGTGCTTTCCAGGCCGGCGCTGCCCCAGCACGGAAGCCTCTTTTCTGTCCATCTGTCTGTCTGCAGAACTGGTTCCTAGGAGGAGCACTCCTGGGCCAAAGGACACGAATCTAGTTCCGGTGGATATGCAGCCCCCTCTGCCGGCGGGTGTGCCGTGCTCCGAGTCCCTGGGGGGCGTCCCGAGGGGACTGCTGTCTGCTCTGGCTTTGGCCCAGGGGACGGGGAGTGGGCACTGCCCCTCACAGTTCTCCTCTCACGGGTCTGTCTCGGTCTTTTCACCGCTTTGCCGAGCCCGTTGCTCCTTTTTCGTGTAACCTGCTGTGTTTCTATTAGTCAGCGTCTTGTCCAGTGTCCAGGGGAGGGACAGGAGAGGGGCGTGAAGACACTCAGCAGCAAGTTTCTCCGGGGACGCAGGGGCCCTCCTGCCTTGGTGGCCCTTGGGGGCTGGGCGAGCTGCCTGCTCCCAGGCTCACCGCAGACAGACCGGGTCGGACCGGCCGCTGTGGAGGCCGCCGCCTTGGGTGGCGGGGGGCCCGGGGGAGACGAGCCCTCTGCTCCGACCTCAGAGGCCCCAGCAGGGGGACAGGCCCATCACCTCTTCAGCCCGAGGGGCCCGCGGGGGCGGAGCCGGAGTGCCTGTCCCGTGGGGTGGGGAGGGCCTGCAGGCTCTTCAGCGGGGGCCACAGCCTCCTGGGAGAGACGGGGTGTGACGACCGGGGAGGCCTCCCAGGTGGCCCGGAGCCCCGCCTGCTGTTCGGTGTGGGTGGCGGGTGCCCATCGGGAAGGCGGCCGCCTCAGCCGGGCAGCGCAGCCTCGGGCCGAGGCGGGAGGGGGCTGGGAGGAGTCAGCAGCCTGAGGCTGGAGCAGCCTCCTCAGCCGCCCCTTCGCCGCCGCCGGAGGGGTCCCTGAGGGCCCTGGCAGAGCAGGCGGGCTGCGAGGAGCTGGCCAGGGGCGGAGGAGAGCATAGCTGGCAGAGGTGAGTGGGCCGGCCTGGGGGTCTCCCCACCCGGGGACCCTCCTGCTGGGAGAGTGCCAGGCGGCGGGTGGGGCACCGCAGCCGGATGAGGAGGCACTCCCCTCGCCTGCGGTGTCTGGACTCCCCGAGGCGCGGGCAGGCTGCGGTGACAGGCAGGGAAGGGCGGTGCCGTGCGTGACCCCCTCCTTGGCCTGCGTGTGCCTGTGGCTCCGTTGGTGGGGGATCTGGACCAGGACAGGCAGCCCCACAGGCACCCTCGGCCCATGTTCTCACACCTTTGTAACCCAGGGAGTTTCGAAGGGCCCCCATGCCCTTTTCATGACCCGTGACCTGTTCATGACCTGTGACCTGTTCATGACCCTTCATGACCTATGGAACCTCAGACGCAGCGGGCAGGCCCCGAGCGTGTGTCACTGGGGGCGTCCACCAAGCTGGGGAACCTGCCCACGCTCAGCACACGTGCTGAACACACGAGTGACGAATGAATGAATGAGGGAGGGAGCGGTGCGGGACCTCGGCCCCACAGCGGGGTGGCAGGTTCCCCAGGGAGAGAGGGGCCGCTGCCAGACCAGGGCCGCCCAGCCTCCCCTGGGCCCCACCCGCCAAGCTTCGGGTGGACCTGGCGCAGTGACCACAGCTGGTGGCCGTCGCTTACAGGCCTGCAGCCCTTTCCACCCTCAGGGATTCGGAGGAGGGGCCCAAGGACCACCCCCTCGAGACCCGGGCCCGACCCCACACACTTGCCTGTCACAGGGCCTCTCCCAGGCCCAGCAGGCGAGAAGCAGGACCGGCCTCTGGGACCTCGGCGGGAGGGCAGGCGTGGGGTGCGGGCTGAGCGCGGGGGCCTGGCGGCATCGCGGCGGCCCTCGGCCTGTCCTCCGCAGACCCACTGCTGCGGCTTCCGGACGGCCCAGCCGTGAGCGACAGGGCCTGGTCCGGGGCGGCCCCCACCCCACTGGGAGGGAGCCGGCGGCGTGGTGGGCTCAGGGGCGGTGGGGGGACAGAGACCCCTCTCACAGGCACATGCTTCTGAGCCCGCGGTCACCGGGCGTTCACAGAGCGCCACCGGGAGCCACGATCCTGCTCGGTCCCCTGCTAGGCCATCGGCTGCATTCTTCCTGCTGACGGGCTTCACTGAGGCCCTACTGTGCGCCCGGTGGTGACGAGTCGAGGGCTGGGGGGGGTCCCTGCCACAGGCAAGAACTGTGCGCAGCTGACCCTTGAAAACAAGGGTTCAAACCCGCAGGGCCCACGGACGTGCACGCTGCCCTCGGTTCACGCCGTGCGTGCGCCTTCCCTCCCCGGGGCTTTCTCGGTGAGACTCTGGTCTCCGCTCGCTCCAGGAGCGCAGTGTCCGTCCGGCGTGCGCGCTGCCCGAGTGCGTGAGTGAGGCCTCCAGGAGGCACCTGGAGGTCAGGTTTCGGGGGGTTCTCGGCTGCGTGGGGTCCGTGCCTCTAACCCCGAGGCGTGGGAGGCTCAGTGGCACGGAAGTCGAGGTCGTCTGAAGAGACCGGGTGGGGGGAGGAGGAGCCCATGGAGTGACCCCATCGCCTGGTTTGGGGCTGTGCCCGGGGGACAGGGGTGAGACCAGGCCCTTCTTCAGGGGCCTGCATGTGGGGAGCACTGGTCCGTGGTCTGGAGGCCGGGCCTCCACCCCCCACTCTGCCTGCAGTCCCGCCTCTGCAGGTGGGGGTGGGCCCGAGGGCGGCCCCGCAGTCTGTGCAGGGGGACCAGCCTCGGTCAGCGCCTCAGTGGGGTCCACAGGAGGCTCGGCGTGCAGAGGCCGGACGGGGAGGGCGCCCAGGGAGGACTTGGGGGCCCGGGGGCCATCAGGACGGGAGGGGGGCCGCCCGGAAGGAGGCCTCTGAGGAGTCGGTCTTGAGTGGGCGGGTGGCTGAAGCCGCTGCAGGAAGGGGCCCTCGGACTGGACTGGCGTGTGAGGAGTGCGAGGCATCAAACTGGCCTGGCTCTCACTTCCCTTCCTGGAAGTTTCTTCAGTGGTTCTGGGCTGGGCAGAGGCGGGGAGCCCGTCAACCTCCCTCTGCTGTCGCCAGTTCACCCGCCTCACAAAGGGCTGTAGTCGGCAGCTCAGCCCGGAAAAGCAGGCTGCGGGCAGGTCGGTGCCAACTGTGGGGTCAGGGGCCCCAGGGCCGGGCGGGGCTGCGCTGGGGGCTTGGAACCGCAGGGGGGTGTCCGAAGGGGGCGCTCAGGGCTGGGGTTGGTCAGAATGCGGCTGCAGTTGGGAGGAACTTGGGGTGTCTCCCAGGGCCTGGGCTCCCATCTCGTTGTGAAATCCACGTTGTGAGTTGTGGCCACCAAACTAGAATAGAAATATCTCAGTTCTGTGTTCTCGCCTCGGTGAGTTCTGTGTCATGAAAGTTTTTTATTTTATGGGGTAACATGGGTCATTAACATTCCATACATTCCGGGGATACAAGAGTGTCATCGGCCACTGTGCACTCGGAGTCCAGTGTCCTCCTGTCACCGTGTATGTGACCCTGACCCTCTTTGTCCCCCACCACACCGCCTCTGGCGGCCACCACTCTGCTGTCTGCGTCTGTGAGTTTGTTTAGGTCTCTTTCTGTTTGTTGCTTTTTCTTTCACATCCTTCTCGTGAGCAAAAGCAGGCGGTGTCTCTCCTTTTCCGTCTGACTGATGTCCCTTAGGCGCTGTCATCACAAGTGGCAGCATCTCGTCCTCGCTGTGACTGAGCAGTGTCCCAGTGTGTGCCCAGCCCGTATCCCCGTCCCTGTGTCTGTCACTGGACTCCGGTGGCTTCCGCATCTCGGCCACTGAGAATGACGCTGTGAACGAATGTTGGGGTTCACATATCGTTCAGAGAAAGTGTTTTTCTTATTTTCTGGGTCAGTTCTCAGACGAGGAATCGCTGACTTACGTGCCCCCTTCTTGCTCCGTGGTGACCGTGCCTGTTCGTGTCCCCTCCCCCCCGCACCCCGCCTTGCTCCGTGAAACTCTCATTTCGCTCACGCCAGTCCTGGACCCTGGGGTGTTCCTCAGGTGGTCCGAGCTCCGGAGGCCTTCATGGTGCCGAGTGCTGCCATCCGCCCCCCGAGTCCCACGCAGCCAGCCACACTCGGGGTCGCGGGGGTCAGCAGGGCGGGCAGACGGAGAGGAGCCGGGAGGCTGCGGGGGAGGGCCGGGCTCTGCAGGGCACACGCAGATCTCCGTGCAGTCGCAACGTGGCTTCCTGCTTCCTGTGTGGGAAGCACACGAGGGCCTCCACCCCCACCCACAGCAGCCTCCCAGGGCTAGGAAGGAAGGGCCCTGGCAGCTGAGCTCTCGCCCCTGCTGCGAGCCCCCACTGCCCCAGCGTGACCCCTGACCCTGCACAGCTGTGGGGACAGTCCACGTGCCTGGGCAGGAGGCCGGCTGGCATCCCTGTCCTGAACACGCATCCCCACGCGGGGGCTGGGCTCAGGCAGGGACACACAGTGGCCATTTGGGTGGGACCGAGGCCTTGACGGCCCAAGCTTTTCCTGGGACACATCCCAGGGGACAGACATGAGGGCCCCAGAGCAGCAGTCCTGGCAGCTTCGAAGGATTCTGGGGTGGGGGGGTCTCACAGAGATATGGCCTCCATATCTTGGGGTGTCCGGGTGGGAGGTGGCTGGGAGGGCAGGACCGGCAGGAAGGGAGGAGGCCAGTGGTGACTTCCAGCAGGTTCTGGGCTTGAGGTATAAAAGCAGGTGACGCAGAAAAGGGACAGAACAAGCCACGGCCCTCAGCTGCGGGAGAGAGAGCTGGAGGCCTGGGGAATCTTACTCCCAGAAAAGGATTCGTGAAATTGTAATTGCTAGCAGATGTGCCATTTTAAAATTCAAAAGAACCGCAAGGCTCATTTGCCGAACGTTTCTGTTCTTGGCGGAAACTGTGCTCCTGCCCGGCTGTGGTCTGTGTCAGCGAGTCCCCAGGGGGCCACAGCCTGGAGGCGCTAATGAGCCTGATGACTCAGCAGACACTGGGCTCTGGGTGTCTCCTCCCTCCTGTGTGTGGGGGTGAGTGGGTTGGCCTGGGTATGGGAGCAGAACCAGCCCAGCCTGGCCCCGAGCCACCCTGGGGGACTGGCCACTTTCCATTCCCCACCTAAAAGGCAGGGAGCCCCCAGAGGGCCTGTTCTCATGGGGGAGGGAGGCCCCTGCCCCCGGGTCCTCCAGCCAGAGGAGCCATGGTGGGGCCGAGAGGAGGCGTGAGGGTGGCCGTGCCCTGTGCCGTTGGTGAGGGGGCACCGCGGCCGGCACAGCTCAGGTGAATCCGGAATCCATCTCAGCACTGGGTGCAGTGGCAGGGAGGCCAGACCCCTGACCCCGTCCCCTCACCCCTGGAGGCTGGTCCTGGCCTCCCCCCCTCGGGGTGCATGCTAGAGCAGGTTCAGGGGGCCCTGACCCCGGCTTGGGCCTGAAGGGGCCGAGCCCCAGTAACTCCTCTGACCACAGGGAGCTCGGGGCTCCCTGCCCCAGATGGGGCCAGGGGTGGGCCTCGGCGCCCAGGACAGGGTGGGCGGGAGTTCTGGAGGTTTCCGGGGGCGGGGGTGCTAACCGGAGCCACAGCCCCTGTTGGCCCCTGCTGCCAGATGGCTGAGGGGTGGGGTGGGTGTGGCCGACCTGCAGGGTCCCGGCATGGGTCAGAGGCGGGTGCTCCCTGCAGCCAGGTCCCGGGAGAGGCTGAAGGGCTTCTTGGTCCTCCACCCCGCCCTGGAGTCGCCACGCAGGCTTCCTGTCCTGAGCTGGCTCCGCTGGACTCCGAGGTGGACCATGAGTTCCCACCTTCCTCTCTGCCCAGTAGCAGGCCGGCCCGGGTCGGCAGGAGGGGCTCCTGAGAGAGTGAGGGTCTGGGTCTAGGCCTGGGCTGGCTCACGATGCCACCCTGCTCCAAACGGCATGATCTCCCCGTCTGTCCCCTGGGCAGGGGTCCGGCCTCGGTGTCCGTGAGTTCCTCTGGAGGGTGAGTTTTGTGTGCCTGGGTGGCGGTGGGGGTTCACCTCCCGAATCCCCGGCCACAGGTGGGAGGGGCTTCTCCAGCCCCTGGGCCGCGCCTCCTGCCCACGCCCTGAGCCCCTCTCGCCTCTTGCAGCCGCCGGACCATGAACATCAGCCTTTGCTCCGCCGTCTGGCTGCCTCCGGCCCAGCACATCCACAACGCCTACCTGGGCCTGCTGCTGGTGCTGGGCCTGCTGCTGAACGCCGGGGCGCTCTGGGTGCTCTGCTGCCGCCTGCGCCGCTGGACGGAGACCCGCGTCTACATGGTCAACCTGGCCGCGGCCGACCTCTGCCTGCTCTGCGCCGTACCCTTCATGGTCTACTCGCTGACGCACAGCTCGCCCGCGGGGGACACGGTGCTGTGCCAGGTCTCCCAGAGCGTCTACCTGGTCAACAGGTACATGAGCATCGGCCTGATCACGGCCATCGCCGTGGACCGCTACCTGGCCCTGCGGCACCCCCTGTACGCCCGCGGGCTGCGCTCCCCCCGTCAGGCTGGGGCCGTGTGCGCGGCCCTCTGGGTGCTGGTGGCCGGCTCCCTGGGGCTCCGCTGGGCCCTGAAGGACCAGGAGGGCGGCTTCTGCTTCGGGAACCCCGGCCGGCGGCACCCCCGGACTGTGGTCTTCTCCCTGCTGGGCTTCTACCTGCCTCTGGCCGTGCTGCTGCCCTGCTCCCTGCAGGTGGTGGCCGCCCTGGGCCGGAGTCCGGCTGCCGAGGCGGGCCAGGCGGAGGCCACCCGCAAGGCGGCCCGCATGGTCTGGGCCAACCTGGCCGTGTTCGTGGTCTGCTTCCTGCCCTTGCACGTGGTGCTGACGTGGCGCCTGGCCACTGGCCTGCGCACCTGCGCCACCGTCTACGCCCTCCACATCACCAGCAGGGTCTCGGATGCCAACTGCTGCCTGGACGCTGTCTGCTACTACTACATGGCCAAGGAGTTCCAGGAGGCGTCCGCCCTGGCCAGGAGCCCCGGAGTCAAGGCCCAGAAGAGCCAGGGCTCTCTGTGTGTGACGGTGGCCTAGGGGAGGGGCGTGGGGTTGGGGAGGCAGAGGGCCAGGTGATGCCACCTGATGGAGGGCAGGGGAACCGGTGGGGAGGAGCCCTGGAGTCACTGTGGCTGTGGGCCCGGTCCTGCGGCAGGGTCTCAGGCCCGGAGCCTGGGACGGTGGCTGCCCTGCCCCTGGTGTGGAGGACATACGGGGCCGAGGGCAGGGGGACTGAGGCCTGAGCGGGCCTCCCAGCCAGGAACCCGTGACAGGACTGAACCCCTGCTGAGTCCAGGGCCTGGTGCTGCCGTCCACTGGGGGCCGGAATAAAGCCGTCCACCAGGGCTGGCCGGGACTGAGCTGTTTGCACCGCCCAGCCTGCAGGGCGGGAGGGGTGGGGGTGGGGGTGTCTCTCCAGAGGATTCTCCATTGCCCTTCAGCCTGCTTCCCACCTGCCCAGCTTCCGGGCCCATGAAGCCCAGCGGCTGCCTGGTTTCCTCCTGCTGGTGTGGGCTGGTCCCCTGCACAGATGCGGTGGATGGGGAAGGGGGGCCGGCAGGAGGCGGCGCACTCCCACACTTCGTCCAGGAAGCGGGGGGCTGGGTGTCAGCCCGGCAGGCTTGTGTGGCGGCCGCACCTCCCTGGCCTCCCTGGTGTGGCCGGGCGCTGTGGTCCGGCCGTAGCGGGTCAAGGGGTCCCACAGGTGAGGGTAAGCGTCGGTGCTGGGTGACAGACGACAACACGCCTCAAAGGACAGTGAAGCTCTCTTCTGTTTATTGCAAGTACAAGCGGGTTTTTATATTTTCATTTTAGGTAGCGATTAACATTTGCAGGTGTATAGCATGATCAGTTAAGCAGAAAAAATCAATACAAAGGTAACCAGGAAAAGTACAAGAATTTCCATAGTTTCAATTATACAAAAATTGTTTTGACTGGGAGAACCATTAATCAGACAATTTGAAATAACTCTATAGACAGAGTTTGAATATCTTATTGTTTATTAAAGGTCTAAAATTTGGCATGGGGCAAAAGGTATGCTAGACCGAGCAGAGGTTAGGAAATTTATTATAAGGCCTCTGTGATGTCTAACTTAGCTATTTATCTTTCTGTCTAAAATGTTTCTCTATGTACTATGGACTCTAACTCCTTGGTAACTGTATCTACGTGCTTAGTTTATAGTATCTAACAAGCTTCTCCTGTTTCTTTGCCTACTAAATTCTAATTAACATATATTCCTGTTCAAGGTAAAGGAGGGGCTGTTATTCCAACAACTTTTAGATATTCAGGGGCTATTTCATTAGAGGGGATTAACTTGGGGGGCACTCTGGGTAACTCTGGCTCCCTGCTGCGTAGTATTAACTTGTCCTGCATCTGCTTAACTGGGTCAGGGAAGGAAATATTCTTCCCTTTGGACTCACTGGACATCGTGGGCCTTTCCTCCTCTGGACCCCAGAGAGGGTATTATTTTGGGGAAAGGCCAAGGTGGCATTTTTCTCAGTCTGACCTAGTTGTTGATCAGCTCTGAGAATGGCCATCATTTCTAGGAGATTCCAAATTATCAGAAAAGTTAATGTCAGAACACCAAGAGCCAGCAAGAACAGAATCAACACTGTCTACCCACTTACGCCACTTCCTCCAGGCCTGAATATGCTTCTTTGAAGCCATATTCCCCACAGTCGGACTTTGTCAGACAGCGTGGCTGGAGCTGGAACTGGACGTGGCGGCCGGGCGTCCAGGCTCAGGTTGAAAGGACCAGAGTGCTGCGGTGGCTGCTGCGGGTGCTGGTCCAGCTGGGCCTGGGTTCAGAGTCCAGCACGGCCTCCCCCCACGTGTCCTGGCCCCCGGAGCCTCCCCTGTCTGTTCTTCGGCTGCCACACCCGGGTGGCAGGCCAGCCTCCCTCACCCCACCCAGGGCTCCCCAAACCCCCTCACCCATCCAGTCTCCTCAGGTGTCTGCGCCCCACTCTAGCCCTCCAAGCCCGTCATCACAGCCCCACCCTTCTGGGGACAGTTTCCAGCCCCTGGCCTCTGCCACCCCCACCCTCCAGGGTTTTGCTTTCCAAGGAACCGAGGGGTCTGCAGAATGGCCTCCCCCTGGGCCGGCAATGCGCATGGCACTCAGAGGCTGTCGGTGCACCTGGTCCTGTCCTTGGCCAGGTTTGGGGATCGGGAAAACGGGCCAGTTGGGCCTGGGACTCATCTCCGGAGCCAAGCCCCCCACCGCCTCAGCGTCGTAAGACGGTGGAGGGGGTGCCCAGATGCCCTTGGGGACCAGCACCAGAAAAGAGCCGTAGACTGAAAGGGCAGCTGCGGCCACCATGCAGCCCCGCGCTCAGCAGGACTCGGTGGCCCCGCTGAGCTTAGAGGGGCAGCTGCTGTGCCATCTGCACCCAGCAGTGGAGGGGCCCTCAGCCCCCAAATGACCCACCCACCTCCCGTGGATGCCCAGGGTCCCCCCTCACTGGCCCCTGGGGTGCCGCTCCTCCCTGGTCTGTGGCTGGGATTGGGGCGCACGCACTCCCTCTCCCTCCCGCCCCGTGGGGCTCCTGGCACAGTGGAGGCGGCTGGGTTTTCACAGAGTCAGGCCCAGGACACCGATTCGCACCGGCCACAGCCGCCCTGGGGGTGGTGAGCCTGGGGGTGGTGCGCTGCTGTGGGCTGCGCAGCCCCAACCCGTGGGGACAGCCAGAGGAAGTGTGGGTGGTCAGCTCAGAGTGAGGCCACTCCCGGGAAGTGGTGGCCACTGGTGAGCCTCAAAGCGCAGACGGATCTAGGTGGTGGCCGGGCCCAAACGCAGGCTGGGGCGGACCCGGAGAACTTCCCGGAACCAACTGCATCTGATCAGCAGCTGGGCTTCATGCAGAACCTCAGTGGCCAGAGATTCTTACACAGAGACCAAGGTGCCCCTGGGCGGTGCCATGTCCCTCTGTCCCCAGCAGTCTGTGCCATCTGTGTGGCCGGTGCTCTAAGTCTTCCTTCCAGGGCAGTTCGCTTTAAGACGCCTCTTCCTGTCCGTGCTGGGGTTCAGCTGGCCACAGATGGTCTGGGGACAAGGCGGCCCGTGGAGGGGGGGCCCAGCTGTCCTCCCTGGGGCTCTCAGCAGAGTCCCTCCTAAGCACAGAGTCCAGCCCCCCTCGGGAAGGCGTGTCGGTCAGAGGCAGTGCTGGGGGGCGAGCGGAGACGGCTTGAGGAGGCGCTGTGGGCCTCGGGTCAGCCTCCTACGGCCACGGTGGGGGAACCAGGAGCTGCGGGTGTTCACGGCGTAGTTAGACCTGGGTCCTTGAGCTTGGCTAGGAAGAAGCCCAGAGCCAAGAGCTCTAACTATAAGGGGAGGATTATTTAGAAAGTCTCGGAAGTGGAGGAAGCGAGCCAGCTGGTGGCGTGGGCTCAGAGAATGAGGTCCACAGGCAGCAGACAGCTGTTGGGGCTCAGGAAGGAGGACACAAAGGTGCGAGGTGTGTGCCCGGGGCAGGAGGTGGGGGAGAAGGTGTGGGCGGGGTGAGAGACGGGGAGAGAGAGCGAGCACACGCACCCTCGCTGGGCCGGGCCCTTCCTCGTGGGGGCTTTTACCCGGAGGCCGCAGGGGAGGTCTCAGTGGACTGGGCACCATCACCCCAGGTGCGTCCTCACAGGGCCGTGGTCCCCACCGATGGCCTGAGTCCTGGCAGCTGATGGTCCCACCGTCAGCCAGGGTGCCACTGCACCGGGTGCTGCCGCTGCTTCTCTGGGCGCAGAGCTAACACTCAGCTGAACTGCGACGTCACCACTGCTCTGACCGAGGCCCTGTCTCTTGTCAGACTTGTTCCTGAGGCTACCCAGTGCCCGTCAGAGCCTCGCTGTCCTGTGAGGGCTCGTGGGGGCCCCTTGGCTCCTGCTCTCGGGGGGCTGGGCTGCAGGTGTAGCGACTTGAAAGGCAAGGACAGGTCACCCGCAGGTGAGGGCCGAGCCTGAAGTAGTTGTTTTCCCAGTTTTACCCACTGCTGGGCACCTGGGACTTCCCACATGCCGTCCATGCCTGGCCCTCGGCCCCTGCTCTGCTCCTGCCTGCGTCAAGGGTCCTCTGGCCCGGGTACCCCACCTCAGGGCTGCCCCGCCGCCTCGGGCGGGCACCTTGGGATGCGGAGCCCACAGCAGGAAACTGCGGCAGACTTCCCCAAAGCCCCGTCAGCATAAAAGTCCGATGACACACGGAGAGGGGAGTGTAGACTAGACGGTACCCGGTCAGTCCCCGGGAAGCAAGGGTGTCCTCCAGCCCCCTCTCCCCAGGAGAGTGCTGACCACGAGGAGACACCCCCAACGCCCGCCTGGTGTCGGAGGGGCGCCCCGCCTGGCCCTCGGAGCTTCGCCACCTCGGTGCCCCCCTGCAGCACCGGCTCCAGGTCTGTGAAGAGGGCCCCTCACAGCGCCGGGCACCTGTGGGGCGCCAGGAGCTGGCAGCCGCCAGCTCACTGTGAGGCTCCATGAGGAAGTGCTCCTGCCTCTCGCCTGCCCTTCTCCAGGTCCCGCCAGGGAGTGCCCCTGAGCAGAGGGGCTGAGTCCCCGGCCACTCTCTGGCCCCTTCCTCCTGCAGGTGGCCTGGCCACCTCAGCCAACCAGCCCCTCGGGCCCCGGCCTCAGGCCTGCATCCCCCGGGGCTGCTGCACAGGGGTGGGGGGTGGGGTAGGGGGAGGCCGCCTCCTGCTCAACCAGAATATGCCCCGAATGGGGGGCTCAGAGCCCCTCTGAGAGGGAGGTTTGCACTCGGGGATTTCCAGGGTAAGCGAAGCAGGAAGGGCAGACGGCCCGTTGCTGTGGCCCTGGGCACCCTGAGCTGACCACATGGGGCTGGCCATCAGACGCGCAGCTGAGGACAGCCACTAGATGCACTCCTGGGCTGTGGTCCTGGCTGGCCGTGTGCCCTTCTGTCCCAGAGGGGGTCCCTGGGCAGCGCCCCACAGTGTCCACTACACCTTCCCATCTTGACAGGGCACGCTCCTGGACCCCCAGGCGGTGGTCCAGGGTCTCTGGTTCTCCCGGGCGTGGCGGGCTTGCTGCCCGCCCTGAACCGCAGGGGCTTCCTGTGCAGGGCTCCCCTGCAGGTGTCAACCACAGATGTCCGGGAGCAGGGGCTGCCGCCCGCCAAGGCGGCCATGGGTGCGAGGCGGGGACGCCCCCGCTCCATCCGGCCCTGGGCTCTGGGCTGCTGCAATGTGGCCAGGAAGGGTGGGTGGCAGGTGCCACACACTGCAGGCAGGGCAGCCGGGGCACACTGGGCACAGATGTCACGGGATGGGTGACCCCACCTTCTGGAGGAGACTGTGAAGGTGGTGACCAGCGGAGCAGCCTGGCTGTGTACAGAGGGGCCCCAGCTTGAGTCCTCAAGGCCCTGGCTGACCCAGGTCAGTGAGTCCACCCCGGGTCGACCCTGTCCCTCTGAAAAGCCTGTCTCGCCCCTGCCCTGCCGGCCACCAGAGAGGCTCCCAGAAGCAGGGTGTGGGGCTGGCCCTCATGCATCCCCAGGACCTTGCTGGTGTGGGGTGGAGGCCCTGAGCTCTGGAGGACAGCATAGGCCAGCTCCGCCTCCCGGAGGACCAAGGGCCCCCCTGCTGGGCCATGGCCCCTGGACAGGCCCCCAGGGCTCAGGGGCAGGGTGACCTTGCAGAGGCCCAGGCCAGCAAAGGTCCCAGGTTGAGCTGAAGCCTCTGGTCCAGAGGCTCGAAGAGCAACCGCCGCAGAGGCCCCTGCCTGGCAGGATGCCATTGGGTGGGGCGGGGCGGGCCAGGTGGCTGGTCCTCAGTCTGGGGGGCCTCGGTGGAGCCCCTGGGGTTAGAAAAGGGGGCAGAGGGGGCACTCTGACTCAGGTTTGTGGGAGCCCTGGGACTGGCACAGGAAGTGGGGGAGAGAGAGAGAAAGCTGGGGAGTGGGCAGGGGAGCGGGCAGGACAGAGTGGCTGCAGCGCCTCCCCCCCCAGGAGGAGCTCCTGAGCCTGCTGACCCCCACCGCCCTGCTCCCACTCCCTGCTCCCAGGGTCATGGTGTCGGAGGCCGACGCCCCCGCCAGCAGCTCCAACAGCTGCAGCACAGACAGGGGCGCCTGGTCGCAGGTGGCGACCAGCGCCTCCATCTGCCTCATCCTGGCGCTGGGCCTGCTGCTGAACGCCCTGGCGCTCTGGGTGTTCTGCTGCCGCCTGCGCCGCTGGACGGAGACCCGCGTCTACATGGTCAACCTGGCCGCGGCCGACTGCCTGCTGCTGCTGAGCCTGCCGGGGATCCTGCACACGCTGGGCCAGGCGCCAGGGGCCCAGGAGGGTGCCCTGTGCAGGGTCCTGCAGAGCTTCTACTACATCAACACCTACATGAGCATGTGGCTCCTCACGGCCATCGCCGCCGACCGCTACGCTGCCGTGAAGTTCCCGCTGCGGGCCCGGGCCTGGCGCAGCCCCCGCCAGGCCGCCCTCACCTGTGCGGCCCTCTGGGTGCTGGTCATCGTGGCTGTGGCACTGCCCGCGGCCTGGCTGGGCCCAGGGGAGAGCTTCTGCTTTGGGAAGGGCCGCACACGGGGCCCCAGGGCCCTGGTCTTCTCCCTGCTCCTCTTTGTCCTCCCGCTGGTCGTCCTGAGCTTCTGCTCCGGCCAGGTGCTCCGGCACCTCCTCCGCCAGTGGGCGCGGGCGCAGCCCCCGGCCACCGCCCCCATTCTCAAGGCCATCTGCGTGGTGGCAGCCGGCCTGGCCACCTTCATGCTCTGCTTCCTCCCGCTGCACGTGGCCTTGCTGGCCAAGCTCGTGGCCCAGTGGACGGGCGCGGCCTGCCCCACCGTCCAGAGGCTGGCGGCCTTCGTGCAGGTGGCCTCCCGCATGGCCAATGCCAACTGCTGCCTGGATGCCGTGTGCTACTACTTTGTGGCCTCGGAGTTCCAGGAGGAGGCGGGGGCTGTGCTCGCCAGGCCCTGGCCTTTTGCAGGGAGGGCGTCGGGCACTGCTGCTTGCGGCCCCCCTGACCTGGGCACCCAGGAGAGGGCCATAGGGGGGAGCTCGCTGGACCCGCTGTCGTCCCACAGCCACAGCGTCCGTGAGAAGCAGCCGCCCTCGGCGCAGTGGGAGGAGGCACCGTCTCAGGCTGTGGGTCCTGGGCCGGCTCCCCCTCTGCCGGTGGGGTCTGACCTCAACACTGAAGGGCTGTGACCACCCGGGTCTTTCTCCTCCGAGCCTCTCCTTTGTCCCGCCTCGCGCTCGATGGTGCAGAGTGACCCGTTTACTCCAGGTGACCCTCCCAGCACCGGACATTCTGGGGAGGGTGTCGCAGGAAAAAGAGCCCTCATCTCTCCTGTCACCTCCGAGTCACAACCAGACACCAAAGTCTGCTGCGGCTGCGGCTCGGGCCTCTCTGCAAGCCTTCGGCACCTGCTCGAGCCCCAGGCCGGCAGGGCGCCTCTGTCTTCTGAGCTGGGTCCCAGTTGAAGGGACACAGCTGCAAATGAGTTTAAAGAAATTCTTTTTTTTTCTGATTAAAAAAAAAGACTTTATTTATTTTTAGAGAGAGAGGAAGGGAGGGAGAAATGGAGGGCAAGAAACATCCATGTGTGGTTGTCTCTCGTGTGCCCCATACTGGGGACCTGGTGGGCAACCCGGGCATGTGCCCTGACTGGGAATCAAACTGGCAACCTTTCAGTTTGCAGGCTGGTGCTCAGTCCACTGAGCTACACCAGCCAGGGTGGAGTGTTCCCGACAATGCTGAAGTCTTCTGGAATAGAGACTCCAACCCTCACACACCTCCAACGGCGGCTGCGTGCCCTGCTTTACTGCGGCGATGCCCACGGGCCCGGTGTCTCCTGCTAATTTACCCACAGAATGCACTGTCTGAGCGCCCACAGTTTCCGTCCTGTGTGGACGCAGCTGTGTGGGGAGCCAAGGGACTTTCCGTGGGGACAGACATGCCGGCCGTCCTCCCACCTTGGGCCCCGTGCCGCCTCCTGGGGAGATCCCCTTTCCTCCCACAGCCTCTGCTCCGTGTGCCACTGCAGCTCCGCCCCGGCCCACGCGGAGCCTCCCCGCAGGGGAGCTGGTTGGCGCCACCGCCCTGTGTGCCTCACCTCTGTCTGGAAGCCTCTGCCCCACCCCGTCAGGCCCACGGGAGGGAGGAGGCACCGCCAGGCGGTCAGGGAGCCATGGAAGGGGGGGGTCTCTCCCTCCTCCGCTGCCTCCTTGGAAGCCCAGGTGGGTGACCAGGACCTGTCCCTTCTCAGCTGGAAGAGAGGGTGGGGCCTGCGGCTGGGGGTTCCCAGGACCCGAGCTGAGGAGACTCTGTCCCCTCGCCTGCGGGGAGAAGGCGGCTACGGCCCCTCCAGCCGGGGGGAAGCTGGGGTCCTCCCGGAAGGCCCCAGGGTTGGCGAGGGTCTGTCTGCGTCTGAGAACCTGCCGTTGGCCTCCCCGAGGCTCAGGATGCGGCGGGTGAGGGCCTGTGTCTGGCTCGCTCCCCCGCTGCCTTGGGCCCCAGACACCTCCCCCGACGTCCCCCCCAGGGTCCAGCGTGTTGGCGCCACTCAGTGCCCCGGCCCGGGCTGGGCTGCCGGGGTGCCTGGGGCATCCAGGAGCCCGCTGGGGAGAGCTCCGCCTCGGGCTCCCCCTCAGGTCCTCCCCCGGCCCCGCTCTGACTCTGAGAAGAGGCCGGGCAGACCGAGTGGGAAGACGGAGGTGACACAGACCAGTCTCCGCCCTGTGCTTCCCTGTCGGGCAGGTCTGAGGACGGTTTATTGAGGAGCAGTTTTGGGGGGAGGAGGTGGGGGTGGTGGTGCCCCTCTACCCAGGGAGGCCCCGGGTCCAGCCAGCGGCCTGGCCCTCTGCGGAGCTCACTCGGAGCCCGTCCACTCAGCCGGAGCCCAGCGGCGGTCTCGCAGGCCCCCGCCGCCCAGGCTCCCGGCCTCTGCCTGCCTGAGCGGGCGTCCGGGTGTCTTCAGGTCCCATGGCAGGCTTCCCTTTGGGGACCCGATACTTGTTCTTCTGACCATACAACAGGTTCCTCTGGAAAAGGCGGGGAAGGTGGCCGTGGTACAGCAGGACAGCCAGCACCATCCCTGCAGGAGACTGAGCGTCAGACCGCCGGGCCCTGGGGCTCATGCGCGACTGAAGGCCACCCGGGCGCACACACGGCGGGCCCTCCCGGGATGGGGGAGCCGCACACCTGGGGGGGATCCTCTCCTGGACCCTGCTCTTCCCAGCCACGCCCTTCCTCCAGGGTGTCTACCCGGGAGATGGGGATGAGCCGCCGGGAGTCCCTGTGATCCTGCGGACCACAGTCTGGGGACCTGGGCCCAGCATGCTTTGCGTCAGAGTCCAGAGGCACCGGTGGAGCCTGTCCGGCCACTTTCTCCCCAGGCCTCCTCCCGGAGGCGGAGGCTGGCTGGCTGTGAGGATCCCCGCAGGGGACATGGGGAGCCCTACAGCTGGCATCGTCCCGTCCCCTCCAGGGGCCCAGTCTGTGACGAAGTCCAAACTCAGGCGGCCCCTCCCCCAGGGTGGAAAGGGAGGGGTCGCCAGCCAGACTGAGGAGCAGCCTCGGTGTCTGGATCGCAGGGCGGAGCCCTCAGGCCCGGTGAGTGGCGGCGGCCTAGGAACACTGTCCAGCCCCCACCCCGCCCCTCAGGACCCCTCCGACAGGAAGCAGTCCCTGAATGGACCCCACCCACCAGCTGGACCCCAAGGGCTCAGCTGCAGGGATGTTGTCTGTCTCTGCCCCCCGACCATGAGCTCCTACAGGACCACAGTGGGCCCTGTGGGCCCTTACCTGTCAGAGGGCCCAGCCAGTACACCTGGGCGTACTCCAGCAAGGTGTGTCCCTCGCAGTGGAAGGTGACGGAGGCAGCCAGGGTGGGGTTGCAGAAGGCAGACGTGAGGGGCCCCGCTGTGGGGGAAGCACAGACCAGCCTGGTGAGGCCCTGCCCTTGGCTCAGCCCCTCCTCTACCCCCTGCGGGGGCGAGGGGCCAGGGCAGGGGGGTCCCTTGGCTTTGAGATTAGGGAGCAGCTCAGCGAGTCTCTCCAGGGACATCCAGCGTCCGTTCTGACCCCTGTCACTGGGGGAACTCAACTCCCCCACCCCTTTTCCAACACCTCCCGCCTCCAGGGCGGTGGCCTTTGAGGGACAGACAGACGGACAGTCACAGGCAGGCAGAACCACAGAGACGGGCCGGGCCACACCAGGGTCGCACTGCACTGGAGGGCGAGGGGAGGTCCGGACCCGCAGCCAGGGCCGGGCCGGCACGCCTGGGCCCCAGACCTGCAGACCTCCCTCCCCAGTGAGCAGGGCCCTCCCCAGCCGGTCTGGGCCTCGGGGAGGGCAGGTAGCTGAGCCCGGAGGTGGTGGGCGCAGGCCGGGCTTAGGTGGGGCGCTGGCTCTGAGGGAGGCACCAGGCGGGTCACCCCGGGGCAGGAATGCAGGCCCTCTGGTTGCAAAGCACTGTCCCCCCACCCCCCACAGCTCAGCTGAGCCTCGGGTCCCTCCTGTGCACAGCCCTTGTGGCAGCGCACAGTGCGTGCCTGCCCTGAGTGGGGGTCGGCGACGTGGGCGGTGAGCCCTCGGGGGAGGCTCTGCCCTCACCGGACGCCCCACGTGGAGATGGGGGTGCTCGGCCTCGGCCCCTTCCTGCCCTGTCTCCCCTGCCCGGAGCCCGACTGACCGCAGGCTGACCGATCTGCAGTCCACGGTCATGGGTGCCCCTCACGCCCACACAGGAGGCGCCCTGGCCATCTTCCTGGAAGGTCCTGCCATCCTGCCTGACCCCACCCCCAGGGCCTGTGGGAGCCAGCAGGCACCCTCCTAGGGAGCAAATCCCGGACAGACCGATGGCGGGGCCCAACCCGGCTCTGACCCCACCCAGGGCAGCCGGCATGTGAGGCCCCTAGTCACTGGCTCTCTGCTTCTCCTTGAAGGTGGGAATGGTGCCCCTGTCATGTGGGGGCAGCCCTCGTAGGGGACCCCAGGACAGGAGACCTTTTCTGAGAACCGAACGCAGAACAGGGCGCTGGCTGAGGCCGCGGCCGAAGGCCCAGGGCAGCTCCCACTGGGCCTGAGGGACCCCAGGAGGATGTGGTCAGGAAGCTCACCTGGGAGGGGTGCGTGACCCCAAAGAGGGGTCGGGAGTCTGCTGCCACCTCAGGGTGGGGTAAGCATTGGTGCCAAGAGGGTAGGGGAAGACGGGTGAGGAAGAAACGTCAGCCCCTGGTGGCCTCCAAAGGGGTGACTGAGCCTGGGCCGGGTCCTGGAGAAGCGGCACTGCCCCCCGCCCCCCAAGCCCGGGCGTAGACCTTCTGGGGTGGACGTGAAGATGTGGGATTGTGGAGAGGCCCAGCCAGCAAGGAGGGTCCTGAGGGGGCCTTGGTGCCACCCTCCGGCTGTGTCCACCCCAGCTGGCCATCACCCCACCCCAGCATCCCAGGAGGTGGCCGCCCCCTCGGCCAGCGGCCCCGGGGCAGAGGTGCGAGGGCACCTGGTGGGGACCCCGGGTCTCACCTGTGTAGGCCATGACGGTGACCAGCAGGGCCACGGCCGGCACCCTGTAGAGGGGCCGGCTGCTCCGGAGGCGGAGGAGGCCCAGGTGGAAGAAGAAGGCGCAGGCGCCCTCCGCCAGCGCGCCGAGGGGCACGGTCGTGCGCAGGGCGGAGCTGCAGTGGGCGTCCATGAGGTTCTGCAGGACGTGCAGGTCGCTGAGCTCCCAGGCCCAGTACAGCCGGGTCACGGAGCAGGCCGCCCGCACACCCAGCGCCTGGGCCGCCAGCTTCAGCAGGGTGCCCGGCAGCGCGGCCTCGGCCAGGAGCAGCTCCTGCAGGGCCACCGCGGGGTTGGCCGACGCGCCGTCGAAGGTGGCCCCGTGCACCAGGAAGAGCAGAAACAGCAGGGTCAGCAGCAGGTCGGGCCCGAAGCCCCCGGCCCAGGGGCCCAGCTCCGCCAGCACTCGCATCTCCAGGCAGCAAGCCCCCAGCTGGGCGGCGCCGGCCACCTCCCGGGCGAAGCCGGTGTAGATGCCTGTGGGTAGCAGGGCCTTGGACGCCCTCCTGGCCGCCTGGCAGAGGGCGACGGTGGCCAAGAAGAATGACAGGGACACGTTCAGACCAGCCATCGGCCCAGGGGCTCTGCTAGGAGCCAGACTGAGCGGGGGACCTGAGCTGACGTGTCAAGGCCTGGCCCACCCCAGGCACGAGGGTGAGGAAGCCGTGGACATGTCCGCCTGGGCTGGAGCCCTGGGAACACCACAGCTGCACCCTCACCTCCAACCCACCTGCGGCCGGCGCAGGAGCAGAGCCGGGAACGCCCACAGCTTCTCCCCTGGGGCCAGCGGCTCGCCAGGACGTTCGCCCCGCCCCACCTGCCCAAGGCCCAGACGGGCCACACACAGCTCTTCAAAGCCTCCATCAAGCACTGTGACTCACACCCAGGCTCCTGGCTCCACGGCCTGGCAGCTCCCGGCTCCTGGGCCGGATCCCCACCTGGGCGAGGGTCCCCGGCACTGCCTGCACTGGGGCCACGTGCCACCAGTGCCCTCCATGAAGGCAGCCATCTGGGGGCCAGGCCTCCCCCACAAGGAAACCAGGGGGCCCCAGCAGGGCTGCTCTGAGCACCCCCAAATCTGAAAGGGCAGAAAGGCCCACCTGGCCACACAGGGCGGCTGGTCTGCGCGGCAGCTCAGACAAACGTAAGTGCTTTTCTATGAAAGCGAAGCAGCCAGCAGGGAGCTCGGAGCTTCACTCTGACCCCAGAACACGAGGCTCTCAGAGGAGAGGCCGGGCCCTCGGCGAGCGGGGGCCACCTGTGAACGCCACCACACGCCCCACCCAAGCGCGGAATGGGCCCCTTTCCGGAGAACGCTGCTGGGCCATGGCCCTCCGGTCCAGAGGGGCCGGGGAGGTGGGGACAAGGCCTGCAGCGCTGGTGTGAGTCTCCCTCCTGAGCGTCCAGCTGAGCGGAGGCTTGTGGAGAAGGTGCTGAGCCGGACGTCCCCTGGGGGCATCTCAGTCCCGGCCTTGTTCCAGCCGCACCCCGGCCGCCCTGCTGACCCTCAACCCCTGCTCTGGGCTGGCCTCCCTGGGTGCTGTGGCATGCGGCCCAGGTGCGGGGTCCACCCAGTGCGGCCTGCGCTCGTTGCGGCACCGGGGCTTGCCCGCCCCTCCCTCTCACTCTGTCCCATTTGTTTTTACTCTTTTAACTCGACCCCCTTGCACAGAAGGAAGACGGAGACCGGAGAGGGGCCACGGCGGGGAGGACGTGGGCCAGCTCTTTCCCAGGTGGTGGCAGCAGACAGCTTTGAGGGCCGGCACTTCGCCAGAGGGGCGAGGTTAACGCCAACAGGAGCCCCCGAGTCCACCACACTCACTGCAGAACCCGCAGCCGGTGCCAGCAGGCCACGAACCGCCGCGGCCCCGCTCGCGAGCCTCGGGGCCGGAGTTGTTATCCACTCGGAGCATCCAGGTCAATTTGTTCTTTATTTGCAGACTCTTTGATTTTTATGTAAAACTTAAAGCGAAGCAGGTCAGTCATCAGAGGTCTTTTCCACGCCTTGCGGCAAACGCGTACACCCGGGAACCCACGCCAGTACCAAGACAGGACCGTTCCTCGCCCCGGAGGCCCCTGGCGCTCCTTCCTGTTGACGCTCGCCCGCGCTCCTGACTCCCGTTACCAGGCTCGCGTTTCCGGTGGACGGGGACGTCACGGGACGTCTGTGACGGGCGCCCCGCTCCTGTTCCTGTTTGCTGCCGGGCGACACTCCACCTGAGGAAGACCACAGCCGTGTGTCCATGTTGCTTGTCCGTGTTGCTGATGGTGGAGGGTGAGGGTCTTTCTGGTTTTTCCTGACACGAGGAAAGCCGCCCTGAGCACTTTTGGGTAAATCTTCGCAGACACAGGACATGCCTGGGTCACAGGGCGGGTGGACGCGTCGGTCAGTGGCACGGCCCCGACTCTGCCCTGGGGGCCGGCGTGCGTCCTGTGTGTGTCCTGTGATGAGAGTTGGGTGTGTGAAGGTGCACACGCGTGTTCATTCCCCTGTTCATGGTTTAGGTTGCATTTCCCTGCGGACGGCTGATGTTGAGCCCATCTCATAAGCTTTTTGGTCATTCAAATACTGCTCATTTTTTAATTAAGTGTGTATCTTTTCGTTACTGAGCTTCACTGATTCTTCTTTTACTCCGACACATTCCAGACACAAGTGCTTTGTCCTGTGGTGGTTTTGCGAGTATCTTCTCCCAGTGCCTGGTCATTTTCTGAACGTCTTTTGAAAAGTATGTCCAGGAGTTTTATAGTTTTGTGCTTTACATTTAGGTCTAAGATCCATTTTGACTTAGCTTCTCAACTTTCGTGAAAAGTGTACGATCTGAAACTAGATTCATTTTTTTTTCTTTTCTTTTCGACACGCGGGCTCCCCATGGCTCCAGCACCTCGGGTCGCAGAGACGGCCGCGTTCTGCTGCACCGGCTTTCTCCTCGGTCAAGACCGCGACTACGCGTGTGGGACTGTTGCTGGGCTCCCAGTTCTGCCCCACTGACCCCCTGCCTATTCTTTTATTTTACATATATTTTAATGACTATGCTATGACAGTTGTCCCACTTTCCCCCCTTCACTCCCTTCTGCCCTGCACACCCCTCCCACCCACACTCCCCTCCTTTAGTTCATGTCCATGGGTCGTACATATAAGTTCTTTGGCTTCTACATTTCCTATACTGTTCTTAACCCCTCCCCCGTCTATTTTCTACCTACCATCTATGCTTCTTATTATCTGTACCTTTTCCCCCCTCCCTCCCCCTCCACCTCCCCTGCTGATAACCCTCCATGTGGTCTCTATTTCTGTGGTTCTGTTCCTGTTCTAGTTGTTTGTTTTTGTTTTAGGTGTGGTTGTTAATTGTTGTGAGTTTGCTGTCATTTTACCATTTATATTTTTATCTTCTTTTTCTTAGATAAACCTCTTTAACATTTCATGTTTATTATATGAACTTGGGCTTGGCGATGATGAACTCCTTTAACTTGACCTTATCTCAGAAGCACTTTATCTGTCCTTCCATTCTAAATGAAAGCTTTTCCGGATAGAGCGATCTTGGATGTAGGTCCTTGCATTTCATGACTTGGAAAACTTCTTTCCAGCCCCTTCTTGCCTGCAAGGTTTCTTTTAGGAAATCAGCTGACAGTGTAATGGGAACTCCTTTGTAG
Source organism: Artibeus jamaicensis (assembly GCF_021234435.1). NCBI lineage: Eukaryota > Metazoa > Chordata > Mammalia > Chiroptera > Phyllostomidae > Artibeus > Artibeus jamaicensis. The sequence goes on from NW_026522020.1 coordinate 5,467,101, forward strand.
GTGACTGTCTCCTTTTCTCTTGCTGCTTCTAGGATTCTCTCCTTATTTTTAATATTGGGTAGTGTAATGATGATGTGCCTTGGTGTGTTCCTTCTTGGGTCCAACTTCTTTGGGACTCTCTGAGTTTCCTGGATTTCCCTGGAAGTCTATTTCTTCTGCCAGAATGGGGAAGTTCTCCTTTATTATTTGTTCAAATAACTTTTCCACTTGTTGCTCTTCCTCTTCTCCTTCTGGTACCCCTATAATTTGGATGGTGGAACATTGAAAAGTGTCCTGGAGGTTCGTAAGCCTCTCCTCACTTTTTCGAATTCTTTTTTCTTCATTTTTTTTTTTTTTGGTGGGATGTTTCTTTCTTCCTTGTGGTCCACTCCATTGATCTGAGTCCCAGTTTCCTTCCCATCACTATTGGTTCCCTATACATTTTCCTTTATTTCACTTAGCATAGCCTTCATTTTTTCACCTAATTTGCAACCAAATTTAACCAATTCTGTGAGCATCTTGATTACCAATGTTTTGAACTATGCATGTGATAGGTTGGCTATCTCTTTGTCACTTAGTTGTATTTTTTTCTAGAGCTTTGATCTGTTCTTTCATTTGGGCCATTTTTCTTTGTCTTCATGCACTTGTTATGTAGCGAGGGGTGGAGCCTTAGGTGCTCACCCAGGAGGGGTAACCCACGTCACTGGGTTGTGACACCGTACGTGGGGGAGGGGTCTGAGACAATGGCACTTGCTCCACTCTCTGCCAGATTTCAGTTACTTCCCCCGCTTCCCACAAGCAAATTGGGTCCTTCTGGTGCTGGTTCCCAGTGGGTGGGTTGGTGTACATTCTAGGACCCTGTGGGTCTCTCCGACAGACTCCCCTGTGAGGCTGGGAGTCTCTCCTGCTGTCGCCTCAACCCCACAGGTGTTTTCAATCGATGGTTTGAGGCTTCACTTCCCTGCGCTGGAGCTCTGGGTTACTCGGTCTGTCTCGCTCCCCGATTGCTCCTCCTGCTTTATCTGTGCACGAATGTGGGACTGCCCACTCCATCAGCCACCACCGTAGCCTGGCCAGCCAGCTGCAGCTTTGCCTGCTCTGGTTCTCCAGCCACTGCCTTGCTGCGAGTCCTCTCCACGCACTGGTCTCCGCTCTTCCTACCTGTGCCTGGGTGTTTCTTTAATTCCTTGGTTGTCGGACTTCCATACAGTTCAATTTTTTTGTCAGTTGTGGTTGTTTTTTGTCTTTAAATTGTTGTTGTCCTTCTTTTGGTTGTGTGAGGAGGCACAGGGTGTCTTGGCCGGAAGTCCCCCTTTGCCACTTCTTTTGCCAAGACCACCCACCCTGGCTTGAGTTGCGAAAGCTTCCAGTAAGACCTGACGTTGGGTAACGTGAGTCTGACTCGGTTTTCCATCAGTGTTGCGTGGGCTGTTCTGGGGCCTTTGCCTTTCCCTGTAAACTTCAGACTCAGTGCGTCCACATCTGGTTAGTTTGCTGGATTTTGAGGGAACTGCACTGAACTTATGGGTCCAATGGGAAGAGCTCACATCTTCCCAGTATTGAGTTTTCCAATCCATGAGCACAGGCCTCTCCATTTGTTTAGATCATCTTTGGTTCATTTTTTCCATGTTTTGTAACTTTTGGCATGCAGATCCTGTGTGTATTGTTTGATTATTCATGTCCATCTTTTTTGATGCTATCCAAAATGGTGTTTTTAACAGCTTATTGCTGAGGTATAGGAAAGCACTGACTTCTGTGTACTAGCTTTGTGTCCTGGGACCTCGCTGCAAACCCTGTTAGTTCCAGGGTTTTTTGGTCTTTGTTTTTGTCAGTTCTTTGGGATTGTCTTCATAGACAATCATTTTAAATTCCCACCTGAGAATATGTTTATTGATTTTAGAGAGAGGAAAAGAAAGTAAGCCAGTGAGAGAGAGAAATATCAATCGGCTGCCTCCAGCATGCTCCTGGACTGGCCATGAAACCCACGTCCCAGGCACGCGCCCTGACTGGGGATTGAACCCACAACCTTTTGGCGTATGGGATGGTGCTCCAACCAACTGAGCCACCCGGCCAGGGCTTCACAGGCAATCTGGGCATCGCAAAGAGCTTTCCTGCTTCCTCCCCAACCCATTTCCTTTTCATGTCCTGCTGCCCTTTGCATTTCCAGCACAGAGTTGCCTGGGACTGCTGAGGGGACACCCTGGCCTTGTCCCCCTGAGGGGGGCCCTCCAGGGTCCGGTCACTGAGTGTGTCATCAGGGTAGGACTTCTGCAGGTCTCTTTGCCAAGTCGAGGGAGTTCCCTGGATTTCTGACTGGCCCCTGCCCCAGAAGGCTTTGCTGGGGAGGGAGCTCCAGGAGCAGGCCATGGCCATTTCTCTTCTTCCCCCGAAATTGGTCTTTGCACCCCAGTGTGAGAACTCATTGGGGCTCCTGGTGGTAAAACCCATGACTGGGTGAGGGTCCTGGAATTTCCGGCGGCCAGCTGGCCTGCGTCTGCCCCCACGGCCAGCCACAGCTCTAGCTACGTCTGCTCCGGGGAAGCAGGTCTCAGCCGTGAGTCCACGCTTGTCACTCCAGGTTGGGGGTGCAGCCTGCCCTGCACCCTTGATTTTCTGTTGGGTGCCAGAAAACTCAGTGACTTTTGTTTATTCAGCCTTTTCTCCGGGTTAGGATGGGACTCAGGACTGCCGGATTCTTCACGGGCCCTGGGGGGTCACCGAACGCTTTTATGTCTTTAGGGAGATCGGAATCCATCGGGGGCGCTCTCACGTCTCTTTTCCTCTCCCCAGCCCCCGTCGCCCCCTCCGGATTTTATGTTGGAAATTGGGTGGCCCTCTGTCTGGTTCCCGAGTCGTGAGGACTCCCATCTACGCTGGACGCGGGTCCTCCTTCAGTTGCGTGCCCTCAGTGGCCTTCCTGTCCCTCCGCAGCGCCTGCCGGGTGTCAGGTCGTTCTGCCCACGGCCTCTGCCGTGTCTCGTTTCTTTCATGGACTGGGGTTTTGTTTCCTGTGAAATCTTTCTTACCTCCAGGGCCACAGAGTCTTTCTCCCAGAAGTTTTATGGCCTTTGAATCACATTTATACCCCAAAGCTACTTTTGAGTTCATCTTGAATACAACCTCAGGTTTATTTTTTTTCCTATAGATGTTCCAAACTTTTTAAAAACATTGCACTTTTTTCCTTAACTTGCTTTTTTAAGAAAACATTAATTTTAGACGTTATCAGAAGTGATAGTGACCTAAGTTTCCGGTCCATGTACAGCCCTGGGAATTTAGAATGTGTGTGGATTCATGGCGCCAGCATCGTCATTGGGGGACAAAGCTGTGCTGTCACCCAAAAAGTCCCCAGGTCACACCCAGACCACGGTCCCTGGGGACCACTAGCGTGTTCTCCTACACCACCCGGTCCTTTTGAGGCCGTCACATAAGAGGGGGCCTGCCCAGGGTCCCCTTCAGACATGGAGTGCCCACAAGCATCCACACTCAGCGGCTCACAGAGGGATGGACCGGACGGCTCAGCCACTCACCTGCTGAAAGACGTGGGCCGCAGCCAGGTGTGGAGGGAGGTGGGCAGGGCTCTCACCATCAACACCCTCTGTTCCTCCCGCCCCAAGGCTCACCCCCCACCGCATCACCCCAGGGGAGGCTGGTGCTGTCCCTGGCAGCGCCGACTGCCCGGCCGGTGACCGTTCTCAGCTCCACCGACAGACACTGCAGGTGAGGACAAACAGAATAGGCCCACAGTCGGGTGCTTTGTAAGGATCGCGTTTATTTTCAGCTGGACACACACAGCACAGGGCCTACAGCCTAACACTCGGTTCAGGACGTCAGGGAGCGGGGCTGCTACATCAGGATGGAGGTCACGGAGCAGGGGCGGGTGTGCCACACAACCACGCAGGTGCAAGCCACAGGGGACCTCAGGGGACAGGCAGCCACAGGGCAGACAGGCCCGGGAAGAAGCCACGGCGGCTGTTAGGAGCAGCAGCGTGGCTGCCTCGCTCACGCCTCCTCACACCCGACCCCCGGGGGCCGAAGGACAGGGGGTGTGTGCCTGTGTGTGCGAGCACGTGTGTGTGGCGGTGAAAGGAACACTGCCGTCTTATGAGTGACTCTTCAGAGTGGGGGCCTTGCCACTTCCGAGCATCCCAGCAGCCCCTGGAAGCGGGACGGGCCACTGGAGCCCACATTCCACCCCCTGGGGCCTCTCCCCAGAGCTACCCACCCCCGCCCGGGACAGAGAGCCCTCGGCAGCTGAGGACGGCCGTGCCTCACACAAAACGAGGCTGCGGCAGGAGCAGCACCCAGCCTTCAGACACCACCACCCCGAGAGGGGGGCTTTCTGGACCCTCTCCCTTTCCCCACTGAGGGGAAGCAGCAGCCTCAGCCCAGCCGGACTTTGTTCACTGCACCCCACAAGGGCAGGACCCTCGGGGGCTTCCGACCAGCCTCACTTAACGGACGTGGAAACTGAGTCCCAGCTTGTTGAACGACTTGTCCCAGCTGACGTGACCTGTGGGGAGTTTCAGGCGGGGAGACCAGGCTTCCTGACTCTGCACGGGTTTCCTGCCCAGCAGCCCTGGGTGTGCAGACCCCAGCCAGGCCCTACAAGGGCAGCAGGCCAAGGAGGGGACACCAGGCGGCCCATACCCGGCTCTGCAGCACGGCCGAGATGGCTCCAGGCCAAAACAAAACCCTCCCGGGGCCTCCATGGTCGTGGAGGCTCCTGAACTTGGGGTGGTTCCCAGGAACCCTTGAGGGGGCCCCTTCCCTCGGCCCACACATCGGGTGCTCTGCGGGCTGGCTGGCCTCAGGCACCTGTGCGCGGGGGGCAGTCCTCAGGCTGGCTGACCTGAGGGGGTCGGGGCCGGGCTCTCGGGAGCCTGACCGTCTCGGAACAACGTGCCGCCCCAGCCTCTTTTCCCTGCCACAGGACTGTCGTAAAGGCCAGGACGAGTCCTCGTCCCAGCCACCACCTCCTGGAGCATCTGTGGAGGGCAGCCCAGGCCTGTTTCTGGAAAATGCTTGCGTCCAGCTCAGGAAGTGACCCTCGCCTGGGACCTCCAAGGACAGCAGCTGAGCCTGCGTTTTACCGGGCACCGTCCGGGCCCTGATGGACCAACGGCATCTCCAGGAGGAGACGGCCCGGGGCCCGCGGGTGGCAGGGCGCCTCGGGGGCCGCCCCGCGCTTCGCCGGAGCGCAGGTTCGGAAAGGTGCTGTCAGCTCCCAGCGGCACACGCGGCTGGTGGATGCAGACACGCCTGCCACCACGGGCCAAGCCACCTTCCCACGGAAAACCCCGACCTGTGGCTCAGGTAGGAGCCAACACGTCACATCCCCAGGGGAGAGATGCTGGGGACAGTCTAGTCTCCAGGCCCGAACTGGGAGGACATCCCTGTCACGTCAGTGCCACCACACAGGACGGTGTGGGACAGAGCAGGGTCTCAGAGCCATGGTCTCCAGGCTGAGCTGGGGCCCTCCCAGCCAGGTGGGGGGCAGGCGTCTGTGAGCTGTGCCAGGCTGGGTGGGCAGGGGGCTGGAAGGCGCCAGAAATGCCATGGACAGCAAGGCTGGGCATGCACCTGGGGCCGGATGACGTGGCTCTGGGCCAGGCACAGTGGGGACAGTTTTACGGTGTTGCTTTGTTTTGTTTTGTTTTTGAGCTAGAAAGATGCCAAATGTGCCTCTGGTTGTGGGAACAGGTCACAGAAAACCCTCCAGGCCCCCTGGTTTCTCTGATGGGCTTAACACCTAGGCAGGACATGCGGTCTGACTCTGCGCTGGGCTGATTCCTCTGCCGGCCTGGGAGACCCACAGGCATGGGGTCTGCCAAGGAGACCGAGTGGGCATTGTACCAAGGCCGGAACCATCAAGGCTACAGCCTCCAACCAGCAGGGAAGGCCCACCCAGTACCAGGCACCCTCACCTGCCCCGCAGTGTCCGACTGCCCCTCCCAGGAGTCCTCTTCTCTGGGGGCAAAGGGGGAGTCAGACCTTCTCCCCGGGAGCAGCCTTGCGCTCTCCCCACTTCTCACAGCAGCTGGAGAGGTTGCATCACAAGCCCCCGCTGCCTGGGCCATCACCCCACACTCCCTGTAACGCTGCCCGGACACAGGACACCGCCGTGGGATGTGGCCCCTTCTCCCGGGCCTCCCAGGGCCCCGGCCCCCACTGGCCTCCCCTGTGTCCTGCTGGCTGCGTGCAGGTGAGATGCAGGTTGTACCTCCCACCAGAGGTACAACCAGCGGGGGCACCAGAGGTGCCCTCTTCAGGCTGCAGGGCCATCCGGCAGCAGGGCCCTGGACGCAGGCACAAACCCCAGGCCGAGGGCCTGCCCCGGAGGCGCCAGCCTCCCTGAGGTCTTCCGAGGCGGCTGCCCAGCCTGTCTGTCCCTTAGAGGCTTGGGGGATGCGTGTGGGAACAAGCGGGAAGGGTTCCTCTGAATCCTACAGGTCGTTAGAAATAAATACTTATAAATAGAACACAGTCTTAGAGTTAATTTCTGAGAGGACTGTCTCCCTGTCGCTAACTACTGTATATTAATTATAAGTCTGTCTATGCTTAAAAAAATATTAGAATGTCAGCGATGCCCCCTGACTGGGCCCTCCAGCCCCCCCAGCATCTCCCAGCCCTTCCCCCCCAGGGCACATCTCAGAGAAGAAATGACAACAAACGGGGCTTCCGCTGGAGCAGGACAGGATAGGTCCGTAGGGACAGGTCGAACGGCCAGCTCCGCGTCCCTGGGGGGGGGGGGGGCCTGGTCGGCCAGTGGTGGGGAGGGCTGGGGCGAAGACAGACGGATGGCGAGGGCCAGGCTGGGCCCACCGGGTGTCGGGAGGGTGAGGTGTCTTCCGCTCAGACCCTCATCTGGGCAGCCCTCCTTCTGGAGAGCTTGGAGCTGTGAGAAGGTTGGGGGAGGAGGCAGAGGTCAGGGGGCGTCGGCAGAGGAGAAGCCACAGCCGCCCCCGCCGCTCTATGGCCTGGGCCCTCTGGTTCCCGGATTTCCCGAGGGACGTGACCTCTGCCTCCTGTCACTGCGATCCCTGTAAATCACGGGATGTGGGGGGCTGCCCAGTCCCTGCAGGAACAGTCGCACCCAGCCGCGCGCACCAACAGCCTCGGGGTGCCCCCAGGCCTGCGCCCTCCCTGGGCCCAGCGCAGGCGGGAACCCCGCGCAGGTCCGAGGCGGCGTACCGTATGGTCCCGGCCAGGAGGGGGTTGAACGCGTACAGCCAGTCGTGCATGTCCTTGTCGCTGCTCGCCTGCAGCAGGATGCCGCGGTGCTCCGTGCAGACCGCGAAGGTGTGCGGCGTCTGCGGGGGGCGCTGCGTGGTGAGCATGCGCCGCCCCGCCCCCGGGGCCGCCCCGCCCTCCCCCGCCCTGCCCCGCCCTCCCTCCCCTGCCACCGCCGCCGCCGCACCTTGAGCATGGCCTGCTGGTCCTCGCTGTACTCCACCTGGGCGGCGGAGAGGTTGAGCACGAAGCGCTCCACGGCATCCTTGTCGCTGTTGTACATGTAGGCGTAGGGCCGCCGCACCACCACGAAGCGCTTGGCCCAGCCGGCCGTGTGCGGCTCCAGGAAGTGCAGGTAGCCCTTCTTGGAGACGATGGGGCTGCAGGACGGACATCTGCTCGCTCGAGCCCTCCTGGCACCAGTGGGCATCCCCTCCCGACCGACCGTGCCTCCACGGCACAGGTCAGGACGTGGGCCTCCTGATGTCCTCTTCCAGAGGAAGAGCCGAGCCTGAGGCAGCAGGCCCGGCGGGACCCCCACCCAGGAGGTGGGAGGCCACAGTCCCAACCTGTCCCTGAGCCCCAGTCCTTAGCTGTGAAATGGAGAAGCTTTAAAAAACCCGAAGCTGCCCCAACCTGCCCATGACCACGACCCGCCCCCGGGGCGTCTCACAGCGGCCAGGGCCGGAGGACAGAGGCACAGTGGCCGCACTGGCCATCTGCAGACGTGTTACAAGTGTCTCTGCAGAGCCCCACTCTGCATCACGGGCCTGGGCCCCGGCTCTGTCCGTCCTGCCAAGGTCAGGGGACGGGCTGGCTGTGGACGCCTTGGGAGCCCATGTGGGGCAGCGCCTGCGCACCTGACCCGGATCTCCTGGATGTCGGGGACCAGCAGGCGCCGGGGCTCCTTGTCTGCTTCCGGGACCAGGGCAGGCGAGGGGGGCTTCTTGGAATCTGCCTCTGGCAGGGGCTCCGGCTCCGGACTGGCGGGCGGGGAGCTGGGCTGGGGGGTCCTGGGAGAGGGGTGACTGAAGCTGCTACACTCCCGCCTGGAGCCCCTTCCCTGGGCCAGGGACCACCCCTGGGCTCCCCAGCAGAGCGCCCTGCGGGCCCTCCAGCCACCTGCCCACGGCACCTGCCGCCTGATTCCAGGGTTGTGCTGGGCGCGGTGGGGAGGGTCCCAGCTGCAAGGGGTTCAACACCCTTCTGCCGTGGCGCCTTCTGCCCCTCCCCTGTCACCCTCGCAAAGGTGGCTGCAGCGACTTGTCATCTCCAAAATTGAGCTGAAGTTGACCTGACGCTCTCAGGGGCCATCCGTGCAGACGGAGCAGCTGGCCCCTGGCACCCTGAGGCCCACGTGACAGGACCTGGGGGGCCAGGAGGCCTGTCTCAGGGTGGACGCCACAGGGCTCAATGCCATTTTTTAAGTTGTAAGAAGAACATTCAGAAACGTGGGGGGATTTTAAAATCGGACGCTCAGACAGAGGAGGGTGGTATTTGCGGCGTTGGCGATGGGTCCCTTCCCAGCTGCCTGCGTCCTTGTTCACAGGGCCAGCTCGCTCCGCGCTCCCCTAAGCTCTGTTCCCCACAGGTCCTCGCTATTCTACGAGCACCACCCTGAAGGGGTTTCTCATTTTGGGCTGCTCTGACCCCTTCCTGCTTTGACTCACGGCTGACCAAGTGTAGGCCTTGGCAGAAACAGGCCCAGAAAGGTTGGGACACCATGTTCCCACGGGTCTGCGGGTGGGTGCGGGGCAGGCCCACAGGACCTGGGGGTCCATCCCGAGGCGCCAGTCCCCTGAGCCCCGCGGCACAGCCATTGTCAGCGGCTCTGGGCACCGCATGCTGCTCCGGAGCCTGGGCTCACTCACCTCAGGTCGGCGGCTCCGGCTCCGTACGGCCCTTCGACCAAGGAGGGGCAGGTGGAGGAGGGGGTGAGCGTGGCTGCCCCCAGAGGGGACACGGATGGGTCCCGCAACAGGGTGACCGACATCTCAGAGAGCTGTGGAAGGGAGAGCGTCTTTTGGGGGGGACACAGAGAGGGGACAGTCCCTGGGTCCTCAGGGTGGGGACTCCCGTGCAGTGGCCGATTCCTGCCCCTTGGCTGGCACTTCAGCTCCTGTTTGGGACGCTGCCACCCTGACCACAGGCGCCCCCTTCCCTGTTCCCCCAGGGTCTCATAGCCCCGCCAGGGACTCGCAGATGTAGGGACCCAAAGAGCAGTGAGGACCACACCGGGTGGGGGTGGGGAAGGCGCAGCTGAGCCCAGACTCCAGGGCGTTCAGCCCCAGGGCGGCGGGAAGCTGGCGAGGGGCTGTGAGTCAGGGCACCCACCTTGCTCTCACTGGCGCTGATGCAGACATGGCTGTGTGTGTATTCTCTGTTGAACGTGTGTGTAAGGAGGCGCAGGCACTGTGGGGATGGTGAACACCCGTCAGGGGCCTCCTGGGACCCCAACAACATGGCGACTGGCCGAGGGGCCTGTCATTGCAGGTCAAGGTGGCCAGCACCTCCAGGCCTCCAAAAAATGGGGTGAGCTGGGGAAGCCTTCTTGGGGGCTCCCAACCACAAGAAGGGCTGGGACGGGGGTGATGAGCTCCCTGTCAGTTTAGGTATTCAAGAGAGGGCATGCCACTGTTGGGAGGATGCGGTAAAGACCCCCAATTCCAGTGTGGGTGCAGTGGGGGCAGCAAGCAAGGGACCCCATAGCTAGGTCCTCCTTCTGTCTGTCAACCCTGACAGGAGCCGACACAGACAAGGCCAGGTACCAGGGCCTACCTTGGCCGCCAGCTCCCGCTGCCTCTCATCCGGTGCCTCCAGGGGTGACGGTCGGCCGTCAGCCGAGAGCGGAGAGGAGGCGCCAGACGAACTGCGGGACTCGGAGTCCTCGCTGGACGCCGGGGACAGCGTCTCGGGGACGGGCCGCTGGGTGGTCTCTAGCTTCTCCCGCAGCAGCAGGTAGTGCCTGGTCTTCTCCACCTGCACCCGGGAGCCAGGAGGCCTCACCTGCTGTGCTCGAGCGGTGGGCCAGGTGGCAGTGGGGCAGGGGGCGGGGAGGGTGTGGCAGCCAACGGCCCGCTGAGCCCCAGGGCCCCAGGGCAAACCCTGGGGGAGCCGCCTGACCTGAGGCCAGGCTGCCGCCAGGACACAGCCCCCACCTGCACCTCGAGGCCGACATATCACTCTCCCTCCATCCTGGCCTTGCAACCAGCATTTGGTGGCCAAGAGCAGGTGGACATGGGCAGTCCGCGACCAGCTTCCTGGGGGGCCCAGCCCACCCCCTTGTCTTTCTGGCTGCTCTCTGCAAGCCAACAGCCCTCGGTGGCCAGGTTGACGGTGAGCCTGCCTGGTCTGTGATAGTAACGAGTGTCCCATGCTCTGTCCACCGTGGCCTGGGACCCCAGGGCCCCAGCACGGACTCACCTCCTGCAGGAGGCTCAGCTTCTCCAGCTCCCACTGGTGGTCCAGGATGAGGCTGTCACTGCGGGGCCTCCAGCCAGCCAGGTTCTCCTCGCCCCGCACATAGGCCACGGACGTGTCCAGTACCCGCCGGCGCCGCCGCTGCATCCCTGCACAGGGGCGCCCATTCAGCCACACCCCTACCCGTGACCACGCCCCCGACCCCACCGCCTGCCCTCGGTGCTCCCCGCCCTGCAGAGCCATGCTGGGCTCACCCACAGGAAGTCATCCAGCACAGCGTCCCACGGGAGTCACAGCTGTGGCCTGCCTGCCTTCCCTCCCTTTGCTGGGCCTCTCCCCTCACTGTCCCCGGCCCCTTAGAACATCCTGGGACCTCACAGGGAAGGGAGCCCCAAGTGGCAGCTTAGCTGAGGTCATCTGAAATGACCCCAAGACCCCAGGTGATGCGCCTCAAAGTGCCACACCCCCGCCCTCACCTCCAGCTGCCGCAGAGACCAGAGTGGACACCTACCTGGGCTGCCAGCGTCTGCCACGTGGCACAGGCTGAGCTCGTACACGCCCGTCACTCGGTTGCTGTGGGAGCAGCGGGCACCGTCACCAGGCCCAGCCAGTCCTCGCGGGGCGGCTCGGTGTCAGGTCCCCACACTGCAGCCCCACAAGGACCGGTCCCGCCCCTGACCCCCCCTCCTCCAGAACGGCCGCTCCCTCCAAGGGCAGCCCGCCACCCCTCACGGACCCTCCTCGAGGCCAGCCCAAGGCCACTCAGTCCTGGCCCCACACTCCTTCCTCCCCCTGCACACGGAGTTGCCCAGACACTGAGTCCACAGCCCAGAGCAGGAGGGAGTGTGAGGGGCACAGCTGGTCCTGGCGTGTGGCGTCTGGCCCTCGGGCACTGGCAGCCTCCACCCAGAGCCCCCACCCGGCCTGGCCCCCACATTTACCCAGCCTCTCTCTCTGATGGCAGATCCCGGGGCCCCCAGGGAGGAAGGTCCGCTGGTGCTGGGGGGGCAGTCCGGCTTCCCAACATCCCCACCATCAGGGTGAGTGAGAAGGGCCGGGAGCAGGGGCCCAGCCAGGGCGGCCAAGCTGGGCTCTCACGCAGGCCAGTCTGCGCCCCAGCGCCCCCTGAGCAAGCTGGTCAGCCCTGGTGACCCGCCCACCCCGCAGCCCACCTCTCAGAGGCCCGCAGGCTCCCGCTGCCGAACAGGTTGCGGATGGAGCGCGAAGCGGGCAGCTTGGCGTCTCGGGAGTAGAAGACCATGCAGAAGTCCTTGGTGATCACGGCCGGCTGAGCACAGTTCTCCATCTGTGGGGCCCGGGGCGGGGCGGGGGCTTAGGTACAGGGACCCCCTCGCGGGCCCCCACCGCAGCCCAGGCCTTCCCGGCCCGGCGTGGCTCCAGACCCAGGCAGCAGGAAGTCTCTGCTCCCATTGGGGACAGAGACAGCAGCCCTGCCTCCCAGGGCCAGTGAGGGCCCGGTTTCTGTGTGGGGACCCCAGGGGTGCCGGACGCAGGCCTCAGCTGCCTCAGCACGAAATCGGTGACACGCCGCACGAGGTGTGTGTGAGAAGTGCCCACATACGTTCTTTGTTTTCCTGAAACTTGGCTGTAGCCGCTGACAGAGCTGAGGGCGCCAGGCACTTGTCTGGGCAGAGCCCCACGTCACAGGTCAAGTAACCATGCTCCGAGGGGAGGCCTTGCCCTCAACCCCACCACCAAACCCAAACTTCCAGATTAGATCCCCAGCTACTGCGCCTGCTGGAAACACCCATGCTCCCAGCCTGCTTCTGTGCCTCAAGATCCTGGGGGTGGGGGGAGGCTTCTGTTTTCCCACTGCCTGGAACACAGATGCAATGTCTGGTGGGGCTGCAGCCACCTCGCAGTGCTGAGGATGACCCCACGTGGTGAAGTCGGCAGAGGGGGTGGGCTGAGCACTGCCTTCGGAGTGTAGGACGTGACAAGGACTTGGGAAGGCCGTGTAGGGCTCACTTCTCCCCCCTGCCCTGGGCAAACACCTCGGGCGGGGGTGTTGGTGGCGCCCAGGCTGAGCGGTCTTGCCTCAATGTAAGCAGAGAGGGTCATGTAGATCTTCTCTCGGTACGGGGTGACGCGGTTCAGCAGGAGAGAGTTGTGCATGGAGCTGTCCCACGCAGCCTCAAACTGGTAGAAGGTCCTGGGAGGGAGCAGAGCAGAGGTGAGATAATGACGCGCAAGCCACTCTCAGGTGGGATGGGGACATGCAGAAGGACAGACGGACAGACGTGTGGGCAACCCGCCGGGAGCACCACTGGGACACAGACCTGGAGGCCCAGGTGGCAGTGTCCAGGAAGGACTGGGAGGAGGGGACGGAAATGCCACCGGCAGGGTGAGCCCGGCTGTCACCTCCACCGTGGACGGATGGTGGCATGCGGTAACCCACAGCCCTCACGCTGAGGGGCAGGAGGGTGGAGAGAAGGAAGGAGAGAGGAAAGTGGGAGCACGGGGACAGGAAGGAAGCCTCGTCTGAGTGAGGAGGCACCGCGGTTTCTCCTTGAACCCTAAAGAGCCCAGCGGGGTTTGCAAAACCCTCCAAGGCCCGTCCCCTCTGTCACCGACTGGCCTTCAGGGGGATGGGCCCCTGGGGAGGACGCTGGGGCTGGAAGCCAGGTGTCTGATGGCAGAGGGCTCCGCCCGTTGCCCACCGTGGCCAGGCTGTGCCCTCAGGGGGAGCGGGCGGGGTCTCTCCTGCCGCCATCGCCAACCAGGAAGGTAACGAGCAGAGCCTGAGCCGGGGTCAGCAACCCCTGGAGGTGGGGGCCGCTCTGTCCATGGACGGCCAAGCCCCTAAGCTTTGCCTGCACATCGTCAGTGGGGAGTGGGCCACAGTCCCCACTGGGGCCGAGCTGCAGGCCGCCGGCCGAGCTGCAGGCCGCCTGCCTCGCCCGATTTCCTTCCCAGCATCCTCACAGAGACTCGGCCCAGGAGCACCTGCACACAACAGCAGGTGGCGGCGTGGGCCCCGCACGGCCCGGCCCAGGTGTGCAGAGACAGGGCCGTGCTGCCTGTCTCTCGGTGGCACAGCCCAGGGGCACGGGTGAAGCAGTGACATGGGGTGGGGCCGCTGTCAGACACACATCATCGAGGACAAAGGTCCAGGAGAAGGGACGTGAGGACAGTAGGGTAACAGACGGACAGAGAGCACTGGGAGGTGTCGAAGAAGAAAGGAACTTGGAAAGCGGAAGCAGGTGTGGAAGGGAGACGTGAGCTGTACCTAGTGTCACTTCCAAATGAGACGCTAAAGGCGAGGCAGGCAGGACACACGCACACACACAGAAGAGACCACGTGTCAGAACTGCGCCATCCCCCGCCCGGCACAAGTGTCTGGCCACGGCGGACTCGCCACTCGGAGCCCCACCCACAGCGTCTGCAGGGGGAGCCTTGCGTCTGTTCCCAGCGGGACCAGTCAGGCACCCCTGGAGCTGAGACCAAGGCCTGGAGGGATGCTGCCCGCCCCAGGGGCCCCCAACACCTGGGCTCTGTGGGGCCAGGCCTGCGGTCAGAGCCAAGGGCCCCACGCAGCCCAGCCTGGCACAGATGTCCCCACATCACCCAGCTCCAGATGCCACGTCCCAGCCTCCCCCACCCTGCCCCCGCCTGTCAGCAGACACAGAGACGCCCTGCAGGTTAGCATCACCACCACGGTCTCTGGTCCCCCCAGGGCGCTGGGGGAGGCCTGCCTGGGGGGCCAGGATAGGTGCCCAGCTGGACCCTGGGCCTGGGGCTCAAGAGGCAGGCCCACGTGCACAGCAGGCCCCTCCGAGGCCCCCAGTTGGGCTAAGATGCGGCTTTGTCCTGATCGAACACTGGTGACTGTCTCGTAAACCCTGACACTAGTGGGTCTCACATGCAGGATGGAGTGGGGTAGGTGAGGGGGGCCCTCCCGGGCCTTTTACTGCCCATCCCTCTGGTGCCAAGCAGCACTGACTCCAACCTGGCACAGCCCCCAGCCCCATGCCACTTCCAGCAGACCGGCCCTCGGCCTGCAGCCAGCCACGGCTTCCCAGAACACAGGGGCCAGACCTGGGGCCCGTGCCCCTGAGGACTCTGCAGACCCCAAGTGAGAGCAGATGGCGGTGAGTGTGCGCAGGGAGGGTGAGTGGCGGAGCGACAGCCACGCGGGATGCCGGACACTGCTCCGGGGCCTCGGACGGGCGCCCCCCAGTCACGAGGCCGGAACAAGACCCAGAGCAGCTGAGAGGGTGCCTCCGGGAGGCTGAGGAGGCCACGCCGGGACCTCCATGAATGGCACGGGCGTCTCAGCCTCCCCGGGCAGCAGGCCACCCTGGGGGGGGCCCTCCCCACAGCACCCCTCGCCCTGCCCCACTCGGCACTCAGCCCACCCCCCAGAGGGAGCGGTCAGGAGAACGTGCTGCCCAGACGCCGGGTCCCTGGGCCTGCAGCGCCCGCAGCCACGTGGGAGCTGGTTAGACACTCGGAGTCCGGGCTCCGGTCCCAGACCCGCAGGACCCCCTCCCCACCCACCAGGAATGGGGCCTCAGCAAGACCCCATGACCAGGTCCGTCCTGGGGAGGCTGAAGCAGCACCAGACTGGGCTCCGATTTGGGTTAAATCAGACCCGGAACCTGGTGGGATGGGGTGGGTGCACCACGGGCCACCAGGCTCTTCCTCACACTGCAGCACGGGAAAGGGTCCCGTGGACCCTTCTGCTCTGGGCAGCAGCGTGGGCCCTGGGTGAGCTGATGGAACGCGGTTGGGGGGCCTGAACCCCGTGTGACAAAGCCCCCTCCTCAGCCCCCTCCTGGACCCTGCCCAGGGGCTCTGCCCCTGTGTAAGAGAGACCCCTGGCACCCTAGTGTGGCCCCTCAGGCAAAATGGAGCAGTTCCCATAAAAACAGGCTTTTGCTCAGAGGCAATGCCTCTTAAATCAACAAGGAGTATTTTTCATGAAAACTAACTGGCCACCGCGACAACCCCAGGGCTCAGATCTGCAGTCACACGTGCAAGTCCCCTTGTCCCCGAGCTGAGAGCCTTTCTGCGTCCCGCCCGCTGTTCAATCCCACTGCCTGGGGCAGGGGCTGATGCTATCCCCCCCATGAGCAGTGAGGAGAACAAGGTTCTGGAAGGTTCTGCCACTGGCCCACACTCACACAGCCAGCCAAGGTCACAGCCCAGCGGCCTCAGCCCAGTCGGAGTGGCCCCTGGCCCCCACAGCAGATGTGTGGAATGAGACCCCACCACCACCCCTCCCACCATCCACTCATCCCCAGAACCATGTAGCTCGGTGACTCCTGCCCGAGACAGAGGCTCGAGTCTGACCCCGGGGGCCCTGACCTCCTGAGGACAGGGAGACAGCCTGGCAGGTGCAGCATCTTGGCCTTCCGGGCCTACTCCTGCACCGGCCAGCAGACCGCCTCCCCCAGCAAGCCCTCCCCACTTGCTGGGAGAGGTGGGCCCCCGCTCCAGGCCCCGCAGGGCTGCACCCTCCTCTGCAGCCACCACCGCTGCAGGGCTCTGCCTCACCAGGCTGGTGTTC
Source organism: Artibeus jamaicensis (assembly GCF_021234435.1). Classification (NCBI taxonomy): domain Eukaryota; kingdom Metazoa; phylum Chordata; class Mammalia; order Chiroptera; family Phyllostomidae; genus Artibeus; species Artibeus jamaicensis. The sequence continues at coordinate 5,483,263 of NW_026522020.1, forward strand.
CCGCGGGGGCCTGCTGCAGCCTTTGTCACTGGACAGGCGCACGGGTGTACACAGCCTTGGGGACGCGCCAGCAGGGACCCTTCACAGTAACCACGTGGCCAGGCCCTTCACAGCCGGGCCTGACCAGGACACAGCCTCAGGTGGTCCTGTTGCACCCGTCTCCCCCCGAACATTTGCACTGGAGGCCGACCTGCAGCCCACGTCCTCTCTGAAGATGGATGACCACAGGGGACCCCCCGGGACCACCGCATGGAGTTCTGGCCACATCCACAGGGACTCAGAAGGTGACAGGCTTGACCCTTCACTCAGAACAGACTGGAGTCTCCAGGACACAGTCTGGGCTGGTGACTGAGGCTGTCTGCCTGCAGGGGCCTTGACTGGATTCAGCAGGGAGTTGAGGTCCCCAGCCCGGGAATCTGCATCTCCAGGGCGTTTGGACCTGGGACCACCCAAGTGAGTCTGGAGCCTGACCGCTGCACCCCCACCTCCTGCCTACAGGCGTGAGGCGGTCACAGCAGGCGAGGGGCTCACACCCAGCGGGCAGGGTGGCTCCTGCCTGCTCCTCCTTCCCCCCCTCTTCCCTCTGCCACTTTTCCAGGGGCCTGGACGGCCAGCCTGCATGCGAGGCACCTGCTGCCCTCCGGCCAGGAGAGGTCAGGGTGGCACAGGGCGGGCAAGGCTGGGGTGGGGGAGCGGGGCCAGCCAGTGTCTACGGGAGGACAGCCAACGACCAAAGCAGCAAAATCAAGGGTGGAGCCGGAGGGACTCAGCCAGGGAGGCAAAGAAGCAACAAAAAACTCAAGAAGGTGTTCCAAGGAAATGAGCTGAAGGAGATGAGGAAGTGGGAGGGAGAGATGCCCAGTGTAGAGAAATCCAGAGAGCAGAGATGGGGTCTCGGGGCGGGGGCGGGGGCGGGGGAGGCTGGAAGGAAACCGGGGGCACAAATGATACCTAGGCATGTCCGAATCAAGAAACTGCCTGCAAAACACAAAGGGTCACAGGTTAGTGTGGCGTTGGGGCGGTGGGGGCGGGGCAGCGGCAGCGGCAGGGGCAGCGGAGGAGCGAGGGGTGGCAGAACAGAGAGAAGCCGGCAGGCCCGCTCTCAGCTGGGAGGCTGCAAAGCGTGGGGCCTTGAGCGAGCGGGGAGGCGAGGCTGCGGCAAAGCGCGTGGCCAGCCCCAGGCCGGAGCCAGGCTGGGGGTCGCCAAGCCTCAAGGTCTGAGGAGGGAGCAGGGCCTCCTGTTCGCCCTCAGAGCTGCGGGTCCATGAAGGGGCTTTGAGCAGGTCAGCCAGGGTCAAGGAAGAGGAAGGGCCTGAGGCGGAGCCTGCTGGCCTGGCCAGTCACCCCTCCGCCAGGCCTCACAGCGGCCCCTGCCTGGGGTCACGCACTGAGGAGGGTCCCCAGGCTTTTCCAGGGCAGGCGGGAGATGGGCCTGCACCAGATGAGCCAAACCAAGTACGGGGCCTGTGGGCCGATGGTCTGCACCTTCCTCTGTCCTGGGACAGGGCTCTGACCTCAGGTGCTGATGGGCCCGTGGGCCCCGGGGCCGCCTCACTCCTACAGCCCCCAGGGTGCAGGGCGGACGCCCATCAGTGATGGGTCCAGGGGCTGGGGGGGGCCTGAGGCCCCCAGCAGCCAGAAGACCCACAAACAGCCCTTAGTGCAGGGCAGGGGCCCAGCAGGCAGCGTGTCTACCCCTTCCCTTTGCCCCCCACTAGCTTCCTGCCCAGAGGATCTAGGAGTTGCCAGCAGCCAGGGGAAAGCTGAGGCCGTCCCCCAGGCCCAAAGCGTCACTCCGAGTGGCGCACAGACCCCTCCCGGGGGCACGTGCCCTCCCGGGAGTCCCTCGTCCAGGGCCCAGGCCAGCGGCCCGTAGCCCTGCAGGTGCCCCCCACGTGGATGGGCGCTGAGCCTTCGCTGCCAGGTCCCTGGGTTTGTTCTCACAGTGACAGGCCCGCCCCTGCTGGCCTCCCCTTTCTGCTACCCCAGGTGCGGCCCCTGCCTTCCTGTCACAGCGCCAGGTCCACGTGAGGACACCCCCCGAGATTCTGCCCCATCTGGACAGGACTGCAGGGTGAGTTCCTTCTGGAAGGTTCCAGGGCAGGGCTGAGGCCAAAGCCGCCTCTGCCTCTGTCGGGGTCTCTGCCCTACACCCACCAAGCCGCCCTCCCAAGGGCAGTCCCTTCACACCCCCTCTCAGAACCTCTGGGCCCCAGAGTCAGAAGAACGGGAGGCAACTCCCCCGGGACCCTCGTCCTTACAGACACTGGCTCTCCTGGGACGTGGGCCCTGCATCCCGCACACACACACGCAGCCCCAGCCACAGGGGAGACCCCACAGCTGCAGTGCCGAGGGCCAGGCAGGTGCAGCCCTCAGGAGCGGCCGGTCTGGGCCTGGAGCCCCCTGCTCACCCCCCACAGCCCAGCCCACCGACACCACCCAGGGTGCGCTCAGCAGTGCCAGTTGTGAGCCCCCAGTGCCCCCGACACCTCCCTGGCTCCAGCATCTCCCCCCACCTCCCTCCTGTCCTGCTGGTTTGTCCCCGGGGCCCCCAGCGCCTGTAACTGCCCCAGATGCTGGGACTGCCCAGGCTACAAGACTGCGACCGCCTCCTGTGAGTTTGGAAAGGGCTAGGCCAGTGACAAGGAGTGACCAGTGGGCACGCCACCACCCAGGGTGCTGGCCCGGGATGCTGGCTGCCAACCCAGTGTGCCCCCGGTTCGACTCAGGGACCCTGGCCAGGTCCCCGGCAGAGGCCATAGCAGCAAGGTTGGGAGACAGGGGACACCTGTCCACCCACGGCCTGTGTTGCCCACCCACCCACCAAACCCCAGACAGGACCCAGCTCATCCCCACGACTGCCGCCAGCCCCTCTGCCAGGCGACCAAAGAAGGGAAATGCTCAGATGTGCACCCACGGACTGCGAGGCCCAGCTCTCTCCCTGCTCCTGGTCCCTCGGGAGTCCCACAGGAGGTCTAGACGCTTCCGGAACAGACACCCCAGCCCGTGGGGCTGGGCCCAGCGTGTCCTTGCCAGCCGAGGGCACTGCGGGCTGACGTCACTCCCCACCCCAGGGCCCTGACCCAGACAGACCCGTTGCTGGGGACTCGGGAACAGAGCCCGCCACCGCAGCCGGGGGGACTCACCGGTCATCCTGGGCCGGGTGGATGTACCCAGACGAGAGGATGTTGAGAGACAGGATGTTGGGGTCGATCAGGGACTCGTCTGTTTCTGGAGTGTTCCGGATTCGACCTACGGCAAAGGTGGTGGGCCCGGGTCACTTCCAGGAGAGCAGGTGGGACTGCTGGGCCCCTGCTGACTGCCTCCGCCTGGGCCCAGCTTCTGAACTGAGGCCTGTCGGGGAACCGGCCCCTGCGGGGCCCCGGAAGCCTCCAGTAAACGGCAGCGCGGCAGCCGACAGGGATGCCGGTGTGGGGGCTGCAGCCGGCCCCTGGCCATCGGTCAGGGCACAGCCGGGGGGTGGCACTGCTGTACTGCCTCCCCCCCAGGGTAAGTGCCGAGTCCCCCCTCCCTGTCTCCTGTAGATTCCAGTCGCTCAGCCCCAAATGCACAGGCCCACCTACCTGCTGGAAAAGGCAATGTTAGCAAGATGAGAAAGAGAAAATGTTCCCTCTCATCATACTTTCAGAAACAAAGAAAAGAAACATGGCCGGTGCCATCAAACACTCCTCCTGCAAGGGGCAGTCCCCACAGAGCCCCTCAGGGCCCTGCCTGGGCCCCACTCAGCACTTCGGCTCTGGCAGTGACAGTGACATTGACCCCCCTGCTTCTTCAGAACGGTCACATCCCTGCTGCCGCCCCCTCAGAGCCCTCCACACACCCCAGGGATGCGGCCACAGCCAGGCCCAGGAGGCGGGGACAGGGTGGTGGTGGCCTTCTGCTGATGGTGCGTGGAAGTGGGCAGCATGTCCGTGCCCTTGAGTGGACACTGGGAAGAGCCCTCCCTCACAGGAAGCAAAGGAAAGGTCTCCAGGAGACCAAGTTCACAGCCTGACGTCACGGGAGAAGCCCTGCCAGGACTGAAATACGCGTGGCAGCCCTGACACCCGGCACTTCTGACGGTGACCTTCGGGGAGAAGAGCCTCTGTGACGGGCGTGATCGCCAGGACGCGGTAACGCTGGGACGGGAGCCCTGGTCTGATCTGTCCTACAGGAAGAGGCCACGGGAAGGCGAAGGACCGCCGTGACGTGTCTGTGAGCCACGGAGCGCCCACAGACCCCCAGAAGCTACAAGAGGCAAGGACGGGAGGGGGCGTGGCCACCAGCCGACCCCTGGGTCTCGGACAGCTGCCTCCGGAGCTGCGAGAGGCGAAATCTCCGGTGTCTGAGCCACCCAGCGTGCGGCCCTGTTTGGAATCAACCCTGCTGCCCGGGCTCTTCTCTGCAGGGGAGGGACCGAGGCCCAGAGGGATTGGGTGACGTGGCCGTCGTCACACAGCAGTAGAGGCAGAGTGGTGGGTAGAACCCAGGAGGGATTCGGTCCGTGTCCTTCCCACTGAGCGGGCCCCAGACCCCACGGCCAGCCGCCCCCTCACTCACCCACGACCAGCTCGCGCACTTCCTTCCAGCGGATGTGGCTGCCTGTCTCGTGCAGCAGCGTCACCGTTATCCGCCGCTGGATGCCCTGCCGGGAGCCAGGAGAGAGGATGCAGTCAGTGGTCAGGGAGCCTGGGGCCAGTGGGGCAGGCGAGGGGCACCAGGCAGGCTGGGGCGGAGAGGGTCTCGCACCTGGTGGAGCAGGAAGGTCCCCACGCACGGCATGCCGCCTCGGTGGTCCACCACCGCAGGGATGTAACTGGAGAGAGGGGGAAGGGGAGCGTGAGGTCCGGGTCGGACCCCTCCTGCCGCCCACAGTGCTGCCACAGGCCCCACGATCGGAAGGGGCGAATCGGGGGAAAAGGCAGAGACTCCTGCTGCTGACGATGGGGTGGCTGGTCCATGGACACCAGAGTCGGCGGGGACAGGAGCTCACCTTGGGCCCCCTTGGCCAGTCCCAAGCCCTCTCCGCCCCCCACCCCAGCCCCCCGGGGACCCCGGCCCCCCACGGGGCACACTGGGCCGGGGGAACGCACTCGCCGTCAGCCTCCAGTTCGCAGATCTCGAAGTGGACCAGCAGGTCGTACTTGCAGTGGCGCGGCCCGGGGCAGGGCCGCGTCAGCGTGCTGAGCTTGGTGGCCGGCACTGGGGGTGACAGGAGAGAAGCACAGGCCGATCAGAGACCAGACGGGCTGTGTGTCGAGGGCACCTCACTCCAAGGAAAACCACCAGCAGCCCCCACCCCACACCCCAGGACACGCTTGTTCCGGGCGCAGGCAGGCCCCACCGTGACTGGCTTGGGATCAGGTGTGAGCACTCGCCTCGCTGTGCCCAGGGGGAGGAGCTCATAGCCACACACCCTTGAAGAGAGGGTGGTGGCTGGGGACCCCACGGAACGAGCGGGAGCACGCCTGCCCAGAGGCCCGCCGCCCGCTGGGACCCCCTGCTCCACCACGCTTGGGCCGCGGCCTGTGGCACCTGGTCGAGCACAGCGTTCGGGAATGGGCAAGTCTTGCCCCCAGGGCCTGACAAACAGGCTCGGATGGCCCCCAGCACCTCCCTGCCTTCCTCTCTGGGCTCCCACACTTCTGTCGTCTGCTCTAGGAACCCCTGGGGCACAGGGCAGGGACGGCCTCACACGGGCTGGCCGGTCTGCGCCCGCAGAGAGTAAACGACACCCCTCGGAGGCATCTTTCTCTGCCTGTACCTTGGGCCCAGGATGGAGCCCCTTGCTTCAGGGGGACCCCCAGAGGTAGGGCAGGTGCAGAGTGGCCCTGGAGCCTGGGCACGAAAGGCCCGCATGGCACCCGAGGCTGGCACCCGAAGCCCAGCCTACCTGGCTTGGACAGCGGCATGACCCGTGGGAAGTGGCGGCGCGAGGGCCTCAGGGGGCTGTGGAGGAAGCGGCACTGGTGTGAGGCAGCCACGCAGCTGGCACCTATGGGGGCCTGGGCCAAAGCCGGGAGCCCGCCCACCCACCCCACCCAGGCCAAGAGTGGCCCTCAAGCCCTGTGACCCGGAGGCAGGCGGGGACCTGAGCACGTCCTTGCAGAGTGGCGGGAACGGGCGCTGCTGGTAGTGGCCAAAGACCTCGAACACGACGGGCTGGCTCTTGACGTACTCGATGAAGGACCGGGTCACCTCCACCGCGATCTGGTGGGCAAGTGGGGGTGGCTAGGGGGTGGCGCTGGCCCTCTGCCCGTGGCACGGACGGTGCTCGTCACCCAGGCCCCTCCAGCCCTGCCTGTCCTCTGTCACCCACCCAAGGGACAGAGCACCGGGTGGGCAGCCTTGGCCTCTGTTCCCAGGACAGACAGGACTGGGCCACAGGGCACGGCTGCCCTTTCGCAACGCAGAACTTGACCAGGTGACTGAGGTGACTAGGCTGCCTCTGGGGTCTGGTCTGACCGCTGGGCCCTCCACTCACCAAGAGTTAGGGGTTGAACTGTGCCCCCCCCCCGCCCCGCTCAGCACCTGCATTTAGAAACAAGGTCTTTACAGAGGTCATCGAGTCAGAATGAGGGTGTCAGTGTGGCCCTCACCCAGTACGACCAGGGACCAGGGTCCTTGTGCAAAGGGACATCGGAGCACCGAGGAGGCGAGTGCAGTGAGGAGACCCTGTGAGGACTCGGGGCAGAGACACCGCGGGCCTGCCTCGAGGACAGGACTGGGACAGTGCTCCCCTCAGCCTCCAGACACCTTGACCCCCGGCTCCTCCCTCCGGACCTGGGAGGCGGCGATTTCCAGGGGAGCCCAGCATGCACCCTCCGGGCCTGCCTTGTTCCCCAGCTTGGCAGTCACCGCGTGCTCCTGGTCACGGGAGGGCCAGGATGGCCGGTCCGCCACGCCACCAGAGATCAGACCACAAACCCAGAGACCGAGCAGCTCAGGTCAAACTCCTGGGCCCGGCCAACAGGTCCTCGCCACCAGGAGCAGCCCCCACTGCCTGGGGACCCCGCTCTCTGACGCTCTCCTGACTCCTGGCTCAGATGCTCCTCAGCCTGGAGCCCTCCTGACTCTCCCCGACCACGACTGGCACCCCACAGCCACCTCTGCCCTTACCATGCAGGGTGCCTCGCCCAGACCACGGCCACCCCAGACACTCGATGTCTGGGGTGCCTGAAGCCCCCTGCAGGGGGCTCTCCGGACTTACTGCCCCCACCCGAGTCTTCCACCCAGCAAGTGCCTGCCTGGTGCCAGAGGCCCTGGGTCCTCCCACCCGGGCGCGTCCAGCACCCGCTCGTGCCCAGAACAGGGGAAGGAGCCGCAGAGATACGGGTGCGTGGCTCCGGGAGGCCACACCAAGCCAGACCCCGCAGTGGGCGGGGAGAGGGCTCTGAGGACGTACATTCTGGACGTGGTAGAAGCCGAGTGGGGGGCCCCGCCCCGTGTTCTTCAGGGGCTCCGTGGAGAAGGCCTCATCGTGGCGATGGATGAAGCTGCAACGCAGGGGGACGTGTCTGGCCAGGTTCCTGGGACGCGGCCAGGCACTGCGTGGGGCCCGCCCGCCCGCCTCCCGCCTCCCCGCCCACGGGGCCCGTCCGGGCGGGCCGAGGCTCACTTGAACTGGCAGAAGATGTCGGCGTACTCCGCGGAGATGCTGGACGCCTGCAGGACGGTCACGCGGAAGGTGAAGGTGCTGCCCAGGCGCAGGTGGTCCAGGGCGGCGTCCAGGGGCCCGTCCGGGGCGGCCTTCTCGGGGTTGTCCAGCAGCAGGCCTTCCGGAGGCAGCGCTGTGGGGAGCCCAGGGCACAGGCAGGTGGCAGGACCCGGGGGGCTGGGGCCAGGGTCCGGCCCAGACCCCACGCAGCCGCCCTCGGGGGCCGGGGCAGGCAGCGGAGCCACGGCCACCCAGGACCTACCCGAGCAGGTGTTGTTGTTGACCTCGTCCGCGGAGGGCCCCACGTCCGCGCCCTGGCCCTGACCTTCCACGATGCGCAGCTCTTCCTGGGAGGTCCCGGAGCGCGACATGCCCCCTGCCTGGCAGCACTCAGACTGGAACTGCGTGGGGCGGGGCCGAGTTGCAGAACGCGGGCTCGGGGGGCCCGGGGCCAGCCGGAGCCGGGCAGGGCCCTCACAGACACGCACCCTAGCCCCCCAGGTTCCCAGGCTGTCGCGTGGCCCCCGCTCTCCATGGAGGGAAAGGCCGTCAGCTCTGCTCCCGCCCAGGACCCTCCCTTAGCCCCTCCTCCCCGGGGGCTTGGTTCTCGGGGTCCTCACCCACCCAGTTAGTTCCCTGGCCAGGTGCCCACCCAGCCTCCCGGTGGCCCTCTCCACCTTTGCCCCTCCTGTGCACCCCCAACACTGCCCAGCCCCTGTGAGAGAGAGGGAGTTGTGGCGGAGGGGGCAGAGGGGGCAGACACTCTGCCCTGGGCGTGAGGCGTCGGGCACCGAGGTTCAGCACAGGGCGGCCGGTGGGGGTGCAACAGGAAAGAGCCTGAGGACAGAGAAAGAGCCCCTTGCCCGGTACCTTCTCAAAATGCTGGTCATCAAAGGAGATTCTGGCGGTTCCCGACTGGCGGACACCTGAGCCGTAATCTGGGGCCTCTTCATCGGCTGCCACAGGACCGAGCAGACGGTCAGGGCCCTGCTTGTCCCCAGGGGGAGTGGCAGAGCCCGCCCCACCGGACCTTCCTGGTTTCACGGTGGAATCGCACCTGTCCCCCTGCCAGCCCCCCCCGCAAAGCCACCACAACCCCCGACCTGGACACAGCGCCCCACACGCCCCCTTCCTCCGCAGAGGTTTGCAGCTTCCCACGGGGACAAAATCCAGCCCTTTTCCTGCTGCCTGAAGGACCCTCGGACCTGCCTTCCGCCGGTGTCCCTGAGCCCCAGCAGCAGCCACCCTGGTTAGCCATCCCCAGGAGGCCTTGCAAACCGGGGCCTGCCCGTCTGTTGGGGGCGGGGGGCGCTGACACCCCGAACTCTCCAACCTGGCTGCCTGTGGGTGCATCTCTCTGTCCCGCCACCGCCATGGCCAGCCCAGGACTCCGCGCAGGGAGATCAGTGGGACTGACCGCAGCCGTGGCTGGGGGTGGGGACCGGTGTGACTGCTGTGACCACTGAGGCTGGGTTCCCTCGAGGTTTTTTTTTTTTTTTTAAGTTGCTTCTCTTCCACCAGGGCCGCTAGGCAGAGAGCATCGGGTGTGGCCCAGCTACCGGTGGTGTCAGCCTATAAAGCAGCCTGCCCAGTGGGTCCCCACTGAACTGGGACAGAGCCGGTTAGGAAGGAGGGACGGCCACCGGGCCTGCAGGGACAGGGTCCCCTCGAGGGGTGAGGATGGCGCTGGATACTCCTGGCACCCCTGCCCTCCCCGGGGCCGTCCTCACTCCCACCCCAGGCTCCCCCTTCTCTGCAGGCTCCCCGGGGGGGCTCATGTGGCTGGGGGGGCTGTAAAGAGGAAGGGCCCAGACAGGGGGGAGGGAGGGCGGACCATCACGGCAGGAGCCCCAGCCCCAGGGCAGCCACTTGGGCTCCAAGCTCGTGTTCTAGAAAGATCTTTCACGCCCTGAGTGAACTTCGGCAGGAAGTCCAAGCTGCATTAATAAGGGAGCGAACCAAGCTGGGGACCCGGTGAGGGGAGGGGCAGTGGGAGGCATCTTCCTCTGCAGCGAGGGCCCCCCCACCTGGGACTGAGGCGAAGGGGTCCAAAGGAGGGGTTCCCTGCACAAAGGGGGGCTCTGAGGGCCTCTGTGGCTGGGTTGGGGCAGCCAGTCCTGGGGCTCAGAGAAAGCCGGGCTCTGCTCTGGGCCGGGGTACCCGTGTCCGCCTGGGGAGGAGGTTCCCTGAGCCAGAACAGCCCTGGGCTTGGCCTGCGCAGCCCCAGTGGGCCAGTCGCCCTGGGAGAGTCCGGGAGGCCGGAGCCAGGGGCTGGGCAGCGGGGCTTCTCCCAGAGCCCCACCTAGGACCAGGGGAGGGCCCCGGGGGCAGCTGGCAGCACGAGGACCGCCATGTGAGGCCCCGAGAGGCCTGCCACCTGGGGACTCTACCTGCAAAGAAGCCACAGCCACGCACGCACCTGAGATGGCCTGGACGGCCACGCGGAGGAATCCCTTCACCTCGCCCTTCTCGCTGACGATGGCCACTCGGTGCACCAGGGGCACCGGGTACAGCAGGTTGCTCAGGTACACGAAGGCCCTGGGGGAGCAGAGGCCGAGGTCAGGGCCAAACCCGCGCGCCTGCGGGCGGTGGTGGCAACAGCGCTGCTGAGCTCACGACACGACACAGCGAAGCAGAGAGGAGCGGACGTGGGGGCCGGGCAGCAGGCGAGGACGAGGACGAGGACAGGCAGGGGACGATGGCAGGCGGAGGCGCTCAGAGGACGTCAGAGGGAGGAGGAGGCGGCGGCTAGGCCGTGCGCGGGGAGCAGAGGCATGGTCAGCGGCATGGACGCAGCGCGGGCCACACCTGCTGATGGACGAGGGAGCAGCTGAGGGGTTCAGCCTGCTTCAAGGAGGAGGACCTGGGGACCCGCCCGCTGCGCCAGGACACTGGCCCTGGTGCTTGGGCCACCCCCTGACACCCGCCCACTTCCCAGCGGCCCCCAACGTGGGTGCTGGAACAGGGCTTAAGGTTCCTCCTGGTGAGTGGGAGCTCCACAGGGCCAGCCAGGATGGGACCAGCCCCAACCCCGTGCCCGGGGAGGGCTGGCTGGATGGACACCTCCAGGCCCCATGGCGCCGCCGGTTGTGACCCCACCAGCTACCCACAGAGTGTCCAGGGCCCTCCCTTCCCCCCAGCAGTGCCAGCTGGAGCCAGGACAGGCTGGACAGAGGCCACGTTGCCCAGGCGCTGCTGCAGCCCCCAAGGTCGTCCATGTGCAGGGCTGGCACAAGTGGGGGGGGGGACAGACAAGACCCAGAGCACCCAGTGCTGCCCTGGGCGGGTGGGGGCTGACAGGGAGGAAGTCTCTCCCGCTGTTCACGGGTCCCTGGCACAGGGAGGGCCCGCCCATGTGGGCCCCGGGGGACAGCCCTGCCCTGCACACTCCGGCTCAGGACCCTGCCTCCCGCGGAGTCCACAGCGGCTCCTGCTCCAGCCCAGAGGCCCGAACATCCATAACCCTGAGCTCCTGTGGGGTCTGGGGGTGGGGAGCCACTGGCGGAGGGGCAGGTTTTGACACAGGAGGTAGGGAGGGGTCGGGGAGGAGGTGTCCAGGAGGGGCTCGGAGGCCCAGCCCCCTCGGGGAAGAGGGGCAGACGAGGGCTGCAGCAGCCGCAGGTGGGGGCTTGGGGGAGACGGGGAAGGGAAGGTGGAGCCTGCTGGGCAGGTGGGCACCAGCCCCTAGGTTCATGTCCCCGGAGCAGGACAAAGTGGGGAGGAGCTGGGGGGGCCACCTGTCACCCTGCCCCTCCCTCGGCTGCTCCAGGGTCTGAGAGCACCCGAGCTGAGCCGCTGGCCTCATCTCCCACTGCGACCCAGGACACCGCGCTGGACGTTGCTGTGACAGTGGACAGACGAGGCCTTGCCAGGTACCTCGACTCCGGGGCCTGATGCCCCCTCAGGCGGGGCTGCTGACCTTGACCCCTCCTCGCCAGCCTCCCCAAGCAGGTCAGGAACCTGAGCACCATCCTCTCTTATCTTCCAAACGCATCAGTTACACCTCAAAAGCCTGTGAAGTCCATTGGCGGGTCCATTACCACCAGCCACCCTTCTGCCCCCCCTGTGGCCCCCACAACACCTGAGGAGACTTGGGGTGCACACTGGACCCCACCCTCAGACACATCCAAGCTCCTTGCTTCACCCAGCCCAGCTGCCCAGCCCCCATGGGCCTCCGTCCACCCTTGGCCCTGGCCACAAAGGGAAACTGAGGCCCAAAGAGTGGTAGCTCCTCTAAGGGTGTCTACACGGCTTGGGATGGGGACAGCGGGGGCCTTCCCTCCCGGGCACCTAGGTGCCCAGCCAAAGACACTTGTCTGTTGTTGGGTGTGGGGCGGGGGGGCTGCCACGAGGCCGGAGGGGGAAATGGAGGAAGCTGGGGATGCAGGCTGAGGGGCCGGTGCGGACCCCACTCCACACCCCTCTGCCAGGCCCGTTCAGTCCCACCACACTGGGCCAAGGGGACCGGGCCGGACAGCCCCGCCCACCGTGGGGCAAGGCCCACTGCAGAAATCCAGGTGTTGGAGGCAGAGGGGCAGAGGGACACCGAGGGGGCTCCCAGGAGCCCCAGGCACTCACAGAGGGGGTCACAGCCTGCCAGCTTCCACCCGCACTCTGCAGGGAATCCACGGGAGGACCTTCGTAGGGACTGGGTAAGGGCACGAGGGTCCTTCATCAGTGCAGCCCCAAGGAAGGAGCAGTTCAGGGCGGTCCAGGGCCTCCCAGCCAGCCGGGGGAGCCGAGATCAGGCCACCTCAAAGCGCCTGGCCGGCCCGGGGCTGGCTTCCGTCAAGCCCCCAGGTCCCCAGGGCTCAGACTGTGCCCTTGGCAGCCCGGGCTCACCGGGGGCCAGCCCTGAGCAGCTTGCTCTTGCCACACCTGAGGTGGGTGGCGCACCCACACCTTCTGGACGCTAAGATGCCCGCTCCTCACACACGGGCACTAAGATGGGCGGGACTGACCTGCAGCCCCCTGGGTGCACAAAGCACCCCCAGGCCCCACAGATCCAGCTGCGGCGATGGGGCCGCACCCACAGAGGGTAGAGGATACCGAGCCAGCACCTTCCTCCTAATCCCAGTCCCCTCATTGACGGTGACAGGCACATTCTGCCAGAAGGGACCTTGGGGCCCAGAAGCCACTGCACCAGCCTCGAGGGACTGCAAGCTGGGGCTGAAAGACCCACACCCCATACAGAGCCACTCGGAACAACAGCACCCGGACGTAAGGGGACAGAACACACGGCGCAGAAACAAGTGGACATTAGCACGGGCCACCATGGGAAGCAGAGCAGCCCCACGGGGAGGCCCTGCACACACCCGGGGCGGGAGGGGCCACTGTCAGCCCTGCTGGCAGGGAGTCAGGCTGTGCAGCCCGGTGCACAGGACGCACCCCACTGAGGCCGGCCTCCTTAGCCCCGAGGGCAGAGTGGGCATGGGGCAGGTGGGCATTTTCCCTCCCTCGGGCAGTCACGTCTCCTCCCTCACCTAGCCCCCCCCCCCTTCCTGGGACCCATTGGCCCCTTGGCCTCCTCTGTGCAGCTGCCCTGCACCCAACTCTTGAAGGTGGCAGTCCAGGTACAAAGGATTATGGGGGACAGCAGCTCCTCTGCCTGGTAAGCCCACCCCCGAGTTCACCCCACAACCCCAGACTGCCCGAGGCAGAGGGCCCCGGGGGAGGCCCCTGGACCTGGCCGAGGAGCCCCGGGTCAGGACAGGACGGGGGAGGCCCGTGCGGGGGGCCGTCCACAGAGGGGAGTGCACCTTGAAGCAGGCTGAACCCGCCCGGAGAGAGGAGGTGCAGAGGCGCGGAGCCGGAGCCACAGGGTGGGAGGGAGGAGGCAGCACTGGCCACGAGACCGGAGAGGTGCGAAGACGCATGCTGGGCCAGGAGAGCCTTTCTGCAGGGGGACGAGAGTGGGCACCCCCATTTTGCTGAAGCTTTGGAGAGAGAGCCAGCAGCTACCGGAAGGATTAGAGGAAACCAAAGCCGGTCCTCCTAAAGGCCCAGGCCTGCGCAGCTGCTGAGCGGGGGAGCCAATTCTTGCCAAACGAAAAGATCAGGACATTTCCAAAAGAAGCCCCTGGCAGGCTGCCCGCGGGCAGGGCCAGCCTCTCGCGGGCGACTCTGCTTTGGTTTGGTCGTTTCGTGACATCACAGGTCCACAGAGGGAGGTGTCGGAAGGACCCAGCTCTTTCCAGCTGAGACTGCGAGAACCCACACCCTCTTTCTCCCAGTGTCCTCGCTCCCCTGGGCCCTGTCCCCACGCCTGCCGGTCCCCTGAGTGGCCCCTGGGGCTTTCTGAGAGGCTGCCACTCCCTGCCGGGCTCTGCAGATGGAAGGCCGGGCCAGGGCGTCCCGGAGGGAGAGAGCCACACGCATTTATCCAGCATGTCACTCATGGAACCCTGGCGGGAGCAATCCAGGGTGCCCCCGGGGACCCGCTGTGAGGTCTGCGGCAGCCCAGCCTCCCTGGGCCTGGCCCGAGGAAACCGTCTCGAACCCCAGAATCAGGTGCCGTTCAGACGGCCCTGCACCTTTTCACGTCAGAACCTGTAAAGTCAGCATCTCATGCGCTGTTTCCTTCCACCACAGTGGGTTCCGGATCTTTCCTTCTCCGGTCGGGCTTCCCTCCCTTCCTGGTGATTACAGAGGTGAGGGTGGCCCTCTCTGCTCCCCACTCCCCCCACCTGCCCTCGCCTGCAGGGCCTGTGCCGCCCCCGGGGCACGACAGCTGCTCCTCTCTGCAGGGGCCACTTCCTGGGAGGGCCACGTGCACACCCCCGCCTCCAGCCGTGGTGGCCTGGGAGGCGGGAAGGACATGCCGTCCTCACCTCAGACAGAGAGGTGGGGGCCCCTCCGCCGCCTGAGCAGCACCAGACCTTCCTTCCTGCCCTGCAGCACCCCCCCCGGAGGCCTCCATTTCTTCAAGAAACAGGGGAGCTCAGGGAAGCGGCCCAGCTGGCGGTGGGTCCCACCCCCAGGACCACAGGACCTTGGGGCCGGCCTGCCTCCTGCTGGCTTCCCTCTGGTCCCCTGCAGGGACCCCGGACAAGGACCCTTCCTGGGGTTCCGGCAGCCACCTCCCAGGTTCTCGGGCCCCTCTGCTCTGTATCCCCCCTGCACGGAGCTGGCTGCGGCCACGCTCCGGGGTGTTGGACGCCTCGCACCCCCTTGGGCCCCCTCCTTGGACGCCAGCCCCTGAGCCCGGGGGTCACGCCCGGACGGCGGCCAGACTGTGCCCGCAGCAGTGCTCCTGCGCCAAAGAGCTGGCTCCTTCCCAGCATGCCGGCCTCGACCTCACCAACCTTCCTACTAAACTGAACAGGGGGGGCCGGTCGTAAAACGGGTCCCGGCCGTCGTGAAGCCCGTGCTCGGGAAAGACGTCGTCCTCCAGGTCCTCCTCCTCCTCCTCCTCCTCCTCCTCCCCCAGGCTCTGCTCCTCGGCAGGCTCGGTGGCGTCGGAGTCGGGGCTCGAGGAGGTGGGGGAGGGGGTGAGAGCAGCCATGCGCGCGCTCATGCACGTGTTCAGAAGAGGGTGACTGCTGCAGCCAGAGATGACTGAGCTGGGGTCAGTAGGACAAGACAGAGAGAAGTTAACGCCAGCCACGCGCGGGGCGCACGGGTGGGGCTTCCGGGAGACCCCAACCAAACACACAGACCACCGGAGACGCTGCCCTAAAGGAGAAGAGCTGGAGGTGCACCCCCCGTCCCAGGCCGAGGAGGACACTGCCTGTGTGGTCAGTAGAAGGTTCTGGAAGGTTCTGGAGGCAGCAGCGGTGTGATTCTGGCCTGGTGTGGCTGAGGTCACGTGAGGACCTCGTGCGCTGGGCCTCGTGGAGGCTTCCAAATGCCATGCGGCATCTCATGGGGCCCGAGGCCCGGACAGAGACCCCCGACTGGGGCAAGGAGGCATGGGACTGAGGCTCTGGGGTGACATGACCCTGTGTCCCCACTCACACGCCACAGCCACCAGGTGACCCAGAAAGTCTAAGCCTCTCACATTCACACACACAGGGACACGTGTGACCTGGTGGCAACACCCCACGATGGGTATGGTGGCAAAGATGAGACCCCTCCGTGGCCCCTTCAGTAATGGGGTCCACTGATCAGAGCAGGAAGGACAAGGGGGGTGGGGACAGGGACAGGCATCTCAATGGCTCCTCCTCACGGGGCGAGGCCCCAGCTGGGGCTCCACCTTGGGAGGAGGCCGATCCTGCCCTCACTACAGTCTCTCTCTCTCTCTCTCTGTCCCTCAGCCCAGGGAGGGAGGGAGGTGCCCACCTGCCCACCAGCCGGAACCAGGGGAACCGGTCATAGAAGGGGTCTCCACCGGTCACCACGTTGTCGCAGTCCTCGATGACGCTGGAGGGCACCTCGGCTGCCCGGTCGTACATCTCTCGCATGAGGTCCAGGCGTTGCCTGTAGGGCGGCAGAGGCCAGTGTGGGCCCACAGGGCGGCCACCTGGCGCCCCTCCCCCCGGGACAGCATCCCACTCAGAGTCGTCTGAGACTCAGGCCAGTTTCCTGACAGACCCCTCTTGGTCCCCTGTGCCAGTCAACTGTAAGCAAAGAACTTGCAGTTAAACCTGCAAGGTCACCACTAACTCCTCCCAACAGCGGTCGGGGACAGCCTGGTGGTTTCCACAGCAGGACGGCCAGGAACCAGTGGCAGAGGGTGCACAGAATGGGAGGTGGGGGTGGAGTGGAGTAAGCCCACACAGAGTGTGGCCGGGGAGCGCGGGACACTTCAGGAACAGAGGGCAAATCGGTGACAGGACACAGAACACGGCGCCTTAACAAGTATTACCCCGGGAAAACCCACGGTTGAGGAAGAAGGGAAATGGGATCATGTCCAGGGCTCAGGTGTAACAGGAACCACTGAAGGTGAGCGTTGGTCCAAACTCCGGACGGCAGCCCCCGGGGGGGAGGGGGCGGTGAGTGCGAGTTTGTACCAGTGTGTGTGTGAGTCTGAGTGTGATGGTGACTGGGGAGAATCGGTGTGAGTGTGTGTGTGTGTGAGATGAGCCGTACCAGGAAGGTGTGGGAGAGCCTTTGGGTGTGAGTGTGCACTGTGTGTTGTGTTAATCCAACTCCTCATTCTCTGTATTTGATGGGGTTTTGACAACTTCGGGGACTCGCTGTCTGGGGACGATGTACGTCCTGTCTTGCCAACCCCCAGACAGCGGACACCCTGGGGGTGAGTTCCACACACACACCAGCCAGCGCCCTGTCCCCCGTCAGCCCAGGGCCGGGCGCCAGGCAGCGGGCGGGGGGGGGGGGCAGCCCTGGGCCCCAAAGCCTGCCTGTCCTAGCTGTTCGCCCTGCCCGCCTCGCCCGTGGAAACTTCAGAGGGGCCACGGCCCAGGCCTGCCCCTCACCCACGTCTCCCCCCCGGCCGGCCCCCTGTGCCGGCCTTCCCCTCCTTTCTGGGGACCGTGGACAACGTGAAGCTTTCCTCCAGTGCCGCTGACCTGTCATGTCTCCCTCGGTCACATTTACACATTAAGGGCTGGGCACACGTCGGTGAGCAGGCCGGGACCGAGGAGCGGACCTCCGGCAGCCCAGGCGGCTCGTCCAGGCCCCCGGGCCCCCTTGCACCACCTTCCTGCAGCCCCGCCCCGCCCCCGCATAAAGACACACTGAGTGTCTCCACTGTGCTGGTCCAGGGAGAACGCGGGCTCTGTGTGAGGCTGGGCCCATGTGCACGCTTCGCCTCTGATTTTAAAAGAGACGAAGACAGGAGAAAAAGCCGAGACAGGAGCGCGGTGAAGCGGACGCCTGCCCCCCTTCGGTGGCTCCCCGCACCCAGCACCACCGCAGCCGCCACCCGCCACCTGAGCTTCTCGAGCGTCCAGTAGTGGGTGGCCCCATTCTTCTGGTCCTGCACCTCCACGGCCACGATGGTGCGGGGGAAGGGGCGCGTCTCGCGGTCTTTGGCAGCCTCTGGGGGCAGCAGGTCCGGTGGCAGTGGGGAGTAGAGTGTGTCCGTGAGGAGGACGAACTGGAACTGGACCTGTGACAGGCACCAGATGTCCCCCCGTCAGCCCCGCGGCGGGTGGGAGCCAGGGCCCCAAGGGCTTCCTTCCCGCCTCCCCAAGATCACGGCTGCACGTGGGGGTCTTCCGGCCCGCCTTCAGGGAGGAGCCACACCTGATCGCCTCCTCGCCTGGGTCGGCTCCCGGCCTCCCTCCTGCAGACACCCTCCCGGGGCCCAGGTCAGGCAGTGCCCCCCACCACCCCCGGGAGCAGAGGAGCCCAGAGTTGGGTCTAGTCGCAAGCAGGATGGGAGAGCCCGCCCTCCGAGTCGGCTGGAGGGCCCACCTTCTTCTTGAGCTCAACGCTGATGGCATTGGCCTCCTTGAGGAAGATGGCGTTGCCCCAGAGCAGGTCCCGCAGCGACGTGAACTGGTACCACTTCCACTTGCGGAAGGCCCAGAGTGCCAGCTCACACTCCCTCTCTGTCCACTGGACTGTGGGGAGAGGCCACGGGGTCACCGAGGCAACGCCGAGACAGCCCACTCTGGGCCGGGCTGGGATGGGCTGGGGGCTGAGTCTGGTCCCCCGTCTCAGACTAGCTGTTCCGGGTGCTCGGAAAGAAGGAGACTGGCGGGACCCTCTGACCTGGAGCCACGTGATGTGAAAGGCTCTGCAGGCACCGCCCAGGCCAGCGTGTGAGCGTCCAGGGGGTCGAGCTGAAGCTCGGTCGGGACTGAGGTGGTGGCAGCGTGACCACAGGGACACTGCCCCACGGAGGCCACGGTCCCGACTGGGCCGCCCCCACACCCTCTCCCCACTCGCATGCCCTCTGTCCACCAGCAGGGCCCTCCTTGCTCCCAGGCTCAACCCCTCCTCCAGCAGCCTGTCCTCCCCCTGGTCCAGGCTGCTGTCTCCAGAACCACATGCGTGTGCACACATGTGCACGTGTGTGGGGGTGCTTTCCTGCTGCAGCACGGCCTCCCTGAATCCTGCCTCCCGGGGACAAGGCCTCTTCCGGAGAGACCTGGGCGCCCCAGGGAGCAGCCCCGGGACCAAAGCAACTGCTAGGAGACCAGGCTGGGGAGCCCTCACCTTCATCCTCCGGCTCCTCCTCCTCCTCGTTCGCCTCTGGGAAGAGCCTGGAGTCCATCTGCCTCTGCAGCGCCTCCAGCTTGCTCTCGTAGTCCTGGCAGGGAGGTAGGGGCTGGGTTCCACCTGCACCCCACAGCTGCAGCCCCACACCTGCCCAGCGCTGGACGCGCCCCCACCACAGAGACAGCCCAGGAGGCCGAGAGTCGGGCTGTTTGCAAAGCGGGGGCCCAGCCACCCCGCCCAGGCGTGGTGTGGGGTCTGCGGGCTTGGAGGGGCCGCCCTCACCAGCCTTTGCTGCTCCAGCAGGTAGGTGGCCTCCTCCCGCTCCCGGCGGTACTGGTCCTCCAGCTCCTGGAGCCTGCAAGAGTGGGGGCAGTGACGGGGGGGGGGGCACACGGCGGGGATTGGTGACCAGGCTGGGGGATGTGGGGCAGCTCGGGCTGTGAGGTGGGGCAGCTCGGGCTGTGAGGGGGCCCCCGCGGTGTCACCTCTGCTCCATCTCCTGCTTCATGTCGATGCCCTGTTTCTCCAGCAGCTCCCGCTGGGCGAAGGCCCAGTCCACGGGCTCCGAGGGCGTCTCCGCGCAGGGCGTGCGCTCTCGCTCCTGCCGCGCTTGCTCCGGGTGGTTGAACCGGAATACGTGGCTCTTTCCCATGATGATGCGGTTTCCTGGGGATGAAGGCCACGCTGGACCAGGGAGGCCTGCAGCCTCAGGGGGCCTCAGCGTGGCAGGGAGAGGGGAGGGAAGGCCCCCAGCACCCCCCGCCCCAGGAACTGCCCCCAGGTCCTCAGCCCTGTGGCACTCTTCCCCCTGCCCCCACCAGGGCCTGACCCAGCCTCCTTACTCACCCGAATCTGCCCCCTTGGTCCCACCCCTTTTGCAGCCACAGACGGGTGTTTGCAAAGCAACCTCACCCTGTCTGTGGGCCCGTGGGTGCCACCCTCTGGCCAGCCTTGCCCCCCAGCCAGTGCCCTTGACTGGGCAGGCACCACAGGCAGAGATGGGGGCGGGGCTTCCTGCCAGCCATACCTGACCGCAAGATGCTGGGCTCTGTGACCTTCTTGCCGTTGACATAGGTGTCTGCCCCCTCACAGGGCTCCAGTGTCACCACAGCTACAGGACAGACGGGGCAGCGAAGGGACCGTCATTGTATTGCCATGCCCTGTGCCCAGCTGCAGGGCTCCACTCCCCTGGCCACCCACGGGCAGCCCCTGCCTCCGCTGCCCCTCCAGCAGCCGAGCCGGACTGTGGGTGGCACCTTGCCCGGGCGCCTGAGAAGCTGGGGGTGGGGGTCGCACTGATCAATAAATGAGGAGCGTGGTGCCCGAGGCGGGGGCGCTGTCAGAGAGCCCGGAGCCCGTGCTGGTCAACTGCCCACCCCGTCGGGGTCTCCAGGTGGACATGGATGGAAAACCGGGCACCACGTCCCAGGGAGTCCTGGAGCCCCCCTGGGGAGGACAGGCTTTGGGGACAGAGAATTCTGGGAGAGCCAACATCCCCATATTGCTTCAGGCCACTGCCTTGAAATGTCCTGGTCACAGAGCGGGCTTCGGCCATGGGTCTGCAGCCTGGAGCCTGGCCGGACTCCTGCCCTGCGCTGGGGGTTGTGGGCACTGTAACAAGATTCTGGCCCAGCAGCTGCCCCCCAGGACATCACACCCAAGACAGGCCCCGTGTACTGGGCTGGCGGACGGGCGGCCGCCCTACAGTCAACAGGAAAGCGTGGTCCGAAAAGAATTCTCCACCCTCCATTGGCTCCATCCTCGTGGCTCGCTGTCCTTCCGCCCGGGAACAGCCCAACGCCTCAGCACGGGAGAGAGAGCCCGCAGCCCAGCCCGGTGCCAAAGCCTCCTCTGAGGGAGGGCTTCCCAGGAGCCACAGGGAGCTAACTGGGAGGCGAGCCGCCAGCCCGGGCTGACCCAGCAGGCCCCACTCAGGCCAGACACGCGGCGGCACCAGGTGGGGGCAAAGGGCAGCCGTACCTTCACTGCCCCCTCTGGAGTCGCTGCGGAAGACACAGTGCTCCTCCTTGATGAAGTGCCCACTCAGGACGATGTCCTGCCGCCGCTCCCCGTCCTCCCGGCCCACTCTGTGGGGGGCAGGGCGGGGGCTCAGTCAGTGACGACCAGACCGGGGCTTCCTCCCCACTCCCCCTACAGCCTCCAGGGACGCCCCGCTGGGCTGTTATGGGAAACACCCACGATGCACAGGAGTGGGGCACAGGGGGTGCCCCAAAACTCGAGAGCCACGCAGCCCAGAGGAGCTGGAAGCATCGGGCTCCAGAAGCAGGGATGGATCCTCACCCCGTGCCCACCCCACCTGGTGAGCCCGTCCTTGATGTAGTAGAGGAGGCACTCGGACATCAGCGGGTCCTCATTCAGGTTGACGAGGTGCGGTGTCTGGGGTGGGAAGAGAGTCACCTGCTTTGCGGGGAGCCGGAGCCCAGCCCTGGCCACCTACCTGACCTCGCCCCACGTGCCAGACCACCAGCCACCCTGGGTCTGGCCTTGGGGGGACACAGTATCCTCCCAGGCTGGCAGGGCAGACAGGACACATGAAGTAAAAGGGTCCCTGAGGAAGAGCCCTTGGTGGGGACCCCAGAGCCTTGGCGGGGGGTCAGCCAAGTGGCCGGGTGGGTGCTCAGCCTTGGTACTCAGGGAGCTGGGCTTCAGGAGCAGCTGGGAGCTGAGCTCTCAGCTGAGGGCTCTCAGACATGCAGGGCGCAGGCCGGGTCCCCACACTGGCCCTGTGCCACATCCTACCAGGTCCTGGGCACCCAGGGTCCTCAGTCCAGACCTCGGCTCCTATGGCTCTAAGGGTCCCCTGCGGTGCGCCCCCTCCTCCCAGAGGTGTTGAGGCCCCTCAGAGGGCTGCAGGCAGCCCAGCCATGTTCAAACCAGGGCAGCCCCGCAGAGCTGAGACCTGCTCCTACCTTTTTGGGAGAGAACACGCCCAGGGTGCCGCCGTCCTCCCTCATGGCCACACCCATCTCAGCCAGCAGGGCTTCCCTGGGGGGACAGAGTCAGGGTTGGCTCAAGCCCAAGGGGCCTCAGGACCTGCCTCGCCTGGAGCTGGATGGACTGGGAGCCAGCGGGGTGCCGTGCAGCTCCCAGGTACCGTGACCCACGTGGTCAGTGAGTTAAGGTGTCTGCTCGGAGGGACTGATCACCTGGTCAGGGGCCAGGTCAGTGAGGTCACAGCAGCTGGAGGTGGGGTCCCTGGGAGGGAGGGGCCGTCCCCACGTCCCCACTGCCCACCTCTCCATCCGAATGGCTTCCGTCCGCCGCAGCTTTTCCTCCCAGGTCTCGTTGAGCTCGGCTATGATCTTCTCCGTCTCCTGGGGGGACACAGAGCAGAGAGAGGTCAGGGGCCGAGCTGGTCTGCAGGGCACCAAGTCCCCAGTGCCCATGCTCCCTGGCGGCACGGTGTGTGAAGGGTCCACGGCTGAGCAGTTAGTATGTGCTCAAAAGCACATGCCTTTTAGCCCTGGCTGGTGTGGCTCAGTGGACTGAGTGCCAACCTGAGAACCAAAGGGTCGCCGGTTCGATTCCCCACCAAGGCACATGCCTGGGTTGCAGGCTGGGTCCCCAGTAGGGGGCACATGAGGGGCAACCACACACTGATATTTCTCTCCATCTCTTTCTCCTTCTGTTCCCCTCTCTCTAAAAATAAAACCATGTCCTTTCCTGAGGACGCCTCCAGAGAACAGAGGAAAAGGCGAAGTAGCCCAGGAGGGAGAGAGGCCGGGCTGGTTTTGATGTACGGGTGCCCATCGACACTTCCTGTTTGCTTCCAGCCCCACACCCAGGGTGGGGGGCAGGGCGCGGTGCACCCCAGGTGGACCTATGCTCCAGAGCCCCCAAACCAGTCTCGAGTCTGGCCTCTGTGGCTTTGAACCCTAACTCTTACTTCTGTCCTCAAGGTCTGGGCTTACTCTCCACCCCGGGAAAACAGGGCGGAAAACCTAAAACCAGCCTGGCCCATGGCTGCGGGTCAGGGAATGAGTATGGGCACATGGGGACCAGAGGGAAAATGTTCCCAAGCACAGAACGCCTGGGACCCCCCTCCCCTGCCAGCAAGCAGGGGCCATGTGGTTCCGGGCAGAGAGCAGAGAAACATGGAGGGGGCACAGGGGGCACCCCCCGCAGGACTCACGGCCCCTCCGCCGACCCCACTTCCTGCCATTGCCAAGAGGGCTTGGCCTCAGCCCGGAGCAGGGCAGCCCGTGGCTCCAAGCCACCCCGTTTCTCAGGGCCCACTGTCCAGCCCCACCCTCACCTTCAGCCTCTCGATGGCCTCCTCACTGCCCGGGGCAAACAAGAGGCGCTCGTGCAGGCTGGACACAGAGGCCGCGCGGCTGGACAGGGCCGAGAGCGAGGACGAGGGGCTCATGCCCACCAGGGCGTTGGTCACTGTGGAGAGATTGTCAGGGGCTGGACTCAGCTCCGCCCAGTCGCGGTTATTGTTGTCCAGGTCGGACAGGTCTATGGGAGGGGCGGGGGGCAGACAGGGGGAGGGAGAGAAAAGAGACACGAGTTGGGAGACTGCAAGAGGCAGGCGAAGGCCGAGAGCAGGAACCGCCGGTGGGCGCAGCCGACAGGCGCAGGGCAGCGCATGCAAGGCCACCTGCCACCCCGGGGGGCGGGCCCTGGCCCTTGGCCACAGGCCCCTTTGCTTCCCCTGCCCCCGCAGGCCCAGCTCTGTGTGGCCCAGGATGTCCTGCGGCCTCTGCCCTGGAGTCCACAGCTCCCCACCCTGCCGCCCTGTTTGCTGCTCTTCACCGGCAGGTGTGACCCGGGGCCAGCGCTCCTGCACCTCCTCTTTGCCGTGGGCACCCACTTCCCTCCCACCCCTTGCCCGGCCCAGAATGCATCTGGCAGGGTGAGGCTGTTCTGTCCACTCTGAGGAGCCCCCTGAAGAAGAGGGGAACTGCGGGGCCCTTCGGGAAGCCCCTGCTCCTCCACCCCAAGAGGCTGCTCCGCGCTTGGGGCTTCCTGGCTCGGGGGACCCAGGGAACCTCCAGCTGCCCTAGGGCCACCAGAGGCCTGGCTGGGGGTCGGGACTGTGATACCCCTCCTGGCAAAAGCAGACACACAGCAGAGCCAAGCGCACGGGACGGCATGGGGCACTGGGGAAGCCGAGGGCGGACCCTGCCCCCACCCCTGGGGTCCGGAGGCACTGAACTGCGCCCCTTGCCCAGGGAGCCCAGCCCAAGGCCGGCAGGGGTCACAGGCTGGGAGGATCTGGCAGCAGTCAGACTCCTGGCATTCCTGGGGGGGAAGGGGCCTTGAGGTGTGCGGGGCCAGAGGGAGGCCAGAGCCGGGGACAGACATGGCCCCCTGGCACTGACACTGGGCACCTCCCAGGCCTCGGGGATCAAATGGCCTGAGAGCCTGAGCTCAGCCACTTTCTGCCTGAGCTGCCCCTCGCCGCCCTGGTGCCTCAGTTTCCCATATAGATGGGGGACGTGACCCCAAATCTACCAGGAGGGCACCTGTGACCGAGAGGGCTGTTGTCCCGGCCCCTGAAGAGGGGTGGGCGTGCCCTGCCCTGCCGACCCTAGGCCGAGCCCCTCCTGCTGGGCTGCCCCACACCCCCGAGGGCAGGCGGGCGAAGCGGGGAGGCGCAGGGAGCAGCACGAGATACACACATTTGGGTCCTCCGGGCACCGTGTTGGCTGGGGGTGGGGCAGGGAGGAGAGACAGAGAAACAGAAGAACAGTTTGTCTCTGGAAG
Source organism: Artibeus jamaicensis (assembly GCF_021234435.1). Lineage (NCBI taxonomy): Eukaryota > Metazoa > Chordata > Mammalia > Chiroptera > Phyllostomidae > Artibeus > Artibeus jamaicensis. Next base: position 5,507,723 of record NW_026522020.1, read on the forward strand.
GTCCAGGGCTCGCCTGTCGCAGGCCGGGCATCAGGCAGGTGGCCGTGGTCTTCGGTGGGGACACAGGGACCCCAGCACCCGTGGTGTGCCAACACGGCTTCCAGGGGAACCATCTCTGGCCTGACTGGGCCAGCACCAAACCCAAACCATGCAGGCCTTTCCGGGCTGAGGCCAGAACCTTGGCCTCCCACCCAGGTAGCTCAGACCCACCTCAGCCCAGGGAGATGGCCCCAGGAGCAAGCCGGGTCTGGCCCAAGAGGCCCCTGGGGCCCCGCAGCTCGGCCGCCCTGCCTGGGTTTGGCACACACAGACACTCACTGTCGGTGATGTCCCCGAGACCCTGGGCGTACAGCAGGTCCCGCAGCCGGGTCACCTCGTCCTTCAGCTCTCGGATCAGCTTGTTGTTGGGGTCCTCGTTGATGACGGCGTTACAGCGGATCTGCTTGGCCCGGTCGGCATACCTGGGCAGCAAAGGGGTCTGTGGGCCGGGTGGTGCCGGCAGGCCTGCGGGGTCTCCCTCCGGGAGTCACTCGGGGAAACCTGAGCCCCAGGAGGAGAGGGGACAGGCAGCGCCTTTTCCCCGAGGAAAGGCCTTGGCACATGGACTGTGGTCCCAGGGTGGAAGGACCCAGTGGGAGGTGTGAGAATGTCCCCATGTGTGCGTGTTGGAGCCCGTGCTGCGTACAGCAGGTGCACGTGTAAGCACAGAAGGCAGCGTGTCCCTGTGTGGGGACCTATGTCCTCTTTTTCTTTACTACTGCTGGTGCTCAGTCACCGGGGGCCAGAGACACTGACCAGGCTTCCCGGCAGCCGCTGGCAAGGTGGAGACCCAGGCTCCCACTCAAGGACACCTGCCGGCATCCAGAGGGGCCTTTACAAACACACCTTCACCCCTCTGCTACTTAAAGACCCCAGGTGGCTCCTGAGGCCAAAGGGGGTGCAAGCCACTCAGCTCACCAACACAGCTCTCCTGGTCTCGTGCTGTGGAAGACCCCGGCTGCTTGCAACCCCACGGTGCACCCCAGAGGGTTCCCTGAAGACCCAGGCACCCCCGCTGGCCACTGGGGGGGGCAGGTGAAATGGCCTCCCCAGCAGGCACCCCCCCACCCAAGCCTGGTGGGGGCACAGGGCCCACCTCCCTCAAGAACACACCTCAGCGTGCTCAGGGTCTCGTCGTAGTTGATGTCTGCGGGGCTCAGGGCTGCCACCATCGCTGTCCTTGAGTTCCCGCCTGTGGGAAGAATGGCCGTGCAGAACGACATCAGCCCACTGCCTTGTTGCCATGTTCCCCCCACTCCGTCCCCTCCTGCATTTGCAGCTGGAGAGGCTGAGGCCCAGAGAGGTAAACTGAGTCATGAGCCACCTGCGGGACACAGTGGCACTAGGGTACAGTCTCAGCAGTGCAGCCAGAAAGGCCAGAGATCCCCAGTTCTTTATGTCCATCGGGCCAGCCCGAGACTCGGTTTACCTCCACGGCATCGGCTTCCTCAGCTGTAAACGCAGCTGGAGAGGACCCTGAGGTTACGTGTGGGTGGGAGGCATCCCAGCCTCCATCTCCCCATCTGTCTCTCACTGGCTCAGAACTCAGGCTGAGAGAAGAGGGGATCTATGGCGGCCCCCCAAAACTCAGCAAGCAAGCAAGGCTCCCCATATTCATAGAGTCCTGGGGAAACGAGGCCCAGAGAGAGGTATTTGGACCGGTGTCACAGACCTGAACCAGGAGCACCAACATGGGTAGGTGGGTATTCCTCAGCCCCGTGGGCCATCCTGGTTCCCGACACCTGCTGTCATTAACCTTTTTGTGGCCATTGTCCCGAGTCCTCTGGAAAGACCCCCCAGGTTCACCTCAGTCTCGGCCCAGGAAGGGCGGTAGGCCTCCTGGTGTGTGGGCATCGCTTCCAGGCAGGAAGACAAGGAGTTAGAACCCCGGGGCAGGGCGAGCTCACAAGTCCTCACCCAGGTTTTCCCGGAGGAGCCAGGTCAGCACAGAGTCTCTGTATGGAATGAAATCTGTCTTCTTCTTCTTCTTATTCTGAGGGGGAGAACATTCAAGGTCAACCTCGAATTCATGATCGTGGAAGGGCAAGCACAGGACCTGCGGGGCGGTCCCCCAGGCCCAGGACACCTCGGGGGGCAGGGCCGGGCCAGCTCTCAGGCTTTTCTCCACCCGAACCCCAGGCACCTCTCCGGAATCAGGGGCCTGCTGGCTCATCCCTCTAGTTCCTCCCTTGTCACCCCCACTGTGGGTCTGGGTCACAGAGCAGGACTCCGGCCTGGGCACACTGATGTCCCTGGCCAGCGCATTGCCCTCCACTCTGTCGGGACACATGCGGGCCATCGCCCCGTCCTCAGACACCAGCAGGGTGCCGAGTGGCTCTGCGGACTCAAAACAAGAGGGCCCACCGCCGAGTGTGGCAACCCGGGCCCCTGCCAGCGCCCGCCGCGTGCCCCTCCCGTGCACACAGAACGCCCTTCCATGGCCCCCAGAGCTTCCCGCTGCCCTTCCTGCGCCCGCTCCCCCGCCCTCCCCAGGGACGTGTCCGCTCCGCGGCTCTGCGCTTCTCTCTCAGGGCGAGTCCGCTCAGAATGGAGACCGCGGCCCCTGCCCTGGACGCGCCGTGGCTGGTCAAGGACGCCACGGACGGATCACCGCCACCCAGCTCCTTCCCGGTGTCTGCCCCCTCGTGTGCGCGTCGTGACTCGGGAAGGATGTGGCCCTGCCCCCGCAGCCCGCCCAGGGACACGCGGACAGGTGCCACCGCCGGGCCCCTGCCGCTTCTCTGGGGCCGACACGAGCGTCATGGCTTTTTGGGACGATCCTCAGGGGCTCTGCTGGCCCTCGGGGGGCGCAACTGGCGGGCGCTCCCGAGACGCGTGGCTCTGGGAAGCTGGGCGGCCTCCGTGAGTGGGTGCGTGTCCGAGCCCTCGCCCGAGGGAAACCTTCTCCCCTTTGGAAACTGGTGGGCGAAAAACTCTATTTCTACTTAAAAGAAATTAGTTCCTGAGGCTGAGTTTCTGCCACGCTGGCCCCGCGTCCACGGTGGACGCCCTGCCACCCCCAGTTCCTTCAGCAAAGGGGCCCGGTGCCCGCCCCGCCGGCCTCCACCGCGGCCACGCGGGCCGCGGGCGCCAGTGGGCGAGCCCGGCCGAACACCCGCCTGCTTCCAGCCGCCGCCCCCGGTCCCCCAGGTTCCCGCCCCGGGACCCAAGGCAGCCACTCACCTTGTTGGGCCCGGAGTCCTGCAGGGAAAAGGCAGAGAGAGTGTGAGGACCTGGGCGAGACGGGCCGGGGCGCCGAGGGGCAGGAAAGGCCGAGCCCCCAGGGCGCCCGCACCTTCCAAGCCGGTCCCGCGTCAGGCCGAGTGGCGGGTGGGTTTGTCCCTCCCCGCGGAGGCCTGGGCACGTGTTGGGCGTGTGCTCTACACCGCCGTCCCTGGGGCCCATCAAACCCTGGCCCTCGCCTCCGCGGCCCCTCCCGGAAGGCGGCCCGGTGACAGCCCTGCCCCCCCAGGAAGGACGCCAGCCGGCGGCTCGCCCCGGCTCCGGGGGCCCCCCCAGGGGAACGCGCCGACCCAGGGCCCGGATGCACAGGCCGGCCGGGGAAGGAGGGCCCGGCCCTAGAGGGCGGCTCACCATTTCGGCCAGAGCGGAGATGACCTTCCCCAGCGTGGTCAGGGACTTGTTGATATTGGCTCCCTCCTGCGCGTGCAGACGTCGGGACATCAGTGAGCCTGTCGCTCCCGCGTGACCCCCGGGGCCCGCCAGGCGGACACCCACCCGGCCGGGCGCGGTCTGCCCGGCGCTCTCCTCGGCCTCCTCAAAATCCTCGTGACACCTCACGCGTGCCCCGCCTGCCACGGTCTCGGTGGGGGCCCCAGAGGGGACCAGGGAGAACAAACACCCGCCTTCCTAGCACTGGAGGCTGCCTGACCCCGCGGCCGGCCGGCCCCCGGGCCTCCTTCTTCCAGTGCGACGCGGGGACACCGGAGGCCCAGCTTTCCTGCCGGGCCGTCTGCCTGCCGGCCTTCTTCCTTCCCTGCCCCCATGCGCTCCCCCGGCTCACGCGTGGGGGTGGCCCCCACTCCCCACTCCTGCCCGGCCCACCCTGGAATGAGCCAGGATCAAAGACGCGACTCTGCCTACGCATCGAGGTGCAGGGGGCCACCGTCCCCCACAGATGTGGCGCTCAGGCTCCTACCTTGAGACGCGTGCCCTTCGCTCCCGTGGAGTCCGCCCGCTCGCTCCCAGCCAAGTCCACCAGGCTGATTTTGCTCACCTGGAATGGCCCACGTGTCAGCTCCAGGAGAGACGCCCACGGGGCCCGCCCGCGGAGCCGAGCCCTCCCCGCCGCCTCCCGGACCCTGCCTTCCCTCCTGCACCTGTGCTCACAGTCCTTCCCACTGTCTGCCCGCGGCGCAAGGCCACCTGCCCCAGGAGGCTGCAGCCCGCCCCCGAGCGCTCTGCGCTGTGGCCACGCCGTTCTCCGCACACTGGACGCTCCTCACGTGCTCGTGCACGGGCTCCCCACGGCGCCCATGAGGACCATCCCACCACCATCACCCATTTCCACAGACGAGAACACCATCTGTGTCGGGGCTGGAGCCCAGTGCTGGTGCCCCAGCCACTGCCCAGATGCCTCGCGCGCTCGGCAGGGGCCCCAGTGAACACGCCTGTGGCCTGGGGTGGATGGCCACGGGCATCTTGAGCCACAGCCCCTGTGGGCGTCTTGCTCGTATGTCAACGGGACATCAGTGGGACCCTCTGGATGCCCTGAGCCTGCGGGGCAGGAGGGACAGCAGGTACCTCATGACCGGGCTGACACAGTGCCCCCCCAGGCTCCCGGGGCCATCAAGGGCCTCCAGGAGGATGGCGCCAGGCCGAGGTGACCCCGGCACCACCAGAAGCAAGTGGCACTATCACCCCAGCCCTTCTGAGGATGTGGGGTGCTGCCTGAGAGAACCAGCCCTCCAGGGGGTGCCCTGGCAAAAGGCCCAGGTGTGGGGCAGGAGAGGGCACGGCCAGAGGAAACCCGACGCCATAGGTCAGAGCGGCCGGTGGACACGGACAGGCGCCGGCCCTGCTGCCCACAGACAGGAGAGGACGCCCGGCCCGGGCACGTGGGACAGGCGTCTGGGCACAGCCCCTCCTTTGTGCTCGCAGAAGCCAGTGCCCGCCGTCGCCTCTGCGATGGGCACTCACTCGGCTGAGACGGCCTGGCCCTCACTGCAGCCCGGGCGCCCCAGGCCCGCAGGCGTCATGCGGGGATGAAGCCCTTCTCAGCCCTTCAGTCGCCACCCAAACCATCTCAGAGGAGGGTCCGCGGCCCCTCCACTCCCAGTCCCGTCCACACCCAGGTGGTGTCAAAGGCCTGGATGCGGTGGCCTCGCAGGCTCACGCGGGGCTGGGGGTGGTCACGCCGGGTGCCCAGGTGAGGAAGGCGGGTGCGGCCTGACCCCTCCCCCTGCCCGATGTCCCCCGCCCGCCACAGTGAGGCCGCGCTCACTTTCTCCGTGGTGATGTCGGTCTCCGCATCGTGGCGCTTCTGGGTGAAGATGATGTTGAAGACGGCGTGGGAGCGGCTGCTGGTCTCGTTCATGTTCGTGGCCGCCACGGTCCTGGGGGAACAGAAGCCAAATGTGGCGACCTGCCATCCTGTAGTCAAATGAGGGGCCACCCCGTCGGGCCCGGTCACGGGGTGTCGGCGCCCCCAGGCTCTCAGGGCAGAGCCCGCCCACCACATCCATCGAGGGGCCCTCGGCTCCCAACTCCAGCCTGAACTCAGGGTGTCGTGGCTGGGGGTGCGTCTCTGTTTCCGGGGGCTCAGCAGAACCGGGTGCTGCTCACTCTACCAGCTGCACGGGAGCCCTCGGGGCCGTGGTGTGGGGAGGCCTCAGTGCAGCGATGGCAGAAACCTTAGGGAACTGCCCCCTGAGGCCTCCTGTCTGACGGTGCACAGTCCTCAGGGGCCTCGTCTGAGCAGCGCCCCCGCAGGACCACGGAGGTGGTGCAGGCTGGCGGTGGCTGATCCAGGGAGCCCTCACCCCTCCCCTCAGAGTAGGGGGGCGGGAGGGGGCACTGTTGCCATGGCGACCAAGGCAGGACCCCCCCCCCCCAGCCCCTGCCCTGGCAGGGAGGCCCAGGACAGGGAAGCCCAGGGAGACCTACTGCTTACGGCCAGCACTGCCTGGGGCTGACCCTGCCCCCAGCCTCCTGCCCCATCCGCGGGGCCATTTACCCTCAAAGCGGGCGGGGCGGGACCTCAGCCTCATCACTGGGCCCAGCAGGGCAGCTGCCTGTGGGACAACCACCAGGAGGGGCAGCCCCTGTGTAGGTGCCGGTGTCCCCCTGTACGGGGGTGTGTGGCAGCTTCCCCTCAGGGTGGCGAGTATCCTGAGCAGCCTCGGGCCCTCCAGGCCCACGCCTCCAGGAGGCCACCTGACGGGGTGTACGGGGAGACAGCAGGTCCCCCAGGGACCACGGCTCCTTGGACAGACTCGCAGCCACGGGCCTGATGGGGGTCGGAGGGCAAGCCACCCCACACACACCTGGCCTTGTTCCCTGAGTCCATGAGGTCCTGGATGTCATTGTAGGAGGTGACAGCCAGCTTGGAGAGGTCCTCCACATAGGGGCCCAGCAGCGGGTGCTCCCTCACACGCAGGTTGCCCTTGTTCTTGGGGTTCAGGAGGTCGCGGACGCGCTCACAGTATATCTCCATGTAGCTGACCTGCAGGGCAGACACGCCATCAGGGACCCCCAGGAGAGGGGGTGTGGGGGCTGTCCTCAGAAAGCCCCAGATGGGTGCAGGGGTGGTGGTCAGGGGCTCCTTTGGAGGGGTGTACTGGGAGATGCGGGGTCACCCTCCAGGATCCCTGAGCAGGGGTATAGGGACCGCCATCAAGGGCTCCAGGTAGGGAGTGTGGGTACTGCCCACTGAGTAGGGGGAGGTGTGCAAAGGACTCCAGGCCCCTGTGAGTGTGGGAGTTGGGGGTGTCAGCCCATCCCCCTCACCCGGCCCTCCCCTGCCCACGGCCATCCTGGGGCTCACTCCAGTCACCCTGGGGCCTCGGCCACAGTGCGTCCCAGGCTATGCAGCTGTGAGGCACCTGTCCCTGTCCCAGCACAAAGGAGTGGAGGACCACCGCTTGTCCTTTGCACCCTGCACGTCTCCGTGCCCTGAGTGGGTGTGGTGGCCGGTGGCGTGGTCGCCACACTCATGAGTGAGTGACAAGCTAAGGGCACAGACTGGTGGCAGGAATGTGCTTTACATCAGAGAAGCATTGCTGTCTGCGCCTGCCACCCCCAGCCACGCCCCGAGCACCGGCTGCTGGCGGGAGCCCTACCTCCACAGAGTAGGACATGTTGTCATTGGTTGTGTCATTGATGCGGGAGAACAGGTCCTCACAAAGCTATAGAGACCGAAGACACAAGGTCAGATGACAGAGGCCCCACCCGCCCCTCAGGCGCTAGGGGTCACCTGTGCCCAGGCCAGGCACTGCCCTCCTGGTCCCTCCCACAGCCTCCCTGTTCATCTCCAAGGCGCCGAGGCACCTGCAACCTAACAGCTGCCTTCTGCTGCTCCACCCAGGGGTCCCTGCGCTGACATCTGACACCCACACGTCACCCCCGTCCTTATCAGCCCAGGGTGTAGGTTCTGCCACACTGCAGGCCAGCCGGCACCCTCCACTGGCCAGCATGGACCAGTGTGGCTTCAGAGACCCGCCGGGGGGCTGGCTGGGGCAGGAGCCAGGGTCCCGGCAGTAGCTGAGGTGTCCGCATCGCAGGCTCCCGATAACCTGGGCATCTCTTCCTGCCTTGACCGCCAGTCCTCACAGCCCCCAGGCGAGGGTCCCCTCCAACCGCGGTCTCCCCCCTGCCCGGCCCGCGTGCCTGCGGGATGATGCCCTGCTGGTCCTTCTCCTGCTTGCCCATCATGGTGTAGGACTTGCCAGCCCCCGTCTGGCCGTAGGCGAAGATGCAGACGTTGTAGCCCTCGAAGGCGTGCTGCAGCATCTCCTCGCCGATGTCCCTGTACACCTGCTTCTGGGACGCGTAGTTGATGTCCTCAGGCTGTGGGGCAAGAGGGGTGCAGCTGCGGGAGGTGGGCACGCCCAGAGCTTAGCCCACCCCACGCCCTCTGAGGCACCACGGCCAGCACATGTGGAGGGACGCCTGGGTGCCACCTGCACCAGGAGAGGGGACACGGTCTTGCGTGGGGGCGGCTCCCTGAGGGAGGGACGGGAGGAGCCAGCAGGCTGCGGCCAGACGGAGCGTCCGGGCGGGTCAGCGCAGGGCCCGGCACGAGCAAAGGCCCCAATGTGTGCTGTGGTGCAGATGGCGAGGCTCAGCCTGGCAGCTGCGGGTGGGCCCTGAGGCCCAGGGACCCGCCCGTGGGCACGGCCATCGCGTCTGGACACTGCCGACAAGGGGAAGAGGTGGGCCTGGACGTGAAGGTGGAATGGGGAGCTCTGGTGCTGCCCTGGGGGCCAGACGGGCAGAGCTGTGGCCTGCGGTGGGTGCTGGCACTGGGGCCATGAGACTGGACATCTTCTAGAAGGATTCAAACGGTGGGGGGATGGGTGGGGTTGGGTGTGGACTGCAGAGGGAGGCGGAAGGGGCGGGTCTCCTGTGTCCGGGGGGGAGTGCAGGTTGAGGTGTGCGGGTGCCACGCCGGGTGGTCCAGGCTCAGCTGTGGACGTGTGAGTGCGGTAAGTCCAGGGTGGGGGGATGTCGGCAGGACGTCGGACTCTGGGGGAATGCCCACAGGGAGCTGATGACCCCTTGGTCCCTGTCTCAGCCAGGAATGCTGCGCATCACAGGTCCCGGCACGCACACCGTGACAGGAAAGCGGGCCCCTCCTCGTGAGCCTCACACCTGCCCCTTCCCACCGCCCACAGGGCCCTGCAGCAGGGAAGGGTGGGCATTGCCTCACTTAGAGGGGCTGAGGGACGGGGCAAGGGTCCCCCAGGAGGGGGGCCGAGTGGTGTCCACGTGGCCTCGCCCCACCAACCCTGAGCCCCGCCTGGCTTACCGAGGTGTGTGACCAGTAGGAGTAGTCGAAGCTGAAGCTTTTAGGCGTCTCCTTGGGCTGCTTGGGGTTGACAATGGCTGCGGGGAGGGGACAGGCACGATGGTTAGTGTGGCGCTTCATCCGCACTGTGTGCCGGGACATGCCGGCCGTCCCCTCTCGGGGACACGACTCACTCCCCATCCCCCAAGAGTGTCCCCTCCAGCTCCGAGCACTGTCCCTGCACAGGCCCAGCCCCACTCCTCACCGACCTGTGCCCTGGCCCGGCTGGCCAGAGGCGGCGCTCACGGGCCACCAGCATCAGTTCAGCAAATAAGGAAGGAAGCCACAGCCTAAAAGGATGCCGTCACCTACTGCCCTCGCCCTCCGGGTGTCCCAGGAGACCCCTCTGCCCAGTCTAAGGCCTTTCCTGTCTTGACACCCAGCAGCAGGAGGGACCTCGGCCCCAGGCCTTGTCTGGCTGCCCTGCCCGCTGTCCACTCTCTGAACCTGCAACATCCCTGTTGGCCGAGAACCTTTAGGCCCCCCAGCACCCCCTGCACGGTAGACGGATCCCGTTTGGGTTTTCACATCCACCAGGAACTCAGATGAAGCCTGGTCAGCAATGGCTCCGGGGACACCTGGGGGGCCACCCCCCACCCCATCACCGGCCTGAGGAAGCAGCCCTCCCTCACCACCCCCATATTTGGGGGTGCAGGCTTCGGTGCCCAACCCTCAGCTGAGTTCCCTCAGGGGTGCTGGGCCAGGGGCTTCACTTCCCTGGGCACAGCGCTGCCTTCAGGACCCCACACCCCTGCCCCCACCAAGTGAGCCGTCACCAGCACCAAGAGAGCCAGACCCTCCAGATCCCAGTGCGGAAGCCCTAACCCGGGACCTCAGAAGCTGACCTTCCTGGGACATGGGGTCCTGGCAGATGTGACTGGTAAGATGAGGCCACCCTGGTGGCCCTAAACCAACACAACTGCGTCCTTATAAAAGGGGGCCCTTGGCACAGACACGCACACAAGGAGGAGGCGTCGACAAGCCTGGGACACCTGGGGCGGCCTCCAGGGGCTGCAGAGGCAGGGAGCAGGTCCTTCTGCAGGCCCCAGGGGAGCCCTGCCGCCCACCGGAGCGTGCCCACCCAGCCTCCAGAGGGGCCGTCTACACCACCCATGCAGGAGGGAGTCCAGCACCTCCTGACCTTGCTGGGCTTCTGCAGCCGCCCGGCCTTGGCCTCCCAGGCAGGCCCCAGGGCCACTGGCTCTGGCTGAACACCCTGTTCCCAGCACAGGTGCCAACCGAAGCCCCGTCCCCAGGGCCGACCTGGCTCTGAGATATGACCCAGTGCCCTTGGGAAGCCACAGGAAGGAACAGGTGTTGAGCACCACAGCCCTGCCCTAGGAGCTGAGAGGGGACCACAGCCATGCAGCCTCCAGGAGCAAGGCCCAGAGGGGACAGAGTTGCCAGGTCCTGCTGGGACCTGGGGACATGGCCACCGCAGCCCCAGTGCAGATCTTGCCGGCGCCATGGAAACAACAATTGTGGGCTCCTGACACAGGCAGCGGGGCTGGGCCTCCACCGGCCCTGGCAGCGAGGGGCCGGGTCCCCTGGCTGGCCCCACAATGCCCCCCTCCGTGACCTCACCTCCCCACCTCCCTGCCTGCTGGCAGGGCCCAGGGCGGTCCTGGCCCCACCCTGCTCCCCACTGCGGGCTGGCCCCCAACGCAGGCTCTCTGAGCAGACCCGCCCCCATCTCCTCTCCACGCCCCGGCAGCCTGCTCTTCTCGCCCACGTGACATCGGGCACTGGCCTTATTCCAACAGGGCCATGGCGCTGGGGTCCCTCCCATACACCACACGCGGACGGTGAGCTCCCTGAGGTGGGAGCCCTCCCAGGGACAGGGCACAGGTGTGTGCGAGGGACTGCACAGGTCGGATGGGGACGGCCTCGAGGACCTGCTGCGGGGGCTCCAGAGCCAAGCTGCCGTGGCCCTTGGGGAGAGCATTCCCACCACGTGTGCGTGTGTGCGCGTGTGCGTGTGCGCATGAGAGAGACAGCAGCCACTGCCCCAAATCCACAGGACTCAGGGGGAGCCCCAGCTGAACAGAGACCAGAACCTCAGCAGGGCTCCAGGGGAGAACGAGCTGGAACCTGGTCACTTGCCCACCTCTCTGGAGACCCCCCTCTCCACCTCCCCTGAAGCTCTTTCCTGTTGATCTAACTCCGCTCACTTGCCCAACACGCCTCAGCCGGTTCCCGGCCCATCACAGCAGCCTAGCGGGATGTCAGTCCCGAGGGCAGTCAGCGCCGGAGTGGAGCCCGCCATGGGCAGTCAGCGCCCAGTGGGGTCACCGCCATGACCTCTCCAGTAAACAGCCCCTCTCAGCTCTCACAGGTTGGCTTCTGGGGGAGAGGGCGCTCAGGTCCGCCCTGGGTGGAGCCGTCAGGGAGCTCCGAGAGGCAGCAGGGCCAGTGTGCTCCGCTGGGGGCCACCCAGGCCCCGCCGGCCTCCCGACCATTCGTTCCTCTAATAAAAAGGCCTCGGCCGTGGCCACCCTCCTGCCCGGGCTCTTTCATGCCCGGTGTCCCTCTATTTGGAGCCGAGAACGTTCTAGAACAGTGATGGAAAACAAGGCCTGACTTCTCAGATGAGTTAGGCCCTGGGGCTGCACAGAGCCGCCCGCTGATGCCTGTGTGGGCGGAGAAGGGGCCCTACTCCTGGTGCCGGTGCTGCTCAGGCCGTGAGTTCTGCCCCCTTGTCTGCACAGAGCAGCCATTGGACCAGTGCGTGTGATGGGGGAAGAGCCAAGGGGGCTCTGGGAGGGCACCCTCTCTTCCCCTCCAGCAGCCCTAAAATCCACGTCCCCCAGAACCTCAAAGCGTGACCTTGTTTAGAAACAGGGCCTTTGCAGCTTGCTCAGTTGGGAAGGTGAGGTCACACTGGAGCGGGCTGGGCCCTAAATCCATCGATTGGTGTCCCCATAAGAGGCCCTGGCCCCTTGATTTCAGACCCGGGCCTTCAGAGCAGTGGAGACTACGTGCCCATTGTTTCATGGCACACAGTTTGCGGTCAGCGGTAAGCGCACCCCGGGAAACCAGCCCAGCAGGCGGACAAGGAGGAAGCCAGGGCCCCGCCCACGTGCCAGCCTCTGCCGCCGCCGCCAGCCGTGGCCCATACTCACTGGTGGTGCTTCCGGACATCTGGATGATGCACTTGGAGTCACGGCTCATTTCCCGGGAATTGAAGGGGCGGACGCGCACCGCCACCTTCACCGAGGCCCCGGCCATCTCTGCAACCTCTATGGGTCACTCCTGGGGGCAGGCGAGAGCCCCAGCGGGCTTGGGAGACACCTTGGGGGAAAGGGAGACGTGAGTCAGAAAGGATGTTTGAACAGGCAGACCAGGCGCTTCTGGCTGGTGGCTAAACCGGGGCCCGTCCAGATCCTCTGTGCCGACACCGCACTGGGGCCCAGCCCACAGGACAGGACCGGAGGGGTGGCTGCAGGCAGGAAACAGTACAGGGAGGAGCAGAGCCGGGGACCTGGGGCCTAACCAGGAACCCCCACCCCGCTGCAAGATGCATACAGACTTCAAGCTCCTCCGAAGGCCGGTGTCCAGGCGGGACTGACGGCATGAGTTTGGGGAAATCACCAGCAAGTGCGTTAGACCCTTTCGTGGGTTGAATTTTGTCCCCTCAAAGCTGATGTGCAAAAACCCTAACCTCAGGAAGACCTCACAGTAGGACCTTATTTGGAATTCGGGTCCTGGCAGATGTAACGAGTTGAGATATGATCACGCTGGAGTCAAGAGGGCCCCTAACCCAGTGTGACAGGTGTCCTTACAATTAGGCACATCCGGACATAGACACTGCCTCGTGAAGACAGAGATGGGGTGGCGCCCCGACAAGCCCGGGAGCACCAGACTGACAGCAGCCACCAGCACGGGGAGAGGCCTGGGGTGCATCCTCCCTCCGGCCTCAGGAGCCAGCCCTGCCAGCACCTTGGTCTTGGACTTCCAGCCGCCAGACTGGAAGACGAGGCACTTCTGTTGTCTGAGACGCACACTGCCGGTGGTGCTTTGTTACAGCGGCCCTAGCGGACTAACCAGACCCCAGGTGCTCAACCCACCCTGTGGCCATCCAGGACTCTGCCCCCCTCACCGCCCCCACCAGGCGGGGGGCCAGAGGCTGCTGCTGTCTGGGAGCCTGAGACTCCATCCCGCCTCGGCCAGGGGCTCTGAGGACCGGCTGAGGGTGAGTGGGAAGCGCCTACTGGAAAGGGGGTGAGCCTCGCCCAGAATGCCCAGCATGGCCTCCCGCCTCTGCCTGCTGCCACCACTATCCTTGCAGGGTGCGGAGCTCTTTGCTGGGGAAACTGACCGGGACCACAATGCCCCCTCTGGCAAGAAGTACAGAGACTAAAACAGACAGAAAAGGAATGCGACAGAAAGAGACAATGCAGGGAAGAGGGGAAAGCATCCTTAAACACATCGTCAGCAAACAGTTACCGGCCCGGGGAGGGGGGAAGGGCTCGGGGAGACAGCTGCTGCTGTGGGGCCTGCAGCCCAGGTGCCGCGGCGCCTGCTCCGCGCAACCCCAGGGAGGGTGACCTTCGCATCCCTAGAAGGTCACCTTCACTCACACTGAGGAAGCGGCACCCCCTGAGCACCCAGGCCCAGGTGGGCTCCAGAGGGCCAGACCTGGACACCAAAAGCCTGCAGATCAGAGTGAGTGGGCACACAGTGCCCCAGACTCAGCAAGATTCAGATGAGATGGGAGGAGGCAGGAGGGGGCTTCACTCTGGGAGCGCCCCAAGGCCTGGGCTTGGTGAGGGGGTCCCACGTGACGCCCCATCCTTCCCCCTGCAGGGGTGCAGCCCCTGGGCATCCACCACCTGCTCTACAGGTGGGACAGTGCCCAACTGAGGAGCCAGCCAAGGGGAGGCAGGAGCCCCCGGTGCAGCAGCCCTGGGCTGGCACCTGCCGTCGCCCACCCTGGCTCCACACAAGCCTTGAATCCCAGTGAGGGGAGCGCGAGCTTTGTCCGGTACAGCGGACAGGGGTCTGCTCCCCGTGTGCCAAGGTCAGGGCAAGGGTACAGAGAGGGGAAGCACTGCGGGGGGTCTAGGGAGGGGGGTGTGGCACGGTGCCACCCTCCCTCCAAAACAGGGACTGAGCGTCCCTGAGGGATGATCCACCACGCCAGGGCGTGCACTGCCCCCAACCCCACTGGTGGGGAGGCGATTCGCAGGGACCACCCAGGCTGCCCCTGCGCAGGGGACTGGGTGACACCCTGCCGAGCAGGCCCCACCACCGTGGCCCAGCCCGAAGGGGAATTTTCTGCCCCCCCTCCCCACCTCAGGAGAACCTGGCCCAAACACCCCCTTCCAGCCATGCCCCAGCCTCCTGTCTGTGAGGATGGGGTGGGGACCTCTGGCCACACCCTCTGGGGGGCGTGCATGGAGTGCATAGAGCCCTGGGTCCATGCATATCGGGGACTTCAATCCCAGTCTCGGCCCTGGGCCAGCTCCTTGAGTCCTCAGAACTCCCCGGAACAGGACAGACACAAAGCAGGACTGTCCCCCCGACTAACACGGCTCTTTCAGGGGCTACAGGGGGAGCAGGAGACCCAGATCAGCCAACCACTGGAGGCCAACAATCGCAGGACGTGGGCAGAAGCTCGGGTGAGTGGGGAGCAGAATTCACTAGGGGGCTGGAACCAGGCCCGGCTGCCCGCACAGCCCCTACAGCAGCTAAATGCACCCTCAGCCTCCCCCCGTGAACATTTCTGCAGCTTGGCCTCACTCACACCCCGAACAGCCCTGGGGCTGGACTGGAGGGACGCGCCTCTCGGGGCACCGGTGACTCCTTGCGTGGGAAAATCTTCACACTTTTGCAATTGAGGGAAGTTTTAGGACAGTTGGTTTGAGGTGGGAACAATAAGAGCAAGGTCATGAATTCCTGGTGAGGACATGAATTTGAATGAGATTTCTAGCAAGCTTTAAGCAACATGCCCTGTGCCTTTAAAAAAACAGGAAAAGGCTGTATTTGTATCCTCTGACTAATGACAAGCACTAAAATAGGACATTATCACAAATGAAGAAAATATTTATGAAAGCAGATGTTCAATTCGATATTGCAAAATTTTCAGTTCTCCTCCAATGTAGCTATTTTAATTCAGTGCAATTCCAATATGCGACATATCCTAGCAGGATTTTCGGAGCAATCTGGCAAGAGTTTGGAAGAGAGTTTTGAAAAATAAGGACAAAGAGGGGGAGTATCCCTTCCCAGCTGCTACATGTTCTGTAAAGCTAAAATAATTTCCAAAGTCTAGCAGTGACACATGAACAGTCAGCTCCAGGGGGCGGACCGAGCTTGACCGCGTGCACACAGACAGACGCGCGCGCGCGCGCACAGACAGACGCCCAGCAGGTGCGCAAGCAGCAAGCATCTCAGGTAATGGAGCGAGACTGCCCAACTCAATTAGTGTGGACAAAATACTCCAAGTAAAACAACACCGCTGTCAGACAGATTTCCAAAGACTATATTCTGTTGATAAGAGACACGTTTAAATAAAAGACACAGTAGAGATTGAAAACCAAAAATTAAAATTTCGACTCAGGTACTGAGAAGGAAAAATATATTGGATTGGCCAAAAAGTTCATTCAGATTTACAGCGACAATAAAAGACTCATTTTTTTCATTTTCACTGGTAACTTGGTTGAACAACGTAGTCACTGTTTTGTTCCTCTGCCCTGTGCCATGTTTCGTACAACTTCACCATTCCATCTTCCCAAAAGTGTTTATCTTTTGAAGGGAAGAATCGTTCCAGGTGACTTTTGCAGTCTTGCAGAGAACTGAAATTTTTATCCATTAAGACAATGTTGTAAAGACCGAAATAAATGGAAATCCAAAGGAGGCGCAGTGTCTGGGGAATGCGGGGGATGAACCGGGACCAGGCTGTGACAGTTTTGCCTGGTCACCAAAGAACCACACAGTCTGCTGTTCTCCTGATGGAAGATTCTGCATTTTCTGTGGACTAGTTCTGGATGCTTTTCATCGAGAGCAGCTCTCAGCGGTCTCACTGGAGTGGTTGGAACTAGTCGTCTGGTTTTTTGGAAGAAGCCCCTGATAGAGGACCCTCTGCCAACACACCATATACACAACGCCACCTTCTCTGGACGGAGACCAGCCTTTGGTGAGGCTGGTGGCGCTTCATTCGCTGCCCCACGATCTCTTCCCTTCCACATTGTTGTAAAGTACCCACTTTTCAACACCCATCACAAGTTGTTTTTAAAAAGAAATGTTTTTGTTACATTTAAGTAGAGAATCACATGCAGAAATACAGTCAAGAAGGGGTTTTTTTATTCCCAGTGAGGGCACATGCCTGGGTTGCAGGCCGGTTCCTGGCCGGGAACACACGAGAGGCAACCATACATCGATATTTCTCTCCCTCTCTCCTTCCCTTCCCCTCTAAAGATAAATAAAAAACAAAAAACAAAAAAATCACCACAAAAAAGAAGGGTTTTTTTGCTTCACTTATGTGGAACCCAAACATCAAAGCAATTGACAAGCCCTAGCTAGTGCAAATGATTTTCAGCACTTGACTTGGACATTCTGAGTATGTCGGCTGTCTCCCACGTGGTGTAACATTGATTGTTCTCAATCAGCATCTCAGTTGGATCGCTGTCAACCTCAGCTGGTCCACCTGACCAAGGAGCATTGTCCAGTAAGAAATCTCCAGCACGAAACTTCACAAACCACTTCCGACACGTTCCGTCAGTCACAGCACCTTCTCCACACTTTGCACAAATCTTTTTTTGTGTTTCAGTGGTGTTTTTATGTTTCTTAAAATAATAAAGCATTATATGCCAAAGATGTTGTATATTTTCTTCCTACTTCAATATTAAAATGTCTACACAAAAATCCCCCAATTTTGATAAGTTTTTTAATGCATACTGACATGACAGCTGTCACAATACAGTCTAACGAGATTGTTCTGAATGAAGTTAAAGACAACTAAGCGCTGCTAGAGCCATCGTCTGGGGGCGGGGGAACCGAATGAACTTTTGGCCAACCCGACACACCATACACGTTCCCCGAAAGTGCACACAGAACATCTACCATGTTCTGTAATACAGAAAATTAGCTATAGGTCTGGTCATAAAGCAAACTCTAACAAAATTCAATTTAAAATTAAAATCTTAAGATATATGTTCTCTGGCTGTAGTAGAATTAAGTTATATATCAATAAAAAAAGAAAAGGAGGTACAGGGTCCCCCAACTGCTTGGACATTAGGCAACGCGACTGTCAATAAGCCACAGGTCACAGGAGATCTGACGGGACAGTGGACGACGCTGGGTTACAGGTGAGGACAAGTGCGCCAGCGCTGCGGTATGCGGCCGAGGCAGGGCCCTGAGGAAACACACAGCTTGGAGAGCACGGGGGCTGGGGGGGCCTCCCTTCATCCCCAGGTCCACCCAGACCCCAGCGTCCCTCAGGGGCTTCTGGACTGGAAGGTTTGCCTTGAGACCCAGTGGGTGTGACCCCACCGGGCAGGGCTGTCCTGGGCACCACTGGGGAGCTGAGGTGTCCAGGAGGGCGCTGGGTGGTGCATTTGGCAGGGACAGGAAAAGGGAGACAGGCTCGGCGGGCGCCGACTGTCTGTCGGGGGGCTGCGACTGTCTGTCAGGGGGATGTGACTGTCTGTCAGGGAGCTGCGACTGTCTGTTGGGGGCTGCGTGCGAGCGACAGGAAGGAGGGCAGGGAAGAAAGAAGAGGAGCCGGTGGGGAGGAGCCTCCGGCTCTGACTTCCACCAGCCAGAAGAGAGAGTTTTCTCCACCCCTCCACCCTAGACATTCGGTAGACACCCCCAAAAGCCAGTATTTGGGGATCTATCCATCCCCGGAGTAACTCCAGAAAAGCTTACTATCGGGTTTGGAAGGACCAAGCTAGTCCTCAGGCAAGGTAACTGCCCGCGGAACCAAAGCGCAACGTACTTCGTAGGCAGGAAGCCTTATGCGGACTGTCCGCAGTGCAGAAATGTCCAGGGTCGGTTGGCCTATGACAACGAGAAATACTAGTCAACGGGAACCTGAATTTTCCTACCACCATTAAAGGAAGAGTTTAAAAATCTACCCACCAAGGAGACTGAGCAGACTCAGACAATTTTTACAAGAAAGTTCTACCATGATTTAAAAAAAAAACAACAGGTAATTCTAATCTCACACAAACTCTTTAAGAGAACAGGAAAAAGAGGGAGAGAGATTGTATCCCCAACTCACTCACTGAACTTGGCATCACATTAGACACAGAAAAGTGGAGACTGATCCATTGCACGGATGAACATAGATACAAAAGTCAAAACCATTAGCAGGAGACTCAGGTAGCAAATAAAAAGGGCACTGCAGCCATAGGCTCATCCCGGGAACACCAGTTTGGGGACGAGGAAGGCGGAACGTTAGTGCAGCTTCGTGACGTGATTCACCACCTGTCTCTGCAATGGAGGAAAACCCTAATCAGGTTCCCAGTAGGTACTGAAGCAGCATTCTGTAATTTTCAAAACTCACTTATGACAAAATTCTGAGTAATAGGAGAATTAAATAAAACTTCTTTAATCTCATAATAGGTATCTACTAAAAAACCTCCCCAATATTCACACTTAATGGTGAAATACTAGGAACACTTCCCTTTAAATTCAGGACCAAGTTTAAAATGCCTGCTATCAACATTTCTATCTAACATCGTAGCAGAGAGTCTCCCAGAGTGATAAGGCAGAAGAAAACAAGTAACAATGACAAAATATGGGTTGGCAAGGGAGAAAGAAGAATTGTTATTATTTGCAGGCCGTTGGCTTGCCTACAGACATCAAGAGCACCCACAGAGAAACGTCTGCATCACTGGGAAGGTTCAGCAAGACTGTCAGAAACCAACCACGCTGGTTTACACTAGAGACGCAGAGTTTTAAAAAATATTTTTAAGGTGCCATTTAAAAAATAACCAAAAGTATAAAGTCCCTTTATAGGAATAAACGTCACAAAAGATGCATGTAACTTTTATGAAGAAAACATTTGAACTTCACAAAAAACGTGATAGAAAGCCTAAATAAAAAACTATTCATAGAAGACATTTAACCATCCTAAAAATGTCTAGCTAGTTTCACCCAAATGAATCCAAAAAGTCAACGTAATTTGAAATGAAATTTCCATCATGTTTTTTATGGAACTTGACAAATTGCTAAAAATGCATGTGGAAGAGTAAGTTGCTAAAAACACCAAAAACGAATTTAAAGAAATAAGAGGGGAGAAGGCGCCATGGCCCACTGACAGTAGCTGAGATGGGGGGGTGGGGACGAGGCAGGTGACCACCAAAGTCACAGGAGGGACGCCAGGGACAGACCTACACAGACACCACCAGGGCGCGAGACACTGTAGGGGCTGCCCCACAGGTACTCCAGACGACAAGTGAAGCCACTCCAGAACCCGCCTCGCCCCAGCAAACAAAATCTGATTTCTTTTTTTATGCCCAAGCAAATCCCACATGGATAGAACACCTACGTGTGAACAAGAATTTGTGGAAATGAAGACAGCGATACCTCCACGCTGTCCTTGGAGAAGGAAGAGCCCAGACATCAGGAGGCCGTTAAATGGGCGAAAAGAAGCCCCTGCAACTGGAGACAAGGACTTGTGCGCCCAACATGTAAAGAACAGACCAAGCCAAAGAAAAAAGAGGTAAAAGGAAAACTGGGCAAAGAGATACGCACCGGCAGTTTCCACGGCAAGATACTCGACCACACAGCGCCGAAGACAGCGAGACTCGAGACCATCCCACCAGATCCCGCACCAAACCGTCGGGCCGCTGGGAAGCTGAGAGGATGGGACAGGAAGGGGCGGTCCCCCCAGCGAAGTTCAAGGGCACAACCACCCTGAGAACAGTGCAGTCACTCGTCCAGCCGCAGACCGCGTGGCCGCTCCCCTGGACACGGCGCACGGAATCCCAGGAGAAACCCCCAAATGCGAGCGTCTGTGGTGGAAGGGGACAGAGTGGGGGGGCAGGGACAGAAGACAGACAGCCTCGCCGGCCACCGGCCTGGAGACACACCTGCAGCCCGGTCGCCCGGCAGCTGCCCAGGCGTGAAAGTGAAGGAAACAGTCGTGCGTGAATCCTCGGAATCCCGCCGACACGGTTCGGACAGACGCAGGCTACGTATCCCCCGAGATGCAGCCCACAGGGCATCCGACTCAGAGTCGGTTCTTCCAACAGAGCCCGGGGCCAGCCGTGGAATTCTGGGGGCACTGGGTGCGGATGTCAGGGGACAGACGGACCTCCAGGCTGGGGTCAAAGGGACTGGGTGCCCCCAGGACCTCCCTAAGTAAAGGCTTCACGTCTGAGGTCGATGTGGGCACGTGGTTGGTTGTTAACATGGTCTTTATTCGGTTTTGTGTGCCCTAACATGCATCTGCGTTAAAGATCTGGATTCTTCCGAGAAGTCTCGTCATAAAGGGGAGCAAGAACTCGGGCTGACAGGGTAGGGGACCAGAGTCCGTCCTTGCTGGGGGGTGGGGGTGGGGTCACTACATCAGACACACCACATGCTGAAGGGTGGGAGGAAGGCCGAGTTCCCCCAACAGCGCTGGGGCAGGAGAAGAGAGGAGAAAACTCTTTGGGGTTCCTTGGGGGAAGCTGCTGGCTGCTGGGGAGAAGTGATGTCCAGGCGGTCACAGGCTTAAGGCTGGGCCCCTGGGCGCGGAGGTGCAGGCTGGAAGGGGCTCCTGGGGCGCAGTGCGTCCTAGAAGGGCCACGCCCCTCTCCCTGCCCCTCTCCCATGGGAGCAGGGCTGCGTGCGCTCTGGCGAGAGGGATGTCTTCAGTGTGCTCTGCACTCCGCTACGGGGGACGGCGGGCAGCCAGCTCCCACCCCTTCCCCTAAGGAAGGTCCGCCGTTGCCCAGCCCCCACTGAGCGCCCTCTGAGCCCTGTTCAGGCCCCCACCAGGCCCCCAAGTGCAGGAGCAGGCGGCACTCGAGCCCAGGAGGGAAGGAGAGAGAGACCAGGGAAGAGACACAAAAACAAGCAAGTGAACCCCAAAGCTTGATGGCCGCCCTCGCGATGCTGCCAGAGGACGCTCCATTTTCAAAACAAGCGGAGGATGCAGAGACGGGCCTGGCTCAGGACAAGGGAGCCGGAGCTCTCGGAGGTGAGATGTGGATGCTGAGCATAGAATTCCAAACACAAAAAACCCACCTTGAAAATGAAGGCCAGGAAGGATCCAGAGCCTAGAACAGAAACAAGGAGATGGAATGACTCCGTGAAGGACGGGCAGGGACACAGACGACCAAGGCCGGATTCGGGGGAGAGAACAGAGAGGATGAGCAGGGAGGGGTGGAGGGGCCTGCGGAAGAGCAGAGCCCATCCCGGGACGGAAGGGCTGGGCCAGCGCCAGCAGAGGAACAGGCGGAGGCACCCACAGCAGGAAGCCCACGGACAGGAGGCCCCTGAGAGGCCAGTTGCTGGCAGAGGCCTCCCAGAAGCACCGCGAGGCCGTCGGTGCTGACGACGCCTCCAGCCTTCTGAGGTAGAGGGTTTACCAGAAGCAGCTTCCAGCCAACCTAACCTCCGCCCAGCAGGGGACAGAGCAGAGACGTTCTCACCCGGCCATTCTAGAAAGTCAACCAGGATGTGTTCCAGCAACACGAGACCGGAAACCAAGAAAGAAGCAGCCCTGGGGTCCGAGACACAGACTCCAACCCAGGATGAGCTGGCTTCCAGGGGTGGGGGGCAGGGAGACAGTGTGTCAGAGAGCTGGGGAAGGTGAGGACAGAGGAAGTGCATTCAATGGACGAAAAAGACAGCTCAGATCCAGGGAAAGAAAACGCCGAAAATGTCCTGCCTCAGTGTGAAGCCGGAGCAAAAGGGAGGATGCGGCCCCGAGGGTCCCCCTCTGGTCTGGGTCTGGTCTCCTGCACCCTGCTTATCCTCCCGAGCACCAGGGTCCGTGCCCACAGTGTGGCCCTGGCCCCAGGAGCGGGTGGAGAATGACACTAAGCAGCTCAGTGACCCCCTTGCCTCAGCCCCATGGCCTCGGGCATTCACGGTCCTGCCCAGCCACACACCAGCCTGGCCTGAGCTGATGACAGGTGGAGAAACAAACTGAGGCCCAGTGGCGGGACCCAGGACGCCCCCACCCCTCCGGGGCAGTCCTGGATGTCACCGCCTGCCTCTGAGGGAAGGCCAGAGGGTGGGCTCAAGGGGAGCGGGACCTACAGGAGTGGCTGGGGCCACTTCACCTCCAAAACCAAGAACTGCCTCAGAAGACCTCGAGAAAGGGAGGCAGCGGCCTCAGGACCCCTCAGGCCCTGAATGGAGACGCACAGAGGGCCCCACCCCTGCTGCGGTGACAGCTGGGCCCTCGGGAGGTGAACCGAGTCCACCAAAGCTTCCTGGGCTCCACCTGGAGCGGCATTTAGCGGCGTGTGCTGGGCAGAACGAGCGCTGGGCAGGCCTGTGCTGGCAGGGCCGAGGGGCGGGCGATGGCTGCAGAGGGGTGCGGAGAGGGGGACAGAAGACTGGGAGGCAGGGGAAGCTGGGCAAGTCCCAGATCCTCCCAGGCAAGGCGCACCCTTCTCGGGAGCCGCAGTCTCCGAGCCCGGAAGATGGGACACCCCCGCCTACCTCTCAGGGTCTCGAGGGGCAGCAGACGAGGGGCACACATGTCGTGAACACTGCAGGTTGCACCCAATAAACGCCCACGCCCTTCCTGCCCACCCACATCCTGCAGTGGGGGGGACGCCCTGGGGGTGCTCACAGGGGCTTCAGGGTAGCGGCCGCCTTTGAGGGAACACAGCTGCTGCAAACTGTGTGCGAGTGTGGCGATGAGCGTGCAGTGAGGTGAGTGTGCAGGTGTGTGAGTGTGCGGGGGTAGCTGTCTCACCCCCAGGGCCACGTGGGACAGGGTGAGGACTGAGAACAGGGGACCGGCAGGTGGGGTCCAAGCCTGCCTTCCTCAGACCCCGGGGGGTGGAGTAAGGACACGTCCCCACTCCACGGAGCCGGGGGTTCGGGGGTTGAAGGCAGGCTGAGCTGCAGAGGGGCCCCCACCACCCAGGCAGAGGGTCCAGATGGAGGTGACCTACCGGCTGCACGGGGCTCAGCTTCAGCTCCACAGGCAGAGCCGGGGAAGCCAGGGAGGACGCGGGTGCGAGGGATGCTGGGGGGCTGAGGCCCCACAAGGGCCTGGGAGGGGTCAGAGGCTTGGCCCCAGCCGGCAGCTGGCTCCAAACACGCCCTGCACCCTTCCGATGACCCCGAGGCAGTGGCTCCTTCATTGGGCTAGGGGCTCTGAGCTGGGGGCTCTGGGGGTACAGGGTCAGCCGGCGCCCCTCGGCCCGTGGCCAGGATCAGGACTGAGCATGACCCTGCCGTGGTCATGAGTCCAGCAGGAACCCTGCTAGGCCAGGCGGGGCGGTGAGGCACGGCCCCACGGGGCGTCCTGCCCCAGCCCCAGGCCCTGTGGGCAGCAGGGGGACCAGGTGGGCACAGGTGGTCAACTAAGGGACAGAAGTAGAAGACTTTACTGCCCACCAGCCTGGCTGTGGTCCAGCCCCAAGAGTTCTGAGATGCTCCAGGGCATGAAAGGGACACAGGGATAGTGGAGGTGACACAGTAGGTTCTCTGTGGCCGCCGGGATGGTGAGCCCTGTCCTGGGCTAAGTGCACTAAGAGGGCTGGGCAGGAGGACAAGCGTACGCTCGTCCTGGGTGATCACTGGCTGCTGATGGACCCCTGACCGGCCACTCTGCACCCCAGGGCCAGCAGCTCACACCCTCTTGGCTCTCAGAAGCACAGGGTCACCTGGGCACGGGCCCTGGTCAGCTGCTCCTAAAGGCCGGGGCATGGTTCCCATGCTGGCAGCCTCCCACAGCCCCCAAGCCCCGAGCTGCGGTCCCAGGGCCCCTCCAGAACACCCCCACCTGCCACGCCCAGCTCCTCCCGTCCCCTGCTGGCCTCTGAGGGCCCAGTGGCCTGCAAAGGCCCCTCCATCCTTCACCATCTCCGCCTCCCCCACCCCGTCCCGCCTTCCCCAGAGCCCACGGGAGACCTCCCTGCTCTGTCCCCACAGGATATGGTCAGCCGAGGCCAGCACAGGTGACATCAAGGAGGAGGGGAGGGGACAAGGCTGGATGTCTGGACCACTCCGCCCAGCACATCTGGGTATGAGGCCCAGCTCAGCCAGCACCAGCTCTGGGCTTTGGGCAGAACCTGTCTCCCGCCTGGCGGGGGTGCAGCTGCAGCGGGAGGCCCCCAGAGGCGTCTGGGGTTGGGGGGGGGCAGGCAGCTGGCCCCAGACACACCTCTCTGCAGGTTCTCCCTGGCAGCCTTGGGGCCGGGGCCCTGACTGCACTGGACGGGATCCCGGCCTCACTGCCCGTGGCCTCACGCCAACCAGGACACCCATCCCATCAGATGCTCACCTGCACGGCAGACGCGGCACCCGCCGCAGGCGCACCTGCTCCGAACCTGACCACCCTCGTCCCACTGCCACACCTGCAAAATGGCCGCCAGGTGCAGCCCCAACCCCCCACGCTGGACCCCGTGGTTTCTCTTCAGACCAGAAGCTGCCTTCTCAGACGCGAGGCTGACGGGCGAGGCGGCCCCTTCGCCAGCCGGGAGCAGGGCGGAGAGGACAGGTCGGATGTGGCTCCTGCGCCTGAGCCCCCAGGGGTTAAGACCGGGTAACGGCGCCGCCGACCCCCCTGCCGCCCGCAGATCCAACCCGATAGCCCCAAGGGCCCTCAAATCCCACATCGCGGGCACCCCCCGGCGCCGGCCGTTTGGGGAGGGGCCCACCGTCTCCGGGGGAATATCCCTATTCCTGGGGCCGTGGGCGCGCATCGGGTCCGCGCCGGGTGACGTCGCGCCCGCGCCCCGCAGGCCCATGACTTGGCGGTTCCCTCTTCCCCTCCCCCCCCGGCCCTGCGGCCCGCCGCCCCCCACCGCCGCCCACCCAGAGCCCCGCCGACTGCGAACCCCCCAGACCCCCCGGGAGAGTGAAAGTGGGGGGCAGCTTGAAGAGGGAGGACAAAGGTCTTCCCTGCGCTCTGCCCCCCTGACAGCCGAGCCCGGTGCCTGCGGAGCGCGGCGGCCGAGACGTGCCCTGCGGCCCCCTCCTCGCCCGCTGCCAGGCCACACCTGTTACTGGGGCGCTGGCCGCGGAGACGCAGGCCTTGTCCGCGGGTGGCCCCTCCCAGCGGTTGATCTTTCTGGAAAGCAGTTGGGGTCTCTTGGGAAGAGGACACGACTGGGGTGGGGGTGACGGGCAGCCCCCGATGTGCGCACGAAGCCAGCAGCCTGGTCCCCGCCGCAGCCCCCGCGCGCCCCGCCCGCGTGTTTTGCTCTCGATCCAACATCTGCCCTCCCCCACCCCGGGGACCAGGGCAGCCACTCGCGCCCCGCGCCCTGGGTGCCCTTCCCCCGGGCCCGGCCGCTGCAGCCGCGCCCTCCCCGCTGCCCCCTGCCGAGTCCTCTCGTCCTCTCCGGTCCTCTCCGCCCCTCCCGCACCCCCCACCCCTCCCCGCCGGTCCAGGCTCAGGCCGCGCCGCATCCCTGCTCCGTGGCTCCTTTCCAGGAGGGGCAGAGCCAGGGAGGGTCTCGGGGTGTCTCGAGATGTCCCTGGCGGCGCTCGTCCGCCCCTGGCGACCCCCGCCCATCCAAGAGGAGAGCACCGCCGCCGCAGCAGGGCCCGCAGCGAAGGGGCCTTTCCAGAGGGCCCTGCCCGGCTGGAATGAAGGGCGGACACCCCTGAATTTGCCCCATTGTTATCCGCGGGGACGGAGGAGGGTGGGGGAAGGGCTGGCGCCGCGCGGCGCCAGCGGCCCAGGCCTGGACTAGGACGCGGGCGCGGGGTGCGAGCTCCCCGCCCGGGCGCAGTCCGGGCAGGTGCAGGATGCGGGATGCCTGGCGCAGAGGAGGCCGGGCGGGCGGCGGCCTTACCTCTCCCGCGTCACTGGAGGCGTCCCCGCATGGGCGCGAGCCGGGCTCGGGTCCCTGAGCACCGAGCTGCTGCTGCTCCGGGGCTGCACTGGGCGGTGTGAGGGCGGCCCCGCGTGACGGGCTGCGCGCCCCCTGCCCCGCCCCGCGCCCCTCCCGCCGCGCTGGTTGGCTGCGCGCGGCGCTCGAGTCCAGCGCCCGCTGGTTTGTCGCGCGGGGAGAGGGACGGGCGTCGCGGACGCCGCGGGGATGGGGCTGGAGCTGGAGCCAAAGGGGGCTGGGTCCCGGCCGTGACATCACCGCTGACGCCGCAACGCGCTGGATGCAGAGGTGGCGGACTGACCCCCAGGCTTGGACAGGACGCCCCTTTCCCTGCGGCGGCCCCCGCGCTCCCGTGCGACCTGGCCGAGAACAGGGACCCGGCGGCGCCGAACCCCCGAGGCCCCCCACCCAACCGAACCTGCCCGTTGACCCCGCGCCGGGCCCTCCGGAATCTGACCCTATTCTCTTGCAAACCTCTACCTGCCCCCGAGAGGTCAGCAGCACAAACGCGTCCTCTCGAAGGGACAAAGCTGGGAGGGGGGCTCCTTTCACGAGGGAGCGGCAGTAGGGGCGGGACGGGAACGCAGACTCGAGTGTGACAAGTGAGTTGGGTCAGAACACTGGGCCGGACCAGAGCCTCGGGGACAGCCCTCCGGGCCGGACGATGCAACCCTCCGGCCTGCGGGCTCGCCGCCGGCTCCGCGGGGCAGCAGCCGGGAGACCGCGCCCCCGCCCGCCCGCCTCTCCGGGTCCTCAGCTCCCGCCGTGCTCGCGCCCCGGCCCCGCAGCCTGACATCCCGGGGCCACCACGAGACACGCCGCTCTGGGTCCCCACTGGCAAACCCGGCCGTCGTCCCTCGCCAGCCCCTCCTCGGGCCACCAGGGACAGACTGGCAGCCCAGTGCGCGCCACCAACCTCCACCCGCGCCGGGCAACTTTGACAAAAGCCTCCGCCGGCTCAGCCACCGGAACTGCGGTGGGGGCGGTGACGTCATGCCACCTTGAAGCCGGGCCGTCGCTTTCCATCCCTGCGCCAGCCGCCTGCGTCCTCAGCATCCCGGGGCTAAGCCCCCACCCGGCGCCGCCCTGAGGGCCTTGCTGGAGTGAGGACCTCATCCTCACACGGCCCCGGAGGCAGGAGGCGCGCCGCCCCAGTTTGCAGCATCTGTGTGGCTGGAGCCGCGAAAGGACCGTCAGCAAAGGAGACGGCCCGCCGCCGCCGTGCCCTCCAAACCCCCAGCTGCAGAAAGGAGAAATTAGTTTTGCTCCAAGCTTTTTAATGGAAACAAGCTATCCGGGCCCCGGGGGGTGGGGAGGAGGATTTCTCATTTCCATTTATATTGTACTCATTGACTCCGGTCAAGTTCTCTCCTTGAGCCAAAATGGTCATTTTACATACTTTTAATAATTAATCCATTTCATTGTGGTTTTTAAAATGTTAGCATATATATCTATTGGTTCTGTGCTTATTTATTCTTTTTCATGTGCTATTTTACTTGCATTTTTCTTTATTTAAGATTTTATTTTTATTTATGTTTAGAAAGAGGGGAAGGGAGGGAGAAAGAGAGGGAGAGAAACATCAGTCTGTTGTCTCCTGCACCCCCAGCCCCTGGGCGTGGGGACCTGGCCCAGAACTCAGGCACGTGCCCTGGCTGGGAATCGAACCAGTGAGTTTTCAATTCGCTGCCAGGCGCTCAATCCACGGAGCCACACCAGCCAGGGCTGCATTTCTCTTTTGTAACATTGTAAAACATGTTCAAAGAACCAACTTTTAGTTTGGTTGGTATTCTCACCTTTCCCTGCACCCCATTTGTTTCTGTCCTTGCCTGTCACAGTGTTTCCTTCTCTCTAGGTTCTTGGGATTGGATCTGTTGCTCCCACGTGGGCTAAAGGCTTATCTCATTTATTTCTAAACCTTCTCATTTTCCGACGGGTCTATTCAAAGCTACAAAACCCCTTCCACAGCCCTACCTGGCTGGACTCACTACCTGTGAGTCCCACAACTGGGGCGCCCCAGGCTTTCATTATCATTCAGATGTGAACATTTCTTAATGTCCCTGGTAACCTCCTTTTAACCCACGGGTCATTTATGATGTTATTGACTTTCCAATGGAGTTTCTTTTATTATAACCTTTTGTTGACACTTTCTAATTTAATTGGGCTCTTGTTTGAGAGCAAGTTCTGTGCTCCGCCAGGATCCTGGCAGAAAGCAGACGGCACACTCAAACCCACTAGTTCCACATGTGTTGATAATGGGACTGCACTGACGTGTGGGGAGCAGGCAGGGAACCGCTGCTGAGTGGCGCTGTGGCCTGGGGGGTGGGGGGGGAGGGAGTGGCCCTGGGGGCAGCAGAGGCCTCAGCTGGGGGTGCAGGCAGCACACCCCCGGCCCTCACTCTCCCTCCTTCCAGGACACGGTAGTGCCCCTTTTGCCCGAAGTTGGGCACCATGACCAAGTCCCTTTGGGGTGGTCTCTGGGACCTGGGGCAAAGGGGGCTTAGAAGCACAAACCAGGCAGCCACTCAGTCCACACGGAATTCTGCCCCAGGAATAAACTGAAGCTTCTTTAGGGCCAGTCTCGTGGCCTGCAAACATCGTTTGATGGATACAGAGTTCTGCACCCATCCAACACCCAGGACTGGAGATCCTGCTACTTTTGTCTACTCCAGCTATCGAGTTGTTGTTTTTAACTTAAATTCTCCAGTTACAATGGCCGTAGTGTCTTTTCTCCCTGCGGTTCAGGCTGCCGTGATGTACGCTCACTGAGGCATCAGAATGATTCCGAGGGGCGCGGCCTGTCCATCAGCCTGCTGGGGTGGGCTTCTTCGTTGCTGGGTTTTTTCTAATTTTTTTTTGGCCTCAATTTTGAATGTTATATATTAAGATGTCAACCCAGTTTCCTCTGGTTCATTATTGGTCTCATATGTCTTTTGCCAACTCTTTTGTTCTAAACTTCGTATCTTTTCATAAGTATATCTCTTTTAAGCAACCCACTGTTGAAGTCTTTAAATGTAATCTGTTTGTACCTTTTAATTGGAATTTAATTTACTTACATTTATAGTAATTAGTTATATAGAGAATTAGCTTGGCCATCTTATTAAAAATTTGCATTCAAGCCCTGGTTGGCATAGCTCAGTGGATTGAGCGCGGGCCTGCGAACCACACGATCTCTGTTCGATTCCCAGTCAGGGCACATGCCTGGGTTGCAGGCCAGTTCCCGGCAGGGGACTCACGAGAGGCAACCACACATTGATGTTTCTCTCCTTCTCTCCTTCCCTTCCTCTCTAAAGATAAAGAAATAAAATCTTTTTTAAAAATCTGCATTCACTGTATAACTTTTCCTATTTCTCAGGGAGTATAGTGAGTTTTCTTCTGCTGGCTTACCTTTATTATTTCTATTCTGTGTCTACTGCCCTTGATTTAAGACCCTTTTTCTTTTTAAAAAGATTTTACTTATTTATTTTTAGAGAGAGGGGAAGGGAGGGAGAAAGAGAAGGAAAGAAACATGATGTGTGGTTACCTCTTGTTCACCCCCTATCAGGGACCTGGCCCCGCAACCCAGGCATGTGTCCTGACCAGGAATCGAACCAGCGGCCTTCTGGTTCACGGTCTGGAACTTAGTCCACTGAGTGTCACTGGCCAGGGCGAGAACCCCTTTCCTTTGTTTGCCCCGTGTACCCCTGTGGCTGCGTCGTCCCCTGACAGTGAAGTACCTCAGCTTGGACACAGCCCTTGCTCCCCGGCACTGCCGATATTGTCCGGAATCACAGCGCCAAGCTATTGGGGATATTACCTTTTCCTTTTCTTGTTTAAGACAATTAGTACGCATTCCAAGATAATATCATCCTCGTTTTCCGTGCTTCTTGGAGCTTCTCCTGCATTGTGTTACTTATGAAATACAAAGTATCATTAATGTGGCAAAGCCTTCTAAAGCCCGGTATTCTCAAGGATACTTTTATTATACTTTTGACTCAGCTGGATGTAAGTAAGATTCTCCATGGAAATTGTGTTTCCTCCAACACTTAAAAAGCATTACTTTGTGGTCTCCTTGTAGTTTGCACAAAAGTCCAGCCTTCACCATCCATCTGGTTCTTATGACATGCTCTTTGGGGATGTTTCTAGAACTTTCCAACAGTGTAGATTTCTCTACCTCTCCTATTGGAGGCTGTGAGCCCTTTCGATCTGAGTGTATTTTCTTCAACTCTGGAAAACGCATCTCTATTGTTTTCAAATACTTTCTCCTCCGCGTTGTAACACCTTCCCTCTGTGGGGAGTCCCCTGCACTCTGTCCTCGGGGCCCTCGCTCTTCACTCGGTTCTTTCTGTCCCTTCCCCAGCGCCTTCAGGTCATGCAGGGGTCGACGCCCCTCTCCCATCAAAGTGACTGGTCTTGACTCACGTCTTCACGTCGACAGCTCAGCCGGAGAGTGGAAAGAGCGCCTCCGAGCCGCAGGAAGGGGAGGTTTCGTTCCCCGGGGAGGCGGAGGGAAACTTCCACGGCAGATGGAGGGTCTCGGGCCTGGGCCGGCCGTCCTTAGGGGGAGGACTGGGCCTTCGGAGAAGGCTGAGCCGGACACTGCAGGGCCGGCGGTCGGGGCAGGTGTTCAGGGGCCAGGTGGCCTGGACGCAGCACCAGCGACTCCATCTGGGCCTGTCGTCACCTTTTACCACCACGTCCCGACGCCCTCCCCTCCGAGATGCGGGTCGCCGTGTCCTTCCACAGGGGTCCTCGGTGAGAAGCCGAGAAGCCGTCCCACCCGCGTCCCACCTCGGACAGCGGCGGCGGCGAGCGCTCTCCAGCGACGCGCTGGGACCAGGGCCGCGCCCCGCAGACCCGGTGCCGACGGCGGCGGCAGGTGATGCGGCCACAGGCAGAGGGTCCGGCCCGTGGGGATCGCGCGCGCCGCCTCCTCTCGCTCAGAAGGCCCAGCAGCCGCCACTGCGAACGGGAGGCGTGGGAAGGCCACGCTCGTGTCTGGGACGCAGCGGAGCTGCCGTGTCGCGTGGACGAGGGGGTCGTGACGCGCAGACGAGGGGGTGCTGCCCCCAGAAAACGTGAGGGGGCCGCGAGAAGCGATGGGAGACGCAGCGTTCGGGCAGGAAAAGGCTCGTCTCCGAGCGGCCAAGGTTTCCGCGAACACACGCAGCGACGTGCAGCCCAAGCAGCGAGAAAGGTCAAGGGGCCCGAAGAACCGCGGGAGACGTGCGGGTCCTCGGAGCTGGCTGGGCCCGGGGGTGGGGGCTCTGCGCCGTCCGCGGCCGGGCGTGCGGGCCGGAAACCAGCCGCGGGGCCGGGCTCCTCCGCGGGGCCACCCGCAGGCAGGGGCCGCGCCGTCTGGGCCGTCCGCCGGTCGCGGACACAGCCCGGAGGCCCCGCCCCGGAGGCCCCGCCCCGGAGGCCCCGCCCCGGAGGCCCGCCCCTGGATACCCATCTCGGTTGCCCTAGCAACACACCGGCAGCCCGGCCGGAGCCCCGCGTCGCCGGGCAACCGCACTGCCATAGCGACGGTGGGGCGGGTCCTGGGTCGGGGCCTCGGGCTGGGGCGAGGGCGGCCGCGGAGTCCGGGGCCGCGACCCTGGAGTGGGGCCGACCCGCGGGGGCTCCGTGAGCTCGAGCCGCTCCGCGGTGCGGTTCCTGAGTCCAGACTGCATTTTCCACCAGGGGAAAACAGAGACCCACACGGGAAAGCGGAGGGAAGCACTTGCTGTAAGCCTGCGGGCTGGTGTCCAGGCGGGATCCTGCGGGCCGGGCCAGGACCCTTTCCTCCCCAACTTCGCTCAGCCGGCTGAGGACGACCTGCATGGGGCTGTTTCCCTGACCCGGGCTCTGGGTCCTGCACCCACTCTGGCCGAGGCCTCTTGCCCACCTGGTCCCTTCTGGGTCCCTGGGGGCTCCCTCCAGCTGCCCCATGGCAGGCCTTGCCCACCCATATCATGCATTCTCTTCAGCTCCTGCAGCCCTTCCCTGAAGCTGAGAGTTCCCGTCCCCCGAGCCCCACCGGGATGTCTCCTCCACGCAGGCGTCCTGCCTCCTCCACGCAGGCGTCCTGCCTCACCGATGTTCGGAACAATCCCATCCTCTGATGCCCATCTGTTCCGTCCTCTGAGAGTTTCCGGTCATGTTTAAAGTGGGCACGATGCGCTCCCCGGGGTTTGGAAGGGCAGAACAAACGAGGAACCAGGCCGTGTGTGAACAGTCGAGGAACCAGGCTGTCTGGCCACAGTCCTGGGCAGCAGGCCGTGGCCCAGACCCCCAGCCGGGACGCCAGTGTGTGTGCAGAGCACTCAGGAACCTCAGTGGTGCTGTGGACTGCTCCCCTGCAGGCCTGCGGCTGCCAAGATGGGGCGGAGGCTGGACCCCAGTCACTGGTCTGAATGCAGAGGAAGGAGGTCTGGCAGAGTCCTGGTCACTGGCCCAGCATGTGCAGTGGGGCTGAGGTCCAGGAGCTGGCCAGAGACTCAAGTCCGAGGGCTGTGACTGTCCACCAGGGTGACCTGAAGGCAGCCTGAGGCTGGGTGGGCCTGGTCGGAGCCCTGCTGCCTGGAGGCTGCAGCTGGAACGGCCAGCACCGCAGCACAGAGGAGCAGCCAGGGCGACGGCCTCCGGCCCCGCACCAGTGTGGGCCTCCCGCCCTTGCAGCAGGATGCAGAGTGAGCTCGGGTCACTCACACCGTCCGGCACAGAGAAGTGCAATGGTCACCCCACTTCACAGATGAGAAAACAAGCTGAGAGGGTTAAAAAGGCAAGGAAGTTCAGAGGGTACCTAGGGTCGGTCCAAGCCAGACCCCTGGCCCAATACTCTGTCCACGACTCCAGTAGCTTCTCCCAGGCCAGAGCAGCAGGGCAGGGGGCTGGCAGACCTGGGGACGGCGGGAAGCAGGCTCCCAGTGGCGGCCCCGCTGCCCCAGACTCGAATTAATGGAGGCGTGTTCCCTGGAGGGTGGAGACGTGCCTCTTCACGATTCCTGGTCTCACCTCACTGCAGCGTCACCCAGGAGGTGGGACCAGTGTTACACAGTGTCATAGCCTGCAGGACAAGGGCACTGTCAGGGCCCAGTCTCGGAAACCAGGAGCCACGGGTGGGACGGAGCAGAGCTGGGAGACCCCCATCCGAGGAGGTGGAGGTGGCAGGGCCCCAAGTGAAAAGGCCCCGGGCGGCCAGTCTGGGGGCCCCCAGGGACCTGTGCTGCCCGCACAGCTCTGCGGGCCTCTGGCCGTGTGCTGGGCAGTGGCTGCTGACTCAGGGTCCAGCCGGCAGCAGCTGGCAGCCAGCAGGCTGGGCTGGGGCCAGAGCCCACTGCGGGGACACGTGTCCACAGAGCGGCCGCTTCCAGCGGCTCCCTGGTGACCCGGCCCAGAAGGCAATGCTGACTCTTTCAAAGTCAACCAGGTCCCAACGCTGCTCTGCTTTCTCTCCTCTGGGCCCCTCCACTGTCCCCTCCTCAAAGGGCCTGCGAGCCCTGAGCTGAGTCTGGGGCTCACAGGTGGGTGTGCTGTTTGTTATAGGGGGCTTGTGAATTGACCCACCCTGAGCTGGGCCCTGGGCCGGGGCCTGTTGTGGGCCTGCACACAGGGTGGGGGAGGGGAGGGGCTGAGAAGGGGCCCTGGGGTGCGGCGTGTGGGGGCACCCAGCACACCGCTGGGTGCCCCAAGGCTGAGGGACCGAGTGGACACAGTCCTGCCCAGGGCAAGTCCGCAGTCTCACTGAAGACGGGGGGACTGATGCTCCCACAGGAACTTACAGCCCGGTGGGGGAGGGGTGCCTGGCTGTGCTCGGGGTGTGCAGGGTGGGACCCCCTTCGCACCCAAACCCTTCACTTTCGTGGTCAGCCTCTGCCCTCTCTGCCCCCGCCCCCCACACCGTGCTCTCCAGGTGATGCCTGGGCGCACCCTCCCTCAGCAGGTCCTGGGCCCCTGTCCACCCCGAGGAAACAGTGGGTCCTCGAAGTCCCTGCCGCTGCCACATCCGAGGGCGCCACCCACCCACACTTGAGCGGAACCCTGGCTGAGCCCGTGAACACTGCCATGCTGTTAATGAGGCCCGAGCCCCCCCCCCGCCCCCGCCAACATCAACACATTCTTCAAGGGAGAAACGTACGGGTTGCCTTCTCCAATGTGGGTGCGTGGAGACCTACCACCAAGGACGATCAAAGACTTTCTGGTTCCACTGCCGCGGAGCAGAGACCCCAGGGCAGGGCCCTGCCACCCCCGGCGACTGCCTCTCAGTGCTCATCTTGCTCACAAGACCCGACTTCAAGCAACAGACAGACACGCACAGTGGCAGTGAGGCAGCAGGTTTATCGACAGACCACGTGCGACCAGGAGACCATAGGCAGGCACCCGGCAAGTCTGAACGCCCCACGTACGGAGGAAATGAAGCTGTCAGTAGGTGTGTTAGTGAGTGAGTTGGATTTACACACCTGAGCCGAGGTGACGAGTGGGCACTCGGCTCATCCGAGTGCTGACTGTCGAGGTTCAGGGGCTGTATGCGTTGGTCAGCTCCTAGGTGCCCCCCTCTAAGCCTTGGGAAGCGTGCACAGCGGCCCAGCCTTTCCTTCTCAGCTGGTGAAGGGAGAGGCTCCCTCTGCCGGCAGAGCCCCCAGGACGCCCTCCCTCCTGTTCTGTCCCTGCAGGTGACCTTCGGTCCTCCAGCCACCGCGTGGGACTGGGCTCAGAGCGAACGAGGGAGGCACGGCTCCCTTTTGCTTCCAGCCTCCTGCGGTGAGCTCTTCGTCAGATCGTAATGGCCGGGCCCTGCTTCATTTCCCCGTCTGGCCGCTCACCACTCGCTGCTAGTGACCACACCTTGTCGGTGAGCGAGAGTGAGCGTGCTCTTCCCCGGAACCAGCAGGACGTGGTCGTGGCCCGGGGGGGCCAAGGGAGCCTTAGACACCTGGGCAGAGGGACCCCACGCAAGGTCGGCGCGAACGGAATTCAGGAAACAAGGGACAGCATCTGGACCCCGCAGGAGGCAACAGCTGAAATGGAAAACAAACGTGAGAAGAGGCTGTCATCACAGAAACACATTTGGAAATAAACATATGAAGAGCGAGAAGCTAAATAAAAGAGAGAATTCTCTAAGAATATATGATCAAGATGTTCTCACAGCTGCTGCAGGTGGAACGACTGCCCCCACCCCCCAATTTCGATGCTGGAACCTGGACCGCAGCGCGACGTGTAGGGGGCTCTGGAGGTGGGTCTGTCGTGATGGTGGAGCCCCTGCCTCTCCCGCCGTGGAGGACTCAGGGAGACGGTGGCCGTCTGTGACCCAGGAAGCGGGGCCCCACCAGACACGGAGTCTGCAGGCACCCTGGTCTTGGACTTCCGGCCTCCAGAGCCATGAGAAATCGTGTCTGTTGTTTATACGCTGCCTCCTCAGTGGCGTCTGTTACAGGCGCCTGAACAGACTAACACACAAGCAGAGAGACACCCCAAACAGTTCACCAGTGGCCCAGTGACCCAGGCTGTGCGGGTAGGACAGAACATCCCTGACAAGGCTTTGGGAGACCCAGGAGGGGTGTACATGCGTGCTGCACACGCGTGTGCATCTGTGCACGGTTGTGTGCCCATCCCTGGGGTGCCTTCAACCGTGCGCACTCGTTCCCGTGGCCGCCGTGATGACTGACCACGAACACGCTGGCTTCAAAGCACAGAAGCGTGTCCCTTAGCCCTTCGGGTGGCCGCACTCCGTGGTCTCCCTGGGCCAGGATCACCGCGTCGGTGTGCGGCGACCCCCCCAGAGGCTCCAGGGGCCCCTGTCCCTGCCGCTCTCAGCCTAGGGAGCCACACTCCTCCGCTCGGGGCCCCTTCTGCCACTTGCCCCCATAAGCCCCCGCTGCCATCCCCACATCGTCTTCTGCCTGAGCCTCCGGGGACCACGAATCAGGCAGCGTGCAGGCTCCGGGGTGGGTGCGCATGCGGCAGGGCCGAGGACCGGCCCCCCCGGGCAACCTCGTTTCTATTCCACTAGAGTGTGAACAGCCTCCCTTCTCACTTTGTCGTTTAACTGCATCAGGCCCAGTGGCCGTGGCCGTCCGCAGCACGGACGTCCCAGAGTTGACACGGCCCACATTCTGTGCCCGTGGTGCGCCCATCTGTCCCCCACTACAGGCCAGCTGCCAGGAGCCCTGCCCCCGGGAGGCCCCTCAGGGGGACCCCCGGGTAAGTGCCTGGACGCAGAGTTTCTGTGCCCGAGTCTCCCACGGCCACTGCCACTGTGCCGGTCTCTTCCTGTCTGTCTGCCCCAGATTCCTGTTTCCCTCTGCACAGTGATGCGCTTGTTGGCTTCCTAAGGAAGCAGCTGTCCTGACCCCTTTGTATAGACGGAACCACAGGTGAATTCCTGACTCTCAGGCCGGCTGATCCCCCCGCGAGGAACACCCTCGAGGGTCTTTGGTCCCGCGTGGTCCCCAGGAAGTGCAGCTCACCTCCGACAGAAGGCAGTCAGAAGGTGACATCGCAGAAGCAAAGCTGGCCGCAGAAGGGCTGTAACTAAATCTTCTCTTAGGTCTTGGCAGAGAGAGGCTGACCTTGGAGGACGGAGTCTGGGGATCGATGCCTTCCTCATTCGTCTTCCCAGAGGACACGTGGGAGGAGCGGGGAGGCCGGTCTGAGCTGAGGATGGTGTGGTTGTTAAGTTTTCACCGGGAGCAAGTGTGGGCTCAGAGTCCCGTAGGCCGGCCACATCGACCACCACTTTCCGGGGCGGATTCAGGTCCCCCACGACGTGGCTGTGGAGGAGACGGGCGGAATGAGGGGGGGTTGTGGAGGGGCTCCAGGCAAAGGCTGAGCAGAGGCCAGGGTGCACCAGGGATCCGGAGACCGAGGCCCGGGCCAGAGCAGCCCTGGTGGGAGAGTGAGCTCCCTCTGCTGGTCAGTGTGGAACAGGAGTCCAGTTGCACAGCGGTCTGAGCCGCATCCTGGGAGCAGGAGGTAGGTACCCAGAACGCACCTAGAAATGGCAGGAAAGGGTAGCAAGGTGCCCCTCAAGGGCATGTCTTCTAAGTAAGCCTGACCTCCAGGCACTGTCCACCTGGGCGGGGTGGGGGCCCGCCAGGCCCAGGCTCTCTCCGATGGAGAACCTGCTTCCCCGGAGACCCCACCTGGGCAGAGCACAGGGAGCCGCCACTCCCCACGAATGCCCCGGCGCCCCGGCGCTCCCGGCCAGCCTAGCCAGTCTCCCCTTTCCGCCTGCTCTTCTCCACGGTGAATGGAGGCACCTTGGGCAGGTCACTCCCTGCTCCATGCCTCAGTCTCCCCACGTATAAACTGGGGATTTAAAAGGATACTTTTCTGAGAGGGTGGGAGGACCAGTTGAGTTCAGTTCTGTGAAGTGCCCAAGACAGGAACTGCGAGCGGCAGGCAGGAGACCTGCCCCCACCCTGGGCTTTGGTCCCAGCCCTCCCAGATGGATCGGGCAGAGGAGGGGTCGCAGCTCCCGCCCCCCACCCCCACGGGACCCATGATCCGTGCCGGGCAATGAGAAGAAGCTTGCCCTCTGGGTCCCGTCACCTCCCCAGACTCCTCAGCAGCCTCCTGGGCCCTGTCTGGAGCCTGGGGACCCAGGAGCCCCGCCAGTGACGGCTTCCCAGGGGCAAGGGCAGGGGACAGGTCAGCAGAAAAGCAGCAACCCAGACACCCCTCCAGTCACACACACCAGGTCTGGGGTGCAGAGGCGGCACAGGAAGGATGTGTGCACATTCCCAGGGCCCCCTGGGCAGAGACAGAGGGACAGCAAGGGCTGGGGGCTGCCCCCGGGTCTTCCGGCGCTGCTGGGCAAAGGTCTGGGCTGTGGACTGAGCAAGGAGCCAGGGCAGGTCTGTCCTGAAGAGGGGAGTCTCCTGACCTGGGATGACCCCGCTCGAGCTCCTCCTGCCTTGCTCCCTTTGTCCCTGCCTCCTCTGCCCAGAGGCCCTGGGGGTTGGGGGCAGTGAGAGACTCAGGGATGGGGGGCCGGCTGGGTGGTGGGGGCCCTGGGCATCCAGCGAAGGCCTGCAGACCCAGAGCTCTCCATGCGGAGGGTGGGGTTAGAGGTGCGTAAATGCAGAGTCTCAGGCCCCACCTGGCCTCCGGAGCCAGAATGTGATTTCCACGAGCTCTGAGTCGTGTTTCCACGAAAGCGTGAGAAGCGCCGTCACCTGTAAACGACTTGCCCCGGCCACAGGTGATGCTGGGACCTCGGGTGAGGCCCACGTAACACGCCACCTCTGCAAAGGCCTGTTCGAGACAATCGGGAAATTGTCTCCGGAGAGGCTGTTAGACAGTCGAGGAAGCGTTTCAGTTTTGCCGAATATTGAGAGGCTCTGTGAGAGAACGTCCGCTTACGTGTCTCCTGGAAGATGTGGGTGAACCGTGTGGTATCTGGGATTTGCTTCAAAACTCGGGCAAAACTGGACCAGTGGAGGCGAGGGTCAGGCCCTTGATTAAGGAAACAAGGGCGTCAGCTGAGCGTGCGTGAGGTTGGTCTGGGTGGGGGACATGCGTCCTCTGTCCAGATGGAGAATGACCCTCGAGACTCACATTGAAGACAGTTTCTTTATTTTAAGATTTTATTTATTTATTTTTAGAGAGGAAAAGGGAGAACGAGAGGGAGAGAAACATCAATGTGTGGTTGCCTCTCACATGGCTCCCACTGGGGACCTGGCCTGCAACCCAGGCATGTGCCCTGACTGGGAATTGAACCAGCGACCCTTTGGTGCTCAACTCACTGAGCCACACCAGCCAGGGCTGAAGATATTTTCAACTTGTAATTGTTTCTGCCTGTGTGTGTCCCCACAGACTCTGGCCACTAGAGGTCACTGTTGTGTCGTTACCCTGGAGCACAGCCATGCTGGGCGTCTCTGGGGCCCCCACCCCCACCCCAGCCGGGCCCAGCACGCGGTCTCCCACCTACTCCATCCAGGGTGGTTTTTGGAGTGGGGGGAGCTGGGACCCCAGGCCCACCCCCTTGCAGCCTTCCTGTGCTTGGCTACCTGGCCGCCTCGGGCTCCCGCTGATTCTCACCAGTGAGAGTCGCAGGCAGCTTCTCTGGCCCGTGCAGTCCACGTCCGAGAGGACACATCTGTGCCCTCCTGGCACAAAGGTCCACTGTGGGGGTGGGGCAAAGCGCCCCCCTTTGCAGGCTGTGATCCGACCCTGCAAAGGTGAGGTCACTTGGAATAAACCCGGGCAGGCCTTCCTCGTGCCGGACCACGGCCCGCTCCCTGGGCCCGGCCCACGGTGCACCCCCAGCCCCGTCCTCCACCCCATTAACCTTCCTCCGCAAAGCTGTGCCCCTCCCCAACCCCCAAGGCCGCCTCAGCCGCTGCCTGTGTGTTTTCTCAAAATCATCGGCTCACACCAGGTTGATGGTAAAGGATGGTGAACACGTAGAAGCATGATTAGCGGAGCAGAAAGTACATCCTCTCCCGGGACGGGCAAGAAGGAAGCTGTGGCTCGTCACACGGGGGCAGAAACAGCCTGTGGGCACTGAGCCCTGAGATGTATCAACAGGGAATGCAAATCGCCACCACCCTGGGTTCAGGCCTTGAGAAGCTGGGGAGCCCTGGGCGATTCTGGACCCGGTTCTGCCGTGTTAAGAGCAAGATGTTAAGTTCATATGTCAATTAGAAATACCCCCTTCCTCCTCCTCTGGCCCTGCGTGCCCCGACATTTAAACTCAGCATCGAGGGGACACCCAGCAGGGCCCGGTAGCCGGCAGAGGGGCTGCAGGCGGCGCGACCAGCAGAGGCGCGACCAGCAGAGGCGGCCACAGCAGCCCGAGCGCACCGCTGGGGGGGGATGGTCGCAGACTTGGGGCTAAAGCCACCATTTGCGCTTTTCCTGTCAGTTGTGGAATTACCAGAAGTCAACATTTTTTTTAAGATTTTTTATTTATTTCTTTAGAGGGGAAGGGAAGGAGAGAGGGAGAGAAACATCAATGTATGGTTGCCTTTCGTGCGTCCCCTGCTAGGAACCGGCCTGCAACCCAGACACGTGCCCTGACTGGGAATCAAACCACGATCGTGTGGTTCGCAGGCCCGCGCTCAATCCACTGAGCTACACCAGCTAGGGCTCAGAAGTCAACATTTTTAACTTTGTTGGACTCCCCGGTCCTTGGGGAGCAGGACCTGGGGGGCCTGCCTAGCAGGGAGGGGGTGCAGAATGGGCACCAGGCCCTGGTCTGGGCTGCATGCCCCTCCCAGGGCCACCTCCTGGGGCTGCTGGCTCAGGGCCCTGGCTCCGGTCCGTGGGTGGGTGAGGCCTCTGGCCTTGGTGTCGGGGCCGGAACTACCTGGTCCACCCGGCCTGGCGGCCCTGGTTGGCAGGACTCGGGAGGCGGGGCTGTGGCGCCCACTGTGCTCCTGGCTGTCTTGCGGGCCCGGGCTCCCAATGGGCTCTGGGCCTGAGGAAACGCCTTTCAATTGCGACAGCTCCCTCCGTGGTGTCGGCACAGGGCGTCTGTTTGCGAACAAAACACGCACCCCTCTCCGCTCTCCCTGGACACTCCCACGTGCCAGGCCAGGCACGCAGCTCCTCTCGGAGTGGGTCCTGCCCGAGGGGCACGGGCGGTGGACAGACCACACGCCCCGTGTGGCATGCAGCGTGGCAGGAGGGTGCCAAGTTCACCCCAGAAGATCAGGAGGCTATGGCTGGGAATAAATGTCAAGGGCTTAGTCCCGGGTCTTAACGTCTGCACCCGGGACACAGGAGGAGGCAGCCACGGGGTCAGTGGAGAGGCAGGGACCTGGGGTTCCAGAGTGCAAAGCGCTGGTCCAGGATGGGACTGCCACGCGTTTGGCAGCCTGGACACTGGAGTCTTGCCGTTCAGAGCCATCCGGGTGTCCCCTGCAGGCATGGAGAGGGCGCAGGCGCTGCTGCAAGACGGGGAAGACCAGAAGCGGCAGCTCCCAGGCCCCTCAGAACAAGAAAAACGGCCTCCTCGGCCCAGCTCACTCGACTCTGGTAGCCGGGCAGCCTGGGCCCGCCACTCCACGTTAGCTCTCCTGCAGGGGCAGCTGAGGCTCGAGGGGGGCCAGGAGGTGGGGGGGCTGGGGTGTGGCCACAGCAGATGAGGAGTTGAGCAAAGACCAGGACAAGCGTCCCAGGCCAAGGGGCAGCCTGTGCTCAGCTGCAGGTGCTCACAGGAGGCTGGAGTGAAGGGCCAGTGTGCTGGAGGGCAGATAGGGGACAGAGCTGGGGATGTCCCCTCCAGACAGGCTGGTCCAGCAGCACAGGTGGGGGGGGACCAGAGGGATGTCATCACCATGGGTGACAGACAGGGAGGTGGGGCCAGAGCTGATGGGAGGGGGGCTGGCCCTTGGGGAAGTGGCTTCATGCCCCCAGCAAGCAGGTCCCCAGCCTCAGGCGCAGCCTTGGGGCTGATGTCCTCTCAGGGCTGTGGCAGGTCAGCACCCGCTGTGACAGAAGTCACCAGGACGCGGATGCCACGGTGGAGCAGGGCCTGACTGCCAGCTCCCTCTGTCTGTACAGCCTCCTCTCACCTTTGCAACCAAGCCCCTGGCAGGCCCTCCCCACCCTGCCCGACCCCAGAGTCAGGGTGCCTCTCCATTCCCCAAGGCTCCACTCCTGTGTCCCCGAATGCCCCCTTGACTGAGTGCCACCCCCGCAGGGCTGCGAGGTCCCCAGGTGCTCAGGCTGTGGCTGACCGACCAGCCTCAGACGGGTGGGGTCCCCGTGCCCTGGGATGTCACAGGAAGCCGGCCCCAGAGAGCTCGATGGAGGGGCCCCGCGGAGCTCAGGAGTGAGTCCCCAGGGGGACGCCTCCTGCTGGGCCCAAGGGGCGTGCTGCCTCCTTGGTCACTTGTTGAAGCCCCGACACTCCCGTGGCTGCTGTGGCCCAGGGTGTCCCCCACCCCGGCACCGGGGGAAGGTGGGAGCCCAGAGGCCTCCTTCACCGGGGCCTCTCTCGCTCCCCCAGACACCAGCAGCTCTGCTGGGCAGCTGCTCGCCGGGCCTGGCTCCTTCTCCTGACCCACGACCCCCATTTATTCTGCCCACCTGTCGACTCGGCGAGCAGAGCGGGCTCCCCCACACACGCCCCGGTTAGACGTGCATGTGCGAACCCGAGGACCTGCAGCCTCCAAGGGATGAAGGGAGTACTTGTCTCCAGAAGGATCGGGGATGATGGTGTCCTTGGTGTGTGTGCACGTGTGCCTGGGCCGAGTCTGGCCCACGGATTGCTTTGTAAATAAAGTTCTATTGCCACACAGGCACACCACTCTGGCTGCTTCTGCTGTTCTGCGACACCCAGGTTGAGTATTCGCAACACAGACTGGAAGGCCTGCCAAGCCTGAACTATTGGCTCTCTGGTCCTTTAAGAAAAACGTTGGGGCCCCTAGAGCCCAGCACGAGTGCTGGGAGGGTTCTGCCTTTTAGGGAAACTGAGTCAGGAGCCTGGCAGTCCACCCAGGACCCCTGAGCAGAGCCTGCAGGAGGGGGCTGGCAGGGAGGCTACCCCAGCCCTGCTCTGCATTGGCTGGTCTGCGAAGGCTCCTCCCCCCAGGAGGGTTCAACACCCCGGGTGTCAGGGGCGACTCCAAGGGTGCACACAGGCCAGGCGCTGGGTCACAGCCGCAGGCAGGCAGCTCCTGACATTGCCTACACCCGCCATCCAGCCAGGGGCAGCTGGGAAGAGCTCTGCACTCTGACCTCGGCCAGGGAGGCCCTGGGACCCGGGCAGCAGGCTGGGTGCAGACCATGGCCTCATACCCACTGTTGGTGGCCCCCCCGGAGGCCCTGCTGAAGCCCATGTCTGTGCCCAGACAGCTCCTGCTGGGGCCCGGCCCCTCCAACCTGGCTCCACGTGTCCTGGCGGCCGGGGGACAGCAGATGATCAGTCACATGCACAAAGACATGTACCAGGTGAGCCGGGGGACGGCTGATGCCCTCGCCAGCCCCTCCGGGCGGGAGGGCCGGGCGCCGGAGAGCAGGCCCTGACCCGCAGGCCCACGGCCCCCAGATAATGGAAGAAATCAAGCAAGGCATCCAGTACGTGTTCCAGACCAAGAACCGCCTCACCCTCGCCATCAGTGGCTCGGGGCACGCTGCCATGGAGGCCGCCCTATTCAACCTGCTGGAGCCCGGGGACTCCTTCCTGGTCGGGGTCAACGGCATCTGGGGCCAGCGGGCCGCTGAGGTCGGAGAGCGCCTGGGTAAGGGGCTGGGCAGGGGTGGGGTGTGCCCGCCCCTCCAGCCGTCCCCATCCCCCGCCTCGGGCAGGACGCGGCCCCAGCCCTGGCCCTCCCTGGCCCTCTGGGCCTCCCCCTTCCGGCTGCTCTGTCCCAAAGTGCCATAGGACGGGTTTCGGAGGTAGAAGTCCCCCCTCAAAAATCTCGGAAACAAACATCTTCTGGAGCCACGGAACATGGAGGAATGGACAGGGTTTCGCTTCCAGAGCAAACTGTGGAGAGACAGGGCTTGAGGGCCGCAGTGAGCCCCGTGTTTAACGACTGGCCGTGAGCTT
Organism: Artibeus jamaicensis; assembly: GCF_021234435.1. Lineage (NCBI taxonomy): Eukaryota > Metazoa > Chordata > Mammalia > Chiroptera > Phyllostomidae > Artibeus > Artibeus jamaicensis. The sequence continues at coordinate 5,551,218 of NW_026522020.1, forward strand.
GGCGCCACACATGTTGGTGCCATCCAGTTAATGGACAACTTTGGACAGTGCAGGGCCTCCGACCCCAAACTGACGGGCCGAAGGCCAGGACCTCAGAGGGCTCTGACTGCCCCCTGCTCAGCCTGGACAGGCCCCGGCTCTGCTCCCCGCCACACCTTGGCCTCAGGCTCTGCCCTGAGGTTTGGATGGCTCTGGGGCCTTGGGGTACCCCCCCCCAGCTCTGGAGCTTGCCCCTCCTCCACTCCTCCCTCCCTCCCTCCCTCCCTCCCTTCCTTCCTTCCCCCTACTCTCACTGGGGAGTCCCCGTCCACTCGGCCTTCATTCAGCAAACACTTGCTTCTTTCCCGTGCACGGGAAGCCTGGCCCCTGGGCTTAGGGAAGGCGGCCCGAGGGAGGGAGGGGCCGCTGAGCCGGCTGCCGCTCTTGGCCGGAGCCTGCCCCACTCCCCTCTCCACGTGGGGGCCAAGGCTGGGCGGCCTGCTCAGCACGCCCCTGCTCCTCACTGTGGCCCCTGCCCTGTGTGCTGGGGCAGGGGCGGCTCACGGCTCGCACCGGCCCTGCCCCCAGGAGCCCGCACGCACCGGATGACCAAGGACCCCGGAAGCCACTGCTCGCTGCAGGAGGTGGAGGAGGTGCGGTGTGTTGCCACGGGACGGGGGTGCTGGCAGCTGGGTGGGCTTGGGGCTGGGTGCTGGGTGTGGCGGCTTCTGCGCCAAGAGACCCCCCACAGGGAGAGCACTTTGGGCCTGGGAGCAGGTGGGAAACCTGATGGGGGGGTTCTGCCTGAAAGGGCAACTGAGTCAGGAGCCCAGTCCTGTGGGCAGGGCCGGAGGGGCTGGAGGCGTGAGGTGGGGAGCAGGACCTGCCCTGACTCTCCAGGTGCGGGCCCTCCCTGACAGGGGTCAGTCCCAGCCGGCTCAGACTCCGGGGACTCGCTGACCTCACGAAGGTCCCAATGTCCCCATGGGCGGGGCGAGAGGTGGCGGCCCCTGTCCCTGGTCTCCGGGAGGAAGTCCATCTCTTCCGGAACGAGCCCTCCTCCCAAAGTCGCTGGCTCCCACACACACAGATGGGGGTGCTGCACCCACCCCGGGAGGGAGGGCATGTTTGGGAGGCAAAGCCTGCCCTGCCCTCACCAGGAAAGTCCTTCTGTGGGCACTGGCTGGCCCGGGAGCCTCTCCTCCCACCGACTGCCCACCGCTGTCCCTCCGTCCCCCTCAGGGCCTGGCCCGGCACAAGCCGGTGCTGCTCTTTCTGACCCAAGGGGAGTCCTCCAGCGGCGTGCTGCAGCCCCTCGACGGCTTTGGGGCGCTGTGCCGCAGGTGAGCCCGTCCCCACGGGGGAGCCTGGCTCCAGGTGGCAGTGCTGGGGGCAGAGCCCCAGGCTGGGTGGGTGCAGCGGTGGCAGGTCCCTGCAGCCCGGGTGGTAGCGGGTGGGCTGAGTCCCCACCCTTTGCTGCCCCCGCCCAGCATCTGCCACAAGGTGTGGGGTGCAGGCACCTTTCGGGGTCCTCCTTGCTCTTCTCTGAATGCGGTGGGCTCCCCACTCGAGAGCAGGACGAGGGTCTCTCCACAGCCAGGTGCCCGCACTGCGCCCACTGCCCTCAAGGCCCCACGGCTGGGAGGGTTTGAGGCTGACCCAGGTCCCTGGCTCCCAGGACCTGGGGGGCCCTGCCCCACCTCGCCTGAGATCTCAGAGCCCCAGGGCAGCCTCAGCCGTCCACTCCCTCCACCAGCCTCCCCCCCGCCCGGGTGCACAGACCTTGGAGGAGCCACGGGCTCCACCCGCCCCATGACCAGCTGTCCCGCCCTGCAGAGTTGACCACGGGCTGAAAGGACGAGACCCCACAGCTAGGCAGGCTCTCCCGCCGGGATCCCAGCCCACCTGCCCCCCCAGTTCTGTCCGGTGACTCAAGCTTACCAGCCTGGCCTGGGCTGTGACCCTGAGGGCTCCACCTGTCCCTCTGTGCCCACTCTGCCTTTTTCTAAGAAAACCTGGAGGCGGGGGCCCAGCTTTGGCTCCAGCTGTTTCTGGACTCTGCCCTCTGGCCTCCGACCTTACGGCCAGCAGGCTGCTGGTGGACGGGGCCCAGGCTCGCACTACACACCCTTGGGCCTGAGCCCTCGGAGCCCCCTTGTGTGGGGTGACCCTGGGGCTGCAGCCCCACCTGCCTCACTGGACGGCCCCTCCCCCAGGTACCAGTGCCTGCTCCTGGTGGACTGCGTGGCCTCCCTGGGTGGGACCCCCATCCACATGGACCAGCAAGGTGAGGGCCCGACCCCACAGGCAGATGGGCTCCCTGGATGCGGCAGCACCCAGGGATTCTGCTGGGTGGCCAGGAGCTGCAGGGGGCGGGGGGGTCTGGTGGAGCTTCTCTGGGTCAGCGTACTCTCAGAGCCCCCGCAGTGCAGGACGGGGGCAGAGCCGAGGGCCATGATGACTCCGGTCGCGGCTGGGGCTCCGCATCCCCATCTGCCCGGACCCCCCACCAGCCCGTCGCACCCAGTGAGCTCCACAGTCAGTTCAACTTGCAGGAGAACGTCCCGGGACAACGGAGGGGCTTTAGGGGCCGACGCTCACACCACTGCTCTGGAAGGGCGGGGGACAAGCGGGGGACCAGGGCAGGGTGTCAGGGCCGCCCCCAAGATGACACACCACGCCTCTCAGGCTGCTTGCTCGGCCATCTGCCCCACAGCTCAGAGCCACGGGGCCCTCGGGGGGGCTGTAGGTATTTCGTGACCCATCAGGGGCTCAGGCTCCAAGGTGTGAGCAGACCAGCCTGCCGACCCTGCGGCCTGTCCCTCCCTCGGACACACTCTGACGCCGCGTGTGGCCCTCCCCACAGCCCCCAGAGCCACTGCTGCCCCACAACCCACTGGAGCTGCCCCGGGGTCAGCGTCCCACCCCACGGGGCAGGGCCTGTCCCTGCAGGAATGCCCCCTCACTGCAGACACTGGCGGCAGGGTGGGTCCCGGCTCCCCCAAGATGGTGGGCCCTGAGCTCCAGGGCACCCCCGCTGGAGCGAGCCCGCCTGGGGGACTCACCCTGCGAGCCCCCCCCACAGGCATCGACGTCTTGTACTCGGGCTCCCAGAAGGTCCTGAACGCCCCTCCAGGCACGGCGCTCATCTCCTTCAGTGACAAGGCCAGGTGAGGGGTCCGGGCGGCACGTGCAGGGGGGCCAGGGGCCCCTGGAAGGAGGGACAACCGGGGAGGGCGTGGCGCCTCGGGACGCGCTCCGAGATGCCCCTAGAGAGCTCGTCATGAACTCTGACAGGTGCCCCTGGTTCCCAGGGACCGGGTGTCTGGGCACCGTGAGGGCCACGCACCTGGGGCGATGGCCTGGGCCGGCCACCTTCTGGAGACACCCCCCAGGAAGCCCGGGCTTGATATGGGAGGCGGGGGCTGGCCTCCAGGAGTCCCCTGCAACGGGCCGAGGACTGGGGCCCAAGGCTTATCGTCCCTGCTGCCACCAGCTCCAACTCAGCGTCTCTGAGCCAGGGTGGGGCGGGGGAGGGGAAGCTGGCCCCAACAGGCTGTGGGCAGGTACTGGTTGGTGCCATCTGCCGGGACAGAGACCACATGGGGTGGGATCAGGGATTTCGTGTGTGAGTGACCTGGGAGGGGCAGGGGGCGGCTGGGTCTGAGTCCAGAGAGCAGGGAGGCCCGGGCTGCTGGGCCAACCTGGGAGCCCAGCCTGTGGAGGGGGGCTGCCTGGAGGCCCCTCCATGACACCAAGCGTCACAGATTATGCCCCGAGGTGGGCAGCCTCCGGGGGGGGGGAGCCTCAGTTTCCCCTTTGTCCTTCTGCTGCGTCTGGCCTCGCCAACGCAGCAGCAGCCCCTCCTGCGCTGTGTGAGGACCGCCTTTCACTGACCTCTGACGCGGGGATGGAGGCAGGACGGCTCCCAGGGAGGGGCCCAGAGAGGGGCCGGGCCCGACCTCCACGCAGCAGGGTCACGCCCCAGTGGCAGAGGCGCCAGCCAAGCCCGAGGGTCAGCAAGGCTGGGCTGCCTGAGGGGCCCACATCCGCCCCCCCCCGGGCCTGTGCCGGGCCCCCACTTCTGAGAAACAATGGCCGGGGTGAGGGCGGCGCGCAGGCTCTGCAGCCCGAGGGGCAGGTGCTCACGTGGGCTCCTCCCCCCAGAGACAAGGTCTACGCCCGGAAGACGAAGCCCCACTCCTTCTACCTGGACATCAAGCTGCTGGCCAACTTCTGGGGCTGTGACGACGAGCCCAGGATGTGAGGGCTGGTGGGCAGAGGGGCTCGGGGGTCCTCCCACTGCTCCAGCCCTCATCAGTTTTACCCACTGGGGCCTGAGGCCCCATCTGGGCCCCCACCTGGCTCCCCTCTTCCCGCTGGCCTGCCGCCTGAGGCGTGGCCTCTGCCCTTTCCCAGGGCCCTGTCCCCCCAGAAATCCCAGCCTCAGACACTTGCCCCGGGACACATCTCCCCATTTCCGGGCCTCAGTTGACCCATATCTCAAAAAAAGGGGGTGAGCCAGGGGCTCTCTGTGAGGTGGCTCTGGCCATAACCCAAGGCCCCCTATGCCACCCATGGGGACAGGAGCACCAGGCATCATGGGCCACCCAGTGGGCCCAGTGGGAGGCGGGAGCCAGCTGGGCAGCATCCTGCGAGCCCCGCTCCCACGGGCCCAGCCACCCTTCCAGCTCTGAGTCCATGATTCCCGGCCTGGGTGCCCCCCCGGGGAGGGGGCTGGCCCACCCTCCCAGAGCCTGAACCGCCCAACCCCACCCGGCGACCTGGGCCGCACCGCATCCTGTCTTCCAGGTACCACCACACCACCCCCGTCATCAACTTGTTCGGCCTGAGAGAGAGCCTGGCGCTCATCGCGGAAGAGGTGAGGCGTGGGCCTGCTGGCCAGGGGTGTCAGGGGCAGGGCCGGCGGGTGCTGAGGGAGGCGGTCCGTGAGGACCCCGCCCGCAGGAGGGGCCTGAGGAGAGAGGCCAGCACCCCGTTGTGAGTCCCAGGGACCGAAGTTCAGCAGCCTGGACGCCTTCCTGCTCCCGGGGTGGGGCGGGGGGCTGGAGCCAAGCAGAGGCGGTGCCAGGAACCCCGCCCACACAGGCCGAGCTGGCTCTGCGCAGGGTCAGGACAGCACATGGGGCACAGTCCCGACCTCCTGGGGCCGCGGCCAGCCCCCAGCCCAGAGGCCGGGGAGACAGGGCTGTGGGTGGCCTCCTGGGGTGACCAGGAGCTTCACTGGCTGCGCTGTCCCCCACCTGGTGTCTGCTCATAAGTCACCACCCCAGGGCTGAGCTGCAGTCCGGGTGGCGGCCACCAGCACCCAGCTGGGCTGCTCGCTCCCAGGGGTGGCTCCCCCGGAGGGCAGGGTGTGAGCTGGGTGGGCAGAAAGAGGATGAACTCCCATGGGCTGTGGGGTCCGTGCGGGAAGGAGGAGGAGACCCGTGTGCCCCAGAAAGTCCCCGCCCTGCCCCGGCCGGCTCGGCCCTCCCCTCCCCAGAGCCCCAGCTCTGGCCGGGCCTCTGCCCTGAGGTAGCCCCTGGGCCAGAGCCACCACGGCCTCAAACCCAGGCCGGGGGCTGGAGGGGCCTCCCGAGGGGCCACTCCCGTGGGTAGGTGCCAGCTCCCTGCCCCCCAGTCCCCCCTCTCCCGCCGGTGCCTCTCCCTGAGCAGGGCCTGGAGAACAGCTGGCAGCGCCACAGGGAGGTCACCTCCTACCTGCACGGGCGTCTGCAGGAGCTGGGCCTGCAGCTCTTCGTGAAGAATCCCGTACGTTCGGGGGCAGGGGACGGGGCAGAGGGTGGTGACCTCGCTGTCCTCAGGCCCTTCCTCGGACCCACGCCCCCCAGCCCCACTCTGAAGCCCCGGGGCCGGGTGAGGCAGCCCCGGGCTGTGGTGCTGGTGCCGAGCTGGCCCTTCTTACAGGCGCTGCGGCTGCCCACTGTCACCACCGTGGCGGTGCCCGCCGGCTACAACTGGAGAGACATCATCAGCTACCTCAGAGACCGCTTCTCCATAGAGATCACCGGTGGCCTCGGGCCCTCCTTAGGGAAGGTGAGGGGGCGGCCCCCACTCGGAGCACAACTGTGTCCGGGCCGAGGTCGTCGGTCATCCAGGAGTCAGGACAGCTGGGGCGTCCTCAGGGAACGTCCCTCTCCGAACCCCAGGGGTCTGTGCAGGGGGATCTGGGTCCATCGTCCGCAGCTGGGCAGGCGCAGACCCCCGATTCCACCCAGAACGTCCCTCCTTCCCTCCGCGTGGCCCACCAGGCGGGAGGCCCCATGCCGGGCCCAGCCGTGCCCACTGACAGGGGGACTCTGAGTGGCCTGTGCGGATGGCTGCCCTGGCTGCCCTCCCAAGCTCTGCAGGCTCAGCCCGGGCCCGGGGCTCCCTGAGTGACTGCAGAAAGCTCCCGCCTGTCCTGTGTGTCCCGGTGGGGGTCCCCTCATTGGGAAGCCCACCTGGCTCTGTCCAGACCTCAGCCAGGGCCGGGCAGGGTCCTGGATGGAGACCGACACGTCGCCCCTGGCCCACAGGTGCTACGCATCGGGCTCCTGGGCTGCAACGCCACCAGGGAGAACGTGGACCGCGTGACCGAGGCCCTGAAGGAGGCACTGCAGCACTGCCCCCGGAACAAGCTGTGACCCAGCCACCTGGCCAGGCCCTCCTGGAGGGGCGGGGGGCCCAGACGGGGTCTGCGAGGCCGACAGGCTGCTGCCAGCCCCCGAGGCCCTTCTCCTTCCTGGTCAGGATGCACAGCTCCTCCCAAGTGACCTGCAGCCCCCAGGCCCCTGGCCTCCTAGGAGTATTCAATAAAGAGCAGGCGGCCATCTGTCCTCTCTATGTGGGGCTGGGCCGAGGGAGGGCCTGGCAGGAAGGCAGCCCTGCCCCCACTGCGCTCAGCTGTGACAGCTTCGTTCCTGCCGGCAGACGGGGCGTGCAGAGCCCCGGACCTTGCCTCCAGGGAAACCCAGAGCCCCAGGCCCGGCACTGGCCCGAGTCCTGTGGACGGGGGCAGGGAAGGACCTGAGCCTGGGTGACCCTCCACCACTGGGCCTCAAATTGCAGCTGAGAGCGACCTGGGGCCCCCAGGCTCTCCCCCTCCTCAGCCGGGCGCCCTCTGACCCCTGTCCCTCAATTCTGCCCCTCCCCCGGGTGCCCGCCGGTGACTCGCCTCCTCAGCCCCTCCCCTGGCTGAATCTGCAGACCAGGCTGCCTCTCTCAGCCTTCCCTGGACCAGGGTGTGTGCTGGCCGGTCACAGCCCCACCCACATCTGCAGGTCCTCCCCTGGCCCGAGGTCCCCGAGGGGAAGGCTGGCAGGGTGGGCACCCCAGCCCGCTGCAGCCCGTGTCTGTGTGGGTGGAAGGGGTGGGCCTGGCTCTGCCCCGTCACTCACCCAATGTGGCTGGAGCAGGGGGCAGACCGAGGCCGTCCACCCCACGCTGCTCACAGCACCGGGGAGATGGGCACTCAGCACGGGGCCTCAGAGGGCCAGAGGGTCTGACGTGGGGAGACCAGGGCCGGGTGCAGCTCTCCCAGGGGAGGCCAGAGAGTTCGGGGGCCTGAGCGCACAGGGCCCCGTGGGTCGGCTCCAAGACGCTGGCCTCTGTGCTGAGAGCAGCCCTGCTGGGTGGGGGTCCCCCCGAAGCAGAGACTGGAAACTCAGTACCAGGACCACCCACTGGCAGGCCCGGGGTGCCCCCATCCAGGTGGGCCGCATCCGAGTTCCATCACCGCCGCCACCGGGCTTTGCAGAGGGTGGGCCGGACGCGTGGACTCTCTCAGCGTGTTCTGCTCTCTGGCACGGCCCCTCCTCACTCAGCACCTTGTTGCTGCCAGAACTGCCCGGACGTGGCGAGTCTGCTGCTGGGAGCTGTCCCCCTGAAGGGACACACTGCCATCTGTGCATTTGTCCACTGTGGAGAGACCTCGGGGTGATGTCCCCTTGGGGGCCATTATGAGTAACGGGGTAATTAATGAGCATTGTCAGACGGGCTTTGTGTGGGCAGCAGCTACTCATTTCTCTTGGGGGACACCCAGAGAGGAACGGCAGGGTCCCAGGCTAAGGCAGGTCGGAGCCTGGGAGGCCTGGCTCCGAAGTTCCAGAGGCTGCTGCCGCATTGCACATCCTCGCAGGAGTTTGGGGGGGCAGGGGCTTCCCCCTCACTGTCTCTCAGCCCGCCTTTTCCCTGCGGGGTGACGGCGCTGAGCCTCCTTTCACGTGTTTACGGGCCCTCCGAGCATCTCCCTTTGAGAGAGTCCACCCGAGTGTCCTGCACACATCACTCAACTCTCATCTTCCTGTGGGTGCCCTGTGGCGGTGGCGGGTGGTTGCTGACCTGTGGCGGCAGAGGGGTGGGAGCTGGAGGCTGTCGGATGCAGTCGGGAGCATCTTCCCTGTTCTGCAGCTGACCTACACCCATTTTTTAAAGATTTTATTCATTTATTTGTAGAGAGGGGAAGGGAAGGAGAAAGAGGGAGAGAAGCATCGGTGTGTGGCTGCCTCTTACATGCCCCCACTTGGGACCTGGCCCACAACCCAGGCATGTGCCCCGACCAGGAGTCGAATGGGCGACCTTTTGGTTCGCAGGCCGGTGCTCAGTCCACTGAGCCACACCAGCCAGGGCTCATCCATTTTCTTAAACAAGTCTTTTGAATAGCCGGTGTTTTGAGTTTGGATGAAGCCCTATCTGTGCCCTAGCTGCGCTTGTGCATCCTTTCGCGGTCTGCACTGTTTGCGTCCTGCCCGGGACACGCCCGCCCACCCCGTGGTCCCAAGACACCGTCCCCTTTCCTTCCTGAAGGCGCGGTGCCAGCCGTCGGGGAGGTGATGGTGCTCCTCGCCGCAGTGGTCTTGTGTGTGGAGCGCAATTTCATCCACCCCGACGTCCAGTCGTTCAAGGCACGTTCGTTAAACACACTCTCCTTCCCCGTCTGATGGGCAGTCCCCCCCCCCCCACCAGCTGGCCGCTGGCGTGGGTCTGCTTCCCGCCCAACCCCAGCTTCGCCCTTGCGCCGCACTGTCCTCGTCCCTGCAGCTGCACAGCCGCTCTGGGGCCCGGGAGCGCACGCCCTCCGACGTTGTTCTTCGAAAACTGGTGTTCCCGTCCCAGAGCCTTTGAATTCCCTTACAAATTCTAGACTCATCTTGTCTGGAGCTTGCTGGAATTTTGGTGGGAATGGCCTTACGTCAGGGTTTTCCAGAGACGCCGCGTGTCGCCCATTCCCCTGTGGGACCCCAGCAGGAACTTTGGCTCCGAACTGTCTCTGAGCCACCCAGGCACCGACACACCTTCCCCAGGAGGTGGCGCCATCTCCACACGCCACACAGACCACCGGGCCTGTTCCGCCTGGTTCTTTGTGGAAGCCGGGACGGGGGTCAAGAACGTCTGCGACCCCTCGGAAGTGCATTCATTTATTCAAGGTCAGACACACAGCTCTCTGTCTCACGCAGCAGCCTTTGGACGCAGGTCGGGACGAGTCCTTGGGTTCCGCATCTCCCGCAGACACCCTGTCTTCAGCGTCTAGACCGCATCCCACAGGACAGACAGACACAGGTCACAGGAAGCCTGGCATCCGCGGCCCTCGCCCCTGGAGACAAGCAGCTGCTCCAGAAGGCCGGCCGTCCGCACTCTCAGGCCCCAGGGGACTGTCCCCTCCTCACCCACCGCCCATCCCCAGGGGACGCCCCTGTCAAGGAGCCGGGAGCCTTGGCAGCGCCCGGCGCCCACTCAGCTGGCCTCGCCGCCCACAGCCTTGGTCTTCCGGAAGATGCTCTGCATGGCCGCGATCCGGTCCTGGTCCTGGATGTGGAAGACCTGGAACTGCGGGCGGGGCAGAGGGTCACAGACACCCCGGAGTCCGTCCCAGGGCCTCCGGCACCGCCCTGCAGGACAACCTCGGCTCCCCGGCCACTGGGCCTTCCTGCCCCCAGGTCTCCTCCTGGAGGGTCCACTCCGCACGTGGCCACACCTAGGCCCCTCCCCCCAGCTTCCTCACACACAGGTGTCCCCGGATGGCCCTGACACAGAGGAGGCCTGGCCAGGTGTTTGTTGAGGGCCAAAGGTGGGTCACGCCTCACCCCACGCCCGTGGGTGTGCCCTAGAAGGGGACACATGTTGGCTCTTTGGGGTGAGGGTGTGGGTGGCCCTTGGGGAGAAGCAGGAGGGGGCTCTCTGGGGATGGGGGGACGGAAGACCAGCAGAGCTGGTGGACCTCTGGGGCAGCTGGGAGACTGGCCAGGCCCCCCCAAACGCCGAGGGACGTGGCAGGGGACTCCTGGGTACAGGGACGCAGCGGAGACCTGCGGTAAAGCTGCGGAGGCCACACTCCTTCGTGAGGAGTGGACCCAGGGTGGAGCTGGGGCTCTGAGCCCCTCGCTGAAGGTCTGGGGAGGCTCCAGGGTAGTGGGGACAGGCCTGGACATGCTGCCCTGGTCCCTGGCCAGCGGCCCTGGGCCTGTGGGGCCCCTGGTGGGCAGGGGGCAGCCGTGGCCTGCCTGACCCTCGAGGTCCCTAAGACGCTGTCCCGAGGCCTGACCTGACCCAGCCCCACTCAAGCTCCTGACCTTGGAGGGAGAGGGAGGGCGGCGGCCCGGGGCTCTCTCCCTGCCGCATGGGACTCTGCGCCCACCTTGTCCAGCAGGACGTCGAAGTAGGCGGTGGCCCAGTAGGTGGGGTCGCTGGCGGGCAGCTGCAGGAGCGCCTTGACCCCGTGGTCGATGCGGGGCGGGGGGCTGGGGCCCAGGTGGGTGGCGTGGATGCGCAGGGAGGCCTCCGGCTGGCTGGCGAAGCGCTCCACGCGCTGGTAGAGGGCGCCGAGGTCCAGGCCGGCGCCGTGCAGCAGGTTGCACTCGGGATGCAGGAAGTGGGGCAGCTTCTGCGTGGCCAGGCAGCACAGCAGCACCACCAGCAGCCGGTACACGGCGCCCTGCAGCTCTGCCCAGTCCTCGGGCGCGGGGAACAGCGCCGAGGCCCAGAGCAGCACCGTCTGCGGGGAGGCAGTGGGTGGGCCCTTGCCTGGGGGGCCGTGTGGACGACCAGGCCCACCAGCCCTCCCCCGGGACCCCCAGAAGCCCCTACCCACAGGCATTTCCCCGCTCTTTACGCCCCCCGAGGTGTCCCAGTGCAGGCCCCCGGCCCATGACGCCTGCGGCCCCCGCCGAGGCACGGCCTGTGACTCCCGAGGGGGCACTGGGGCTGAGCGGGACCCCACCCAACCTCCCCCCACAGCATCCCAGCCACCAGGCCACCGGGGCCCTTCTCAGGGCGTCTGAGGTTCCTGCACATCCTCTGGGGCCCCCCACCCCCACTGCCCCACCTGTGTGCCCAGCACATGGGGTCTGAGTGTGTCTCAGAGTCACAGCTGGGCTCGCCTGGCCACCCTGGGCACCCTCTTCCTCCCCGGCCCCAAGTCCCCCAGCTGGGAACCCCTCTCCCTCTGCCGACCCCCACCACCCCTAGGTCACCGCAGGAGCGACCATGGGGCTGAGCGCAAGGGACCCCTCAGCAGTGGGCACCCCCAGGGGTGGGGTGGGGCCCTGAGGGGGGCAGTGAGCGGCCTGAGGCCACGTGGGAGGCCTGGCAGAGCTTCTGCACCAGGTCGAGCCACATGTCCCCGAAGCCCCCCGCTGTGGCAAGGGCCGCGCTCCGAGGCCTCAACTGCTTGCCTGTGCCGCCCCGGGGGCCCCATGCCGCTCCTCCTGGCACTTTTCATCCCCAGCCCGAGGGGAACACAGTTGCATCATGGCCCCAGAAGCCCAGGCCCAGCTGAGAAGGGGTTCCAGGGCCAGCAACTGTCACAGACTGGAGGCTGCAGCGGGGCAGCTGGGACGAAGAACCTCCCAGGACCGACACAGGCTGGTGGGAGTGGCCGATGTGTGCTGCCCGGCCCCAGGGTCTGACTGGGGCAAGAGCCCCCGAGTCGCCCACCCCGGGGCGGAAAAGGCGGGTCTGGGTACCACGCACCGGGCAGCCACAGGTGTCCAGGAGCCTGGGTCTTGCTCCCCGGGCTCCCAGCAAGGCAGTAGAATCCTCTGACATGGAGCTGGCTCCTGGCCATCCGCCGGCCAGAGCACGCACAAGAGTCTGAGCTGGGGCCCCTGCCCTGGCCCTACCCAGGCTGAGCAGCACGGCAGCAGGCTCCCTGCCCTGCCCCCCCACGCACCTTCAGGTGGCCAAAGGTCAGGCCAGGGCTCTGGCCGCCATCACGCCAGCTCTCCTGGTTGACCCGGTCGAGGATGGAGAGGCTGTCCAGGCGATGGCCCGGCAGGGCGCCCAGCTCGCCCAGCAGCCTGGTGAGCAGGTAGTCCGTGGAGACCCTGGGAAGCCAGGCAGACACACCCCTGGGGTCGGCCTCACGCCCTGGCCAAGCCGGCCTTGCCAGCCTCCAGACAGGAAGCCCCTCCCCCAGGCAGGACGCTCCCGAGCCACAGTGGTCAGCCCACCGCAGCGGCTGCCCAGTTGCACCCAGCCGCACGTTTTAGGAACTTCCCAAAGGGCTGTCCCCTGTGAGATGCCTGGTCTTCACATAGACGCTCAGGCCCCAGAGCACGGGGGACACGGGAGCTTCCAGGCCACCAGCCTTTTGTGGGGACAGGAAGGTGCCACTCTCACCGGCCCAGGGTGGAGCAAGCAAGCCTGCTGCTCCCTGGCAGAGAGTGGGTGGAGTGCCCCCATCTGCCCTCCACACCCCAGTCCGGAAGCCAGGCTCCCAGGCAGCTGCGGACCACAGAGGGCCCAGCACCTTCCCCCAGCAGCGCCCACAGCACAGGCAGCACACCGCAGAGCCACTGGCTGTGTGCCGGCTGCAAGGGGTGGCTCCTGACGGTCCCCTCTCTGTGCAGTCTCAACACCAGACGTCGTCTGCCCGCCGAGTCTGTGGACAGGGCCCAGGGAAAGGCCACTGACTGCAACACTGGCCTCTGCCCAGTGTGGCTCACCGCCAGCCTGGACGCAGCCCCTGCTCCGGGCACAGAGGGCCCGGGAGCCGCCCACCGAGCCAGTCTGAGCAGCAGGGAGCTGCAGAAGGGCCTGAGAGGCTCCCCTGGGTGTCGTCCGCCACTGAGAAGTAACTCAGGCAGAAAACCGCCCTGGGTGCTTCACCCTGGCCTGAGCGGGCAGGGCATCGCCTGGCCAACGACGGCCACCCGCCGGTACACATGTCAATCCGGCAGGGTCTGTAGGGGGCTCAGCCTCAGCCAGTGCCCTCCCCCTCCCTCCCACAGGCCTGCCGTTCCCAGCAGGCACCACTCTGACTGAGGGTGGAGACTGGGGACCCCGGGAGAGGCTGCTGGGATCTTGGGCTGGGGGAGGGGGTGCAGGGCCTCACAGCCAAAGACCTGGTGGGGGGGGCTCCTGGAGGAGCACTGATCTGGGAAGAGCTGCCCCAGAGGGGATGACGCAGATGCAAGTGAGGCCCGGGGCTGCTTCGCCCCACGACCGCCCATCCGGCTGCTCCGGGAACCCCCCTGACCCTGCACAGGCCGCCTGTCCTCCCACACGGGCTGGGTCCCAAGGGCCCAGGGCGGCCCTCCACACTCTCAGGCGGCTACACGCAGCCCGCTCCCCTAAGCTCTGAGAGGGTTCCCGAATTCCCCTGAGACCCCATAACCTCTGGATGGGGGAGGAGTGGGCGGGGAGCACCGGGGCGGGACCCCCTTCCTGCCGGCCTCCCAGGACCCAGGGGGGGGCCTCCTACCTCCAGAGCTGGGCACTGGCAGGCACCAGGGCCACCTCTTGGCCGATGATCCTTTTCAAGCTGCCTTCAGGGAAGCCGGGCACCCGCTGGGCGCCCTCCAGGGCGGGCACCCTGTGCTTCCACCGCACGGCCGGCAGCACGTGGAAGCGGATGGCCCTCCAGCCGCTGGACACCAGCAGGGACAGGTGCAGCTCCTCCTCCCTCAGGCTGTCCGTGTTCAGAGCACCTGCAACGACCGCCCTGCCGGCTCTCACCTGTGCCTGGCCCTGCCTTCCCAGGACGCCGGGGACCCTCACCTGTGGCCTTCTGGGTTCCACCGCAGCCCACACCTGCAGGCCCCTCCCCCAGATGCCAGTGTCCATCTGCAACTGCAGCCTGCAGGGGGCCGGCTGGCCCCGCAGGGCCTGCAAACCGTTCTGGGCCGAGTCCTGCCCCCAGACTCTCGTGCAGAAGCCCTCCCCCCGCAGCACAGACCGTGGCCGTATTTGGAGACGGGGGCCCCTGAGAAGGTGACAAGGTAAAAGGCCACAGGGCCAGCGCCGAGCAGAGGAGCCTGGCCCTCGTGGGAGAGACAGCGGGGAGTCCCACCCAGAGAAGAGGCCTCAGGGGAAACTGTCTGCCTGCACCTCGGCCTTGGCCTTGCCCTCCAGCCTGCGGACTGCTGTTCGAGCGCCTGGTCTGCGGCGCCTGGCCCGGGGCCGCTGACCAAGGCGGTGAGGACGCTGTCGGCTGCGGAGCTCACAGCCCCTGGATGACAGCGGCACCTGGGTGAGGTGCCCCTCGGGGCTCCTCCCAGGCCCCCTGAGCCCCAGCTTGGTTCCCCTCAGGGTCACGTCCCCTGAAGACCTGTCTGCTCCAGGACAGCCGCAGAGGCCCAGGCTGCACCAGGAGAGGCCACGAGCCCACTAGGAGCAGTTCTGCCCCAGGGCGGGACCCTCAGCCAGTCGGTCCCAGGCACCGGCCTGTGTGTGGGCTGGATCCCAGGCCCCAGCTGCCCAGCCCTGGGCTCCGGTACCGCAGGAGGCCGGGCCCCTCAGACCTCACCGAGATCTTTTTGAAGGGAAAATCGAGGAGGGGTCTCCAGTCTCCACAATTGTCCCCTAGCGGCCGGTCTGTCACTCTGCACCCCAGTGTCCAGGCGCCCCCGGGGTTCAGAAAATGAATGCTCCTCGGATTCAGGAAATGACTTGGGGTGGGTCCTTTCAGGGCCCAGCACCCCTGTCCTGGGCCCGTGTGCCCCCAGATGCTGATAGCCCTGGCAGCCCCTCTGCTGAGGACAGTCTTTGCTCCTGGGTCTCGGGACTCAGTCAGCATGGCCAGGGGGTCAGGTCCCACCGCCGGGCAGCCCGGTGCCTCTGGGACCCTGGGTCAGCCGCTGGGAGCAGCCTCCGGGGCCCAGGAGGGTGGCAGAGGCTGGACTTCTGACTCACCCGCCCCCTCCCACCCTTCCCTTCCTGTTCCGTGGAAGCTTCCGGAGAACTCCCCACCCCAGTCAGGCTGGTGCCCGGCAATCCCCAGCTCGGACACGCCTCCCAGAAGGGGCCCAGGCACAAGAACCAGTCTGTTTGGGACGGGTTCCCAGGCTCGGGGCCCAGCCCCCGGGAGGCTGACAAGCCTGGCTGCCCCGGATTCCACTCCACACCTGGGGGGGGAGGGGCAGAACCTCCCAGCGGAAATGCTCCCACTCTCCTCCCCACTCAGACCCCAGGAGGCCCAGCCGAGAGCCCGAAGACCGCCCAGGAAGGGACGCCGAGGGGCCACGGGGAGGCGGGACGCGGGCCCCCTCCCCCCCTCCTCCCTCAGCTGCCCTTCCCCACGCCCCGCAAGGCACACGACCCACCCCAGACAGTCTACGGCGCTGGGGGCCCTGCAGGGGGGACCAAACCCACCTGTACACCCCCCCATCTCCCGCAGCGAGGCTCTGGGCGGGCCACGTCCCTCCTGCTCCACCCCCTGAATGGGCCTCGGTTTTCCCTTCAGCGAGAGAAGGGTGCAGCGACCCTGGCCCCTCCCTGGGGCACCTGTCACTCAAAGCTATGGGTGGCTTCATTTCCTTATCTACTACTGGTCACACATTCTGTCCATGAAATGGTGACTTGGAAGGTGGCCAGCCACACCTGCCACCTGTCCCTGCAACTCCAAACCAGTCTGGCCTGGTCTCTGGGCTCTCAGGGGTTCCCAGGGTTGTCGGGGGGGCAGCCTGAACTTGTCACCTGCTGCTGGAAGCAATGCTTGGAGTCTCCCTGCGCGCCCTGCGACCAGAGCTGCCTGCGCTGCCTTCTCAGCCGGGACTGGGAGCACAGGGAGCGCTGGGGGGACCCAGGGAAGGTGTGGAGGGGTCTGGCTGCCCAGCATGTGCCCGAAGGAGCCAGGGCCAGGCAGAACCTGGTGCCCCACCGATTGGTGAACGTGTCTCCCAGGCTGGACGAGGGCCTGAGGGTGACAGGTCACCGTGTGTCATCAGGGAGGAAGACAGAAGGGGCCCCGCCAAAGCCACCGATGGTAATTGGAGGGCTCGGAGACCATCAGATCAGATGTCTGTAGGAGACCAAATGACAGGCCCGGCTGCCCTGTGCGGGCGGCGTTTTCAGCCCCCGGTGGCTGTCACCACCCCACCCCCAGTCGCCAGGCAGGTCTCAGGAGGACTGGGCTGGAAGGCCACCCCCCCCCCCCCCCCCAGTTACAAGTCTGTCCAGAAGCCTGGTCGCCTTCTGGATCTTCACGTCACCATGAAGAGGAAGGACCCTGTGGCAGAACTCGCAGCCGGGAGGCTCCCCCAGGACCTGCAGCGGGGAGACCGGCCTGCGGGCCTCTGTGGCCAAGGACCCCGGAGGGCCGGAGCCCGGATGGCAGCCAGACCTGGGCCCCGCACACCGGGCTGCCTGGGGCAGGTCACGGTCCTCCAGGTGGGCTGACTGCCCCACTCGCCAATGTGGGGGCCACCCCAACACGCAGCTGCCCTCCGAGGGCAGCAGGACATTCCGTCTCAGCTGCCTGCCCGGATGATCCGATGTCCCTCCCCTGACACCCAGGAGGGTGGGCTTCCTCCGCCCGGGCCCGCTGTCCTGCACCTATCCTTCCGGCCCCTCCTGGGGGGCCCTGAGAGAGAGGAGCCGACAGAGGCTGAGGCCGGACTGCGGCTCACCGGGAGTTCTCTGCCTCAGAGCCACTTAGCACCTGGGCCAACAGCTGGAGCAGACCTGCGCACACTCGTGTGTGCCATGCAGCCCTCACATACGTGCACACGCACACGTGCACACGCTCACACGTGCACGCAGAGTCCTCCCACTCCAGTGTGATTTGACCAGAGGCTGGAAGTGCAGACAGCTTCAAGGACCGTCGGTCCAGCTGGAACTGACAGCCAGCTGCCCAGGGACCCTCAGGAAGCTGACCAGCCGGTGACAGCCCACAGGGCACAATTTCCAGCCGCCTACATGGTGACGCCATCACAGCATCATCCCAAAGTCACCCTGGGAAACTTAACACGGAACTCATCCTCTTGGACCGCGGAGCCTGTCCCCAACTCCCGGGCCCCCGACCCCCCCCCCCCCCCCCCCCGCTGAGCAGTCACGAACACACGCACACGCGTGCAGAGCGGGCCCTCTGCTACCTGGCGGGACGAGGCCGTGCAGCCTGCAGTACACGATGGCGGCCACCAGGAGGTCCCTGAGGAGGTGGAGGACCTTGCCGGGCACGATGTGGCCGCAGCCCTTGGTGCTGCCGTCCGAGGAGGCGGTGAAGACGTCGTCAGTCACCCACGGCTCCAGGCCGGCCCCCTCCCGGGGGACACCCAGGCAGCAGGACGCGGGGCCGTGGCCCGGCTCAGCGGCCCCCAGCTCCTCGCTCAGGAGGGCTCCGGCGTCCACCCTCAGGGGCACCTCCACATCCACAGGGCCGTCCGAGGAGCGCAGGGCGAACTGCGAGGCCTCCAGGTCCCGGGAGTAGTCCACGAGGAAGCGGGGGTCCCGGGCGTGCACCCGCTCCAGCACCGTGAGCAGCACGTCCTCCGCGCGCTGGTAGTCCTGCGCCCGGGACGCCGCCCGCGAGCGGAGGGCCTGCAGGTAGTGGTGCCACAAGGGCACCTGCACGTCCATGGCCGGGGCCCGGCCGTGAGGACAGCCGGACGGAGGGACAGCTGGGAGGAGGCACCTGCCCGGGCGAGGAGCGGCAGGTCCCAGGAGGGGCACTGGCTCCCTGCAGAGCCGAATTCCTGAGTGACTGAGCTGCGGCAGGTTAAATACCTGAACTCGGCCCAAGCCTTTGAAGGGAGGGTGAGTCAGCCGTCAACAGTGGGGAATGTCTGGGGGGGGCCGGCAGGGGTAGGGAGGGGCCTCCCTCACACTGCCCTGCCTCTCCTGTCAAGATGCCTGCAGGTCGAGCCTCCCGCCCTCCTGCCCTGCTGTCCCTGGGGGCGGGGGCCTGTTCTGGTGCCCCCCGCCCCGCTGACCTGCATCCCAGTGGCAGCAGCCTCAGGGTCTCTCTGTCTCCGGGCCCCCCACCAGTCTGGGGGCTGGACTCACGGCATCCCCTTACTCTGACTTGAAAGGCGAGTCCCTGAGTGTGAGGGCCGCCCTGGGGCCACAGCTCCCAGCAGCCTCCCTCTGAGACAGCCCGGAAGCAGCCGGGGCTGGGGCTGCGTGTCCACAGCAGCCCGGGCACCCCGCAGGCCCTGCGCTTGGAAGCTGGGAAACTCAGACCTGGTGCCGGCCGAGGTCCAGGTACGAATCCCTCCCGCTGCAAGGCCTGCATCCAGTGCTCCCCTGCCCACCCCCAGCCCTGTGTCCTTGGGGTGCCCACCCCACCTGGCCTCGGGCCTGAGAGGGGAACCCACCTGGGCCTGGAGCTGGAGTGAGTCTGGCCCTCGGGAAGCCTCCTTGGCTCCACCTTTTGGGGCTGGAAAGCTCGCCCTGCCAGCCCCTCCAGCAGTGGTGCTGGGCACCCTGCCCGGCCCAGCTGCCTCCCTGCTCCCGGCCGTGCGAGTCCCAACCAGCAGGTGGAAGCCGCCCCCCCCCACCCCCGCCCCGGGACCCTTGGCTCCTCCAGTCTGGCCCCACACGTCAGGGAATTGTGCTGGCGTTTCTGCAAATGGCAGACATGGAGACAGCCCACGGAGACGCCCCGTGGAGAGGGCCCCGTGGAGGCAGCTGACCCAGCGGCGCCACCCACAGCGCCCCCGGGGATGTGCGCCTGCATCGCAGCCGTGGACAGAACCAGGAACCATGGCTCTCACTCGCTGGTACTTGGACGCCCTTCTGAGGAGCTGCAGCCGCGGTGAGGGGTCTCTGCTTCCATGTCTCCTAGGACGGGGAGCCCACTCCTGATCGGGGAGCCCATGACACAGTCAAGCAAGAGACAGATTTCCCTCCTCGCACCGGGCACAGTCCTGGCCTCCAGGCCAGGCTGGGCCGCCATCGCACAGAGCACATCTGCCCCTCCCCCGGGACTGCTGCTCACACTCCCGACCAGGAGCCCTGGGCCCCTCACAGCCCACCTGCCACTCTGGCCTGCAGGGAGGGACGCGGTGCAGGGGACCCAGTCCTGCCCCCCTCCCCCAGGCCCTCAGCCAGCACTGTGGCTTCCCCGTCTGTGAGTTATATTCCTGAATTCCCCCATTTTCCCTGGAATCTCACGACTGTCTCCTGAATTCTCCCAGGGGTGCGTGGCCCTTGTCTCCCCGGAGCCCAGAGCTCTGTGCTGACACAAGGACCCAACTTCACACCAGACAGCGGATCGGGGGACCCCCATCCGCTGGGCAAGGGTAGGAGGGGACGGCCCTGGTCCTCTGACAGTGGCAGTTGGGAGGGGGACAAAGACCGTGTCAATCTCTTCCTGGGTCAGGAGCTCTCCTCAGTGTTTCCTGGGGTCACCCGAGGGTAGGCGGGCCGCAGGCACAGGAGGAAGACGGGTGGACCATCCCAGACGCCAGCGCCTGCCCACCTGGCCGGCAGTGGGCCACGGAGGAGCAGCAGCCCAGGCCCGTTGCCTGGCAGGCCCCGGGACAGAGTGGTGAAGCGGGGGCAGAATCCGGCGTGGGCGAATGGGACTCCTTCTGCCGGGGTCTGGCAGCTTGGGAAGGGGTTTGCCTGCAGCTCGCACACCGACTTCAAACGCCTGTTGGTCCAGCTTCCAAGTCCCCTCAAAACTCAGGGGCGCGAGCATGGGTCCTGTATTTCAGGAATTCCCGGACGTGCTGGCGACGGTGTGGGGCCCTTCCACCCCAAACCCCGCGTCTCCGCACCAGGCGAGGAGTGACGGGGTGGGGGGGGGCTGGCCGGCGAGGAGAGCCCCTGTGGTGACGCGCAGCACGTCACCTCAGGGACCCCGCTCTCGGGGTGGCCACCACCATCGGCCACCCCTGCAGCTCCTTCGGGCAGGGGACAGGCAGCAGCAGGCGTGGGGGGAGCTGGCGGGGGAGCCAGCCCCCAGGGTGACAGAGAGGCTGGCCGAGCGGAAGACCCAGTCTCGCAGAAAACGCCTGTTGCGCTGGGCTGGGGCCCTGCAGGCGGATCCGACGGGGCCGCCCAGGTGTTTGTGGGGCTCAGGGCCACCCCAGGGGGACGCCGTCCTCTGGAAGGTGCCTGCCCATGACGCAGCGAGTTGGGGACAGACGCTGAGGCTAGGAGGCCAGCGGAGGTTCCAGCCCAGGACGGGCAGGCAGGGGTCCATGGGAACGGGGGGCCCCGAGGGCCTGGGCACAGGGCTGGGAGAGGGTGGTGTGGGGCAGGGCCCTCGGTGGGGCCCCACGGGCAGCAGCTCTGCGGTCCAGGGACTGGCCGGTCAGCGTAGGGCTGGCCTGGAGCCCCCTCAACCCGGCCCCTGGACCCAGGCGACCACGAGGCCTCCTTTGCCGCTGCCAGTGGTGGGAGAAGGACCTTGTGAGGTGCCGCGGAAAGGGTTGTTTTATTATAGTATTATTATTATTATTACTGTGACAAATAAAATGTATCGTCTGTCCATTTTTAACTGTACAGCTCAATGGCTTCAGGATATTGACGCTGTTCTGCCGCCAACATCACCACCCGTCTCCAGGGCTCTTCTTCCCGGAACGAAGGCCTGTCCCAGCAACACAACCCCAGCCGCTCCCCGGCCCCTGGCACCCACCGTCCTCGCTCCCGTCTCCACAGTCTGACCCTCCTGGGGTCCCCCACACAAGCGGGGACTTAGTGCCAGTGAACTAAGCAGCCACGGGAAGATGGAGACCGCAGGGTCCCACTGACACCCACCTCGTAGCCTGTGTCCGAACCTCTGAGGCCGAGGCAGGCTCCCTCGTGTGCAGGGACCACACTGCTCATCCGTCCGTCCCTCCGTCCGTCTGTGGACACTGGGTGCCTCCGTGCTGTCGCTGCTGTTTCTGATGCTGCTGTGAACGAGGGCGAGCAGGTGGCCCGTGCAGACCCTGGTTTCCGCTCCTCTGGTCTGTGTCCAGGAGCGGAATTGCTGGGTCGTCGGGCGGTTCTGTTGAATTTTTAGGGCCGTCCGTCCCGGGTTCCACAGCAGCCGCCCCATTGTCCATTCCAGTCGCTGTGCGCAGGGTCCCTGCATCCTTGCGGGCAGTGGGTGTTTTCTGGGGTGTGGACGGCAGCCACCCCAATAGGTGAGGTGGCCTCACTGGGCAAGGTTTGCGTTTCCTGGGTGGTCAGTGCTGGGCGCACCTTGTCCTGGGCAGGGGGCCAGTCGTGTGTCCTCTGTGGAGCGGCGTCCGCCCCGGTCCTCGGCCCGCGTTTGAACACGGGGCTGTTCGGGGTTTTTGTCACTGACTTAGGACAGTTCTTTGTGTGTTCAAGACACCAGTGCTCACACTGGATAAATAATTTGTGAGTTTCCTTCCGCCCTGTGGGCCGCCTTCCCAGTCTCCTGACACCACCCTTGGCCGCACGAGAGTTTTGAACGTGTCCGATCCGCGTCTCTCCTTCGGCTGCCGGTGCCTTCGGCGTCGCGTCTGAGCGGTCGCTGCCCAACCCCAGGCCGCGTTCCTTTCTAAGAGTTTCACGGCCTCGTCCTTCCGCCGCCTCAGCAGAGAACCCCAGCCCTGCACCCAGACTCCTTTCCTCACTGCCGGTGTGTCTGGGATCTCAGCCACCCCGTGAGAGCAGGGGGCAGAGGGCAGGGCCCACGAGTCCCCCAGGGCCCCTGGAGACTGCCCCACAGCCAGCCTGTGGCATCATCGTCCTCGGGCTACACTGAGGGGGCAGCCCCTGCGGCCCCCTGGGCAAGGGGCCAGATGCCCACAAAGGCCCCCAGAGCTGGACGGAGAGGGAAGGGCTCGGTCCTGTCCCCCCAGTTCTAACCACCCCCCTTCACAGGGCTTCCAGTGCTGTCCCAGAGCCAGGCCTCCGGCGCAGACAGATGGCTGGAGAACATGGACACACGGGCAGGGACCAGCGGCCTGGGACACCCACCCACCAGGCAGCAGGACAGTCGGCCTTGGCATCTGTCGGCAGATCTGGGTGGGGCCCAACCGGCCTGTTTCGGTGCGACCGGGCAACGCACAGCCTGCTTCCCATCCTCCAGGGTGCCGTGCACCCAGGGGAAGGTGGAGGGCCCCGGGCAGAGTCCCCGAGAGCACAGACGGCGCCCGGAACACAGGCGGGTCCAGAGCCATCGGGCAGGACTGCAGCCTGGAGGCCAAGAGGGGCCGGGACAGAGCTGCCACATTCCTTTGTGGCCTCTCACCCTCTTCCCCAGGTGTCCTCCATGTGACCCGTCTTTAGAGGACACACCAAGACTGAGTGTCCGGTTCACACAGGCCCGTCTGTCCGGGCGAGGACGGGAGCGGCTGAGCAAGGGTGGGAAACTCGAGCCTCACACAGGGAAGTGCCCAACTGTCCTGCACGTTCCAGGGTCCCTTCCCCTCGCCGAGAGGGTCTGGGTCGGGGGTGGCACATTCTGGTGCCCCAGGGCCAACAGGGGACGGGAGAAGGCCAGCCCGCTGAGTTCTGCCAGGCCTGACCCAGTCCCTGCCACTCATGAGCCTGGCAGGGCCAGAATGGGGAGCTGCCCCAGGGGGGCTGGGACCCAGAGTGTACAGGTGGTGTGGAGGGGCGGGAGTGACACTCAGCAAGGTTCCCTACTTGGGGGAGAAATGGTGACAAAGCCCAGCCACGGGCCACCTCCACATAGACAAGGGGAGGCAGCCTGAGCTGGACAGGCGGTGGTGGGGGGCCACAGCAACCCAAGCGCTGAGCACTCTCTGCAGCCCCAGGGAGCAGGTGGGTTCAGGGACCCTGTCCCCCCAGCAGCGCACCAGGACCCTGAGGACATCAGGACAAGGACAGAGCACAGGTGCCCCTTTGGTGAACTCGGTCTGAGGACGTGGTCCAGGCCCCGACGGGCTCCCGAGAGCAAGGCAGCACCAGGAACAGACGCGCTCCCCACTGAGCGTCCACCCTCGCTGGGCAGCCCCAGAGGGACGCACCCCACCCACAGGGCCCAATGGCTTCCTCTCATCAGGGGGACAGGCACTCAGCTGCAGGGCCCACTCCAGCGCGGCCCCTTCAGCCCAGCTGGCGTAGGTCCTGCCGACACGCATCGGGACGGGGCTGAACGCCAGCGGCCAGTCTTGGTCCAGAGGCCCCGGGAGGCCTCGGCTGGGAGAGTCCCTGCCGGTCCTTTGTGTGGCTCTGGGAAGGGTCAGGTGAGTGAGTGGAAACGACCCTCCCCTGACAGGTGTGAGGCGCGTCACCCACGATGCAGCATCCATTTGGGACATTGGATTCCAGAAGGCGAGGCCCTGGGCCAGGCGAGGAAGATGAGACCTCCCTCCCCAGCCTCACCTCACTGGGCCGCTGCCGGCCGCGCCCCACTGAACTCCAGCTTCCTTTCCAGATCCCGTGGAAGCGTCAGAGTTTGGTTCTCCAACGGCAGGAAGTGGCAGGCTGCAGGTCACCTCCACTGGACTGTGGCCCCCGGCACAGGGCTCCTCCCCGGCCACAGCCCCCTGGGAGGCGGGGGGGCCGGGGGAGAGGCCAGCACCGCCCCGCCTGCAGTTGAGGAGCTGGACAGCTTCACCAAGGGCGTGTCCAGGTCTCCGGGGAAACGGCTTCCAGACAACAGCGTTCCCTAGTCCCCACGGCAACAAGGCTTGCACTCCGGTTTCCAGGGAAACCAAGCCTTCAGTGTTTCAGTTGCCAGAGCAACACCTAACGCTGGGTTGCCTACAGTCCCAACCCAGAGGGGGCAGCTGGGAGTCCAGGACAGGGAGCAGGTGCTGCACAGGTGTGGGGCCCGGAGCTGAAGGAGGCCCTGCCCGGCCAGGTCTCAGGAGGAGACGCCCTGGCTCCAGGCGCCATGAGTTCCACCCCCAGCGAGCCTGCAGGTGGGGACGCAGCGGAGCGGTCCCTGCCAGGGCTGGGCGCCGTGATCCAGGTCAGTGGGTGGCTGCCCCCAGCACCCCTCAGGAGCCAGCGGCAAGGGCACCGTGAGAGGGAAGGGACCCTGCAGAGGCCATACCTCCTTGGCTCTGGGGGCGCTTCACACACGCTCACGTGGTCAGCACAAGTGCATGTGTGTGGGAGCCCACATGGGCACAGACTGACCCGGACGGGGCTGGAGGTCTGAGTCTGCTGGTGAGCCCCTCACGGGGAGTGGGGGACACAGCAAAGACCCTCAGCTGACATTCTGGACCCAGCTCACTGTTCTCGCTGTGGCAAAGTGTGGGGGCTTCCAGCCCTTCCCCAGAGGCACTTGTCACCTCTGCACATGGGCCAGTAGGTGAGACCGTCCCCAGGGCCTGTCCTATGAGTTCCGGAAGTTTGGATTCTGACTTTCTTAGCCTCACCTGCATAACAACATCAGCAATGACCTGGAACTGTCCCCACACCCCTCCCCTTCACCCTGACATCCAGACCCAACCTGCTACCCAGGCCTGACGTCCCACCCCCTTAAGGGGACCCCTCTGCCATCACAGCCAGGCGGCAACCCCAACCCCACTGACCCAGGGGGCCCAGTGTGGCCACGCAGGGGCTGGCTCGGAGTTGTTTGTCCACCCGGCTCTCAGAACCTCGGGGCTGCCTGGGGGAGGTGGGTCAGGCCCCGTATAAAACCCGGGTCCCCGGGGAAGAGCACCGCCCTGGGGAGGGTTCCAGGCTGTGTGCCGTCGAGGTGGGGTCACCACACATGTGCTGGCACAAGCACGGGACCAGGGTGTTCGAGCTGGGTGACGCGAGACAAGTGGTGGCCCTGGGTGGGTCTCTGCTCTCTGGGGGCCTGGCAGGGGGCTGGCCAGTGTGGGGTGGGCGCTGGGAGGGAGGCAAGGCTGACAGAGAGTTTCCCAGACTTTCGGCTGGTGACCGGGGCCCTGTCAGCCCCGAGGGCTCCGTCGCCCCCTCTGGGTCTGGGGAGATGGAGGCTCCAGGGTGCAGGCTGCCTCGCTGACAGGCCACTTTGTGGGTGGAACGCAGATCGGCGCCAACACCAGCAGTGGGCGTGAGCGGGTGGCAAACGAGGCTGCCAGCCGGAAACTGTCGTCTGAAGGCCCCAAGGAGCCCTGGCCGGGGTCTGCTCCGCCCATCTGACCCCCACCCGTCACTTGCACTGCGGTGATGGAGACCGAGGTGCCATTACACAGGGGCCTCGTGGGCAACCGGGCCTGGACCTGCTCCCGTATTAGAGAGGCCCGTGGACACCCCACGCCATCCTCTCACCCACTCCCACTCTGGCGCCCACATCCACAGGGCGACCTCGGATGCCAGGAGCCCTGGCCTGATCCTCACAGTCCTTTGAGGACTACAGCAGAATGTGAGCATGCGCGGACACGGCCTTGGTGCAGCACCAGGCCCGTGAGCCCCTCAGGACGCGGCGTGGCCGTGGGTCACCGTGCTCGCTGCTGTCTGGCTCTCCGTACCATCCCAGAGGTCTCTGGGTGCCGTGTGTGCACATCTCTGTTGGGGCCCTTCCAGGAGTCCGGACCCTGGTCCTGGGTTGGGCGTGGGCAGGTTTGGTGGACGCTGCCAAAGGGGTGTCCGAAGGGGTTGTGCCGTCCAGGCCGTGGTGTGCAGGGCTGGTTGCTGCAGACCTTGGCCGGCACTCGGCACTTCCTGCCGTTCTCCTCTGTGGCCCTTAGGCGGCCGTCCGGGTCTCAGACTGTGGTCTTACTAACCGTTTGCCTGATGGCTAGTGATGTTGAGTGCCTGCCCCTCTGTTTATGGGCCCCTTGGACGTCTTTGGTGAAGTGTCTGCTCTAAACCTTTGCCTATTTTTGTCTGGTGTGGGGCTTTCTCTTTTCATGCTGACCCGGATGTGATTGTATACACTGGAAACCAGTCCTGTTTGAAGCTGTGCTTTGCGAGTGCCTTTTGTGGGTGGTCTTTCCCCCGTCACAGCACATTTTGGGGAACAGAAGCTCCTCAGTTTTCTGCGGCGCACCCGTCCATGTTCCCCCTTCACAGTAGCGCTTGTGCGCTGTTTAAGAGACACTCTGCCCACTCCACCGTCACCGCGACATTCTCCGGTTCCCTCTGAAAAGCCGTGTTGTTTTACTTTCACACTGAAATCTGAAACCCAAGTGGAATCGATCTTTACGCGCAGTGTGACACGGAGATGACCGTGCCCTTCCTTCCATGTGCTTACCCGGTGGCCCGAGCCCCGCTGGTGAAAACCAGCGTGAGTGTGTACACGTGTATGCACAGGCGTCTGCACACATGCACAGTCTGGCGCGGACTTTGGAGACCCATCCTGTTGCTTTGCTCCCACGCTCCCTCCCCCTGGACACCGGCTCACGCCTCCCTAGTTAACTCCCTGCGGCGACACTTCTCCCCTGAAGACCCTGAGCCCTGTCATCTTACGAGTGAACGGGTGGAGGTCTCGTCTGCTGCAGCTGCTTCTCTAACTACCCACTGCAACACCTCCTCTGGCTGCTGAGCTCTTACTTACCCTTCAAGGTCCAACGCGCCTGCCACCTCCTCCGGACACCTGCGCGGCACCAGCTACCCCGGAGCAAACTCGATCGTCGGAGCCGTGGCCCTCCCCCGCGCTCCCCGATATGAATCATTTTGCAGTGGGTGACACATACCTTAGGCTGGGTTTCCAGTCATGCGTGTAGTGACCCGTCTGAGCCAGTTGTGTGCCAAGCGCCAGTCATGCTGGGGGCTGGGGTGGCAGCCCAGGGTGAGTGAGATGTCATCTCCCTCATCCCCAGTGCCTGAGTCGGTGTCTGGCCCGGGTCACCCCTTCATTATTAGGGAGGACCAAACTGCCCCCACCAGGAGCAGGGCGCCGCCCGGGGCTCCAGGTCTCAGTGAGAGATCGAAACCGCCCCCGCCTGCCTCGGCGGGGCCAGACGCTGCTGCACACACAGAGAAGCCCTTTCTCTGAAGGGATGGAGCCTGGCAGCGGCCACCCCAGACCAGAGCCCTCCCTGCAGCTGCCAAGCTGCAGGAGGATGGCAAGCAGACGGCCAGTGGCTGGGCTCGGCTGGAGCCGCCCTCAGATCGTTCCTCCAGCTGCGCCCACCCCTGACCACCTGGGCGTGAAGGGGGGCCTGTGGGCAAGGCTCGGAAATGTCCCAGGCAGCAGAGCTGGAGGAGGAAGGCTGGCGGTGGCTGGCGTGGGCCGGAGGCTGCCCCGTGCACTGCCTGGGCTCTGGGGGAGCCACACTGGGGAGGACACCTGAGGCCAGAGTGCCTGCTGGATCCTGCTCTCTGGCCCCTGGGATGGTGCGGGCCCTGCAACCACTGGGGGCACTTGGGTGCCCACAGGCAGGCCTTAACATTGCCACTTGTGACACAGAGGCCTTGAGCAAGTCCCCGACCTCCTCACGTGGAGGTGAGAAGGTGATCTTTTGGGTCAAGATAATGGATATGAAATGTTTGCTGAGAGACCCTGTGTGGAGAGTGTCCTGCCTCACCGCACTGAGGGTTCCCGCGGGGTTCCCACTTCCGTGGGACCAGCTGGGCCTCATCCTCCCACAGCCCAGCAGGTGAGGCGTCCTGCAGCGCCCCTGGCAGCCACGAGGTGGCACTGCCGGATCCACCGGCCCAGCCGCGGAGGCCCAGGCCAGCCTCTCCACTGTGACTCCCCTGCGCCCGGCTGATTCCGGGCACCTCCTGGAGGCGGCCTCTCCCAGGGCCCGCCACTGGGCTCACTTGGGCCACCCAGGGGTCTCCGCAATCTGGTTCTGGGTGTGGGTGGCCCTCATCATCCTGTCCGTATGTCACCAAGTCCCTTTTGGAATACGTCCTCCTCTGGCCCCAGAACCAGGCCATAAACTGCCTCTCCCTGCGTCCTTAGCAGCCTGGAGGTTCAGGAGGAGCCACTGGGGCTTCCAATGCTGGTCACCAGCGAACGGAGAGGGCCACGTCACTCTGACTCTGTGATTCCGTTTCTGACCTACAAGCCCACCCGCCTGCTGCTCCCAACCTCCTCCCATCCCCAGAGGGAGTCCCAGAGACCACACGCCACCCTCCATTGAGCTGCGGGGGCATTTCTCTGGGACCTTCCCCTGACACACGCATTTTCACAGAAGAGGCCACAAGGAGG
Source organism: Artibeus jamaicensis (assembly GCF_021234435.1). Taxonomy (NCBI): domain Eukaryota; kingdom Metazoa; phylum Chordata; class Mammalia; order Chiroptera; family Phyllostomidae; genus Artibeus; species Artibeus jamaicensis. The sequence continues at coordinate 5,579,377 of NW_026522020.1, forward strand.
CCACGGGCAGGTGGCACCACACCCCCGGCGCCACAGGGCACCAGCCCAGGTCTGCTACAAAGGTCCTGCTCTAACACGGGCCCATCCTGCTCTAACACGGGATGGGCTCGACAGGGGAGCCCACGCTCCTCCAGGTGGCGCTCTCCTTCCACAGACACGATGGAGGAGCGGGTGCCGCAGGGGTGGCCCCGCCGGTCACACTCCGGGGCCCTCTGGGGCCGAGGTGTCCCTCCCATCCCTGGGCCACCAGGTGCCCGCAGAGCTGTGACCGTGCTGCGTCTAGAGCGCAGGTTAGCAGAGGAGAGCGCTGGGGAGGAGGAAGGGCTCGGCCTGGCTCAACCCTGAGTCCGGGGTCTTTGGGGAAACAGAGTCCAGCCCGGCGTCCCCTTCGCGGACTCAGGGTCCCCAGGGGGCTCCTAGGAGTTTCCCGGTGCGCTGCCCGCACAGCAGACGCCCACCCTCCAGGGCCTGGCCCGGGCGTGAGCGGCCTGGAAGCAGGGCCCGGCCTGCCCGGTGCAGGATGCACCATGCCGGGGAGGGGACTGTGAACCCCCCGGGGGAAGACTCCCGCCGGCCCGGAAAAGGTGGCCAGCGTTGGGGTCCGAACCAAGTTCTGCGCAGGCCCGGAGGGCCCGGGCTCCAGCTCCGCACGGGCCCCACCCACCACGGCCCCTCCGCTCCTCGCCCCGCCCAGGCCCCGCCCCCGCCCGCCCAGGCCACGCCCCTCCCGCCCAGGCCACGCCCCTCCTGGTCTCTCCCTCCTCTTCTGTTTCCGCGGGGGCGGGGCGGCCTCACCCCGCGGGCCGGGGGCCGAGGGGGCCCTGGCGCCCCCTCCGCGCAGCCCCCGCCGCGCCCCCTCGGCTCCAGCTGGGCCGCGGCCCGTCGCAGGCACCCGGCCACAGCTGGAACCCATTAGGCCCCCGCGCCTCTGGGGACGCCTCGGCTAATAAGTGACCCTCTGTACACGCAGGAATGAGTCAAGTTCGGGCCGCGCTGCCGCTTTCCCGTTACGGGTGGCGCCGCGGGCGCCCGGGGGAGCGGAGGGGGGCGGGCGGGAGGCCAGGGGCAGAGGCCTTCCTGGCCTAGGAGGGAAGCTTCCTGGACGTGACCGTCCCACCCGCTGGGCCTCAGTTTCCCGGTTCGCGTCCAGGGTTCAGGGCAGGCCGCGGCTGAGCCCGGCCCCCGCCTGCCCCCCACCCCGGGCGCCCCTCCCGGGAGGACCGCAGAGGCGGCGGTGGTCTTGGCACAGGGTCCTCTTTGGCCCGGAGGAGCGGCAGGCACGTCCTCCGGCTGCGCAGTGGAGGCTGCTCACGCCCACCCAGACTCAGCTCGGGCCGGAGGGGGTCGTGTGGGGGATGTAGAGTGAGGGCGACTCCCCAAGACCTCCAAGGGGACTGACATTCAAACTCAGGGAAAAGCAAGGCTCCATCCAGCCTGCCGCGGGGAGGGGCTCCAGGGAATGGGGATCAGGGCCGTCACCCCAGTAGCATGCGTTCAGGGTGGCCCACCCTGGGCTCCCGTGGGGACCACATCAAGCCTCCCAGCTGCCATGCGGGAGCCAGGTTCCCGGTGACGGCGTCAGTCTGGTCCTGGGGGAGAGTCTGGGGGACCAGGGAGCCTTGGAGGTGGATGTGGGAGGAAGACTTCAGACAGGGTCTCAGGAGGAGGGGGCAGGGTGAGAGTGAGCCCAGGCCAGCAGGAAGCCTGCGGGTCCCGCCAGCCTGGGGGCAGGGGGCCAGTGCCCAGTCAGGTGTCTGCGCAGGAGAGGGTGTCCTGGGAGAACTGGGAAGGTGTCAGAGGACAGAGGACAGGCAGGGGGGCTGCCCTGTGGTCGCTGCCCAGTACCCTGGGCTAGCAGGAAAAGCTGGGGGGGTCACGGGGTGAGGGGGAGCAGGCCGTGGCTCTGAGGAGCACAGGGAGAAGAGTCCCGGGGAGGGGCGTCTGGGCGCACGGGGGCAGGTGGGGTGGGGGTAACAGCAGGACCCTGTCTGGCCACCCTGGAGTCATGGGAGTCGACACCCATCCCCAGGACCCCTTTACTATTTCAGCCACCGCCCCAAAACCAGATGTCCTGAAGGTGGCGGGGTGGGCGCTAAGGCCTGTCCCAGTCCTGGGTGACCTTGTCTGGCCCTACCTGCTCCCATCCAGAGGTTTCCTGCTAGTTTGAAACGGCTCCTGCCTCCACCCTGCGTTCACAGGCCCCTGATGGTCCTCCCCACAGTCGGCACCACAGTTCGACCCAGAAACAAGGGCACCGCAGGGCCAGGCCCTCCCAGGGGAGCAGAACGTCCCCGGCCAAGGCAAAGGGCTCTGGGAGCCAGAGACCCCCAGGACCTGAGCTTCCTGCCCACTTCCAGGCTGCGACCTCTTCCAAGGCAGGACAGCTGTTCCCAAGGCTAGACAGGATCACCACCCTTTCCGGCCACGGCCCACCTCCCCGGGCCACAGATGCCCACACAGCTGGCCTTGTTCTAAGCGGGGGAGCCTCTGTCCTCACACCAGTCGCCTGCCACTCCCCAACGACCCCCTGTGGAAACTGAGGGACTACCTGCTGCAGGTGGGTGGGAGGGGGCCCTGCGGACCCAGGGAGGACCCCTGCCTCCCAGCATCCTTGGACAGGTGTGAGGCCCGGCCCAGCCCTCAGAATAACAGTCATGCCAAAGGGCAGGGTGTGGTGAGAGCCTAGGCCAGGTGTTCTGTGACCAGCCCTTCTCCGTACTTCCCCATGGGTGTGACCTGCGGTGCCTAGACAGGCAGGGCTCCACCCACGGTACAGGTCGGGGAGCCAAGGCGCAGGGGGAAACCAAGGCACGTGTCTCGGGAGGCCTCCGTTTGGCCCGGTCCTCTCCAGGGCATTTTGCTGCAGTGAGAGGCCTGTGGTGAGCCCCTCCAACCCCCGCTCACCCCACTGGGCTCACACGGGGGTGCCCGGCAGCTCTCGGGATCTGACGGCCCCAGGCGTCTCCAGCTGGGTGTTTTTCAGAAGCTGGAGGACACTGTTCTGAGTCCCACGGCCAGCAGGGAAGACCGGGCACTGACCATGCACGGGGCAGGCCGGCGGGCCTCCCCCACACCCCTGCCTGCCCGCATCCGTGAGATCGTGGCCAGTAGCCTGGGCGAGGAGCCCCCCCAAGGTGAAAGGAGGTGGTGGGGGTGGGGAGGTACCGGGGGAGCTGCTCAGCCACCAGCTGGAGTGCAGCTTCAGGGAGCCAAGCCCCTACTGCCCCCTGCCTGGTCCGCTGCTGGCCACGCGGACCTTCCCAAGCCAGCCCTGCAGTTATTTGTGTTTGTGACACATTTGTGACCTCCAGTCTCGATTTCATCCACACTTGTTTTTCATTTGATGAGTGGAAACCCTCATGGTTGAGGCTCAGGAGACACAGAGCCGATCTGCCCCCCATCCCTACCCCAAAAGCTTTGCTCACCCAGCCCTGCAGGTCCCCTGGAGGTGCCGTGGAGGAACCGGCGCAGAGGCCGGGTTCTTGCCTCCAGGCCACCCAGACATGGGGTGGCTGGCCCCAGGGCACTCGTAACTCTGAGCCATTCCGACCCCCCATACGTGGGTCCCAGGTGCAACCCCTCCTGCACTGAAGGCCTGTCCGGAGTGGGCACTAAGGAAAGAGAACCCCCAGGTGTGGTTTCAAAGCCCCTCACTCCTCAGGGATGGGATCCGGTGACCAGAAATCAGCAGTTCCCCCGGGTCCCTGGGGTGGGGGCACCTCACGCCCCTGTAATTGTTTTGGGGTTCACCCAGGGCAAGGGCTGTATTTGGGTGAGGATGTTGATAAATGGCAGGAGGCGGCCCACTGACCGAGTGCAGGCCAGGCCCTTAGCATGAGGCCACCTCCACACCCAGCCCTGGGTCAGACCAGCCACACTGCCACCATGGGGACAGGGTGCTGTGGCTGGGGGGTGCAGCGTTGCCCCCGGGCTGACCCCATGCCTTGCCTGCAGGGGTGCAGGAGCTGGCTGCCGGGGCCGCCGGGCAGGAGGACAGCGAGCTCTTGCAGGAGCAGCTGGCCCGGCTGGAGGGCCTGCTGGCCCAGGTGGGCACCGAGCGGGATGAGCTGGCCAGCAGGTACCACGCAGTCAGCGAGCGGGTAGGTGTGCGTGGTGGGCTGCCGCAGGCCAGGGGTCAGCCTGGCCCCACCCAACCCTCAGACCCAGCCTGTGGAGAACTGGCTCAGTCCCCAGCCCCCACCCCTTCCCGACAGCTGAGGAGCAGCTGTGACCCTAGGCCCTGGGTCCTCCGTCCTGTGTGCCCTCTGGGGTGACCTTCCCCACAGGCTGCAGCGAGAGGCCCGTGTGGTCATCGAGGGTGGGGAGGGGCCTCCCGTTGTGAATGTGGGGAGGCCGAGGCAGGGAGCTGAGGACTCTGCCGAAAGCCTCTGATCTGAGTCTGCTCCTGAGGCAGGAGTGGGCCGGGTGGGGGGCCCGGCCCACAGTGTGGGGGGCTCTGAGACCCTGCTGGGCAGGCCCAGCTCCTGCCTTTGCTGCCTTCAGAGCCTCGCACTCTGTGTGGCAGGAGAGGTGACCCCACTTTCCAGAGGAGGAAACAGGCTCAGAGTGGGCCAGAGTTGCCCAGGGCGGAGACCACCACCAGTGACCAGTGATGGCTAAGCGCCTGTAGGCCCGGGACCCCTATACTGGGGACACCCACTCTCACGGTGGCCGGCACACCCAGGGGACCGGGGGCGGGGCTATGAGGTGAGGGTCCTTCCCTGGGGCCAGGCCCAGAGAGCACCCCGTGAGCTCCCCGCTGGCCGTGGGGGCGGGAGTGTTCCTCGCACAGGGCGGGGAGATGGTGGGAACGGCAGTGGGAACAGATGCCGCAGGAATTCTGTGGATGGCTTAGCAATCTCGTGAGTCAGACCTGAACTCGCAGAGGCCGTAGCTCGGCACACACTCGGCCCCTGGCGTGGCACCAACGGGGGCTGGGCCTCCCTCAAGTTCCCTGGGTGGCCAGCGTGACTGCTTCCTGGTGTCCCCAAGTCTGGTGGCAGCCTTTGCCCAAGCACCTGCCTCCATGGAGGACCTCTGGCCCCTCCCCCCTCCTCTCTCTGAGGAGGGGACACGCCTCCCCTCACACCGGGCCCCAGGTCCCCAGTGCCCCAGGTCCCCGGGTCAAGCCACAGGTGTGGCCTCCAGCTCTCCTGACCTTCCTACCTCTCAGCCTGCCCTCAGGGTCTGAGCCCCTCTCTCCGTACCCCAGAGAGAGCTCCAAGTACACACATCTGGGGAGGCCAGCACCCTCTTGCCCCCTCAGAGCCCCAGGGTCCTGTCTGCTCACCGCTGGGGCAGGCCTGGCCCACAGCTGGGTGTGGTCCCCACCCACCTGCCGGACGAGGCAGAGGTGTGCTCACAGGCAGGAGGGGCAGCTGGAGGGGGCACCCTACCACTCACTCGATCTCGTGGGAGCAACCCCAGGCCTGCTCTGTGACTGGCTATCCTGCCCCTTCTGTGGCCAGCCCAGACCCTCAGGGCCACCTCCTAAGCTGGCTGCACACCCTTGGCCCTCAGGCAGGGTGCGGACACCCACCCATCTGATCCATCCTGGGAAGGGGCCTGAGCTTCTCCAGCCCCAGCCCCAGCTTGACCTTGGCCGGCCAGCCCTGCTGGGCGCCCCGGGGGGCCCTGCCTCCCACCTGGTGGGCCAACGCTCTTCTCCAGCTGCAGGCCCGGCTGGAGACCACGGAGGCGCGGCTGCGGAGGTCGGAGCTGGAGCACAGCGTGGGCCTGGAGGGGGCCCTGGGCCGCTTGGAGGCTGCGGAGCAGAGGTGAGGCTGGGGGCACAGCAGTCAGGGCGCAAAGGGCTCGGCCGTTACCCCAAGGGGCAGCAGGGCCTAAGGTGCCTCGGGGCCGCTGGCCATCCTCTTCCCAAAGCGCTGTCAGACAAACTTGCCTGTAGGCCTGTTTGACTAGCAGTCACTCAGCTACAGGCTGGGGCAGGCGCATGGGGGGTGGGTGGCAGCCAGAGAAAGGAGGGGGCAGAGCAGAGCAGGGAGTGGGACCAACCCGGCATGGCCTCAGGCCCGGGGTACAGGTCCCACAGGCCGTGAGGCGCTCCCTGGGCCCTCTCTCTGGAATGTGGCCCCTGAGTGGACTGCGGCCCTCGGCAGCCCAGCCCGTGCGGGCACCCGTGGGGTTGCTCCGAGCCCAGGCTTCTTCTCACTCCAGCTGGGACTCCCGGACCCCTCGGCCTCAAGCGGCTTTGACTTCACGGTCAGGGTCTCATTTGTCTACCATGGAGGGCACGTGTGATCTCAGCCCTTAGTGGCAGCCCCTGCCCTCTGACCTCTGGCCCCAGGACGAGGCCCCAGAAGGGCAGGGTGCCCCTCCAGCTCCCCACTGGGCCACCCACAGCCCCAGGGGGCTCCCCTCCCGCACGGGGTCGTCCTCGGGGACTGGAGAGGGAGGACAGTGCTGGGAAGCCGTTCGAATCCGGTGTTTCCGGGGGTAACCCACGTGCAGGATCACGCCCCAGGAGCGGGGAATGCGCTGCTGCAGCCTTGCGGGAGGGTGCTGGCTCTGGAGCGTGGGCCACCCCGAGTAGGCGGGTTTGGTGTCCCTGAGTCCGGCCATATGCAGACCCGCCCTGGGTGGAGAAGGCCGTGGCCTGGGCACTGCTCCTCCCTGTCCCCACCTGCCTCACTGCAGGGATACACCTCCCCCCAGCCTCGCCTCTCTTGCTTGTCTCGGGGTTCACTGCTGCCCCCAGGACTACAGAGCCGGCCTCAGTTGTGGAGGCAGAACCAGGAGAGCTCAGGGAGGGAGAGGAGGGTAGGGTGGCACCCAGATGCTCTCCCTGGCTTGGCGACAGTGGGGACCCACTGCAGATTGCTGCATAGGGCAGGCAGGGGCTGCACACAGAGCTGGTGTCGGCGGGGTCTCGGAGCTGCCCCGAGCAGAGCCACCACCCACGCCCCGCCACGCCCCGCCACGCCCCGCCACGCCACGCCCCGCCACGCCCCGCCACGCCCCGCCCCGCCACGCCACGCCACACCACGCCGCTGTGGTGCCTGCCCCTCCAGGAGCACCAGCCTCTCCCAGGTGAACAGACTGCTCAGGGAACAGCTGGAACACATGAAGAAAGCCAACGACGCGCTGTCTGCGGAGCTGGCCAGGACGACGGGCAGCGTGTTCCACCTGCAGGCCCAGCTGGAGCTGAGGGAGGCTCGGCGCTGGGCCCAGAGACAGGTGCTCCTCTGCCACTGCCCACTGGCGGGGACACCTGCTCGGTGCCAAGGCTGCTGCGGGTCGGGGGTGGGCCACCGGGACCAGGATGGGATGGGCAGGGGAGCTGGCTTCACTGCACTTCCTCCCTGGGCACTGGCCTCCTGCCTCCCCATGTCCTCTACTCAGCATGGCCACAGCATATGGCGTAGGGGGCCCCAGGGTGGGGAGACCACCCCTCCATTGACAGAAGGAGGGCAGCACCCTGAGGCCAGATCCGGAAAGTAGGGACAGGCGGGAGTCCTGCTCCAGGGACAGCCAGGGGTGTGGGCAGGCGGCCTCCTTGTCAGACCACGGCAGTGACGCCCGCCCCACCCCTGGCCAGGGCAGCAGGACCCGAAGCCTTGGCGGGTCACTTTTCTGAAACCCTAAGCCCGTCGGCGGGTCAGAGTGCTCCCAGGGCCAGGCCGCACACCCGGAGCCCTGGGAGCCGTCCCAGGGGAAAGCTTCCCTGGGCGAGCTGGGCGCCGTGGAGGCGCCTCTCCCACGTGGAAGATTAGCGGGTGAGGGGCGGGGGTCGGCCAGCGCCACTGGAGGAGCAGGTGGTGGGAGGCAGACGGTCCAGGGCTCCTCACCCCCGGCCCCTCCCTGTCCCGCCTGCAGCATCTGCACCCAGGGGCGCGGCCCCGGGACTTCCTCCTCCTGTGGCAGCAGGTGACAGCGCTCCGAGCACCCCTGGCTGAGCTGCGATCGACCGCGGAGAGGTGAGCGGCCGCCCGCCATGGTCGGGGAGGAGGGGCACCCGGTGGCGCCCAGGCTGGGGACCTGGGGCCTCAGGCCAGCCCCGTGGGACCAGAGGTGGGGGGCTGGAGGGAGGTCGGAACAGAGGAGAGAGGAGCCTCGGGGTACAGCTCCGGGCCCCTCAGGGCTTTGTCCTGGGCCGCTGAGCATCTGTCGACCCTCGGTTTGTGCACGTGGAAGCTGGGCTCCGAGGGGCCACGCACTCTGCGGCCTTGCCCAGCGCCCGCCCGCCCCGCCCAGCTGTGACGGGGCGGGGAGCAGTCCATAGCAGGTGGTGGGGGCCTCGACCAGACCTGTCCTGCCCAGCCAGCCCGGCACCCCCTGGGCCTGGAGCCCACAGCTGGTCCTGAGGCTCGGCTGGGGCACTGCCATGTCCCCAGGGGCCTTGCTGACATGCGAGCGGACGCAGCCAGGACCGCCCGGCGCCTGCACATGGCCTGCCTGAACCTGGACTCCAACCTGCGGCTGTCGGCCGACAGCGCGGTGGGAGCCCTGGAGCTGCAGCTGCAGGGCAGGGAGCGGAAAATGCTGCACCTGCGGAGCCGCTGGGACGCAGAGAAGGTGGCGCTGAAGGCCAGGTGGGCACCCGAGCCAGCGACTGCAGGTGAAGGGGGAGGCACCGCACGCCCCTTCCCATCTGCCAGCTGCTGGGATTCTGAGTGGTGGGCCGCCGTCACTCCAGGGGCCACGTGACGTTCCCACGGGCTGACTGATGTGCCCCAACTTTGCAGCCAGCCCTGAAGGCCGCAGTCAGAGTCCCCACTTGGAGGGTCTCCGTGGGCACTGCCGTGGGCATGTGCACTATCCTTGAGACTGGCTCCCGAAAGTGGAGGTTTCAGGCCTAAAAGCACAGTTTTCGGGGGCTGGCGCTGATTTGGGGTCAACTGTTTAAGGAGCAGAGGCGCCAGGAGAGGGTGTGTGGGAGGTTCTGCCACGGTCGGGGCTGGAAGTCTGTTTCCTTCAACAGAAATGGGGAGATGGCCGCAGGGCCTGATTCCACAGCACCCAGGGGCCCGGGGCTCCCCTGGCCAGGGCACCTTGTCAGGCTGACGGGCTGGGGTCCTCCTTGCCCTCAGGGGTCTGGAGCACAGTGGGCGGCGGGCGGCCCGGTGTGTCCTGCAGGGGCAGCGCCCAGGGCCTGAGCGGAGCGCCCGGAGCCCCGGGAAGGGAGGCCCCGGTGCCACAGGGGAGCCCATGGACTCAGAAGGAGGGAGTCCTGGGAAGGAAGGGACCAGAGCAGTGCCGTCACTCAGGGCTAGACCTGTGCCAGCAGAAGCAGCAAAGGCGAGTGAGCGCCACACCTGCAGTGTCACAAGGACAAGCAAGGCCCCAGAAGCCACTGTCCCTGAGGCAGGAGAGCTGAGTCGGCATCAGCAGCGGGACCTTGGATGCTGACCTTGGGGTCTGAGCTTTACTGCCAAGTCAGTGGGAGTCATGGAAGGTTCTAGAGTAGGAGAAAGGCCAGGGACTGAGGCCCACTGAGACAGGCGTGGCGGGTGCCCGTGGCCCAGCCGCACCCGGGAGGAGCCTGGACCCAGCCGGGCACCCTCAGGCCTGTGGCTTGCGCTCTGCGCTGACCCCTGTGGCCCCGGCCCTGGGTGTCCTGCAGACTCTCTGAGCAGACGCTGCTGGTGCGGAAACTCACGGAGCAAAACTCGGAGAAGGAGAGAACCATCTCTTCCCTCAGGGCGGATGTTCGGAGACTGGTGCGTGGGGCTGGGAAGGGTGGCTCTGGGGCAGGGGGCGTCTGCGCTCCGCTGAGGGCTCTGCCGGCCGCAGGAGTCCCGGCGTCTCGGAGGCGGGCGGGCAGCGGAGGAGCTGGCGGACCGAGTGGAGTGCCTGCAGCGCACCCTGAACATCATCGCAGAGGTGCGGCCGTCTCTGCCCGGGGAAAAGCCTGGAAGGTCCCGCCAGGCGTGGCCCTGAGCGCTGTCCCCACACCTGCAGGTGGCCTGGGCGGACTCGGGGTGCCCGGTGCTGGCATCGACCAGCGCCACTGACGGGGAGGAGGCACCGGGTCCACCGAGGAGCCCCCTGCACACCTCGTCCCCTTGCTGGAGCCGGTCCCCACCTCGGGCCCACTCCCCGGCCGCCCTGGACCCCGCGCTGTGGGCCGTGCAGGCAGCCATCGAGAGGCGGCGGCGGCAGGAGCAGGTGGGGGCCGGGCAGGTGCTGCCTCAGGGCCTGCCCCTGAGCCCCACAGCCCCGGGAGGGGGCTCCGTCCACAGCGCCTGCTTCCTGGGGAGTCTGTAGTCAAAGGCCGGAGAGGGCTCATGCCACTCCCCACCCCCGAGCAGGAACTGCGTCTGCAGCTGGAGTCTTGCCAGACGGTGGTGGCCGGGCTCCGGGAGCAGCTGTCGGAGAGGCAGCGGGAGCTGCGGGCCTCCCAGAGGGCCCTGCGGGAGCAGGAACGAGAGCGCGAGGGTCTCCTGGACAGGCTGGAGGCACAGCGCCAGGAGGCGCAGAGCTGCAGGGCGGCCAGCGACCGCCTGGGAAGGTGGCTCACGGAGGGCAGGGCGGGCAGTCCCAGCCCTGGGCACCTCCCGCTCCAGGCTGCCTACCACGGCCCCCGGCCCACCCCTGGGCCCGTCCCTCGCCTCCCGCCAGCAGCCAACACCCAGCCCCTTTCCCCTCATCAGGGCTGGCCGGGCTGCCCAGGACTCCCCTCCTCACCCCCTCCGCTGCTTCCCGAGCTCTCCGGGCCCACCCCATTTCGCACGCCCCCTGCCTGGAGCAGGCTGTGTCTCCCTCCTCCCCCAGCCCCCAGGACTTCTTGGGGGCTTCTCCATCCTTCAGAAATGAGCCACACAGCCTGTGTGTGTCCACGGGGGCCCCACACGGCTTCCTGGTGTACCCTGTGCGCTGGTGGCCCTGGCGACGTCGGCCTTGCAGCTCTGTGACGCTTATGCCGTGCTAGTGTCCGGGGTCAGTGGGAGTTGGGGTTGGGACCGGAGTCCCCCTGAGTGAGAGGCCCAGTGGGGCTTCCCGACCCCACACGCTGTCCGAGCTGGACATGGGAGTCGCCCTAGGCCGGTCGCGATGTGCAGGGGCAGAAGGCAGGCGGGCGCTCAGGAAGCCGTCCTGCAGGAGCGCCGCAGGGGCAGGCCCCTGCTCACCCTGGGTGCCTGGACTGAGTGGCCTGGGGGAGGGTCCAGCGCTGGGACAGGAGGTCCGAGAAGTCGGTCCCAGTCCCACCTGGCAGGGGCACCGGAAGGAACACGGCAGCCGTGGGTCAGCACGACTGGCCCTGGGCAGGGGAGCAGAGGGACCAGGGCTCCCCCGGAGGGCGGAAGGGTCTTTGCAGGGGAGACAGGAAGAGTCAGGGAGTGATGCGTGCAGCGTGAGGAGTAGGCAGGCACCCTGGGGGGACTGTTAGCAGGGGCACCGTGGCTGGGAGGGCCAGTCTGGCTGCCAAGGGGACAAGCTGCAGCGTCCCGGAGACAGGTGGGCAGGCCTGAAGGGGAGGAAGGCCAGATTCAAGGGGCGTTTGGGGAACGGGGGCCTGAGGGGCCAGGGTCCCAGAGGGTGCAGCTGTCGTCCAGGTCCCAGGCTGATGGGCGATGGGCTGCCCAGCGCTGAGTGACCAGCGCTGAGCTCAGCCTCACACAGGGAGCTGGCTCTGGAGGGTCTGCCCCCCCCCCCGTCAGGACAGGTGGGCAGGACCACCAGATGTGGCGCTGCGGAGGGCGCTGGTGGGGAGGTGTCCCTTCCTTCAGCAAGTTCCACAAACACTGGCTGAGCCAGGCCCGTGGGTGGCAGAGGGCTGAGCGCAGGGACACCCCAGGAGCAGCAGCCTTTCTGTTTTAAGGACTCCCATGGGGCCACCCCACCTTGCAGGCTGGCCTGGGACCGGAGGTGGCTGCACTTCCCTCCCCTCCCTGCACTTCCCTGAGCACCTGCCCTGCCTGCCCCGGCACCCAGAAAGTGCTCAGTGAGTGCTGCCTGAGTGCTGCCCCAGCCTCGGTCTCCCCTGGCCCCAGAGAGAAGAAGGCTCTGGAGGTGGAGGTGGAGGAGCTGAGAGGCCAGGCGGGTGCTTGGGACTCGGACTCGAAGAGGCTGGAGGCAGAGAAGGCCGAGCTGCAGGGCCACTTCCTGCTCTGGGCGCAGCAGAAGGAGGAGCTGGAGGCCAGGTGAGCTGGGCACGGCCTCTGCCTCCCAAGGGCCTCAGCGTCCTCATCCAGGAAAGGGACCCCTTCCTTGGCAGCCTTGTCTCAGGGGGCGGAGGTGACAGGCTGCCCCCAGGCTCCCTCCTGGCTGAGCCATCACCCTGATACCCACCCAGCATCTGCCCAGGGCCCATCTCAGCAAACCCACCACCCAGGCTCAGAGAGGGGACGCCCCAGGCAGGTAGCACCCACCTCATCCAGGCAAGTCCACTGAGGCCCAGGCAGAGCCCCCCCACCAGCCAGGAACCGGCGTCTTGGTTTGGTGCCACCTGTGAACTCACAAGTTCAGGCCTCCAGGGTGACCCTGGGCTTGGAGAGAGCTGCAGGCAGCCCCTGCCCCCTGGGCCCTACGCCGACCTCACACCTCTGACCTGGGGGGACCTCAGTCAAGGGCGTCTGCAGCAGCTGGAAGAGAAGGTCTCGGGGCTCAAGAAGGAGCTGGTGTCGGCCCGGGAGGTGCTGACCACTGCCCAGCTGCAGAGGGACTTTCTGGAGAGCGAGAGGGCGGCCCTACACAGCACCCTGGCCCGGGTAGGCCTCTGGGCCCTCCGCCTCCTACCTCCACCAGCCTCCCTGCCCCCAGGCCACCTGTCACCTCTCCTGGCTGCAGCCTCAGTGCCCTGTGGGGGCCCCTCTGCCGTCCCACCCAGACCTCCGGCTTGTGCACCTCCGTGATGGCGGGGCTCGCTCTCTCCCTGGCACCGACAGCTCTGCCTGTGATCCTGAAAGTCCCTTCTGGCATTCCCCTCAGGGTGACCGCTGTCCTCCCCTCCCCAGGCCGAGTCCAGCAATGCCGCCCTGGAGCTGCTCGTGACCCGGCTGAAGTCAGAGGGGGCACAGCAGCGGGATGCCCTGGCCCGGGTGGCCGCCCTGACGGAGGGCTTGGCACAGGACAAAGGTGCCCTGACCCGCCAGGTCCTGCAGGTGAGGGGGGGCCCAGGTGGCCGCGGGACTCAGTCCCCGCTCTAGTCCCTGAGCCCAGAGCCCTCCTTGTACCCGCCTCCCCCCATCTTTTCCATTCTCGGGTGAAGTGCAGGTTTGGGGGAGCGGGGCCCACACGGGGCCAGGGAGCCTGACCGGCCTGGACTGCGGGAGGGAAGGTCACACCCACTGGGGCAGGCAGGGAGGTGTGGTCCGCTCATGGGGTGCGGGGGCCTGGGGCATGGTGCGGACACTGACCCCTCCCACTCCCACCCTGGGCAGCTGCAACGGGAGCGGGACCAGCTGCGGGACCAGCTGCGGGAACAGGAGCGGGTGCTGAGGCAGGAGCAGGCGGGCACCCAGGAGCACCTGGTGCGGGCCGAGCAGCGGCTGGAGCAGCTGGAGGGGCAGGTGGGCCAGGTGAGGGTTTTGCAAAGGTTTCTGGCTCCACCCCCCCCACCCCCCCCACTGCAGGACCATCACTTCCTCTTAGGGTGTGGACCTGCAGGGTCACAGGTCGCCTGACCAGGTCTCGCTGGCTCTGCTTTCTACCTGCAGTGCTGCCTGACCTGTGTGCAAAGGGCAGGCAGGGCCCCGCGGTGGGAGGTGGAGGACGGGGAGGCTGCACAAGGGAGGCCCTGGACACCACGCCTGTCTGCCCTCAGCAGGCGTCCAGGGCCCAGGGATCTCCCACTCGGGGTGGCGGGGTGGGGGGCACAGGGCCTCTCTCCCTGCCCCCTGCCTTGCTTGCTCTCCGAACCCCCACCTTCCGTTGCTATGAGTCCTGTGTTGAGGCGGAGGACACACTCGGCTGGCGGTGGGGACATCACACTGAGGGCGTTGTGCTATTTCTGGGCCCCAGCGGCATCCGGACTCCCTGGCTCTTGTCACCTCTGGGTCTCGGCGCAGCCTCTCCTGGTTTCTCAGACTCGGTCCCGCCCCTTTTTGGGTCACCAGTGTCTGCACGTTTAGTTCCAGCGTTAGTCAGCTCGCCGCCAGGAGGCAGGACAACTGCACACGCCCGCGTGGCCGCCGCCGAGGCCCAAATGTGGACCCCAGCCCAGCGGGCGCCCCCACCACGTCCCTCGGACTCGCCCTGCCCGGCAGTCGGCGTCACAGGCGCCTGGCGCCCAGCCTGCCTCTCAGTGTCTCTGCGCGTCATCGTGCCCGCAGATGGATCGAGAGCGTGTCCTTTCCGTGCACGGTGACATTCCCTCATGGGGACGAGCTGCGTTCCCGTCCCTGTCCCCTGTGGCAGGACGTCTGGGCGTTTCTGGTTTGGGGCTGTCGCGTGGGCCAACAGCGGTGAGGGTGGCCTTCCTCCCTGCAGTCCCAGCTCGGGAGGGGGGTCCCCAGTTCACCCCCGGAAGGCGTTCTCCGTGGGTGTTTACAGACGCCCTTGGGCATCGGCGATGTTCCCTTCCACCCCTGCTCTGCTGAGAGGCGTTCTTATCTCGATCATGAGTGGGTTTGAGTTCTGCCCAAGTTCTTTCCGTGTCTGTAATATGACCACATCACTATTCTCATTCTGCTCCTGTGGTGCATTACACTAGTTAATGTTTTAAGGTTGATCCAACCTGGCGTTCCTGAGATAAACCTGCTCAGACGTTAACAGATATTTTATAAATTTGTCCGTCGAATTTGATACTCTTTTTTTCTTAAGGTTTATTTATGTCTTTTTTAAAATATATTTTATTGAGCCCTGGCTGGTGTAGCTCAGTGGATTGAGCTTGGGCTACCAACCAAAGAGTCGCCAGTTCGATTCCCAGTCAGGGCACGTGCCTGGGTTGCAGGCCAGGTCCTCCAGTGGGGGCCACATGAAAGGCAACAGAAGCATGATGTTTCTCTCCCTTTCTCCCTCCCTTCCCCTCTCTCTAAAAATAAATAAATAAATATTTTAAAATATCTATTTTATTTATTATGCTCTTACAGTTGTCCCATTTCCCCCCTTTATTCCCCTCCACCCTGCACACCCCCTCCCACCCACATTCCCCCCTTTAGTTCATGTCCATGTGTCTACATATAAGTTCTTTGGCTTCTCCATTTCCCACACCACTCTTGCCCTCCCCCTGTCTATTTTCTCCCCACCGTCTACGCTACTTGTTCTCTACCTTTTCCTCATTTCTCTCCCTCTCTCCCTCCCACTCCCCTGTCAATCACCCTCCATGTGATCTCCATTTCTGTGGTTCTGTTCCTGTTCTAGTTGTTTGCTTAGTTTGCTTTTGTAGTTGTTTTAGGTATATTGTTAATAACTGAGTTTGCTGTCATTTTACTGTTCATATGTTTTCTCTTCTTTTTCTTCGATAAGTCCCTTTAACATTTCATATAATAAGGGCTTGGTAATGATGAACTCCTTGAACTTGACCTTATCTGGGAAGCACTTTATCTGCCCTTCCATTCCAAATGAAAGCTTTGCTGGATAGAGCAATCTTGGATGTAGGTCCTTGCTTTTCATGACTTGGAAAACCTCTTTCCAGCCCCTTCTTGCCTGTAAGGTCCCTTCTGAGAAATCAGCTGACGGTCTGATGGGAACTCCTTTGTAGGTAACTGTCTCCTTTTCCCTTGCTGCTTTTAAGATTCTTTTCTTCTCTTTAATCTTGGCTAATGTAATGATAATGTGCCTTGGTGTGTTCCTTCTTGGATCCAACTTCTCTGGGACTCTCTGAGCTTCCTGGATTTCCTGAAAGTCTATTTCCTTTGTCAGATTGGGGAAATTCTCCTTTATTATTTGTTCAAATAAGTTTTCCATTTCTTACTCTTCCTCTTCCCCTTCTGGGACCCCTATGATTCTGATGTTGGAATGTTTAAAGATGTTCTGGAGGTTCTGAAGCCTTTTTTTATATTTTTGGATTCTTGTTTCTTCACTCTTTTCTGGTTGGATGTTTCTTTCTTCCTTCTGGTCCACACCATTGATTTGAGTCCCAGTTTCCTTCCCATCACTATTGGTTCCCTGTACATTTTCCTTTATTTCATTAGTGTAGCCTTCATTTTTTCATCTAATTTGCAACAAAATTCAACCAATTCTGTGAGCATCCTGATCACCAGTGTTTTGAACTGTGCCTCTGATAGTTTGCCTATCTCTTCATTACTCAGTTGTATTTTTTCTGGAGCTTTGATCTGTTCTTTTCTTTGGGCCATTTTTTTTTTTTTTTGTCTTGACACACCTGTTACGTAGTGAGGGGCGGAGCCTTAGGTCTTCGCCAGGGTGGGGCAGCTACGTCACCGAGTTGGGATGCTGTCTGTGGGGAAGCCTCTGAGAGGGCGCGGTGCCGCTCGCTCAGCTCTCTGCAGCTTTCAGTCAGTTCCCCGGCTGCCCACAAGCAGAGTGGGCCCTTCTGATGCTGGTTTCGGGTGCGTGGGTTTGTGTTTGTTCTAGGACCCAATGGGTCTCTCCAGTGAAGTCTCCTGTGAGTCTGGGAGCTTCTCCCACCACTGCCTCAACCCTCACAGGTTTTTATAGCCAGAGGTTTTGAGGCTTTAGGTCCCCGAGCTGGAGCCCTGGGTTGTTCAGTGTTTTTCTCTCCAGTTGTTCGTCCTGGTTCATCGGCACACAGATGTGGGACCACTCGGTCCACAATCTGCCACCTGACCGGGCCCTCCAGCTGCCACCTGGCCGTGAATCCTCTCTGCCCGGCCCGTCTTTGCCTTTCCTACTGGTCTGGGTGAATGTTTCTTCTTTAACTTCTTGGTTGGCGGACTTCCATACAGTTCAATTTTCCATCAGTTCTGGTCATTCGTGTTTTTAAATTGTTGTTGTCATTTTGGTTGTGCGAGGAGGCACAGCGTGTCTACGTACATCTCCATCTTGGCCACAAGTCTTGATACTATTTTTCAAGACATTTCACTTATTTATTTTTAGAGAAAGAGTGAAGGGAGGGAGAAAGAGAGGGAGAGAAACATCAGTGTGTGGTTACCTCTCATGCGCCCCCTACTGGGGACCTGGCCCACAGCCCCGGCATGTGCCCTGACTGGGAATCGAACCAGTGACTCTTCGGTTTGCAGCCCACACTCAGTCCACTGAGCTACACCAGCCAGGGCTTGATACAATTTTTGAAGGATTTTTGTGTGTATATTCATGAGTAATACCAGTCTGTAGTTTTATTTTCTCATAATGTTTTCGTCAGATTTGGAGTCAGGGCTTCATAAAGTAGGTTGGGAAGGTTTCCTCCCCTCGTTTCCTGGAAGTGTCTGTAAAGGGGTGTTGCGTCCTCCTAAATGTTGGTAGAATTCACTGGTGGCGTTGTTTGGATCTCAGTGCCCTCTGCGAGAAAAACTTCAGCAGTGAATTCGGTTTAACCGGTACAGGCCTCCGGGTTTCCGGTTCGCTTGCGGCTCCTTCTTCTGCTGCGTGGGCCCTGGGCCCCTTGGTGGCTCTGGTGCTGGCGGCCTTGGCAGAGACGTTGGTGGGATATTGTGCAGATTCTCTAGCAGCCCTAGGCAGGAGGGGTGGTCTTTAGCAGCCTCCTGCGCCATTACCAGGAGCAGGAAGTTCTGGTCCTTCCGCCGAAGGACGTTTTGCGGGGTGTGGAGCCCCGGGGCAGGCATCATCTTCTGGAGCAAGTTGCTGGATTCGTCCCACCAGGCTTGGACTGTCCCTGCTGCTGTTTGGGGCTCAAGCATCAGCCTTGTCGCTCACTTAAATGCAACGTCTGTGATTTTTTTGGCCCCTCTGATTTGTAAAGATATTTTCTCTTATTTTAAGAGTCAAAAACTTAGCATTAAGATATATCTATGTGATATTTTCTTTGCATTTACCTTTTTAGGGTATTACGGCTCATTTTGAATCTAAGGCTTGACGTATTCTATTAGAATTGCCAAATTCCTCTCCAGTGTCTGTTCAAATATTCTCTCCCCTCTCCCCAAGACTGACCATGAACGTGCCGGGCCTTGTCCTGTGCACCCGTCACACTCTTTTCTGTATTTTCCACCCTTTTTCCTCCTCATGATTCAGTCTGAATACATTGTTGTCTGCTTTCCAGATCCTTAGTCTTCTATCCTGTCCAATATGTCATGAGACACTGTATTTGTAAGTCACATGGTTTGTTTGTTTCTGGTTCAGTGGTGAAACCACACCTTGCCATTCACCTTCCCGGACGTTTATTTGCTCATGGCTGTTAGAGTGCGTCCGTCAGCCCCAAGGAGGCGAGGGCCGTCTGTGTTCATTTGATGTTTGTCTGCCCTGTGATCTTATCCCCTGATGCGCCCGGCGAGCTGATTGGATGTCAAACACCACACACGTGAACACCACGGAAACGGTTGGACAGATGCCATCCCCCGGGAGGGTTTGCGCTGGGCTCTGACCGGCAGCGAGGGAGAATGGCTCTGCTCAGTCCAGCGGGACACAGCCGGAAACCTGGGGCCTACTGGGGCCCTCTTCCCCTGCAGTGGCTCTGAACTTGAGCTTCTGGACCTTGAGGCCACAATACTCTCCTCGGCTGTTCCGTTTCTCAGCAAAAACGTTGAACTCAGCACACGCTCTGAAGAGAGACGAGACCTGGAGTGGGGGCTCGTTCCTCTTCCCCTTCTCCCCGAGGTCCAGGCTCCTTCAGTCCAGCTGGCCTGGCAGTTCACAGGGTCTTGGTCAGCCTCCGTGATGGGTTCGGACCAGATCTGTGTGACGTGCTGGGTGGAGGTGTTAGTCTGGAGCAGGCCGGTCCTCTGCCAGCTTCTGCTGCCATTTCTGCACGGTGTTTGCTCGGCCCGGACACCTGCGGCCCTGCCTGGGTGGCTGTGCAGGCTGGCAGCCGGCCATACCCGGGGCTGCCACTCTGCCGTCACGGCCACTGGCCCGGAGGCCCCCTCTGCTGGGACAGCACACGAGCCCCCTGAGGTCCCATGTGTCCCATTCGCCCTCTCTTCCACCTTTTCCTCCATCCAGGTTGCAGGGAAAAGGCTTCTGAAGTCCGTTCCCTGAAGAGGCCCCGCCCTCTCTCCCCCCCGCCCCCCCCCTGCTGGTTGCCCCTCCCACCCCCGCTCTAGGTCACTGGTGAGAAACAAGCCCTGGAGGAGCAGCTGGCCCAGAGCCTGCAGGATCGAGAAGCCCAGATGGACACTCTGCAGAGGGCCCTGCAGGAGAAGGCGGCTTGGTCTGAGGAGCGGGCCCAGCTGCTGGCCAAGCAGGAGGCCCTGGAGAGGCAGGGCCAGCTCACAGCTGAGGAGGCAGCTGATCTCAGGTACCCAGCGGCCTTCGGGCTGGGCACACCCTCTGTCTGCATGGCTCTGCCCTCAGAGAATCGGCAGGGGGCGGGCGGGTGAGTTGTCCGCCCGGGAGAGAGGCTGTGGTGAGGGGCACATCTAGAACAGGGGGGTCTGGTGAGAGCCCTGGAGTGGCCTTCCTGGGCCAGGTAGCAACTAGTGGGGGGAACAGGTGGAATTTCTTGTGTGTGGAAGTGAGAAGTTCAGGGTACCTATGGCTTCAGGCAAGGCTGGATCCAGGCACTCCCACAGTGCCACCAGAAACCTGCTTCTACCTCTCTGGTTTGCACGCTCATGTTAGAGGGGGCCAGGGCCCAGTGGCTGCTCCAGGGCCCACCCCTGGCAGACACAGAGTGCCCCTTCCCCACAGGGCCCGAGAGCCACAGCCTTTGACCATCTTGAACTATGTCATGTCCCTGAACCAGTCCTGGGAGTTATGGGGCTCAGATTGGCCAGCTGGGGTCACATGTCCATTCCTGGCATCGGCATGGGGGATGCCAACCCCAGGCAACCCTGGGGCCGAGAGCAGGGGCAGAGTGAGCTCCAGTGACCACGGGGCCACTTCCAACAGACGTGGAATGGACACTTCAGGTCACACCAGGGGTGCTCTGCTGGCTGCCACCAGTGAGCTGTGCTGGTCCCATGGCCTCTGGACATTCGGACGCCATTGGCCTTCTGGGCCTCGAGGGCCCATCTCAGGAGCATCCGAGTGCTTCTGTAGAAAAGATGTCCTCCTGGAATTCTAGAACCTGGGGGCCTGAAATTGTCTCCACAGAGTAACAGCTTCTGGGAAGTCCAAACAGGAAACCTGGCTAAGGCTGCTGCGGGGTGTCGGGAGTGGAGGGGTCCTGGGGCCCTGCCCGTCACCGCCCCCAGGCCCACGGTGCTGGGAGAGCAGGGCGGGGCCCTGCCCATCCTGCCACCACCTGCCGCTGGGTCGGGGGCCCTGGCCAGCGGTTCCGGGAACCTGGGACCCTCCCCTGACTTAGCCCTGACCACTGGGCCCAGGACCCCTGAGCATGGCCACACACCCGCCAAGCAGCATTTCAGGGTGACAAGTCTGAGCTTCTGGTGACGGGGCTGCTTGGGACCTGCCCTGAAACCGTGGCTGCCTGGCCCCCACAGTGCATGTCCATCCCGATGGGCCCAGACAGTCCGGCCACCGCCATTCCCAGAGTTCCCAGAGCGTGTGGGCGGCCAGCTTCCTCCACAGTCCGCCTGACTTGGGAGGACCCCAGGCCCGGGGGACATGCCCTCAAGTTCACAAGGTGCCAGCGCGCTGCTCAGCCAGGGAGGTGGACCCGGGTCCACCTGCACCCCACACACTCGCCCGGGCTGGTCTCGGGGGCTGAGCTGCCCTCGGGCTCCTGGAGGGAGAGACTGGACACGTCCTTAGCCTCCCGGCCTCCAGGTGCTGACTCTGTGAGGCACAGGCATCTCTCCCAGAGGGGACCTGGAGGTGGGGACAGCGGTCCAGGCAGAGAGGGTAGGGAGCACGTGGGTGCTGACCGGGTGGGGACAGGGCAGGGGACCGGGATATCAGAGAAGTGAACCTTCTGGGCTCTGCGGATATCGGGGTTGTGACGTGCCTAGAAGATGCGGACGTGCCCAACCCCCTGCTGAGGTGGCGGGGCCGTGCTGGGAGGCAAGACCGCACAGGGCCCGCACCCGCTCTGACCCACTGACTCGCGTGGGCTGGGTGCCGGTGTGTCCGTGTTCGTGTGGGCACTTGTGTTCGGTGTCCGTGCTGCACCCGTGCGCACTCTGCCGGCAAAGCAGGGCACCGCTTACCACGTGCCCACGACTGGCCAGTGCTGACGGGCTGGCTGTCAGAATTCAAGCCAGAGACGGGGCTGCTGTCAGGTGCCATCCCCGTCCCGGGTATTTTCTGAGTTGCACACTTGTGCAGGGGCGTTCCCTGCCTGTGACGGAGCCACGTGTGTGCGGTCCTGCTCCTGCTTCCAGAGAAGCTGTTATGCGACAGGGGAATGAGGAAGAGAGTGTCCTCATCCTGCTCACGACAACACACATGCCCTGATTTCTAAAACACTGTGCCGTCCACCGGCACCCCACCCCAGGGCGTCGTACGGCCACGGCACACCCGGTCTGCACGCTGCTGGTCCGCCGTGTTTCTAAGGACCGAGCCCTGGGCGGCTCGGCTGCTGGTGCGAGGACAGGCAGGCGTCAGCTCTGAGTCCCCTCCCCAGGAAGGTGGCCCTCGCACCCCAGCCAACCCTGCAGGGCATCATGATTTCGGTCTCTGGGCAAATCTAGCACACGGTTGTGACTTTTAACCTCGCCGAGCAGTAATAAGGTTGAGCAAGTCCCATAGGGTGTTGACCATTGGTGGGTTTTGTGGGTAACAGTCGTTTTTCTCACTTTTCTGTAGGGTCAGCTGACTTTCTGTCATTGATTGGTAGGCGCTCTTTGTATATGGTGGCTACGGACCCTCTGTGTGTCCAGTGCGGAGTTTGCCTTCCAGCCTGTGCCTTGTTCCTCAAGTCGGTCGGTGGGCTCTGTTCTGCGTGAAAGCCGCCCCACCCCGTCTCTGTGTGGGCTCAGGCCCGTCGGCCTCTGCGTCCCTGTCTTCTGGGTTTGGTGTCTTCCCTAAGGTTATAAAACACCCCTCTGTGTTTTTTCTGCTACTTTTATAGTTCTGAGTTCTTTAGTGGTTTTGTTTTTGCATTTAGCTTTTAATCCACGTGACACGTTTTTGCGTAGGGTCCAGGTGGTCTGTACGGATTTAACATGAAGATGTCCTCTGTTTACCCTCTGTCTACCTGCCTGGCCCCAGCGGGCAGGTGACTGGCCTGCCATCCGACCGTTCCCCACAGGGCCCAGCGGGACACGCTGGAGAGCAGCCTCCTGGAGGCCCGACAGCGGGCACAGCAGCTGCAGGCGCAGCGGGAGCAGCTGGAGGGAGAGGCCCAGAGCGCCCAGAGCGCCCGGCAGGCCCTGCAAGGTGCTCCTGCAGCTTCAGCCCCTCCCCAGTTGTCCCAGAAGGGCTCCTTCCGCAGAGCTCAGTCGCACTGCCGGCCCCCCAGGAGGAGCTCCTGGGCCTCGGGCCTGGAGCTCCCAGGGCTGCACGGGCCCTGCCACTGTTGTCCCTGAGGAGTGGCCCTGCCCAGCCTGCTTCCCTCCCTGGCCCGAGGCTTAGCTTTGGGTCAGTGCAATGGCCCTGCCCCATCCCTGAGCCCCCAGCTTAGCCCACCCTGCCCCGGGCACCGAGTGCGGCCTCCCCAGCCCCTGGGCCTGGCCTCAGCCAGGATGCATGCCCTGCAGTGGGGCTCTGTCCCTGCAGCTCGAGCAGTGTCCTCAGAGCAGGTGGCTGTCACTCCACAGAGAGGCCACAGAGGGTTCCAGGGAGTGGGGCCCTTTGGCGGATCCTGGATGCATCGTCACTTTGCAGTGGAACTGGAGCGGCTGAGAGGCGCCTGGGAGGCCCGGGAGACGAAGCTGGAGCGGGACGTGGGGCGTCTGCGGAGGCAGCTGGCACAGCAGGACCAGGGGGCGCAGCTGGCCCTGCAGAGCCAGGCACGGGGCCACCACGAGGACCTCGCACGGCTCCAGAGGGAGAAGGTCTGTCTCCCTGGGCTGCTAGCTGCTGCCCCTCCCAGGAGCCTTCCATGTCCCGGAGACTCTGGACCCTCGGGCTAGGGGTCCTAGGAGACCAGCCAGCAGGCAGAGGTGCCGGCCACACTGAGGTGGGGCCCAGAGGAGGTCAAGTGGGCCGATAGGGTCTGGGGTCATGGGGCTGAGCCAGGGTGTCCAGTCCCCTCCCTCACAGGAGGGACCAGCCTCAGCACCAGATGGCCTGGCCGCACTCGGAGGATATCGCTGAGAGGAGCTTCGTCACTGTCCGAGCCGTCCCCTGGCCACAGGCCCCTGCAAGACTCACTGGATGCGTCCTCGTGTCTCATGCATGACAGTGGCGCTTGGCCCACCGGGGAGCGCAGGGAGGCCCATGCACTGTCAGCCTGGGTCAGACAGAGGAGTGGGGGTGGGGCCCGGCAGCCCACTCGCAGCCACACTGTGTGAGATGAGGGCATGCGGCCGGCTGCACAGGACACTCCCTGGGCATTTCCCTGCCCTGGTGCCCCCAAACCAGGTCTCATTCAGGACCACAGGCACCTGCCGTCCTCATGGCCTGTCCCTTTGTCTCGGCCCAGGAGGCCCTGCGTCTGTCTCTGCTGGAGGAGAGGGAGGGAGCGGCTCTCGAGTTGGAGCAGGAGAAGCAGCTGGTGGCAAAGACTACGGCCAAGAGGGAAGCTCTGGAGAAGCAGATTCGCAGCCTGAAGCATGAGCAGGAGGAGCGCCTCCTCCAGCTGGAGCATGAGACGCAACAGGTGACGGGGGGGGGTGATGAGGCAGCGGAGCGCCCTCCCATCCACTGCACCGGGCCTTCCTGACCCAGAAAGAGGGCTGGGGGGCAGCCTCCCCAGGTCACCACCGTCGGAGTGCAGCTGTCCTTCCACAGCAGCCGTGGGGGAGGCTGTGCACCCACCCACCCATCATCCATCCACATGACTGTCCACCCACTCGTCTGACCACCCACGTATCTAACCACTCATTTGCACGCATCTGTTCCTTCATTCACACAGCCTTCCTCTGCCCTCACACTCAGCTGTCCATTCATACCCACGATTCATCCAGTGGAACCACCTGCCCACCCTCCTCCCCTGGCTGCTGGGCACAGACACTGGACATGTCAAAGTCACCCTGTGGGTCCAGGCTCCAGCAGTTCACCGTGACCCCGGGAGGCACTCACTAGTAGTCACATCGGTGTGTGCTGGGACGCACTGGGACGGGGCTCGGGGGTTGGCACAAGTCACACATCACCGGGAGGGGCGACAGGAGCAGGAGTGACCATGGCTGTGGCCAGACTCCCTGCATTTCCCGTTGGGTTCTCACAACTCTCCGAGCTGCGTGCCCTCATCAGCCCCTTTTACAGAAGAGAAAAGGCAGGTTCACGCGTGGCACCGGCCTTGCCGTGGGCTGCACGGTGCCTGCTGCCCCCGGGCCGGTGCTGTTAGCTGCCACGCCCTCCTGCTTCCCGAGCAGGAGGAGGAAGAGGACCCGCAGCTGTATGGCACTCGGGGGAGGGGGGGTCGGGGGGGTGCATTTAGGGGAGGCCAGGGGTAACGCGAAGGTCTGTGTAGAGCCCCTCAGTTCATCCGCTCCCCAGAGCGACTCAGAACTCAAGAAGGTGCTACCTGCATGTTGCTAGCGTCCTTGTAAAGGACACAAGTGAGACCAGCCCAGTGAGGAGACACATGAGGCGCAGTCTCTGCTGCCAGAATCGGAGCCCGTCGCCCCCTGGACCGTCACCCAGTGCATGCCGGGTTTTTACTGGGGTCCTCACGTGGCCGTGATTGATGGCACCCAGACCCCACGCCCTCCCAGAGGCCGGGGCAGCTCAGCGGCCCACACGGTCCCACTGCGCCAGTGCACGGTGGGCGGGCCGAAGCCACCCTCCCCAGACCATGTCAGCCCAGAGTCACCTTAGGGCCCGGGGCCCCGGGGTGCCAAGGACACTGCTCACCTGGGCAGGCGCAGGGTCCAGAGGCTCCTCCCAGGACAAAGCCACAGACCAACTCCATCATGAGACGGGGCGACCTGCGCATGCAAGGCAGGCTCACTCTGTCGCAGCTGCTCCAAGCCCCCGGTGCCGGGTCAGAACGGTTCTGCTGGCCCCCCCGTCAGTGCCTCTGGGCGGCGCCCAGGGCGGGGCTGTCAGAGCGGTGCTCAGTGACCGGGGTCCCCGAGGCTGCCTCCCCGGGGCCGGGGGGCCCCCAGAGCAGCACCTGTGGCCTTGACAGTCACCTTCTGCAGCCCTCTGGGGGGCAGGGGGCTGGGGGCTCTCACCGGCACCCGTCGCCCTCAGCGACACAGCATTTTCAGAGGTTCGGATTCCTTAGTGGGCCCCACTTGTGCTCCGTGAGAAGCAGAGCTGAAGGGGCTGGGGGGGGCTTCGTGAAGGTCCGTGAAGGCCCTGAGTGGCTCAGGGAGGGGCGGCTATCCCACAGGCGTGTGATGGGGTGGGGGGAGGGCGCCCGGCATGGGGAGCTGCCTGACCGCAGGCTCAAAGGCCAGGCCATACGGGATGGGGCGACAGGCTCCCCGACCCTCTCGGGACGTGGCTGTGTCTGGGGTGCGGCCCCTCCAGAGCGGATGGGGAGCTGGGCGCACACTGTGTCCCACCAGGCCCTGTCTCGGGAAGAAGCAGAAAAGAGCCTCCTGCAAGAGCAGCTCTGCAGGGCCGAGCGGGAGCTGGAGCGGGTGCAGCAAGAGGCCCGCGGCCGGCAGGAGCAGGCGGAGGTGAGCGCCGGGCTCCCCGCCAGCCAACACCCCAGGTCTCCTGCTGGGAGGGGGTACTGTCTCCCCCCACAGGAAGGAAAGGCCGGTCCCCGCCCCCACAGCACTGGGGACCAGAACAGGGAGGGCCCGGGCCACACAGGAGCCGGCCGCAGAGGGGACCGAACCCAGGCCGAGGCCCCGGCCCCCAGCCCTGCCGGCCCCAGTCAGCCAGTCTGAGTGTAACTGCAGGGGACCTTGCTCGCTGGTGGGGCCCCTTCAAGAGAGAAACTGAACGGGGGGTGGGCAGCATCCACCTGAGGCAGGCCCTCCCCGCCAGGACACCCCCCCTCCGTGGGGGGTCCCACTGGGCCTGGGGAGAGACCCTGAGAGGTGGCCGCCTGCCCTCAGCTGGTGGACAGAGGCCACTGCAGGCTGCCAGCCAGGGTCACCGGGGCCAGGACCTCTCTTCAGGAGCTCGTGTCTGGGGCAGGGCAGGGAGTAGTAACTGGGGCTGTGGGGCCCCATGTCCCCAACCCATCGCTGACCGCTGGCCTCAGCCCCTTTCGGAAGTGGGCCGTGCGGAGGCAAGTGGCCAGAGCAGAGTGATAGGACGCAGGGACAGGGAGCCCAGGGCACTGCCTGCAGGCGGGCTCGGACAGCTGTCCCGGGGTCTGGCCCTGAGCAGGCACCGGCTGCAGGTGTCCCCCAGGGAACGGCCTTGCGGTGCTGGGAGGTCCCCCGCTGGGGGCCACAGCCACGCCTGCAGCCACACCCACGTGGCCTCAAGGGCCAGCCCATCTCCTCAGCTGCTGCCCTTGTCACCTCCATGCGGCGTTGCTCTTTCACTGTTAACCCCAAGGCCCCTGTTCACCTGGTCCCTGGCAGGTCCCCACCCAAGGGCACAGCCAGCTGCACCCAGTGCCGAGTGAGTGACTCAGGGTGAAGGAGAGAGTGGACAGGCAGAAGCGAGGGACCAGAGGATGTCGGGGGCTCTTCCTGTGCCCCACAAGCCCGAGAGGGCAAAGACCCAGCCCCAAGCCCCTGGGTACAAAGGCCACCCCTGTCCAGCTGCAAGAGCCCAAGTCCAGCCTCACTCGAGGGCAGGGCCTCTTCCCGTTTGCTGAACAGCCTGGCTCCTGCCCCAAGCCACTTGGCCCAATGGGCCCAGCGGCCAGGTTTCGGGCAGGAGAGGGGTCCGTGCTGGAGGACCCTGCCCTGGGCTGGCTGCCTGGGACCCCGGAGGGAAGGCACGAAGGCACGGGCTCAGCCCCTCCCCACAGGGCTCCCCTCTGGGGCCTCTGCCCCCACCCGACACCACTGCCTCCCCAGCCCTGGCGTGGGTGACCCAGGCAGTGGCCAGGACAAGACCCAGGCCCGGCCCTGGCACCCCCCCCCCCGCCTGGCACCATGCCGTGGGCGGCCCCTTGATGACTCAATGGCCCGGTGCCACCCCCTCCCCCCCAGGCCACGGCGAGCACCTCGGCCGCGGAGCTGAGGGCCCTGCAGGCGCAGTTTGAGGAGGCCATCTCGGCCCATCAGACAGAGGCCGCGGCTCTGCTGGGGAGCCTCCGGGAGGTGGCGACAGAGCGGGGTGTCGCAGGCAGAGAGGTAAGGGGGTGCCAGGAGCAGGGAGAAGGCAGGCGTGACCTGAGAGTGAGGGGAAGCTGGACCGTTGGCACACGGCACTAGGCAGGGGCCCCCTGGGACCGAGACTGGCGTAGGGAGAGGCCACCCTGGAGGTGCCTGGGGTCGAGGGGAAGGGGAAGCGCAGGGGGTCCTGACACAGGCCCCAGGAGCCCCAGGACGGTGTCCTGGGTAAGGACAGGCTTGGGCAGGGTGACGAGAGGCCCTAGCTAGACCAGGTGGAGCCCGGCAGGCAGGCAGAGTGGGGAGGTGTCCCCGAGGCAGGTTCGAAGGGACTCGGGGTGGCTGGGGGAGGGGAGGGAGAGGGGAGG
Organism: Artibeus jamaicensis; assembly: GCF_021234435.1. NCBI lineage: Eukaryota > Metazoa > Chordata > Mammalia > Chiroptera > Phyllostomidae > Artibeus > Artibeus jamaicensis. The sequence goes on from NW_026522020.1 coordinate 5,606,885, forward strand.
GCAGGGGGGCATGGGAGCCGAGCTGGGGGAGGGCAAGCGGCGCCCAGGTGGGGCCTGCAGGGACCAGGCGGCTCTCGCGCACCGGGCAACGCGCCAAGGCTGGCAGGCGGAGCTGACCCGCTCACACACCACACGCCCGGCGGCCGCGGAGGAGGGAGGAGAGGGGCTGGCGCTCCCCCGGCACAGGGAGGGGGCGGGCGGGGTGGACGGAGGAAGAGAGCGTGATTTAACATGACAGGCTGTTTACTTTGGCCCCCAAAGAGAAAGGTCTCCTTTCAACAGATTTCAAAGTCAGGCCGGTCAGCGACCACACGGGGAAGCAAAATGAGATTTTAAAACTGGGGGCCGCAAGGGGAGGAGCTGGGAGGCTCACAAGTTCAGGTTCTCGGAGAGGGGCCCCCAGAAAGGGAGTGGGGGGCAGAGAGCCGGGGGGTGAGGGGGCAAGAGGAGCACAGAAGCACCCTCACTGGCGCCAGGCTGGCCAGAGTCGCCATGGAAACGGCAACATTTTCACAGCCCTTAAACTGGAGGCACATCCAGGCCTCTGGCTGAGTCCACACATGTGTGCATGTGAGTGCACCCCATGCACCCACGCACGGCTCACACACGCACATCCCACGTACTCATTCACTCTTGCCGACATGGAGACCACGTGCCCCCACGCACACACGATGCGCAAAAGTGGCCACACACATGCAAATGCATGTGGGCCCCATGAAGTTCACATGTGTATGCAACAGGCAGCACGTGTACCTCCACACATGCTGGCACACGGGTGCGGTGTTGCCTGTGTGTTCACACATACATGCACACAGATGCATGGCCACATGCTCGCCATGCTGCGCGCACACACATGCACACCAAGCACATGTGTGTGCTCTTGTGTGCCTACACATGGACGTGCCACACACAGGCCAGGGCCCCTCGACACCCCTCCCCTCCTCCGCACAGAGCTCTCAGCCAACCCCCCTGCAGAAGATTTCAAAAGAGGCTGTTTATACAATTTCTAGTAAAGAAATAATTATTATAATCACATTAAGCGATTTGGCCGTAAAATTCCTGTAAAAGGGATGGTTGTTCTCAGGCCGAGGGCGGCGGGTGGGGGCGCGGGGGAGGGGCCGCGTTTGTTTTGCTTGTTTTCATCTCCCTGTCCTGGGAACTGAAAGCAGCTTCTTTTGTGACGGATCGGCCCTTTCCCTGGTCCTTGACCTTCTGGGTGGGTTTCTGCTGAGCTCAGCGGAAAATCCTCTGCATGGCTTGTGGCTCCCACATGTGGGGGTTGGGAGGGAGTGGAGCGGGGGCTCTGGCCCTTCCCAAAAACAGAACAACAATAACAGCAGGCTGACGCGGGAGCCAGGCCGGCCGGGGGCCTGGACAATGTCCCGCCGAAGCGGCCAGCGAAGTGGGGCTTGCTCTTGGCACACTGGCGCCTGGACACGGCTCCGAGTTCCTGTGGCCTCCCCGCTCTGGCGCGCCCCCTCCGGCTCCCTCGGCCTCCCCCAGGGGACGCGAGAGTCGGAACAGAGCCTTCTCCAGAGTGTCCGTGCTAGGGCCACAGCCTGCCTGGGAGGCAGGAGGCCAGAGGCCCTGGCTGCGCCCTGGCGAGCACCCACCCCCAGGCTGGGCACTGAGGGCCCGGCTGCCCTCTGCCTGCACTCTCCCCCGATCCTCCCCACAGGGGCTGAGCCCCGAGTGAGTGGGCGCCCTGACCCCCACCCCCATTTCAGTGTCAGCAGCCTCTGCCTGGAAGCCCCCAGCGTCCGGTGCCCTGGTTCCCGGGGACGTGTCCCACGCTGGGCCCAGAGCTGGTCTGGGGGGCAGAGGACTCACATCACAGCCTCCCATCTGCCCTGGGTCAGCTCCCAGGGGTGCAGGATGGGCCCGTTCGGGAGGCCCACACTTCCTCGCTCCGTGACAAGCACACGTGACAGCAGGAACCCCCAGCCCAAGCCACTGGACGGCCCAGCCCACGTGGGTCCTGGTGGCAACAGAGGACTCCAAGGACACCAGGGACCCGCCCCCCCCGCCAGCTCCCACCCCAGCAGCGGACCAGGGTCCGCCACCACGCACGGGCTGGACAAGGCCCTGAGTGCTGGGCCATCACTGGAGGAGGGGAGTGCACGCCAGGGCCCAGTGGGTGGGGGACCATCAGGCAGTGGTGACCGGACCTGGCTGGGGACAGTGCAGACCTGTGGGTGAGGCCAGGGCCCACACAGGCCCTGCCAACCAGTGGCCAGCAACTCAGGGGCCCGGGCTGGGAGCACAGGGCAGGACCAGGGCCAGGAGCGGTCTGGTGTCCCCAGCCTGTGCTCCAGCACTGGCCGTGGTGAGATGCTCTGCAGCCTCGGTGGCAATAGTTGACCACAGACTGGCACAACCGTGTCGTCCGCAGACCAGAGCCCAGGGCCGCGGCTGCCTGACCCCTCGTTCCTCACCCCCCACCCGTACAGGCCCCGGTGCCTGCAGCTGCCTGTCCCTCTTCCAGGTCGAGCGGCTGCAAGCGCAGCTCAGGGAGGCCCAGGAGGAGCTGGCCACGCTGCGCAGGGAGCTGCAGGGCAGCGAGGACAGCCGCGAGGGGCTGCGTAGGACGGCCGAGGAGGCCCACCGGGCACTGAGCGCCGAGGCCCTGGAGAGGGACGTGCTGCAGAGGGTTGGCGCCGAGCTGAGGGCCGCCGTGCACAGGGCGGAGCAGGAGAAGGCCAGGTGGGGCAACCGCCGCACAGGGGCTGTGTCCTCCGGCCCGGCAGCTCTGCCCCCACGCCCAGGCCTCGGGAGGACAGTGGTGTGCCCCCGAGCGGGGCCAGAGGAGGCGGGCAGACACACCCGGCAGACCCAGGGTGCCGCTGCCCATCCGAAGGGGCGGCACTGCTGGTCGCGGGAGGGGAGGCTGGGACACAGAAAGGCCTGTCCCTGCCCTCAGGGAGTTCCCATCCGGCAGGCCACGCCCTCGGGGGCTGGAGTGAGGGCAGTGGTAGGGGAGGGGCTGGAGAGAGAGGAGCCAGGGCTGCTGGGCACTGGGACCCACTGTGCCCAAAGGGGACGGGCAGCCCCAAGGAGGCTGGGCTTTGGGACACCACAGGGCGTGTCTCGCTGGAATGAGGAGGAAGCCCTGCTGGGCAGCCTGTGACCGTGACCGTGACCATGGGAGACGCCAGAGGCCCCAGGAGGCCCCCGACTCCCAGTCAGTGACCCCCCGCTTAGGTTTCAGCGGTCCAAGGAGGAGAAGGAGCAAGAGCTGCTGGTGCTGCAGGCGGCCCAGGCCGCAGCCCAGAGGGAGGCCAGCGAGCTGCAGGCCCGGCTGCAGGAGGCAGAGCAGGCCGCGGCCGACGCCCGCCAGGAGCTGCAGGAGCTGGGCAGACGGGTGAGGGGCGCAGCTGCCAGGGCACCCCGGGCTGCTCAGACTCACGGTCCCTGGGGGGTCAGGGTCTGCCCCGTAGGGTGCAGATGACAAGCCTCAAAATGCATGGCATAAAAACTGTTCTGAGACCCGTGGACCCTGAGGGTCGGGAATCCAGGCTGAGGACACAGAGCGCAGCTGGGCTCTGCCCCACCGCACAGGCCCCGCCGGGGCGGCCCCACCTCGGGGCGGCCCCACCTCGGGGCTGGAGTGCGGGCCTGGCTCACTCGCAGGCGCCTCATCCTCACAACCGGTGGCTGCGGCCGGTGGCCAGCTGGGGCTCGGCTGGTTTCGGGCTCCGAGCTCCATGGGGTCCCGGCCTGGGGAGGATGTGCCAGGGGTCTGCGGAGTCTGGCAGAGGGCCAAAGTCAAGGGCACCGCACGGACCCGTGTGCAGAGCTGGACTGAACCTGAGTGTGGGGAGCTGGCCAAGAGGAAGGCTTCCTCCCAGGACAGGAGAGCGGAGGCAGGGGTGCAGGGGCTGCCTGGCCCCCATCAGTGGCCCCGCCCCCTCCAGGTGAAGACGCTAGAGGCTGAGAACCGGCAGAAGGGCCGGGAGGTGCACCACCTGCAGGACCGGTGTGCACGGGATGCTCAGAGGCAGCAGCGGAGCCGGCAGGAGGCCCTGGAGCTACAGAGGCAGGCGGCGGAGGTGGAGGCCACCTGGGAGGAGGCCCAGAAGGAGGTAGAGGACCAGGGGCCTGGAGGGGGGCAGAGGCCTTGCGCCGCTTGGTCCTCACTCTCTCCCTTTGCATGACCCCCTGCAGGGATCTGAGATTCAGTGAAGGGCAGAGCCCCCCAGGTGAACAGAGTTCTGAGTCCAGGGACAGGCAGGGCCCTGAAAAGTCCAACTCATGAGCTCTAGGACTCTGAGCTCACTCCCACACCCATGGCCGCACACATGTCTGCACGCCTCAGCCCATGACCCCCCCATGCCTTCACACACAGCCCCAGGCAGCTTGAAAGACCCTCTGTTCAGTCACAGGCTCCGCCCCCCAGGTTCTGCTTGCTGCCAGGCTGGGCTGCACGAGGCTGGTGGCCCCAGACGCCCCCCTGCTCACAGCCTGAGCCGGCCTCCCCGGGCCTCGGCCTGCATGGGATGCCCTGGTTCAGACCCAACACCACGCCCAAGGGGCCGTTGCCAAGCACCTGCCGTGCCCAGAAACATGGGTTCACCTCCCCTGGCCCATGTGACCCCCTCGTGACCTCACAGCCCCTCACCTCCAGCTGTGAATGGGGTCCTTATACAGCGGCCACCCAGGGAGGGCAGTGAGGAGGCCCCTGCCCTGCCTGGTGGCGCCAGACCTCCTGCCCCGGGGCTGAAGCTGGGGCCCGGCTGCCCCTTCCCCCAGCCCCTGCACTTCTCCAGGGGTGGGGGGCCCCATCCATTGCCCTGGTCACTCGTGTGAGTGGAGGGCTGGGGACAGGCCCTTCCTGGGGTCTGTGGTGGCAGATAGGTGGCCTATGTGGAAGCGAAGGGACCGGTGGCAGCAGAGGGATGGGGGGGTCAGGGTGGCCCATCCACCCTCACGACCCAGGCGCGGGTTGACGACATTCCATGTGCCCATGCTGTTACCCACTGGGAAGCCTGTGGAGGGGTGTCGGGCACCCTGAGGGTCCCCAGCCTGGTCTCGGGTGACGCTGACCCAGACCGGGCCACCCCAGGCCCTGAGCAGGCAGACAAGCGTGGGCCCTGTCTGGCCCCAGTTTTCGGGAGGCTGCCGGTGTGGCTGTGCTGCCCACCAGCGTGTGCTCCATGGGCCCGGGGAGCCCTTCCCCACTGGGGCTCAGGTGGCCCCATCGCCAAACATGGGCTGGGAAGCAGGCCCTGGGCCCCCCTATGCCGAGAAGGGGCTGAGGCAAGAGGCCCAGGGAGAAGCTTCAGAGGCCCTGTGTGCAGCCTGCGTCTGAGCCTTCACGGCCTGGCCGCAGGTCCTGAGGCTGCAGCGGAAGCTGGCAGAGGTGGAGGCCGGAGCGGAGGCCCAGGCGAAGCAGGTGGAGGCACACCTCCTCGAGAGCCGGGGGGCCGAGCAGACCCTCCGGGCTGAGCTGCACATCGCCAGCAGGAAGCTGCAGCAGGCCAACGGCGTGGCCGATGGCCTCCAGGCTCGCCTGGACAGGGCCTGCCACCAGGTCCACAGCCTGGAGCAGGAGCTGGCCCGGGCCAAGGGCGCCAGGCAGGACACACAGGGCCAGCTGGACCAGCTGTGGGCCATGCTCTGCCGCGAGCTGGGCCTCCGAGCACAGAGCCCCTGTGCCCGCCCCGGGCGGCCCGGCTCCCCCCGCAAAGGTCAGTGTCCTTGGGGGCTTCGGGGGCTCCCATCCCGGCTCCGCCACCCACCTGGGCCTCACAGGCTGCACAGTGAGGGCCTGGTCACTGGGCCCCTGTGCCCTGTGGGCGGGGACGGGACGCCTGCACGTGTCATGGAGTGCACCCCACGCCCCCTCAGCCCTTGCTGTCCTACAGGCCCGAGCGGCTCCCAGGGCCACACTGGGCGGCACAGTGGCAGCCCCCCTGCCCGGCCCCACTCACCACCCCGATGGCCCCCACCTGCCCTGGGGCAGCACAGCCCGGAGGTGGACGTGGCCACCGTGCAGCAGGCCCTGCGGGACCTGATGCGGCAGCTGCGGGACGCCCGGCGGGAGCGGGTAAGTGGGGTGGGAGGCCCTGCCCTGTCCGCCTGTCTGCCCTGTCCGCCTGTCTGCCTGTCCTGCATCTGCTGAGACCCCAGCAGGGCCCTGCAGGTTGCTAGGCCCCTCAGGGCCCAGACCCTCCTTTGTGTGAGGAGCCCCTCAAAGCCTGGTGGCCCCAAGTGGGCTGTGCCCAGCAGCAGAGGCCCTGAAGCCGGCCCGGCAGGGACGCACTGGGCCGGGGGCTGGGCCTTCTCCGCCCCTGCGTGCAGCTCCTAGAAGGGCTGGCTGGGCCACCTGCAGAGCGACCCCAGTGACCACTCCCAGCAGCTGCTCACGTGTTCTCCCCATCCCACCGCCTCGGGGCTCCCCCAGAGCCACCCGCCCACAGCTGGGGGGCCTTCTGGACTTGGCCCACGGTCCTCCCTCCCCCAATGCCAGACCCGGGGGGCAGGGCCCAAACCCACTCAGTCCCAGGTCGTGGCCGGTGTTCAGTCCCTGAAAGTCACCTTGACCCCACAGGCTATGGGTCACCACCTGCCACTGCACACCCTGTTCCCCCACTCTAGGTCCACACCCTGAATCTGGACACACGGCCCCCCCTCCAGCCCCTCCACACCCTTCCAGGATCTCCCCCGAGTTTCCATGGGTTGCCCACCAGACCCCCAAAGCCTCTCACATGACACCTCGGCCCCGCACTCACCCTGGCAGCCTGTTGACCTTGTCCTTCTCCCAGGACACCTGGCGCTCCCAGGTGGCCAGCCTGAGCAGCCAGCTGAGGGAGGAGCAGAGCGAGCGTGCCCGAGCCCAGAGCCGCGTGGGGCAGCTGCACAGGGCGCTGGTCCGGGCAGAGGAAGGTGAGGTCCCTTCCCCACCTTCTCTGGGGATTCCAGGGAGACACCCAGACCAGCACCCATCAAGTTGGGGGGACACACTGCCCCAGAGACCATGAAAAGCCCTCCCGCCGCGCCGGCCTCCTGCCCTTCCCACCCAGGGCCTCGGCACTGGCTGCGCCCACCCTTGGAGTCTTCTCCCCCCCCGCCCCCCCACCGTCACCTCAGAGAGGCCCCCTGCCCTGCTGGCCACCCCCACCGCATTTCTGTCCCCCTGTCCCCGTTAGTGGTTCACACGGGGGCTGGGCCCAGGACCGGACCATCTGGAAGGGAAGGAGGCCAGAGGGAAGGATGGGGGGGAGGGGCCTGGAGCTCAGAGGCAGGGAGGAGTCCCCCGGGGGCCTCAGCCCCCACCCTCTGGGTGCAGGTGCGGTGGGAGGGGACGACCCCTTCCCCTAGACCTGGGAGCCAGGTGGCCACCCCACTCACCCCACAGGCTGGCGCCAGGCAGAGGGGGAGGCAGGCGGCGCCCAGGCCACAAGGGCCCTGCAGGAGGAGGCGCTGCGGAGACTGCAGGCAGAGCACCTGGCGAGTGTGCGGTCTGCGGGCCAGGAGAGGAGGTGGCTCCAGGTGGGGCCCCGCCCCGGGGCCGGGAGGGGGAGGGGCCGTCTAAGGTCCCCGTGGGCGGGTGGCCTCCAGGGGCGCTGGGTCCCTCGCTGTCTCTGAAATGGTCCTAGCCCTTGTTTTACAGACTGGGGAAACTGAGTCCTGGGCAGAGAGACTTGGTCTGGAGGCAGAGCCTGAGAAGGGCAGACCCCTGGTCTCCTTCTCGGGGTCCCACCTCTGCTGCCGGGGGACCGCTTTTGGCCCCGTGTCCCTCACATGGGGAAGGAGGTGACGCAGCACGAACTCACCCAATGTCCCCAGTGTGAACTCTGTGCTGTGAAGGTGGTCTGGGGTCTGCGCTTTTCAGGTGAGGAGTCCGGGCCCAGAGAGGGGCTGGCCCCGGCCTCCCCACCCCGCCCAGCCCAGGCCTGGGGGCTCGGAGGATGGGGTGTCCGGGGCCGAGGCCCCACACCAGGAAGCTGAGGCTGCCGGCTGCCGAGTGGGGACTCGGCTCTCTGCCCGGGGCCCCGAGAGAGACTTGTGAGGCAAAAGGCCATTTCTGTTCAAGACCCTTGTGGCCGAAGCCGCTGGGGCGATGATGGGCCGGTGCGGCGGGGGGCAGCAGGACTGGTGAGGTGTGGACCCGAGAAACAGGGGAGGCGGGCGGGGCCGAGTTCCGTGTTCCACATGTGTTCGCGTGTGCACCCCATGCACGTTTGAAAATGAGGTTGAACTGCACCGTCCCATCAGCCCTCGCAAACAGGACACTCAGACGCTCCGCACTGGGTCTGTCTCCCGAACGGACCCGCGTCAGAGCGCCGGGCGGGGCTCCCCCACGGCCTCGGGTCCTGGCGGCAACCGTCTCCTCTTCCCGAGCGTGTTCGGCCTGTGGGCTGCGACTGCCTGCTGTTCAGAACTCAAAGTGTCTCGCTGCTCGAGCTTTTCCAGGTCCGGGGGCCTCTGTGCCCGGTGCCCACGTCGGTCCCGAGCCCCACGTCACCTGATGCGGCACGGCCCACCACCCACCCTTTCTGACCCTCCTCCCACCAGCCTGGCCGCATTTCCGCTCCACCGCGGTGCGTGCCTCTCCCGGGGGGACTCGTTCCTCTCACAGCCGTCGTGGACATTTGTTCTGCCCCTCTGCTTTAACACTTCCTCACGACCTCCACTCTGTCCTCGATGTAGGTCTGTCGCTCTCCCCTTCCCTGTGGCGCCCGCATCCTGCCCTCGTCTGTCTCCCTGGTCTGGGGGGCACGGGAGCCTTACGGCGGTGAACTCGGCAGCAAAGTCACGCTGGGCTCAGGGACTGTGGGTGGCAGCCGGACCCCTTCCTGTGTCCTGGCCTCCCCCAGCTGCCAGGTCTCTGCACCTGTGTCCTGGGGGCACCCACCCACCCCCCTCTTTCTGCTCAGTGCCGGCCAGTCCCTGCAGAGCCGGCCCCAAGCCTGCATTTGGTGCGCTCCCACTCAGCCGTGGAGGCCCAGGGAGCCCCCCGACTCATGCGCCCCCAGCCCTGCAGGGCGGGAGTCCCACGTGGGTGGCTGGTTCTCTCCTGGGTCCTCCCCTGGGGCTGGAAGAGACCCCTTACGGTTCACTCAGGGTGTGGCAGGGTCCAGCGTCCTGTGGGCCCGGGACCAAAGTCCCGTTTCCCAGCCATCAGCCAAGGATGGAGCAGCTTCTAGAAGTTTCTCCCAGCCCCTGCTGGGCCTCCACATAGGCCCTCCCTCGGAGCCCTCAGCCCAGACCTCGATGCCGCTTGGCCCACCCGGAGAGCCGCTTGCTCTCCCTTGGGTCGGTCGCCAGCCTTCATCACATCTGCAAACCCTGTTCCCACGCGATGTGACACCACCCCAGGGTGACCTCGCGGCCCGTGGTCCTGGTCCCTCTGTGACTGCCGACTACCGGGCCCAGTGGTGGGTGGAACATGCCAGCTGAACCCTGGTGCACGCAGGCGTCGGGGCGGGGGGGGGGGGGACCAGGGGAGCCCCATCCCTGCAGAGGGCCGGCCCGTGCTCAGATTCCAGGCCGTCAGTCCGCCCGCCAACCCGGTCTCAGCCCGTTCCGGGAACGGGTGGTTGCGGCAGGGTACTTGCCGAGGGGGGGCGCCCAGTCACTACTGAAATTTGGGACGTAGCCGGCCCGCACTATTCGGGCCTGCGCTCCGCGAGCCTGCTCTGCAGCAGCGCCTGGTCCCGGCCCACCTGGAGGACCTCTCTCCTCCCCACGCTTCCCCGCCCACTTGTCCTGAAGTTCACAGCAGCCCGGCTCCGCTCTCCCGGCCCGTCCTCCTTACCGACCTTGAACTGCCCCCTCCCAGGTTCAGTGCCACTGACCCGTGTTCAGCTGCGCTTGCGTTTTCGTCTCGTGACAGCTTCCCCGCAGGCTCCCGCCCTGAGAACGTCAGTCAGCCCTTCCCGACACGCACTCCGCTCTGTCCCTGTTCCAGACCCTCGGCCCCGGTTCCTCAGGACTCGGTCTCTTGGACCACAGTTCATCGCCCCTTATGTCGTGTTTCCCTCCTCCACACGTCTTCAGAGAGGGAGAGGATCCCTCGGGGGCTCCGTGTGACCCTGAAATGTCAGGCCCAGACGAAAGGCAGAGAGAAGTTCTAGTCTGGGCTGTGGGGGCTGTGGGGGGCCAGCTGCTCCGTTCCCTGAGCGAGGTGGGAGGGGGCCGCCTTGGTCCTGGCCCCCAGGGGCCTCCCCTCCACATCCCGCAGCCCCTCCGGCCTGGCCCTGAAGCCGGGGTCCCAGGGCACCAGTGGTTTCCACCTGGGGTCTTCATGCGTGGGTGCTGCGGGCACTTCCGGGTGCCGTTCAGACCTCCTGGGCCCATTCTCGTTTTTCTGCTTGATTGAGAATTCATTCAATCTTTTAGGGAAGTGTGTACACTAGAATCTATCAGTATCATGTCAAATTTTTCGAGAATTCTGGCAATTGCCATTTCTTTTATTTGTAGGCCAGCTTGCTCTGACCGCTTCTCCTCTCCCAGAAGCCCTACTCTCCAGGTCCAGGGGAGGTCACCCCGAGTTCTGTGACCTGCTGGCCGTTGCAGTGGCGTGGGGGGCGGGTGGAGCCTCGCCTGGGTCTCCGGCAAACCCAGGCGGACGCGAGTGTGGCCGAGCCGCTGCAGGACCCTCCCCGCACCGTGAGCCAGAGCAAGGTCGGCATGCGGCACGTCCGCGAACTGGGCTTCTCTCCGTTCTGCATAAGCCAATGTGTTTGTCAAGAGAAAGCTAATTAAAAACATATTTTTCTAATTAAATGGTAGGCTGTGCTATGCAAACAGTAAGATTCTTGTTTGAGAGCAAAGCCCTCCCGTCTCCGGGGATTCACTGGAGCCACAGTGCAGAGGGAGCCCGGGCGTGAGGACCCAGCCCTGCATCCCGCCCCCGACCCTGACGCGGAGCCAGGGCACAGTGACCTCCTGGCACCTGGACCTGCCCCAGTGCCGGCCCCGCCCCACCCCGCCCCTCCTGACAATGCTCCCCCAGGCCCGGACTGAACTCAGTCCCCGGGTTCTGGAAGCAAAGCCAGGGAGCCCTCGGCCTCCTGGGCACAGGTCCACGATCTGTCTCGGCACCGCTTTGGGGTGTCGTCTGCATCGGCCTCTTTTGTTAAGATGACCTTCCCTTCTCGAAGTGAATCCGTGAGGCATCTTTTTCCATCACCTGGAGTGATCCGAATAGTCTAAGCGTTCAGCATTTTAGAGGCTCAGGGTGAACTCGCCGGCACCCTCACGCCCTCTGACACCCGGGTGCACTCCCCTCCGGCTCTGTCCCATTTCGGCTCGTCTCCAGTTCGCCGCCCCGGCGTGGGTCAGCTGTTGGCACCTGGCCGCCGCCCACCTCTGCCGTCACCGTGGTCACGTCTGCAGTTAGAGCTGTTGTGGGGGTTCAGTTTGCTTCCCCGAGTCCCGCAGGCCGGCAGTCTGCCTCTCCTCCCGGTCTTTCGGAGAATCAGCTTCCGTCTGTTCTCGATTCCGTCTCTGTTTTCCTTCCAGCTGCATCTTCTTCAGCACCCTCTTCGGGTCGTTGTCGTTCTGATTTCCGACGGTGACTAAGCTGTGTGCCTCTGTCCGCACATTCTCTCTCGCTTGCAAGTGTCGGTGTCCCCGGGTGCGGTTTGCTGCGGGAGCCGTGGCTTTCCGATGAGAGTTCTTTTCCTTTCTACCCGTTTTCTAGCAGCTTCGTTTTTATTTCTCCTTTAGTTCAAGGGTGGTGGTTGCTTCTGTGAGGAAGATTCCACTGTGGCCCGGGTGCTGTGGGTCCCGTGATCGGCTCCCAACGGAGTCGGGCTCGGCTTCCTGATTTGTCGGGTGTTTACCTCTTGCTTTCTTGGTCGGCTTTGGTCCCTGCGTTTGGAGGCAGACCAGCCAAGCTGACTGCCGAGTGCACGGAGAAGAATGGAGGGTCACAACCAATTAGACACCAGTGTGGTGGCGGCGGGAGCGGCAGCACCGGCTGCACAGGGAGGCCAGCGCGGCGGAGGGGCCATCTTCCGCTAACCCGCACCGGGCCCCCGGCTGGGCCGCCGCGGCTCACCGTGCAAAGTGAGGGACTCCACGCCCCTTCTCTCCGAGCGGCCCTGGGCTCCCTGTGTCCTGGGACTGGCCGGAGTGTGGAACCCGCGGCGATGGGTGGACACGTGTCTCAAGCGGCTGAAAAGGTGTCAGGCTGAGGACCCGACCCCCGGGGCCTAGAGGATGCACTGGCCAGGGTCTCCTCCTCCTCATGGCACTGCAGGCTGCTTGCTGAGACCCGCCCACCGTGGGGGCGCAAGGTGCTTTCCGAGCTTCCTCCCGCAGCCCCCTCAGTTCACAGCGGCCCCTCCCACCCTCCTCCTGGCTCCGGACCCACGGACAATAACCCTGTGAGGCTGCACCGCCCTGTGCCACAGATGGGGAGACCGAGGCCCCGGCCCGAGCCCATCTCCTCCCCACCCGGCCCCCAGGTTGGAGCCACAGGGGCCAACGCTCGAGGCTGGGCAGGGGCCGGGGTCGCACTTTCCGGTGGCCACGGGGACCCTCAGAGTGAACCTGGCTGTGCGGCTTGCTTGGCCAGCGCCCATCTCGTGCCGGACCAGGACTCAGAAGCAGCGCAACACAGCAGATGTGACGCGGCCAGTGCTGTTCAGTGTGACGGCAGAAGCTGGGCCCGGTGCCCCATGGGAGTGGTCCGGCCCCGGTGCAGGGCCAGGGAGCGCTCGAACCATAGTTGAAGGAAGCCTCTGCTTTTCTGCTGGAAAAGGCGTACGAACAGAAAATTGTGATGTTCAAAGTTGCAAGGGAGGGTGAAATGTCACCGTTTCAGGGACAGGCATGGCCCTCCTCCCTTTCCTCTCACCAAGTACTAAAGTGTGTCCGGGGCTCCGCCGTCTCCAGCCCCTCCAGCAGCCCTCGGCGTCAGCGCCGGCAATGACAACAAAGTGAGAGGCGGGACTCAACGGGTTGTGTCCCCTCAAACCCCACCCCCGGAACACGACCGCTGGGGCTCCCGGGGGCCCCCACCCTCAGGCCCCACCCCGACTCTGTGCCCTGTCTCCCTCTCACCACCCCCGCACCCTCGCCCACACTCACCGAGGCACCGGCAGTGCCTGGTCCCGTGCAACTGGTCCTTTCCAGGCCTGTGCCCCCTGACCCCTTGGGGCACCCCACAGAGGGACCGGCCCGTCCCCCCGATGTCCACCAGCGCCCCCCCTGCACAGCCATCTCCTCCGTCCCTCCGCCCGATGTCCGTGTGGTGGGGCCCCTGCCTCCCCTTCTCTAGCCTCCAGAGCCACACTGTCCCCGAGTTCCGTGACTCCTGAGACCCCTCAACACCGAACCCCAAACCTTCACCCCCAAACACGCCCCCCCACCTACTTTTCTGTCAGGTGAGTGGGTCTGGGACCACCCGCAGCCCGTGCCTGGGAGCTCCCAGCACGGCCCCTCCAGGCCCCTCTACCCCCCGCCAGAGTCCAGCCACTCTGTCCGACATCAGACCCCACCCAATCGGAGGCACTGGCCACCTCTTCCACGGAACGTGTGGGAGATCCCAGCTGGAGACCTGCCCACCTCTCAGAGCCGTGCTGGGTCCCAGGCCAACCCAAGTTCCTCACAACGGAGCCTGTATAGAACTCACGAGAGGTCCCCGGGGACCCCCGAGGGGTGGCTAGAGGCCCAGGGGACAAGAAGGCTCTGAGCAGAGGGGTGACGGGGCAGGGCAGGGCCGCTGGTGTGAGTAGTGTCTGTGTGGGGCCCAGAGCCATCCACTGGGCTCAGGGCTGAGCAGGGCTCAAGGTGGGGGTCCAGGGCTGGGCAGCGGGCACAGCCCTGAGGCGGGGGAGTAATGGCTGGGGTGCGGTGCCGCCGCGCAGGGCCCGAGCCTGTCAGGCTCCAAGGGCTCAGAGGGACTCTGGCCTTCGTTCCAAGTCTGGAGGCAGCGAAGGGGCACCAGGTGTGTCTTTGAGGCCACTTGGGCCACAGCACAGAACTGGGACCCCCGAGGCTGCACCCAGACCGCCGGTCTGTGCACGGGACACATGGCCAGTCATGCCACCTTGCACCCCAGCCACCTGCTGCGGGCCACACGCAGACACCCACGTCCCCTTCCCCAGGAGCAGCTGGACGTGCTACACTGGGCCCTGGACGCGAGCAGGACACACAGCCAGGGCCCCGCCCAGAAGAGTCACCTGCTGGAAGGCCAGGTCCCTGGCCTGGAGCGCAGGTGCCCGGCGGCGGAGAGAGCTCTGGGGGCCCCTCGGCAGGTGAGAGCCCCAGACGGCAGGCCCCGCACCCCTTCACGGAGTCATCCCCAGGGCGTGAGCAGGGGTCCCAGTGTCCAGGCACCGCCCGAGGCCCCGCCGACAGACCAGGAACCGAGGAGGGTTCCCTCCCCCATATGACCCTCTCCCTGCCCGAGGGGGCCGCCCGCAGGGGGAGCTCAGGATGCTTTGCACACACCCGGCTTGGACACAGACTCCGACGGGTGGTCCCTAGAGAGGGGTCAGGGGTCCCGTGCCAGGCTGAAGCCCTGCACGTGTGTCCTGCTGCCCAGGAGACCTAGCAGGGGGTGGCCCAGAGCCTCTGTGAGCACGCCTGGGCCGCGTCCGGGCGGAGGGTCGCTGCCTGTCCCCCAGGGCAGGGATCCGAAGCAGAGTTGGGGCCCAGACCGGGGAGGGGCTCAGGGACGAGCGCCTGCCGACTGGGCACAGACACCCACACAGCTGCCATCCCTCCCACAGCGGCACTGGCCCTGGGCGGGGCTCACCTGTGCAGGGAGATCCAGGTGCCTGCCACACCCAGCTGTTCCAGGCAGCGGTGGCCAGCTGCTCAGAGCAGGTGGGGGAGGCAGTGTTAAGTGTCGCCCCCACAGACATTGCAGGGGCCCCCTCAGGTCCAGGGGATCCCTGGGCTTGTCACTGGGCCACCTGCCCACCGAGCCCTGTGAAGACTGGCGCCCCGGCGGGGCAGGCTCCTCTGGTCTGGGCAGTGCGGCCCAAGGGCTCCGCCCCACTGGCCGGCGGTGTGAGTGCCTGGCGCTCGGACTCTGAGCAGAAAGGTGCCCACAGGGCGCATGGGACCCAGGGAGGAGAGGAAGGGGCGGGCAGGGCCCTGGGAGAGGTGCAGGCCACGCTGCTGGGCAGGAAGGCGCTGTTCAGTCCTGTCGGGGACAGGCCGGACCAGCAGCAGCCGGGGTCCCGGGGACAGGTTGGGGGTGATGGCTGCCTGTGCGCCGAGCACACACGGCCCCCAGGGGGGGGGTCTGTCCCCAGTGCCAGGCAGGCCCTGGCCACCAGGCCCACACCATTCAGCTGCGGGAGACTCAGGGACGGGAGGGCTTTCCAGAGGGGAGTGGCCAAGTCGGGGTTGGGGGCAGGGACCCTGGGGACAGGATTGGGTTCTGGATGGGGGCAGAGTCCCGCGTAGGTCAGGACAATCACTGGACAGCCCTCAGCCCACCCCAGGCCACCTGCCCATCCAGGAAGGAGGGCGGCCAGCAGGGCACAGTCACCAGGACCCCTCGCTCCTCCTGCAGGGCAGGCCCAGCGCTGAGCTCCGGAACCCCGGTGGGGGCAGGCAGGCGCGGCTAATGAGCTCCAGGAGGTCGGCTGTGGGGGCTGCAAACCCACAAACCCCGTCCCGGTGTCTCAGGAGGGGAAGCCCGGCCGCGGCCGAGTGTTTGCTTTGGACCCACTTCTCTCTGTTTCACACGCGCTGCCAGGACCATCTGTGGGGGCTTCAGGGGCAGGACTCCCTTGCTCGGCGGAGGGTGTGTTTCTCGCAGTCCTGGAGGAGGAGGGAGCCCTTGCTTCTGTGGTGCTCTGACCACCGACCCCACAGTTTCTCCCCACATGGCCCTCCCTGATTGGGGGCCCCCGTGGCCCCAGATACGACCCTGCAGGGGCGGAGGGCCTGGGCCCAGCTGCTGGCAGGCTGGTGCCCGAGAAGCAGGAGCCGGTGCCCAGCAGCACCAGCGTCCGGGGCTCAGTTCCTTCCTCCAAAGGGCTCCCCCGGGGGCAGATGGGGCCCCAGCCAGAGCGCTGCCTCCTGGCACTGGGTGTCGGACCCCAGCCCACTCCTCCTGCCCTGTGCCCGCAAGCGGCAGGTGGGTGGGGGGAGCGGCAAAGAAGGGGGCTCCGCTCAGGCCACTGGCAGCTCTAAGGACAGATGGTGGGGACAGTGACACAACAGGTCACTTGATAGGACCGGGTGCTGTGTGTTCGGGTGGACACAGGGTGCCGGGCCCCACAAGGCAGGGAGGGCAGCCGAGAGGCCCCGCTGAGGACAGCTCTGAAGCAGATGGCGACTTGGCCCCGTTCCCTTCGGCTTCCGTCCCGGCTCAGCTGTCGGTGTCCCTGGTGGGGCTGGAGGTCCTGGCCCGGGCAGCGCCCTGACCCCACCCCACCAGTGCTCTGGGGACCCAGGGCCCTTCCCAGAGGCACCTGCATGGTCACCCGAGAGAAGGCCGGTCCGACCACCGTCAGCTGCCGCTCTAGGCTCCGCTCCCGCAGCCGGAGCAGGACCGGTCAGGGCGAGGGGAGGAGCCGCTGGGCCAGCCTCTGTCTCAGAGCACAAGGACAGATGCACAGACGCCGCCCCAGACCACAGTGGCGTCTGACCGGCCACACCTGGGAGTGGTGCCTGGTCAGGGGACCTTGTGAGCTGGCGCAGGGGGCAGAGTGGGAAGAGAGTGGGGAGCCCGGCTGAGCAGGGCCAGGCTGCTCCCTGTGTGGGGGGAGGGGTGGAATCTCCCCTTTTCCGCTGGACGGAACCTCCACCCCCAGAAAAAGAACCTGCAGCAGGTAGGAGGCAGCCAGACCCAGCCTGTGGCACCTGCGGGAGCCAGGGTAGTGCCGTTAAAACGGACGCGAGTCTGCCCTGCAGGACCTCGGGTGGGACTCTCGCCCAAATGAGGCCCCGGCCCACTTGCCAGTCCTGGGCCAGGTGAGGGCAGGATGACAGGATGGAGACCCCCAGGGGCAGTGAGGTGCCCGAGTTCTCACCCAGGTCTGGACATCGGAGCTGCTCCAGGCCCTCGCCCAGCAGCCCCGGGAGCTGGCTGACCAGCACCAGCAAGACCTGGCCGGGGCGGGCCCACCAGGGGCGGGTGAAGGTGCTGGAGGGGCAGGTGGGGCAGCATCGGGGGCAGAGGCAGGGGAGCGGCGGGCCTGCCAGCCCTGGGTCTCAGCACTGCTGCCCCTCCCCCACTCCCCGCCAAGAGCCTCACTCAGCGAGAGGCTGGGCAGGTCTCCAGGGCGGGCCACCACCCTCTGCCCCCATCACCGCCCGCAAGGAGAGGCGGTGAGGATGGTCCCTTGCTCAGAGATGGCTGCCTGGGACCTGTCCAGACCGTGACCAGCAGACATGACCCCTGCACCGTCCTTCGGAGTCAGGAGGGGAGAGCAGCATGTGGGGGACAAGGCAGTGACACGATGTGACAGAGCCTCGGGCATGTGGCAAGGAAACCAAGACCCAGAGGTGACGTCACCGCCCAGTGTCACCCCCAAGCTAGTGTCCCTGACCCACCGAGCTGTTGATTCCTTATCACACTGAGCAAGTTCACGGCCTGAATGGAAGGGGGTCCTGAGCACATCAACTCCCAGGGAGACGGGGCCCCCAGCCCCTCCTGCGACAGGGCTCTGGGGGCGCTGGCCCAGGACCAGCCACCGGAGCTCTCGTCCGTCCCCAGGTGGCCAGCAGGAAGGAGCAGCTGGACCAGAAAGTGCCGCGGCAGCGACAGGCCCGCCTCCACCAGGCCACCCCAGCCAAGAAGTGAGCCCTGCGGGCGGCCCCCGCCAGGGCTGACGGGGCCGAGCACGCACCCTGACCAGCCGGGGCGGAGCACGGCCGGGGAAGCGGCACTCGTGTGGCTCAGGGGACCCCGCTGCACAGGGCGGGCCCGGTGCTGGCAGAGGGGCCAAGGCCGCGGGCAGCCCAGGCCACGCTCACCCCCAGGCCTCTCCTGGTCCTCGACCGCCGAGCTCCCCTGGCCCGTGACTCGGGTGTTCGCTGCCGCTGGACGGCTCCTGTGGGTGCTCCCACCAAGCAGCAACCCCAGCCACACCAGGTCCCCACCTGGACATGCTGATCGGAGTAGACCCTGGTGGCCAGGCCCCGCCAGGCCGGCTTTCTCGGCCAACGGCTGCATCCGTGCCCTTGGCTCTGTAAACACGGGGAAACACGTGGAAAACATTTCCACCGGCCGGAGCCAAAAACAGAATGTCCCACGAGGCCCAGCCCCACCTCCCACGTCCAGAGCCTGCGGAACCTTCCGGATCCAGGAACTGCAGGTCTGTCACGGTGGCAGGTGGCTGGAAATGACTCAGTCTTCCCCGTGACTCACTCACTGGCCGGGGAGGCGCAGGGTGTAACAGTCAGGCTTGCACAGGCTCCCACTTTCCCAGCCTGTGGCCCGGGCCGGTCCCTGGGATCGGCCCCCCCCCCGAGACGGGGCAGCGTCAGTGGTCCACCTGCCGGTGGTTTTCCTCATTCCCCCGTTAACGCTGGTCGGAGTGGTCGTGTCCTCGGCAAATGGCCTCCTTGCTTCTGTGAGTGACTGGCTCAGCACCGAGGTCCCTGTGGGCCCAGCTCATCTGGGAACCCCGTCATACCCTCAAGGACGGGGGCGGGAAGGGACGCACGCTCAGAAAGTCCCCCATCATGGTCACAGTAGGCTGCGGCCCACGAGTCTGGCTGTCTTCTGTCTCTTTCGAGACGGATCCGGCTTGTTTTCTGGTTGGACATAGGAGTGCAGTGACCACATGTTGAAAACTGACAAGAGTGACTGCTGGAAAGAGCTTCTTCAACGGTCGGCACTGCGCTGAGGAGGATCCGAAGCTCAGCACAGGCTCAGGGGGGACAGAGGTGGCCCTCGGCGATGGCTGCTTGGGGCAAAGGACAGTCAGTGGGGCGTGTGTGCACCCTGATATTCGCCCAGCTGGGGCGAGTAGCAGCCCTGCAGGTCTGTGCACCCCACTCCTGGGGAGTGTTCCCCCGAACAGGGACGGCCAGGGCCTGGCATTCGGTGGCCTCTGCCACCCTTGAACACCAGGTGTGCCCTTCCCCTGTGGGCCTTCTGCTGGGGTGGGGGCGGGATGGGGGGAAGGGGCCGGAAACTGGAGAGCGGAGTCAGGTCACCTCCCCTCCCCTCCGTGGAGGCCTGGCGGGTCCCTCTGCAGCCCCGCAAGGCCAGGCTGGCTCCCTGGCCTCCTCTTTCTCCTCTGTAACTCGGGGCGAACCCGCCCCAGAGGGCTGTTATGGTGAGTGCCACACAAGGTATGGCCCGGGCTGACGCCAGACGCCCCATCACCCCGTGGCTGCCGTGGCACTGGGCCCCGCCAGGTGTGGGGCACCAGTCTTCCCAGGTGTCAGAGGACCAGCCTGCAGCCACAGTGGGAGGGGCTCACGTCCGGAGGGAGCGGGAGGGCAGAGGGCCGTCCTGAAGCATGGCCCCCGCAGGCGGAAGGCAGCGAGGCCCCAGGACCACGGGAGTGTGACCGCTCTGAGGGACCGGCCCAGCCCCCAGAGTCCTGGCTGGGCCACCGCTGGGGAGGCAGCGAGCGAGCAGGACGGAGGAGGCCAGCCAGGCCGGGGCCGCTGGCACCTCACCTGCGGACGCTGCAGTGCGGCCAGAGCCCCCCCGCCCCCCACCCCGCCCCGAGGGCTCGGGGCTGTGGCCTTGCACTGCATCTACTGCTTCGAATGCGCTTTTCAATGGCCCGCATCCAACATTATTACATCGCCAGTTTTCCTGAACGGAGCGCAACTTCATTGGCTGCGAAGCAGGGGTGGCCCCGGTCTCCTGCGGCCTGGGCCCACCTGGGCTGTCCCGGGCTGTCAGGCACCAGCCAGGAATGGGAGCGTCTGCCCTTGAACCAGGGAGCCCGCCTGGCTTCCCGCAGAAGGCGGGGTGGGGGGGGCTGTCTTCACCCCAGGGCGGGAGTGCCCCACCTGAGCCCACCGGTAGCCCGTCTACCGCCTCTCCCTGCAGACCCTCTGGCTCGAAGTGCTTCCAACGCTGCCCCGTCTTCCTGAACTGAAGCAGCAGTGAGCATCCCAGCTGTGAGGGCTGCCCACATGGTTTCTCTAAGGTCACGGCCAGAGCCCGTGGAGGGTGTCGGGTGTGTGTGGGGGGGGATTCCACAGAGACTCTGCCACTCCCTGCACACAGGAGGAGCCAAGGGGGCCAGGTCAGGAGGTGCCGGCTGTGCCGGCTGCTGGGTGCTCACCAGGCCCTCCCACCCCCACCTGGGTGCCCCAGCCGCACCACCCAGCCTGACAGTATAGTGACAGGCACAGACCCTACCTGCCCCGCCGGGCCCTGGGACCTCTCAACCTCATTCCCAGCACCTGGGGCCAGGGCTCTGGTTCCTCCTCCATGGAAGGACCGGCTGCTCTGGGAAGAGCCATGCCCCCTTGGCTGCCTCTTGGAGGGAACGAGAGAAAGTTCGGGGGAGGGCGGTGCAGCCGGGCAGCCAGACCTGCCCCTAGCAACCCCAGCCAGAGCCCCCACCTCAGCCCTGCAGGAAGCAGCCTCCAGGCCAGGTGAGGTCGCCTACCACCTTCCCTGCGCGGAGCCCCAAGTCCTGGAGTGTCTGGAGGTCAGCTCCGGGCTCCCCATCCAAACGGCACACACACTCAGGCCCTAAATTAAAATGTCACAGGCCTGTGGGGAGGCTCAGGTTTCCTGCCGCAGAACGCGAGCCTGCTCGATAGAACCCGCTTGGCTTTGATAAAGGCGGACTTTCCGCGGCCCAGACAAAGGCGCCCTTGAGTCCGGCAGAGCCCGAGCGGGCACATTGCTGAAACTATTTCCTGATAATATTTTTAGCACCTGAAAAAAAATGGCTTCTCCTCTTTTTTCTCCTGTGGAGTTGTGTTTGTGTGTGTGTGTTGTTGTTGTTTCTGAAATGCAATGTCCACTGCAATGTCCACTGTGGGGGGACGGGAGGAACCCTCTTGTCACCGCCCACCCCACCCCCGCCCGCCCTCCTCTGCCAGGCCAGGCTCAGATCTGCCCAGGGCGAAGGCCGTGGGGGTCATCGGGCTTGGCAGTGGGGGGGGGGGGCTGCCGAACATCTCCCATCCCACACCCTCGGGGTGCCAGCGAGTGGCCGGGCTGGGAACCTGTGTCTACACGGCCCCTCCCAGTGCGCCGGCAGGAACAGACGCCCAGGTGCCCAGGGCTGCGCTGGGCTCTGGGGCACCAGTGCCCCCATGGGCCCCCAGGGGGACCCAGGAACAGGCCTGTCCTGGGGTCCGCTGAGGCACGTCTCAGCTGAAGGTCAGCAGTGCCCGGGAGGACGGGGAGCAGCAGCTGGGGAGGAGGTGGGCAGGTTGAGAAGCGGTCAGAGGTCAGAGGTCAGGCCCTGAGGCCCCCACCCTGCTTGGTGCTGCGCGTGTGTAATGTGGTGCACTTGTGTGTGAACTTGGACATGCAGGTGAGCTGTGAGGGTGTGAGAGGATGTGTGTGAGTGTGAGCATGTGTGTGGGAATACACGTGTGTGACAGAGCACAGTGTGTCTGCATGTGAGGTGCACATGTGAGTGTGGACCTGGGTGTGAGTGGGTGTGGCCAGTGGGGACGGGCCTTCCCTTCCCAGCTGCGCTGAGAGCTTCTCGAACTTGGGGTTCTGTCCGCAGCACAGCCCCGAGAGCAGCCTCCATCTCTGGCTCCTTCCCCCCGCGGAGGGGGCCGTGTGCCGTTCTCGCCCTTCCTGTCCTGCAGCCTGGGTCTGGGGGCCTAGGGCCACGTTTGGGGGGCGCTCACTCCCGGGTGCGGCCCGTGCAGTGCAGGCCTCCGGAGGTCCTCACCGGGCCCTGACTGCAGCCTCCCGGGACCTGCCCACACCTGCGGCCCCAGAGCCACGCTCCCCACAGAGGCCCTCCCACCCCTGTGAAAAGCCACGTCAGGGGCTCCTTGCTCTGACTGTAAACTGACTCGTTGCTCCTTGGAGACGATTCAGAAAACACAGAAAAACACGGACAAATGTGAACCCCCAGCCCCTGGGGGCTGCCAGGCCTGTCTTCCTCTCTGCTCGTCTCTGGCTGGTAGGGGTGCACCTGTTCCCAAGGGCCGAGGGCTGGGCTCGTGGTCACCTGGTGTTGCAGAACCCAGGGCTCTGAGAGCAGAGGGGTCGGGGTGGGACTGAGGCTGGGGACTCAGGTCCCACAGTGGGCCTGGGGACTCAGAGGTGAACACAAACGCTCAGAGTGACAATCAAGTTCAGCAGTCCCTGAGTTGGGGGAGGGGCTGGCAGGGCCACTGGCTGGGGACAATCTGCACTGTGAGCTCTGGAGGTCCTACTCCTACCCAGGGGCCCAGTGGCACCAGGCTGCTTCCCCCCCCCCCCCCCCCTACCCCACCCCCCGTGCCGGACGGATGGACAGAGCCGCCTGAGACTGCCCTACGGGGAGTCTGCCAAGATCCCTCTGCTGAGAGACCCCCGATGCCCAGAACCCACCAGGAAACCTCCAGGGCAGAAACACTTTGTTTAATACCCTGAGGTCCCCCAGGCCAGGGGTCGTTCCCACATGAAACTAGACGGGAAGCCTCAGCCCTTTGCAGGAATCCAAGGTCCCCAGGCTCAGGGCTGGGAGTGGGGGGCAGCATGGGACTAGCTTGGGGCTGGCCTCCAGCCTCTTCTAGAAGGGCTCATCAGGCACTGCTAAGCCAGGGTTGCCCCCACCGACGACACTCCGCAGCGGGTTGCAAGGGCACCAGAAAAGCCTGCCAGCCAGGCCCAACATCTCAGGCAGGCCTTTCTGTCCCCACACTGCTCAGGGGACAGGACTGTAGGCTCGCGAAGGAGGAGGACGGCCCCTGTCCCGGGTGTGCGCCCACGAAGCCCTCACCTCGCCAGGGCTCGGGCCAGGAGAGCCAGGGGCCGCGGGGGCCGCGGGCTGGGCCTCCAAGCCGCTCGGCCCGGGAGGCGCCCCGGGCGCCGGGTCAGGCTCCGCGAGCCCCCGCGGGCCTGGCGCTTTAAGAGCCGCTGGATTTACATGGCCCCGCCCCGGCCGGTGGCCGCCCCGCTAGATATTTAAATCGCGGCCCCGGGGCGGGGCCGGCTCCCAACGCGGTCCGGCCCAGCGCCTCCGTCCGCTGAGCGGTCCCCGGAGCGCGGCCCGGCGGAGCTCGCGGGCGCGGGGCGCGGAGCTACCGACGGCGCGGCCGCGCTGCCTGCAACCGCTCGTCCCTGCCAACCTCGACCTCGGCCCAGCCCGCGGGGACCACGAGGCCCCGCTCCATCCCGCTCCGTCCCCACCGCGCCCCGCTCTGTCCCCACTCTGTCCCCGCCGCCGACACCCAGCGATGCCTCCCGGTGCCGCCTGGGCGCTGCTCTTGGCGGCGGCCCTGTGGCTCGGGGCGCGCGGAGCGCACGGCGCGGTGGCGCTGACCGACTTCTACCCGTTCGGCGCGGAGCACGGAGACGCTGTCACCCCCAAGCAGGACGACGGCGGCTCGGGGCTGCGGCCACTCTCCGTGCCCTTCCCGTTCTTCGGCGCCGAACACTCCGGACTTTACGTGAGTACCCGAGCCCGCGGGCACCAGGGAGGGCGCTGCGCCCCGCCGCTGCCCGCCGCCCCGACTCCCGCCGCCGCCAGCAACTTGGCACCGCAGCGGCCAGGGGTGGAATGAGGACAGCGCTTCCTCCCCGGCGGCCAAGGCCGGACAGCGGCCGGGGGAGAGGCGCGCCGGGCGGGGGTGCGAGCGGCAGCCCGGCCACTTTGGCGACTGCAGCGCGGCGCGCCCTGCCCCCGCTCGGCCCGGGTCTGACCAGCCCGGAGCTTGGGCAGCGTGCACTGAGCGGCAGTCGGGTGCCTGGTCTCCAGCTCGGTGGGGGCGTCCGGCCCGTCCTGGTTCTTTCAGGGAGCAGGGATTGGCCAGTTCGGTCTCCACGCGCCCAGGGCGGACTCTCGCCAGGGAGGGAAAGACACGCCGTGGGCATTTACTGTGGGTGGGCCTCCGCACACTGTGCCCCGCCTTCCGGAACCACCCTGAACCCAGGCTGGAAAGGGGCTGGCATCTGGGTGTCCTGTCACCGCTCACACCAGGGCCCTGGACACAGCCCAGGCCACTTCCATCACCACCAGCAACACCCCGCCCCTGCGACCAGCACCCCCACCGTGACCAGCAACTCCCCCCATCAGCACTGTCACCTGCTCTGTCTCCCCACTTCCATCGTCATCCCCATCTTGGGCCCAACTGTCATCTTTACCTGCCAGTGCTCTCATGGCCTCTGCCAGCCCCGCACCACCAAGGTTCTCAGCGTCTTTGGCTCCCTCTGTGCCCCGCCCCCGGAGGTGCCCCGCCCCCACAGGCAGCTGCGTTTTCGTGCCCGTGCAGAAAGGCCTCCTCGCTTAGAGGCAGCATTTGCGGGTGTGGCCGTGGTGCAAGGGGGCAGCCATTCCCTCTGCAGATGCCACCTGCTGGGAGTCCCTGGGGGCCGGGACTCGGTCACTGGGGTGGGACTGACTTCAAAGGTGTGGGGTGTGCCAGGGCCGGGGAGGCCCGATCAGCTGGGAAATGGGTAAACGCCAGTCGCGCGCCGAAGCACAACACTACTTCAGAGTGTCCCTTAAGGACGGGGCCAGGCTCAACGTCCCTACTCATAGTCCCAGGCTCTGACAAAAGGGTCGGGCCCCTTACCAGCCCCCCCGAAAACACCGGCCCAGGCCAAAACAACAGGAGAGAGGGCTCTGAAGCGGACGGACCCGCTAGCAAAACAAACGGTTTCATCAGAAACCAGCCCTCTGCTGCTAACAAAACAGGTCTCTGTGAGAGCTCCCCCCGAAACAGTCGGCGTTTGGAAAGCACTTGTCTGTGTGCACACAGTGAGCCCTCCACCTCCTCCTCACGCGGGGGGAGGGACAACGGAATTCTTCAGGGAGTCTTGCTCTGGGGCTCCCTCAAGGAAGTAGCTCCAGGGCTCCTGGTTGGGGCTCCCGGCAGGCGGGGCAGGGCGGCCTTAGACTCACAGCCTAGGGCGAGAAGGGAAGGCATTTGTTCCGAAGGGAGTGAGTCCCACGGGTGCCCCCAGCCGAGCCCCCTCAGGTGAGAAGACACCGCAATGCATGCGCTTGGCTGTAGCCTTGTCCAGCAGGCCTCGGGTGGGCCAGCCCTGAGCCCAGGCGCCTGTGTCCAGCCTAGTGGTAATCTTCTATAGGCCAGCCCCACCCCACTGGGCTCTGTCACCTCAGTCCCCAGCCCGGTGCTTGGCACAGAGCAGGCTTGGTGAGTGGATGACGATGGACAGGCACCTGCACCGTCTGGCAGGGCCCACCTGTCACACGGTGTGAGGTGGGAAGTGACCCTGCTGGGAGACAGGCTTTCTGCGTCTCCGTCAGAACGGCACGCAGGCTGCAGCCCAGCGAGGACCAGCGCTACGGGACACGGGGGCCCCTTCCGGAAGGCACCCAGCACGGTGCCTCTTCTTGGGTCCCAGCGGCTGCGAGGCTCTGAACACGCAGAGCATCGTCCTGTTGCTCAGGTCCCACACTGGCCAGCCCGTGGTCCAGGAGGGGCATTGGGGAAGGGGGGCATCCGCCACCACCACCACCACCATGGGGCGTCCCCGAAGCTGCTGACAGTGCTCAGGGGTACAGATGGCAGCTGTGCACTGGCCTCTGGGACTGGCCGAGGTGGAGCACCCGTCCACTCGGGGCAGCAGGGGCACTGAGGGGCAGCGTTGCTGCCGAAGCCTCTGGCGTGGCCTTGCCCAGGGTGGGGCCAAGCAGGTGTGAAGGGAGATCCCAGTCTATCCGTCTCCAAGGCCGAGCTTTTGGGGTGGTGGACAAGGTGTGCCTCTAGGGTCCCTCCCACCCGTCACCCCAGGCCTCCTCCAGCCCCTGCTGGCCCCTCACCTGCGTGTCTCTGACCCTCCTGACCCCCCGTGTCCTTTGGAAGACTGTTCTTTGCGGCCAGTTCCAGCACACAGAGCCAGGAGTGGGAGCCAGGGTGGGCCATGTGCCCTGTGGAGGCAGCGTTGATAGTGGACCTGGCAGAGGAAAGCTGCCTGCACCCCCGCCGCATGCACACTGTCCCGACCCGCCTCCTCCAGGTCAGGGCAGCCATGGCTAGTCTCAGTCTCCCCTCTGTGCAGCAGAGCGTGCCCATCTGAGCATGCCCATGACTCACGTCCAAGCCCCTAGAAGCCCAGCCCGAGCCACAGGGACAAGCTGGTGAGACGCAGGAAGCCGCTCTTCCCTTTCCCGGCTGCAAATGCCTCTGATATGTGGACTGGGTCTGAGACGCAGTGCTTCTCCCAGTGTCCACCTGCTGTCCTGCCGCCCAGGAGGGCACTCCTGCCAGCACCCCTCTCTCCCGGATGAAGGAGCCACCTCATCAGTCCCAGGTCAGCCTGGAAGTAGCCATCCGCCCAGCTCCAACATCGCCCAGGGCTGTGCACACTGCCAGAGTGGGCCCCAGCGGGAGCGCTGTGAGGCCACCTGGAGCAGGGTAGAAACACACAGCCCGGGGCCCGCCCAGTGTACATGGGCCCCAGGACCGGCCTTGTAACCAGGTGTACTGGTGCCTGTCCAGGGCCCCACCTGGGACGCACTGTTCCTCCTGATGCACCTGCCAGCCTGGTGACCCTGGACACTGCTAACCCTGCAGGACTGGCTGGCGCAAGCTGCCCCCAAGGGCCTCAGCCATGGGTGCTCCTGCATCCCTGGCTGCCGGGCTGGACTGGGCATCCTTGTGGTCAAACTGATGATCAGGGTGGGGGCAGGGTCCCCAGGACAGAAGCAGCTGGACGAGCCTGGGCCCTGGGGCAGCCCCTCCTGTGGGCCAGAGAGCAGGCGGCTGGGTGGGGCCACCCAAGTGGTTGTGTCCCCGCCCCCACCACAGGGCCCAGCCTCGGTGCCTCAGCCTCCACAGCCCAGATTTTTGCCAAGTGGGCCGAGTTATCTGTTGGCCGCCGGCGTGTGCACCCTCAGAGCTCTGAGGGGACCCCACATGCTTCACACACAGCGGCACTCAGTGCCACACTGTCCTCCAGGTCGGGCCAGGGGCTTGTCCAGGACGAGACACAGCCCTGGGTCCTCGAACACAGTCTGCCGCCTGCTCAGGTCCGGGGACACACTGGGCACAGGCCAGCGCAGAGGCCTGCAGGGGGTGGGGCCTGGGAGGGGCCTGGGTCCCCGAGGAGCAGCCGCAGTGGGGGAGGTGAGCCTGCCCAGATGTGAGTGGGGAGCAGGGCGCATCGGTCCCCACGGAAGTGTGTGCTCGGCTCAGGCTGCCTATGGGTGCAGAGGGAGGGCATGGGCTGCTGCCCACTGGCAGCACAGCCAGGGCCCTCTGCAGAGCTGGGCTCTGGTCCTAGAGGGGCACCTGGCCAAGGGGTACCGGAGGTGAGGCAAAGAGGTGGCTTTGCCAGGGAGGGGAGGCAGGAGCCTGCGTCTCCACAAGGCAGGAGGGGGCCTGTGGAGCCGGTGACAGGACTTGGGACGGCAGGGTGCTCGTACATCCAGGAGAGGCAGCCCCCGTGGGAGGGGCTCAAAGGGCCAGGCTGGGGAGAGGCAGAGGAGCAGGGTGGGGTGCCCACAGGGGACCCTGGGTGCAGACGGCAGGAAGCACAGCCCAGGCCCCACAGCCCAGCGGGGCTCCACCTGGAAGGGCAGGGAGGGCCGTCTCCCCAACACCAGCTTCTCTTTCTCACCCCCACAGCCCACTGGGCACTGGCCCCACTCAGATCCCCGCCCCCAGGAAGCTGGCCTTGGCCCTTCCCACCCTCCTGCAGCCCCAAGGGCGGCTCCCCCAGGACCTCCGGCCAGTGTCCAGCCAAGAGCAGCCTTCCCTTTCCCCGGCTGGGTGAGCGCGGGCCCTCGTCCTCCAGGCCTCGCACCCAGGCCCATGGGCCCCAGGGTCCCTGCCCACTCGCTGCCCTGTGAGTAGGACTCCAGCGACTATGCTGGTGGGAGGGGCCCTGATTACCCAGAAAGCTGCCAGGAAATAAAAGACATGCCTACATTTCTCAAAACAAACTTATAAAAGGCCTCAGGGGCTTGATTGTTGTATTTTTGGCAGAGAAGTCAAAGCAGGAACCAAGGCCCACCCCTTCTCAGCTCTGATGTTTGCAGAGCTGGGGTGCCGTGGCCGCACACACGGGGTCCCTGGCTCCCCTCCAGGCCGCCTGCTCAGCGCAGCCCCCCGCCCGGCACAGTGGCACCAGAGAGCCGCGCCCTGGAGCTCTGCCACTGGGGACCAGCCAGTCGGGTTTACACACTTGGGGCAGGGAGGAGGTCGCCTCCGAGGGACTCTCCAGGACACTTCCTCTGTTTCCTGGTCCTCTCCAAGTCGGAGACGCCCCCAGCGCAGTCTGCGTCCCTTCTCCTGAGACACAGGGGCAGCCGGCCAGCCAGTCTTGCAGGAGAGGCCTAGGGCCCTGCTGGCCAGCCCCCCACAGACCACACCAGGGCAAGGGTAGGCCTCCTTCATGCCCCCAAGGCCACCGCCATTCACAGGCTCACTGCAGGGCAGCCCCCAACTGACCAGCCACGCTCCTGCACAGATTCTCAGCCTGTTCAGAAGGGACAGGATCCTGCCCCCTGACCAGAGGCCTCCTGGACAGGCCCAGGAGGGTGCACCTGCCGCCACCCACCCCGCACTCAGCTCCGTCCCTCACAAGCAGCCTGTATGCAGTCCCACCCCAGGCTGTGACACCCAGTGGCACCTTGCTTTTCTCAGCAGCAGGTACTTGGGCCCCAGAGAGGTGGCCCGACTGGAGAGGAGAGCAATGGCCAGAGCTGAGCCCATGGCCTGAGCTAGGGAACCTGCCGGCAAGCGGGGAGGCCAAGGGGGCGGAGCAAAAGGCCTCACGCACAAGCACTGCCCACCCCCGCTTCCTGCTCCCAGGGTCTCCCTGTGCTTCTGCAAGCGTCCCCTGGGCTGGGCCGGGCTGGCCTGGCCTCAGGCCCACACGGATGGGGGTGTGGGGCAGCTCATCCAGGCAAGGACCCCAGCCACAGCTGGGTCCCTGGGAAGGGTGTGAAGGCAGCCCCTCGGCAGGGGCACAGGCTTTGTCCTTTCTCCTTGGCTCCATGTCCAACTTGCATGTTCTACCAAGTAGAAAAATAATAATAATAAAACTGATGTTTTGAGGGAAGTAGCCTTTGCCAGGTGCATGCAGCTTGCCTCCCTGGGCCTGCCGCACCCGGCCCTCCGGTCCGGGCCTTGCCCGCTCCCCTCCCCGAGAGGACATTCAGAGTTTTCAGCTGGATAGAGGACGTCCAAGGCAGTTCCTGCCCAGGTGACAGGCCTGCCAGCCGCCCACTTGCCCAGCGCCTGGCCCCATTGCCTTCTCCGCTGTGGTCCTGGCTCTGCCCTGCCTGGCCCTGGCAGGGGAACAGGGCCGGCTTGTTCTGCCTCCTTCCTGGACCCCTGGGCTCTGGGCCCACGGCCCCTGGGGAAGGCACACAGGAGGGAGGAAGGAGTCCAAGAGCTGGTGGGCAGGCTGGAGAGGCCCCTGCACACACCTGAGAGTTGGACTTGCACTTCAAAGGCAGGAAGGAAACCCGGTCCATCTGCAGGAGCCACAGCAGGAGCCACAGCAGGAACGGGGGGCCAGCCGTGGAGGGAGGGGGATGTGCCCACAGGAGGGGCGGGGCAGGCAGGTCCCGCCTCAGCAGGTGGCCCCAGGAGCCACCCCGACCCCAGCCAACCAGTCGGGTCAGTGGGAGACAAGCCTGGCTGTGGCTTCGCCTCAGCAGCGCACAGCCCTCCCCTCACTGGGCCCATCGGGGGCAGGTCTCAGGAGGGATCCAGAGGCAGGGGCCTGGGAGGTCAGTCCCGGGGGAGGACGCCCCTCCCTGTGGGCACCTGTGAGGGGCCCAGACTTTTTTGTCGGTGGCTGCAGTCTGTTCCCGCATTAGTGACCCCGTTAAAAGGAGGTGTCTTTGGTGGCCAGTCTGTACTCCTCCCAGTGCAGACACACCGCCGGATGGGGCCTGCAGGTGGGTGTGCAGGCTGTGTCAGTAGCGGGCCAAGCGGACCTTCGGCCGTGATCGTAAGGGCTCCGATGCGCTGCGCGTCCCGGGCCCCACAGAGTGCGTGAGCCAGTGGGTGTGGCCGTGCCAGCCAGCCTGGGTTCACAACCCAGGGGGCCCACAGGTTGGCCACAGTCTGGCCCGCAAGCTAGGAATGCTGTCTATATTCTTAAAGTGCTGTAAAAACAAAAACAAGAAGGGAAAGGAATGTGCGACAGAGACTGTATGGGGACCCTGGGCCAGAGAATGTCACTCCCTGGCCCTTGAGGGAGGAGCCCACTGACCAGACCAGACCATCCACCACCACCCGCAAAAATGTGGCGTGTCCGGTCCCGGAGAGCAGCCCCGCGGCCAGGGCGGCCTGTCCTCCAGCTCCCCGAGCTGGGGCTGTGGCTGGAGGGCTGCTGCCACCCCGGGACCCTCGTGACTGGACAGCCCATGAAACTGGCGGCTTTGCTGGCACTGGAGTGGGCGAAGAGGCTCCCGTGTCACAGAAACCGGGGTGACTCCTGCCACCCGAGGCGTTGGCACTGGGCCTCCCGCGCTGCGATCAGCCCTCCCAAAATGGGGCATCGGGCCAGTGATCCACCAGCCACCGCAGCTCACACTCAGCTTCCACACGCTCTCCCCATGGGCCCCAGCAGAACCCCAGCTTTAAACAGGGTGTGGCTGTGCCCAGAAGCTCCTCCAGAATCTGCAGTTTCTGCAGCAGCCTGGGAGGGGCCCCTGCAGTGACCTCTCACCTCTGAACCCGTGGCGGCAATGGCTTCCCAGCGTGGCAGAGCCTAGTTCCAGCCCCCTCGCAGGGCGTGGGCTCGGGTTCCCGCACGTCGGGCACATCCTCACACTCCGCGGCTCCTGTTTTCGATAGCAGCCGCCCCGGTGGGTGGGGGTGGCATCGCACTGTGACTAATGGTGTTTCCCCGACGGCCACTGCTTCCTGGCTGTTCAGGCGTCTTCTTTGGGGAAATGTCTGTTTCAGGTCCTTGGCCCATTCTCATATCAGGTTCTCTGGGCTTTCTTGTTACATTGTAGGGGTTTTTCGGTGCGTCCTGGATGTAAATCCCTTACTGAACAGACTCGCAAGTGTCCTCTCCCGTCTGTGGGTTGCTGTAGCGAGCGTCCTTTGATGAACAAAATGCTTTTAGTTTTGACACACTGCAGTCGGCCTGTTTCCTTTTGTTTCGGTGCCTTTGCTGCCCCGTGGCATCACTGCCAAGGCCGGCACTGCGCGGCGTCCGTCCCGTCTCCGTGCGCGTGCTCCCTTCTACGCTCTGACAGCCTGCGACGCCTTCCAGTCCCTCCTTGCACCCGGCCCGGCCAGGTCCCGCTTCCTGGTTTTGCCCACGCTGCCCCACTTTCCCACCACCACCCGTCGCCACCGCTTGCCCACGCGTGCGAGGGCTGGTCTCCAGACCCTCTGCTGTCCCCGCCGTCTCTGCCTGGG
This sequence comes from Artibeus jamaicensis, assembly GCF_021234435.1. Classification (NCBI taxonomy): domain Eukaryota; kingdom Metazoa; phylum Chordata; class Mammalia; order Chiroptera; family Phyllostomidae; genus Artibeus; species Artibeus jamaicensis. The sequence goes on from NW_026522020.1 coordinate 5,638,268, forward strand.
TGCGGCACCGCCCTGTTCAGGCCGCCGTCACTCTGTGGTGAGTCCTAAAGTCAGGAGCTTGAGTCCCCCAACCCTGCTCTTCTGCAAGGCGCTTTCGGCTGCTCTCCCAATGACGTTTCAAGGCGCGTGTTTTATTTCTGTGGCCACAGTCAGCTTGCTCCTTTGCCGAAGGGTGCCCATGTCCTGTGACTCTCATTTCTGCTGCTCCCGCCGGTGGTATCCTGCCCCGTCTAGTGCCAACTGTGTCTGACTGTGTCCGACTGTGTCTTGGGTTTTGTGTGTGAAGGGTCAGTTACCAGAGTAACTGGAGGACTAAGATGTTGCTGCCCTCTGCCTCCAGAGCAGGTGTCCCTCTGCTTCCGCCTGGGACCGAGCGGTGGTGCCCGGCAGGAGCCACCTTAACCCAAGGCCCAGGCCTGACGGAGGGTGGAGAGGAAGCCCACGCAGAACTGCCGCCCTGATGGCCCCCCAAACTGGAGGGGCAGCCCCGGCCGTGGGAGTGGTTTCCTGGGCTCTCACCTCAAGCCAGCTGTGAGCTGTGACAGCTACCTACCCTCTCCCATCACGAGGCCACTCAGATCACTTGAGGAAAGGACTCTGAGTGCCGGGCCGCTCCGGTCCCCTTGTCCTCCTTGTGGAACCAAGACTCCCTCCCTGGTTCGTTTGCTCCTTAGCGCCTTTAGAAGACAGGTGCATTCACCAGCCTTGTTTGCTGGTCCGGGTAACAGCCTGCCTTCGCTCAAGGGGAAGCCCTAAAGGTCCTTTCCGACTCAGCTCGGCCCGGAGCTGGCTCTCTGGTCACTGAGTCAGTCCACCTGCCCAGCACCCAGGAGGCCAGAGCCAGCCCCTCTCGGAGCTGAAAGCCCAGAGCTCAGTGAGCCAGGGCTGCCCCTCATGACTGCACAGCCGGTCATGCAGGGCTGGCGTTGGACCCCGCTGTGTCCAGCTGAAAAGCCACTGCTCCTCCCCCTCCGCTCAGCAGCCTCTGAGGCTCCCACTGCCCACGTACTGAGCGCAGAGTCCTGCAGATGCCCCCGGGGGTCTGGGCCCGAGAAGCCTCTGCCCTGTGGGCACTCCTCCCCTCACCCCACCCTCCGGACAGGGCCCCAGCCTCCTGAGGCCCCTGGCTGGAATGGGACCCAAAAGTGGGGCTGCCAAGCAGGCCTGAGCACCCCACCTGCCCAAGACCAGCGCCCACACTGGGGCGCCCTGACCTCAGAGCAGCAGCATGGGGCTGGGTGCCCACTGGGGACACAGCTTGTCTAGAAAGAGATGGAGCCGGCTGAGGGTTCCCATGTCTGGAACCAGAACTGTCAGGCCTTCCTGGGACGCCCTGGCCAAGGCCAGCTCACCCTGCAGGGGCTGGGTGGCGGAGGGTGGGCCACTGGCCTGCCAGCCTACCTGCCACCCTTCTCAGGGCCTCTCCGGCTCCCCGCCCGACAGGTGAACAACAACGGGATCATCTCCTTCCTGAAGGAGGTCTCTCAGTTCACCCCGGTGGCCTTCCCCATCGCCAAGGACCGCTGCGTGGTGGCCGCCTTCTGGGCGGACGTGGACAACCGGCGTGCAGGTGACGTGTACTACCGGGAAGCCACCGACCCGGCCACATTGCACAGAGCCACAGAGGACATCAAACGCTACTTCCCCGAGCTGCCAAACTTCTCCGCCACCTGGGTTTTCATCGCCACCTGGTACCGCGTGACCTTCTTTGGAGGCAGCTCCTCCTCCCCCGTGAGTTTCTGTCCTGGAAGGGGAGGAGGTGCGGCTGGGCCTTGGTCCCCAACTTGCTGAGGAGGGGTGGCGCAGTCGCTGGCCCATAGCCAAGAGGAAAAACAGGGTTCAGGCACAGCAGTGACGCATCAAGGTCCCAGAGCCAGACTGGGAAAGGATGAGGGACCCTCCTGGTGCCCCAGGAAAACCCCCGATGCTCGGGGAAAAGCAGGGGCATGTTAGCAGGACCCCCACTGGGGCTCCAGTCCTCAGAGGGTCAGGCAGAACGTGACCACGTCCTCCAGGCTAGTCCTTGACGGTGCCAAACACGACAAACCACAAGCTCAGTAACAGCACTTTACCCAGCGCGGTCGGAGCCGGCGGACGGGCCCCCGGAGGCGGGAAACCCCGGCAAGCGCAGCGCTGCCCCGCGCTGACCAGCCGTCCCGTCGGGGAACAAGGACAGCGTGTGCAGGGTGGTGGGTGGGGTGGGACCCTGTCAGGCCTCCTCCTCGGCAGGTCAACACGTTCCAGACGGTGCTCATCACGGACGGCAGGTTCTCTTTCACCATTTTCAACTACGAGTCCGTCACGTGGACCACAGGCACGCACGCCAGCAGCGGAGGTGATGCCACTGGCCTGGGGGGCATCGCGGCCCAGGTAGGGCCCTGCTCCCACTGCCGGCACTGCCATGGGCCGATGAGACAGGCAGCCCCGGACACACAGGCGCCGGAAGGCCCTGGGGCTGAAAGCACCGGTGTCCTGAGCACACTGCAGGGCCCCAGAGGGCCAGCTGCCGCAGCGACGGGGGGCTCGGGGTCTCTGTGCACTCACTGACTGCCCCAGGTCCAGCAGGGCGGTGGCCCCAGAGGACCTGTGTCCGTGGGCGGTACCGGGTGTGGGAGGTGTGGTCAAGCGCCACTGCCCAGAGCCGGCCAGTCCTCCTTGTGGCTGTGCACCCCCACCCACTTCCCCAGGGGAGCCCCAGAGCCTCAGCACTGAGTCACTGGAGCAGGGCTTGGGATGCAGGCCTAACCATGCCCTTGGCTCAGGGAGCTGTCCCTCGCTGTCAGGACCAGCTGGGAGGATGTGATCCTTGCAGGGTGGGAGGGCACCCGTAAGCCTTAGAGCTCTCTGGTTTCCAAGGATGTCCCCTACGTGGGCTCTTAGACCTTGGGAACCCGGGGAGGGGGGGGGTGAGGGGGAGGTGGGTGTCAGGAACTTGCAGAAGACCTGCGGACCCGCCCGCACCTGCCCCTACTCTCAACACCCCCCCAGGCCGGCTTCAATGCGGGAGATGGGCGGCGCTACTTCAGCATCCCCGGCTCGCGCACCGCGGACATGGCGGAGGTGGAGACCAGCACCAACGTGGGCGTGCCCGGGCGCTGGGCGTTCAGAATCGATGATGCCCAGGTGCGCGTGGGGGGCTGCGCCCATGCAAGTAAGAGCACCGAGCGGGCGGCTTAGGCGCCTGGGGGCTTGGCCTTGGGGCGGGGGTGGGGCAAGAAGGAGCGGGAAGGGGGGCGGTCGCGGGCCCCGCCCTCCACATCTGCAGCCCTCGTGGGCTGGCCCCTGAACCTCAGTCTTCTCCTGGTGCGGGGGCCTGGGGGCCTAGCGTCACCGCTGCGAGGTGGGAGGGGATCCCCTGTGGAGGGCAGGATTTGCTGCGGGAAGAAGTCCAGCCTCCTTCCTGGGCCCGGCTGGGTCACCTGAGTCCCCAGGACCACCCAAGGGGGCAGGCGTTCTGTTCACCCCATTTCAGCTTTTCTGCTGGGACTCGCAGCTTGTTTGACAACCTGGACACCCATCTACCCAATAGGAAGGAGACACCCAGGGCCCCTGACACCCAGGGGCCTTCTGGCCCAGAACACACAGCAGAGGGGGGAGGGTCCACCCCAGGTTGAGCATGGGACGGGTGGAGGACAGTTGGACTGACTGCAGAAGGGTGTGTGGCCCTGGGCAAGACACAGTGCCCCCGAAACTTGACTACTTACAAATAGAGGGAGGAGGTGTCAAGCGGCTGGCTCAGCCACTCTGATCACAAATCCTGCCGGGCCTGGTGAGGCCAGTTCGAGACCTGCCCTGCAGACTCACCTCCATCCCGGTGGGGATCCACGCCCCTGGAAGGGGCTGCTTCCCCAAACATCAAGTCCACGAGAGACCCACGGGGGGCAGGCACACAAGGCGGGGTCAGAGCCAGGGAGGCTGTGCACGCAGGAGGGACAGACACCGAGTGCTCCTTTGGGGCAGGAAGACTCACAGAGGACTGGGGATGGCGTCCCCTGAGAGAGACCTGGGAGCCTGAGCCCCCTCTCACTGGGGCACTGAGCGGACCCCAGTCCAGAGTTTGAGCTTAGCTGGGGCAAGCGCGTTGGGAGCCCAGGAGCCAATGGTCTTGCTCCCTCCTCCGAGGGTCAAGCCCTTCTGCACCCCAGCCAGGGCTCTGGACAGTGGGGGTTCAGGGCATGGGGTACCATTGTGGGTGGGGCACAGAGAGCTCTGGCTGTTTGTCACCGGCCAGTGGCCAGGGGCTTATGCTGTGGTTGAGGGGTAAGGTATGGGTGCAGCTGTGGACTGGTGTGAGTGGGTACAGTACAGGTGGGGAAAGGTGGATCGGCAGGTGTGGGCAGGTCCATGCTCTTCTGCAGAGGCTGCAGGCTGTGACCCTAAGGGGTAGGGTCCTCAGGGGTCTTTCCAAGACCCCTCTTCCATGTAGAGGTGCCTCCCCCACTTTCTGAGGCGTCTAGGGGGGAAGGTGGAACAGGCAGGCTGGCCCCTCCACACCAGCTGCAGAGAGGCTCTTGGGAGCTCAGCGCTTGGTGGGAGGTAAGGTACGGAGGGCCGCCCCCTCGCGTCCCCACCACCCCACTGCAAGCCCAGGAGATGGAGCCAGGGATACTGGGAAGGGAGGGCTATGGGTTCACACCCAGAACTCAGGCTCCTGAGCAAAGCCTCTCCAGGCACAGGCAGCCACCACTCAGTGCAGGGTAGCCACGCCATGTGGTCTGAGAGAAGTACGGCTCAGTGATGGAAAGGTGTGGTCCCACAGCCTTGATGGTGCTCTGGGCCACAGGGTCCTCCCCAGAGTGTCCACCCCTCAATGCCATGCCCACTCTCCCCAGGGCCCTCCTAGTAACTGACCTTGGGACACTGCCCATAACCTGCCACTCTGTGCTGACCAACCATAGACTGCAGCAGCCTTGCTTCTCCAGAGGGCCCTGCAGGCTGCCTGTCCTAGAGGGCCGGGTGTGCGGGTCCACTGGCCCCGAGGGACCCCAGGAGCTGCCCCACCCTGCCAGCTGGAAGACACTGCCGTCAACAACTCTGAGCACAGGCCTGGCTGTGCACGCGGGTAGAGTGCACAGGGCTATCTGACTTCTGTGACTGAGGCAACACTGGGACTAGACTGCAACCCCCAGAGGAGCTGAGGGCTCCCCACAGCCTCTGGTTCCCACACAGGGACCCCCTCGTCCACAAGGTGTACTCGTGTCTCCCTGTGCTGTTGGGAGCCCCTTGGACAAGTTTGGAAGCCGACAGATTAATGGGATAAGAAGCTGCTGTGGGTACAAGGGATTCTAGATAAGCCTGCCTTCCCAGGGCAGCCAGAGTCACGGCTCGGGAGCCGAGTCACACATCCGTGGGACACGGGGCAGGGATCAGTGCACACCCTGCGCAGCCCTGAAAGTCAAACTCCAGATGCTCGACTTCCAGTGGGCAGCACAGCCGTTCCTTGAGATGGAACCTTTGGGCCGGGGAGGGCCAAGGGAGGTGACACCTTCATTCCTTCTCTATTCACAGCCTCTGTGTGTCTGGCCCTGCGCCCGTGCCTCAATGGCGGCAAGTGCATTGACGACTGTGTCACCGGCAACCCCTCCTACACCTGCTCCTGCCTCTCGGGCTTCACGGGGAAGAGGTGCCAGCTGGGTGAGTTCACCCAGGGCACCGCCCACTGGGAGGCACTGGGTTCTAGGCAGGGATGTTAAAGTAATTTTCACCAGGGTCCACATCAGCCTCGTCATTGCCTTCAGAGGGCTGAATGCACTTTTAGGACTGTATACATGTAACTACTCCTTAACAGTTAAGTGACAACTCAGCGCAGCCACTGGGTAGAAACAAGGCGCGGGCCAGAAAAAACAAGGTGGAGGGCCGAATTCGGCCTGTGGGCCCTGTGTTTGTCACCTGTGCTCTAGAGCAACCCTGGAGGCACAGCCACTGGCCCCAAGAGCCCAAGGTCAAGGGTCTCTGTCCCTATGGCAGGGAATGACATACATGGGGCACTGCCAGGGGTACCAAACCCAGTGGGTTCCTGATGATAAGGTGAGAGGCCGGTGCACAGCAGCCCCTTGAGCCCACCGCCCCAGGTGCCGGCAGGTCCTCCTGACCAGCTTCCTCCACTGAGGCCCCAGCCGCCCCTTTTCAGATGTGAATGAGTGTGCTTCCCAGCCGTGTCAGAACGGTGGCACCTGCACGCACGGTGTCAACAGCTTCAGCTGCCAGTGCCTGGCTGGCTTCGGGGGACCCACCTGTGAGACAGGTAAGAGGAAACCTCCAGGCCCCTAAGTTCCACTGACTGCGGGATGGCCAGGTAGTCCTGCCTGGCCAGAGGGCAGTGGGCAGCCTGGGGGGGGGCATGGGGTCACCAAGCTGCAGAGGGCTTGGTGCCACCCCTGGGCCACCCATAACAGCTGAGGGCTGTGGCAGCAGACTGACCACAGAAGCCTGGCGCTCAGGCCAGGGAGCAGCCTTGGGCCAGGCCAGTGCCCTGCTCCAGATAGATCCCTCTCAGCTTGATGACCAGCTTGCAGGGAGCATAGGGGCTTCTGAGGTCAAACAGGCAGCTGTAGGTGGAAAACAGGACCATCTGCCCCCCACCTCCTTCCCGCCTACACCCTAGAACCCTGAACCCTGGCAGCTCTGGCAGGAGGGGAGGCTGTTTCTCTCCAGCCCTGGAGCTCTCACAGATGGGCCCTGGGTTGGGGTCCTCCTTGAGACGCCCCTTGCCTCACATGCTCCAAGGCCTCTGCTGCCCACAGACCTCAGCCACCAACACACCTGCACACCGGGGGGCTGGGCCCTCCCTCCTTCCTCCCCTGGCCCCCACAACACAGGGAGGGCTGCATGTCCGCCAGCTCGTTGGGGGGTCACTGTGTTGCGTTGTTTGGGGAACCAGCTGTCAGTAGGACTCGGAAGGTAGTGGTGTCCCCACCCCCGCTCTGCTGTCAGTGGCCGTGAGGGAGCCAGGAAGCCCATGTTCCCCTGTGAGAGGCAGGTGGGGAGGGTGACAGGTGGGCTGCACCCCTCACTCCCACTCTGACTGGGGTCCAGTGCCTCCTCCCGCCATCCCTGCAGCAGCGTCACCTCCCCCACCCCCGCCACCCCAGGACCATTTAGGCCCCTCCTGTTCCCCCGAGCACTGCTGCCCTTCGAGGCTCCGCCACAGGCTGAGTCCCCACCAGCTGGGGCCTGGAGCCCCGCTCTGACGCAGCGCTTGTCGCAGTCAGCCCAGCGACCCCCGCCTCTGAAAAACAAACGGGTTCAGCCGAGCTTTCAGCGGCCCTGGGTCTGGACTACCCTGGGCAGCATCCCCACCGCCTGTTGGGGCCCAGGGACTACAGCAGCCAGGATGCCAACGGCCTTCCACCCTCTGCCCCTTAGCACAGTCTCCGTGCGACGCCAAAGCGTGTGCGAACGGCGGCCAGTGCCAGATGGTCAGCGGCTCCGCGGTGTGCGCGTGCCCGGCGGGCTACACCGGCGAGGACTGCGAGACGAGTGAGCGGCCAGCACCAGCCAGGCGGGGAGGGGCGGGGCTGCCTGGGCGGGTGTGGGCGGGGCGGGGGCGGGGTTTGGGTGGGGCAGGGAGCGGACTGGGAGCGGCTGGTGGGCGTGGAGGGGGAGGGGCTGTTTCTCCCCGGCCCTGGGATTGGGTGCAGAGGGAGGGCGAGGGGCGGGGCTGGCGGGGCCGGGCGCGCCGGGGAAGGCGCAGCTCCTCCCCGCCGAACCCGGCTCCCGCCTCCACGCCGGCAGACCTGGACGAGTGCGCCTCGGGCCCGTGCCTGAACGGGGGCTCGTGTGTCGATCTCGTGGGGAACTTCACCTGCCTGTGCGCGGAGCCCTTCGAGGGACCACGCTGCGAGACAGGTAATGGCCTCAGGCCCCCCACGGGTGGCAGCGCTTTCGGGTCGCCGCCCTCTGCCCCTCACTGCCGGCGCAGCCCCAGCCTGTCCCCTGAGTCCGGGACCGCCACCCCGCGCTGTGTGAGGCCGAGCGCGGGCCTCCCCCTGCCGGGGGGTTCTCCCTGTCCTGCGCAGGGACGCGGGGACGGTGGCCACTCTCCGGCCCCTGCTCCTGCGGGAGAGAACTGACCTGGAGGTCACATCCTTCCTGCGAGGGGACCCCCACGGGAGACCGTGACTGGGTGTGACAAGATCCGCTCGTTTCCGTCCTGCCTCACGTTGCTGTAAATGCCGGTTAGGACTCAGGTCGATTGAAGACCCACTAGATGCCGCAGCCCACGGAGTCAATCGGGGGCTTCAGGGCGAGGCGCGGCCGACCTGCTGCCTCGCGGCGCCCCGACACTGCGCGCGGCTCGGCCGGCTTCTCCCCAGGAAACGCTCAGGACACCCCAGCAGGTTTACGGGAGCCTAAACACCCGAGGAGGACGTTACGTTTACCTGCGAGTAAGACGCCGCCTGGACGGGTGGGGGCGCTGCGCCCACCGTCGGTCGCTGTGTCCGAGAGGAGGGCAAGGCCAGCGGTGCAGGGGGCGGAGGGTGGCGCTCTTTGCCGCTTGGCTACCTGAAATGACGGTGTATGTCACAGTTCTCCGTGCCCAGATTTGTTTATTTTTCAGAGTGGGAAAGGGAGGGAGAAAGATCGATGCGCAAGAGAAGCGTTGGCAGTGGCCTCCCGTGCGCCCCCAGCCTGGGACCTGGTCCACAACTCAGGCGCGTGCCCTGAGCGCAGTGGAACTGGCAACCTTACCCAGATTTTTACCTTAATATCAGTGTGTTTAACTAAACTGTAGTCAGAAAACAGTTAAGTGACTTAAAGCGATTTTGCAAAGAAAACACGTTTTGTACAGAAGAATAGAGCAAACGAAAGCAAACTGGAAGAAACAACAGAGCTGACATTCCACCCTGGTGGTACCTGCTCAGTAGCCACATTACAAGGTGCAAACCTTGACATTCCGATCAGATCCAACAAGAAACTGGCTAAAACTTGGAGATTGTTAAAAAGAGAGTGAGTATCTAGCCTCCTGCTCCTGTCAAGAAGGATTAGCTGTGCTGAGAATTTCTATCACTAAGAACTAGAAAATTAGACAAAATATGTGAAACAACGTCTCTCAGCCACTGGACACTGGACATGACTGTTGCCCCCAAGAAGCAGGAATGAGATGAGTGGGCCCTACAGTTGCCCAGTTCTGACTGGGGGCAGTTTCCAGCCCGCTGTGACCTGAAGGGTCCAGACTCCAGCAGTCCTGGGTCTCTGAGTCAAGGAGAGAGATACTCGAGTTTGCTGGCTGGAATTTGTGGGCAGAATATCAGTGAGGACAGAGCTGCTGGAGGTGGGGGTGAAATCGAGCCCTAAAGCTCTGCAGACAGACCCCTTGTGCCTTTGCTCAGTACAGTCCAGGTGGGTGAAGTCTCCAAAGCTGGGAGCTGAAAGTCAAGCAATCCCTGGCCTTGGCAGCCAAAGTGGAGGGAGCTCCTGGTACCCAGGGTGGGCCAACACTGTGTGGAGTCCTCAGTGCAGCATCACCATCATGGTGGAGATAAATAATTGCTGAGCTAAAGGAGAATCTGACCTCCCCAGCAATCCAAAAGAAAGTTTGAAAGGATCAAACTGATCCCAAGTAATTTAGCTACATGCCAGAATAAAATCCTGCACTCTTCAAAGGAATACAGCAGAACCCAGAACCCTGAAATATACAATCAAAACTTATCAGGTATACAAAGACTTAATAAAATATGGCCCAAAACCAGGAGAAAAGTGGATCAATACAAACAGGGGGCAGAAATGACCGAATCAGTGACTAAGAATATTTAATCACCTATGATGAACTGTTACTATGTACCCAAGAGTGCTGCAGCAGGAAGACACAGAAGTAGGAGGTAAAAGAGAAACTTCTAGAGATGGAAAATATAATATCTGAATTTAAAACCACACTGGTAAGAAAAAGAAGATAAAAAAAACATGTATAGTAAAATGACAGCAAACTCACAATTATTAACAACCACACCTAAAACAAAAACAAACTAAGGAAACAACTAGAACAGGAACAGAACCACAGAAATGGAGATCACATGGAGGGTTAGCAACAGGGGAGTGGGAGAAGGAGAGAGGGAGGAAAGATACAGAAAATAAGTAGCATTGATGGTGGGTAGAAAATAGGGGGAGGGCAAGAATAGTATGGGAAATGTAAAAGCTAAAGAACTAGTGACACATGGACATGAACTAAAGGGGGGAATGTGGGTGGGAGAGGGTGTGCAGGGTGGAGGGAAATGAGGGAGAAATGAGACAACTGTGATAGCATAATCAATAAAATATATATATATTTTAATGTTTTTATTCATTATGCTGTTACAGTTGTTCTATTACCCCCCTTCATTCCCCTCCACCCTACCCCCCACCCCCACCATTACCCCCGCTTTAGTTTATGTCCATGTGTCTCAAGTTCTTTAGATTCTATATTTCCCATGCTATTCTTGCCCCCATCTATTTTCTATCTACTGTCTATGCTACTTATTTTCTGTACCTTCTCCCCCCTTCTCCCTCCTCCCACGCCCCTGTTGCTAACCCTCCTTGAGATCTTCATTTCTATGTTTCCACTCCTGATCTAGCTGTCCTTTTAGTTTGCTTTTGTTTTAGGTGTGGTTGCTAATAACTGTGAGTTTGTTGTCCTTTCACTGTTCATGTTTCTTTAACTTCTTTTTCTTTGATAAGTCCCTTTAACATTTCATATAATAAGGGCTTGGTGATGATGAACTCCTTGAATTTGATCTTATCTGAGAAGCACTTTATCTTTCCTTCCATTCTAAATGAAAGTTTTGCTGGATAGAGCAATCTTGGTTGTAGGTCCTTGCCTTTCATGACTTGGAATACCTCTTTCCAGCCCCTTCTTGCCTGTAAGGTCTCTTTTGAGAAATCTGCTGACAGTCTGATGGGGACTCCTTTGTAGGTGACTGTCCCCTTAGCTCTTGCTGCTTCTAGGATTCTCTCCTTCATTTTAATTTTGGCTAATATAATTATGATGTGCCTTGGTGTGTTCCTTCTTGGGTCCAACTTCTTTGGGACTCTCTGAGCTTCCTGGATTTCCTGGAAGTCTATTTCCTTTGCCAGATTGGGGAAATTCTCCTTTATTATTTGTTCAAATAAGTTTTCCACTGGTGGCTGTTCCTTTCCCCCTTCTGGTACCCCTATAATTCGGATGTTGGAGCATTTAAAGATGTCCTGGAGGTTCCTAAGACTCTCCTCATTTCTTTGAATTCTTGCTTCTTCACTCTTTTCTGTTTGGCCATTATTTGCTTTCTTCTGGTCCACTCCATTGATTTGAGTCCCAGTTTCCTTTTCATTGCTATTGGTGTCCTGTGCAATTCCATTCATTTCAATTAGTTTCGCCTTCATATATTTGTCTAATTTGTGGCTATAATCAACCAGTTCTGTGAGGATCGTGATCACCAGTGTTTTAAACTGTGCATCTGAGAGTTTTGCTGTTTCTTCATCGCTTAGATTTATAGGCTCTGGGGCTTTGAGATCTTCTTGCGCCATTTTTGGTCTGTTTGTGCCCTTTAAGTGTGAGGAGGGGAGCCTTGGACTCCCAGGTCGCTGGGTTGTATATGGGGGCGTGGTCCGAGCGGGGAAATGGCGGCCCCCTCTGCTGTTTCACCCAGCTGGGTGAGGAGCAGAGCCTCAGGTGGTTCACCAGGGCCGGGCCACTCAGAGTCGCTGGGTTATGACGCTGTATGTGGAGGTGGGGTCAGAGCAGGGAAATGGCGGTGCCCCCCCCCCCCCCCGGCCGCTTGCTGCAGGGACCCGCTGGGTCCCGGTCCAATCGCCCACTCCCTCCCTTGTCTATCTGCGCACCAGTGCACGACCACAGTCAACCCGCAGCCCTGCTCCATCGCTGTTTCCCCCGGCGGTCGCTCGCTTGGTCGCTCGCTTGGTCGCTCACTCGCTTGCTCGGTCGCTCACTAGGTTCAACCCTGCGCCTGGATTCCGCGCGCCTGAGTCCGTCTGACTGAGTTTTCCTGTGCAACCCCGCTCCACCAGCTGCTGGTGTCGCCCCTTACCGGTCAGACTGAAGAATTTGTTGTTAACAGATTTCCGAAAAGTTCAATTTTCTGTGTTCTGGCTGTGTTTTCTGTTGCTAATATTTAGTTGTCTCTAAACTTGGTTGTGTGAGAAGGCACGGCACATCCACCTATGCCTCCATCTTGGCGGAAGTCTCAATAAAATATATTTTAAAAAAGAAAATAAAACCACACTGGACCTTTGACAGCAGACTAGACTCTGCAGAAGGAGACATCAGAGAACTTGAAGGCAGAAGTAGGAACGAGTCGACAGGCAGCGTAGAGTGAGACTGAAGCTCTTCCGTGCCGTGGACGCACATGGAGCCCCAGCTGGAGGGAAGTGCTGGAGGCCCAGCAAGTACACGAGGAAGCATTTGCTACACTTACTGAAAACTAGAACAGATCCAAGGAAAGCATGAAGAAACCCACAGGAAGCCACATCACAGTGAACTTGCTGAACATTTCAAAAGCAGCCGGAGCAAAAAAGACAGAACCCACATGGAGAATTGGGGTGGCGGCAGCCAGCGTATCCAAGGCCAAAGACGGTGGGGCAGCGCCCCTAACACATGGAAAGGAAAACAGTGTCAAACTGCTTTCAGAAATGAAGGTGAAATAAAGACTTAGACAGAAGACCGAGGGCATTCATCGCCTGCCCATCTGCAGTACATGAGATGTTAAAAGAAACTCTTTAGACAGAAGACAGTGGCACCAGATGAAAACCTGGATCGACACCAAGGAATGAAGAGTTCTAGACATAACTTTTTTGTTATCTTTTAATCTCTTTAAAGGTAATTTTAAAACAAAATAATGATAAATTTTGGACTGTATAATATATACAGAAATAAGTTACATGACACCAATAGCTTGAAGCAGAGTATGCCAGCTTTTTCTGCAAAGAGCTGGATGTTAATATTTTTGGCTTTCTGGCCACATGGTCGCAGCCGCTCCGCACTGCCAGGGTGCTGCCCAGCAGCCAGCCACAGACAGCACATAAACAGATGGGCACAGCAGAGTCCAAGGAAACTTTATGTTCAAAGTCGGCATCAGGCAAGATTTGATCTGTGGACCACCATTTACCAGCCTCTGGGTAAAGGCAGTATAACACTGTGGGGTCCTCCATTATGTATGGGGGCGTCTGTGACGCTGAAACGAGGAAACAGACGTCTTGAGGGTGACAGAATGTGCTGATCCTAACCATGGCCGAGGCCACATAAATCTGCATGGGAGTTCAAATTCATGGAAATGTAGTGCAAACAAAAGCCAATTTTACTGTGTATTAATTTAACAGATAAATTCTGAAACGTGAAGAAATGGGCATCCAAGAAACGAAGAGGGGAGCTGGCCTGGCTTCTCAGGAACAAGGAGTGTATGGGGGACAAAGAGAGACTCTTCCTAATGACAAGGGGCGCAATTCACTGAGAGGCTGCGGTGATTCTAAATACAGTGCTGACGTGAATCAGGACACGCAGGGCGAGAGCCAGCGGGGGCACAGGGGAGACAGACAGTTGTCGGTGGAGAGCTCACGTGGACAGCAGTGGGCAGGGGCAGGCCCGCCCGGCCCTGTCAGCCAGTCTGGTCGGCGGGCGTGCACACACTCGTTCTCCTCGAGGGCCCAGGGAGCTCTCACCGTGACAGGCCATCCTGCCGCCGTGAACTAAGGCTCAATAAATTGAAAAAGACTGTGTTATCTGACTATAGCGAAATTAAACTAGAAACCAATGACTGAAAAGCATATAGAAAATCGCAGTATTTTACTAACAGACATGCTTGACCAGAAGCGTCCGGAGGCCCCCAGCCTTGCTGGGCCCCTCTTACCCTTGCCTGTCATTCTGCTCCCTAGAGGGGCTCGTGGAGGAGGGGCAACTGGAAGGCAGCTTCCAGGAAACAGGCCTCAGGCCCAAACTCCACTTGGCACTGAGAACAGAGGCCAAACCGCCAACGTGTGCTATTGCTCTGGTGACCACTGTCTTTCTTACAGGAAGCACCCCCATGCCCGACACCTGCCTCTCGGCCCCTTGCCAGAATGGGGGCACCTGTGTGGATGCAGACCAGGGCCACGTGTGCGAGTGCCCCGGAGGCTTCATGGGCCCCGACTGCAGGGACAGTGCGTGTGGCCGGGCTGCGGGGCTGCGGGGCTGCGGGGCTGCGGTCAGGCTGGGGCCTCCCATGGGTGTGCGTGCGAACACTAGGACAGAGAGTGTGTGCAAGGGAGGGTGCACAGCAGCTCTTACGGGAAGGTTACCAGGAGCAGGGGAGGGAGGCCCCGCCCTCCAGCACCCCTACACTGGAGGCCCCTCCTCCTCTCTGTGGCAGGGACCCCTGATGACTGTGAGTGCCGCAACGGTGGCAGATGCCGGGGAGCCAACACCACCCTCTGCCAGTGCCCTCCAGGCTTCTTTGGGCCCTTCTGTGAATTTGGTAGGTGCTCAGAGCTGGGGCAGGGGACACCTTGCCTGTCTCTGGCTGTTCTCCAGACCCTGGCTTGGGCCTGGACCAGGACCCACAGGTGCAGCCCTCGACCAGTGGTTCTGCGGCACCACCCCCACGCAGGAGGGAGCTGGCAACAAAAAGGCCTCAACCTAGTCTCCCTGCTGGGATCACTGGGTCTTGCACAGTCTCGCCCTTGTCAAGGACACAAGGTCCCAGGAAAACCTGAGACAGGGCTTCACCCTTCCCCTGCAGAAGTCACAGCCACACCCTGCAACATGAACAGCCAATGCCCTGACGGCTACTGCATGGAGTATGGTGGGAGCTACCTGTGCGTCTGCCACACCGACCACAACATCAGCCACTGTGAGAGGGGCGGGGGCAGGGACGAACCTGTGGGCTGGGAAGCCGCCCAGAAACCTGGGGGTTGGTGTCGGGAGGAAAGCAGTGGGTTCTCCACCAGGCAGCAGAGGACCCGCAGTGGGTGTCCTCTCTCCCGGTCCTCTGTTACATGGACTGGTCTCCGCCCGCCTTCCTGCGGCAGGCTGGCAATGGGAAGGGCACCTGGTGGCCACGCAGCACCCTCCCAAGCCCCAGCTTAGCTGTGGACATCGGTGGTGCATGCGCAATGCAGCCTGTGGTTAACCCACTTGCCGCTGGGGACCAGTCAGTGTGCAGCCATCCGCACAGTGTGGAACTGCGTGCGATGATGATGACGGTGAACCACGGCCCCACCCCAGCTCCAAGAAGAGGGAGGCTGAATTCTGGAATAATTAGGAATAAGAGAAATTCTGGGGAGGGGTCTTAGAGCCCAGCAGGAGGAATCGAGACCCAGCAGTGTATTTTAAGAGGCAAAGGTTCCAGGCAGGGTGTCAGGGTGGCCTTCCCTATTGACATGGGCTCCAGGGCCGCCCTCTGACCCCACAGCGCTGCCATCACCCTGCGACTCGGACCCCTGCTTCAACGGAGGCTCCTGCGAGGCCCACGAGGACTCCTACACCTGCGAGTGCCCACGCGGGTTCCACGGCAGGCACTGTGAGAAAGGTGGGGCGCCAGCACCTTGGACAGCGCCGGGCAGCCCCGCGGGCCTGCACCTCCCTCCTCAGTCTGATCAAGACTGTGCCCTCAGAATACACCTCATTTCCTGCTCAGCATTTTTCCAACTAGATTTTAAAATCATTGATTTAAAAAAATTCCTTAGGACTTTGTTAAATGTAATGCAACTTAGAGAACATCAACAACATTTAGCCACTTGAAAGTGCACCTATTCTCCCCCCGGTGCCTCCCAGGGGTCCTTGTTCTCACCGGCGCCCCGGACGGTCCCTTGCAGGCCCCAGAACCCCTCGTTCAGAGCCTGGAGGGCCGTCCTCCTGGGGCACAGGCACCACCAACATCCCTTGCAGCCCTCCCTCTCCCTTGCTTGTGAGAACCCACCAGAGACCTGGTTGGATTCACCTGGGACCTTCTGCTCCCACAGTGGCCCGGGGGACAGGTCCCTGATACCCTGACCCATGGAACCCCCACTGCTCCCCCTGTAGCAGGCAAAGGCCTCACCCCTTGGTTCTTCACCCTGACAAAGGCGTCCCACAGAGACACAGGGACTGCTCTCGGGACGGCGTGGCTGGAACCTGGACAGGCAGCCTGTGAAGCACTGCCTCAGGGTGGGGGGGCGTGTAAGGGCTGTGCACAGTGGGCAGGCCCCACCTGCTGCACCATGCCCCGTGAACATCCAGGAGGCCAAGGGGCGGTCCCTGGGCATGACTTAAGGTGCAGACAGATTTGTCCCTGGACTGGCCCCTGGAAGGATGTGCACAAGCCCTGGGAGTGAGCTCCTGCTGCTGGGCCACATGGGGCAGGAGGCCACCGGGGCCCAGGTGTCCTGCAGGAAGGACAACCAGGTCTCTGTGCTGGCTTTCCACCAGAAGTGCCGGTGGTCCCAGGGCCTTGGGCAGACAGAGGCCCCAGGTGGAGTGAGGGTCTCCAGATGGGGTTGGCCCTCGATGCCCCCGGGCATGCACAGGCACTGGGCAGACATGAGGGGCACCGTGGGCGTTGGTCACCCACCTCCGGTCTCTCTCTGCCTCTCCACAGCCCGGCCACGCCTGTGCAGCTCAGGGCCCTGCCGGAATGGGGGCACATGCAAGGAGGCAGGCGGCGAGTACCAGTGCAGCTGCCCATACCGCTTCACCGGGAGGCACTGCGAGATTGGTGCGGCCCCAGGCCAGGAATGGGGCGGGGGCGGGGGACCCTGGCCTGCTGCAGTGTCTGCTTGTCAGGAGTGTCCCTGTGAGGAAGGTTCCCAGCTCTGGGATGTCCAGGACCAGGGGAGGGGCAGTGGTGGTGGGCACATGACACCTGACCCCAGTGGTGCCTTCTGCTCCCAGGGAAGCCAGACTCGTGTGCCTCAGGCCCCTGTCACAATGGCGGCACCTGCTTCCACTACATCGGCAAGTACAAGTGTGACTGTCCCCCAGGCTTCTCCGGGCGGCACTGCGAGATAGGTATGGTGAACACAGCCCAGCTGGAGACCAAAAACAGACCCCCCAAGGCTGGCCCAGGCAGGGGAAGAGCAGCACAGGTGGGGGTGCCCCGGTGCAGCCCAGAGGCCACTATGCAGGACAGTGATGGTTATAGTGACCCTGTGACCTTGCAGCCCCCTCCCCCTGCTTCCGGAACCCCTGTGTAAATGGGGGCACCTGCGAGGACCTGGGCACAGATTTCTCCTGTCACTGCCGAGCAGGGTACACTGGACGCCGGTGCCAGGCAGGTGAGGAGGCAGAGGGGCCATTGAGGGGACACAAGAGTTCTTCCTAATCCTGGGAGAACAGAGGACGGTGGGAAGGGAGTGCAGGGGATGGAGGGAAAGAAGGAAAGGAAAGCTCTGGAAGCCCATGCTGGAGGTTGAGTCACCTTTGTATGGGATGGGCAGGCAGCATGGGGAGCGGGGGTCCCGGGCCCCACGGCCCAGTGGGCAGAGGGCGGAGTCGGGGGCTGGCAGTGTCCCGTGGTGCAGACGGATGGCTGTGTCCTTGCAGAGGTGGACTGCGGCCCCCCCGAGGAGGTGAAGCACGCCACACTGCGCTTCAATAGCACGCTGCTGGGCTCCGTGGCACTCTACTCGTGTGACCGGGGCTACAGCCCGAGCAGCCCCAGCCCCGTCCGGATCTGCCAGCTGCAGGGCGTCTGGAGCGAGCCTCCCCGGTGCCACGGTGATCCGCGGGCCCCCGCGGGCGGGCAGGCGGGCGGGCACTGTGGTGAGGGCCATACCTGAGGTGGAGGAGCCCCGGGGTGCAGTTCCGACCCTGGCCCTGCCCTGCTTCCTTTGTTCTGGAGAAGTGAGGCTATAACCTGTGGTGATGGTGGGGGTGGCCAGCATTAGTTCTGCTCTGGACCTTTCACTAAGGGCTCCCCATCCTCGGAGCAGCAGACTCTGCAGACCAGGAAGACGAGGCCAGGAGGGAGGGGCCCAGCGTCGGGGCTCAGGCCACGCCTCCTGCTCCAGGCCCTTCCAAGAGATACCCCTAAAGCACAAGGACACAGCATGACAAAGTATGGGGGAGTCAGGTGAATACCAATCAAAATAAGGTGGGTGTAGCTACGTCACCCTCAGACAAAATAGACTATAGACAGAAAGCATCATTATGGATGGGGAGGTTCTTTCCAATTCACCAAGAAGCTACAACTGTTATAAACATTGAAACATCAAATACAACAGTCTCAAAATATACAAAGCAAAAATGAACAGACTGAGGAAGAAACTGACAGGTTCACCAACATATGGGGGAAGTTCGAATGTCCTCTCAGTTCAGGTTAAGGAGAGAAAATAAATAAATAGATAGATAAATAAATCAGCAAAAAGAAGATTTGAACAATATCGTTAACAATTTGAACTAATTCATTCTCTAAACACAAAAAAATTAGTTAATTTTTGTAGAACAAGAAGATAAATGTCTAATTCTCTGTTTAGACATTTTTAAAGATACTGAAATAGCTCATAAGTCAAAGAAGAAATGACATGGCCAGTGATACTGTTTAAATGAGTAATAATGATCACTTTCTACGTCGAAACACATGATGTAGCAAAAGCCATGCTCCGTGGGAAATTTAGAGCCTTAAACACGCACATTAGAAGAGTTCAAAATGAAAGAACTCACTGTCCAACTCCAGAAGTTAAGATGACAACATGTGACACTGAGGAAGGGAGAGGAGGGAGGTGCCATCATTAATGAGACAAGTCAAAGCCACAATGGACGAGACAAACAGCACTGGCCTTAGTTCTTTGACAAGCTCACTAAAGGGGGCAGATCTCTATCCAGACTGATCAGGAAAAGAAAAAGAGCACTAATTTACATCTTTATATATGAAGCAGGTGATAGCCATAGACACACCAGAGAGTCAAAAGATAAGGGAGTACTATTGACCAGTCTATACAAACAAATTTGAAGCCTTAGAAAAAATGGATATTACATACATAGAAAAATATAACTTACCAAAAATGACTCAGGAAGTATAGAAAATCTACATAATTCTATCACTACTTAAAGACATGGAAGCATTTTCCCACAAAGAAATACCAGGCCCACACAGGAAAACCCTACCAAACAGCCCAGCACAGACAGACCACTGCAGCATCAGACAGCCTTTTCCAGAGGGCGGGACACACAGTGCACGGAACAGCCCCTTCCAGGCCAGCGAAATCCTGAACCAACACCAGGTATGGACAGTCGGAGGGGGTAGAATTACAGGCCCATAAAACATACGAACAGAAACGCAGAAATTCAACCGTGTACCAAGACTAGCTACATCGCTACAAGTGGGCTTGCTGAAAGAATAGTTTGATACTAAAAAAATCTGCCATATTAACCAACTGAAGAAGAAAAATTGTAAGAATCTCAACAAATGCACAATAAGCATTTGACAAAATTCATGCCCATTCATGAAATAAAGTCTTACCAAGCAAGGAATAAAAACGTACCTCCTTATCCAGATAAAAATAACAGGATGTGTACACACACACACCTCTAGGGCCAAATGGTGGTAAAAAATGCTCTATTGAAGGGAAAACTTAAGAGAGAGAAGGGGTAGGGCCCATGTGCCCCCAGCTGCTCGCTACCCTACAGAGAAGTGTACTTTGGCCAGGCATAGCTAGGATGGCCACAGCCTGTGAGCAGGACAGTGAACGGTTCGGGCCGTATCCAGAGAGCTGTGGAACAGAGTTTCCTGATCCTCGTTATACAGGAAGTTCATCTGGGATTCGAACGCAGTTCTGTAATGCTGAGGTACAGCAGGGGAAGGAAATTAGCATCTGAGGTAACTTACTTATGCCTCTTCTCAAACCTCAAATGAACATGACCCTAAATAGAAAAATATACCCCTTAAAATGGGAGCCCATTATTACTAGGTCTAACCAGTATTGTACTGGAAGTACTAGCCAGTGCAGTGATGTAAGAAAAAGATATTAATGCCACAAAATGCTAAAGAAGGAAGTAAAAATGTCAGTGCTTGCGGCTGATATGGTTATCTTTAATCTACAGGCAAACTACTGAAAAAATGATAGGAAATGTAACACGTTTAGTGAATATAGGTTATAACAAAATTAATTGCATTTTTATATATCAGCAACATTTAGAGAATTTAATGATAAAAATACATATACCGAGAAGAATCAATGAAACCGTAATCTGGTTCCTTGGAAAGTCAGTGAAATTGATAAACCTCTAGTAAGACCAACCAATAAAAAGAAAAGGAACATTGGCAATATCAGAATGACAGAAGAGACATCACTAAAGATCCTACCAATGTTTAAAGCACAATAGAAGGTATTGTGACTTTAGGTCAAGATCTCTGACAACCTAGAAGTAATGGATGAATAAGGTGTTCAAGGACAAGACACAAATTACCAGAACTGGCAAGAGAAGAAATAGAAAATATGAATATCCCTTATTCATATTTAAATTTACAAATTTGTTTAATTTGTAATAAAAACCTTCCTGCAAAGAAAATGGAGGGGTCAGATTTTCAGAACACTTGTGGGTTTTATCGAGCATTTAAGGAATAATGTGCTGTGTGAGCCTCTAGAAAACACAGAAGGAAGGAGCATTTCTCTACTCATGAGACCAAAACTAGACAGAGACATTATAAAAAATGAAGTTACAGATCAGAACACATTCCTTATGACATAAATGCAAAACCCCTAGCAAAATATTACTAAGTGAAACCCAGCACTATGTGAAAAGAGATGACACATCAGGCCATGGTTTGACATGTGAATACCAGTCAGTGTAATTCATCGTCTTAGGAAAGAAAAGAGAAAACCACACAATCACCTCAACAGATGCAGAAAAATCATTTGACTGAATTCAACCATTATTAAAAATTCTTAATAAACTAAGAGGAGAAGAGAATTTCTTCAACCTGATAAAGGGTACCCAAGAACCGACAGAACAGTTAATGATGAAAGGCTTTCTGCCATCGCCAGTAATGAGGTGAAGGGCCCACCTCACCTCTGCTCCCAACATGATCCTGGACCTAGATGGGCCACAGACAAGAAGGGGAAATAAAAGGTGTATCTACTAAAAGGGAAGGAGTAGAGAGGACACGATCATTAACAGCAAATCCTGAGGAGATTCTACAAAAGAAGCCATGGAACTAATACGTGAATTCAACTAGATCACAGCATACAGTCAATACACAGAACCAATTATATTTTCAGATTCTACCAGTGAACTCTTGGGAAAGGAAGTGAAACAAAATTATATTATAGTATCAAACATGAAAAACTTCTATGTGTGAAATTCATTATGGACATACATGTAAAACCACAAATATCTCTAAAAAGCGTGAGAAAAATCTTCGCGATGTCTGGAATAAAATGGTCACACACTCGGGAAAATGTTACACTGATTTCCCACTTATTACCATGCACAACAACTAATTCCCTTGGGAATTAAGGATTTAAATGCTTTTTTAACCATACATTTTTGTGCGGAAAATATAGGTAAGTAATTTTTTGGCCTTGGGGTAAGGAAAGAGTCCTTAAGCAAGAAAAACAAGAGCATTAACTATAAAAGAAAAAAATGGACAAATTGCTGTGCAAAAATTAGGAACTTAAGTTCATCAGCCTTAAAGAAGAAAGTAAAGTATAAGCTACAAAGCGCTTTCGAGAATACACAGAGAACGTTATGAATCAATGAGAAACAATGGGCCCAACGGGAAATTTTGCAAAACGCATGAACAGGCGTTTCATGGGAGAGGGTACACAGAGCCACCAAATGTGCAGAACGCAGCAACCACCCAAATGCAAATCAAAACACACTGACGTGCGTGCAGTAGGCCCCACTTCCAGGTCAAGGAGGCCCACGTGCTGGTGAGGATGCGGATGCACAGGGTTGTGAGGAAGTGTGAACTATTCACGCACATTGACCACCATGTGGCGATCTGCCCGCCGAGCTGACTGTTCGTATACACGGAGTCCCAGCAGCTCCGCTTCTCGGTGCGCATCTGAGAAGTGCGTGAACATCCACACCAGGAAGCAGGAAAGAAGACACAGGAACATTTCGTCTGCGATAGCAACAAGTCTAGAACCAACCCAAATATACACAACAAGGATGGATAAAGCAGGGTACGATCGCACCGTGGAATGCTATACAACCTTGAAAGGGAGAGACCCACAATGACAGGGAAATGTTAACGTAGTGTAGACAGAGAAGAGAACACATCCACAATATCCTATCAATAAAGTTCATAAATAGCAAAAGCAAAGCTATATGCAGTATTGTTTAGGCAATTCATAAAACTTAAATTTGAAGAGGCACAGACGCACAGTAATTTGTCCCACAGGGTGGGGAAGCACACGCAACCTTGGGAAGCTGTCAGCACTGAGGTTGGGTGCAGGCCCAAGTGTCACGTCATGACCGTTTATTCACTTATATGTTAAGCATTCAAATTAAACTTTTCTGAAGTGAACATTTTGAATTCAGGAACAGCACAACTCCCAGTTTCAGGAAAACCAGGATGAATACTTTAAAGCAGAGGACTCAACCCCACTTCCTTGGTTTTATACATGACTTATGTATTGAATTGGCAAGATTGGGCCCATCCACCTGGAGCTGTGGGATTGAGTCCCCTCAACAGCATTATCCAGGGACAAGGCCCAGGACTGAGTCCCTGGTCTGCTGTGTGCATGTCCCTCCCATCATGGGTGCCCTCCCTGGAGTCTGCTGTCTCCCAGTGCCACAGGGACCTCACAGTCCACCCAGCTCCTGGGGACACACTCGCCTGTGGCCATCCTAACTCGGCTTCATGCCACTGCCCCTAATAATGGCAACATTGCTTTATTCTCGGGTCTCTCCTGGCACTTGCAACCTGGGTGCGCCTCTCTCCCAGAAATTGACGAGTGCCAGTCCCAGCCGTGCCTGCATGGGGGCTCCTGCCAGGACGGAGTCGCCGGGTACCTGTGCGTTTGCAGCCCAGGCCGTGAAGGCGCCCGCTGTGAGTTGGGTAAGAC
Organism: Artibeus jamaicensis; assembly: GCF_021234435.1. Classification (NCBI taxonomy): domain Eukaryota; kingdom Metazoa; phylum Chordata; class Mammalia; order Chiroptera; family Phyllostomidae; genus Artibeus; species Artibeus jamaicensis. The sequence goes on from NW_026522020.1 coordinate 5,661,200, forward strand.
ATCCTGGCCACGAGGCAGCAGCTCCGGCAGACTGGCCATGGCGTGAGGCACAGCGGTGCCCCTACTGCGGTCACCTACCCCAGCCACTCCTCTCCCTGACTGGGCCTTCCCCATGAGCCCAGGCCCCTGCCAGCTCTCTCCACCTGCCCAGGGAGGTTAGGAGCTCGGCTGGCAAATGCGGACTGACCCCTTCTGCTCTTACAGACTCTGGCCTGGGGCTTGGAGAGGTCAGGTCACAGTCCTGATGCCTGGCCGGTGTGCCAAACTGGTGGAGGGAGTGGGGAGTGTCAGGTGCGCTGTGGGGCAAGCCCTGCCCACCCCTGCTGCCAGTGCTGGGGTCCGAGCCCCAGGGGAGGCCAGGCCTGGATGTCCAGTCAAGGCCCCTGCAGAGCCTGAGCAATGGAGTGTGGGAACAGCCTGGGGTGCGGGCCCTGTGGGGTTGGTAGTGGAGTAGGCAGGTGTGAGGCAGGGCCCGGCAGTCGGGTAAGCCTGTGTAGGCCCCTCCAGGCCCTGTGGGGTTGGTAGTGGAGTAGGCAAGTGTGAGGCGGGGCCCGGCAGTCGGGTAAGCCTGTGTAGGCCCCTCCAGGCCCTGTGGGGTTGGTAGTGGAGTAGGCAGGTGTGAGGCGGGGCCCGGCAGTCGCGTAAGCCTGTGTAGGCCCCTCCAGGCCCATGCAGCCCTGCGTCCCGTCTCTGGGGAGACAAACAAGTGCAGAAATGGAGGCTCCTAGAGGGACCTCCCAGGGGCCTGTGGGTGCCAGAGCCCTGCAGGCTTCATGGGAACCCACTGCAAGACAGGTCAGGGCTATGCATGGGTGGGTCCCAGGCACCTAGGTGCTCACCTACACTTGTGACACCTCAGACACCCCAGGAAAACCTATCTTCTACAAGCGTAGACCCTGGGCCTTCAGAGAGCACAGGGGAGAGGCAGCCCCCCTGGCCCTGCTGGACAGGTCCCCTGGGGGGCAGGACCCCACAGGTGAGGGGTGAGGGGCGGGCCAAGTGTCTGTCAAGGGTGAGGGAGACTTCGCCCCTCAGGGCCCACGCCACCCCTGCCTGGCCTCTCTCTCCGCCGCCCCTTCCCTTCTTCCCGCTGTCCTCTCCTCCCTCCCCCAGACACCCCTTTGCCGCTCGGGCCCACTCTCTGGGTGTTCTCCAGAGGTGGACGCCTGCGACTCCAGCCCCTGCCAGCACGGAGGCCGGTGCGAGAACGGCGGCGGGGCCTACCTGTGCATCTGCCCAGAGGGCTTCTTCGGCCACCACTGTGAGACAGGTGGGGGCAGAGCCCAGATGCCCTTCCCCTGCCGCCCCGGGCAGCTAGGCTCACTGCAGGCCTGGGGTCCAAGCAGCTGCCGTTCCCCACGCCTGGAATCGTCTCCCCATCAGCCTGTGGCAGGGCCTCTTCCCTCCCAGGAGGCCCCGCCCTGACTGCCCTGACCACTGATATACACCACCTCCCCCACTCCCTGCCCTTGGGGTTGTCTCAGCCGAACTGCTCCCACCTGTGGTCACGCCACCCTCCTAGAACAGGCCTGGCCTTCGGGGCAGGTACACCCCAACCCCCTGCTGGGCCTGGCTGGCAGCACTCAGCTGCACAGGGTGGGTGGGGCTCCTAAGGACAAGGTCTGTGACCCAGGACTGCGGTGCACAGGAGCCTGCCTGGGGACAAGCACAGGGGGACTGTCTTTGTCCAGGCCTGGGGCAGGCAGGGGCCCCAGAGGACAGGGCAGCCTCTGTGACAGTGATCAGTGACTTGGTGTCTGTTTGCAAGTGTTTCCTGGGGCCGCGCTGGGGGCTGCAGGTGCTGTCCTGGCCCAGGACCTCGGGTCCACAAGGGGCACCCACAGCTGCAGTGCAGGGGGAGGCCATGGAGGGATCAGCACTGTGTCCCCCCCACCCCAATTCACTGCCCACCAGGGCACCCTGGCTTGGGGCTGTGGCAGGATGACCTGGCTCGGAGTCCAGAGGCCGTACCTGCCGGACCTCTTGTGGGCCCTGCCCCCCCATCCCGAGTGTTCCCTCTCCTCTCCCACCACCCACATCTGTCTGATAGCACCACCGTGTCCACCCTCAAGCCCACCCACACAGGAACAACCCGCTCCCCCAGGAGCAAGGCCCGGGCCACAGCGGGGAGCAGGGCGGGGGAGCCTGGCCACACCCCAGAGCTCACCGCTGCTTCCCTGTCCCGCAGTGAGTGATCCCTGCTTCTTCAGCCCCTGTGGGGGCCGTGGCTACTGCCTGGCCAGCAATGGGTCCCACAGTTGTACCTGCAAAGTGGGCTACACGGGCAAGGACTGTGCCAAAGGTGAGGCACGCGGGTACCACCAAGGTGTGCTGGAGGCCCCTTCTCCCCTCAGGGGCAGCAGGTACCCCAGAGGACAGACCAAGGGTCCAAGGGCTTCCCCACAAAGGGCAGAGCATCTGAACAGTTGCTTACCCGCCTGTGCCCAAGAAGCGAGGAGGGGCACGTGAGCCCTGGGAGGCTTAAACAGGGTCGCACGTGCACACGAGCCCCTCCACAGCAAGGCCCAGAGACAAGATGAAGGGGTCCCCTGCGGTGCCAGGAGCATGTCCCCACCAGCAGTGCCCACGTCTGCCCCAGAGTAGCCAGGCCCTAGAGTCACCAGCCTGGGCACCGCCTTGGGGGGCCGGGGCTTCGATGGCCCACAGCTGACCACCCCGTTCCCTTGTTCTTGACTGAAACCCTGAAGAGCTCTTCCCACCAACGGCCCTCAAGGTGGACCGAGTGGAGGAGAGTGGGGTCTCCATCTCCTGGCACCCCCCTGAAGGCCAGGCCGCCAGGCAGATGCTGGACGGGTACGCAGTCACCTACGCCTCCTCTGACGGCTCCTTCCGCCGCACTGACTTTGTGGACCAGAGCCGCTCCTCACACCAGCTGCGGGCCCTGGCGGCCGGCAGGGCCTACAACATCTCCATCTTCTCGGTTAAACGAAACACCAACCGGAATGACATCAGCAGGCCTGTGGCACTACTCGCCCGCACGCGTGAGTCCACCCAGGCGCTGTCTGCCCCGGACGCAGGCCAGGCGCAGAGGTGGGAGGGGAACAGGCTGGGGAGGAGGGTGGGGTGCCCCGTGAGACGGTGCCCAGGTGAGCCAGCCCACACAGGCCAGGTGTCAGCTGCGGAGCGGGTAGCGATGGGAAGGATGGTGAGCCAGTGGGACAGCGGGGAAGGCTGTCCTGGGGCAGGGCAGTTGGACGTGGTGGGGTGCCTGGGGGTGGTGGAGCGCACTGCGGAACGCAGCCTGGGCGGGGAAGGGGTGCTGGGGACTCAGAGGAGGAGAGAGCTCATGTGGAGCTTGGCTTTAGGAAGAAGTGCTCTTGAGGCTGCTCGATACGGGGTCTGCCAGGAAAAGGGGCCCCTCCCCCATCAGAATGGGGTCTCCACCAGGACACTAAGGTGGGGCAGGAGGAACCACTGCCCACTGGACTAGGGCGCTGCGGCATCATCCCAGTCTGCTTGGTCTGGATCTGGCCCACGCCCAGCCCCTTCCCTGGGCTGTGGAGCGTTCTCCTGGCCTCAGGCAGCAGGCCCAGCACTGCCCAGTCAGCCAGAGAAAGACAGGGGAGAGCCAGGCTCAGCAGGTGATAGGAAGGACCCTGCCCCCACCCACTGGCCTCTGGTGGAATTGGCTGGCCCAGGCAGGTGCCTGAAGAGTGTCCACCGGACCAAGTCCCCGCTGTGGCCAAAGGACCCACGCAGCAGGAGTCGGCGGGCTGCTGCCTCACTCGGCACCTCTCTGACCCCCAGCACCTCCCTGAGCGCCCCCAGGAGTGAGGAGGTGCTGGCGAGGCTGAGCAACCCTCTGCCCCCCAGGACCCCGCCCTGTCGAGGGCCTTGAGGTCACCAACGTGACGGCCAGCGCCATCTCCGTGCGGTGGGCTCTGCACAGGACCCGCCACGCCACCGTCAGCGGTGTCCGCGTGTCCATCCGCCATCCCGAGGCCCCAGAGGACCAGTCCACCGATGTGGACAGGAGTGTGGACACGTTCACATTTGGGTGAGGGGCTGGCCAGTCTCCCCCTGTCCCCCCAGCCCTCCTGTCTTCCCGGCACCTGGCTGTCCACACCGCGCATGGCCATCCTCGGCCCCGGCTCACTCTGCCTCCTCATGGGGCTGCCCGATGGGGGTTTAAAGGTCCCAAAAGAGCAGGGGCGCCCAGAAACATGGGGCGGTGTCCTCCTGCACAGAGTGAGGCAGACTGGCCTCCTGGCGGCCACTCCAGTCACACAGATGCCCTGAGAGGGAAAGAACAGGCAAGCGATGCATTCGAACCTTCAGCTAAGCACATAAACTTCTTGTGCCCAGTTGTTACAAGGTCATGATCGAGAATAATGAAAACTCAAATGAACTGCTGATTGAAACAACCCCTTTCATGACCCACATGGGGTCTCAGGCGCAAGGCCCTTGGGGTCAGGTGCATGACGGGGCCCTGGGTTGCTCTGACCCTGCGTGGGCAGGTGGACAGGAGAGCGAGGAAGGGGCTGCCAGTGTCCGGGGAGGGACGGCCCCGGCCACACAGGGCCCCGGGTTCGGGGGCCTGCAGAGCAACCGCAGCTGTGGCAGAGGAGACCCCCACCCAGTGACCGCCTCTGACGACGGATGTCCAGATGGGCTCAGCAAGACAGTGCGGCAGCCCAGGCAGGTGGGGGGCCACGGTCACGGGAGGAGTGTGTGGAGTGCGGGGGCCCCGCGCCTCCTTTGGCCTACACGCACACCTGAACATCTCTGATCTGCAGATTCATCGAGACCAGCTCTTTCCAGCCATGTTTGTTGTCTCTAACCAGATGGTCGTCTGTGCTGGAGACGAGACTCTAGTTCCTTAAGAGCTACTGTGACTTTTCTTTTTTTTTTTATTTCTTTTTTTTTATTGATTATGCTGTTACATTTGTTCTATTCCCCCCTTCATTCCCCTCCACCCTACCCCCCCCATCCCCACCATTACCCCCTTTAGTTTATGACCATGTGTCTCAAGTTCTTTAGATTCTATATTTCCCATGCTATTCTTGCCCCCCCCATCTATTTTCTATCTACTGTCTATGCTACTTATTTTCTGTACCTTCTCCCCCCCTTCTCCTCCTCCCACTCCCCTGTTGCTAACCCTCCTTGAGATCTTCCTTTCTATGTTTCCACTCCTGATCTAGCTGCCCTTTTAGTTTGCTTTCGTTTTAGGTGTGGTTGTTACTAACTGTGAGTTTGTTGTCCTTTCACTGTTCATGTTTCTTTAACTTCTTTTTCTTAGATAAGTCCCTTTAACATTTCATATAATAAGGGCTTGGTGATGATGAACTCCTTGAATTTGATCTTATCTGAGAAGCACTTTATCTGTCCTTCCATTCTAAATGAAAGTTTTGCTGGATAGAGCAATCTTGGTTGTAGGTCCTTGGATTTCATGACTTGAAATACCTCTTTCCAGCCCCTTCTTGCCTGTAAGGTCTCTTTTGAGAAATCTGCTGACAGTCTGATGGGGACTCCTTTGTAGGTGACTGTCCCCTTAGCTCTTGCTGCTTCCAGAATTCTCTCCTTCATTTTAATCTTGGCTAATGTAATGATGATGTGCCTTGGTGTGTTCCTTCTTGGGTCCAACTTCTTTGGGACTCTCTGAGCTTCCTGGATTTCCTGGAAGTCTATTTCCCTTTGCCAGATTGGGGAAATTCTCCTTTATTATTTGTTCAAATAAGTTTTCCACTGGTGGCTGTTCCTTTCCCCCTTCTGGTACCCCTATAATTCAGATGTTGGAGCGTTTAAAGATGTCCTGGAGGTTCCTAAGACTCTCCTCATTTCTTTGAATTCTTGCTTCTTCACTCTTTTCTGTTTGGCCATTATTTGCTTTCTTCTGGTCCACTCCATTGATTTGAGTCCCAGTTTCCTTTTCATCACTATTGGTGTCCTGTGCAATTCCATTCATTTCAATTAGTTTCGCCTTCATATATTTGTCTAATTTGTGGCTATAATCAACCAGTTCTGTGAGGATCCTGATCACCAGTGTTTTAAACTGTGCGTCTGAGAGTTTTGCTATTTCTTCATAGCTTAGATTTATAGGCTCTGGGGCTTTGAGATCTTCTTGCGCCATTTTTGGTCTGTTCGCGCCTTTTAAGTGTGAGAAGCGGCGCCTTGGACTCCCAGGTCGCGGGGTTGTGACGCTGTATGTGGGGGCGTGGCCAGAGCAGGGAAATGGCGGCCCCCTCTGCTGTTTCTCACAGCTCGGTGAGGAGCAGCGCCTTAGGTGGTTCACCTGGGCTGGGCCACTCAGAGTCGCTGGGTTATGACGCGGTCAGGCTGAAGAATTTGTTGTTAACGGACTTCCGAAAAGTTCAATTTTCCGTGTTCTGACTGTGTTTTCTGTTGCTAATATTCAGTTGTCTCTAAACTTGGTTGTGTGAGAAGGCACGGCACATCCACCTATGCCTCCATCTTGGCGGAAGTCTCTACTGTGACTTTTCTTGATTCGCATCCTGCCCACTTTCAAAGAATGATATGACTGTGTTGGGGTCCCCAAGACGACCCCTGGCTCGCTGGGAGGTCTCCCAGGATGCAACCGAGGCCACAGGCACAGCTGACCCATGACAGAGAAACGTCACTGCACACGGGAGGGGAGAGGCCCACATGGAGAATTAGGGGTGTGGAGTGAGTTCCCAGAGCCCCCTGCCCCCCATGGAGCAGCAGCTGTGATGACACATGTGAGGGGCCCACGGGAGACGTGGGACCCAGGGTCGTGGGGCTGGTCCCGGGTGCCCTCTGCCTGGGGAGGCTCCAGGCTCCAGGAGGAGGCGTGACCCACCCTTCGCAGAAACGTGAGGGGCAGTGAGGCCTCCTGGGAGTTCCAGCCACGGGCCCTTTTGCTATCTGAACACAAGCCTGCACCCCCCGGCCTCTTGCTGCACCAGACAGCGGCTTCCCACCAAGGAGCACCCAGGTCTCGGCCACAACCCGCCCTCACAGAGGCCACCAGGGCCATCAGCAGTGGGGCCACCCACGGCCCCAGTCAGCCCTGCTGTGGAGGAGCCTCAGTCCAGGGAAGAGCTGGACATGAGGCCCGAAACCGTCCTGTCCTCTCTCTCTGCAGGGCTCTGCTGCCCGGAAGGAGGTACGCCATCCGGGTGACCACCCTCAGCGGCCTTGGGGGGCAGGAGCACCGCACCGAGAGCCTGGCCTCCACCCCACTGCGTGTGTGGACCCGTGAGTGCACGATGCGGCCGCACACGAGGGCGGGGCCCTCGGGGGCTCTCCACCCCACCCCCGCCCCACCCTCCCCAAAGAGGCCGCCACACCAGAGCCTCAGCCCTGGCTGTGTGTGCCCCACCTGGTGGCGGGCCCGGAGCACTCGTCCCCTCCTGCGGGGATGCCCTTCATACCCAGTGGCTCGTGAGCTTCTCACGACGGGGTCACTGAGAGAAGGGGCAGAGAAGCCTTGGCGAGGATGCCACGCTGTCCACTCTGCGCAGCTCCGTGATGTCTCATGGGGACCAGACCGGCCCTCACTGCCCCTTCTTCCCCAGTTCATGGGTCGGACGGGCACCATGCTGTTGATGATGAACATGCAAACCAGGTGGGGGGCAGGGACAAGTGTCTTGGCTGAGGGAAGGTGTGAGCAGGGCCTGGCCAGATGGGGCAGGGAGTCGGCCCAGGCTTAAGTCCTCACTTGGACCCTGCGTGCCGGGCCCTACGCCCCTCAGCTGCATCCCAGGAGAAGGGGTGTGTGGCCAGGCTCAAGCATGTGAGAAGTTTCACACAGAGGGGGTGCTGATGGTGAGAAGGCTTGGGGCCGTGCTGGGTGCTGGTGGGTGGCACTGTGGGGGCGCCGCTCGGGGCAGGAGGAGGTACAGCAGGCACCCCCCAGTCCCCAGGACCACGGCGACAGCTATAGTAACTAAACCCGACCTCGGATGAGGTGCTGGCAGTCTGTGTCGGGTCTTTGAACCGCCCCGAGTGTGCAGCCCCATCAGTCCCCTTCACCTGCCTCCCCTCCCTGTGCTTCCAGGGCCTCTGCCACCAGCAAACCTGACCGCTGCCCGAGTCACGGCCACCTCCGCCCACGTGGTCTGGGATGCCCCCACTCCGGGCACTTCCCTGGAGGCATACGTCATCAACGTGACCACCAGCCAGAGCACCAAGAGCCGCTACATCCCCAACGGGAGGCTGGTCTCCTACACGGTGCGGGACCTGCTGCCTGGGAGGCGGCACCAGCTCTCGGTGACGGCCGTGCAGGGCGCTGAGGGCAGTGAGCTGCACAGCGAGCCTGCACACCTTTCTATCATGACCCGTGAGTGCAGGGCTGCGGGCCCAGGGTGGCCGTGTGGGCCACCTGTTCCCCAAGACCCTCGCCCGGCATGACCACACTGTCCAAGGGATGTCAGACAAGCGGCCTAGAACAGGACCGTGTTACCACGGGAGAGTTCGCGTGTGAGAAGCAGTGGGTTCACCCGGTTGGTGCTGTGCCAACACAATAGGACTCGGAAAGGAGCGTTTCGCTCCCCACCTGTGCCGTCCACCCCTGTGGGCCCCAGACAAGCTGAGCAGTGATCACAGGCATCACTGAAAACAGGTGCTGAGAACGGGCAGTGTGAGGGCCCAGGGAGCAGCCTCGCAGCCAGGCCGACCACGAGGAATCGCTGGACAGCAGCAGGGGACAGAGGCCAGGACAGGCACAGAAAGAGGGTGCAGTTTGGGAGCAGGGAGGCTCCAAAGGGCCACACTAAGGAGGAAGGCTCACCCCGAAATGCACAGAGGCCCCTCAGGTCCCACTGGGCTCCCACAGGGCCCTGCTCGTGCTTTAAAGCTTCCTCGAGGCAGCGTGGGAGGCAGCGCGTCTGAGCGGCAGCTTGCCCGGGGAGCGGGGCCCAGCTCCGCTCCAGGTGCACTGGCCCCTCTGTGAGCTGGCCAGATGGGGGAGTTCCCAGGGAGGGGACTGAATCGTGTAGTTGGGAGACACGATCAGGCGACAAGAACCCACAGAGCAGCATCACTCTGGGGCAAGTGTCGGGTGAGGCCTCCACCAACCCCAAAGGTAGGGAACCTGGGCCCAGACCAGCCCCTCAACATGGCCCAGCAGTGTCTGCTCCCCAGCAGGGACACCGTGGTTCCTCCTTGGGGGCAGTGGGCTCCAGGGCTTCTCGGCCACAAAGATGCCATTGACTACAGGGACAGTCCAGTCCCCTCAGCTCTCTCTGGGCACTGGGGCAGTGGGGTGGGGTGAGGCAAAGGGAAGCCTCAGACCTGCCTTACGTGGCCGACACCCCCCCTCCATGTCGCCCACTGCCGCCCTCAGCCCCAAGGGACAGTGCTGACAGACGCTGGCACCGGGAAGGACTACACCCACGGGTGCTCAGAAACAGACCGGCCCCTGGGCGCCTGCCAGAGTTGCGTCTGCTCAACGACCGAGGGGCCCCTGAAATGCCAACCCAGGCCCCCAGGTACACAGCTCTGCCATCAGCCCCCCGGGGTCACCTGGTGCGGCCCCAGGCACAGAGCTCTACGTGGTGACCCTGGTGACTTTGCCAGCAGGTTCTCGGAGCTCGTGGACAGCAGAGGACGAGTGAGTGCCAAGCTCGGTGGCTCCCCTGGCCAGTCAGTCCCCGTGAGACCACGTGAGTGCCTCAGTCCACCCTAGTGGCCTCACTGCCACCCACCTGGCCCCAGCGCAGGATGGCACCAGAGGCCCTGGGCCACGGGGCCAACATGCAGTGTCCATGCTCCTGGAGTCACAGGGGCTTCCCCAAGGCAGCCGTGTGGGTGAGGGTGCAGGCTGCTGGCCGAGCAAGTGACAGGACAACAGTGAGTGTGTTAGAAGCATCTCAGGCCGAGCCAGGTCCTGCGCGTTGCTGGAGAGCGTAGACGGGGGGACATGACTCGGTCTGAGGTGCTGCCGCTCAGACCAGCGCCAGCCTGCACAGTAGAACAAGCAGCAGGCGGCGGGCACGCACATCACGGTCCCAGGAGCTCACGGCCCATCACATTGAGGTCATGACCCAGGTAGGAGCAGAGCCTTTGGGTTTAGGTCCTGCCGGGCCCGAACTAGTAGGGCCACCTGCAGCACCCACTGCGCCTCCCTACCCAGCCCAGAGGCACAGGGCATGCGTGAGTGACAGGTCCGGACACCCTGGCCCCTCACACCTAGCACAGCAGGGCCCCCCACTCTGAAATCCAGATGGGGGAGGCCCCAGGCTCGCCAGGCCCTGCCCTCAGCACCCTCGGAGAATTCCGGGCAGACAACCTCATCAGCACCCAGTGAGACGTCTCCTCCAACGACAGTGTTCCCGAGCAGGCGGACAGCGTGCGCCAGGGCGTGATGAGGGAGGGCAGGGTGTCCGCAGTCTGTGGGGACCGGGATGGGGGAGGGCGCCGGCAGGGACCTGCGAGAAGCTGACTTGCAGTAAGCGGTGGCCGAGTGCAGATACGAGGTGGGAGGAGGTAGGACTGCCCCCCAAGAAGCCGAGGGCGGCAGGAGAGCAGAGCAGGGTTGGAAGGCTGCTTGGAAGGCGGAGGCCAGGGGGTCGGGCAGGGGTGGGGCCCTGCCTCAGGCCGCTGCCGACCTTCTCTGAGAAGCTTCCGCTGGGGCGGCGGTGGAAGCCAGTCCCTGCAGAGGGCGGGGCCGGAGCCGAGGGCTGGGCCTGGGGAAAAGCAGGTCCTGCGGGAGAGAGTGCCAGCCCGTGGGTGCTGTGCCCACGTTGGGGCCGGAGGGTAAGTGAATGTCCTGCTCCCACCACGCAGGGCTCCCCACAGGGACAGCCCCTCCACCCCTCACCCTGGGGGAGAAGCAGCTCAGGAGGGCAGCGCAGGGGCAGTCCTGGGCCTGAGGCAGCAGGCCACGTGGTCAGCACTGCAGGTCCCGGTTTCTCCTAGAACCCACGGTGCTGGTGCAGCCAGAAGACGCCCTTGAGCAGGCCAGCCTGGCCCCCCAGCTTCCCGAACGTGACAGCGACAAGGACATGGGAAGTAAGTCAACAGGGACAGACTTCCAGGGCTGAGCACCCCGAGTGGGAGTGGGAGGCACAGGGCCCCGCCCCGGGGCAGCCAGACGTCCCAGCCAGGAGAGGCGGCATGGGCACCCTCTCCTGTTACAGACCAGCTGCCCAGACCTGCCCCATCCGTCTGCACAGGGCAGGGCCCACCTGCCCCCGACCCCAGCCGTCCCTCAGAGGAGCCTGCTGGGCAGCAGGGAAGGAGTCGGTGGGCAGGGAGCGCTGTGTAGGGCCAGCAGGGCCCCTGCTGACAGCGGGCTTAGACTCCCGAACCTGTCCCCACCCTCCCTCAGGAGAGTCCTGGCTGGTGTAGCCCTGCAGGGTGTCAGCACAGGCCGGGCACCGTTCTCCCTTTGCTTCGCTCTAACCCTCAGGACCGTGTTTCTCTAGGGACAGTCCTCCCAGGGCCCAGCGGCCTTCTACTGGGTCAGCTACAGGCTGAGACTGGGCCTGAAGAGGGCAGAGTCCGCAGGAGCGAGCAGCCCAGCACCCAGGACGCCCCCTTTGAGGGTGCAGGTCACTGTATGCCGGCTGCCAGCCCCCAGGACACTGTGCATTCCCCGCACCTGCACCACAGGGTGCACCTGCCAACGGTGATGCCGCAGTGCAGGCGAGGCCCAAGGCGGCCGTCCACCGCGTGACTCCAAGAGGGCCGGTTTGCAGGGAGGCCGGGGCAGCTAAGGCCATCAGTCACAGAGCAGTGAGGGGCCGCCGCTGGCTGGCGTTTCCACCAACGGTGGCGTGTCAGCTGGTTTGCACCATAAAACTCCGGAACTCCAGGGAGGGGAACCGCCTTCCCGGGTCCCAGGCATCACTGCCACCTGCGGTGCTGCGTAATGCAAGGCGCGCGTGCTCTGGGGCGGCCACAGTGGGGCTGATTGGAGGCGGTGACAAGAAAACACCGCTAGGGCCTGCAGGTGCGCACCGTCGGCCCCGGGCTTCAGTCCCCATCACAGTCGGGCCGGGCCGGGCTGCGCCTCCGTACAGTTGTTCAGTCAGGGACTGTTGCTGGGTGAACGGCCCGCTGACCCGGAACCTGAGTCCGTGTCCACTCCCCACGAGCCAGGCAGCATCGGTGGTGGGGGTGGGAGGTGGCGTCACAGGGAGCATCTGGCTGGGTGCCATTTCAGACTTACAGTCGGCCAGGCTTCCCTGCGGGTGGCCGGGGCCACCACGGGCAGCCGCTGCCCACTCACTGTCACTGCTGGGCGTCCGTCCGACGGAGACTCACCGAGGCTGGGCTGCTCTCTGCCCGGAGGGCACGCAGGCACTCGGGGGTCCTCAGCAGAGCCACTCTGACGCTCAAGCAGGAGTCTTCAGGCCCAGGTGAGGGAGTGGCAGGACTGGGGACGCGAGAAGTTCCCAAGGGCAGGGATGGCTCCACTGTTTTCCATGAAGGAGCTCTCTGCTTGCAGCCCCTCAAGCGGGGTCCAGGGTGATCGATCCACAGCCTCGCCAGGGCCTGGTGGAGCAGGTGTGAAGCGCACCTGCCAGGCCGATTCGCACTGACGTGTTGCAGTCGAGTGTTGCTCCACTGGTCCCGGCCAGAGACTCTGGACTCACCTGTCCTTTCCAGGGCTTCGCTGTCACTGTGCCCACAGCAATGACTTCACGGCAGTCTCTGCGGTAAGGCGTGCCATCCTGCAGGGCCGGTCCTCTCACTTGGCCCCTCGGTGTCTGTGCTGTGCCCGGCCCTTTGCAAAAGTGTATGATCAGCACATCAGCTTCACAAAGTGCCGGTTGGCACTCGATCTGGCCAAACTCCTGAGTCCCCTGTGGGCCTGGAAATGCTCTCCCTGGTTCTTCTACTTTATACCCTGGTATGAAACTCAGGGTTCAAAGTTCCCTCCTTCCGGCGCTTCACATGCTGCTCTGCGGTCACCCTCTGTCTGTGCTGTCACTGGTGGCCGTCTTATTCTTGTTTCCTTGTAGGATAAGCTTCTCCTCTCTAGAAGCTGCTACACTTTTCTTTCTCAAGGAAGGAGGACCCCAGAGAGCCCCAGGCACCCCAAGAGCACAGTTAAGGAAGGCTCTGGTGAGGAGAAGAGGAAGGTTCCCAGGCCTGTCACCTGCTGTCAGGGATTTGGAGGGAGCACTGAGGCTCCTCAGACTCCCCCTGCAGGGCTTTCGGGCGGCCTGGGCCTTGGCCCCCAGCACCGGCACAGGTGGTCTGGGGAGCTGCCGCCCAGAAAGAGGCAGCCTGCCCAGCAACAGCGGGCAGCTCTGGGATCTACTCTCACACAGGAGCAGCCCCCTGCCCTGCCCCCACGCCAGCCTGCCTTCTCCCTGGTTGTATATTTTGAAGTGTGTGTATCAGGTCAGGATCGAGGGGAGACCACCGTGCAGGACGAGCCTACGGTGGTGGCACTCTGGTAAAACCCTGCTGTGTGGGCTACAGGCTGAGGGCCGCTGCCCTTGAGCAGCAGGGCCATCGGCCGTGTCTCCGCAGCCTGGTATTCCAAGTGCAGGGGGTAAGGGCAGCTGACAGGGTTCATGCGGCCGCAAAATATCTCTGGACAATTGTCATGTATAGTGTCTTAAGTTCATGTGGAGTTGGAAGGGATCTGGGGGAGCAAACACAATCCTATAGAAGCAGAGGGCCTGCACACCCCATTTCGAAACTCACTGTGAAGCAGCGGCCACCAGGCCGGTGTGTCCCTGGTACAGTTTGCAGTCAGTGGAACAGGCCTGCCACCAGCGGCCACCTGACTTTTTCAGCCAGGGTGCCCAGGCCTCTTGGTAGGGAAACAAGAGCCCTTTGAACAAACGGAGCTGGGACAGCTGGGCGCCCACACCCGGAGGAAGGGAGCTGAACCCCTGCCTCACGTCACCCAGAAGTGAAAACGGCTCAAAGGCCTAAATGTAAGAGCTAAACCTATGAAACTCTTAGAGGAAAACATAGGGTAAATCTCCATGACCTCCGAGTTGGCAAGGGATTTTTAGCTCTGACACCAAGAGCATGAGCAACAAAATTAAAAGGCAAACTGGACTTCATCAGAATTTAAAAGTTTTTATTCCTCAAAGGAAGTGAAACAAAAGCCCATGGACTGGGAGAAGACATTTGCAAATCATATCGGAAAAAGTAATTTATCTACAATATATAAAAAAACACAACTAATAGCAAGCAGACAAATAACTTAAAAAATGAGCAAAGACTCTGAACAGACGCTTCTCCCAGGAAAACACACAATGGCCAACAAGCCCAGGAAAAGATGCTGATGCCCTCGGGCACTGGAACTGCCCCTCAGAGCCGCCAGGACGGCCGCAGTCACAGACGGAAGGACGCAGGGGGACTGGAACCCTCGCTCGCTGCTGGCGTGAACATCCACGTGCAGCCACTGTGGGCAGGAAGCCTGGCCGTCCCTCAGGGAACCAAACGCAGAGTCCCCACGTGGCCCAGCGGCGCCACTGCTGCGGGGGTGTGCATCCGAGAAGCCAACACACGTGTCCACACGAGGAGCTACACACAAACATTCACGGCATGGTTCACAATCACCAAAGGCCAGAAACGACCCGTCTGTCAACCGAAGGATGAGACAGAATGTGGTCCGTCCACACAACGGAACACTGCTGACCACGGGAGGAGTGAGTCCCATCAAGCTGCACCACGGGGGCTCGAGAAGGTCAAACCGGGCGAAAGCAGCCTGTCCCGAAGACCACAAGTAGTGCGATTCCTTCACATCAAAGTCCAGAACGGGCGACGTACAGACAGGTAGAGGGTCGGTGGCGGCTCAGGACTAGTGGGGGTGGGGAAGTCTGGGGGTGGCGGCTAACAGGCGCCTACTGAGACTGACTCATGATGGACACACACACCTGTGTTGCACTAAAAAACAACGAGCAGCATGCTTTAATGGGTGCATCATGTGGTATATAAATTACATCTCAATAAAGCTGTTTTAAAAACATAATGTGAACAACAGCATTTTGGGTATCTCTTCAATGTAGGAGAGTGGGAAAGGGAAATATATTTACCTATTTTCTTATATTTAAAAATAAATAAAACTAATAAAAGCGTTAACTACGTGAGGAGGGAACAAAAGCAAGGAAGTCAAAGGCCCGGAGACGGTGTGGACACCTCTGAAGGCTCCTGTGTACGTCGGAGAGCGAGACGACGCTGTTCCGTGACACCCAAGGAAAAGCTAGGGTGACAGTGAAAGCAAACTGAAACTTCCTTCTCATGTTGTTGGTGTAACCACACAGGGAAAAAGTGCCATTTTAAGTGATTTTAAGACAGAGTTCTGACTCTTCACTCCTAGTGGGATCGCTTCAAAGGATGAAAGGGACTGCCAGGAAAGTTTAAGCTGTACTTAGTGATCTCAATGTTAGTAGTACTGTTGCTTATTTTACAGTATTTTAAACTGCCAGTGCATTGCAGAGTAAATAATAACCATATTAATGCCAAGATTTCCATCATAAAGATACAAGCAGAGGTAAAAGCCTTGTGTTTTCATTTTTATGCAACTCTGTTTCTTTGAACAGGAAATATGGTGTAAACTCGTGAGTTGTTTTAAATCTAACTTCCTAGTTCTGCCCACTGCACAGACCTGACACCCAGTAACAGCAGGCCCCGCGCTTCCTGCACTGGGCTCTCAGTTCCACTCTGCACAGAAAGGGACCAGGAGACCTGGGATAAATGACTGAGTCCAAGACTGAAGCAGAACATGGACCCACACTGGTCTGAAGGGCACAGCAGCCGAGCAGAAAGGGGTCCCACTGGCCTAAGACCAGGACACCAACAGCAGCAGAGGGAACCACCAAACACATGAGGCCCCATGAGCAGAGCGTGCTGCTCAGCTTCCAAGCACGTGAGGCCAGGCTCCTGCTACAAGGGCACAAGGCAAGGAAAGAACAGGCACAAGTTGACACTGGCCTTGCCTGTGGTGGGGAGGGCGTTTCCGGTGACCATGGAGTGAGTCAGGGGAAGCAGAACCTTGACTGTGGGCCATTGGAAACTAGGTGTGTCCCTTGTGAGTTGATGGATCTGGGCCCTAAGCAGGGATCTCCATTCTGCATCAACAAGCTGCCAGTGCTGAACCAGGGACCCACCTTCACACCTCCTGACGTGCTGAAGGTATATGGCCTCCATGGAAAGCAGACTTGCAAGGACATGGCACTGGACCCTGGGAGGCCCCTTCACCAGTGACCAGCTTACAGGAAACACAGGTGGAGATGAAGAGTGCCCCAAGGGGGCAGTAAGGCAGGTCGAGGAGGGAGCTCCGTGGGACTGGCAACCTGGTCTCTTCAGTACCTCCAGGGGAAGGTGGACGTGACAGGTGAAACGAGACATGAGACACGCCACACCGAGGCAGCGCTCATCAGCTGAGGCCAACTGGAAACGACATTTTTAACACAATCAGGGCAACTGGAACGTGGACTGCGATTTCTGAAGATATTAAGGAATCACTGCTACTTTTGTGACTGCAGTAATGCGTGTCTAGGAACATCAGTGCCTGTGCAGACACCACTGGCGCGTGGACAGGAGAGATGGCCTCCGGGAGCTGCTCTGACATGGGAGGTGGGGGAACGACTGGACTGGAAACGACTGCACGGTGCTGACTGCTGGAGCCGGGGCTGGTGTGTGGGGCCCCTCAGATTCTGATTTTGTAGCTTTGACATTTTTCAAGGTTCTTAAAAAAGTTTTTTAAAAGCCCACAACCCACCACCAGCATATCAAGAAAGAAAAAAGGACAAGGACAGCCAGAGGGGGGTGAGGGGACAGGAGTAAAGTAGACACGGTCCAACAGACCCTAAAGGCTGGCAGGGACGTGGGGACACTGGGTCCACGTCTGCCCATCGGCCTCCTGAGGGGGGGGTGTCGGCCAGGTGGTGAGGGAGGCCGGCCTGACACTGGAAGGGGCGGACCCTACTGACCAGGGGCGTCCCACCTTGCGGCACCTCTGGGCCACACTGGAAGGAAAAGAGTTGTCTCGCGCGACACGTTCAACACATTGGGACACAGTCGCACACACACAAAACCCTGTGTTTGAAGTGAACTTAGGGCCGTATGTCGGGCCACGTCCGTGGCCACATGCAGCCCACAGGCCAGGGGTTGGACACTCCCTGCCTTATTCTTTCAGTTTTTATTTTTTAAAATTTTAATTTATTTTTTAGAGAGAATAGAAAGGAGGAGAAAGGGAAAGAAATGTCACTGTGTAAGAGAAACATCGATCCGTTGACTCTCACGTGCCCCTAAGTGGGGACCCTTAACCCAGACACCTGCCCTGACCAGGAATCAAACCAGTGGCCTGTTGGTTTGCAGTCTGTTGCTCAACCCACTGAGCCACACTAGCCAGGGATAACTTTTTAAGTTAAAAATGAAAAGAACGTATCTTGTCAAAGCTTACAGAAGAAAGATACAGTGGACCCTGAGAGGGAAGGCCAGGCCCACCCCTCCCCGCAGCCACTGAGGGTCCTGCTTCTAACTGCCAGCAGCATGAAGATGCCGCACCGGGGGCGGGAGTGAGAGGGGTGAGGCCAAGACAGCAGCCGCCGGGCACAAACGCCCACGTGGGGCCGTGCGCAGAGGCCTCCTGGACTCGGGGTGGGAGACTACCTGGGCTGAGGACTTGGGAAGACACAGGTAGCTTGGGGACTGGTCCTGGAGAACACGTGGGCTGCTGAGGGGAGGCACCAGCGCTGGGACCAGGGGTTCCTTCCATGGAGAAGGAACTCTGTGCAGGGCTGACGTCATCAGAAATGAGGGGGCGGGGCCCTGGCCAGGGCAGGGCTGGGAGTCTCTTGAGGCCACCGGCCCCCGCCCATAATCTAAGCAGTGGCTTGAGGCTTCTCACCTCACTGGAGGACTCCGCACTGAGGGTCCCAGCAGAATCACGGCTCAGGCCCTGGCCCTCAAGGTAATGGGGTCAGAAGAGGCGTCCGACCAGCAGAATTAAGACCCCCCGGGACTCGGCAGTGTTAGAGACGGCAGGAGGCAGCACGGTGGGGGGGCTGGCAGGCCTTCCTCTGGGGCCCCGGGGACTGACCACTCACGATTGGTTTGCAGATGCCTCTGCAAACTGTACAGAAAACCCCTGTCAGAATGGAGGCACCTGCGTGCCGGGCGCAGACGCCCACAGCTGTGACTGCAGCCCAGGGTTCAAGGGCAGACGCTGTGAGCTCGGTAAGTCAGGGCCGCCCAGCCCTGTCACGGCTGGGACGAAACTGCCTGGCCCAGGGCAAGTTCGCTACGGGGACCCCAAACCCTGAGGTGTCCCAGACTTCCAGGGCCCCGGGCAGGAGGCTGGCAGGCTCTCCCCAAATGCAAGGGTGAAGGCTGCCGCCTAGATAAGAGGGGGGCCTGAGGACAGTCAGAAAGGGGCACAGCAACGGCCACCCCACAGTGAGAGGTGGGGGAAGGGGCTGCTTGGGGCTCAGGGACCAAATGTGGTGCTGGAAGGAGCGGGCTGCAGGCCTCCCCTGGGAGACTTCTGGGCGGAGGCCAAAGACGGGTGGTCAGTGAGCCCCAAGGGGACCAGCTGCAGGGGCTCCCAAGAGTGTGGGCAGGGGCGGCCAGGGCCCAAGCTACCTGTGAGCCGTGGCCTCGCCCTTGCTTGGCAGCCTGCAAGAAGCTGCCCCAGCCCTGCACTCGGCTGTTCTCGGAGACCAAGTCCCTGCCGGTCTGGGAAGGAGGCGTCTGCCACCACGTGTAAGTCCCCTCCGCCCTCGCCCTCACCACGCTGGTCGAGTCCCCAACCCCCTGAAGTGCCTGCACAGACTCCAGCTCACCCCACCCTCTCAAACCCCTGAGGACTATGGTCAGTCACAGAAGGGGCTAGCTTTTGACTACCCCTTCCCTCCAGGTGACAAACTAGGAAACGAGGCAGAAAGGCTGAACAACTTGTCTGAGTCCATACAGCTTGGGGGCAGAGGCACAGGAGGCCTGGAGCCCCAGGCCCCTGGCTCCTAACCACTTGGACGGCATCGGCCCCCGTCCCCGGATGGCAGGGTTCTAACTGCCACGGATCCCCCCGAAAAGAACCTGCCTAACGTGAGGCCTGGAGTCTTGGTTCCACCGTGAAGCAATGACACGGCCCTGAACAATGCAGTCATGGCCGTTTCCCCACCTGAGAGACAGGCTCGCCTCTTAGGACCGTCCTGCTGACACTCCAACTGGGGCCACTTAGTCTGTTTAGGCAGCAGACGCAGCCACACCCCTTTGTGTGCCCAAACCCTGCCCTCGGGCACGTCCTGTCGAGAGGAGGGAGACAGCTGCCCACAGACAGCGCAGTGTGTTAGGCAGTGGTCAGTGTGAAGGGCCAGGAGAGCCCAGGCTGGGGATGGGTAGTGCCGCTGCAGCATCGACAGCGTCAGCGTCAGCCCTGGGGACAAAGTCCCACTGCACTCACAGGGGGGCGAGGGGCTCAGGGAAGGACACCAAGCCCGGGCTGAGTCGGGAGCGTGCTTGTGAAAGGCTTCTGGTCTTTGTTCTGTGTGACCTGGGAGCAGAGGGACATGTTTGGTTACACGTTGTCAGATCCCTCTGGGTGGGAGGTGGGAGGCAAGGTCACACTTGCGGTGAGTGTGGCCGCAAAGCCAGGGGTCACACCAAGCAGGAGATGTAGGAGGTTCCCAGCTGCACTGGGATTGGGACTCTGTGTTTACACCCTCTGACTCTGGGTTCTGGGGAAGGGCTGTCTGAAGCCACAGCAGCCACCAGCCCGGGCTGTGTAGGGGGAGCCCGGCACATGGTGACCCGCAGGGGCCTGGGTGTGAGCTGCTCCCAGTCCTTTGACCCTGGAGCGACTCTCCTGTAAGCACAGGGTTGGGTCTGCTTTCCACCTAGTTGCTCATCCCTGGTTTTCATCGAGAATCAGATTACATTGTAAAGTAACGTGTAACGTGACATTGCTACTGCTTTCTGTCTGTTACACCTGATCTCCGTCCCGTTTTCCCCTTCCCTGACTACTTCTGAATTACCCCCTACGATTCCGTTCTACCTCTCCTGTGGGCTCACTGGTTCTACTTCTTTGGCTAACTTTTGGCGCTTCTTGAGATTGGCAACGCGCTCATCACAACGTCCCCGAGTCCCTGCGCTGAGGGGAAGGTGCCTGTGACACAGCTGACGTCCACCTTTTCCGCACGTGCTTGAGACCACACCACGTCGTCTTTCCACTCGGCGACATCTAAAATGTCGAGAGTGAAGCCTCTCAGACTCACCTGCGTGTCCGCCGTCTCCAGCCCACAGCCCTTGCGCACCTCCCGTGTCCCAAAGCACATGTGCCGACGGTCCCTGCAGCAGGGCCCGGTGCAGAGTGCTCCCGGCTGCTTCTGTCTGGAAAGGCTTCGCTTCCCCCGCACTTTGCAGGGCACACCTGCCGGCTGCGGGCTCTCGGCTGCCGCTCCTCTTTGCCCCTCAGCACTCGAGAGAGGTTTTGGACAAGGAGACCGTGTGCAATGGGTCCCCAACTCCCGGTGGCTGCTTCTGGGAACCCTGCCTGATGAGCTTCAGTGTGGTTGTGTGTGTGTGTGTGTGCGCTCTCTGGAGTTTATTAAGCTTCTTGTATCTCTGGGGTTTTAGCTTTCATCCAATTTGGAAAGTTTGGACCATTACTTCTTTCAAGTATCTCTCCGTTCCTCCACTTACCCCTTCTCCTTCATGTCAGACTGCGCACATGTCAGACTGAGCCATCCCACGGGTCACTGAGCTTCCTCCGGTCGCCTTCCGCTTCTCCCCACCGCGTCTCGGGCAGACCCCATTGCTAGGCCTCCAAGTTCCCTGCCCTGTCCTCCTGCGGTGTCCAACCTGCCAGCGTCAGTCGGCAGACCGTCCACCTCAGATGCTGTTCGCCATCGCCAGGAGCTCCACGTCCCTCCTTATATGTGTGCTTCCCTTCACATCACTGTGCCCGTGGGACAGATTTATAACAGAAGTTTCACTGTCCTTTCTGCTGCTTCTGTCACTGCTCTCATTTCCAGGTGGCTTTCTATTCAGCTATTTTTTGCCTGTTTAGGAGGTCTTGATTCTTTGTATTAATTCTTTGAATGTCTGGTGATTTTTTGTCAAACGCTGGACGTTACACACTTTGTTACTGTGTGCTAGAGTTCCCGCCGAGGCAGGGCTTCCTGGGGCTCCTGTGTCCAGGGAACGGCCTCTTACTGACCAAGGTCCCTCCACTCTGGCCTGAAGAACGGTCACCTCCTCGCTAGTTTCTTTTGCCCAGCCCCTTGGGGCTTCGTCCTGGGAATCCACAGCCTGTTTCCGAGGGGACCCCTCCGGAGCCCCGGGCTCTTCCCCATGTGGCTGCCTCCTCTCCAGCCCTTTGCCCCGCAGAGTCCAGCCACCTCTGCTTCCCAACTCCAGTCCGTCTCCAACTCAGTGCAACCACTGCTCAGACTCCCTGATGCCCAGTCCAAAAGTGCCTCCAGACTGGATTCCAGGGCAGCCGCAAGGCTCGTCCCATTCGCTTCCTCTCCTCGGGGCCAGTCTGGCTGGCTGTTTTCTAACACCTGAGGAGAGTTACTCCTTACGTTCTGTCCAGTTCTCCGGAAGTTGTATTGGGAGATTAATTCCCAACCCTGTCACTCCCTGACAGCCAGGTGTGCTGCCAAAGACCTTGGCCCTCACCGCTCTCCTAGACAGAGCGAGCACATGCGCTGGGGCTTTGTCCATCACAATCCCTGGGTCTCTCTCATGTCCGAGAGCTTTAAAAAGAACCCAATTTCCCCTTCACCATCAACCACAGACTCATGGGAGAGGCAGCGTGAGTCGTCCCCACTTCACACAAGACAGGCTCTGTGCTGGGGACGTGCTCAAGGCAGTCATCAGGTAGGAGGCAGGGCTTGAAGTCGCCCTCCCGCTCCACGCTGCCCACACCTGACGCCTCATCGCCAAGGTGTCCCCTCTTGGTGGATGCCATGGACAGAACGTGCGGTCCCAGCATCTCCGGGCCCTCAGGCCAAGTGACCTGCCTCAGGCAAGACATGTCTGAAACGTCACGCTTCTCTCTTAACATCGTTCGACTTTATCAACACTCCTCAAAGTGGACACTTAACGTGGATGTATCTTAGTATACGTAAATTACGCCTCGGTAAAGTGAATTTTTAGTGTTACGTGACTTATGTGGCACATTTCAACATCCTGCCGTGAGGTAAAGATCTCTTAGGGACACACCGGCCTTTCCCTCCCGGCTGCCGGGCCCCCTCCAGCCAGGCAGGCGGCACCCACCCCAGCGCCCCGCGTCACGCAGCTTTCCTGTGACAGGTACAAGCGAGTCTACAAGGTGCACCGGGACGTCTGCTTCAGAGAGAGCTGCGAAGGCACCGGCGCCAAGAAAGCCCCACACAGGTGCCGGCACGGGCACGCGGCCACGCTGCGGTCCGAGGGTCACGGGCTGAGGGTGGCCCTGGGGACAGAGCCCTGGGGGAAGCCCCAGGCCTGGAGCTGAGCCAGGCTGCCTGCCCAAAGGTGCCGCCATCCACAGCCTGTTCCGCTAAGAAACTGGGTGCACGCGTGTGCGTGTGAGCGCGCACGGATGGGAGGAGCTGGGCACGGTGGCGCTGAGGGGTGACTCTGGCCATGCACGCACACTCGGCAGCCAGTGCTCGAACTGGGAAGCGTGAGTGTGGCAGACAGGCCCGAGCACATAACGGCACGTGTAGCAAGTCTCTGCTTTTGACCCACTTACCGCAGCTTCTTTCCCCAAGGGCTCAAGGTAGTCACCAGAATTCTTACATAAAGTGCCGAGTACATCACATGCACGCAGAAGAGCCGAGGCCGACCTCCAGGCCCAGCCTTCGCGGACCACCCAGTAACCCCACACAGGGTCTGCATCCTTCAGTGTCCAGGGAGAGCCAAGGCCGCAGGGCGTGTCCTTGTCTCCCTGTCGGCAGCTCTCGCCTCATCACGCTGCACGACTCCCCCAGCCTGCACTTCCCCATCTGGCGAGGGGACGCCCCCCCCAGTGCACCAGTGGCGTCCCTGCACTGGGACGTGGGAACAGGCAGCTGGGCGGAGGGGGCCCCAGGCCCCCAGTCTCTGTTCCTAAACCACCTTCTCTATTTCTTTCAGGAAACAAAGTAATAGCCCAACACTGAAGACAGCATAAGGTACGTTCCTGGCAGCCGGCAGAACTGCAGGGAGGTGGGGCGTCCCTTCAAGAAAGCTCAGGGGTCCCTGGGAGGAACCCCAGGCCGGTTCAGAATGCCGAGGGGCTGCATGCAGAAACATTCCCAGGGCCTCCCGGCAGACCACCTGTGGCAGGTGCATCTCTAGGTGGAAAGGAGGTTCTGTCGCTGGGGCCCCCAGAAACCCCTTCCAACAGCAGGGCTTAGAAGTGGAGCCCACCCAACACCTGGCGGGAGGTGGGACTGACAGGTGGGCGCTCAGAACTCGAGGGGCTGGGAGTTCCGGGACTGCCTCCCGACCTGTGAAGGGCCATCTGCTGATGGAAAGGGTGGGACGTGTGGGGCGGGGCTTCGGCCACCTACCCTCTGGGAGGTCCCCGAACACCTGGGAACCTGGGAGGAAAGAAACTTCCCGACGATCTCACCCAGCAGTTCCCAAACCTTCTGGAAACTCCACCCCATCTGACCCCATCTCCCTATACGTGAACGGCCCAAGTCTCCACGGTCACCTGCAAGACAGAGACCCCGAGGCCCCTCTACAGCCTGTGCCCAGCTTCCTACAGACCGAGCATTCCTATCAATGTGACGCCCCCGGGCGGCCAGACAGCTCGCTGCTCACACCCACATGCAGCCTGTGCTGCACGTCCGGGGAGGGAGGGGCCCGGGCCACGCGCAGCTTCACACGCCAGCCACGATCACAGTGTGGCCAAGGAGCCTTATTCAGAGGCCTGTACCGGCAACAGAAGAGTCCTGAAGCTATGGGCTCACCCCACCCAGGCGGGACCTCGGGTGGGAAGCCCCAAGACAGCTGTGGCCTTGGGCAGCAGTCTGTCACACGAGAAGTCACTCAGAGGCATCGCCCCACCTCACGCTCCAAAGACACCTGCCTGCCAAGCACACACTCTGAGGCCTGCAAGCCATTCAGCACTGGGGTTAAGAACCCATGAACATGGTCTGGTTTAAAATACTGATATTGCAAGGTACTGACCTGAAAGAATATCATTTTTATAAAGCTGCTCAGCAAACCCACTTCTATAAAGACAACCCAGAAACCCCCCACCAGTTAGCAAACACCGGCCTTTAGAATATACTAACACTTGACACAGTGGAGGGGACACCAACAGGCGGGACACCGGACAGACACACACTCGAGGCCACCACGCAAGAACTCACGGCCTCACAGAGTGACTGGGCAGCCAGCACGCCTGCACGGGAAAGGTCAAGGGCGTCACCGAGTGGAGGAGCAGCCTGTGATGCTGCTCAAAGGTCCCCCCACTGGAGACACACCCGTCCTACCTGCGTGCTGCCTCGGTCAGAGAAACAAGCTGCCGGCCTCTCCGAAGGGAAGGGCACCACCCTCTTCCCGCCTGTTTGTTTCTCTCCCAAGGATTCCAGGTGCTCTTGCTATACTCTGTCCCCTCACGGGTTTCTGAGACCTAGGAAGACGAGGTCTAAAACCAAACTGACAAGGACGCCCTGAGTGGCAGGGTCCTGGCTGGAGTCTGTCCCCTCCGTGGCTTCTCTCCTCTGGCCTCTGTAAGACAGAGGGCCAGGCCGGTCCTCTGGACGGAGACCCCCAAGTCCCACGCTGCCCGAAGCAGCCGAGCTGGAGCCCAGGCCACACGTCCCCAGGGGCCGCCTGTGCTGCGAAGCAGCAGCCGCCACGGCAGGAGCCCTGGATGAGCAAGGCCATCAGGGGAAGCCTCAGCGACACCCAGAACCCAGTTCCAGATTCCAGTTCCAAACCAGAGGCGGGGTTCTCCCTCTGAGACCCACTGACTGACTGCACAGCAGAGGGTAAGGCAGGGAGCAGGCCACCTCCCTGGGACCCCTCACTGGGGAAGGCGAGGGCTCGTGCCCATCACCGACCAGCAGACTGTGAAGGAGAGTGTTGGTGCCCAGAGGGAGTCAGACACCCAGCCCGCCACGTTTTCTGTGTGGGCCAGGCAGTGAAGATTGCTGGCTTTGTGGACCAGGAGGCCTGTGTGCCGACTCAGCACCCCACGAGAGTGCAAACACAGCTGTACACGTGTGCCTAGACTGGTGAGGCCGTGCTCCAGTGAAACCGGATTCACTAAAACAGGGCCACATCCTCTGGGCCATGCCTGGCTAACCTCTCCGGCTGCGGCCTTCTGCAGAGAAAGCCATCTGGACAAGTCACACCATGGCACTCAAGACCCTGCCTGGAGGGTTGTGGAAGTGCTCCAGGAACTGCTTGCAGGCACCTGGCTGCCCAGGCCTGAAAGACAAAGACGGACACCTTGGGTGGGCGAGGCCAGAGATTTGGGAACCTCTCAAACCACAGCTCAGGCCACCCAGCCGCTCTATGGCAGGCAGATGCGTGCCACTGCCACACCCATGGTCCAGCACCTTCTGAGCAGCTCTCCCTTCCCCTTGGCACGTGAGGTCACGGCCAAGGTCAGCCCAACCTCCACCTCCTAGGCACTGGAACTGGAGCCCCTGTGGGTCTTTACCGATGCTGCCTGAGTCAGCCTTACAGCCACCAAAAGGGCTTTCCTCTCATCTTTGTAAAAACATTTTTTAAATTAGAGTATATTTTAGACTTCCTATTTTTATTAGAATTGCATGGGCATGTAGTATCTGTGTATTACACAATTGGTCCTTTCCAGAAAGGACGGTTAGTCATTTTGAGAAGTCTTCTACAGTACTCCAGAATGTCCCTAACCTCAGGGCCACCTGAAGGGGATGGCTGAGCTCCGTCAAGGGGCTCCAAACCACGACCGTGAACATGGGCTGCTGACTCCTGCTGCAGCACTGGAACCTGTCACTGTGCATCCATGTAAGCTACAGCATCACTAGCAGATAATGAGACCAAGTGACATCACTGGAAAAGTGAGTGAAACTTTCTGCGACCACACTGACCCAAGCCCCTCAGCCATGCTGAGGTGCTGACGTGCTCCAGATCTGGGCTTAAAAGCGTTTGTTTCTAAAAGGCACAGCGTACTGGATCCTGAGCGTGGTGCTATGTGGCCTCACGACTCACCCACTTTGATGTTGTACGAATTACGTATCCAGCGGAAAGACTTCCTGACATTAAAGGAAACTACAGATCACCTGGAAACATTCCAAGGGAGCTTTCAAAAGTCTCCTTCATAAAACACCTTCCTTGAAAACACGCACCGTCCACCCGAGCAAATTAGGAACCATGGATCAGAAAACCATTGGGCCTAATGTTTATTTCTGCCAAAATGACAGGGAGTGACCACAAGCTTGAGTTAGCCACCTTCTGACCAGGCTGGTGACCTGACCATCCAGTCAGGCATCAGTTTAGGGTCCTGCTCAGTCCCATGCTGGTCGCACAGATATCACAAAGTGACATGAGAACACTGGCGCGTGGAGAAATGTCCTTCTTCTCAATATTTTTTTACCATGGCCAAGAAAAAGAAAGACAGAGTGGCCCTTTCCCCCACGGGGCACGGCTGTCACCAAGGAAATGGAACTGCTCTCCCATCAGGAGCCTGCTAGGCAAGGGCCACCGTGTCACCGACCCCCAGCACCTTCCCTTGGCTGGACCACCTCCCACCGCTGACCGGGGCCACAATGTCTAGGTCATGGGGCAGAAATCCCCTGAGCTATCTGTGTTTTGCAAACAATGCCTTTCTTTTTGCAGTTGAACGGGGAACAGGAGCCAGGGAACGCAAAAGCACACACCTCGGCTCAGCGCTGAACGCCCCGGAAAACAGAGCTCAGGCCTGCACACTGTGCTCCAGGGCATGGGGGCCACTCTGCAGCGTCACCCGAGGGAGGGCGCCCAGCACGTCCTGGGATGCACCAACCCTCCCGTCACACAGCTCATGCCATCAGGGCTGGGCCTTTGCCCTCAAGGCCTCAAATTGCTGCTCAGACTCACAGGGTTCCTGAGGGGGCTTCCTCTTCGTTGGTGCCATGGAGAGCGCCCCGGAATGCCGCCCTGACCAGCCCCGCCCCGCCCAGCCGAGTTCCAGTGCTCTTCTCCTCTGGCATCGGAAACCCCCCCCAAGAGGACGGGGCTGCCTGGCTGGGTCGGCTCCACGGCCCCCCCGGTTCTGGCCAGCCCCACGCCAGCACTCCTAGCTGCCGGCGATGTCAGGCCCCCGTGTGGCCCACTGGCTGTGAGCGGACAGGAAAGCCAAGTTCCTGAGGCCAGAGGCAGGCCTGCCCTCAGAGAGGGGTGCCCGGCACTGTGCTGGCGGAAGCTGCTGTGCCACATGAAGCCGAAGATCACTGACCCACTCCCCCTGCTCTGCTGCACACCGAACGCCGTTAGGAAACAGCACTTCCGGTTAAATACACGAGTCTCTTTGTGGAAAGCTTGCTACTTGTTTTCATAAAATAAAGTGCTGTGATGTACTAAAACCTCACTGTCTTCTCTTATTTGTACCTTTAGCACTAGAAGGACATACAAAATGACTCCAGAAGCACACACTGTCATGGAATGATTCCCCACAGCTACTGCCGAGAAAATGAAACCCAACTTTGATGCACTGCGTTCCCCATTTCAACAGCTGGGAGCCAGTCTTTTATTCACAATGCAGCAGGGCCCTCTGACCTGCTTTTCAGATGATCTATAATAATTTTTCATAAAAAGACCAGTTTTGGAATGAAAAATGGCCTGAGAAGATCCAAGTGAAGGTCCCAAGGGCTTTGGGAGAATTAAAATGTCCACAGATGTCCCTGGGCCTCTGTCACAGCTCCTCCCCCTCCTCCGAGTCCTCATCCTCTTCACTGGGGCTCTCAGACTCTGCCTCTTCCTCCCGAGCCAAGAGCTTCTTAAAAACTTCAAACTCCTCAGCAGAAGAACAGGCCGTCCTGGCCAGAAACTCAGCTTCCGAAACTCTGAGAATGTCTTTGAGCAGAGGGTTGGGGACCTGTGTCTGCCCCTTCTTGTCCGGGGTCTGGTACCGTCCCAGGCGCTCCAGGAAGGTGTGCCTCTGCCTAATCTTGGTGATGGGGTACTGCAGCAAGTCGGTCTTCACCATGTCCGCATGCTTCACCCCCATCCTGAAGTAGGCATACTGCAGACACAGGCAGGTTAGGGTCTGGGCGCAGGTTCTCAGACCACCCCTCACAGTCACGGCGACCGGCCTGTGCACAGCATTCAGAAAGAGGGCACCCTCGGACCCCACGACTACACGACAGCTGACGATTCCCAAAGCATTTAAAAATTCATATTGAGAAAAATGCAACAGGATATAAAGGGCAGGAGGGAGAGATTAAGTTCTATTTTTCTTCAGACAAGAGGAAAGTGACAAGTATGAAAAGCACAGGCCAAAAAGTCAGAAAACATCTAGGGATCTGACCTGAGTCATCGTCATTGTCACCAAAAACTTAGGACAGCTGTCACAACGACGTTTCTGAAATTGGCATGCAAAAGAGGCTCCAACACCAGGAAGGTTTTAGCTATTTTCACATTATCTATTTCAAACAGAGGCCCTGCCTGGACTCTGAGACCTGGGCAGGACCATTCACCATTAATGACAGGAAAGCTGCAGAATCGGTGTCACCAGATTCTTGCCCACAGAGCTGACCCGAGCGCCCCAGAGCCCACGGCCACCCCCAGTCACTGTCTGCCCATCTTACCTGGAACTTGTACTCCAGCTCACCG
The DNA here is from genome assembly GCF_021234435.1 of Artibeus jamaicensis. NCBI lineage: Eukaryota > Metazoa > Chordata > Mammalia > Chiroptera > Phyllostomidae > Artibeus > Artibeus jamaicensis. Next base: position 5,689,847 of record NW_026522020.1, read on the forward strand.
GGATCCTCCCGCAGAACATGGGGGCACCTGTGCAGAATCTCAGTCACCTGCTGGGCTGTGAACAGGCACTTCTCCCTGAGAACCCTGACGACGCCGTCGAGGTCCTGGTGGCGCCTGGTGAAAACTTCGGGGCAACAGTGCAGCACCTTCTTCAGTCTCCCTGCACCACACAGAGAAGGCGAGCATGTCACCCCCGAGGGTTCCCAAGCCCAGGGGCCGGCCGTACCCAGCACTTCCAAATCGAACAAGGACACCCCTCCCCTCTGCAGGTGCCGGCCCCCAGTGTCTTCCCAGCAGTGCCGTGGAGGTGGGGTACCAGAATGGCCCGTCGCCCCACTGACACCCTCACTCCTCAGACTCACCAACCCCCCTGCACCTGCACCGTGTCCCTGCCTCCTCCGGCCTCCCTGCTGAAAGGCAACTACTCTACGTCCTAGGGTCCCCCTCCTGCCCATCTCACCGAGGAAAGAATTTCCCAGGAATTTACTGGAAGAGTCATACAGTAAGATGAGTGACAGTGTCCCCCATGTTGGGGTTTTGGGCTGAGGTTTCCTTCCATAATAAAAGTCACAGATGCCTGAACTCAAGAAAAGGTGTTCCATGACAACAATTGACAGAGTAACCACACAATACACGACCATGAACGCCGACATCCTGGTTAGTGGGAAGACCACCTATTTCACCCACACTGGGGCCTGTTAGTAGTGATAGAATGAACTGGCTAAGCCAAGGCGACCTGGGTGAACAGGGGCACGCAGGCCTCCTGTGGACAGCTGAGGAAAGTTATACCTGGAAACCTGAAATCACTTACTTGCACAGCTGGCTAAAATCTGCCTAACATCTGAGCTAGTCACTGCCTTGCTGAAATGTGTCAGGAATGAATTTCAGGAGTTTAGACTTGGGAGCTCAAGGCCACACTGAGCTTGCTAATCTATAAGCACAGCACACAAAGCAGAGTTCAGCCTATCAGCCTGTGCTGCAATGGGCGTCTGTTCAGGGAAACGCGCAGGCCTGTCTTTCTCGCCTCTCCTGGAGGAGGACTGCTGAGTGCCTCTGAAACAGCAGACCCACAGAGCTCGTCCCCCCAACAATATCGCACCAGGAAGAGTCAAGAACGAAAAAACAGAAGAGTGCAGCTCCTGTGGGCAGAGTGGGCCCCCAGCCCCCTTCTCCAGAGCCCGTAAACAAATCCACGTCTAGGGTCCCTGCAGGGGAGAATCCTGGTGGGGGTGGGGGTGGTGTCTGGAGGGAAGGGCCACTCCACCAGCCTCCCAGGATGGAATCGCCTTAAAAAGGGACTCCGTAAGTCTCTGGCTTCACATCATACAGGCACAGCATGGAGACCACATCAAGTCACTTAAACATCAGAGGTTACACAGACTCGTGACGACAGCACAGATCAACATCTACCTGCTGAGCACGCACCACGGTGCCACCTCGGTCCCAGATGCTCAAGTCCCCACCTTGAACAACCCAGGTGGGAGTCCCTGTCTGTCACTCAATCCCCCCTCCCTCCTGCAGCGCAGGTCACTCCTCTGCCTCAGCCTGAAGGCACTCACACACCCCTTCACAGACAAATCCTCACCCGGGCCTCCTGTCCCCAAGCTCAGACCCGGCAGTCTCCACACAGGCCAGCGCGTACCTTCTCCAAGCCCCAGCTTCCGCAGGTAATCAGCGCGCTTCTTCACGTGCATCACGGGCAGCTTCAGTAACTGAGGACTCTTCTTCAGGGCCACGTACACAGGCTCTGGATTCACACCCAGGAGTATTAATTCTGAAACGATGTCCAGCAACTGTTGATGGGGGGTCCCTGGTCGTATGCTGAGCAGTTCGTGAGCATGGACACCACTGAAACCCATGTCCAGGAGGAAGCTGATGACCTCCTCTTGCTCCAAGGATGCTCCGTCCACAGGAGCCCTCTGTTTCTCAAGGGGGCACCACCTGAGGCTCATCTTGCACTCTGATTCCTGCACATGCTTTCCAGATTCCACATGGGATAGCCCCCCAAGGCCCCCTCCACTGGAGGCTGTGGTCAGTTTACACAACAAGAGAGCCGGTGCCCTTCTCTGTTCTCCAAGACGAGGAGTCTGCGCAGCGACACGGGCCCAGGTGAGGGGGACCAGGCGATGCCAATCCAAGACCTGTGAAATGCAGCACAAAAGGGAGTTCCTTCCTCACCATCCCACTACTGGGTGGGCACCACAGGATTTGTGAGCAGGATCCCACACAAACAGTCTTTATAAGAAATCTGCAAAACTGGCTCAGTGGATTGAGTGCTGGACTGCAAACCAAAGGGCTGCAGGTTCAATTCCCAGTCAGGGCACATGCCTGGGTCGAGAGCCAGGTCCCCAGTAGGGGACGTGTAAGAGGCAACCACACATTAATGTTTCTCTCCCTGTTTCTCCCTCCCTCCCCCTCTAAAAATAAAGTCTTAAAAACTAAAAATAAATCTCCAAAATCCTATGTGAACATGCAGAGAACAGAGCATTGCGAGTGCCCTTTAGCTTTCCCGGTGGCAGCTGAGGAGACGGAACGAGGGTGGAGGGGACTGGGGAGAACTGTTTCACGGGCACCTGGTCAAGTTCTCCGCGTGCCCGGCGGCGGGTCGGGAGGGGAGGGCGCTGCTGTTCCTCTACCCGCTAAGGTTCAGTGCCTGGGGGCAACTCGCAACAGACAGACAGAGTAACGGGAAGAAAACTTCAGGGCGGAGGGGGGACGGAGGAGAAAGGGCTCCTACGGGGAGCGCAGGGTTTCCCGGGAACAAAGGACGTGAGAAAGTCCGTCACCGTGTCTAGTGCATACAGACGCAAGGGGTCTCCCTCTCCCTCCTGGACGCAGACTCCCAAGAGGGAGGACTCGTGGCAGCCTCGCCCCCAAGGGTTCCCGCTGTTAGTGGTGAGAGAAACTCCGACAAAGAAACGTTTCCAGGTTGCAGTAACTTTCCTGCCCCCTGTGGGTGCCAGCTCGGCCCGACTCCTGAAACTAGTTTCTCACGCCGGTGCCCGGGTGCCCGCGTCCACATCCATCCCATCAAGCACCCTGCTGGGTACGAAGAGCCTCAGCGGCTGCTCCCGCGCGGAGCAAACCCAACACCGCCGCCCTTCCCGCCGGGGCCCCGCGGTTGCCGCCCCACACTGCCTGGACCCCCCTCGCCCTCACCCGCCGGCCAAGCGCCGCCATTGCGAGAAGATAGCGCAGCGACTCCGGCGCCGGAAGCAGAGCCCCTTCGTTCTGCCACTTCCGCCCTCCCGTGTCCGCCGCTCCCGCCTTCCCCCGAGCACACGCGAGCGTGCGAAGAGCGCGTTCCGCCGCGGCGCTGGTCGGGCAGTTTCCCCCAGGGGCCCCAAGGGCGCAGGCCTCGGCCGGGTTCCCACTGTCTCCTCTCCGCAGACTCTGCCGCCCAAACCCCGGGATCTCTGCGCGGATCCCGACCGGTCAAGTGCTGCAGCGCAGGGGCCTTGCGGGGAAGAGCCTCCCAAGGCCGTCGCACATTGAGGGACGAGGCGTCGCGTGCGAGCGTGCAGCCCGGTGAAGATGCTTGGAGTTGTCCCTCCACGAAAACCTGAGCCCAGCCCGAATGCCGAGGACACGCACACTGCAGGCGGCGCGTCCCGTGAGCTCCCGCGTCCCGTTTCCCTTCAGAAACGCGGTCCTCGCCGCTGGGTCTGGCTTCCTCTTGGGATGAAAGCCAGTGACGTTTCAGCCGAATGTGTTATTAAACAAAACACATGCATGGTCGAGAGCTTGATCCCCCGTGACGGGGCGGCGAGGCCTGCGGCCCTTTGTCTACCACGTTGAGGAAGACAGACCTCCCCACAGATGAAGGGGCAGGAGAAGGCAGGTGAGGTCGGAGGAAAAGTGTTTGCCCCTCGACAGCTGGTGCATCGGGGCTGTTCTCTTTGGATAATCATAGAAATAGGCCCCTGGGAGGAAGTTAACGCACACGCTTGGGAGCCTGCCAGCCTTTGCTGGTTTTGCCTTGTCGTTAGCTGACAACCTATGCTTGTCTCTTCCTGCGACCTCCCGGCCGCTGTCACTAACTTAGGACATCGGAGAACGTTCTCCTTGTCATGTATTCATAACAGATTCATCTCTAGGCCTGTGATCATTCAGGTGTCGGGCCTACACCTCTTTCCAAAATGGGTGGTTGTGAAAGAGGATGAAATGGTGAGCTCTTGGCCGCCTAAATCCTACCACCCTTGAGACCCAAACCTTAATTTACAAGCATTTCTTCTTGTTTTACCTACTTGTTTCTGAACTGAGAAAAGGGACCTGATTCTCAGACACAATTTACAGAGTTCTTGCTGTGTGCCAGAAACTAGGCTGGGTGCTGAGACACATCCTTCTAGACAAGGATTTTATCAAAGAAAAGGAAGGTTATAATCTGTGTGGAACCGAAGAATTGGTTAGTTTTCATCTTTCTTCTTAAAACACTCATCTGTCAATCAGCACCTCAGAATAAATTGTTAATCCTTTTATACCCAAAGCCTGAGAAAATCCAGGAGCCACCCCCACATGCTGGAAAGAACCAAGGAACCTAAGCAGTTCTCCAGTCCCTGAAATAAAGGGGCAGCTGGGGCGCAGCAACTGCTCTGAAAGTCGATAGCACCTCAGTTTGTTCTGGAAACTTCGCTCTGGACTCCCTGGAACACGGACAGGGAGATGGGTCCACCTCAGACTCGGGACTTTTCTGCCAGGATTCTTTCTGCGAAAAACACTCTCCAAGTAGCAAACCTTCCACTGCCACCAAGTCAAGTGAATTCTAATCATTTTTTCTTCTAAAGAAGGAGGAGTTACTGGAGAGTAAGGGCTCTGCAGTATCAGCCCAATGCACACCTGTCTGGAAAAAACATTCTGTACCTTCTCTGTGTTACAAACATTATAAACACTACAAGGATGAACTGTTTGTTTTTTTCTGTGGGCTTTAAAAAGCACACTCCTAAAAAACCTGCCGTTACTGGCCATGCTGGAGGAGGGGACCCTCCAGTATCTTGTGATGGCTGCAAGGTCAGCAGCACTTTCTAGAAGGAAGACGTTGAAAATAAAGTTAACCGTTTTCTGAGAGTCCGAAAATATGAACACAGTGCACTGCGTCCTGAATGAGCCCCGGAAGCTGAGCACAGGCCCTTCCTGCAGGGGCCTGGCCCCCAGCTTCCCCCCGAGGGCTCTGGGCAGGAGGAGCCTTGGCACCTGCAGGGAATAATGATGTGGGGGAAGGTGTGGGGTGGGGCTGGTAGTTTTGGTTTTTTCCTTTTATTTCAATGGGGGGAATAAAAGATTTTCCTCTTACCCCTAATCGCACCCTCCCCTCCGACAGATACAAAATAGAGGCTGAATTTCACATGCTGGAGCTAGCTGATGGGCTCAGAGGGGCCCTGGGACCTGGGCAGGTGTGGGGCAATGACACCCAGAGCTGGGTGCCCCCACATCAGCGAAGAGGGGAGACCTGCTGGGGGCACCGTGGGAGGACGGCCCTGCACAGCAGCGCCTGGACAGATGGCGGGCCAGCCCTAAGAGGCTGTGCATGGACAGAAGGGAGGAGCCCGAGGACACTCGGGCCTCCCTGGACTGAGCAACGTGCAGAGCCCACCCGGCGGCCGGCGGGGGGGGCCACACCGCCTGAGACTGAGTCTCTCCCCAGGGTCCCCACACCAGCACTGTGTTTCATACAGTCCAAATCGGGGTGACTGGTTACCATCAAAAGTGCTTTAATTTGGAAAATGTTCAAGGAAATAAATTAATGAGATACCCTGGTCATTAGTTCTACAGGTTTTACCTATCAGAGCAAACATACACCTGGTCAGAGAAAACAAAACATATGCATATATACAGAGGAAAGAATTTTAAAATGCCTCCAAGCCTCTCAGAAGTTCACAGACTCAAAATTCAATTGAACACGACAGTGTTTTTTCTAGGTTATGAAAACATGAACTCCACATCTGTTTTGTAACCCTAGAATGACACAGCGTCACTGGCTTTTGTTCTGGCCTTTATCAAACCCACACGAGTTTTTAGGGAAATTGGGCCAGTGTTGAGAATTACTTTCCCTGAGTGGATGGCCCATAAGAAGGTGCCCTGGGGCACGAGGCCCCACGCTCCGGACGCCGAGCAGCTTCGCTGGGGCTCCTGCTCTCCACCTCCAGACTCTCAGAGGACAGAACTCCGCTTTCTGGAGAAAGAAGAAGACACTGTGTCACATGCTGGCAACACACAACTCACAAATACCTGGCTTCTCTGTGCAGAATCCTAGGACCAAAGGACATCAAAGGGACTTTTCAGAACCCATCAAAGGGACCTTTCAGAACCCAACTGGCCACACCCTAGGGCTCCCAGGCTGCCAAGGAGCTGCAGGGCTGTCATGCCCAGAGCCACCGACACCAGTGGGCCCGCCCTGAACAGTGGTGCCTGACACATGGCTGCTACTGCCTGGCTACGCAGCCAGACAGCCCCGGAGCATCAGGGTGATAGTTGGGCCTCAGCTCCCCCTTCAGCCCACTCCGACCATCGCCAGCTGCGCCGTCAAAGCCCCAGCCCCCGGCCCCTCAGTAGGTACCACCTCGTGACAGGCTCCCATGGGCTCTTACACACCTCAAAGGCCCACAGCAAGCCCTGAGCCCCGGTGTGCTCGGGGGCCCCTGGAACAGGATCCACCCCCATCCGTTTCGCAGCTGGAAACCCAGGACAGCGTGCAGTGGGGGGCCACCGTCCTCCCTGGTCCAGAGGGCTGCCCAGGGAACCCACTCACCCTCCTGGTTCACAGACCACGCCTCTCACCTGGCTGGTGGATCCCACACACCTCCTCCCAGGTGTAGTCAGCAAGATTCACAGGCTGTGTCACCCAGGGGTCTGTCACCAGCTTCTCCAAGGTGACACGCTGCTCAGGGACAGGCTGCAGTAGCCCGGCAATGAGCTTCATGAGATCTGGGGACATAAAATATCACCCTAGGCATGGGGCCAGGAGACCATCTGTGGTCCAGGCTGGGGTCAAGTACAGGGCATCTCGAAACCCCAAGTCCTGTCTGCCCCGTGACCATTCTGACTGGGTAGCAGGTGGCCCTGGAACCCCCATTTTAACCAGCACCCAGGGCTTTTGGGGCATAGGGCCTCCTGCAGCACTTTGAGAAAAGCCGAAAGAGTTGTCTATCACCACCTGAGACAAGAGCAGAGTGTTCGAGACCCTGCCCCGCCACACAGTGCGCAGAGGTCGCTACCCGCGGCCTGCGCTTGGGGGCTGTGGCTGTGCAGAGCCAGGAGTGATGGGGTGCGTGTGACAGAGGGGAGGGAGGCAGCCAGCAGGGGCCCTAGAATCAGAACTTGCTGAACCGTGCAGTCCTCCCGGGCAGTCATGGGGCGACCACAGCCCCTCAGACACAGGCGCTGCAGCTCTGACCCCGTGGTGTCAGGGGCGGGGCCTCTGGGAGGTGACAGGTTCTTAGATGAGGCCTTGAGGGTGGGGCGCGTGGGATGGGACTCAGCCCTCCTGAGAAGGGTGGACAGGAAGAGGCTCTGACCAGGCGCTGACCCCACAGCGCCTGAACCTTGGACGCCCAGCCTCCAGAGCAGGGAGTAAATGGCCGTGGTTTGAGCGCCTCATCTGCAGTGACTGTCCCGGCGCCTGAGCTGATGGAGACACAGACTGCAACCGAAACAAGGCACCAGGGCACAAGCCTCGCGCACAGACAGACACTCGTCCTCTTGGTACTCGTCACAGTAACTGACGACTACACGATCGCAGAACGTTAAGGTTAGGGGACCCCAGAGCCCTGGGGGCGGCTGCAGACCGCGCAGTCCTTCCGGCCAGCAAACCCACATCGGCCTCCCCGCGCCAGCCCTCGCGGCAGAAGCAAGCCGAGCCCACGATGCCGAGCCCACGATGCCGGCCCGTGCTTCCTGCCACAGGAGCGGCTGGGGGTCAGGGCCCTCCACAGCCCCTCCCCGCTGACGGTCACTGCCAGAGCCAGGCCCACAAGCACTAAGGTCCTGCCAGAAGACCCACCTGGAGCCGGAAGGGGGTGCTCACCGCAACAGAGCTGTCGTCACATTTCCAAGTCCGATCCCACTCGTCCTTCTGCGAGGACCAAGGCCCGAGGGGGATGGGACGGCAGAGGGCGTGGCCATCCACTCCCACAGAGACCAAGGGAGACGGGGCAGGGGGAGCTGGCCGCGGCCCTCTCACCTTCTGACACCAGGTACGGGGGGTTGAGCATGGCCTCCATGGTCTCCTCCACCTCACAGAAGGGGTTCTCCTCAAAGATGAGCGTGTACAGTGTGACTCCCAGCGACCACATCTCCAGCTCCGGCCCCTCGTAGCTGCCAGAGAAGGGGGCTCAGTCAAGGCACATGAGCCTGAGTCCCGTCCCCCGAGATGTGCCCAGTGACGCTCGCTCACAACACTCCCGGCCACAGGCTTCGTGTCTGCCCCAGCCCGGCACCACACGCTGGGGGAGGCGGGGGATGCAAAGCCTCGGCGCCGTGTCGGCTGAGGCTGATCCAGGAACGGGACACCCACTGCGAGGACCGGACAACTCGCACAGCACGAGGTAGCAGGGACAGCATCCGCCCGGGGTGGGGGCCTCCTGGAGGCAACGGCCTCGGGGAGCACAGGGCGCCCCTTGAAAACACTCAGGGAGAGGCTGGTGCCAGTGGGAGCTCTTAAGGCCAAGTAAGATGACCCCTTGGGGGGCAGAGGAGAAGGTGAACCAGAAGGTGCCCACAGGGAGCAGCTCTGGGGAGGCAACACCGGACATTGCCGTCACTCCTGTCTCCTGTCGTCAGAAACACCCTCCACCCAGCCACCACGCTCTGGACACCAGGAGACGTGGCCACCAGGCCCTTACACAGTTCAGCCTCAATCCTCAAGACTGCAAGATAAACATGGTGGGTCTCACAGAGAGGAGGTGAGGCTGAAGCTGCTGCCCGAGGGGGGCCTGGAGTTGGGCTGCCTGACCTGCACACGCCCGGAGCTGCCTGAGGCAGTCGGCCACGCGGGTCCTCAGGTCGGGGCGTAATCTGGCCCACAGAGTGGGTGTGGAAAGCACTTCGTCAGCCCACAAGTTCAGACGAGGCAGCTGAGAAAAACTGGTGAGTGAGCAACAGGCCCAGGCCAGAGCCTTCTGCCATCAAGGACACCCCAAGAGTCTGGGGAGTTCAGGAGGCAGGAAACCAGGGGGTGGGTGACAGGAGGGGCCCGGAGCCTGCAGATCGCAGAGCAGCGGTCGGGCCTGTGTGGCTGAGCGGGAGGGTGGCGGGGACAGGCCTCAGGGAACCGCGAGGCGAGGGCTGCGGCGGCTACAGCAGGAACACCAGGTTTGGTGCTTTTTGCTTTTGCATCATTTCGGTTTTGTAGAAACAGATTTCAAGAGTTTGGAAGGCCAAAGAGAAAAATTCAACAGAGTAGAACAAGGGCCAACAAACTCCCAAAGGGCCCAAGAGTCAACGTGCAGGCCGGTGGCCTCTGCCGCTGCCCCTCCGCTCGGCTGCGCAGCAGCCACAGCCACGAGGGGGCCGAGGCGCACGGCTGCCAGTGAAGCTCATTCACGAGAACAAGCGGCAGGCGATGGGCCCAGGGCCGCAGCGTGTGCCGGGCCCTGGAGCAGATGGACACGGACCTGGACACGAGAGCAGAAGCACTGCCTCCGAGGAGGGATCTCGAACCCGAGCTCAGAAACCCTTAGGCCCATGAGACAGGAGAGCACGCAGGGCCGAGGGCGCCTCCCGCCCAGCCGGCAGGGACAGAGCGGAAGTGGCTCGTTCAGGGGTGCCCTCGGGGGCAGGGCCCCGCGCAGCTCCAAGGCACGGGGGTGGGGGGTGGGGCAGCAGCACGTGTCGCCGTCCCGTGGACACGCAGCCCCTCCAACAACAGTGACGACGCGATGGCCAGGGCGCTCAGCCGTCAGGGCAACCAAGGTCTGTCCCACGAGAGCCCGCAGCCCCGGCCAGCGGCTCGGGTGGTGGGAGCGTCATCTGCTCACCGACCAGGCCGTGGGTCCCATCCCTGACCGGGTGCGGACAGGAGGCAGCCAACTGACGCTTATCTCTCACACTGATGTTTCTGCCCTTTCTCTCAAACCAATAAGCATGTCTTCAGGTGAGGATAAAAAAATGTTTTTCAATTTAGAAAAAAGAAACTCCAGGGCTCTTCGTAGACAATCCCCCTCAATACGTCACTGCTGGTGGCTCTGGACGTGCACAGAGGCGATGGGGACAGTTTCTTTAGCGCCCCCTCCTGCCCACTGCAGACAGAGACCCCGGCCATTCTGCTCCTGGGCCCGGCCTGTGGGTCAGGAGGGCCTTGACTGGACAGGAGCAGCCTGCAGCCCTCATTGCCCAACTCGGAAGTGGAATGGGACCTGGGCAGCAAGCGGGTCCTCTGCTCACCTGCCCAGGCCCCACAGCGCCCCAGCTTCCCGGGCAGACACCAGGCAGCTGCGCCCCAGGGTCTGCTTCCCACGGTGGGATGCAGCAGCCGCGTGGGCTCATGCACCTCAGTGCTCCGTGTGGGCCCCACTGTCAACGGAGAGCCCCCCAGTGTTTAACCAGTTATTACTCCCACCACAAAAATAAGCTCAACTAATAAGCTTTGCTAATCTGGGGAATCCTGTCTTCTGGGATCCTTTACCTCTTCCTTAACTTCCAATTGTATGAAACTGCATAAACAAGTCGAGAAACCACTGCAGGGAAGGAACCCGCACCCATCGCCCAGCTGCCCTTGCCTGCTCACTCCCCAAAGGCCGCCCTTTACTCCTCAGCTTCCGTGTCACAAAGACGCACAAAACTGAACCCGCTTCTCTGCCTAAAACTCACAGGAGACGGGGCCTGCGGGCGATACGTACGGATTCCCCATGAGGACTTCGGGTGCGCAGTACTCAATCGTCCCGCAGAAGGTGTAGAACAGTTTGCCCCTCTCCAGGTAGGCGGCGGAGCCGAAGTCTATGAGCTTGATGGTGAAGTCCTCGGCGATGACGACGTTCTCGTCCTTGATGTCCCGGTGCAGGATGCTCTTGGAGCGCAGATACCCCACCGCTGACACCAGCTGGAACCAGGAGGCCAGGGAGCCTTTCACGAAGCAGTTCAAGCAAAACACGCATTCACAATAGAGAGTGACAAGCAAAACAGGAAGAACAACGACGAAGGACAGAACCACGCCCTGACTTGTCACGAAACACCGACAGGAACGATGGCTAGATGCCACAGACACGGCCCGACTGGCCCGGGGGCGAAGCGCTGCCAGGCGGCCTGCTGTCCCCGCCGCACCAGCGAGCGGAACAGATGACTCTCGAGACGGCGCTACCGTCATCAGCTGGGTAAAGACACAGCACTGGACCTGCCCCTTCATGTGTCCAGGTGCCCGAGACAGCATCGCAGCCACGGCACCAGGCCACGCAGCCGACCTGGGCTCCGCGCCTGCACTGCCCCTCTCCTCCTCCTGCAAACACATGGCTCCCACGTACTCTCGTGTCTGTGCTGCTCACAAAAACTTTGCGGGCAGCACCTGCTTACCCCACCACCCACGCCCAACAATCACGGGGACAGGACACAGACCACAAGCAGGAGCCACAGACTTGCGCAGTGGCTCTTCAGTGAGGGAGGGGCGGGTGCTAATGGGCAGGACTGTAGAGAAAGCCTGAGTCCGGCCCGAGGGTGCAGCAGAGCTCAGCCGCGGTTTGGGAGCAGAGGTGGGCCCAGGAGCGCCGACCCCAGTCCTCTCCTCCTGGGCTCTCACGGCCTCCCGCAGAGCAGCGGCGCCTGCCAGTCGCCTGCCCCACTATGTGCGGGCCTCCCAGCCACACAGGCTTAGAGCGACTCCATTGAAAACAGCTCCATCTCTGGAAGCCCAGGGCATCGGCCTATGCTCTGCAAGGGTGAGGTTACCGCGGCAACCCCGCAGCAGGCCCCTGTGCACCTGGACCTGGAATGGCCCACGCTGCTGACCTGCAGACAGAGGCCAGCGAGGGCCGCCCCACACGGCTGAAGCAGACTGGGGTTCCGGCTGCACTGGTGAGTCAGACACGGGCTGTGCCCCTGGCACAGGGCCCCACGGCTGTCACCAGGCACCAAGCCTCAAATGAACACTTTGGAACCAGAAGCAGCAGCTCAGAGCAGGTTGACTAGGCCCGACCAGTCAATTTACACTGAGTAACTGTGCACACATGCACACGTGGATGCAAACACACACACGACGCCAGCTTACTTACATGTAGACACACTGGCACACCACACGTACCTGCACACGCATGCACATTCACACACACGTACACAAACATGTGGACACGCGCACGCGTGCAGAGCAGGGCCCAGTTGAGGCACAGACCACGTGTCACCAGAGCCCGGGAAGTTCTGTCGGGTTCATCAGCAACAAAGGCCAAGGGCGCCTGGGCCTGGGCGGGGCACTTGCTGGCCGCAGCCCCGGGCCCCCAGCCCCCGGGGAGCAGGTCCAGCCCCCGGCCCGGCCCCGCCAGCGGCACGCTGACAACGGGCAGTGTGAGTGCGTGGTTACGCGTGGTGGCTCGGCTCTGTGACGCTGCGGATCCCTTTACTGTGCATCTTACAGAGGCTGCAGGGCATCGAACACAACAGTTACCTGTGTCGGCAGCCCCAGAACTAACAGCAGCAGCAGCTTCTAACAAGTGACTCCCATGTCACATCAGACAGACACTCCTTCTGGCCTGGCAGTTTCAGAAACAAGTCTCTGCCAGGAAGAAGCCGACCGAGTGTGTGATCTTCCCGCACGAGAGGAGGGGAGATGATGTTCTTCTCACAGAACCACGCGATGCCTGATGCTTACAGCTGAGGCCTCAGACACTAAATTTCAGAAACCCAGAAACTTCTGGAAGTTTACAGCTGAGGAAGGAATGTCAAATGAGGGAAGCTGAACCGCAGCTGACACGGAGTCACCTCCAGGAAACAAAGAGCAAACACGGGCCTCGTCCATACCCCTGCTTCCAGCACACTGCTGCACACCGGCCTCGGAGGGACAGGCTCCCTGCTCTGACCCCCTCGGTCTCCCAGCGTCAGTGCCAGAAAGACCCCTGCCGGCCAGACGGGCGTTGGGTGCCCAGTGGTGGGCAAGGACCCCGATCAAACCGCATTGGCCACAGGGCCCGGTCTCCCGGCTCTGCTGGCTCCTTCCCAAGGAGGGGTGGCTATCCCAGAACTGTAAATGGACCCGAACCCTGCGCCTCCCTCCCCAGTCGCTCCAGGGTGGCAGCCTTATCCTCCCTTTCCACCCTCCCGCTCTTGACTTCGACCATAGAATTCTCTTCTCAGGAACTGGAGGCCGGATGCAGCCCAGAGAGAACCGCGTGTGAACCCCCAATCTCTGAAGCCTCCGGGACCGAGCACCCCGGCCCGCACCCCCCGCCTGCCTTCCACGTCACCTGTCGGAAGATATAGCTGGCCAGAGGCTCATCTAGGCTGGGGTGGCGGTCGATGAAGGCGAAGAGGTCCAGGCCGGAGCCGTGCTTCTCCATCACCAGCTGGAAGAAGCCCTGGTTCTCGAACACGTCCAAGACCTGGGGCAACGGAGTGGGGTCCGGCCCTGCCAGGTGCCTCCCAGAGGCACGCGCAGGACACCCCCGTGGGCCCCACAAAGGCACCTGGGCCCGGACCCCACCTTGATGATGTTGGGGTGCTGCACCTTGGACAGGACCGCGATCTCCAAGGTGACTTTCCCAAGTTCGGCGTCCTCGACCCAGCAGTCCTCCAGCACCTTCTCCTTCTTAATGAACTTCACCACCACCTGCGGGGAAAGCAGTGGGTAGAGGCCGCTCGGGGGCTCCGGCAGCGCCCACGGGGCCTGGTGCCCATGGTGGCTCACAGGGGACATGGGGCCACCGTGTAGTCCCCAGAACTCCCATCTCCCGACTACCCCAACCGGCAACTCTGTGTCCTGGTGAGAAAATGGAACTAGAAGCGTGAGAACTAGAAAATGGAAACTGTCACCCACATTGACCGAGACGAGTCAGAGCTCAGCAAGGCCGCTGAGCACAGGGCCAACGTGAGAGAAGCAGCGGGGAAGAAAGAAGAACTGTCCACAGCAGAGACGGGCCGGCACGGCCCTGAACGGCAACAGCAGTGAGTGCCCGGGACACAGCTGAAGGAGCCAAGGGGTGAGTGGTGACCGCAGGCCAGGCCTAGCCCACCCTCAGCAGGAGACTGGGGAAGTGACAGAACCGGGCCCCCGGGGTCACACCCCCGGCAGGGCAGGCGTGGTCTGCGCAGACCACCCGCAGCTGTGGCGGTAGCACTGAGCCCAGGGTGGGAGTGAGAAGAACTGCGAGGAGCATCTGCAGGTGCAATCACCCGTCACCATGATTGGGAGGAAGAGGGCGACAGCTTCGGGCCAGCGTGAGTGGTGGCAGTGGACACAGCAGCCTGTGCGCGCCCGCAGAGAAGCGGAGGAGGCAAGCAGGTGAGGTGGCCACTGACTGTGAGTAGGGGGAGCCCCGGACGGCAGGTGTGCGCGTTCGGATGTCGGGAGGAGAGGTGCCTGCTGCCTGGCCCAGGCTCCCCACCAGCTGCAGCCTTAGATGACCCTCGGGGACAAAGAGCAAGAAAAGAGGGGGCAAGCTCCGCACTGAACAGCTGCGTTCTCCCAATAAAGAACGCTTCAAAAACTGAGGGTCTTACCAAGTCTGAAGCAAGAACGACACAACATGGTTGAAAGAAATTAAAGACCCAAGGCACCAGAAAGACAGCCCGGTCTCTGAGTGACAGGAATCAGTCCTGTCAAGACCGCAAGACTCCCCAGACAGACCCATCGCTCAGGGCGTGGGAATCGCCCTCTCTCCTGTGAACTGCAGCCTAACCCTTAAAAGTCTGTTTCCGACTGGCACAGAATACTGTGTAAACTGACAAGGTCTATACCCTGAAAGGCAAAAATACTCATGTGTCTCTTTTTAGCCCAAGAGAAAAACTTTGGGGCTTCGTTCTTCTCCCCAGACGGCCAGGGAGAGGCTGACAGTGGGCGTGGCCAGCGCAGTGGGCGTGGCCAGCGCATCCGCCCTCAGAAAACTCGGCCTGCAGTTGCTTTTATCATAGGGAACAACCTAAGCCCATTCAACCCAACAAGCTACAGAAAGAGCAACATTAACTCACAGTACAAGGGAAAAGGAAAAGACAGCAAAACAAACACTTGGTGGACAACAGCGACAATTCTCTGGCAGGCGTGGGGAAGAAAGGAGAGCAGACAGTTCGCACAGCCAGGGGGGCGGAGCCACAGAGGACGCAGCGGAAGACGCAGCGGGCTCCCCATGCACAGATGCTCAGTGCAGACTCTGCAGGCTCTCACAACTGACACAGTGACAAAATTTAGGTGTGAGTGTAAATGAAAGAAATCCCCAACAAAATTATTAGCAGCCCAGCCCGGATGGGTGACACAGTGGATTGACTGCCAGCCTGGGAACTGAAAGGTGACAGGTTCAATCCTCAGTCAGGCATATGCCTGGGTCAGGGGCCAGGTCCCCAGTAGGGGGCGAAAGAGAGGCAGCCACACACTGATGTTTCTCTCCCTTTCTTTCTCCCTCCCTTCCCCTCTCTCTAAATCAATCAATCAATCTTAAAAAAAAAAACTACCCAACTACACTCAGCAACGTATTACGAGGCTAGGACGGCACAATCCAGGCCTGACCCTGTGCTGTCACTCACACGGGGTCAGTAAAGGAAACAGACACGTGGCTCTCTCGGTAGAGGCTGCAGAGACATATCAGAGAACTCAACGCTCATCTTAAAAAAAAAATTCGGAGCTGAAAATCTTATTTTCAAACAAAAGACATCATCGAGGAACAAGCGGGGCATCTGGGAGAGGCAGGGAACCAGCGAGCAGCCCGCCCGTGCCTGCCCCTGCTCCGGGGGTCCTGCCCCGGTGACGGGAGGGAAGGAAAAGGGCCAGGAGACACGCGCAGAAGAGGAGTGACCGCTGGCATGACCGCAGGGGAGCTCTCGTCCATCACACAGCCACGGGGGCTGCGGCAAGGTGCTGGGAGCAGGGGGACGGGTGCAGGTCAGGGCACATGCCCGGGTGTATGACCAGCTACCACCAGCCCAGGCACGTGGCTCTGGTCAATGCCAGGAGGCATGTCCTTCCTGACACTCGGCAGGCTGGGCACAGGGCCCTGCGCAGGGTCCACAGGGACCAGCAGCCCTGTCACCATGTCCGTTCCCCACGTCACAAATGAACAGGCAACTACCAGTCGCCTCCCGACAGGCCCAGGTCAAAGGCCAATCCAGCGGCTGGGGCACAGCCAGGGGGAAGCCCTGAAGGGTCCCATCCGGCACAGGAAAGGGCGCAGGTGCTGTCTGCGGTGCGTCCGAAGCAGCGACCTGGACGGCCAGGGCTGAGCATGTCCGCTGTGCGGAGAGGCTGCCTCCCAGAATCCAGACCCCACACAGGCCGGCCACCTGGCGCGCACCCCACCCCCTCCGAGGGCCCACATACCTCCTTATTCTGTTCCCTGTCCAGCGCAGTCCACACAAAACCGAAGGCCCCGCTGCCCAGCGGGCTCAGCGTGCTGTACTTCTGGGAGTACGCGCCCTCACAGGCTGCCAGCCCCTCCAGCTCCCCCGCCCTGGGGGGCTCCTCGAACCATGGCCTGCTTCTGAGCACCTGTGCGAGCGAAGGAAGGTCTGAGGGGTAAAGGAGAGGCGGCGGCAGCAGGCAGGCGCGTCGCCCCAGCAGCCCCTGCAGCTGTGGGCAGCAGCCCCGAGCCGCCGGCAGCCCACTGCTCTGTGCCCACGGGGACCCCACCTGAGAGCCAAACTAGCACACACGTGAAAGTGTGTTCACACCCCAGCACAGGGGCATCACGGATCGGGAACCCGCCCGTGGGGTAATCCACAGGGCGTTAGAAGAGAGTTACAGAGCTGGAAGCAGACTTCCCTCCAGTCCCAGAGGAGGCAGGAAGAGGGAGAGTGCTGAGGGGAAAGGCGGCCGCAGACACCCACCTCCCCGGGGCTCGGCCCGGGGCGCTCACACACAGAGTGCACGGCGCCGGGCGGGCTGGCCAGCAGCAGGTGGGTCCACGCGGCCGAGGCCTGGTGGTCACGCAGCAGGTCTTTCACCAGCCAGCAGCAGAACAGGGGTGCAGGGCCTCGGAGCTCCACCCGCTTCACCTCGAACTGCACACCTGAGGAGCGAGAGCGCAGGGCCCCCCGCTGACCGCATCACCATGGGGTTGTGACCAGACAAGCACTCGCCCCCGGGCAGCATGGAACCGCACAGGGGGCCTGGGGCAGGGGCGCCGGGGCTGGGCCTCGGGTGGAGGGACGTGAACGAGCCGGCGGAACAAGGCCGTGCCGGCTGCGGGCCCCGGCCTGACACGGGGCTGCACCTGCTTTCACACGCCTCCTGGGCCTGCACCCGGACAAGCAGCTTTTACGGGGATGACAGGTGACCTTACTTTCTTCAGGTTTGTATTTTCAAATATTTTTAAATATAACTTACGTATTACTTAAATTAAGTTTTTAGAGTTTGGGAATAAAGCTTTTGGAATCGACAATACAAAACCAGCGATAAATGACTGGCTAAAGTAACGTGACCTGTTAAGTAGTTAGAAAAATTTTTTAAAAAGGAAAGTAAACCACCCTGGCTAGTGTGGCTCAGTGGACTGAGTGCTGGCCGGCAAACTGAAAGGCCGCTGGTTCGATTCCCAGTCAGAGCGCATGCCTGGGTTGCAGGCCAGGTCCCAGTATGGGGCAAGGGAGAGGCAACCACACCCTGATGTTTCTCTCCCTCCCTCTCTGTCTAAAAACAAATAACAAAATCTAACAACAACGAAAAAGAGTAAAACAACCCACCCCAAGGGGCCAGGGCAGGGGTGGGATCACAGCGCCCTCCCGGAGGGTGGACGGGGCCAGACGTCTCCTCGAGTCCCCTCCAGCCCCAGCGGGACCCAGGCTCCCCAGCCCCAGGCGCGCACAGGAACCCTGATGTCCAGGGGGTGCACAGTGACTTCAGGCCCTCGAAGCCACCCCTTCTGCCCTCGGGCCCCAGGACAAGGACACCCCTGCCCAGGACATACTCAGCAGCGAGCCGTCTCGGTGGCAGCAGCTCCCGGTGTAGGCGCCCTCCTGGATCTCCAGCTGCAGGCTGGGGGCCTCGGGCGTCCCTGAGCTGTCCCCTCTCACAGGCGTGGAGGTGACCTGGATGCTCAGCCCGGGCTCCTCTGGCTGGTGTGCGTTCACGGGGACGGCGCCCAGCCTGGACGGGGTGCCACCGGGACTCTCCCTGCCACTCTCGTCATCTTGCTCCAAGGTGTCGGACGGGTCTGTCCCATCGAGGTCCACGTGGGTCTCACAGAACCGCCGGCCCTCGCCAAAGTCAGAATAGGTGCCACTTAGCAGTGACAGCTCCCTGTCCTCCAGAACCTCAGCCCTCAGCCTGAGCCCGGCGCTCACGTCCACCACAGAGCCAGCTGTCCCCACACATTCGGACGAGGCGCAGGAACAGTCCAAAGAAGTTCGGTCTGTCCACGTGCTGAAAAACAACCCCTTGTGGTCCCAGGAAAACGTGTCCCCTTCAGCCTCCAGGGCCACTGCTGCGTCTGAGGCGCCGGGGAGGTCGGTGGCCAGGGCGTAGCAGGCCGAGGAGCTGCCCGCACGGCGGCTGAGCGGGTCTGCATCTCCCAGGTCACATGGCGACACGGGGGTGGAGCAGGGGGTGCGCTTGGCCAGGACCAGCTCAGCAGAGGCAACACCCTGAGGTCCTCCAAAGCTCAACTGGGACAGCTGCTCCTTCAGTAAGCAGGTCTGTAGCTCCTCCCTGTCCTCCTGCGTCCCCGGCCACGGCTCCTCCAAAGCCGGCTGCGAGAGCCATGCTGTCTCTGGCAGGCTAGGGGCTGCGTCTGGGCGCCCCTGCGGCGTGCTGTGCCCCGGCCCATGCCCAGGGTGCAGCAGTGGGAGGCCCGCCCCTGCCGGCAGCCCCCCTGCGTCCGCCTGATGGCTGGGGTGGCTGGCCGTGCTCAAACCCCTGCCCTGCAGCTGCGCTTCCCAGGTCAGGCCACACACCTTGCTCCCGCTCCTGCCCTCAGCTGGGGTCAGAGCTTCAGAATCATCGCGGGAAGCAAATGGTCTTGTGTCCCCTGAGTCAGACCTGCTTCCCCCCAGAAGCTCCCGACCGTGTCTTCTTGGTGCTGCCTGCTCCTGCTCCTGCTCCTCCAGGACGCCGTCCCACGGGCCCTCAGGCGGTGACTGTCCCTGGGCTGGCAGGTCTCCTTCTGGGGTGCTGTCTGCCCTGGGGAGTACACTACAGGTAGCACGGCCACTTACGGGCCACCAAAGAGTCAGAAACATAGATCACGTGCACTTCCCCCCTTTGGAAACAAGCACAAAGCATCTAACAACAAAAACATAAGACAGAAAAAGACGAGACTTTGTAACCAAGTTAATAAACAAGCGCCAACCCGCACACTGCCTCGCCATGTGCACGTTTGGCGATGATCCGCCAGACAAAGCCGGGCTCCAGGTCCGGGCGCTGACGGTGGTGCCCACCGGTGAGCAGGGCCCCGCGGAGGGCCGAGCACGGGGGGAGGGACCGAGTGTCTTGGGCCCTGAGTGAAGTTAGACGGCAACTGGCTACCAACACCGTCCGGCCTTGTGGCCGGTGGGGAGGACCAGGTGGGCTGAAGAGAGGGGTCTGGTGTGGGGGTTAACTGACCCCTCGGAGCTGGAGTGGAGCCCAGAGCACACTCAGCATGGGGCGGCCACTGAGGAAGAGGGCACCAGCATACGGACCAGGCGGCTGTGGGGAGGCCTAGGTCGAGACTGCCCTCAGGTGGCCCGGCCGCAGCGGCACCCACATGTCGGACCTGTGCCGGCCCCGGGTGCACACCGGACCGGCACCGAGGCCAACGGATATAGCCATGCCCAGCCTCGTCGGGCAGATGTGCCGGCAACGTGACAAACACACCAGTGGTTCACAGAGGCACAGAAGACAGCGGACCCCACTCGAGGACGGGCCCCGTGAGGGAGGGAACAGTGAGCAGAGTTTGGAGGAACAGCAGGGGTCTGCTGGGGGGCCTGAGGTGGGGACCACAGGACCGGTGCCCTCGCTGCAGCGGTGTCTCACCATCTCCCCTGCCCCGTGCCAGCCTCGGAGCTGCAGGTCCGCGGCGGGAGGCAGCTCAGGCAGGAGAGTCTAGTTCCCCTCACCAAGCAGCGCAGCGACCCCTCGGATGCAGGCCTGAGGTCAGGCCCTTTAGTCTCTGCCCCTCTCCAGCAGCCAGTGCCACTGTGTCACCAAATTCCGGCCAAGGAGAAGGGAGGAAGTGTGGGGACAACCCTCTCCACCTCCATCCCCTCCTCTACTGCCAAGTGAGCAAGCCGTGTGGAGCATGGGGACCCGGGGACCCGGCTGCCCATGCCTGCCCAGGGCCTCGGCCTGGGGCCTGGAGTCTGTGAGCCACTGGGCTCCTCACCAGCCAACTGAGACAGGGGCTGGGCCCGTCTGTGCGACACCCTCACCACACGACCACCTCCCGGCACAGCAGCTGTCCAGGCGCTGAGTGGCTCAGGGCAGAGCACGCCCACCCCCACTGGGACCCTGCGTGGGCGCCCACAGCATGCCCCTGCTGGGGCGGAACTGCCCCTCCTCTGTGGGTGAGCCAGGGTAGCGAGGCATCAGCGGCTCCCGGCACCGACAGTGGGCACCACAGAGAAGGAGGGAGAAGCCGGGCAGCCTGGACGCACACAGAGGACGAAGTCACGTGAGTCAAAGTGACTGTGCTTCACATTCGCTCCCTGGACGCTTCTGTCCAGGTCACGTGGGGCCGCACCAGGCAACTGGCAGGCCCAGAGCACTTACCCCAGACTGGGCGGTGCCCTGAGGGCAGAAGGGAGCTGGCCTCTGGTGTCCTCTTGGGCCTGCGCTACCGGGACGGTGTCCTGGCTTCCCTCTGGCTCTGACGTCCTGTCTGGAGTCAGCAGGGGGTCAGCAGCGAGCATGGCATTAACCCCTGGATGCAGCAACACCAGCGAAAGAGTGTTTTTCATTTGAAGGTGGGGGGTAAACTCCCTCTCCTCACATTCAAGACTGTCCAGCCACCTCAGGCCAGCGCGCAGGCACCCCGTCCAGGCCAGCACCCTCTGCCCACTCCCCTGCACTGTGCTGGGCCCTGCACTTGGCCAGAACGGTCCTACCAGCACCGGAGTCGGAGCAGGGCCCTCATCAGCCCTCCAACGGCTGTGTGCTGACTCGGGGTAAAAGCCGCCGTCCCTACGATGACGCCCACAGACCTGCGACTAGACTCTTGTGACCCTCCCAGAACCATACACAGCCTGTGGCAACAAGCAGCTGGTAGCCGCAAAGCCCGGTGCAGCTCCTCCAGGCACCTGGTCAGGACAGGTGAGCCCCCAGGAGGCTGCGGGCCCCACTCCTTCAAGCCCAGGTGCCACGGCCTCGAGCTCCAGGGCAGGGTTCCTCCAGGGCAGGAGCCGTGAGCTCTCTGCCCCCACTGGACACAGAGAAGCCCCTAATCCTCCTCTGCCTGATAACACACGACTAAGGCACAGACGTGCCCCGTGTCCTGGGCCAGGAAACACTGAGGGGCCAGCAGAGACAGAGGACTGCGGCTCACGCTCAGTCCTGCCCCTCACCCGCCGACCCCCAGAGGCTCAGGCAGGCCCCCACGGAGAGGAAGGCCGGGCCTCACCATCGGTGGTGGTCCAGCCCTGCGAGGGCTGCCCAGGCATCTCCCCGGGCCCACGCAGGCTGCCCGCATCCAGGCGGCTGGCCAGGTCTGGCGGGGGTGACGGGCTGCCACACTCGAGGCCCATGTAGTGGTAGAAACCTGGGATCAGGAAGGTGACGTTCTAGAAGACAGACAGCGGCACTCAGACCTGCCACAGCCCTGGCCCACGAACTGCTCGCCGTCCCTCCGGGGGGCAGTGAACACAAGGGCCCGGGTCTCGGGGTCGCTCCCCCAGGTGAAGGACGCAGGGTCCGACTCCTGTGAGTGGCCTGAGGGTCCTGACCCTCATCGTGGAATCTGCGGCTTCTCTCCTTTTTCTTGTAGAAAAGATAAAATTAGCACACTCTGAAGCTAGTGACCCTGCTGTCTGCCCGTCCTCCGAGCAGACATGTGGCCTCTGGCCCGGCCTGGGAGCCCCAGCCAGCACGCTCCCTGCTCCGAGCGTCCTGCCGTGAAAGGACACAAGGGGCTGGGCAGCAGAACACAGCCCCCAGGGTGTGGCGGGGCCTCCGTGCCGTGGGCTGGGCCCCGGGGTGCAAGGCCAGATGCTTCCTCTGAACTTACATGCAGCCCCCCACTCCCAGGTGGCTCCTGGCCAGGGGAATCCAGAACATGTGCTAACCCATACACACCCCCTGAAGGGACCTGCTGGAATCCCTCGTCCAAAAATCATGCCAAGTCTCCATGAACTTCAACAGGACTATGAGCCTGGGGTGGGGGGCTTCACCCCCAGCCAACACCACGTGCAACAGAATGGGCGGTCCCAGCTGAAACTCGGTCAGAGGGTGACGAGCCCACCCCTCTGCAGTGGTCTGTTTGCAGTAGCTGACACAGAGCCACTCTGAAATCTTGGACAGAAACAGGGCAGTCACTGCCCTGGTGTGCGGAGACATCCACCTCCCGTGTTCAAGGAACTGAGGGCAAGCTCAACCCAAAAAGGCCACAGAGACACCTTCCTCCGAGCCTGGCCAAGCGACAGCTCCCCCAACAGCCCCAGGGCAGTCGGGGGGCACGCAGCCCATGCCCACAGCCTGGACACACACCCGGATCCCAGACCGGATCAGGATGGAGCCTCAAGGCCAGAGCCCCTCCCTCTCCTGGCGTGACCTGGGGATGGTCCAGGGGGTCACGACATGGTGTCTGCTCAATGTGGGGTCCAGAAAAGTGAGCAGGGAATCCATTAAGCTGAATGTCTGTTGTGAAGTGGGAAGCACAGACCTGGGGCCCACACACACCCTCCCAGCGGGCACAGACCAGCTCCACCCCAGGGACTTGGCCGGCCACCCAGGGGCCCACCTTGCCCAGGAGCTCGGTCCGCCCATAACCAAACAGCATCAGCGCAAAGCTGTGGTTGATGCCGTAGATGGTCCCGTCCGGCAGGAGCGTGATGAGGCCGCTGATGGTGAAAAACACCCAGACAGACGCCGAGTAGCCCGGCTCGGGGGCCTGGCCAGCTCCTGCTTCCTCCGCACAGGGGCTGGGTTTCAGCTTTAAGCTCAGGGGGAAGGTGGTGCCATCCTTGGCTCTCCCAACAGACCTCTGAATCTGAAGGTTCTGAAAGAAAGGCGCCTCATGTGACCCAGCTCTGGGCTCTGCTGCCTTAGACCGCCCCTCGCTTGCCCGTCGAGGGTGGGAGCGCCCAACCAGCCAGCTCCCCACAGCCTGCTCCTCCCTGCAGCCCCCAGGAAAGGCAGGGCAGGCGGCTGAGCCCTACCTGGGGCAGGCCCTGGCCAGGTGCGGGGAGCTGCAGGGAGGGGATGAGGTCTGTGATGAGCTGCCCGGCCACCGCGCCCTCACACTCGTAGCCGTGCAGATGGGCGAAGACGCTGTCGCAGGAGGTGACGGTGCCCTGGGTGGAAGAGCCAGCCTTGTGATGCCAGCTCCTTGCACTTTGGCTCCAAATGTCACTGAACTCAGTGACGTCTTCCAGCTGTGCCTCCTGCCAGAGGCGCACACCAGCTGCTAGCAACAGCGTCGGCCGGCTCCTGCCACCAGGACCGAAACCACTGGCCGAAGGCAGCCTGCAGACACCTGTGCCCTCAGGGCCACCTGTGTGAGGCCACCGCCCTGAGGGCTTGAGGTACAGAGTTTTCCGGCCGTGTGAGAGCCGACCTGCAAGTGGCTGCGATTGTGTCCTGGTTTTACACAGGCAGAAACTGAAGCTCAAGGAGCTAGGGCTCCTCGCCCAGGGCAGCAAGGGGCTCAGCAGATGGGGGCCGACCCCACAGAACTCAGAGGCACATGGGGGAGGAGACGCAGAGTCCCACCTGTGCAGCAGAGAGACCCAGCAAACTCACGTCACTTTGGAAGGAGACCCAGGCTGAGACCCTCTCCACGGGCTCCAGCACGACCACGCAGCACGGCCGGGGCTCCTGCTTCACCCTCTTCATCCACACGGACACCGGGATCCGCTCCCCCCCTCGGCCCACCATGTCCACCTGCAGGCAAGGAGAGGCTGCACCTGCCGCCCCTGCGCCAGGCCCACCCCTCCCAGGTATGTGGCATCTTCAGGATCAGCTCAACTGCCTGACATTCAGAAATCAACCAAAGCGCAGGCCAGGTTTCTGACTCTGGGCCCTACGGCCTCTGGGAAGGGTCCTAACAGGGGAGCGGGTATCACTCTTAGCAGTGTCTCCAGTTTCTTAAAGACACAGACACGCTGAACATCTTCATCTTCCCTCTCAACACTCAGTCCCCAGATGGGCAATTTTCTGGTGTGCTGGATCCTGTCTCACTTCTTCCAGGGCCTGAGGCTCAGGGCCCAGATTCAAACTTGCAGTTTGACTTGTCGAAGTCCAAGCCCGACATATCACACCAGCCGAAGGAGCCAAGCTCCAGGAAGCCTTTCCAGGCTCGCCGGCCCCCCTCCCCCCACACAGTGAAAACATGTTTCTCTTTGGGGAGCCACTCGGGTTTGGTGCCTGCAGGTTTGCAGGCGCTCGGCCAGCAGCGGATGCTTCTGTTCCGGTGTGTCCCCGCCGCCCGGCTGAGCCCCCCACTGCACGCTCTGCCAGGCAGCCAGCCTCCATGCCCATTCTCACCACTGTGCCAAACACCACGGCGGCATGGCCGTCGGCCTCCACGTGCTCCTCACTGAGTGCTTCGACCACGTCGCAATCCGGCTTCAGGAAGAACTGTGTGAGCTTCTGGCCAATCAGGTCGTGGCTGCTGTACCCCAGGAGCCAGCAAGCATTGTCATTGGCAACCAGGATCTGCGTGTGGCCAGGAGAGGACACCGGCATCAGCAGCAGTATCTCTCACTCCTGGGCACCCACCGGGGAGGGAGGCCCTTCCTCTCCCGACCACCTGGACGCGCTCACACGGTGACGCCCTCGGGACCTCTGTGTCTCCACCGAGTGGAAACAAGAATCGCCTGGTCAGTGCCCAGGCCATGAGCCCTTCACCTGCCGGGATGGGCATGTCATCGAGACCGCAAGGCAGCAACGGACACACACCACCCTCCTGCAGCTTCAGGTCTTTGTGATGTGTGCACCCAAGCTAACGCCTGCCACCCTCAGTTCTGTCACACCAACCCTAGCAAGCACGAGTAACAACAGGCTCCTCCTGTCCCTGAGCCTCCGTCCTGACTCCAGGATTCAGTGAGCCCGACAGCCATGTTAGATCTCCAAATTCATCTCTTTTGTTACTATATCGGTAAAACGAAATGTCTTTCAAATTGCACTTAAGATGTACAAACACCTCGGAATGAGGTTACAGGTTCAAGGTGCAGTCCCCAGACCCACGGCTGCCTCACAAAGCGCAGCAAATACCTCTGAGGTCTTGGGGTCAACTGTGAAGACCGCCTTGTTGGGGTTGCCAGCAGGGGCTGGGAGCAAGGGCGTGGAGCACCCCGAGGACAAGCCACGCAGCAGCGAGCAACAGGACGTGCTGCCAGGGGGCGCGGCCGGGCCGGCCTGCTCGGCCAGGGAAGCACAGGGCACTTTCCCTGTGCAGATGTTCTGGGCAGCCAGTGATGAGAGGCAGTAGGAGCTCCATCTGTCTTCTGGAAAGAAAAGGAAAGGAAACTTTAGACCCCGAGGCTGCCAGGACCTCACTTCTGAGATACACAAAGCCCCCATCCTTGTACCCAAACCCTGCAAAAGGACTAAGTCAACCTGCAGGCAGGGTCGAGTCTGGGCCAGCGATGCGTGGTTGTTTCAGAACGGGCCCCGGGGTCCAGCTAAGCACCCGCAGGGACTCCACTGTCAGCAGGCTGTGTCCCCGAGCACCCAGCATTTCTGTGCAAATGGCGCTGAGGTCCCCCACCCCCCACCCAGCCAAGGGTGCTCTTCCGCGTCTGTTGTTCCAGGACTCGCAGCCCAGCTACGGCCCTGTCACTTCAGGCACTGCCTGCTGTCCCCACTCCCCTCCCTCCGCTCTGCGGCACCGTCTGACACCCCTCGCCTCCAGAAACTCTGCTCTGGACAACGCCCCAGCCACACAGGCTCCTACAACGCCCACCCTCGGCACTGCACCCCGTCCGGCCTCCCATCAGCCGAAGAACCTCTGCTCCCCTCGTAGCTCCGGTGCTGCCCCCACCTCAGTAAGGGCTGCCCCTCCCCGCAGCAGCTCAAAAGCCAAGCCAGAGTCATCCCCTATCCCCTCCGGGTCTTTCACTGAGGAGCCCCCACCTTCTCAGTCAGTGGCCACACTGGACCGGAAACCCCGTGGCTGCCCGGGTCCCCTCTCTGGAGGCGGCCGGGCCCAAGGGCAGCTCCACCTCCTGCCTCCAGACAGTCCCTGCGGCACCAGCTCTGCCTCTGGTGCCCAGTGGCCTGGCCCTGGGCCAGCGCACCAGGCCGGGGGTGTCTGGGCTGCGGGCTCTGGCTGACTTGGAGAAGTCAGTGAAGGGGTGGGCAGCGGGTCCAGCTGCTGGGCCACCCCTGGACACCCCCACCACCCTGGTCAGGAAGGCGTCTGTCCCTGCCTGCCTGCTGTCCCCTCACAGGTCCAGAAGGGCCTGAGTCCCTGTGTGGTCGGTGGGCACTGGCTGAACTGAGCCGGCAAACCTGCATCACGCCTGCAAGGCCGCCCTGCCCAGGACGGCACTCTCTACACTCTGCAGCGAGAGAGAACTCTGGCTCAGACCTGGCTCTGAAACACGGAAGAGAACATTTCCTGCCTAGGGGTCTCGCAGACCAGACGCCGCAGGGAGGACCTGCGTGCCGCGAGGGCCAGGGCCGAAGCCCAGACCTTTCTCTGTAAGGACAGGGACCAGACGCCTACAACAGCCACACGGGGACTGTCACCGGAGAGTGCCATCCTGCTCTGGCAGAGCTTTGAGAGCCCATTCCTTCTGCTCAGGTGCCTGTGGGCCGAGGACCCAGACTTGCTGGGCCGGGGAGAGGTCTGCGTGGCCGGGCCCTCAGTGGGCGCTGGCGAGGGCCGGCCCCCACTCTGGCTCCTCTGACCCTCTTCCACGGCTGGCGGGCCTCTGTCCTCCATCGGGAGCCGGTGGGTCGTGCCACAACCGCCAACTACGAGACAGGGGGACCCCGCTCAGCACCTGCACTGCAAGTGTGTAAAGATGGTTTAACCAGCTCATTCCTCCCAAGGCCGCATTAAGCGTGGCCCCATAAGACTCACACACTCACCTGCTCTTTGAGTCGGGACCCACCACCTGCAGGGAGTCAGACTGAAGTCCTGCTACAAGGCGCCCTTCCGAGGCCTGCACAGGAAGAGGCGGGGAAGGAGGGAGAGAGACAGACGAGGGTGGGAGAGGGCCGTGGGTCCAGGCCGCAGGACCCAAAACGCTCCCAGGTCGAGAGCAGCGTTACCGAGGCCACAGCGCAGGGGTCTGACCAGCTGCAGCACCGTCCACACAGCTTCCACAGCACAGTGATATTGAGGCCAAGGCTGAGGTCCAGAGATGGGCCCATACCAGAAGTTTACATTTTTAACTTTTTATTTTTAGACACTTGTAGATTTCCATGCAGCTATAAAAAAGGTAAGAAAAACCCCACATGCCCTGCCCTGGGTTCCCTGGACAGTGACACCTTACATGACTGCAGGACTGACCAGCCGTCCGGGAGCCTGGGCTGGGACCTGACGGAACAAGGAGCCCCAGGGCCAGGGCAGCGAGCCCCCCAGAGCCTGCACCCCATCTTCTGGACCACCTTCTGGGGATGACGACCCCAGAGTTCCCCGCCAGCTTCCCAGACCTGCCCAGGCCTCGGCCCCCATAAGCCCTCCCGCCCCAGCACACACACAGGCACACACGAGGACTGAGGACAAGCTGGGGGGTGGCCTCTGCAGGAAGATGAGGTGTCAGCAGGCAGGTGGGCCCCACATGGAGCAGACCCGGGCTGCTGGGAAGGGAAGAGGTCAGCCCTCCTCACGCCGCCATGGTCCAGCGTGAGACTCCAAGGGAGCCACCCACCAGCTCCAGCCTGGCTTCATGGTCACTGCTCCAGGCCATCGGGATAGGAGGGCTGTGTCTTTCACGGCCAATCTGTGAGCCTGATTTGTAATTTTGTATCCGGCAACAACACATGGGGTAAAACCGCACCCCTGTGACTCACCGTATACAAAGTTCATTCCAGATGAACTTAGGAACAAAAGAAGATGGTTTCAGGAAGATGAAGACACACATTTCCGCAGACCAGATGAGCGGCCGTGCTGTCTCAGAACGAGCCCTCATCCAGAGCGCTGTCCCCACGGCATCCCGCACCACCTGACAGTAGGAGAAACTTCCGAGAGGTGCACACCACACACAAGCGCTGAAACCAGGCCTGCTAGAGTGAGTCGTCCGAAAGAGCCTGAAGAGCACCCCCAGGGCCCCCCAAAGTGGCCAGCAACCCTTAACGAGGGCCAGGACTGCCCTGATTCAGCAGCACCCCGGGACCCTGGCAAAAGCCACCCTGTCCGAAGCAACACATCCTACACACGGGCCTGCAGTTTTCCGAAGACTAGGAGCAACCAGACGCGTGCCCTTCCCACTGCACAGGCAAGGAAGCAGCCACCACGGTGACCGCACGCAGAAGGCAGACCATGCGTTTAGACACGCAGCACGTTTGGCAGTGGAAATACCTGCAGACTCTTAGAGTCTGAAATACGAAGTCACAAAGGAAAGCAGGAAAGAGTTTCTCACATGGCTAGCTAGACTTTGAAAGATATAAGCTTTCTGGAAATGAAATTTTAAGTTTCAGTATTAGAAATAAGTGTTTGTGATTCACACTTTCCCACAAAGAAAACAGGGACCCGAAGCTTCGCTGGTGAAACCTGGAGGAGGAGGAAACAGCAGCGACGCCACACGGACTCTCTAGAGGAGGAGGGGGGAGCAGCTCCAGCCCCGTCTCTGGAGCCAGACAAAGGCGCGGCCAGAGAAGAACACTGCCGGCCGGTACCTCTCCTGAGCATGGGTTTAAAAGGCTTCAACGACATACTGGCGAACCCTTCGAGCGATGTGAAAAGGGGAACATGCTACAGGGATGACGGGCCAGTGTAATGTTTGAAAGTCTATTCAAGATCACCCACCACACAAAGAGGCTAAAGAAGAAAACTCCCATTATCACACCGATTGATGCAGAACCAGCATCTGACCCCGCCCCCTCAGAAGACACGCCCCACAAACAGAGACCCAGGAAAAAAAGTCTGCACCAGCAGCTCGGGACTGTGAGAGACAGAGCACCTTCCACCCGAGGTCGGCAGGGAGGGGGAGGCCGCTCAAGCCTCTTCCAGTCACGCCCTCGTGGGGGTCCGAGACATGCACAAGGCAAGAAAAAGAAATAAAAGGAACGTACTGAGAAGGAGGGCCTAGAGCTGTCTCAGGTCACAGAAGGCACCGTCATCTACGTGGGAAGTCCGAAGGACTCTGGGATTAACACATCGATCTTTTTAAAAGGAGGTGGGAGGAAAAGGGAGTGGACAGACGGGTCACCAAAGAAGGCTCCGAAACCGCCAAGAAGCCCGTAAGAGAACATCCCTCCCCCCAGTCATCAGGGAAACGCCCATTAAACCCACCGTGAGCTGCCACCGCACAGCCACTGGGGTGCCGAAAACGGAAAAGAACAGAGAAGGAAAAGAATGAAAACAGGAAGTGTTGGCGGGGATGTGGAGCAGCTGGACGCCCGCTGACAGTGGGTGGGTGTACGCGCACAGGCACCCACGCCGGGCAGCTGCTGCTAGGCACCCGGGGACCCACAGCACGCACGCGCGCACACGTCCACAGGCCTCCACACAAACGTGCACTGCCCGGAGCGGGGAGCAGCGCATCGGCCGGCGTCGAAAGACAGATTAGCAGGCGGGGTCGTGCTGGCAGTGACAGCGAGTGAGCCCTTGACAACCACTGCAGCCGTGTGCAGGACGGTGAGCTCACGGCGCAGCCAGCCCCTCCGACGCCACACACCAGAAAGGACGGCCCTCATTCCCAGGGACAGGAAGCCACGCTCCTCCAGGAGAAGTGCTCCTCCAGGGCAGCGGTGGGGGGCCAGTGGGGCAGCTGAGAAAGAGCAGAGGAAATTCTTAGGGCCATGGAAACATCCTCCAACGTGACCCCAGTGCATCTCAAAGCTCACTGAACCAGCTGGGGGCATCGCATTGTCTGCAAGTTTTATCTCAACAGAGTTCATTTTCAATGTCAGCGACGGGTAAACCAGGCGGGTAGTTAGAGTTGAACAGGAAACTCGTGCATTGGGAGATATATTTGAATAGAGAGCCTGGAATGCAACTCAGAAACAAGAGCACAAAAATACCACAGAGGAGCTGAGAGACACGGACTGAGCTCACCCGACGCCTGCTGGGGAGGGAATGGAGAGGAAGAAGTACCTGGGGAGGTAAAAGTGAACGTGCTCAACCACAGAGAAATAAACCCACAGGCCGGGGCCCCCAGTGGGGTGCTCGGGCCACCAGGCATCCTGCCACGGTGTCGTCTTGGTGACGTGACTGTGGGACTGACTGCATGGATCAAAGGAACAGTGTGGAGCCTGACCATGTAGTGCATGTACGTGCACACACAAACACGGGACACATGACTGAGGGCTGTTCGCTTCCGCTGAGGCAGCACGGACCTTTTGCCCCCTTGCGCAGGTGCTGGGGCAACTCAGCGTCCAGGTGGAAGCAACGAAACCGCCGTCAACACATCATGTGAAAAACCAATACCCGGGGCCAGACTTAGTTTGGGAAAATCAAACACTGAATTTTAGAAGAAAACCAGGCTTCCTACAAGTCTTTGGGTTGAAAAAGTTTTCTTAGACAAGACACGAGAAGTTCTAGCTATAAAATAAGGTTGATAAATTTAACATTAAAGTTGAAAATATCTATTCACAAAAAAATACCATAAAGA
Source organism: Artibeus jamaicensis (assembly GCF_021234435.1). NCBI lineage: Eukaryota > Metazoa > Chordata > Mammalia > Chiroptera > Phyllostomidae > Artibeus > Artibeus jamaicensis. The sequence continues at coordinate 5,720,813 of NW_026522020.1, forward strand.
AAATGAACTAAGCCACAACTTGGGAGAAGATATTTGTGACATAAATTACCAACAGAAAATTGATATCCAGGATACTTTAAAAGGTCCATAATTAAAAATTTAAAAGACAAAGAGCTGACAGAAGAATGAACAAGAGATAGAAATGCGCCGTGGCTGGTGTGGCTCAGTGGATTGAGCACGGGCCTGTGAAGCAAAGGGTCGCTGGTTCAATTCCCAGTCAGGGCACATGCCTGGGTTGCAGGCCAGGTCCCCTGTACGGGACACATGAGAGGCAACCACACACTGATGTTTCTCTCCCGTTCTTTCTCCTTCCCTTCCCCTGTCTAAAAATAAATAAATAAAATATATATATTTTTAAAAAGAGATAAAAACGAGAATCTCACAGAAGAGGGAGCCCTGGTGGCCAGTGACCCTACAACAAGAGGCTTAACTATGTGAGCAAAACCATGATGACCTCACACCTCCTAAGTCGGCAAAAATCACAAATCATGACAACACCAAATGCCGACAAAGATGCAGCTCCGTGGGAACGACCTGAGTCCCACATCCGCCTGCTCTGACAGCACAGGCCCTGGTGACTCACACCCTGTAGAGACTCTCACAGTGGTCAGCAAGTCCCGCCAGAACGTCCGGGACAGTGCGGTCACCCTGAAAAACAGACAAACAACCACACACCCCAAACATTTGCCAGCAAGAAAACAGATGGAAAATTCTGGTATATCCATGTCATGAATCACAGAGTGAAGACAAATGTTACATGTACAATAAGGGTAAATCTTAGCCATATAATAAGTGGGGAGGGATGAAGTTACAAAAGGAATCCCCCAATCTAAATATGTCATTTAGGGACACGCACGTATGTGACAAACCCAAACCTCGGGCAAAGGCTTCCTCTGCGGGCCCAGCAGCAAGCTGGCCCGGTGAGGACACGGTGGCTCAGGGCCCCTCGGCTCCAAATGGGAGCGGTGGGTTTAAACGGCTCATGTCACTGTTACAACCCACAAGTAACACTGCATGTATCCTTCTATACAGGTCAACTGGGCTATACGGAAAAGGCACAGATGTTTCATACACATGAAATATCCAGCATGGGATCCTGAACAGCAACAGCTGAATGATCAGGAAGCTACAAAGAAAAATCATAATAAAACCATCAGAATATGTTGCTTTTCTTCAAGTGGCAACATTTCCTGTCACAGGTTTATATTTCTTTCTCTGGGTGTCAAACTTTCCTACTCCCACGACCAGCCCACAGACAAAAGCACAGAAGACTTGATTACAAGTTGAGTACACTGTAAATCTTACAAAAACTTACTTTGTAAAAAAAAAAAAAAAGCACTAAAACTCTCCAGGATACATTGTAATTGTTATGAAACTTTACTTTGTAAAAGTAATAAGAACCAGGAGATGGGGAGGGAAACATGAAGGGAAGGGAAGGGCAAGAAATTTCGTCGTGCCCCCAAAGAGGTAAATAGTCCTAAGTTGATAAACCAAAATGTGAGGTGCAAGAAAGACACATCCTTTTCCCTCTGTGCTGCCTGTGTTACCTGGGGGGCCAGCTCGGCACTGCACGTCCATCCCTGGGAACCCCAGGAACCAGCCAGAGCCTCCCAGGGCCTCTGGTCTCTGAGCACAGAGTCTGACCCCCACCACCTGCGAACACTTCCTTTCCTCAGGTTTAATTCTGAGTCAAACAGCCACCAGAAATGTGTGCATTTTGGTTGTTGTTGTTGCTGTTTTTTGTTGTTGTTGCTGTTTTAAAGCAATGCCGTTGTGGGGAGCGCTATGCGGGGGCTGAGTGAAGGGGGATTATCATGGGGCCCTGAACCCAGAGAGGACCTCATGTTGCCTTGGACTAACCCTGCACCTGTTGCCAATTTTGATTCCACAAGGCAGGAGGGACCCAGCTCAGTCAGACCAAAGAGAAGCCAGAAGAGGTTTACAGGGAGTTTCTGGAACAGTACTCCTTCCTCTGATGGTGACCTTCCAGAAGGCACCGTCTTCCAGCCACCAGAACACAAGCGGGAAAGCAAATAGCTCCACTGCTCCACCACTGCCGTGCAGCCAAGAGCACAGCCAGCCTCTGGATGAACAGCACAGGACAAAGTGGCACGAATGTCACTTGGAGCCACCAGTGAGCCTAAAACCTGCCTTCCTCTGGACCTCAGGTTTGGAGCCACAGACTTTATGGCCATCAGAGCCCTACTGAGCCTGTGTCTCTGTGCCTTGCGTCAAGGCACCCTGAACTGCGTCAAGGCACCCTGAACAACCCCAGGATAATGGCTGTGGTCACAGAGTGAAGGCAAAGGCTTCCTCAAGCACCTCCACCACCACCCAGGGCTGCACAGGCAGGAGGAAGACGCCCTCCAGGCAGCCCCACCCCAAGGCAGAGACACCCACTGCCCTTAGGGAGGAGCAGCCCCACCAACTCCCAGGGCATCCTCCGCCTGCCAGAGCGGTCTGGATTTTACCCCTAAGACTGACTAGAATGAGCTCCCCGCTTGGGAGCTGCGAGACCAGAGGCACCTTTTATGAAGATCACTCCAGGGGCAAGCAAAGGTGGAGGGAGATGCGGACAGGAAGGTTACAGTAATCCAGGCAAGAAATTATCAGGTCCTAAATTAAAGCGATGGCAGAAAGGTACCGGGGAACCCGTAGAGAAAATGCGACCCAGAACTGCCATCAGTTCACAAGGCCATGAGGTGAGAGAATGAATGGACGGCATCAGGACCGCATCCGCGGTTTCAGCTCAGGCCACTGCCATTCTCTGGGAAATAAAAACGGGTGAAGACAAAAGGCAGGAGAAAGCAGGGTGTGCGTGGGCCATCCAAGTGAAGATGCCGGGAAGCTGTGAGCTGTGCCCACAGCTCACGCATTCATCCGCAAAGATTTACCGAAAGCTCCTACTGCCGGGCACCGTCCGCAGCTGATCAAGACTCGGTCTCCGTTCCGGAGCTCGGCTCCTCGAAGGAGAGGCGATAACAATGGATAAAGAGCACACAGTTAGCTCCAGGGGAGCACGGGCGCCGGGCAGGCCGGGCCGGGCCAAGGAAACAAGAGGACCGGGCAGGCTCGGCTGGGCCCCGGGGCGCGGCGCGGGGAAAACGGCTGCAGGGCGGCGGGCCACCACCGGGCCAGAGACTCACAAAAGGGAACGGCAGCGGCGAGGACATAGCGTTCCGGCTGGCTCGTCCAAGGGCCGCGCTGGGCTGGGAGACCGGACACCGCGGAGCCCCGGCCGCCTTCCCGAGAGTAGGCATCTCACCTGGGGCTGACGACTGATTCCAGGCGAAGCTGGATTCACCTAGCCGCGCAGAAACAGACCTTCGCCTCCACTCAGCCGGCGGATCAGAGAGCAGTTCACGGTGATTGACAGCCCTCCTGGGCCAACCACTGGCGCCTGGGGGCGGGATTCAGTCAGTTTGAGTGGTGAAACCCGCGCTGACGGTTGCTAAGGACGCACGGGACTCCTACGGCGCCTCCAAGGAGCCAAAAGAAATAGCACCTCCAACAGCCCGGTCCAGCTGACTCCAGTTCCTCCGGTCTCGGAATCGAGAAGGGTGAGCGCTGCGGAGTCTCCTTCAGCGGCCTCGGCCTGGAGATGGGGACTACGGCGTCGGCTCCCTCACGGGCCGAGAGCGCCCGTGGGGCCGAGGACCCACGAAGGTCACTGAGCCCGCCGTGGACTTGATCGGCGTCCAGGGTCCCGAGCGGCTCTCCTGGGACTTGCGGCGAAGCCGGCCCCCGGGCCCGGCACGAGCAAAAGCGCCGTACTGAGCCCGCTCTGAGCTGAGCGTTAACTGGAGACGGCCCCTTCACACGGATTAAATCCGCACGGCGACGCGGGACTAAGTCGACCCATTTTGCAGAAGCGGCCGGTGAGGCCCGGAGTCCCACATATTGCAGCCCTACGCAGAGACCCGCTACAAGCCAGCGAATCTCCCAGCTTTTTCTCTCCTTGGCTGCGTGTTTACACCCTGCCACTCCCTGCCTTCTCCGCTCCTCGCCTCCTGACGCCTCCAGGCGTTCTTAAATTACCTGCTCGGGGGAGGTGAGGCGAACGGCCTAGGGGATAAACTACAACTCCCATGAGGCTCTGGGGCCGTGCCAGCGCTTCCAGGTTCAGCCTCCCCTGAGCTGGGATTCCATTGGCTGGGCTGGCTCTAGATTGGGGGTTCTGATTGGCTGAGGGACCTGAGGCGACAGATTCCGGAAAGGGGGAAAAAGCAGCGGACATGGCGGCGGAGCGCGGCGCGGGTCAGCAACTGTCGCAGGAGATGATGGAGGGTGAGCAGCCCCGTGGGACGGCGGTCAAAGGGCCCGGCGGGCGGCGGCCTGCCGCCGCCGCCACCTTGCTCGAGAGAAACGAGGGCTTCCGCCTCTGGTCGTGGTCCAGGCCCGGCGCGCGGCCCCTGACAGCTGCCGGCCGGTTCAGAGGGGCGGGGGCTCTCGGGAGGGCGCGGTAGCCTGGGGGGCGCGGGCGGCGTGGAGAGCGGCGCCCGAGGGTGGGGTATGAAGGCGAGGTGGTAGCGCATCCTCGGCGTCCGTCTGCTGCTTCGAGCCTCGCCCGGACCTTCCGATCTGACCCACGCGTCGTTCCTCGTGCACTCGGCTAGTCGGGGGCTCGTAGGGGAGCGTGGCCGCCTCGGAGAAGGATCCTCGCGAAAGCTAACGGACTGTGGGGAAGGGTGACAAGCGGTCGAGGGCTTGGTAGAGACCACCGGGGTCAGTTTGTAAAGTTATCACAGTTATGCAAAGACTAGATTCAGCTTTTCCACTTTGTTGAGAAAGATGGTGAGTTATCTGTGCGTGTAGCTGTGTGCACACGTGCACACACGCTCGCCCCCAGTTGGAGAGCCAGCTCTTCCCGAGGGCGCCTGAGCTGGTTTCCTAGAGAAGAGGGTGCTCGCGCATCCGTACTGGAGAAGAAGGGAGCGAGGGTGGGGGCGGGAAGGAAGAACCCTCAAGTCGGGGAGTGATGGCTCCCTGACCAGAGCCAGCTCCAGGCTGACCCTTAAAGGTTCAGCTACGTTGGAGATAGAGTCGGGGAAAGATCAAAGGTCATTTCTGGCAAAGGAAACCACCTAATGAAAGGCAAAGGGTGTGAATGTGGTTTTGTGACAGTCATTTTGGTTGAGAGTGGCCAGTACCAGGGAAGCTGGCAAGAGAAGGTTGTGGAGGAGACGTTCGTGAACCTCTTGGATTTGGGAACCCTTGGATCTTCTAAAGAAAGGAAGTGCCTCTTCTTATCCCTCTTTCCCTCCTCTACCCCTCACCCAGCCGTGTCCATGTCTGGGCAAAGGATGAGTACAAGACCCAGGCATTTTTCTCTCCTGATTTTACTTCTCCAATTCATCAACAAGCTCTGACCTTTCTACCACCTTAAAGTGTCCAAATTTTCAAATCTCTTCATTCCCGCTGCCAATACCTTGAGCCAGTCCATTGTCCCCGGTGCCCCAAAGTCACCTTATGTGCTGATCCTCTATCCCATGTTGCAGACCCTCTACAGTCCTCAGGACGGAGTCCCAGGTGTCACCTGGGCTGCCCTTCCTTAACTAAGACCCTCCTGCTGGGGTCTGAGCTGAACTAGACCATGAACTTGGGGCCCAGCCAACTCACTCTTCCTTAGCCTTCACCTCACAGTGCAGGTTTGCCTCCCTCTCGGGAAATGGAACAAGCCTAAGAAACCTTTCAAAGCCAAATTAGCATAAAGTGAAGAAGCAGTCATCTTAGGGCACATCTCGCTAATGGATGAACAAAATCAGGATGAAGCGTAGACGCTCACAGACACAGTTCAGAGCTCTGGCGGCTTGACGCCGAGATGCTGGGTGAGGTCCCTGCAGAAGGTGCCCGGTGCAGCCACGCTGACCAGGGTTCACGCTGCCTCTGTTGGGCCTCACTGCAAATCAGTGACGCTGGTTTTGCTTTTCGCATTTTTCTCATGAAACAAAATCCTTCTTGGAGTTTTTTCATTAGTGTAAACTGTACTAATGTAGTTCCTTCTTAAAAATAATGTAGCATAAGATGAACTTTCAGGAAGCAGAGGATACTTGTAATTAATTTATTAGGTGTTTGCTGCTTTTGTTTACTAAAAGCTAACAGCTTTGATGCCTTTTCTAGTTTAATTCTGAGCAACTCTTAAGATACAGTGACTGTGTCAGGTCCCTTCTGCAGATTTGGAGGCTGAGGCTTGGAAGAGGAAGTTGCTTACCAAGCTGGGCCTCTGGGAGTGAGATGCAGACTCAGGAGGGGTCGTTGGCATTCCAGAAGGTTTTGGAATCAAAGATGAGATTTAGATTTTAAAATCAGATCGGATTCTCTGGCAATAGAGAATAGACAGGTCAGCACATGCCACAGAGAGGCCGGTCAGGAGGCCCAGTGGGAGTCCTGGGTGGTTGCTGGGGCAGGGAGGAGGAGCCCCGCTGCAGAGTGGGAGGTGGGTTCCACAGGAACGTATTTCATCCAGCAGTCCTTTCCTGGACACCTCCCTCCTCGGCCCAGCGGGAGACCCAAAGAGGTGACTGCCCTTCCCCACCTCTGTGGATAAGCTGGAACCAAGAGCAAGGTGCCTTTCAGTGGGTTGGTGGCTGCTCTTGCTAGTCAGTTGTTGGGGCCTCAGGGCTTTCAGACAGACTCCCCAAAAGGGGTCAAGGAAAGAATTAGGGGAAGGGAACATTATTTGACAGTTTCACCAATGAACTTTTACCAGTCTGCCACATTCAACCACTGCCTTATTTATTAATTCAAAAACTATCTATTTACCAGCCCCTCAAAGCTCTGCGCTGGCTGGCATCACTGTGTCCTGAGGGTTAGTGTCCATGACCTTCACGTGGGGCTATGAGCACTGTGGGCTGTCTTCTCCTTTTTCACTGGAGCTCCCACCCACAGTCTGATTTGAGTTAGTCTTGATTCCTTTCAGAATGTGGGCCTGTGAACTGGGCTGGTTTTCTGGGCCAAGTGGATAGTGGAGCATGGATGAAGGTACGTGGTGGGAGGGCCACAGCGGTTCCCTCGACGCGGGAACCAGGCTCCACTACGTGTTAGCCTCAGTACACACAGTCACCACATCCCGGGCTTGGGGAACACCTGGTAACTCTTCGTGAGCTCCTTGAGGGCAGGAGTCGTGTGACACTCACATTCACACCTGTGTGGCCTCCTTGCCCCGCCCCTCACCTCGCCCAGTGCTCCTGCCACTGGACAGATGGCACCTGGGACATGCAAGACACTCAGATGGTCGTTGAACCGAATTCAGCTCATGTGTTACATGAAGTCTTGCTGACTTACGGCCAGGTGCAGTCTGCTGTGTGTCCTAAGTGGAATGCTCACTGGTCTGTGTGGTTCAGTTGACAGGCGGGTCGAGTCTGAAGAATCGGGCGACGAAGAAGGGAAGAAGCAGAGCAGCGGCATAGTGGCAGACCTCAGCGAGCACAGCCTGAAGGATGGACAGGAGCGGGGGGAAGAGGACCCGGAAGGTACCAGGCCCTGATAACAGCCGTGGTCACTAAAGGGGTGGGAGCGGTCAGCGTTGCCAGTGATCTGTGCCCCCTTCCCGAGGTGGTAGGGTGTGTCGTCCTGGGGGGACCGCGGTGCTGGGCACAGGCACAGAGGCCCTCCGTGGGCTGGGAGCAGGGTCCAGTCTGCTGCACGCCCTCCCCAGCTGACTCACTGAGGGCGCCTGCAGGCAGTGTTTGTAACTGCACCGGAGGCAAATGCAGATAATGGCATTGGGGCTAATGTGTCATCTCGGACAGAACCAGACCAGTGCTCACTCACTAACCGTGTGTTCAGGGAGCGAGCTCTGCAGCGAGCGCCACGGCAGACTGCTGCGCTCTGCTGTCCCACTGTCGTGACGCGAGCTGCTTTCCCAGCAGCACACGTCACACCCTAGAGAAGTCACTTCCGAGTTCTTGCTGTTGTCATCGGCCTGGGGTGGACCTCTTAATTGCCTAGGTGTCAGGAAAATCATTTCATGTGGAAGGTGTCCCCATGGCCTCCTGTTATTTCAGTGGATGACAAGGACAGCAAAACGAATTGGAGTTAAGAGAAATAAGCCCCAGCTCGTGGTGGTGGCGTTTGTCCGTGATCTCAGCCCATTTGTTGCTCAGAAAGTTGATTTACTTTGAAAAGAGCGAGAGTAGAAGCCTGTCTACAAACAGAAAGATGTCCAAGATATATTACTAAGTGAAAGAGCAAATTTCTAAACAGTATGCATGTTAAGGTCCTGTTTTTATTTAGAGAATAATATTTAGATTTACCTGCTTAAGAGGGAAAACGCATCAAACTGCTGTTGAAGGTGTATCTGAACAAGTTGGAGAGGGTCTGGTGCCTTCTGCATTTCCAGATTTATATATAACACATGGATGTTTAAGGCAGTAATCATACGTTACCCTTCTAATAATAAAAACAATGAATTTATTTTTTAAGATTTTATTTATTCATTTTTAGACAGAAGGGAAGGGAGGGAGAAAGAGGAGAGAAACATCAATGTGTGGTTGCCTCTCACGCACCCCCTACTGGGGATCAGGTCTGCAACCCAGGCATGTGCCCTGACTGGGAATCAAACTGATGACCCTTTGGTTCGCAGGCCAGTGCTCAATCCACGGAGCTACACCAGCCAGGGCCAAAACCAACAAATTTATGAAACAGCACTTTGCTCTCTGTTCCAATGAAGGTGGCTGGTAACTATGGCAACCTAACTTTAAGGCAAAGGAGAGTACCACAGAAGCATCAGTCACCTTCCGGAACTGCAGAGCCGTGCTCCTGCAGGGGTGTGGGTGGGGCTCTCGGTGCTGCCTGACGTCGGCTCAGGACACGGAGCAGGTGAGAGTGCCGCCTGTCCCCGTGCAGGAGTCCCTGCTGCTGGTGTGGCGCTGGAGAGTGGGCAGAGCCCTGTCCTGGGCTTCCTCCCCTGGCTGTGGGCACAGGCTCGCTCCGACTCACCCAAGGGCGCGCAGCTCCAATGGGGGATGGCTGTGCCGCAACCCCGTTGTCTGAACCAGCACCCTTCCCTCCAGGATACTCGCTAAGTCGAAGTTCTCTGGGAATACTTAAGGCCTTAGAGAAACCAGGGCTCACACCTGTCTGTATTTAAGTCTTAAGTTCCAATAAAGTCATTCAAACATATCAGTTGTTCCCTTTTATTTATTTTTCCTAAGATATCAAAAAATGTGATCACTGCATAATTCATTCAGAAAGATGTCCTAGGCTAGTAACTCTGTTTCAGAGGTTAAGTGGACCTTCTGGGCCTGTCCTGTGCTGGACAGGTTACAGACAGAACCCCTCCGAGCCCTGTGACCACAGGTCATGAGGAGCCTGGGACAGCCCCAGTTTCCGCCTCTTGGTGCAGCACGATGGTCTGCGGTGCCCCTGTCACTCACTACGTGTCTTGGTTGGACACCGAGTGGCCAGGGTGTCCGGCCTTCGCCACAGCCTGTGTTACTGCAGCTTCCCAGGTCCTGGGCTTGGGCTGTTGGAGGAGGGGCAGGTAACTTGGGTATGCCTCTTGGTTTTGCTCGGCTGCTTTTATCTAATTCTGAGGTTGGTGATATCCCGTAAAGTTATGGATAAACCGTGAATGCCATTTTTTAAAATCTAGCAGCTGTTGATTGTTATGGAAAAGGTGCGATGAAAAGACTAGGAAGCGGATTCAGCTACAGCAGGGCCGGCTGGTCCTGATTCAGCAGGGCCTACATCAGGGGCGCCCCTCTGAGGCCTCCAGTCCAGGGGCCAGGCTGACCGGCATGCAGGCTGCTACCCCACTGCACTGCAGAGGCAAATGCAGTCTCACTGTAGGGAGGAGGCGGTGGTGGGAGCCAGGCAAGATGGCAACAACCACTTACAGGATGTGGCGCCAACGGCAGAGCTGCGCTCCAACCCAGAGAAGCACCAGGGACAGGCAGCCCAGCTTCTTCCACCAAAAATTCCTGGAACCATGCAGCCCCACTATATGACCTTTGGACCCTAAGTCAAGCAGAATTCACTCAGAGGGAGGAGAAATCTTAAGACAGTTGGTGACATCAAGGAATTACTATTGCTTCCTTTAAGAGTTTAACCCTCTTAAACATAAATGCTTCAGGAGCCTCAGATGGGATGAAGGGAGGGGCTGCCTACTCGAGGCTGTGGGCTGCGCAGTGGGAGTGGCTCCTGCAGCCTTCTCAGCCTGCGGCGCCCCAGGAGTCTGAGGTGCTCTGCCCGAATCAGCCCCCTCCCCCACTGCCAGCCTCCCAGGCAAGAAGTGCAGCTGAATTATTCAGCAGGGCCGCGCCTGCCTGCCAAGCTGCGCTTCATATTGTGCTGCTCTTTGCAGAGATAGTTGTTTGTAGGGTCTCTTTCCAAAGCAGTAAAAGACGCATCCTCGAATGTCTGATTTGCCCACCATGGTCCATAGTCAAGAGGCCTGATTTATTGCTGCAAACTGGGGGTGCAGGCTGCTGCTGATTACGCAGCCCTGGGAGTCACCAGAGTGGTTGGCCGGCGGCCTCCCCACTTCTTTTTACCATCAGGTCCTTCCTCGGGACGCCCAGCAGTGCAGATGGAAGTTTGGAGACCTTTGCTGGTAGCTGAATGCAGGGAACTCAGAATGCCAGGAAGGACACCCGTTTGCGTGGGGTGCCGCCTAACCCCCAGACCCTCTAGGCGCTGCCCGTTGGTGGGCCCCACACTCCGAGCCAGGCAGCCCGCATGCCAGCTCGCTGCCCTCAGGCCGGACTGCTGCCCCGCACAAGGGGGCTTGGAAAGGGCTCTTTGTTCCTCTCTCACTTTTCCAGGACAAGAGCTGCCTGTGGACATGGAAACCATCCAACTGGACAAAGATGCTGAGGTAATGCCACCTGCTCTGCCCAGCCTCAGGGGGCGTGGTGACGGACCACGCTGACCATAGGGTGTCTTCTGTGAAGGTGCCGATTAGTCGGCGACCCCTGAGAAGAGGTCGTCTAAACTTCCCTCTGTCGGGTCAGATTCCTTGGGTTCTCACTGTTTTTAGTAACAGTGATCAAAACCCCCTATCTGTTTAACGGTTGTGGCAAATGAAATGCCTTTGACTCATAAACTACACAGGTCCAATGATCACGTTGTAAATGTGGGGCCCCCATGTCCCCATTCGAAAGGCAGTCACAACACAGGGCTTGCGGTGACCGCCGGGCAGGGCAGAGCACCCACTGCACAATCCCCAGGGGGGCCACCGACAGGGCCGTGGTCGGTGCATCTCCTCGTGGCGTTTCTGTGCCCGGGGAAACTGGCGATGAGAGGAAGGGCCGCCTGCCACTCGTTTGGAGGGTTGGTTCTACATAGAATGACAGTGAGTCACAGCCAAACCCACAAGCATCTCGGAGGCCACCTCACGTCGCTGTCACCTGTCTCTGCAGGCTCCTGTGTGCTGCTAGTTCTCCCACCCCCTCACCTCCACCCCCAGCCTCCCCTGTAGCTCCTGTTTCAGGAAGCAGGGCCCCAGGCACATCCCGCAGCTAAGCCCGACTTGCCTCTGTTTCAGGACGTCGACCTGAATCACTACCGCATCGGGAAAATTGAAGGCTTCGAGGTTCTGAAGAAGGTGAAGGTGAGAGGCGGTCTGTCCCTGCCCACAAGGTGACTGACAGCGCAGAACCGCCCCCGCCCCTGCCAGCTGTACACGCAGACGACATGCACGACGGAAACTCTGGTCTGAGTCCGTCCCAGCCCCGCAGGAGGTGCTGGCCTCCATCAGTGGCCACTGTCGAGTGGCTGTGGCGTGAACGTGGCAGGTTTGCAGAGCAGTGCGGGCAGCGGCTCAGACGCCTACTGCTCGCGGAGCCTCAGTGCAAGGCCAGCAGCTACGCACACACCCACCCGGGCAGCCCCAGCCTCGCCCCAGTTCTGCTTGTTGTGCAGAACTCAGCCCGAGGCCTCACTCTGCCAGGACACAGTGCAGGGCCCAGACTGACGGCGGCCTCCCTCCCCAGTGCTCTGTGCGGGCCTGCCTGCAGCCTCCCTGAGGGTGTCTGCCCTCGTCCCACATCAGCCCCTTTCTGGAAAACCTCACAGTGAAAACCACATCCTCCCCCCTAAGACTTTCCCGCACCCCGGAACACGGCTGGCTCTTCCCATAGTCACCCCCCTCGTTGCGCATGTCAAGTGTCCTTTTCCCGCCCCCAGACGCTCTGTCTCCGTCAAAACCTAATCAAGTGCATCGAGAACCTGGAAGAGCTGCAGAGTCTGCGAGAGCTGGACCTCTACGACAACCAGATCAGGAAGATCGAGAACCTGGACACGCTGACGGAGCTGGAGTGAGTCCTGAGACCCAGGGACGGCCGAGGACCTGTCCAGGCCCCCAGAACCAACCTGTGCGCTGGCACAGCCCTGGAGAAGCCACCTCTGCCCCCGGGTCCTGCCCGCACCTGTCTCGGGAGTTGGCAGCAGCCTACCCAGTGCCGACTTTCGGGTTGGCCGTGGCCGGGCCACGGGCCGGTCCCTGCCCTCAGGGTGGTCCTGGGAACCAGGCGGGGCCCTGCAGAGTTCTGTGCATCCTGTGCTCATTAAAGAATACATGCTTTGCTTGTTCCAGGATTCTAGATGTTTCTTTTAATCTCCTGAGAAACATTGAAGGGGTTGACAAGCTGACGGAACTGAAAAAACTCTTCTTGGTCAACAACAAAATCAGTAAAATTGAGAACCTGAGCAGCTTACATCAGCTGCAGATGCTGGAGCTGGGGTCCAACCGCATCCGGGTAGGTGTGGGCTCGGCCCGGGCGCAGGGTGTGCGTGTTCCGTACGGCATGGGGGTGGGTTTTTATTTTTTCCCAGGAACAGGGAAGTTACTTTTTAAGAAAACATACTAACCAGGGTCAGGGTCAACAAGAGCGCAGGCCCCCATGGAGCAGGCCCCGCCGGCCCCACCCCAGGCCCGAGCTGAGCTCTCAGCAGACTCTTTCGGTGACGCCCGCTCTGAGGTGAGCTACTCGGCCCCAAACCCAGTGCTGCTCTATGGTGCACTGACGGCTGTGTTTCTGGCAAGCCTGCCTGACGTGAGCGTGTCCTAGGCAGGGAGGCTGAGGGCCATCCCCTGAGAGCGTGGCGCGGCGGAGACAAGCGCCTGTCGGGAAACAGGGTCCTTGCCCAGCTGACTCCCAGCCCCTGGGAGGAGTGCGGGGAGGGGCTCTGGGAGCGGCCCCGGAAAGACAGGCATCGGCCGGGGCAGGGGCGGCCGGCACAGAGGAAGGGGCTCTGCAGGGCAGAGATGAGGCCACCTGCCAGCCAGAGACCATAGTCCCCCTTGACTGGCCTCGATGTGGCTTTGGGAGTTTGCAGTGGACGGCGGTCAGTCCAGCTTGGCCCCTGAGAACTGGGCAGGACACAGACCACAGAGGTGGTTCTGGCCAGGGCCTCTGCTGGCACCATTAGTGGTGGCGTGGCCACAGGCAGCAAAGCCGCACACTGAAAGCGGGAGAGCAGCCAGGTGTCGGTACTTTATCAAGCTTCTCTGTGGCATGTGTCCGGGAGAAGCACGGCTCACACAGGTTACTGCGGGCACCCCCTTGAGTACCCATCCTGCTGGACACCCCAGCCCCGCCCGGTCGTGCTGGGCTGGTGGGCGGGCCGCACGGTGTGCACCTGCCACACAGCACGTGCCTGTTCGGGCTGTGTCTCGTCTGCCGACAAGTTCATGGTTAACTCGTTCTGAGACAGCAGCGGGTACAGAGGCAGGAAAGAGACCCAGCTGATGCACGTCCGTTAAGCTGCCTGCTGTGCCCACTCACAGCAGGGCGCGGGACCGGACCGGGGGCACAAGGAAGGAGGGTGCGGGGCCCTGCGCGGGCGACTCTTCTGGGGAGAGGAGGCTGTTGGGAGTGCACTGTGACACACCCCACAGAGACTGACAGGATGACGCTGACTCAGGAGCAGGAGGACTTGACAGCCCTGGTCTGTGGGTATCCCACCTGTCCCTAGAGCCCGGAGGTCGGCAGTGAGCCCCAGACCCAGAGCCTGCACCCGTGCTCAGTTGTTTTTGTTCTGTGCCTTCTAGTAAGATGTCCCTGGGCAGTTTCCAGAGGGCAGCAGCGACTTGCCTGACGCCCAAGGCCAAGCCCAGAGCGCGCTGTCCCCTCCCCTGCGTGAGCTGGGTGGCCACGCCATGCCATCTGATGCTCTGTCTTTTCCACAGGCCATTGAAAACATCGACACCTTAACCAGTTTGGAGAGCTTGTTTCTGGGGAAAAACAAGATCACTAAACTTCAGAACCTGGACGCACTCTCCAACCTGAGGGTCCTCAGTGTGCAGGTACGGCCTGGCTTCGTGCGCCCCCCGCCCTGTTCCCCTGCAGCAGGGCTTGCTTCTCAGCCACACTGCTCTCTCCCACTGGGTGCAGGGCCAGCCCGACTCCCATCCCAGGCAGTCAGAGCAGTAGCTTTCACCTGTACGCACGGCCCCGCCCATGCCTGCGTCAGACCGACCTTCCAGCCTTCTGATAAGAGACCCAGCTGGAGTGGAGGCAAAGCCGCGCCCCTAGAAGGGTGGGTTAGTTCGTTCCGCACGCTCCTGATGCGTCCGTGGCTCCTCCTACATCGCCGTCCTGAGGAGCGCGACCCTGCCATTGGGGGTCTGGCAGCACCGGGATGTCGCTAGGCCCACGCGGCCTCTCCTGTTGGAAGCCAGGGCGTAGAACCAGACCCTGGAGGCGGGAGGTGGTATTGTCCCTTCACTTCAAGTCACACGTGTCCTGAAAGAAACGAGCATCTGTTGTAAAGTGTTCGGGCGATTCTGATACTTGAATTACTAAGTAAACAGGGCGACCCTCCCCAAGTGCATCCAACACCCCCAAGTTCTTCTGCATAAAACCCTCGGCCCCTGGTGCGTGAGCTGTAGCCCAGGAGGGCAGGCTGGGAGCACTGGCCTTCTTCTCTCTGTGGACGCCTCGTCCCGGCCCCTTTCGCGTGGAACGCCAGTGAGAGAGCCCTTTCCCAGCAGCTGTCTCCCCCGAGCCCCCACCCGATCTGACAGCCGTCGGCTCTCCCTCCCAGAGCAACCGGCTGACCAAGATCGAGGGCCTGCAGAGCCTGGTGAACTTGCGGGAACTGTACCTCAGCCACAACGGCATCGAGGTCATCGAGGGCCTGGAGAACAACGTAAGACACCCTCTTGTCCGTCTGGGCGGGTGGGCTCAGCCCCGAGCGTAAGCAGATGGCCCACTCAGTCTCGGGCACGCTCAGTCTCAGGGCCGGTCTCCAGCAAACACACCTCTGAGGGTCTCTCGTGGGGCCCTTCCAGCCCTGCAGACAGAGCGACCCCTCCGCCCTGGGGAGGGTGGGAAAGTGCCCCGAGACAGCACTGAGCCGATGCCTTCCCCAGAGCCAGTGTCACCTCAGCACCAGCGTCGACACCGGCGTCGAGGGGCCCTGACCGGCCCTGCAGCGCTGCAGGAGCTTTAAAACCCCTCCCAGCTCACGTGTGCCCCCGCACCCCACACTCCACAGAGGCCACAGGGACGAGCGGCTCACCCTGTCTTGGAGCTCCTGCGCGCCCCCACCTCCTCCTGCTTCTCACCACCCTGCAGGGCCCAGGCCTGTCCACGCCCCTCCCTCCACCTCCAGGAACGCCCTGCTCAGCCCAGGGCGGCCTTGGGCTCGAGAGAGTACGGGCAGCCTCACTGGAGCCCCTCACCCCCCAAAGCCCTTGCCCTCCGGGGCTGCCCGCAGGCAGCGGCTCTCCGCGGGGCAACATTCGGGGGGCACTTTCCTCACTCCGTGCTCCTGGCCGGCCTCTGCCCGTTCAGTCGACGCGGCCTGACTGGTTGCTGCTGCTGCTGCTGCTGCTGCTGCTGCAGCGCCTCGGGCGGGAAGGGCGCCTCGGGCCTCGTCACCGTTGAGTGCTGTCTCCGGGAGACCACGGCACCAACATCCCCACAATCTGGGAAAGCTAGGGCTGGCCGGTGGTACGTCCCTCTGTGTACATGAGGCACAGTCGTGGGTGGGGGCGGTGGGCAGGCTGCGCTCACAGGAGGCCCCGGCAGAGCAGCCCACACCCGTGGGGAGCGGCAGGCCTCACCCCCACCCCCACGCTGAGACCCCAGGCCTTGGAACCAGAACAGAAACACGCAGCCGTGGCTCTGACAGTCATTAAGGCCACACGTCTGTCCTGACCACACGGCTGCCCGGCCTCCGTTTCTGTGAGGGGAAGGAAGGCAGTCAGGGACCTTCTTCCCAAATGGCAAATCCCTGTCCCCGCACACCTCATGCTCCCCTGCACCGGGTGGCCCCTGGTGGAGGTCGGGGCCTCTTGGTGCCTGCTCTCCCCATTCCCCTTGGTACCGGGTACAGATGAGCTTTCAGAACATTGTCCAGCTCCCCAGAAAAGGGGCCGAGGGCCCAACCACGTTCCTGTGCTCCGTCGGAGTCTCAGGGTGGCTCTGGCAGCCAGGGCCCCTCCCTGCTGCTGAACCCCTACACCCAAACCAGAGGTCAGATCTGCTGGGTGTCTGCGCCCACACTGAGGACCACCCAGTGCGGGCAGCAGGCTGGAGAGCCCTGCCGTGGGCACAGGGCCCGGCCTGCCCCTGCCCTGCGCCCAAGGGCTGCCCACAGGCCGTGCTTAAGCCCTCACTGGCTGAGACGCCCCCTGAACGCTGCAGGCACATGCCGGGCTCAGGACACGAGTGAGGCCCACATGAGCGCCAAGTGCCTCCTGCCTCCTGGAGAGGCCAGGGCTGGCAGGGGGGACGCAGGGCAGTGGGGCCGGGCCCACCAGCTGTCAGACACCAGGGCCAGAGCCCTTCTGAGTCGGCGGAGTTGCTGGCTGCTGGCCTGGGCTGGGGGAGGGGCGGGGGTTTTAACTGACATCTTCAGCTTTCCCTCAAACCCAGCACTGGGAAGGCAGAGGCACAGGAGCCTGCAGCCCAGGGCTGTGGGCCGACTCCTGAGTGGCTGCCCTGGTTTTGGGGGGCCACGCTGATTGGCTGGTTAGACTTCAGCAGGGCTTGCTTTATTTACTTATTTTTAGAGCAAGGGGAAGAGCAGGAGAAAAGGAGGGCGACATCGATGTGCAGGTGCCTCCTGCACACGCCAACCAGGGACCTGGTCCACAACCCAGGCATGTGCCCTGCCTGGGGATTGAACCGACAACCCTTGGGTTCGCGGGCAGGCACTCAATCCACTGAGCCACGCCAGCCGGGGCGGCAGGGCCAGTGTTGAAGCTGGTGTTGAAGCACTGCAGTGCCTCGCCGGGCCTCGAGGCTGGCGTGTCCCCAGCAGTGTGTGCTGGGCGTGCGCACAGAGGCCGGTGCCGGGCTCGAGCCCCTGCCCGCCCCGCCCTCTCCCATCGGCTGAACATTCTCCCTCCTCCTGGCAGCCTCCCCACCACCCCTGCCTCTGTCTGCGCCAGTTCCGACCCTGGGCCAGCCCAAGCGCCTCGTCCCTAAATGAAAAATGAAACACGAAACATGATTCTTAGTGTCATGCGCGTCCTTGAGGGGGTGACTACAAGAGAGTCACTGTAACGCCAGCAATACCGCCCCTGGGTCCCTGTGGACAGGCCTCTGGGAGCCCAGGGATCAGGTCTGACAGACCAGTTTGAAATCTCAGCAATGCTGGGACCTGGGGGCTGCAAGCCGGGGTCCCTGCCGCATGGCCCTGCTCTGTGAGGGCGGTGAGGGCATGGGCCGCAGCTCCCAGCCAGGAGCGTGGCTGCACAATGACCACTGACCTGAGGTGACGCGGGGCAAATTTTATCTCCTTACTTTAGAACAAACTCACAATGTTGGACATTGCGGCAAACAGAATCAAAAAGATCGAAAATATCAGCCATCTAACAGAGCTGCAGGAATTCTGGGTACGTTGAGAACCCACTGGGGTGCGTGAGTGAAGTGTTGGGGTGCACGGGGTGGTGAGGTGCAGGCTGAGGTGGGTGTGCAGGGAGGGAGGAGGCCTGTGCGGGGGGCAGAGTCAGGACCTTGTTCCAAACGCACATCTCTGGCCCCTGTAGCAGAGGGCAGACCGACCCCAGCTGGCATTCTGTGAGCCCTGGGTGGCGGCGGTGCACGCGGTCAAGAGCTCGGGTCTGTGGTCAGGCCGATCTGAGAGCAGGCACGTGACCTGTAGGCCACCACACGGGAGACGGGTGGGTGTCTTCGGGCATCTGGTGGCTACAGGTGTGTCTCAGGGAATCAGAAGACAGACAGGTGTCAGAGGTCTGGAGACCCCGACGGGCCACGCGCCCACGGCCGAGCTGTCCTCAGCATCAGGGTTCCTGGAGCAGGTGTTCCAGGCGGGGCCACCCATCGACCCCCAGCTTGTGGCCCTGGGAGCTGCTGCCCACGCCCTACCCCCCGGCACAGTGAGCGACACCCTCACTGTGTCAGCTCTGATCCCAGACGTGTGCTGAGTTTAAGGGACGACCCCACCTCATCTGGCCAGGCTATGGGCCCTGCTGGTATCCTGTCCAAGTGTCCTGACAACACAGGTGGCCCAGGGTGACAATGTCCCCTGACCCTTACTAATAGCACCAGACCTTGGGTGGTGTCTGACAGGGCACGAGAGCGTGCCTGGGAGGCCAGAGACGCACAGCGGGGTGGCACACGTGGGCTGGGCCAGATGGGCAGCCAGTGTGAGCTCCAGGCTCCAAGCGGCCACCCTGAGGCTGGGTCACACTGGGAGGATGCAGCTCTGGAGGGACCAGGGAAGCACCCAGAGAAACCAACCACCACAGACAGAGCCTGTGCCACAGGAAGGGTGGGGCGGTCGCTGAGGTCATGTTCCTCAGGTGTGGGCCCCGCTGTGTGACTGGCCAACGGACAGCGCATGGAACACGGGGGCTGCCTGAGTACCCTGGCTCCCCAGGAGGCAGGCAGGTGGGCAGCGGCTGGAGGCAGAGTAGTCCCTGGGCCCATGACATAGAAACGTACGTGGTCTCTTAAGCCCTGGACAGGCCACCAGCACGGGCAGAGCCTCCTGCGCGGCGTGCAGGCGGCTGCGCCATCTGACTCGTGGCCACAATAGCCTGGAGGCAGGTGGTGCCGCCCTGCACACAGCGGGGGACACAGGCCGCTGTGGGTGGTGTCTGTACCTTCGAGAGGCCCCTGCAGAGCTGCCACCGGGCCACAAAGTCCCAGAGGAGGGTGACAGACACACGAAGCGTCTCCTGCCATTGACTGACACTGAGACAGTGAGACGCAGCCTCTGGCTCCCTGGTTAGCAAAGACCTTTGCGGAGAGCACAGGCGGCCGGACTGTGACACACCGGGACTGTGACACACCCAGATCGGGGGCACAGGGCTGCTCTGCGGTGAGGGGGCTTTTCTAATGTGCACCCGTGTGTGCCTGCGTGTGCCCGTGTCCCGTCCTGTGTGTACGTGTGGTCTGGGTGCGTGCGTGTGTCCTCCCAGATGAATGACAACCTCCTCGAGAGTTGGAGTGACCTGGACGAGCTGAAGGGCGCCAAGAGCCTGGAGACCGTGTACCTGGAGCGGAACCCGCTGCAGAAGGACCCGCAGTACCGGCGGAAGGTGATGCTGGCGCTGCCCAGCGTGCGGCAGATCGACGCCACCTTCGTCAGGTTCTGACCCTCGCGCTCTCGCCTGCCCCCCTCTCTCCGAAAGAACTTCCTGGTGTGGTTGTCAGTCCACCTGTTGCTCCTGAAGTCATCACTATACCAACGGTCACAACCCAATGGCAATAAAAAGGCACTGAGTGATCCCTGCCGTGTGTACCGCCGCTCACCACTGAGAGGCGCTGCTGTTACCAGCCCCACTCGGTCCCGCTGCTCTGTGTTCCCGGAGGAGGGAGGTGGCCCCCGGCCCCGCGGGCTCAGGGAGCCCGTTCCAGGTCCATCCCAGCAGCCTGGAGCCTGTCGGCCCACAGCTTCCTAGTCTTTTAGACCCGTCAGTGCCAGTATTTGCAGACGACACACATTAAAAAGCAAAGCCGTGGGTGGGGGGGCTCAGCCCGCCACGCCAGGACCCTCAGCTCGGTGCGCAGGCCCTGTCCCCTGCCGCCCCCCCATGGCCCCCTGAGGTCCCGTTGCCACTGGCAGAAGGTGACCCCACCCGAGACTTTCTGCAGAGTCGACCTCTGACCACCTGCCACACTGCCTCCGCTCCGACCCCGCCATTGTGTTGGCTCTTGTTTTATAAAGTTTGCCTCGATGGTCCAGGGGTCCGACTTCCGTCTACATGGACCTTGTCATCCTCTGCCGTCCTCGGGGGCCCGTCTGCCCCCCACACTACAGCGCTGCCCTGTCCAGTGTGGGGGCCCCGTGCTGCCCACCGTGGTTGGTTCCATTCACATTTAACTTTGTCAAAATAAAGTCAAGTTAAACATGCAGTTTCTCAGTTGCACTCAGCATATCCCAAGTAGCATGTCCGAGGGCAGCCCTTCTGACCGTCCCAGGGCGGCACTGCCCTGGACCCTGTGACAGTGGTGGCCCTAGGGTGAAGGTCATGCCCAAGTCCTGACTTCAGTCTTTGCAAAAATAAACTGTGCGCACTGGACACTGGGCACCTGCTAAGAAGTGAATGCTGGGAAAGGAAAGGAGGGGCGGGCGGGGTCCAGCACTCTGCCCCCGGCCAGGCCGTTCGTGCCTGTCCGAGGTGCCTGTCTGGGGCCAAAAGACGTGTCTGGACTGGGAAGGGGAAAGGTGCAGCAGCGGGAAGCGCTGAGGCCAGCGGCCCTTCCCGCCTGTGAGTGCGAGGTCACGGGGCCGCAGCACCTGTGACCAGACGGAACAAGGGACCTGAAGCCAGGTCCTTGTGCATTCAGTCTGGGACCTAAGAAGTGACGGTGAAGGTTGTCCAAGTTCCCCTTGGTATAGAAAAGGGAGCGGCAATCAAGTTTGTGGGAAAAGAGGAGTTTAAAGTAACCACTAACAGAACAGAAATTGGTTACGAAACACCCAGGAAAACCCACAACCTCTCAGCAAAGAGGCTAAGGAGGCCGGGGACAGAGTGCAGTGGCCGTCTGTCTGTGCACCCTCGAGGGGACAGAAGGACAGGCAGAGCCTCGGACGGGCCGCAGACTGCAGTCGGAGGGCATGCTGGGTCTGGCCCAGTCCTGACCCGAGCTCCCTCTGGCTATTTGAGAAACTCATTTCACTTTAAAATTTATGTGGACGGAGAAAGGTCTGCACTGAACCTCGAAACTTGGAAAAAGTTCAGTCAGCTTTGAGAAAAGGTCAGGCGAGGTGATCTGCTGGGTTCTGACAGCTGCAGACCCCCAAAGGGCCGTCCCCTGGCAGGCCGGGCTGGGGCCACAGGGGGGCCTGGCTGGACGCCCGCAGGCTGCGCAGTCCTGGAGGCCTCAGTGTGAAAAGCAAGCCGGAGAGTCCGTAGGAAGAATGGGAAGGCCTGTGTGTGAGCCCGGAGTGCAGAGAGCTCCTTCAAACCCAGAAGCGCGGCCATGGGACAAGGTTTTGTGGGTTTCTGGCGTAAAAGGGAAAATCCCCATGGGAGGGACGGCACCTTCCACAGCCCACTGACAGGTGTCCCAGTGTTCAGAGCAGGCTCGGGCCTGACAGCAGGCGTGAAGCATTGCCGCAAGGCGGAGAAAAGGGGTGCGGACAGAGACAGGCGAGGGCGAAGTGGGCCAAAAGGTCACTGGGCCGATTCGGGCGGGGCACGTGCCTGGGTTGTGGGCAGGCCCGTGGTCAGGACATGCTCGGCAGACGACTGATCAGTGCTTCCCTTTCTCTCTCTCCCCTTACTTCTCCTCTCTTTAAAATAAAAAGTTCCTTTAGAAAACCCTTTCTAAAGAAAGAGCACTCCCAAGGATATCTCACCGGGGAAGGGGAGGGGAAGGGAGGAGAAGGGGGGCCCGAGCAAGGCCCCCAGCGCCCGGGCTGAGTGCACGAGCACAGGGCGGCCAGGACTGCAACCAGGAGGCCGGTGTTTAGAGAGGAGGGTGGCAGAAGGGAAGAGACGCCACCAGGGGCACTGCACTGCTGCTGCCCTCCCATCCCGAGGCCATGAGCAGGACAGGCCATCGCGACAAAGAGGAGCAGCCACTGTGCCGCATCCCCGAAACCAGCACAAAATGACCGCGAAATACACTGTGATCGAAGAAGGAAAAGGCAGGGGAACCTCCCAGCCGGCAGGGAAGAGGGCCCCTCGTGCCAGCAGTTTTGTTCAGACCAACAACGTGCCCGGCCCAAGGAATGTCCATTTGTCCCCAACCAATCCTGCAGGTCTGTCCCTGTTCCAGGCTGCATCATGGCCAGGGGCAGCCTGAGAATCCATGCTTTGCCAGTGACAACTGCTTCCCTGAGAAAAAGGACAGGTACAGCTGGCGTGTTGCCTTGAATGTAGATTTGATGGCTGGACCTGCTGCAACCATCTTGCCACCATGAGGCAAAGGCGCTGACCCTGACTTTCCAGAGCCGCCAGACCCACCCAGGTGCCACCACCTCCCCACTTCCTGCAGCTGTGGAAGATTATTTTGTTCAGCCACAGTTGTTGGAAGCTTTTTATTTGAATTTCCACAAATGTATATCTGAATGTTACATAAATGGATATAAAAAGTTGTAGTCAAATAAAGCTGGTGTAGCAAATACTGGGCACAGGCTCTTCCTAATGCTTAGGACCCAATAAGAGACCTGTGCCAGTTGTACAACAGCTTGCTTCCTTCCTCCTTATTTTTTTAAAACTGCAAAAGTAATGAAACTTAAAAATTTCAAACCATAAAACACTGCAGAGTAAAAACTGAAAACGGACCCGCAGTGAGTCACTGCCCCCCTGCCTCCACACACACGTCCCCCAGGCTGTGGCGCCTCCAGCTGCCTGCCCCTGCGGCTCGAGTGCTCCCTGGAAGGGGCACATGGACGGGGTGCGGGGGCTGGGCACGGGGACCAGGCCAGGCTTCAGCTGGGACGTGGGTGTTGTTCAGGGGCTTCGCCAGGCAGGAGCAAGCAGGACAGCAGCTGTGAGTGCCAGAGGGCCGTGGGGTGAGGGGCTGTGACCCCCTCTCCCAAGTAACCCCTGAGCTGAGGGATGCACCTGAGGCCACACCCAGGACATGGCAGACCTAGCTGTGCAACCTGGGTCCCCTGGGTCCCCACAGGTGAGGATGACATGAGAGCCCCATGGCTGTCCAGCTGAATCCCGCCTGTCTGTCCCCCGCCACAGGCAGCGGCTGGTGGGCCCCGGGCTCCCTAAGCAAATAGGGAAGAAGGTGGGAGTGGCATTTGCACGCGGTGTGCAGGCTCCATGGAAATGGGCAGCCTGTTTGCAGACCCCAGAGCACACCCCCTTGGCAAACACAGGCAGATCCTGTCCCAGGACCTGGAAGACTGTGACCCCTCCCCAGGCCAGACATCTTTCCTGTTTGTTGGGTACGGTGCCGGGCATGCAAGTGGTGTGGCTGTCACCGCCCACCCAGCACAGGGCCCCCCAGTCCTCCTGCCAGGACAGCCCAGACTCACCGCTCAGACCAGGCCTCTGCGGCCTCCTCTGGAAGCCACTGTGCCGGAGGGGGCCATTCTACATCGAGTGGGTACTGGGCGCCAGGTGGGCAGATGGGCTCCAGGGAAGCTGGGGAGCATCCCGCCCCCTCTGGGCTCCAGGAGGCTGGAACCCGAAGACCTGGCCCACAGTCTGCCCAGGCCAGGTGCTCTGCGTGGCTGTGAGGAGGGCCCTGCAACCCTGGGAACTCAGTTTCCCCACCTGTCCATGGAAGTCCCCACGGTGCAGGCCACTCCGGGCCTTGTTCTGTTCTGTCTTTCTGCCCCCGCCCTACCTTCTCGCCACAGCAGAAATGCCCATTCCCACAATGGCGCTGGGACTTCCCAGCCCTGATGGAGACCCTGTCCCAAGTCCTGGGTCTGGTCGGGAGGCGTGGGAGCCACATCCGCCTCTCTGGCCAGTATCTGGACCCCATGAGCTGGGTCCTGTCCCCTCCGCTCTCCCTGGCTCTGCCACCCACACACCCTCCCCACCACTGTGGGATATCCCAGGGCCACACTGGTTCTGCGGGGAGCAACCGCCAGCTCTGGTTGAAATCCAACCCCCTTCCAGGCCACAGGGCTTCTCTCCCTCTGCCCCACTCTGCCAGCCCCTCAATGGAACTGTGGAAGCTGTCCTCCCCACAGAGGGACCCAGAGGCCAGTGGGAGGACCCAGCACCCGCGGGTCCAGGCCAGCACCTTGGCCAGGCCTGTCTCTCTGTTAGAGGGCATTGCCTGTCCCCTGTAGGCAGCAGGAGGAAGGACACATATGCAGGGCTAGCGGGGAGTGGGCACCCAACAGACGGATGGGCAGATGGACAGGCAGCTCCCACACCCAGGTCAGGGTCATCACGTAACCCAGCTCAGGCAGCTCGGCCGGCCCGGCCCTGCCCACAGCCCGGGGCACTGTCCTCACCTCTCAGGAGGGGTGTGCGGCTGTGCGGCGGGGGCCGGGTCTCAGGTTCCCCCTCTGTGTTCTCAGGCCGCCTGGTCCTGGCCGGGGGTAGGAGCAGGATGCTGCAGAGGCCAGCCCCAGAGGATGACAGCACAGCCTTGACAGACATGGCCCCGGGGACGGAGAAGGGGGACTCGTGGGAGCACAGCCAGCACCTCGCAGGTAACTTTCCGCCGCCCTGATGCAGCCCTGGGCTCCAGGCCACGGTCTGGGGTGGGCACAAGAGGGTCTCTGAGCCCCACTCTCGGGAGAGACCCAGGAACCACGGGGACACGTGGCCTCACTCGCCCAGAGCCTGGTTCCACCCTCAGAGCACGTGACCACCTCTGGCCCACCCACGGGGCCACTCGTAGGCCAGCTCCCCTCTCGCCTCTGGAGGCCAGCAGCAGTGGGCTCCCTGGGCGCCGGCCTTGCCGCTGGCTAACCTGGCCCTTGCCCACCACCCTGGCCAGCCGCTCGGCGCCTGGGGGACGGGATGGGCAGGGCCTGCCTCACCCCTGCATGGACCTGTAAGGCCCCCGCCCACACCACCCACAGGGCGTTCCGTGTCTCTGGGGGTCTGGGGCAAGGTAGGGGCGCGTCCTCACAACCGGGAGCTTCTGTTCCGGCCGGACGGAGACCAGGTGGCCGCCTACAGGGTGGTGAGCCCTGCCAAGCCCCGGATCGGTGACAACCTTCCAGTGTCTGCCGGCTGTGGTCCTGAGGGTGGGGACACAGACAGGGCACCCACAGGTGGCAGCACAAGAACAGCAGGTCTGAGCCACCGTCCTCAGTGACCAGGCCGCCCCTCCCCCACCCGGCACTGTCTCCTGAACCAGCTCGGGCGCCAGTTGCTGTGCTGGGAAGTGGAGTGAGGGCCTCATGGTGAGCAGAACGCCACCTGGGGAGGCGGCAGGAAAGGGGTCCCTCCTGGGAGCCTAGCGCTGGAGAGGGCTCTGGAGGGCAGAGGGGTGCCCACCGCCCTCCGGCTCCGGCCTCAAGGCAGCTCGGAGTCGCCCTGGACTCGTCTCTTGTCTCCCCACCCCCACTGCTCCCGTCTGCCCCGGGCCACTGTCTTCTCCTGGGGATAGCACCCACCTGGGCTCTCAGTGCTCACCGAGCCCGCCCTGCCCTCCATGCGGCCCCAGAAAGACCCTTGAGAACAGCATCCCCCTCAACTCCCACCCACTGGAATGGCCACTGTTGAAGCCACAGCAATGACAAAAACAGAAAATACCAACTGCCAGCAAGGAGGCAGAGAAATGGGGCCCCGTGCAGTGCTGGTGGGAAACGGTGTGGAGAGTCCTCCAAAAACCAAACACAGAGTTACCACGCGATCAAGCACCCACACTTCTGGAGACACACCCCAGAGAATCAGTGATGAGCGTCTGCGCTGCCTCCACTGGGGGCGCTATTGTGATAACACCTTGGGGAATGTTCGGGGACAGGGCTCTGCGCGGACATGCGATTGTCTTCCCATGACTGCAATCGCCGGTCACATGGTAACTCAAGGTGTCCCGTTTTGAGGGACCGCTGGACTGTTTCCCACAGCGAGTGGGGCTCCAGCCCCTGCCCCAGCCCCTGCCCCACCACACCCGGCCAGCGCACTATCAGCCTCCGCGGCCCCCAGTGGGTGCCCAGCGGTGCCACACCGTGGTTCGGATTTGTGACTCCCTAGTGACTACTGACATCGAGCGTCTTCTCACAGGCTCGTTGGCCGTCTCATATGTGTTCCTCAGAGCCACGTCTATTCACAATCTTTGTCCATTTCAAAACTGGGTTGTCTTCACTAAGTTGTAAAGTTCTGTGTATTCTGGACACAAGTCCCTCGTCAGAGACCTGGTTTGCAGGTGTACCCTTCATCCACCCTGTGGGGTGCCCGCCCTCCCCAGACGGTGCCCGTCTCACACACAGGCTCGAGTTCAGAGGAAGTCCAGCTCAGCCGTGGTCTCTTCATTGCTGTGCTTTTGGTTCATAGCTAAGAAACTGGGCCATGGCTTTTACGACTGTGTTTTCTCCTGAGAGTCTTATAATTTTTTCCCTTTCTTCCTAAAAGTTCTACAGTTGTGAGTATGCAGAACACAGTTTATTCTTGTTACTATTTATTATTGTATTGTGTCTGTTTCCACACAAACAATTGTAACCTACCTTTAAACTTTGTAAAAAATTTCATTCATTTATTTTTAGAGAGAGGGGGAGGGAGAGAGAAAGAGAGGGAGAGAAACATCAATGTACAGTTGCCTCTCGGGCACCCCCAACAGGGGACCTGGCCCACAACCCAGGCACGTGCCCTGACTGGGAACGGACCAGCGCTCCACCCACGGAGCCACACCTTATCGTTTTAGTTGTTAGTCCTCTGATCTTTAGCATATGAGCTCAACTCCACTTTGAGTCAGGTCTCGTGTGGTGTGAGAGAGGGTCCAAACTCGTTCATGACCGATGGCTGTCCGCCTGCCCCAGGGCCTCTCGTTGAGATCAGTTGTTTTTTCCCCCATTGAATTGTGTTGGCCCTTTGTAAAAAGTGGACCCTAAATCTACGGCTTTATTTTCAGAATCTCAAATATATTTTATTGATCTATATGTCCCTATGCCAGCACCACACTGCCCTGATTACTCTACCTTTGCAGTGAGTTTTGAAATTAAAACGTGTGAGCGGTACAGCTTTGTCCTTCTTTTTTTACATTGTTCAATATTCTGGATCTCAGGGGTTTCCACAGGAACTTTAAACTTGTCAATTCATGCAGAAAAGTCAGCTGGGCTCTGAAGGGAACCGAACCTGCAGATTGGATTTGCATCCTGACCGAGTTCAGCACTCTTCAGGGACTCACGTGTGCGAGGGGTGTCTGTGCATTTATTTAACTCGTCTTCAATTATTTCTGTGATGTTGGGTAGTTTTCCATTCCTGCACATTTTTTCGTTAAGTTTGTTTCTTTTTTGGTACTGTTGTATACAGAATTATTTTCCTTCATTTCATTTTCGGCTTGTTTATTGCTAGGGTATGGAAGCAACTGATTTGTGTATGTTGACCGTGTACCTAGCAACCTTGCCAAATGTTATTTGTTCTGACAGTTTTTGTAGTGAATGCCTTTGGATTTTCTACATACAAGATCCCGCCATCTGTGAAAGGTCGTTTTACCTTCGCATTTAGTTGCGTGTCTGTCCTTTGCGACACGCTCACTCTTCTCGCTCGCCTGTCCCTCCATCCGAGAGCACCTCCCTTGTGTCTCCGGTGGGGCAGGTGTGCTGCGCCTTCGTCCCCCACATTCTGATTGTTTGGAGAGGGGTCTTCGTTTACTCCCAGGGGTGAGAGTCCGGGGTTCAGAGCCCTCCCCGGCCCGTTAAACACGCCGTCCTGCTGTCTATTACTGGCTTCCCTAGTCTCGCTGAGGAATCAGGCGTCTAAATCCTCACCGCTCCCTCCAAACTGAGCTGTTGACGTCCCCCTGCCTTCTCTGTGGTGCACGGCACAGACGTGCTGTCCGCGCCCTTCCGAGCTGGAGTTTCTTCGCGGGGGGAGCACTGGGAGTTTTGATTCTTCAGATTTTATCAGATTTAAAAATTCTTCACCATTTGGCCCTGGCTGGTGTGGCTCAGTGGACTGACTGAATCCTGGCCTGAGAACCAAAGGGTTGTGGGTTGGATTCCCAGTCAGGGCATATGCCTGGGCTGCAGGCCAGGCTCCCAGTAGGGGGCGCCCGAGAGGCACGATGACGTTTCCCTCTCTCCCTCCCTTTCCCTCCGTCTAAAAATAAATAAAATGTTAGTTACGAGATTCTTCACCATTTTTCTTCAAAGAACGCTTTATCTCCCACTCTCTCCTTCTGGTTCTCGGGCGACAATGTCTTGGTCCCTCTGACCATGACCCGGCCCTCTGTATGGAGAGGCGGACCGTTGTTCAAGCACTGGCTCCTACTTCCCACCCGGAGCCTGGCTGTCCTGGCTGGGAGGCTGGCACCCTGGAGTTAGCCTGTCCTTTCTGCCTCTGTCCCTGTCGGTTCTCTGCAGACTTCATCCTGGTTTGTGAGGAAGACCCGAGGCTGGGTGGGCAGCAGGACAGTGCTGCCCAGGACAGGACAGACACACACAGGGCCTGGCGGGAGGCCTTCCTGGATAAGCTTCGTGTGGCTGGGCGGCATGTGGACCAGGTACCCCGGGCGGAGGTGGCTAGGGCCCCAGGCTCTGTGTCTACAGGCCTGAGGGCATGACGCCCTGAGACCTGAGGCAGATCAAGCCCAGGGCTGCCCTGGATGCCCTGCCCCAGGTCAAACAGAGGCACGCGGACGCATACCAAGCTGGCTCAGGGAGGCCAGAGCCCTTCAGATTCACCCCCAAATTCAGAAGCCATCTTCTCCACTCACCTTTCCCATCTCCGACATTAGAGCTTCCCTCTAGGTGTGACGTTTGTCTTCACGACTCTCGTGTGCTTGTAGGATGTTACACCCACAAAGCCCTTCCACAGGCCCAGTGTCCATCGTTAACAGTCAGTCGAAGTTACTTCCACTGCAGGGAGCCGGAGAAAGCAGGAAGGAGCTGCGTGGTACCCAGTGTAGCGGCGGGGGGTGTGGGCCGGGTGGTGCCGGTGCAGGCACTAAGTGGGGCTTGGAGCTGGTGGGGATGGGGCGCAGGGCTCCGCTCGTCCCTGCCCCCACCAAGGTCCCTCCACGTGTCTCCCTCATTGTCCGCCCTGCTTCCTGACCACCTCCCTTCGCCCCCAGGAAGGGGTTCAGCCGGCAGGTGTCCGTCCCCCTCCCCAGTCCCCCGGAAATCAGTTCTGAGTTTTACGTTCCTCACGTTCTTCGATTCCTGTCTCATGTGAATGGGCACCAATTCCACGTTGCCTAACGGTGCAGCTGGGTTTCTGCCTGAACTTGATACGACGGAGTCGTGCTCAGTGTGCCTCCTCGGGACCTCAGGCTCGCGAGACCACGCGCGTCGCCCGTGCAGCTGCTGCTGGGCCTCCGTCCGGGCTGGAGCACCGCGCCCTGCCTGCGACTCCGCCGTACGCACGCGCACACGTGTGGCTTGCTCCCGGTTTGGGGATAGTACGAAAATTGGCCGCCGTAAATTCTCACTGGTTTACACGTGTGTCCCGTGCCCAGATGCAGGAATTTCTGAGGGTAGAGATGCTGGCCAGGTGTGTGCGTGTGGCCACCTGCTCCCCAGGCCGCGGGCTGCGAGCACCCCTGTCAGCCGCAGGTGTCTTCTCAGCACCTGGCTATGTCGCACCTGGTGTGAGGTGGCGTCTCCCCGGGGTTTACTTTGCATTTTCTCTGATCCCTGAACAGGCTGAGCGGTTTTGCATGTTTATGAGTTGTTCGTGTTTCCAGTGCCCTGAGCTGCCTTTTTCCATCTTTTGCTCTTTTTTCTGTGGGGTTTTACCTTGTTTGCATCGATGCACGGGACACCGCTCTTTGCTGGTTGTGTGTGAGAGACATCAGTTCGCAGTCCGGCTGGCCTGTCACCCTCATTGTGGGGCTGTAGTTGCTTTTAACCAGTGGGGATTCTCTCTCACACTGTGCCTGTCACTTCCCACCTACCCTCATTTTCCTGTGTTCCTGCTTCCGGTGGGAGGGAAGAGCTGCCTCCACCCACTGCCCACGTGCCCCCCAGCCCCCCCCAGGCCCACGTGTGCCACGCCCCTCCCAGGGCGGTCCCAAGCAGCTACAGTGGGTGGGGGACAGCAGCTAACGCCCCGCCCACTCTGAGTTTGGGTGCACTCATCAGCCTGGGGGTTACGGGACAGTGTGGCTCACTGAGGCAGCCACATGAGTTTGCCACACCTTCATCCAGATTTGGGCGGGCTTACCCTTTAGTGGGGGCGGCACAGGGCCACCTGCGGCAGGTTTTCCTTAAGTGCCCTCAGCCTGGGGTGAGGACAGGCCTGCCCGGGATAGCCCCCTGAGGGCCACCAGAGGAGCAGAGCCCACCCCTGGTGCAGATGTCCAGCTGGAGGCTGACGCTGCCCAGAGCAGAGTCCAGAGCTGGCTGTGCACTGCCAGGGCCAGGGGTCAAATACAGGCTCAACTTCAATGGGCCTGTGACTCGGCCAAGGTCTTGTGACTGTACCATCTGTCACCAGAGGGCTGTGGGAGGCTCAGCCCCTGATGGGAGGGCCGGGATGTCCCACCCCACCATCACATGACAGGTGACCGGTGCCCTCCTCCACCACCCCAGCTGTTTGAGATCCTGGCCAAGACCCCGTACGGCCACGAGAAGAAAGGTCTGTTTGGGATCCAACAGCTGCTGTCACAGGGCGTCTTCAGGGCAGCCTTTGCCCTGCACGAGGTGAGGCCTGGGGGCTGACAGGCCCGGGCGGGGGTCACCGGCATGGGTGTGCGGTGAGTTCCTGGACGGGGGGGTCCTGCTGTCCACCCACAGGGCGTGTGGGGTGGCTGCGGCCCTACGGGCTGCGGGCCGGGGGTCAGCTGACACCTGCGACGTGGCCAGGCACTGCCCTCCTGCCACATGGCAGGCACAGTGGCTCTATCTTCACGGGCAGCTTCCCTCTTGGGGAAGACAGGGAGGCCCCTGTGCTCCCCCAAAAGCTGGGTAAACTGAGGCAGTGGAGGGGTGCTCACCATCGGCCTGAAAGGGTGTCCCCCATGGGGTCTGGAGCCAGTTGACGCCCTCGCACCCTGCACCACCTACTGGGCCTTCGGGGTGCAAGACGGGCATCGGGGCACCCTCTCCCCGCCTCTGGCTAGAACCATGGATACACAGTGCTTGCCACAGTCGGCCTCGCTGGCGGGGCCGTTGGGGTCAGCACAGCACCGGGCCATAGAAGCCCACCGGAGGTGCCAGTCCACCCTGGGCCACGGCCAAGGCTCCCCCTGGAGCTGGGCCCCAGGAACCGGAGGCTGAGGTGCCCAGCTTCATGTCCCTTCCCGGGCAGACCTTCCCAGACCCCCGGGCCCCACACTATGTCGCCCTCATGCAGCCCCCCTGAGCCCAGTGCTGGTGCCTGGGGCCCCTGCCCAGCTGAAGCCCCGCACCTGGAGCAGGGCCCAGTAGGTGAAGGGAGCCCCACCCACCAGCTTCTTGTCCCCAGGGCCCCTTTACGATGCCCCCGGAGGGCACGAGGGCCCCGGGCCCCAACCAGCAGCAGGTCCTGTTCTGGCACTGGGCCCGCTGGCGCTCGTGCCACAAGTACTAGCCCCTGGATCACGTGCGCAGGTGCCCGGGGAGAAGGCGGCTCCACTTCGCCTGGCTCGGTAAGTCCCGCCACTGCCCCGAGCCCTGGCTTGGTCATCAGGGCGACAATCTGCTCATCGGCCGAGTCTCCCTCGGGGAGCAAGCACAGGGCTGCCCGCAGCGCGCAGCCCCTCCCAGGCCGGCACAGCCCCGTCCCTACGGCAGCCGGGCCCTCCTCACGCCCCGGGAGAGACTGTGAGTGCAGCTGACTCATGGGGTCCCCTCCGGGTCCCCTCTGCAGGGTTCTACACAGGCTGGCTTCTGCCTGCAGCTGTCGTGGGCACCTGGTGTTCCTGGTGGGCTGCTTCCTGGTGTTCTCGGACATACCCATGTGAGTACCCTCTCCCCTGGGCTCCAGGCCTCACACTGCATCTCGGGAGGGTGGGAGCGGGGACCCCAGAGGCAAGCACTGAGCCTGTCCCCGCCCTCAGGAACACCCCAGAGGGTCCTGTGGACCTGCCGGAAGGATGCCAGGTAGAGGGGTACTTCCAAGACTGGCCACTGGACAGGTGTGCTCCAGGTTAATTTCACTGGCACTCACCTTTGTTTCTTGCAATAGCATAAACTTTTGTTGTGATAATCAAATGATGAGGCTCGAGTTTTACTTTATTATGGAGCTGAAATTTCAGAAAGTTATCCCAAAATTTATCCCCGCATATACTTTAGAGCAACGCTGGGCTGGGCGGGGCGGTGGGGGCAGGAAGCGGATGGCACTAGGCCCGGTGGGGAGGCGCCCGGCGCCAGCCCCACTTCTGCTCTGAAGGCAGGAGCTGTGCGGCAGCGCACACAGCTTCGAGATGTGCCCGCTCTGCCCGACTGCCCCTCTGGACGCTCTCCAGGGTGTGCGCCCTGGTCCAGGTAGGAGGGGGTGGGAGAGGGCGAAGGTGGCTCCCGGGTTCTGGCCCTGCCCGGCACCGGACCAGGCCCTGTGGGGTTGCCCTCGCCTGCGGTGGGGCTGTGACCGGCGCCCACCTGGGCGGACGTGGGCCGTCACCGTTACTGTTGCTACTGTGCGTCACTGTCCGAGGTCAGGCACAGCCGGAGGCTCCCGGGAGCCCCGCAGCTGTGGGAGTCCAGCTTTCCCACTGAACAGTGGCTGCGCCTGGGTCCCACACACGGCCCAGAGCCCTTGGTGCGAAGTTGGGTGGGCAGACGGGACACGCTCCTGAACACCCTTCTGTGCCGATTCTGGGGGCGCAGCTCTAACACACTGCAGGGCGGTGCGAACAGCCTGGTTCGCACCGCCCTGATTTCCTCAGGGCGAGAAATGATTTCTCTCCCCCAAGGCAGGGCCCTCCCCTGAAGAGATTCACCTTCATTACACACACAAAGGCCCTTGTTCCAGACAAACTTACATTCTGAGGTTCTGGGTGGCGGCCACCATTCCACCCACTGCAGTCCACGCTCTGGACCCCAGACTTCACGTCCATCCTACACACCAAATGCATTCACCCCAACCAAGCGTCCCCAACATTCTAGACGCACCACAGCATTAGCTCCAAGTCCAAAAGCCTAAACACCGACAGCCCAGGAAGTCTGGAATCGCATCTAAATCACCTACGACGTTGGGGGGGAGACTCGGGCGTGGCCACCCCGTGGCACCGCCCACCCCCACCCCCACCATGAGACAGGACAAGGGTCACCTGCTCCCTAAATGCAGCATCAGGCAGGCACGGGGCTGAGACCCCGAGCAGCTGGTAGGGGCAACGAACGTGACGCCCGCCCACGGGCCGGCCGGCTCTTCAACCACGACGGCACCGTCTTCTTCAGCGAGTTCCTGGCGCCGTGGCCCATGCTGCGCCCGGAAACGGAAGAGCCCACGCTGGACCACCACTGGGGCTGCTCCGACCGTGAGGACATGGAGGTGGGGCGGCCACCGCCCGCACGGCCCCCACTAAATGCCGGCCCCTCTCCGGGAGAGGCGGCGGCCCCAGTTTGCCGCCTCAGCTCCCACGACAGCCCTGAACCCCGTCCGTCACGGGCGTGGAGGAACCCTACTTCCCTGAGAGGAGCTGAGTGAGCCGCGGGGTCTGTGCTGGTGCCGATGATGGTGAGTGTCCGCCCCGCCCCCGCCCTGTTGTGCCCCTTCCCCCGGAGCTGTGGGGGGGCCGCTGTTGTGCCCACTGACCCTGGGACCCACGAGACGCTTGCTGTCTCCGAAAGGCCCCTGTGGGCCTGGGCTCCAAGGAGGGGAAGCTGTGCTCAGGGCCAGGCTGCAGGGTGTGGGCAGGACCATTTCCCCACAGGTGGGGGCCTCGGCCATCCTCAGCATGGGAGGCCCGGCGTGGGGTCCTCCAACCAGAAGGGCTTTCTGCACAACCCTCCACCCTCCTAAGATGCCGGGAATCCCTAAGTTTCAGCCTGTGGGAGAGCAGGGAGGGGGCTGGCTGGCTGGTTCTCAGCACTTGGGTCAAGAACAACGCCAGTGGCCCATGGACACCCAGATGCCATCCACCCTGGGAGTCTAAGTGGCCTCCTACCGCCCTGGCTTCCCCTCCCTGTCCCCCAACAACCCACCAGAAGAGGCACAGAGGGCAGCCAGGTCTGTAGGTGGGGGTGTGGCCTGCGGCGCTGGGGGCCCCACCCTGGCTCCGGGCTCACGCTGGGGTCCCCGTAGGTGGCTGTGGTGGCCATGTGCCTGGTGTCTGTCGTCTTGTACTGCGCCGCTGCGGCCATGCTGGTGTCCAGGTCGGACCGCACCCTCCCGGTGGCCTGGGTGAGCCTCTGTCACAGCTCCCTGCGGGTAGGGGAGGCCCAGGCCCACACCTGGCACCAGCTCTGACCACCCTCTGTCCCGGGTTTCGCGCATCGCCAGCCTCGCCGGCTCATGGTGAACCCGGGGCTCATGCTCTCCAAGGCCTACGTGGTCCTGACAAGATGGGGTGAGTGGCCGAGGCTGCCCTGCGCTGGGACTGCCCAAGGCAGAGCCAAGGGACCTGGTGTCTGAGTCGGGCGCAGCGGGGCATGTGGCCCATCCCCAGCTGTGAGCAGGGCACCCCTGCACAGGACCCTCGCGCCGGGGCTCCCAGGGAGGCCCCACCCAGCCCAGGCCCGAGCCCGGCTTTCTCAGGGTCCGAGAGGCGACTGGGCAACGGCAGAGGAGGCCTGCTCCGTCTCCTCCACCCGCTCCTCCTCCCTCACTCCCCACCTCCCCTGCCTCCCCCCACTTTCTCTACACCCCACCTCCTCCCTGTTTCCCAAGGACAGATGCCAGCGAACCAACCCAGGAATTCCACTGCTGCTCCATGGGCAGCTCTGGCCTGGGAGTGGTGCCAAAGCCCCGTGTACTGGGGTGGGGGGGCTGTGCCTTCAGGGGGGAGCCCCTGAGTGTTCCTGCAACAGCAGGGCGTGTGCGCTGTTTCTGGCCTCAGGTATACCCTCTGACTCACCCTTTACGCCCACACCTCTGTCTCAGCGTCACCCCATCCCTCGGTCTGTCACCCCGCCCAGCCTCTGGCTGCCCCCGTGCCTAACCTCTTCATTCCTAGCATCAGCGTGGTTTACCAGAACCTGGTTTACCAGAACCAGCCCCCGCCCTGAAGGCATTTCTGTCCGGTCCCCGGCAGTGCAGCTTTTCCTCACCCCCCTGAGTTGGGGAGCTGGTCTCACAGGGTGGCTCCTCTGCCCAGAGATGCACCGGACGCAGACCAGGTTCGAGGACGCCTTCGCCCTCAAGATGTTTGTCTTCCAGTTCGTCAGCTTCTTCTCCTCACCATCTACATCGCCTTCTTTAAGGGCAGGTCGGCACCACTGCCCTGTGCCTGTGGGGCGCCCAGCAGCCCACCATCCGAGATGCTCAGGGCGGGGGCGGCTGTGCCGGGCCGAGGCCTTGGAGCAAAGCCGAGCCCCGGGTCCACCTCGAGGGTTCCTGCAGGCCCGATGTGGGCATCACAGAGCAGGCAGGGGGGCGGCCAGGTGGCACCCGCTCACTCGTGGCCTCAGGACCTTCATTTCTTCAAGGTTTGTGGGGTACCCAGGCAGCTACCACACCTTGGGGGTCCGAAATGAGGAGGCGAGTATCCATCAGAGCCTTGATTTGCTGGAATGGTGATTTGCAATTGCCATTAGGTGCCAGCTGTGGCCCCAGCCTCTGCCCACCCTGCCCGCCCCGCAGGCACATCTGGGCAGCAGCAGGAAACCACTTGGCTCCGGATGGCTGGGGCTGTGGGCTGGGTGGGCCGGGACTGTCCCTGGGGGCCCGGGGCCTCCCTGACAACTCCCGCTGGGGCCACACCTGGAAGACCCTCTCCTTTCTGCCCAGAGGGCCTGTCCTCCCTGGGGTCCGGGCCACATACCCGACCGTGGCGGCCTGGGAGGCCCCACCCCTGAGGAGCACTATTTTCACACGGCAGGAAGGGGTGTCTTGGGGACCAGGCAGTTGGGACCCCGGCTCAGGGGCTTCCGGTCGTCAGAGGAAAGGCTCCCAACCCTGACTCACGTGAAAAATGGGGCTCCCTTGCTCCTGTGTGGAGGCCAGTCAGGTGCTGTGGGCTCGAGTGGGCTGGGCGCAGGGGTCTGAACAATGCTGCCCTGCTCCCCACCCCAGGGGGCTCGACACCCCCACAGCGCAGGCTGACGCCCTCCAGCTTGGTGCCGCTGTGCAGGGCGCACTGTCCCAGGAGCTCCCCCGAAAAGCCCCTGGCAAGCCTCCCCCTGCTGGGCCTGCTGAAGCTGCAGGGTGGGGCCTCCTGGACCACAGGCCAGTGTTGGCCCCACATGACCCCACGTGGGTCCCCAAAGGAAAACTGGGGGCTGTGCAGCGGTGGCACCATTTACCAGTGGACCTTGGGGAGGGAGGGGAGGACCAGGGCCCCCGCCCAGGGCTCAGGAGGATGGGGCGTGAGGCCACTCCCCGCGCTCACTGGGGTTCAGCTGCACAGTGCGCGGCTGGAGGCTGCCGAGTCGAGCTGGCCCAGGAGCTCCTGGTCATCACGGTGGGCAAGCAAATCGTCACCAATATGCAGGAGACCCTCGTCCCATGGGTGCCCTGACAACCCTGCCCCCCGGGTCAATCCAGGGACCCTGGGGCAGCCCAGACGGTGCCAGCCCCCTGGACTTGATGGCCTCACTGTGGATGTGGGAAGCGCTGCTCACTGTCACCCCATGGGCCCCATGACTCCCACACCCCATGGTGGCTGGTTGGCACATCAAGTTCCCTTGTCTCGGGCCAGCTTCCGTGGGGCAGCAGGCCTGTTCTTCCTGTGGCCCCTGTAGCCCAGGCGCCCGGCAGCACCCCAGCCAAGGCAGCACTGAGGAGGGGGGCACCCATCTAGACAACTGGGCCCCTCCCAGGCCAGAGCCCTTGCAGCAGCTGCTTAGGCTGGACCCACCCTGGACATCTTGCCCCTGCACACCTGCTTGCCCTGTGGTGCCACAGAATCCCCGTGGCCCCATGAGCCATGGCTGTGGGCCCGTGGCTGACCCCCGCCCCTCTCTGGGTGCAGTCGGTTCTGTGCAGCTGAGTCCAAGGAGACCATGAGTCCAGGGTGTAGTTGCTGCCTGGTGGGAGCAAGGGGCCAGATGAGTGGTGGCAAAGCTGCACACACATGTGTGACAGCACCACACACACATGCTCCATGTACAACACAGCAATGCATACGCATGCCCTGCAAAATACATGCCCATGGTGTGACACATGTGCCCTACACAGGCCAACACACCACAACACAGATGTCCCACATGACAGAACACCGTGCACACAAGCCAAAATGTGCATCCAAAGTGACACACATGTCCTACATGTGACAGTGCCACACACACATGCCCTGCACATGACAAAGCAACACACATGTGCCCCCAGTGGCACAGTGACTGCCTCCATCTGCTCCCTTCCACGTTGACATAGCTCTGGGCACCTCCTTGCATTTCCCAGGAGGAATCCATCCCCCTACAGCTGCCCTGATGAGCAATGGTGATTGTCCTGAGGGCGCTGCAGGGGAGCTGGGGGCGGGGCTGCCCCACAGAAGGAGGAAGGACGCAGATGCTCCCCAGGCTCTGTCTGCAAGGCCTCACCCTGCTGTGCCCACCCCAGGGCGCAGACCCTCCCCTGCTGCCCCCAAACTGCAGACAAACCAGGGCTCAGTGTAAGAAGCAAGAGCCATTGTCCTGGGTGCTTCCACCCCCAGGAAGCTGAAGGGCTGGTGGCAGGAGGTCCAGCTTCGCTCCAAGAAGAGGAAGGTGGGGGCTTCCATGGTCGCAGGCCAGGCGCCCTGGGAGGCAGACTACGAGCTGCTGCCCTTTGGGGGCCTGTTTGATGAGTACCTCGAAGTGGGTAGGCACCCCATGGGCCTCCAGCACCCTTCTGTCTACATCTCCTTTGAAATGAGACGTGAGTGGAGACAGAGGGTCCTTGGGGGAGCTGGGCCTGCTCAGGATCACCGAGGGGAGTGCCCAAGGAAGAGTGGCGGGGGTGGTAAGGGACAGCGCCCTGGGTACAGGGGTTGGGAAGAGGACCTGGAGCCTTGACAGGGCTCTCCCAGAGTGGCTTTAATGCCCCTGACCCCGGAATGCACCTGCTGGACTCCTGTCTGGACCTGGGAGAGTAGCCGGGTGCTCAGGATACCGGGCACTAGGGGCGGGGACAACTACCCCTCAGAGAAAGGCGGCACCTGGGACGAGAGGGCCTCAGGCACCCTGACTGCTGCAGTCCCATCTGGGAGTGGATTCTAAACACTTTTCCACACCCACCCTCTTTGCTGTGCTCCCCACCGTGTTGAGTCTGAGCCACACGCCATCACTCTGGGCTCCCCAGTAGCCAAGGTGAAAGGGGTGGCAGGAGCAGCGCGGGTGCCTGGATAACAGGGGGCAGATAGCTCACAAGCCTTTCATCCTGTGTGAGCGAGGTGGACCTTGTGTGTCCCTGCTCCCCCGGACACGGGCAGCGGGGCCCAGGCTCAGTTTAGGAATCCCGGAGCCCCGAGGGTCCCCTTTCCAGAAGCCACAGTCAGGGGGCATTTCGGGGGTGGAGCCTGCGGGGCGAGCCAGAGCAGAAGCAGACGTGGCCGGGTCCGCGCGTCCCTCGGGGACAGGAACGCACTGACTGAGGGGTCCCAGGCGGGTGGGCGGTGACAGGGCGGGCGGTGACCACGCGCCCTCAGTGCTGCAGTTCGGGTTCGTCACCGTCTTCATGGCTGCCTGCCCACTGGCGCCCCTCTTCGCGCTGCTCAACAACTGGGTGGAGATCCGCCTGGACGCGCGCAAGTTTGTGTGCGCACGCCGGCACCCGGTGGCCGAGCAAGTGCAGGACGTGGGCATCTGGTTCCCGATCCTGGCGGGCATCACACACCTGGCGGGCATCAGCAACGTGAGCGCAGGACCGGGCTCCGCGGGGGGCGGGGCTCTCGCTCACGTGGACCCCGCACCCAGGCCGCACCCAGGCCTCGCTGCTGCCCTTCTCGTCCGACTTCCGGCCGCGCGCCTACTACCTTGGGACCGCGCCGGCGACCCGCCCACCTCCACTGCGGAGCACAACCGCACTTGCAGGTGAGGCCGCCAGGGAAGGGCAGGGCCGCGCGGGGTTGGGGACACTGGGCTCCGGGGCGTGAGCGCCCGTCCGCCCCAACTGCGGGTGGGGTTGAACTTTGGCACATCCGAGCACAGGGCCTGCCCAGCGGAAGACTGAGTGGTGAGTCCCTTTTTCCTGGTTCATCTTCAGCCGATCTTGGTAAAAAATTTTTTTTTCTTTTGCAGAACACTCAGCTAAGCTTTCAAATGTAATAACACATTTATTCATAATATTCTTCACGATTTTCTTCAGCGCACCTGTTTGTACTTATGGCCACATTTGCTTTCCAGACACAGTTTGTGTCTTTCCTTTTCTTTAAAAAAATCAGTCCTCTGGAATTGAAACTTCAACTCATTCATTTTCATTCTTTCCTGGGTTTTAACAAACTAATTCGTGTCTATACATTTTCTTGAATATACATACCCCTTAAATGTCTCACTCTTTTTTAAAAAAGATTATTTTTAAACAGAGGGAAAGGGGGAGAGAGAGGAAGAGAAACATCAGTGTGTGGTTGCCTCTCACGCACCCCTTACTGGGGGCCTGGCCTGCAACCCAGGCAGGTGCCCTGACTGGGAATCAAACCAGGAACCCTTTGGTTCCCAAGCCAGCACTCAATCCACTGAGCCACACCAGCCAGGGCGAAAGTCTTATTCCTTGAGTGCTGATAATCTTCTGTCCCTCGGTATTTCCTGTTTATCCGTTGTTTGGGAGAGGAAGTTCCCCGACACACAACTTACTGAATGACACTAGACTCACGGTGTTACGTCAGTTTCAGGTGCCCCGCATACTGATCTGGAGTCTCACAGCAGGATGAGTTGAGTTCCTTCAGTTACTGCACAGGACAGGGTCGTGGACTCTGTTCCCTGTGGGGTGGACCCGTCCTCCGCCCCCATGCTGCCCCCCCCCACGCTGCCCCCCCCTCCAGGTCTGAACTTCTGACTGGAGGGGAAGGGAGGGAGAGAGAGAGGGAAAGAAACATCAGTGTGTGGTTGCCTCTCCTGTGCCCCCTACTGGGACCTGGCCTGCAGCCCAGGCATGTTCCCTGACTGGGAATCGAACTAGCAACCCTTTGGTTCCCAGGCCAGTGCTCAATCCACTGAGCCACACCACAGGGCATCCATGCAAATACTTTTTTGCTACTTTAAAAAAAAAAAGTCATTGATTTTGATTTAATTGCTTGGAGGGCAGAGGACTTGAATGGTTGACATGTAAATCACATTTGCTGAGGCTTCTTCATGATCTGGTCCCAGAGGATTTTGCATGTTTCAGGTGAACTTGAAAATACTTTTTTCACTGTTAATGTTGGAGCAAGCTTCTATATAGACTATTAGGTCAGGCTTCCTAGTGTTACTGTTCGGGTTTTCTTGCCCCCCCCCTTTTCTTTTTCCCTGCTTATTCTGTTGGATTCTGATAGAGGTGAGTTAAAGTCTTCCCCAGAATGTGGGATTACGGGTGTTTTCAGGTGGTTCTGCCAGGTTTTGCTTTGTGAATTTTGAGGTTCTTTGTTGCATAGAAGTTCACAGCTGTGATGCCTTTGAAGTGGATACTTTCTCCATTCATTCTTTGTCCTTTTTATTCTCTTCTCTGACTTCTGGTAGATGGGTTGGTGTTCTGTAGTTTTGTGTTTTTAGACTCACTTGGAACTAACCCTCTGTGTTTTTACTATTTTAGGGGCTACCCTATATTTTCGGCACACTACACATTCCTCCAGCACAGCCGGGGGGAACCCCTCGTCGGCTCCTCGCCTTCTGCAGGACAAGGGTCTTCCCGTGCTGCGCCCCCACCTGCTAAGCACCCATTGGCCTGTCTTACTGTTCTAGTTTTAACTTTACTATTAAAAACACAGAAAGTTTTAATCATTTGTTAATCACGTCTTTTTGGTGTATTAATGGAAGTGGCTACAGTAGTGTGTTATTCATTGTGTTCCCTCCGAATTCTTATTTTTTCTTTCGGAAGTATATCCTTTTATAGCTCTCCGAATGGTGTGTGGTTCGTGAACTCTTATGTCTTAAAATATCTGTTTGTCCTTCAAAAGCAAGTGTAAAATTCCAGGTTAGGAGTTCTTTTCCCTTGGGCCTTTGGAAATGTTCCGCACCGACCTGGCTTTTCTCCTTGGAAGCACACATACACAGCATTTAACATCACTTCCTCCTTTTCCCTGATCTGTGTCACTAACAGGTGTCAGTCATGGCAGGTTTATTTAAGAGTTTCTCATCCAGAGACATCTCCATTTTGTTCCTTCAGTAGAGCTGCTCCCTCCTCCCTCTTGTGGAGGTTCCCCACTTCTCCAGCTCAGGGGTTCTCTTTCCCTTTTTAAACTGTCTGGCCTCGTCGCCTTCCGGGGGACTTCATCGGTCATTCCCCATTTTCTGTTCGTCTGATTTAGCCACTCATAGGTCAGGTGATGGTGTTTTTACCTTTCGAGACTGTTTCCTTCTCCCACGAAGCCGGCTCTGGTGACACTTTCCATGTTGTGTCACGTCTCAGTGTGTTAGCCTAAGGCAGGAGCAGGGGACGTGTCAAAGGGTGGTGAGGCTCCGCTCCGTCTGAAGTCTGAGATGCGGTCAGAGCCGAGCGCCCAGGGCGGTTGGGAGCGCCATGCCCACGGGGCCACGGCCTCTGAGCAGAGCGGACCGCCCGGAGCCTGCAGGTGCGCACCCCGTGGGAGCCAGGATCCTGGGACACGCTCCTGGACGACGTGCAGTTGCCCTCTGGGGGACTCATTCAGCCTCGTAGGGGAAGTAGACAACCCAGCTCCCCGCCGCTCCCCACTTTGGGACCACGGAGTGAAAGCTGAAAGTCCTGTCCGAGGATGCTGCCGAGTATTTCCCACGGAGTGAAAGCTGGAAGTCCTGTCCGAGGATGCTGCCGAGTATTTCCCTCTTCGGGCAAGTTGGGCCCAGAGTTACAGCATCAGGAACAGAAAAGGCGGCGGCACTGAGAAGCCTCCGCCAACCCCCCACCCCGGGTCCCACGTTTCCTGCAGGTATCAGGCGTTCAGGGAAGACGATGGGCAGTATTCCCGGACCGACTGGAACCTTCTGGCCATCCGCCTGGCCTTTGTCATTGTGTTTGACGCAGCCGGGCTCCTCCCAAGCCCTCTGTGGGCACCCCCTGCTGTCTCTCTCAGCCTCAGCATGGTGCCCCCGCCCTGGCTTCACCTCATCTCACTGTGTGGCCTGGAGGGTCAGTGTGACCAACGCAGCAGAGCCCTGGTGCTTGCTGTTCTCACCTTGACCCCATCAGTTCTCTGCATCTCACATCTCTGCCTGGAAAAGGGAGCGCGGCCCTGCCTGGCCCCTTCCTGGGTGGTGGGGACGAGCCCTGGGCTCTGGGCAGTGCCACAGGGGCTGCGGCTGGTCTCTGTGGCTGGCACTCTGCTGCTTTCTGGCCCAGCCCACACTCGGGGAGCAGGTGCCCACGCCTGGGCCCACGAAGGCCACTGTTTTGCCCGTGGAGGCGCACCCTCTCCCAGCCCTGACGCTGCCCCCTGCTCCCGGCACGTGGTGTTCTCCATCGGCCGGGTGCTGACCTCCTGGTGCCTGACCTCCTGCAGTCCGTGGAAGTCAAGGTGAGACGGGAGCATGACTTGGCCAAGCAGGCGCTGGCCGAGAAGGAAGTGAGCGCCGACCCTCAGGCCTTACGCTTCAGACTCCCTCAGGCACCCACCCCGCTGTGTCAGACACAGGCTCTCTTTGGGACAAATGGAGCAAAGGACAGCCGGCCCCCAGCCTCAGAGGAGAGCCTGGGCCTGCAGCCTGGGCGGCCAGAAGCCAGCCAGGGCCCCCCAGTCCCTCCCCTCTGCGGTCCTGTTGGCAGCTGAGGGGCCTGGAGCCAGACCTACCTGGAAGGCAAAGGCCTCTCAGGGCCCTGAAGCCTCAGCCCCTTCCGATGCCCCTCCCAGCCCCACGCTCCAAGTCACAGCTGGGAGCCAGCGTACCAGGTCCCCCACCCCTCCACTCCGCATTCCCCGCCCAGGACTCCTGCTCTGTCCTCTCCTTTCTTGAACCCGGTGCCCCCCTTCCCTCCCGGCCACCATCAGCAGCCACTGAGCTTCCATCTGACTGGCAAGAAGCCGCACTGCACCTTGGCTCCTGCCCGGGCAGTGCCCGAGGCTGGGGAGGCTTGGAAGACTTATTCCCCCACCAGTGAAACGTAGGAGTTTTCTGTTTCCACCCAACTGTCCCCAAAGTCAAGAGCAGCGGTATGCAGGGCTGGACCTCATCCACCTGGCGCTGCCCGGGCCGCGCACTCCGTCGGGTGTGCGGCTTCTCTGCACAGCCCGTGCCTCTGCATCACAGACCACTCGGGAGTGAAGCTCCGGCCTCCTCAGGGCACCCACAGGTCCCCCAGTCCCACTTCCTCCCAGAAGGCCCCACCCACAGCTTCCTGAGCAGCTTCCTTGAGTGCCAAGGTTAAAGCCCTGCTGCTCTGGCCTGGGCGGCGCCTCTCAAGTGAGGCTGCGC
Organism: Artibeus jamaicensis; assembly: GCF_021234435.1. Taxonomy (NCBI): domain Eukaryota; kingdom Metazoa; phylum Chordata; class Mammalia; order Chiroptera; family Phyllostomidae; genus Artibeus; species Artibeus jamaicensis. Next base: position 5,764,298 of record NW_026522020.1, read on the forward strand.
CTTTCAGACGTCACTCACCACCTTTGAGAAAAGGGACTGCGCTCTGAGCCGCCCGGCAGTGAGGCCGCAAGGCCCCTGCGGGAACCCACCAGGACCTTCTTCCAGTTGGTGGTGGTGCTGCTGCTGTTGTCTCAAACTTTGCAATTTTAAAGTAAATTTCTTGAAACATAACAAAACAAAAAACAAAACCCTGCTCACGTACCTCGGCCTTTCACGAAGTGAACGCACCAGTGCAGTAAGCAGGGCCACAAGATGCAGCCAGTCACCAGGGCCCCTTCTCTCCTCACTCTGTCCCCACCCGGAGCAGCCCCCACCTTGGCCTCCGCTGCTGACCAGAGGGTCTGACCAGGAGCTCTGGAGGGGCTGCTGCTCGAGGGCCATCCTGGCTGCCAGGTGACACCCATGGTGAAGACACCACTGCCCTGGTGCCCGTGTGACTCCCTGAGGCACCTCCCCAACAGCAGCCCAGCACGGGCCTGGGGGCCGGTCCTGGGGACGCAGTGGTTTGCTGACAGGGACCATTTGGGGAGACAGGGCACTGCCTCACAGCAGGCAAGGCCTGGCCAGGGTCCCAGGGACAGGAGACTGCCCAGCCCCGGCCTCCACTGGCTCCCATGTGGCCCCTGCAGGGTGGACAGTCAGCGTGGGATGAGAACCATGTGCCAGCTGCGGGGACCATGGCAAAGATGAGAACTATGTCCGTGTGTCTGTGACCCCTCGAGTGTGTGCTGCCAATGCCCCTGGTTCCACGGGGCCAAGAACACATGTGGCATGATAAAATAACACACCAGCACACGGCATCTGGTTTTGGGTTTTATTTTAGAACTTATAAAATTCCAGTGTCATCCATATTCATGAGCCTTTACACGTTTGCATATAATCTCCAAATTCCAAAGTTAAGGCCAAGGGACGAGTTGTACTGTGGACACACGTGACACGGAGGACAGTCAACAAGGGAAGCAGGACCCTCACGACCCACCCCACCCACCCAGGGCTCCCGCAGCAGCACCAGGGGCGGCAGGAGCCCCGGGCAGTCACTGCGGGAGCGTGACTGACAGTCACACAGCGAGACCCTGTGCAGTGCAGGAGGAGGCTGCACCTACATTTAGCAGCAAGTGCAGATGTGCAAACACCCGTTGCAAGAATTAAAAATCCACCTCTGGGGGAGGGGCTGGGATGCCACAGAAACGGAGGTCTGGGTAGACATCTGAGGGCAAGAGCAGGCAGTGCGCGGGCCAACAGGAAAGGCTCCCAAACTCATGCAGGTGGCAGGGACCCCAGGGACTAGGGACACTCCTGGAGAACAGCGAGACACGCCTTCCCTTCCCTCTCCGTCTCAATCCACTCCGCCTAACATGGGGGTCACCCACCCTATTCTGCTGAAGCAAATGTTCTTTCCTACAAATGGGCACGTTTAAGGCTGCTTGAGCTCATGGGAACTTGCAAAGGCAACTGACGTCAGACTTGCGTTAAGCAATTCTGGTGTATTCAGGAGTTTCAATCTAAAGGTTCCCAAGCTGAGTAAGAATCGAATAGAAAATGTCATAGACGGAGTGGTCAGGCCCCGGTCAGCTCCTCCAGGAGCCCTGGTATCTGGGACAAACAACTTGGGGCACGTGGCCCCCATGGGGCGGGGCGGGGCGGGAGACCCGACAACCCAGAAGCCAATCGCTGGCTGTGCCTCCCACACGGCCCCCGCCTGGGCCCCTCCTCTCCAGAGCAGACCTTCGCCAAGCTGACTGGCGTGGGGCACCTGCCCAACCCAGGATGACCCAAAAGACACCTGAGGAAAGCAGGCTCCCTGAGCAGGTCCTCCTCCAGGCCAGGCTGAGTGGCAGCCTCTCTCAGCCCCTTACGGCCAGCTCCTAGGGGTCCGCACACAGCACCCCAGTGCATCAGAGTACAGCATGTGGGGTGGGGGGTGTGCATCCCCCACCCCAGACTGGCCCACAGTGGGGACAGCCACAGCAGACCCTGGGCCGGGGCTGGCCCCGCCCTCCACAGATCAATGCCCCTGGCTCTGAGGTAGAAAGGGGGAGACTGAAGTGGGCATCCTTCTGGGGAGGGTGGGGAGCGGAAGTCGGTGTGGCGACTCAGCTGTCACTCAGAGCAGGGCCGTCTCTGAGGGGAAGCAGGTGTCCACCTCTCCTCAGTGGGCCACATCCCCCCCCCCCCGCCCTCCACACCTCCCTCCCCAGACCCAGAGAGCAGACATGCAGCCTCACCTGCCAGCCTCGCTCATCCCCCAGTGCCTGCAGTGCAGGGCAGGCAGGGACACCGGGCACCCGGGCCCCTTGGGGTCCCAGTGCTCCTGTGCACACACCAGGCCTCCTCCCGCCCTGTGGTCTAGGCTGAGCGGACTTGGGCAGCGCAAAGGAGGCGACTGCAGTCTACAGAGGGCTGGACGACAGGCAGAGGGAGGAAGGGAGCTGGGAAAGGAAGAGGGCAAACGTTTGGCTTTTCTAAAGTGAAGGAATTTATTTCCTGAGGTCACGACACAGGAAGTGGGCTCAGCCCCAGCTGTGCAGCACTCAATGGGGCCAGGGCCTTGCTGACGAGCCGGTGAGATGTCCGATCGCCTCTGTTAGTGTTCGAACCATGGAAAGCCGGCCCACAGCCGGCGTCAGGGGCAGATCCTGAGCACACACTGGGCACTGGCCAGGCCCGAGGACCGGCTGCACACAGCGCCGGCACCCGCTTCCCTGCGAGACCTCGGGGAGGGGGGAGCGTCAACAATTTACGGAGGGTCCAGCTGCTGGATCAGATTGAAACAAACCATTGTGTGGTGGGGTTTGGGTCAGCAGGCTGGAGAGGTTTCTGTTTTCTCATCATTATCGCTTGGGGCCCCAAGGGAGGGTCTTGGGGGCCACCTGAGCCCCAAAGCTGGGAAACTCCTCAGAGCTGCTCATATCCGGAGCCTGTGGGGACAGAGAGGGTGCAGCTTCACTCAGTGGGCTGTGCTTAAGCAGCCGAGAAAAGGCTCCTCCCTCGGACCCTGGGCGCCACCCCCCCCAGCCAGAGGGGCCCTGGACGCGAGCACCGTCTGACCTTCTCACTGCTGGTGGTCCAGGGCGCGTCCCGCACCACAAAGCCCTTGGACGGCGCCTTGGACTCCTCGTGGGCTGGGGGCTTCATGTACACCTGCAGCACCTCGCTGTCCACCACGTCGGCCAGCTGTGGGCACAGGGGCAGGCGTCAGCCAGCGGCAGGGACGCCCGGCAAGCACCCAGTTCTGTGTTCGCCCTGCTTCGAGGTGCTGGGGCACCCGCCCCGCCTGGAACCTGAAAACACCTGCGGAGGGCCCTGCGGGACCCCAGGACTCACGTATTCCTCCTCCAGGTTAAGGATGTGGTCGACAGCCTCCTCCACGTTCTCTGGGAGCCCCGTCACGGTGACGCAGTTGGGGTCCGGGGCCCCACTCTGCGGGAAGCGAATGTCCACCTGGAAGGAGCACAGGCGTTGGCTAAGGCGGCTCTTGAGTCCATCAAGGGTTTTGGACTCAATGGTTCCCATCAGGCGCCTGGGAGCAGTCTGTTTCCAGTGTCTCCCACTCTCTGTTGGAAATGTGGGCACCTGGTCTGGGGGCCAAGGGCACAGACGCTGTAACCTCTTCACACGCACGTGCCTTTTGGGGACGGCCAGGGTGGCAGGAAGCCACACCGTGAGGGGGCCGCCTTCTTCAGGCCAGCACAGGAGACCGACCAACAGTGCCGGCTACACGGCTATGACCCTACCTGGCCTCACCGCCCAAGGGACAAGCACCTGAGCACTTGAGGTGGTCTCCCCTTCCAGACCCTGCTGGCCAATGAGCACTGTCAGCAGCCTTGGCAGAAAAACTGGGGCTTGGGGGTCCGTGGGGCCCCACTGCTGCAGGGACCAACACCTGCAACTCACCAGGGCTGGGGACACACCTTGAACTCATCCATGATTTTGCGAATGGCTTTGCCGCGGGCACCAATGATGCGGGCGTGGACACGGTGGTCTAGAGGGACGTCCTCAGAAACCATCTGTTCGAGCTCACCCACGATTTTCAGAATGGCGTCCCGGGCGGCTTCTGTGTTCTTCTCGTACCCTGTGATGGTGATCTGGTCCTGTGGCTGAGAAGGGGGAGCCTTTCAGAAGAGGACACTGGGCCCTGAGCAGGACTGAGGGAGGTAGACCAAAACCTGAGGGGACACGCCGACCCACTCAGCGGAGAAAGAAGGTAGGAAAACATCGGGTTAACAAGATCCCTCCCAAGCCCCACGCAAGAGACCATGACACACCGGGAGGGAAAGAACACCTGCCCACAGGACGATGCAAGGGCACTGGCAGGTGAGGGGTCAGGGAAGGTCCCTCCGGTCCCTCGTCTGTGGGGCCCTTTGTGGAGATGGACCAACCTGGAAGAAGGTGCTAGACAGCATGGCCGGCAATACACACCTGCAGTGCCCCACCCAGGGCCGCCCTCCTACCACACACATGTACCAGCGAGGGCACCGGAGTGGCAGAGTGAGCAAACGGACAATTCAAAGCATAGGAGGGAAAACTAGAAAACAAAATAGCCACCTTAAACCACATCCTGAGGACACACACACACACATACACACACACACAGAACAGAACGCAGCGTAGAAGAACCAGGGGAGAATGACCACCTAGAAGAGGAAGAGAGGCCCCAGGAGTCCAGGTGACGCAGACACAGGGTAGGAGGCCGTGAACCCTCCCTGGTCCCCATCCAGTGATGCCCAGAAACCTCCACCAGCTACAGAGGCGGCAGCACTGAAGACAGAACACACTTGGCAAATTGAAGCATCATTCGCACAGGAAAAACTGTATGAACCCTGCCTGGTGTGGCTCAGTGCACTGAGAGCAGGACCGAGAACCAAGGGGTTGAGGTTCAATCCCAAGTCAGGGTACATACCATGGTTCAGATCTGGGCCCCAGTAGGGGGCACTCGAGAGGCAACGACACACTGATGTTTCTCTCCCTTTCTCCCTCCCTTCCCCTCTCTAAAAATGAAAAACAAAACAAAACTGTGTATGAAAGATGTGGCTGCCTGACCCTGCTCGGCTTATGGAACGGTGATTGTCTAAATACTAAATAATGGTGCTAAAAAACAGTAATTACGTGGGGAAGGGGAGGAAAGGAAAGGGTAGTAAAGATGAGGGGTCGGAGAGATCTAAATTCTCAAGATCAAAGTAATTAAGGGTCGAGTCAAAAATAAAAAATTACCACATGCAGTAGTATAAGCATGGTCCTTCCAAACAGAAGAAAGAGTATTTGAAAAACGCCGCTCCCGGGGCAGGCCCAGCGCTGGGAGCAGAGGAAGGGGACACAGGGCCAGCAACTGCAGGCCTGCCTCACTCCCTGAACAAGAACTCCAGAAGCAAAGTCAGGGACAGAAGCAGGCAGGAGGCCCGCCAAGGACACTGGGACGCAGGTGGGGAGGAAAGGCACGGTGGGACCAGGCTGCACAGAACTGCTAGGGTGTGCTGGCCAGAGGGTTCCAGGCCACCGTTTCTGGGTGCCCTGCTGTGTGGCAAAGGGTGCAAGAGACTTGGGTGCAGACGGGACTCCCACCCGGTGCAAGGCCCACCTCCAGAGCTGAGCCTTAGGGCAGGACAGCAGGCTTGTGGGGTGGGCTGGCTGGGCCCCGGGAACGAGCACCTGCCGCAGTGGGTGGAGCACGAGCATGCCAGGACCCTGCCGAGTGCACACGGTGGAGCAGCTGTGACAGGGAAACCTCAGCCTGCTGGCACCTGCTGAGATGGGGCCAAACCTCGAGCCAAACTCAATCTTCAGACACCTGCTCTCTCCCCGCCCAGCGGGGCCTCTCCTATCTGCCTGGTCCATGTTCCCAGGTGAAGACACATGTCCCCAAAACGCCCCGACAGCGTGCCCAACACGAGCATATTTCTCACCTGGTTCCCGTCATCCTTATCAGGAAACTGGATGTTCACGTCATGCTCCAAGCGGATTTGGGTGATCACTGCTCCCTTCCTCCCGATGATTTTGGGATGGTATTTGGGGTCGACAGTGACGCTCAGCTTAAAACTCCGTAGAGCCTGCCGATGACATGAGGGAGAAAGAATGAGGCAAAGGGTAGAAGACTTGGGTCCTGAGGTGCCCTCACTCCACCCAGAGGCCTGAAGGGCCCCCGTCAGCACAGCCACTCACACAGGCTGAGGCTTTTCTGGGGGCCTCTGTGCCACATCCCATCACCAACAGGTGATGAGAACCGGAGGCCTTGACCCCACACAACTGGGGCTGTGGTTCCCTCAGCAGAGGACCTGGGAGGACGATGACAGGCGGAGCCATGTGCTCCTCACTGGTGGGACAGGAGTGGGCATTAAAAAGGCCAAAGGGGAAAGAGGGAATCGAGGCGCTAAGGACACAGCCCCAGATGAGTGTGTCTGAGGACCTGGTCCGAGGACACACCCCAAAGCTGGTGCCTGGGCTAAGTGAGGCAGTGGGGCCACAGCGACCCCGTGGGACGCCCGAGCCCAGGCGCACCCCCTCGGAGGGGAGCCCGCACCCGCCCAACCCGCAGCCCCGCCTCCAGTGCCCAGGCCCCGCCCTCCAGGCCTCGCTCTTGTCGTCCGCAGAGGCCAGCTCTCCGGCAGGCGGGCGGGCGGTCACCCCGACTCCACAGCAGCGAAACTGCCGAGCGAGAAAGACTCAGGGCCGGTGGCCGCCCACACCCCGAGCCCTGCGGCCCCGTGAGGGCACCACCGTGTCTCCAGGCTCACACTCGCAGAACTGGGCTGACAGACCCGGGGCCCGGCTGCCGCCGCGACCCTGTGAGGGCCGGTGGCCACGCCCCCAGCGGAGCACACTGCCGGCCTGCCTCCCCGTCTCCCTGGTCACAGGGTGGCCGGGGGGCTGCGTCTCTCAGAAGCCCCTGGCAATTCTCACGCCACAGGAATGAGAACCACAGCCTGGGAGGAAGTGCCCACGGCCCCGCCCGGCACTCACCCGGTCCTCCTGCTCTGCCCGCAGCTCCCGCACGCGCTCCAGCAACCCGGCCTTGGCCCGGTCCAGATTGGCAGAGAGGCCTGTGATGGCGATGATGTCAGACTGCAGCTCAGGTGCCGGGACGTGTATGTTCACCTGGTGGACACGGAATAGACCCGATGTATGTGGGGCCCCCCGAATGGGACTGTGTCTATCTAGCCCCCACCGATGATGGCAAACTTGGAAGTATGAACAGGCTGCCTGTCACATTTATCAGGGACACACCTGCAGGCTGGGGACAAGGAAGACAGGCAGCGTAGAGCTTGATGAAGAAGAGCAGGAGGGGAGGCACCTCCTGGGGGGAGCCTGTGACAGTCCCAGTGACAGGTCACTCCCCACACCTAATCTCCAGGGACAGGACCTATAAACTGCTCACCTCGAATTCATCCATCATCTTTCGGATCCCGCTGCCCTTCTGCCCAATGATGTACCGGTGAAGGTCAAAGGGCACCTCCACTTCAGTGGTGACAGGGACCAGTGCCTGCAGGGAAGAGGGCCGACATCAGGCCTGAGAGCAGTGACCAGAGTGACCCTGTGGCTCAGCACAGGGCTTCATGGGGAGAACGACAGGCACACCCGGACCCTTCCATCTGGACTGAGAAGGTGACTGGTGACCCCAGGGAAGACCTGGGGAGAGGACGTGGAGTCCAGTGTTAGGGTTAACACTGGTGGAGCGACTTTCGGGCCCTGGCTCCCACGTGTCGGAGGCCCCTTGCCGGAGGAAAACAAAGTAACAGAACCAGGAGAAAGAGGCCTCGAGACCCGGCTCCGACACAGAGGCCGCCCTGCCAGCCTCGCAGAGCTCAGGAATGGACTGTGGCCTGAGCCCCCATGGGTCACAGGTATGTGCCTGGGCCCACCCTTGCTCCTGACACCTGCCTCCATGGCACCTGTCCCTGGACACGGGACAACTGCTCCCCACAGCATGCAGATCAGCGCCCAACACAGAGGCGGCTCCAGTCAGTGCTCACTGTAAAAATGACTGGTCCTTCCTTACAGGCCCGAGACAGCCTGAACACCCCACGCTCCACAGAGGGGACACCAAGACCCACCAGCTGGGCTCCCTGCGGCCCAGGGGCCGGCAGGTGCTGGGAAGGGAAATGCTCAACGCTCCCGGGAAAGGGGGGGCTGCACCCACCTCGAGGGCTTCCTTGGCAGCTTCACACTTTTCCTTGCGGCCAGAGATGGTGATAATGTCGCACCTCCTGGGAGAGCCAGGGTCTGCCTCTCTCCCCTCCCCCGTGTCCTCACCGTTCTCCTGGGCAGCTAGGAGGAGAGGAGGGGGCAAGTCACACGGGCCTCAGCTGCACGGCCTCAGCTTTGAGACACGGGAGCTGGTGATGCGAAGAGCGAGGGGCCCGCCACGTCTGAGAGGGGAGGACAATGTCCCCACAGCCCTGGCGCTGGCAACAGGAGGCGGCAGCTGAGAGGGGCTCGAGAGGTTCACGAGTGACAAGGCTGCTTCTGCCAGGAAGTGCCGCCAAGAATAAAGGGATCTGAGACAGGACACAGAAGCAGCTTTGGGGGGTGGCTCCCATGGGAGCCAAACAGTATTCCTAGTGTGACACGGAATCCCGGAGTCCCTGAGACACAAATACACAAGTGGGCAGGCACGACTGCCCAGAGCCATCGTGATTCCTGCTTTAAAACAGGGATGCTTCAAAAATGAGGAAATTTGAAGGTCAACTATGAACTTGTCACAGTATCACATAACCAGATCTCCAGATGTGGACGGACGTGCCAGGGCCAGCGCAACTGATGCAAGAGAACGCCCTCACTCTCGGGAACCAGCCCCCAGGGAAAAGAGGCAGGTGTGAGAACCACACTCCGATGACTCAGAGACACCAGTGCACACGTGCACGCGGGTGTGTGTGAAAGGGGAGGGTGGGTGAGAACGACTCGGGAGGTTTGCGGAGGGAGTATCCAGAACCCACTGTGTCCGTGCAGTTTTTCTTCACACGTGAAATCACATCAAAATTAAGAAGTCAATAGTCCAGTGTGGAACATAAATGGGACAAGGTATGATCTAGCTAGTTTTCTACTCAAAACAGCCTGTATGACCAGACCGACAGGCGCTCTAAAGCCCTGACGAGCCTGTGGAGGTCGGGTGCGGGCCGGTCCCCGCTCGCCCGGGGGACCGACAGGCAGTCCGCACAGGGTGTGCGCTGACTGACAGAGTCGGGTCTGCGACAGAAGCCAGACCCTGCCCACGGGCCACCTCCCCACCCTACCCCATCCCTCGGGACACAAAGCAGAGTCAGATGGCAGTCATCCCAGAAGGACAGCCTGGTGACCAGTGGCGTCCTAACTGGGTCAAGGCTGCTCCCCTTCAGCAGCCTCTAGCCCCACGGGGCGGCTGGGAAGGGCGCTGCTGCCGGGCCAGAGCGGGTTCGTGGGGTCAGGGCTGAACTTGCTCCACCTGCAGGAGAGGCAGCAGGCATCCCTCCTCCGGCCCGGCCACCTGCCACGGGCCTCTAAGAACCTGAAGGGCACCTCGCTGCCCTGCAGCAGCCGACGCGGCCCGTGGCCTGGCAGTTCTGCAAGCCCCTGGGACACCCAACAGTGTCCAGCACCAGACAAGACAGAGCTTTGCCAGGACACGTGACAGCCACCGGCCCCCAGAGCTCCCCACGGAGACCCACCTGGGCTCTCCTCTCTGTCTGGGAATTTAATCTGAACGCCGTAGTCCCGAGTGATCTGCTGGATTCTAGAACCTTTTGGGCCCATGACAGAGCGATGGAACTTCTGGGGTATGGCACACTCTATGGTCACCTGGGCCTCCTGGGGGCACAGCAAGAAGGAACAGAGAAAGGTTAAGTGCTCATGAATCGCGCTCACAGCACCAGCCTCTGCAGCCACGACCAAGCGCACGGACACCCCCTTCCCAGGGAAACTGAAGGCTCCCCGACGACAGGGTCACGGGAGGAGGGGTGTGAGCAGGGCCGCGGGAGGCCCTTCTGAAGCATGCCCGCCGAGGTCTAGAAGATCACCAACGTCTCGTCTGTGTGAGAACGCTCTGGTGCTCGCTCCTGTGTCTCCACACACAAGGAACCCCCACCGCTGCAGACAGGGGACCGTGTCAGTCCCAGGAGGGGGGCCCTGCAGATGCTGTGGCTGTGACTCCACATTAGGGCCTCGGCACGGGAGGGCCAGGAGCCAGGGGGCTGACTTTCTAAGGCCAGCTGACAAAGCCCAGGGGTGCCGCGGGGCTCCTCTGTGGGCCGACAGGCTCCGTCCACCTCTTCTTCCCTCTGGAGCAGGGGATGGGGAGGCAGCGGGTGCCTTGCACACATGGCACTTCGATAAAAACCAACGGCAGAGCTGCTTCTCAGGGGCAGCACTAACCTACTGCAGGAAGAGGCTGGGCAGGAATGGCCACAGTGGGCTCGCCGGCCCGAGGGATATGCGCGCACTCCCCCACCCAGCTCTGAGTGGCCGCCAGCCCCGGGCACCCACCAGGTCCTCGATGATCTCCTGGATGCGCTGCCTGGCTGCCTCCACACATTCTTTGGCGCCCTTGAGAGTGACTCTGTCACTCTGCGTGCCGGACCGCGGGAAGCTGACCATCACCCCGCCGTACTCCTCAGCGATCTCCCGCAAGACCTGGCCTCTTCGGATGACAAAATGACGGTGGTGCTTCGGGTCCACCAGCATGCACTCCTCCACCACGTTATCCTGCAGCCCAGAGACAAGACAAAGGAGTCAGGGGCCGGCAGCGCGGGCCCCACCCCCGCTGCCCAGGTGGCTCCCAAGGGCTAGGCCTCACCAGGTTCTGGATCAGGGCTTCCAGCTCCTTCTGGGCCTCCCTGACAGCATCCTCTTTTCCGATGATGGTGATCAGGTCCTGGTCCTTGTCCTCTGCCGTCGGGAATATGATGCGGGCGCCAGTGGTGTCGCGCACCTTGCGGATCTTGCCACCCCCTTTGCCAATGAGGAACTTGTGGTACTCTGGCTTGGCGCGGATGTCCACGGTGAAGCTCTTGGTTTGCTGCAGAAACCAACGCCACAAACACTGGCCTGATACCACCTGCCTGGGCAGGTGAACAAGAGGCCCAAGGGGACAAGAGTGTGGGCTGGAGCATACCTCACATTCTGCCAATACCCCCTTGGGGCTAATCAGACAGCACCACACAAATGCACAGCCACCCTTGACCTTCCCTCAGTGAGGGCAGGAGGTGCCAAGGTGATCAGAGCGCACAGACCCAGAGCTCCAGGCTTGCCACCTACCAGCAGTGAGCAAACCTCTACCCGGGACCACGGGGTGCACCTGCTGGCACAGCCGCCCGCCCCTCCCATGCAGGCAGAGTGCTCCCTGCCCAGGTCTCCCTCTGCTAGGCTCTGGGTGAGCCCATGCACAGCCAGCGACACCCCAACTGCAAGCTCAGAGACCTTTACCAACCAGGCCCTTGTCTGACACCAAGTTCACAGGACCTCAACTGTGAACACCAGCTAGTCTATCGGAGCCACTGGAGGGACACACCCCTCCAGGCTGACTCAGGCCCGCAGGCACGGAGAAGAAATAAAAGGCAGAGCAGCAAAGGCCTGCTAGGCGTCAGGCAGCACACTTGAACGTGTCACCTACCCACGGACACCAGAGAGACCACTGGTCTCTGGACAGACCCTCACCAACAGCAGCACCAGGAAGCTGACAGGTCAAGTGAGCCCAAACAGTAAACACATCAAAACCAAGTCTAGCCCAGGACGTCAAGGTAGGTGAAAGAGTAAAAAACAAACAAACAAAAAACCAAAATCAACTTAATACACATCATCAACACTACTGCTTCCATCAACACTACTAAGTCGATGGAAGCCAAAGAAACCTCCGACAGAATCCACACTCGCTCCCGATCAAAACTACGAGCCAACTCGGCCTCGGAAGGAGCACCCTCGCCCGACAACGCCTGGGCTTGCAGGCCCTTCTGGGAAAGGACTGGGGCCCCCCGGCTCCTGGAGGGGCCGGGGCGCTCCAGGCCCTGCTCTGCTCCCCACACCCGGGAGGCCCCAGAGGCGCAGCAAGATGGGACACACCGGGGCACTGACCGGAAAGGAAGAAATGCACTGCCTGCTCTCAGATGACAATTTACATAAAACTCATGAAAACCTACAAAAAAAAGCCACTGAAATTAGTAAGTGATCTTTAGACCAGACACAAAGAACAAGGCCAGTAAACAGTAACCAAACACATCTCTGCACACTGCACCATAAAGCACAAAGCACCACATGTGGTAATACTAAAACAAAACCCATCTAAACTGAACCAAATTTCCTAGGCTCCGCACACTAAAACCTACAGACCAAGGAGAAGCTGCATACTTAAAAACCTGAAGAGGGTCCTGGCTGGTGTGGCGCAGTGGAGTGAGCGCCAGCCTGCGAACCAAAGGGTCACAGGTTCGATTCTCAGTCAGGGCACATGCCTGGGTTACAGGCCAGGTCCCCAGCAGGGGGTGCCCGATTGGCGACTGATCCATGTATTTCTCGCACGTGATATTTCTCTTCCCTCTTTCCCCTCTCTCTAAATATAAACAAATAAAATCTCTAAAAAAATGAAGAGGCGGACTGGAAGAGGCGGACCGCTGAGACGTCAGTCCCTCCCAGTCTGAGCTGTACTGCGCCAGAGCCCCTCCCGGGAGACCAAGCAGGAGTTTCCCCGAGATCGGCAGGCGGAGGATCTGGGGCGGCCGAAGCGATCCGACAGAGCCCCGAGCAGCAGGACTCACAGATGCCCTGCCCTGTGGGACAGACGGACTGGCGGACAGACTTCGACAAAGGGGCAAAGGTGACTCAATGAGGAACTCCGAGGGTGACGGCCAAAGCATTTTATTGTGAGGGCGGCCGCACAACTGCCACGTTTGTCAAAACTGCACAGAGGGTCCGCCGTTTCTGCGCCGGACTCTCCTGCACAGAAACCACCTGCTTTCAGACGTGGGGGTCCGACCTGGAAAGGCCCGTGCAGACGGCCGAGACAGAGGGCCAGGAAGGCGCGGGCCCTGCTCTGACCTGCCACGGTAGACATGTTTGTGGAGTCTCCGCGTGAAAGAGAGGACTTTCCCAGCAAGCAGCACGCAGAAACCCCTCTGGGGCCCGAGGACTCACCTTCTCCTCCGCCAGGTGCAGGAGCTGTTTCCGGGCCTTGTCCACGTCTGAGGAAGGGCCTCTGATGACAACCGTGTCGCTCCCCGAACCTTCCCCGGGGAAGTGGATGTGCACCCCACCGCACTCCTCCATGATGGAGCGGATCAGGCGGCCCTTCGTGCCGATGAGGGAGTTGTGCAGCCTGGCGGGGATGGAGACCTCCACCTCGGCTATGTTGGCCTGGAATCACACGGCACGAGGGAGCCACGTTTTTGTGTGGCGGGAAGGGTGAGAGTGAGAGTTAAGCCACAGTGGGAGGGGCTGAGTGTGCACATGTGCGTGTGTGTGGACGCTGGCAACTCAGTGCAGAAGGGAAGCCACGATGTCAGACCGTAAGACCGTGCTGTTCCTCCAGGCCCTCTGGGTGTGAGCCGCAGAGACCTGCCCAAGGTTTACCACCAGCCTTCCCTGTTAGACTTGTGAGCAGGGACTTGGCCTCCAGTCACAAGGAGTCGACGAGATGGTGTTTACTGGCTGCACAGACAGTGGTGTGAGAGACGCAGCAGACGGGATGCACCTGAGGGGGCCCTGCACGGGGCCCGCACCAGGGACACAGAGCGGACGGTCTGGGGAGAGCAAGGCACCTGGAGCCGTCGGGCCAGCACCCAGGAAGAGAACTCGGACAAAGCCGGGCCCACGCACAGGCAGACTGCGGGGCCGGGGGGAGGGCCAGCAGCAGCAGAGCCGGAGGGCACAGCACCACAGCTCCGGCAGGTCCGCACCGACGGGACCCAGGCACAGGGCTCAGAAGAGTCCGGCCTCCAGCAGGGGCACCTGGGCCTGGACAAGCAGCACCGCAACCCCACCCAACAAGTCCAAGGAGGGTGCGCTTTTTCAAAGTGACTTCTTGAAGCACAAAGATACAGGGACACAAAAATAACCAGAATCCACCAAAATAAACTTCACAATGTCTGGCATAATAAAAAAAATACTGGATGTGCAAAGAAACAGGAAACAACAACCCATAATGAGGCAAAACCAAAAGAGAGCCGCCTGGGAACGACCAGAGGTTAGAGACGGGCCGAGGGCAGGAAGGGCTCTCACTGTACAGCAGCCGGTCAAGCAGCTGAAGGAAAAGACCAGAACCAGAAATTCACATCAAACTTCCACAGGTGAGACTAGCATCTGAAATGGAAAATGCACCAGATGGATTTCAGGCAGATCAGACGTTGCAGAAAGTTAATGTGTGTAAAGAAATCATAGAGAAAGAGCACCACCCTTCCTCCCCACCCAAGTAAAACAGCCCATCAGGGAACAGCAGGACGACGTCGCGCCACCCAGCACCCAGAGGCCCTGGAGGGGAGGACAGAAAAAGCTATTAGGAAGTAATGACCTGAATTTTTCCAAATGTGATGACAACTCTAAACTCAAATATCCAAGAAGCTCAATCAACTCCAAGCAAAGAAATATGAAGAGAACTACAAAGCTAGTGATACAATAAAACAAACAAACAAACAAACAAGGCCAGAGGCAGGCAAGTCTGTGCAGCCAAGCAAGGCCAAGGGTACCCTCAGCTGTCTCATCAGGAACAATGTGAGTGAGGTGACAGGGAAGCAGAATCTCAAGCACTGATGGGAGGGAGAACTATGCGCTGGGGCCCCGGGATGCGCTCTCACCAATGGGAATGCAAACCATGTCGCCACCTGGGGAGACAGCCTGGCAGATTCTGGTAAACTCAACACACTCCCCCATCAGCTCTACCTTCCAGGTGAAAGAAGCGAGTCCGGCAGCTGCTCGAGCCCAGCCCTCCACACGTGGGAGCAGCGGAGCTCGTCAGACGGCAGGAAGGGGGCCAGGTGGGGTGTGCAGGAAGCACAGAAAATATATTTAGGTGGGTGAATACATAAAACTTTTTCTTGTTACTTCAATCTCCTTAAGAAATAACTGGGTATTCACACAGAAGGGCTAAGGAAGTGTTGTGGGCTTTATGACCCGTGAAGCAGAGGCACGAGGACGAAGCGCAGGGTGGGATGGGGAGGCCCCTGGAGGGAAGAGGCGCACCAAACCCCAAAGCAACCCCCCGAGGCACAAGTTGCACGAGTCAAAAAGGGCAACGAAAGGAACCAAAGGAACCTTCAACGGAAAAGAAGGCTGCAAAAAAGAACAGAGTCGATGGGACAAAAACCCAACTGCATCCGTATTACAACCGCACGCAGGAGGCTGGGGCGGGGCAGAGGGGACAGTTTTTGTTTGGGAAGATGAGAGAGTTCCCGCGGTGGACGGTGCTGGTTGTGCAGCAGCCGGAGCACGCTCGGTGCCACCGGAGCAGGCACGGAAAGGTGGTTATGGTGGTAAACTCTATGTGTGTTCCACCACAAACTCAAAAATAAAAGACATTAACCACCACATAAAATGTAGTTTATTACATTTAGTAAGTGTATACAATAGAACATGTAATAAAACGTAATAAATAGATATAATCACTAGTTCAACTAAATGCAAACACCTCGACTTAAAAGGCAGGGACTGTCACCCTGGCAGGGTGGCTCCGTTAGTTGGGGCGCCATCCCGTACGCTGAAGGACTGCAGGTTTGAACCCCAGTCAGGGCACCTTGGCTGCAGGTTTGATTACTGTTGGGGCGACTAATCACGCTTTCTCTCTCTCTCTCCTCCCCACCCAAGAACTGTCTCCTCTCTAAGATCGATGAGCACACCCTTGTGTGAGGGTTAAAAAAAAGAAAAAGAAAGTCGATTAAGATTTCTCACCATAAGAAAAAAAGAACATAAAAAAAGGGCAGAGATTGTGAGACCAAATAGAAAAGCAAGCTGCCTAAAAGAAAGCCACTGTAATAGAAGATTTCAGAGCAAAGAATATTACTAGGAGTATAAGGAGGTCATCTTATAAGGACACAGATTATGTATTAGGAGCAAGAGAGACGACATCATTACAAACAGCAACAAGATTATGTGGGACTATTATGAACAACTCTAACCATACATTCAACAACTCCGATAAAATACTGTATAAACCCCTTCAAGAACACGGACTGCAGAGCTCACACGGAAGGGCGCACGTGCTACCCACACGACGCAGTGCGACTTAGCGATGAAACGAAAGCAGCGCACAACCGGGCTCGCAGACACGGAACCGAGCTGTCGTCGGCGGGGGGGCGGGGCGGGCAAAATGGGCAGGGAGGTCAAAAGGTACAAGCTCCCAGCTATGAAGTGAGTCCTCCACGTGCAGCGTCGTGTGAGCACAGCAACCTAACGATGCTGTGTCACTCGCTGGAAAGCGGCTGAGCCTTCAACATTCTCAAGGAAATGCTTTGTGACTGTGGTGACCGCTGTCACACTGACTCGTCATCCCCAGCGCACCCAAGGCTGTGTGTCCATCGCACCACGATGGACACATGACACACTGAACCACACGACAACACGGATGAGCCTCAGTGACTGTGCACAGTGAACTCGGCTAGACTCTGGGGGGAGACACCGTGATTCTCTGAGCCTGTCCTGTACAATTCAGACTCATCTGCCAGGACAAGGCAGATGGCTGGGCAGGACAGCGGGGGAGTGAGGTGGGACAGAGGTGTCACAAGCGGCCCAAGGCCACTGCAGGGGAAGAGTTTGCTGTCTTGACTGTGCAGGTGCTTCCACGGCCTACACCGCCTGCACACTGCACATATGTGCTTTCTTAGGTGGTCTTTTTTCAAAAATTGAAAAAAAAAGGGACACTGTCAGGACGTGAAGATTCCCAAGCACACAACTTTGCTCCTACCACTCAGGACCCTCACGAGAACTGCCAGAGGCTGAGGCCAGGCCGCCCGTCTGCATGCAAGCCCAGGCCACAGCCAGTCACCCAGCTGCCCAGCCCTCGTTACCAGGTCTTTCTGGATGGACAGGATGCGGCTCCGGGCAGCCTCGCAGTTGGCCCGCTTGCCCGTGATGACGATGGTCTCCGAGTTGCTGTTTTCTGCTGGAAGGTCGATCTTGGTGTTGCTCTCTTCACGAATCTATGAGGAGAAGCGGCGTGAGCAGCGACTCCCAGTGAAACACTTGGGGAGGCCAGGGCGGGGAAGCAAGGCCCCTCCTGCGAATCTAAAGCCAGAAGGGCACAGGACTGCAGAGGACAGGGCAAAAGAGCCGTGATTCGAGGGCGAGCTGGCTGGTCACCTTTTTGATGTTGGCGCCTCCCTTCCCAATGATGTTCTTGTGGAACTGCTTGAAGATCGGGACAGAGATTGAATAGCTGTTTTCCACCTTAGAAACAGAAGAGATGGCTGGTTAACTGCCATGCTAGAGAGTGTCCCTTCCACCCCTGAGGACCACATGGAAGGACAGACTGCTCCAGAGCAGACTTCGTCCCACTTCCCTCCTATCTGACCTCCGGAGGCCTGTCACCAGGATGGGTGAGATGCCCGTGAACCACGAGCGCCCCAGCCCCACAGAGTTGATGGTGCAAAGCACCCTTTCGCAAGAACCTGCCAGATGCATGCTCCACGATCCAGGAGCACCAAGCCTGGCCAGGTGCCCCGTCAGGGTGTCAGGTTCAAAGGGTGCCCGCGGCCCCTCTAGGACGGAGCTGGGGACAGATGGAGCCAGGACTCCAAGCTGAGGAGCAAGCTCAGAGCACACAGACCCGGCTGCTCTCAGGCAGCCTGGTGCTCCCGGACGCAGGTAAGCCCACCTGCCCCACTCCCAGGAGGCCGCAAGGTGCGTGCCAGCCTGCCTGTGACCGGAGCACACAGGGCCCCTGCCAGTCTCCCCACCAAGTGCCCTCTTCCCAGGTCTGAGGGAAGAACAGTCCATCAACAACACTGCTTGTCCAAGTCTCTCTCCTCACCGGACGGTTCATTTCCAGCTGTCTGAAGACCCCTGAAGGAAACAAAGTCGCCTGCCCTGGGACACGGGGGTCTCCTCACTTGAACTCCATGGACACTCAAGTTGTAAGCATCTCCGCTAGTCTAAACATCAGGTGTGAAGAGGTGGCACCCCAACTCTGCCCGAATCCCAGACACCACAGACCCGCCCAGCACCCCAATGTACTCCCTGGAGCTGAGGTCCTGATGCACGCATCCCCACCCCCCACAACGCAGGATGGAAAGCGTCCCCTACCAAATCCGCCACCATCTTCTGCATGTATTTTGTGCACTTTTCCACCTCGTTCTTGGGGCCTCTGAGTTGGACAATATCACTTTTTTGTGCTGGGTCTGGAAAGTTGATGATAACCTAGGATAAATGACCAGGAGACCAAGTCCAATCACTGGTGAGAACTCCCACACATCGCACACCCCCCAGGCCCACCAGGCTGCCCCGGGGGTTATGGAGATGAAGCTGCTGGGAGGCGGTACCTCCGGGAACTTGTCACGAATCTCACGGATCCGTTCACCCTTCTGCCCAATGATTGTGCGATGAAACCTCTGCTCAATGATGAGGTCCTTGGTGCGCTCATTCTCCTGAGGGTGCAATTGAGGTGGATGGAGTCATTCATCACAAACAAGGTGAGCAGCCCCTCCCAAGCAGAAGGCTGGTGTCAGGTGCACTGGCCAGTAGACAGCACCCGCTAGACACCCGCTCTCCCCAACCACCACCGCACTGCACGCTGCCCTGGGTATGTGTCGCCCCCTGGGCGAGGCGCAATGAAAAACCGAGTGTAGAGCCCTACAACCAGGAGTGTGACCGCAGCAGCCACAACCACCTGAGCAGCCCCGTCAGCGCCTGTGTTTCAACAAGAACCAGAGGCCAACTGAGGCCTGGTGCTCTGCACAGCAGGGAGTGGCCCGAGCTCACAAGGAGGCTCGAAGGACTGCCCCATGTGCCTTACTAAGAAAGAGTGGCTGACCACAGGGCACTGGACCCGGGTGGTCCTCAACCTCCTCCAGGGGCCTGTTAAATATCAGAAGATCACACCAGCAGGAGTGGAGGGCAACCTACCCACCAACTAAACAGGTTAAAGAACTTGGGAGATTCTGGAGCAGACTGGCATCAGGGCAACAGAGAAATGTGGTTCAGTAAGTAACCTTGTAACAAGACACTCCCGAGCAAAGGACCCTGGGCTGCAGGAAGAGAGCTGGCTGATGAAGGGAGAGGCCAGGGCACTCCAGGCTGAGGAGTGAGCTCAGAGACGGCAAGAGAGCAGTGGGAGGCTGCACCCCACCTGGATGACCACTGAGGAGCAAGAGCCCTGGCCCAAAGCTGGCCTCTGACTGGGGCCCCAGGGTGGGCACTGTGGGAGAGGTGACCAAGAATGCCAGGGTGAGGGCAGCTGATCGCGGGGCCGGCCCCTGCCCTGACGAGAAGCCCTACCTTGCCGTGCCTTCCCTGACAGTCTGCACATGTCCATGCTAAGCTCCGGCAGTGCCGGGCTCATTTGGGTTCAAAAGCTCCAGGTGAGCCATATGCTGCCCAGTCTGGGACTCGCTGCTGGAAGGTTCTCTACACTCGACTCCAGGGCACGCTGGCAGCAGGCCCAGGGCAGCACTTGCGTCTGAACGCAGGGAACAAGGTTCACTGTGCTCCCTCCCGTTTGCAGATAACCTCAGACCGGGGACCCTCAACCTGGGACACACACACGTCCCCTGGTGCCTTGAGGAATCCAGGAAAGTTCCCCACGGTCCCTGAAGCGCCCCCACTGTAGAACCCAGAACCCAGCAGGACGGTGCCAGCCGATCCTGCCGCTCTGTGAGGTGCCTCCGCAGGACTCAACCCGGGGCTCACCATGCGGGAGGCGAGCTCCAGCAGCTCCCGCTTGGCCTGCTGCACACCCTGCGGGTCCCCCTCGATGCGGATCAGGCTGCTCTTCTCGCTGTCGGGAGGGATGCGCACAGACACCTTGTACTGGTCTTTGATTCTGTTGACTTAGGGACACAAGACACAAAAGGAACATTCTGGACTCAGGCTCCATCACAGGTGACCAACTTCTGATGTTAGTATGACTAACTCAGCTAAAGCCCCGAGGAACCTAGGCAGCTACCCCACAAGCAGAAAGGACGACGAGGCCCTCAGAGCAAGCCTGCCCCCTCCAGCCCAAGCTGGGCACCGTCTCCACGGGCCAGCCACTGCCCGACAGCTCAGAATGACTGCAGCCAGGGGGACTGCGGAACCCGGGACTCTGCTGGTCTGCGGTCTGCCTGGGGCTTCAGAATACAGCGTCGTTTTGTTCAATGTGCTTTCATTACAACGTTGATGAGTAAGAAAAAAACTTCAGCCCTGGCTGGTGTAGCTCAGTGCATTGAGGGCAGGCCTGCGAAATAAGGGATCGCGGTTCAATTCCCAGTCAGGGCATGTGCCTGGGTGGCAGGCCAGTTCCCAGTGGAGGACACACGAGAGGCAACCACACATTGATATTTCTCTCCCCCTCTCCTTCCCTTCCCCTCTAAAGATAAATGAATAAAGTCTTTTAAAACAAATAAACAAACAAACAAAAGCATCAGTTCTCGGCAGGGCTACTGCCTGTGTGGAGCGCACAGTCTCCTGCAGCCTGAGGATGTGCTCAGAGGGGGCGCTGTGCTGACAACTGTGCCTGTCTCTGTGGGCCCGGGTGCCCCTGCTGCGGAAGGGGGTCCCTCTCCAGGGTGGGTCCCACCTTGCGCCCTGGGCTTCTGGGACAGGGTGCAGCCACCCATGACCCTGAACTGAAAAGAGTGGGTAAAAAGAAAACGATCTTATTTTTTATGTTAAACATTAGAAGTATTTGGGGGTCTTTATTTAGAAGTTTGGTGATATTTTTGTGACCAGAAATATGTCGTAGGACCTAACTCTGGTTCACGTCATTAGCTGCTCATAAAATTGGCTTCGTGAACTTTGTTTCACTTAATGTCACAGACTTTAAGAACCTACAGATGATGTAGAGGACACACTGTATTTGACAGATCTCGGGTATTTCTAATGTGCATGGAGACACATTTGGGAGCCATAAATCAAAACAGTTTCTCTCTCAAAATAAACAAATGAACAAATCAGAAGCCCTCCATTAACCGAAGAGTCTCCCCGCCCCACCACCTCCAACCCCACAGATGCCGCACTGGCAGCTCAGACACACTCCAGGGCTTCACCATCTCTGCAAAGGAGGCAGGGTCGGAAACCCCACTCCGCACCTTCTCTGAGCAGAACGCAGTGCCCACACCCTGGGGAAGCCTTATCACCAGACACGGGGATGGTGTCTGGCCCTCTGTGTGGTCAGGATGACCAGGGTGGGTTCCAGGCCCACGGCAGCCCTCAGCCAGCTCGGACACGAGGAGGACTGGGCAGCCACAGACAGAAGCTGTGTGGCAGATCTGAGATGGTGGAAGAAAATGAGGGCTGGCAAGTGAACCGGAAGGAAACAGAACGGATGCAATTTTTTAAACCCTGCTAAGTGGACCCGCACGTCCTCACGAGCAGAAACCGGGAAATTAACGTCAACACTGCACTGCACTGCCTCACGTTCTTTAAGAAAACGCTAAGTTAACCAAAACACAGAGAACACAAAGCATGTTGACGGTACATGCGCGGCTCGAGCCCGCGTGCAGGTGAGCACTGGCCAGGGCTGCTCCAAGCACCTGCACTGCTGCCACCGCTCTTTAAATAGCCCCTGGCTGGTGTAGCTCAGTGGGTTGAGCGCGGGCCTGCGAACCAAAGTGTCACTGGTTCAATTCCCAGTCAGGGCACATGCCTGGGTTGTGGGCCAGTCCCCAGTGGGGGATGGGTAAGAGGCAACCACATACTGTCTCCCTCTTTTTCCCTCCCTTCCCTTCTCTAAAAAAAAAAAAACAAAAAACCATAAATAAAGTCTTAAAAAAAAACAAAAACAGAAAAAACACACGCCCCAGGACACTAGACTGACGCGTGGCAAAGCAGGCAACGAGCAGACATGCACTCTGAACAAAGACGGCCACGCAGGGCGAACACCGCAAAGGCACAGCCACAGAGGCTCGGGCCTCCGCGGGGCAGGGAGGACGGCGTCCTTAAAGCCTGGGGAAGGACCCAGGACCGCAGTGTACAGAATGGACCCTGAAGGTGAGACAGGGTCATTTCTGGAACTGGTAAGTATTGTGACGTGCATGACGGCTGTGCAGTTAAACTGAGTAAGAAAGCGTTTCAAACATTCCGAAATTCACACCAGGCTCACCTGACACGTTTCTGATGCTGTCTCGCCTTGTGCTACCTGCCTACCTGGCGCAGTAAGGCCAACACTGAACCTGGGCTCACATATTACTGTTTGCCCAACAGAATCCCTTCCTGCATTGGGTGACTTGGAATGAGTCTAGAAACATCTGACTCCTGGGTCAGGGTCAGGTCAAGGGTCAGAGGTCAGAGCCCAGAAGCTCTGACCGAAACGTGGCAGACGACACCCTTGGGGTTGCCTTTGCTGTGGCCCTTGTGGGTGACTCAGGGAACCGACCTGCTCGATCACCTTTGCCTCCAGGCTGAACGCCTGGATAAGGACACTTCTCCCAGCCCGCCCCTCTGCTGGCCACCTCACTCACTGTTAGCCCCGCTCTTCCCGATGAGGTGTCGGTGGAACTTGTGGTCGATGCTGATCTCCACGTAGTCCATGCGGTGAACCTGCAGCGGCAGAGAGCACAGCCCGGGGCCTGAGGCCGGGCAGCCAGAGCCGCAGGCCGCCTGGCAGCCGCCGCCTGTCTGGGCTGCTCTGCTGTCGGGGTGCTGCAGGGCTGGCCCCCTCAAAGACCCTCCTTCGAAATCCCTCTCGGCCCCTCTGGGATCCGGGCCAGCTCCTAGCCATCTCAGAGCCCCCCACCCCCGCTCTCCAGCACTGAGCCTGCGCCTCACCAAGTCCTTCACCATGGCCTCGATCTGCTCCTGGGCCACGTTCACGTCCTCCGTGGGGCCTTCCAGGGTGATCTTGTCCTCGCCCTCCGTGAACTCGATGTGAACCTGCCACAGCAGAGCAAGGAACCGTGGGGATGGGCACAGCGCCAGTGGCCTCTAAGACTGACAGGCCTCCCCAGGGCAGCGGTCGACCCTCGCCCTTCATGTGAGTGCACGTCCACAGCACAGAGAGCTGCAGAGGGGCCCAAGAACGACTCTGTCACTTTGGTGCCGAACGCTGTGGTCCAGTCACCCTCCCTTCCCCCCACACAGGGGCCGAACAGTCCTTCACACTGTGCTTGCCACCAGGCCACAGCCGGACGGCAGGCGTCCTGTGCTGCCTGCACCGCAGACCGCCCCCCTTGCTGGTCGCATGCAGAGTGCGATGGCTGGCAGGAGCAGAATTTTAACCCAGGTACAGCTGCCCGACGGTGGTCCTCAGACAAGGCCACTGTCCCCATTCACAACACACCAGGTAAAGAGAGACCTTCATGGAAAACTGGTCCCAGGAAGGCAGCCCACTGGTGTAAATGAGGACTTCGATCTTAAAAGTGAAAAACAGCTACAGAGCGATCAGAGACGGCACCCCTCGGACCAGGAATACACTGCGATGCGCGTGCCCTGCTACTTTCTACCCTCTTCGTGGTCCCGGGAGCTACGGTCTCCTCTGGAAAACTGAGAAGACCTCCTGGACAGACCGCGCCTCAGAACTTCCAGCTGTAACTGGGAGGAGCTGTTACACCTTAACTAAAAATGAGGTGACTCTTGAGATTGTCATCAAACCTCACAACACACATCTTCTCTGGTTAAAAAGACTGAGAGAATGACAGAAACATTAAAAAGAGCCTTATTTTAGCTTTTGAGAACTGTGCCAGCCTTTGAAGGCACGTGACAGGTTACACAGCGAACCCAAAATGAAGGCCAAACGGACAACAGGACGCAAGGCCTCCTTACCTTCGGCATCTGCTGAGTTATCTTGGCCAGGTTCTGCCCCTTCTTGCCAATGATGAAACGATGAAGCCAAGAAGGAGCCGAGACGGAGGAGACAGTGAAACTGTTGGCCTGGGAAAACCCGGAAACAAACCACGAGCCAGGTCACTCAGCAGGGCTCAGGGGCTGGCGAGCCCCCAACCCAACAGGGCCCCGGCCCCGGGCCTACTCGGGAGGTGGCTACCTTGGCGTAGACCTCAGTCAGCGCTTGCCCCAGCTTCTCGGGCTCGCCTCGGAGTATCACGGTCTCAGAGGCGCTGTCAGACGGCGGGATCTCCACAGAGACGCCAGTCCTTTCCAGGATCTCCTGCAGAGAGTTGCCCTTCGGCCCAATGACGTACTTGTGCTGGGATTTCTTCACCTCCACCGCGATGGTTGTGGTCTTCTTTTTCTAAGTAAGAGCACCGTCGGGATGTCAGAGAGAAGGGCGCAGGGTGGGGCTGGTGGGGACAGAACATGGCCCCCAAAGGGCAGAGTGCAGGACACGGGGCCCAGGCTGTACCTGTTGAGCCCCTGGAAGGGACGACAATGACCAGCCAATCCCCAGAAACCCCACTAATCAAGGGTTGGATTTTCTCCTCAAAAGAATTACCTAGCAATTTAAATTAAGGCCAGACTTGGAAGAGCTACAAACACCAAGCCCTCTCCCCAAATTAAGAAACAGGTTTCAGCCCTCCAAGTCCCCAACACAACTGGAGGTGACGGCTGCCTCAGAGGCACCTCCGTGGGCAGCACACCCCGCCCAGGCAGGAGCGGGCGGGGCTCTGTCTCTGCCCGCAGGGACCCCTCCCACCGCTACCTTCTCTTCATAAATCCTCTTGATCCGGGCCACAGCCTGAGCCAGCTGCTCCTTCTCCCCGGTGAAGATGATTTCTGTCCGGCTGACGCTGGGCGGGGGGATGTTGATGCGCGTCCCGGTCTCCTGCATGATCTCGTTCACAAGTCGATTATAAGGCCCAGCGATGAAGGGGTGGAATGCCTTCTCTACTTCAAGCCTCTCTACAGCACGTTTGTCCTGGAAACCAAAGGGCAAAGCTGGGCACAGGTCTGGAGGACAGATGGGGCCTCCTGACACTGGGGGCCAGGCTGCCGCCCACACAACACCAGGCCCGTGGTGACCTCACCTGCTCGGCAGAGATGAGCAGCACTTCGTGGCGGGCCTTCTCGATGCCCTCTTTGGTGCCCGTGATCCTGATCTGGTTGCTCGCGTCATCTGGGCGTGGGATCTGGATTTTGGTTGCGGTTTTTAGCTCTAAGTCTTGTAGTTTCTCTCCATTTTTGCCAATAACAAAGCGATGGTGTTCTTTGGGAATGGCAACAGTTGCTGAGGCCTACAACAGGCACAGAACCAAAGAAAGCAAAAGTGTTTGTAGGTTCTGAAAAAGTGCGTTTTTCCATAATATTCTCTCTGGGTAGAATGCCATTCTCCTGGGTTTTCGTCTAGGCCACCCTCACCACCCTTTACAATAGTTGCAGGTTAAACAGGCCCTTCTTGGGCAGGCTTGCTCTGAACCCCCAGCTATTCCCATGGCCTCAGATCACACTTTCGACCCTGGTAATTATTTAGCAGGAATTCTTTGTCCAGCCTCTCCTCAGCCTGGCCACAAGCCACATGAGGACAGGGACATTCCAGTACATGTCTTGTTTTCCACGCCAGTGACTCCAGTGCCACGCTGGGACATGGCAGGGACGCAGGGACGTGCTGACTGACCAGATTAACTTCTGTGTCTGGAGCACTAGGCCTTCTTTTTGGACATAAGCTCAGTGTCTGGTAATAAACTTCTGTCTCCTTTACGACCAGTTAGAACGGACAACTCATCTGAGTGAAGAAAATGGAAACAACCCAAACCCTGCACCCCGTGAGTCAAACCACCAGAAACCAACCAACATCCTGAGGTCACAGAGAAAACTGGGGGAAGAGGGAGGTTTCTAGTCTTTCTAACTCTGTGCAAAAAACAACCATCTACTAAGAGAACTTAAAAAATACAAAAAACAAAACAAAGGAGAGCATTAAGGTCCCCACCACTATGCTGGCAAAAAAAAAAAAAAAATCACAGCTCAGCCACCTTCCCTCCTTCTCCAAGGGCCAGGGTTTTCGTTCAGAACACCAAGTGCCAATGACAGACACGTCACTTATCACAGAGGCAACAAGAAAGGGCCTCACTCCCCAGCCAGCACAGAAGCCAAGACCCACTGGCTGGCACATTCTGATCAAATGAGGTTTATTCCAAAAATGGTTCAATGTAGGAAACCCACTAATACAATTCACCATATTGTTAGATCGGTGGAGAAAAAAATGATCATCTCCACAAAGTTTAAATCCACACACGATAAAAATCTGAAGGAAAATGGAAATCAACCGACGCCCTCCCCACCCCACCCCCTGAACAGCAAGGTGAACTGTGCAAGCCCAACTCACAGGTGGGCAGCTCCTCCCCTCTCTTCCCCAACAGGACAGAACACACAGCCTGCAGCCCCACAGCTGCCCGCGTGACCTGACCTCTCCACTAGAACCAGTCCCTGCAGGAGGGGACATAGGCTGGACAGCAAAAGCCCCTGACCCCACAGCTAGAAGCCCTGGGGAACTGCTGCCTTATTTACTACTGTCGATAACTGAGGCTGAACTGGAATCCACACGTCAGTAGCTGCCACTTAGCTAAAGACAACTGGTCAGAAGACGTGAGAAAAAAGGCTACTCGTTTCCAGCAGGCAGAATAAAGGAAAGGACAATAAAGTGGCTGGACCTCAAGCCAGCAAAAAAGGTGGACTATGGGCATCAGCTGTCACAAAACATCCCTTGGAGGGCCTGATGCAATGGTGAGCAACAAGCTGATTACACAGTTTGCAGGTAACACAAAGGACAGGAACCCTGAAGAAGAGCAGCATGGGGGGGGGGGGGGGGACCGTGAAGACTGCTACTCAGGCACGGCCACAACCACCTCGTCCGAGCAGGAGAGTTCCAGAACACACAGAGACCAGGGGTCAGACGGGAAGCCCAGGAGCAGGCGGTAAACAGTCAGTCGAACTGGTGGGGGGGAGGTTCCTTTAAAATGGTACTGACGACCCAAGAGCAATACGGGACTAGGTGAGACTGCACGTGGACCTGACACCGTTCATGACAAATTCTGTGAACGCCGTCAACATCAGGCGGGCACTGGATGTAAGAACACCCTACATGCACCATGAATAAACATTCCTGCACACCCCAATGTGAAAAAGTAGTTTTGTAACAATGACCAAAATAAAAGCGTTCAATGAGTTTTTCTACACATTAACAAACTTTCACAGAGAACATAAGATCAAACACAGATGGCAAACAGGGAAATGTTACTGGTAACACACGACCGATAAGGGTTTTAGCAGCCTTAATAGAGTGAGCCAGATGGACAACTTCAACTTGACAGAAAAGGGCGAGAGAACGGAGTACAGAGGAAGCAGAAAGAGAAGATGCACTCAGCCCTGCCCATCAGAACGATGCAGATCAGCCCCGGCCCCTGCGGCCCAGTGGGTGGGCATCCTCCCATAAACCAAACTCCCCCAGTCAGGGCACAAGAATGGATTGCAGGCCAGGTCCCCAGTTGGGGGTGACAGACAACTGTTTCATGTTTCTCTCCTTCTCTCTCTAGAAAATAAGTAAATAAAATCTTTATTCAAACAAACAAACAATGCAAAACAGGGTCTATGTAGCTGCCTCTCAGCCTGACACACCAGCACTGGCTAAGCCCAGCAGGGTTTCAGGGACACGGTGGGGCATGAGGGCACAGCCCCCTGTTGGGGGCAGACCTGGCTGTGATGGCAAAATTACACCTGCTGCTGCCCACTGACCCAGCCACCTCTCTTCTAGCCCCAGACGCGCTGCGTAACACAGGAAGCAGCACCTGCACCAGGTCTCCCTGTAACAGGACCTGGGGCAGCGGGTGGGAAGCTGCGCCAAATGCAGCTCAGCACGTTGTGTCCCACAGCGGGGCGCAGGAGCGAGGAAAGCCTCTACGTGCCGATACACAGATGCCTCCAGAAAATGGGCAGGAAAAGCCAGCAGAAGGGCAGAGTCTATGGCAAGCTCCCTTTTGCTGCTCCTCCCCAACTGGAAGGGTCCGATAAAGACTGAAAGACCTCGGTCAGCAGCAGGGAAGGTGAGGGCAGGGCCGAGAGGCTGGCTCTGGAGACCAGGTACCTGCACAGCTCTGACTGCAGTCGTCCAATGTTTAAGCGACTTTCAAAAGTGGAAAACCCACCAAAGCAAATGAACCCAACTACCTAGCAAGATGACAGCCTGACCTAAACAGAGAGAAGCATGACGTCAAGTGATCGTAAAATTCACGACCCTCCACCTTAATTAGAAGAATCGGCTTGAACTCAAAAACAACTTCCCACTATGCATGTCGAGGATTCTTGGACAATCAGCAGATTTCAGGTCTGTGGAAGGACACAGTCAAGGTCGGTCAACAGGTCCTTAGAAACCAGGAAGTGCATGGCTGTGGATGGTCCTCCTGGAAGGCTGCAGGGATCCAATTGCGAGGGGCCCAGACACTGGCTGAGGCTGAGGCGACCCGGTGTGAAGAACTACTGATAAACCCTCAGGAGACCTAATGACACTAAAAAGGTTCGTGGCTCGCCAGTGAAGGTGCAAGAGGGCTACTTCAGTCTGTAAGTGAAGAGGGAGATAAGGACCCACTACCTGTCCTCCCCTGCCCACTTGTTGGCCCAGGAGGATAGCTCTTCCCTGAAGACCACCTGCTTGTGTGGGGGAGGGGCGGGGAGGAGTTGAGGAAGCCCCGCCCTCTGCCGCAGCAGGTGGCCCAGTGGTGCAAGAGGCAGCGACTGAGCACAGGCTCACTGGCTCAGCTGAAGACTCCTCTGCCCCGCCCCCCCCGCCCCCAGTCAATCTTGGAAGCAGTGCCAAGCACACAGCACCACCCACAAGCTCTCTCTCCCAACAAGCAAGGTGAACATGAAAGTGACCAAGCCCCTAACTCTGCTTTCCTCCCAGGTCACAGGAGGTAATGAGAGACACCTGCTTGTCCCCAAATCCAAGGGCATTCAGAAAGGGGGGATACTGCTGAAGAACAGAAAGACTCGAGGCCCAACAAGCACACACGGTGGGCAGGCCGTGTGTGGACAGTGACCTGAACACACTGTGAGGGTAGTTTATACACAGACTGGGCGGCGCGGGCTGTGTTAAGAAATTAGCATTAGTTTTAGTAAGTGAGTTACACCACACTGAATTATTTACAGGCGAATATGCGCCTGCAATTTAACGTAATGTAAATGTGGGGCGGGGGTGAGGGGGATGGGGGGTCTGCCGGGAGAAGGAGGGACACTGGGGACAAACGCTTTCCCAGTGTCCCCCTCCTCCCAGGACTCAATCACAAAATATTCAAATACCAATGAGCAGACAACGGCAATAGTCTGAGAGGTCACTACACACCAGCCACCATAGGAAGTAATTCGCACCCAACACTTCCCACTTCCTGCACTTAATGATTTGACGCTAGAGGGGTTTGGGACTGCCCCACGGCCACGCATGGCAAGCCCGGACCCAGTCCTCTACACCATGTGTGCTGTGTGGCCCCTGGGAGCTCACTCCTTGGGGGCAGTGGCGAGGGATCCGGGTTCTAACCGAACCTACGAGAGCAGATCAGTCAAGGGAACCGGAAAAAAGGGGCCCCGGCTGCACTCACTCTGATGGTCTCCACATGAAGTCCAGTGCTGGTGCCAGGCTGGGCAGGACCTGGGAACTGGTCTGAACCCGCACAGAATGAGAACTTGTAACCTCCCACATCTGGGCCTGGAAACGCACCCTGGTCTACCCCTGGAACTGTTCATGCCTGCGCGCCCGTTACGCTGCCTCGAGAGCACAGCTCCTTCCTTTTAAAGGCCTCAAATTATGGGACAGCTTTCAACCTTCATTTGGTTTCTTCACCCCAAAAGCACAAATAGGAAGTATCCCAGTTCTATCACAGAGTTAGTGGTTTTTCACTAAAAATGCCAAGAGGCTCTGAATGTTGCTGTCCCACCTCTGAACTAGGGACCTGCCCACTGGTGGGAGAGTCTGAGGAAGTCTGAGTGTGTCCACTCCGGACCAGGCTGGGGAACACCCACCTGCGTCTGTAGCCGAGCCACAATGTCCTTCCGGGCTTTCATGACAGCATCCAGCTTCCCAGAGACCATGATGGAGAGGCCCTGGTCTTTCGCAAGAGAGAGCTCCAGGTGCGCGCCGGTCCTCTGCATGATCTCAAGGCAGATTTTCGCTTGCTCACCTTCTCCAAACTGGTTCATGTCCTTGTATTTCCTCTCCTCCAGGGGCACGTGGAACACCTGCTCAGAAAAGGTCGAAGGGGGCTCTTAGAGGTCAAGAGGAGAAGGGGGCCGTGCTCCTAGGCACTGAGCACTGAAATCTGTCTGCTCCCTAGGTGCTGCCCTTCCCCTGCAGCTGGAAGGCTGGAGAACAGTAAAGACATGAGCAGGAAGGGCCAAAGGTCAGGAGGCCGACCTTCAGGTGAAGACACAGGAGCGGGTAACAGGAAGCTCGGGGTGGGAGTGGGTGGACTGGCAGTACTGAGGGGCCAGGAAGGGCCTTCCTAAAGAGTCAAGACACAGTGGCCTGCTGGGAGGGGAGACCCAGGAAGAGAGCGAGCGACGGCTCAACCAGAGGCAGGCGGGGCAGGCTGAGCAGGACGTGTCTGCGAGGTGAAAAGAAGAGGGGCCGGGCCTTGGCCCTGCCCGCAGAGAGCCAGGGTCAGCAGGAGGACACACCTGACTGCCAGCCCAGGTGCCCCCACTGCTCTGTGGAGACAGGGCCGAGTGTGACTCGCTAAGCAGCGTGTTTAACAAGATCAGACGACCAGGAAGAAGACACAAGGGAAGACCAGGATGCTGCCGGAGGGGCCTGGGTTTAGTGGAGGTGCCTTCTCAGAGCACAGGGTGCAGACAGCACCATGATCGCTTCGAGCTCTGAAGAGTTCACCTGAGTTCAGGGCCCAGAGACAGGCTAGTGAAGGGGGAAGAGCCAGGAGGACGGTGTGACAGGAAGCAGAGGGAGAGACTGCTTCCAGGGGAGGACGCCGTCGTCGGGCCTCGCTGGGGCAGGTTCAGGAGTTGAAGCAGAGGCAGAACTACAGTGGGCTAGGAACCAAAGGGGACCTGTCCCTTCCGGGTGCTGGGGACACAGCAAGAGGGCAGCGTGCTCCGTGGAAGAGCCCTGGGGGGGTGGTAGAGGGGGCTGCGTTCCCATGTCCCTACCTGAGTGATGACGGAAGCCTTGATGGGCCGGATCTTGTTGCTCCAGGCCCCTGAGGGTTCCTGGGTGCTTTCCACGCACGCTGCTTTCTCGGGGAGTGGGGGGAAGGCATCTTTGTAGGTCGGAGGGTCACTCTCTTCTTCCGAATTTAAAGTGGCAACTGGACCAGCCAACACAGAGGAAGAGGAAGCGCACTGCTTTCAATACCAGATCAGCAAACACTCGGAGGTTCATGTCAGAAAGAACACTAGCTGCCCAGGGGACAGCGCCCCACATGCCCATTCCGTGATGGGAAAGGGCCCTGGGAGGTCGCCAAGCTCAGCACCCCCAGGTCCGGCCAGTGAACTGCAGGGCCCAAACTCTGAACCCGAGGGTAAGACCCCTGCCCTCGTGGCCTCCCTATGAAGGGTCAGCTCAGACACTGGGCACCCCACTGCTCCCCTGATGGGGTGAGCCCCCTGAGGCAGGCCTTGTCCCCAAGAGTCTTCTAACCCTGTACTTAAAAACCCCACAATCAGAACAATGTTGGGGAGAACTGGCCCTCGCGTTTGCAGAACAAGGCAATGCTGCTGCCAGGCACAGCCTTGTGTGCACGATGCTGACAAGAAATCCCCACCCTCCACAGGGAGCAGAAAGCCCTGGAAATGGGGGCCCTCGTCACCACTGCTTCTGTCCCCATCCTCACTGTCCATGTTCTCACCCCAACAGCCACAGCTGTGTGACAGACAGCAGGCGCCTGACTGCTAGGACCAACCCACGTAACCAGGCCAAGCACAGTGTCTGGCAATGGCAGGGCCTGACAGCCCTTTGTGAGCAGGTGTGCGCCCAGAGCAGGGAGACGCCCAACTCCGGGTTCGCCACTTCCAGGCTCGTGGCGCAGCTCTCAGAACGACAGTAAGGACTCTCGGTGCTGCCCAGCACTCGGGTTCTGTCACCGCCTTGCGCCCATCCGTCATCTTAGGCAGGAGATGGTGTGGGCCCCAGAGGTTGCTGGGCCCGCGAGAGAGACCCAGCACACAGGCACTCGGCCACGGCCACAGCACCCAGGTGCCAGGTCTCCACCAGCCTGGGACGGGCACTTGAAAGGTGGCCCAAGCGATTGACAAGGAATTCTTAATTACTCTAAACTTTAGAGCTACCACCTGATTCAGTTATTAGGAAACTTGAGAATGTTTGGCACAGCCTGGGAGTACAGTACCTTACTTTCTAGTGAAAATCAAAACACAGAGGAAGGGTTTTAGGGGGAAATCTCGTAAGGAGACCAACCTGTTCTGCAGTCGCACACAGAGAGCAGGTTCTCAAGGGAATAAAGAATGTCAAATACCAGCTTTCCCTTCCGCACTGAGATGTGGAGATGACAGTGTTTTAGACATGCACCGAGAGGGGCTTCTCAGTCGTGGCCAGCTGCTTTAGGGGGCCCTGAGGCCAGGGCCCAGCCCTCACCCCGAACGGTGGCTCCTGGCCCTGCTCTGGGTTCTCCACCGCCCACATTCAGCTTAACACAACTGGGCACAGCAGTTCTGAACCAAGAATCCCATTCATCACCAATGGTCAAACTCATCAGCTCTCTGGAAAGTCGAGCACATTTTAAATCTCACAGTGTCCAGATTCACTCACCACTCCTGGCCAGTTCCACCCTGTGTGCAATATGGCTGGGCCTTTGGCCCTACCTTAGACTATAGGGTGAAAGGCACTTGTACAGACTAGACCAGGGCTTGCAGGGAATGCTCCTGAGAGTTCGGAGGAGTGTGTATGAGGCTGTCACCTTTGATCTGTTGCGGAACCAGCCCACTTCGGTGTTCAGCAAAGCTCTCTTGGGTCAAGACTGCAACGGAGCTCATGGTTGATGGTGCACCCACACACTGTCCGGGTGAGTCACTGGAGTCGGGGACAAGGAGACAAGAGAAAGTCAGCAGACCCAGCTCCCTCCTGTCCCTGAGACTGTGAAGCTGACTTCTAGCCAAGGTTTAATTCTCTTCTACTAGGAAACCACATCTTACTGTCCTCATTTACAAGCTTGAATGTAAGGCGACACCCAATTTTCACCAAGGGAAGAAAAGAAAAGCTCAGGGAAAGCAGGGCCCTCGCCCTGTGGCTGAGCAGACACAGGCTCTGGCTGCAAGGACCGGGGCCCTCAGGGACAGCCTGAACCCCACCTGCCAAGCCAACTGGCACCCACCATGCATTGGCCCAGTGACACACACTGACACCTGAGGGCCATCCTAGCCATCTCTCTCATTGTTTTGTCTGTCCACTCAGAGCCCTCCTGACACTTGCACAATTTGCCACATGGCAGTCGATACTGAACGGCCAACCATGCAGCAGGGGCGAGATGCTCATCTGAGGCCCGGAGACCTGAAGGACCTGCAAAGCTAAGGTGCTGGCCGTGGGAACAGATGCTCGGCACCAACGATGGGGCAGCAGCGGGGACCACCAGAGGAGGGTGGTCAGGTGCTTCTGGGTCTGCCCACTGCCTGTTCTCCAACATCCCATCGCCCAGGTCCGGGAGGGGGCTTGCAGCAGGTGGAGCCTGCCGCACACAGTCCCTCAACCAGGCAGGAACAGGGCCCCACCCCAAGTGCCTCAGGGCTCAGTGGGGTCCCCTGTTGGGAAAACAGGGCTCAGAGGAAGCTGAGGCCAGGGGCGTTAGCTCCCACCTGCAGCCCTAGGTGAGCCCTGTGCTGCCACGATCAGGAAGAGTCCCTCTCTTCACACAATCATGCACCAAGTATCTTGTGCCACGCTGGCAACAAAGCAAAAGAGGGCAAGTAATTTAATAAAGGAGTGACTTCTTGCATGATTTTTACAACTCAGACCACTCCTCAAGTTCAAGGAAATTAAGCTCTGTGTTACAGAGCAGCACTGCCCACACTCAGATCACCCTGAGCAAAATCGGTCCCCACAGAAGAAGTGATGAGCAAACAGGGGGCCAGACGTGCCTCTGCTGTTTGTGCGACACACTCAAGGGTGAAACAGGCTGGAAGCGTAGGCGCACCCAGCCCAGGGATGGGAGACATTCAGACAGGACGGTCCGACTCACCAGCAAAACGGTCAGTAGCCAGAAAGTCCGTCCTGAGGCCACTTCTGTCAGCCTGCCAGCTTTTGCTGGTGTGGGACCGGAAGGGAGAGAAAACAAGGAGAAATCCAGAGAAAAATCATTTGTCCGTCTTCTGCAAACCAGACTCCTTTACCTCCCAACCAGCAAAGTCCAAACAGTGCCTCGCACTGTACTAATGCTTTGGCGAGTTTCTTGGAAAACAATGGCAATCCCACTGTTAGGCCACTCACTTCACAGGGAACACACTCCAGTAAGGTCTGAACCACCTGAACTTTGAGAGGGCAACTTACAAGGATGCCGAGGCAGTGATTCCTTAGGGGCCAAAACTTATTTTAAATGTAACCACTTTAAAGAAGAATCCTCACAGAACTGATGGGCTGTTCTCTTGTGTGGTGACATTCTTTCTCACCTCTCGCCTCTACTCCTGAGCCTGAAGGAAAAGGCTCAGCTACAAGGACGCAGCGTGCACTGCGGACCTCGGGGACCCCAGCCTTTCAGGGTGGCTGCGAGCTGCTATCTTCAGAGGTGCTTTGGTCCCTTCTAATCCACCAGGTCTTAGAAACCCGCCCAGCAAACAGCAGGCTAGGGAGGAACTTCCAAGGCCTCCTGAGAAAGGCCAAGGAGAACTCCGAGAACGAAGAGGGTGTTGCCTCAGGGGACTTTGGGACACTGAGGCTCCAGGTCATTCCTGCTGCTTTCTGCGAACTACCACAAGTACTGGGCACAGATGAGGAGGCTTAATGATGGGGCAGGAGTGGGGAAGTGACAACAGTAACAGAACATCATACCCATTTGGAGAACAACACCCCCATAAAATGTCTAGGGAAGACAGTTCATGGCAACTGGAGGCCTAACAAAAGACTAGCTTGAGAAGGGTCCATCGTCCAAGCCAGAACGTGGACCAGTGGCGCCTCAGGATTTTTTTTATTTTATTTATTTTTAGAGAGAGGGGAAGGGAGGGAGAAAGGTAGAGAAACATCAGTGTGTGGTTGCCTCTCACACACTCCCATGTGTGGACTTGGTCTGCAACCCAGGCACCTTCCCTGACCAGGAATCGAACCTGCAACCGTTTGGTTCACAGGCTGGTGTTCAATCCACTGAGCCACACTGGCCAGGGCCGCAAGTCAGGACTTTAAAACATCTCTAAGTACAGGGTTTGAGTCATACGGGGAAAGAGCTACGACCACAGGCCAGGGCAGCTCTGGGATCCTAGTCCTACCCGATACACGGGTGCATCTTAGGCCACAGGGGATGGAG
This sequence comes from Artibeus jamaicensis, assembly GCF_021234435.1. Lineage (NCBI taxonomy): Eukaryota > Metazoa > Chordata > Mammalia > Chiroptera > Phyllostomidae > Artibeus > Artibeus jamaicensis. The sequence continues at coordinate 5,799,721 of NW_026522020.1, forward strand.
GAGACAAACTGACCAAGACTATTTAGGAATTTGTCTCCAACTAATTTGATCCTGAAAGTTTTAAAGATTGAGACGAAGAAGAAAGAAAAGCCTTTCCAAAAAGTCACACGGTCAGAGCAGCACACCCACCCAGGGGGTCTGACCAGGGGCAGGGCACGTGCCCCGTGGGATGCCCAGGGTCCCATCAGCCCACACTCGGCCAGTCCAGACACGAGAGGGAGGTGCTCCATGTCCAGACACTGGTGGTGAAGCTGGGGCCCCAGGATTCAACTGACGTTTCTCACAGCTCCCCTGGGGGCCGCACAGTCCCCTGGTGACCTTCCATCTGAGTAGCCTCCCACTCCAGGCTGTCCCAGGCATCAACGTCACTTCTAACACCCATTGTCATCTACCCTTACCAAGCTACGCTCACACACATCACTGTGCTGCCGCCCACACCCTCCCCTGCGCCCGGCTTTCCGGGACAAGGCCAGGTCCCAGGCCTTGTCCTGGGTCCCAGCAGCAGGCACACAATCAGCTCCTGCAGCACCCCACACACACAGGTCTGCAACAGCCAATCCCTACCCTGCACCTGGCGTCACACGCAAGATGGCAAGAACTCCTCGGGGTGTCTTCCCACACTGCGCACCCAACTTCCAGAAGTCAACTCCAGCCCTTTTGTTGGACTCAGGCAGGGGCACCCACGCAGCACGAGCAGCCGAACGTAACGTGCGGCAGCAAGAACCTGTGCAGAATCTCTGACACCGTGCACAGGCCCCTGGCCACAGAGGACGGAGTGGACCTCCAGAAAGCTCCAGTCTGGTCTGACGGGATATCCTAAACCTTGTAGCTCCAGATTTTAAATGGCATTTTTGAATCTGAAATGTCACAGCTGAATAGATTATGTGAATGGATTAAATCTGATAACGTCAGGCTTTCATCTTTTTTTGAAAGGTTTTATTTCTTCATTTTTAGAGAGGGGGAGGGAGGAAGAAAGGAACAGAAACATTAATGTGTGGTTGCCTCTCACACGCCCCCAACTGGGGACCTGGCCCGCAACCCAGGCATGTGCCTTGACTAGGAATTGAACCGGCAACCCTTTGGTTCACAGGCTTGTACTCAATCCACTGAGCCCCACCAGCCAGGTTCGTTTTTCTTATGAATATCTCAAAACCTCACCTTAAAGAATCCATTTGAAATATGCATCTGACAAGCCCTGTGTCAATCAGATCTCAGCCCCACCTGAGACTCTGGGGAAAACCTCCCACAAGGCCAGTATTGACCTTGCCCATGGCCTCCAGCTCTGCCTTCACAGACAGCCCTCCCAGACCACTTCTGTTCACGGGGGCAGTGCCTCAGCCTCCCATGCACAACCGTGGCTGGGGTCCTCTCCACTCAGCCCCTTCACTTGCTCTGTAAGTTTTCAGGAGACCTTAGCCCCGAAAAACAGAGGCCAGAGAGCTGCTTTCACAGTTTCTCGCTTGATCTAATACAGTCACTCAAGTGCGGACTGAAACACACCCCTTAACAGTCGTCTCTGACCACCGTCAGAGACAGGAGCCATATGCCACCTGTGCCACTTGGCCCTGCTCCACGTAGCTGTCAGAACAGTGAGCCTAGCATTGTGCTAAACCTACAACTTCGCTTCTTCTTCTGGCCAGACAGCAAGGCCACCCTCTCTTCCCGATGACACCTCCCGGATGCATAAGGCTGAGCTGCTAGTTCGGTTGTTACAAGGATGGCTGGTCCCTTCAGCCTGTGGCAGCTTTCGACTCCTTCCCCTGCACAAGGCATTTGGGTCACTCAAGGCAAACCTCCAACTGTCCTCAGCCTGAACTCCAGTGTCGTTCCTCAAGTGTCCCCATGCACAGCAGCAAGTCACACTTTGGAGGAAAGCACGCAGCAGGCGGAGCTACACAAGGGGGGGGGCAGACGCTTCTCCCCCCCAAGGGGAGAAACACCCGAGTCCCACCTGGAAACCTGTTCTTCACAATGCACAACAGAAAAATCTAAGTGAAGAACTATACCTTTGCTTCTAAAACTGAGCATAAATTGATTCCTTGTGAAGTTTTGCCAATTACATGTGCAAAAAGATACATCTTTGCGGAGAGAACTCCTGAGTAAAAACCCAGAGAGAATGTTACCTCCAACTAATGAGAACTTGGAGCTTTACCCACCAGACAGGACTGGGCACAGAGAGAACCAAAAACTCAGCAGCTAAAACCCAGGACCTCTTCCCACTTCTTCCAAAATTAAAATGACTTACTTTGATCCCAGCAGCTAACTTGCAAAGGAAATTTTTTCAAGTACTTCTCTGGACCCATAAACCAAACATGATAAACATGAACATGCCAATGGGCCAAAAGCCACCAAGCCTAGGCGGGCGCCAGGCCGAAGAGCGGAGGGGACACGAGCAGGCGTGTGTTGCGCGGAGTCCTGGAAGTCGGCACCATCCGCCACCCGCAGGAGGAACTTTCGCAGATGCCACCTCAGCACGGCCCTCCCACAGGCCACGCGAGCCCGCGGGCGGGGACAGGCTTAAAGGGGCAGGAGCGCGCTCGGCCTCCCTGCTTTCCATCCAAATTCGGTATTTTTCCGTCATGTATCTTTCCTCTGGGACCCCGGGGCACCTCCAAGTTGCCCGCTGGCCCGAGGAGGGCGAAGGCCCAGCCCTGACCACGACCACGCAGGAGGGGTGGCAGGTGGAGGTGCGGCTGGATGGCTAGGCCCCTGCCGGGTCCCCAGCTCCCCCGCGGGCAGACTTCCATGAACCGCCCCCTCCCCCCAGCTCCAGGGGAGGAACGCTCCTCCCGGGGGGTAGGGGACACAGCCCAGACACCCACGTCACCGACCGGGTCCCAGGTCAGCCGCACTTTCTTGGCGCTGGGGAGGGGAGTAGTGCACAGGGAGGGCGACCCCTGTTGGGGGTGGCGGACCCCAGTTGGAGGTGGGGGGCGCTGTCGCCTCTGGGAGGGCACGGGCCGCAGGACTCCGGACCCGGGAAAGTTTCTTACTCTTTCCATGCCAGCACCGTGGCCCATGCGCAGTGGTGACACGTAGCCACCCCCCCCCCCACCCGCCAGGCCCGGCCAGGGAGGAGGGGGAGCCTGGGGCCGGCTGACCAGGCAGCCGGGGAGTGGAGGGGGTGGCGGGACCAAAGGCACCCCCGGCCCCTCCCCCGCCTGCCCCGCGCTCCACGTCGGCAGCCCCACTGCCGCCCGCCAGCCCCGCCCCCGGTGCCCCGACTGCCCCGCGCACCCGGGCCACCGACTGCTCCGGGCCTGCGCCCCGGCCGCGCCGCGCTCTGCCGCTTGCTCACCCACTGACTGCGCGGTGCGCTCGCCGCCCGCCGGCTCCGAAGACACCCGAGCTCTGCTCCACTCGCTCCGAGGCCGGCTGCCGGGCCCCTGTGAGTATATAGGGCGGCGGCTCCAATCCCGCAGAGACACGTCAGACCCAGGCGCCCGCCCCGCCCCGCGCCAGCCCCGCCCCCGCCGCGCACAGGTCGGGGCGCGGAGTCCTGCCCGCTCCGGCCTGCGGGGACCTGCGGGGGCTGCCCAGAGACAGGCCGGAAGGGAGGCCTCTGGGCTCCCACCCCAAAGACGAAAGCGAGTGGCTGCCCAACCAGTCCCCACCTTCAGGAGCCAATGATCAGTAGGCTTTAGCCCAACACTCCCCTGGGACACAGGGCAGGCCTCCCAAGTTTGGGGCACAGATTCTTGTTACTTCACTCGCCAGGGGTTCCGTCCCTTGGGTTCTTCACATCTAGTCAGTGTCCCCACTCTATTCCTGGGCTACCAGGTTAACTTCCTACCAAAGTGGAGCCTTTGGTTCAGGGAGCGCTCTCTCCCCAGTGGGACAGAAGAAAGGGGCACCTCCCATCGCTGCCCCCCCCCCAACCCTGCCCAGAGGAGTTTCTACCCCAAGGCTGAGGATGACAAGCCAGGCCCGCATCCGCTGTGTAACAGGCGAGTTTCCTCTTGTCAGTAGTACAAGTCCAGTGGAGGAATGCGCAGAGACACCAGCCTGTGCCTGGAACGAAGGGGCACGGGCGCAGAGTCCCGCGTGAAGAGTGTCTGTGCAGTGGGCCCCGGAGCACTGGGCCTTCCCAAGGAGGGGTGAGGTGCAGGGGCCTAGGTGTGGGCACTGTGGCAAGACAGGGGTCAGGCTAGCCCATCCCTGAGCTGGGTCAGCACAGGCTGCAGTGCCCACAGGGGCTGCTCGGCAGGAGGGAAGCTGGTGCAGTGCTTCCAGCAGCAGAGGGCATGGCCAGATGTGGCAGCCCCTGACCCAGTCCAGAGAGGGGAAGGAAGGTGGGTAGGGGGTGCCGCAGCTGTTCAGTCTAAAGACGATGGCCGTCCCTTGTGTTTGGCAATGGCAATGAACTCAGTGGCCAGATGTCAAAGATAGCACACCAAAGAGTTCCTTCTTAACTGGACGTGGCCAAGGCTTGATGGAAAGGAGTCAAGAATGGCATGGGGGTCTGGCTACCCCCAGGGAGAAGGTGGGTGTGACGCAAGAGAGCCAGGACTTTGGGCTGGGGCTGCCACATCTGGCTGTGTCCATCTGGCTGTGTCCAGTGGACAAATGAGATGTCCGCTGGATGGCCACGTGGGGCGTTCAGAAGGCAACTGTCTGTGCAAGCTGAAGCCCATGGCTGCTTGTGACTTCACTGTGGGAGAGAAACGACAGAGGGCAGAGAAACGTCCTCGACCCGCTGTCAAGGACATCGTCACCAAAGCAGTGCCCTAGGTCGTTAGGAAGGTACCTGGGCAAGGGCACTCCCTTCGACTTGGAAGGGCCTCTTTAAGCTCCAAGGACCTCCTCGGCACCCCTCCTATCACCGCTGTTCATGGGTAGTCTTCCCACAGGGCTTCCTCAACCAGCAGCTCAGTGTTGTGCTGCTGTTTGCCTCTGAGGGCTCAGCACTGCGGTGGACACTGAAGAGGGAGGAAGAAGGCCAGGATTCAGGAAGAGCCGGCAGGTCGGCTGTCAGAGAACTTCAGTGATGCCAGGAAGCTGCCACAGGCAAAGCTTGCACAGTACCTATTGCACAGGAAGCCTTAAGAGTTGGTTAAAAACCTATAATTAACAAAAAACATTGTAAAATCCAATGTTAAGTTGGTGCTTCCATGCTGGTAACTGTGATCAGCTTTTCTTCCCAGCAAGGGTGAGTGCAGGGAAATAGTTTGCAGAGGTGAATCCTGGGTGTCTGTGTCCAGCAACACTCACACCAGATAATGTGTGACCACTTATGGCCACCTTGAAAGGTACAGTGCACGCTGGTCTTGAGTTTTCAGCCCTCAAGGGAACGGGGTGGGGGGGGGAGCTTTGGGCCTACTCAAGGTAAAAGGTTAGGATAGACCCCTACCTTAATGCCACAATCCCCAAAAGAACTAATGCTCGCTCCCTGCTGAGGGCAGACGCTAGAACAAGGAAAGGCCCGCAGCACCAGCCTGCAGCGAGAGAGGGGCCCCTGTGGGCACCAGGCACCACAGACCAGGCAGGACAGGCTCAGGCTCTGACACTCCCGTCTGTCCAGGAACCCCAGGGTTAGCCCTGGAAATTAACAAGAAAAACCCACCCCACTCAGGAGGGAGTAAACCTCTTACCAGGCTGCGATAGACACCTACAGACCTACCCACAACTGCAGAGAGGCTAAAAGACCAAAATTAAAAAAGATTGTGTCCCAGCAGGTATGTGGCTCAGGTGGTTGGAGCGTAGCCCTGTTCCGAAAGGTGGCAGGTTCCATTTCCAAATGAGAATACCTCGGTTGCAGGTTCAAGCCCTGGTTGGGGTATGTATGGCAGGCAAGCTATTGTTTCTCTCTCACATCAATGTTTCTGTCTCTTCCTCTCTCAAACTGATTTAAAAAAGAAAGAGCATCTGCTCTAAAGTAGGTACCTTACTGGGGATATTAATGTTTAATCCTCCTCCTACTAAATGAATACATTTAATGAAGCACTCTACTACATCAACTTACAGAATATTGAAATACTCAGCATATCTTTACACTGACAAGAATATTCTTTAGAGCCCAATTCAAGAACATGTATCAGGTAACACAACTTATGGCGTCTTTAAAAAGCAGACTGACCCTAGCTGGTGTAGCTCAGTGGATCGAGTGCAGGCCTGAGAACCAGAGGATCGCGGTTCGATTCCCAGTCAGGGCACGTGCCTGGGTCGCAGGCCAGTTCCCAGCAGGGGACGCACAAGAGGCAACCACACACTGATATTTCTCTCCCTCTCTCCTTCCCTTCCCTTCCCTTCCCTTCCCTTCCCTTCCCTTCCCTTCCCTTCCCTTCCCTTCCCTTCCCTTCTAGAGATAAATAAATAAAATCTGAAAAAAAAAGAAAAGCATACTGGACAAAGGTCAGGGTCAAAGCGTAAGTTAAGGGCCCCACAGAAATGCAGGGAGACACTGCTCTGCAGAGCTGGCCAGCGCACACATAGCCGCTGACCCTTGTCCAGTTCACACTGGGAGATGCTGCAAGTCCAAATACATGCTGGGTTTTGAGGACTCTGACCCAAAAACTATGTCAACCATCTTTTTAATTTTCTATTGATCACACCTTGAAGCCACAGGTTTTGGATTGGGTTAAACAAAATATATTATTCAACTTCACCTGTTTGTTCCTTTTTATATTTTTAAGGTATGAGAAAAACTTAAATTGTACCACTATACATGGTTCTTATTTGAACAGTAGTGCTATATAGTTGGTTTCCCAAAACAAAGACGAAATGTTATCTGACAACAGCTTTTATTAATAAACTTCATATAGCAATCTTGGAAAAAACCTCAAGTCATTTATTATAATTCTCTTAATTAAAATGAATAAATTTAGATTAGGGAAAAATACAAAACAGATACTCGTCTCGGTCACGAAAACATTTCCTTTACTACACACGCGCAGGGGCGTGCAGCACAGGGCACAGTCTCGGGGAAAGAAGTGACCAGGTTTAGTCCACAGTATTTCTCCCAAGGACCCTAACGACCCATCTGGAAAGGTTGGGGGGCACCCGTGGAAAGGGGAGGAAGTGGCCCTGGCCGGGTGCCTCAGTTGGTTGGAGCGTCACACCAAAAGGCTGCTGGTTCAATCCCCAGTCAGGGTGCCCATGGAGCCAACCAACTGATGTTTCTCTCCTCTTTCTTCTCTTAAAAAAAATTTCTTTTCAATAAACATATCCTCCAGTGAGGATTTTAGGTGGGGGGCAGAAACAAGGCGGAGGCAAAAGATACAAATACCTTTCACAGAAATGCAAGAAATGTTTATTTAATTTGTGCAGAAGAAAACCCAGGTTGAAAGTAGCATGAGATTCTACATCTCACCTCTCCATCTGGCAGAAACAGTTTGATGACTATTAGGAAAGGTGTGGGAAAGCTCATGTGGCTGGAGGAATAGTCACCGATGTGATCTTTGTAGAAAGCAATTTGATTACGAGTTGTAATTTAGCCCGCAAATGTGCTTTGAGCCAGCCAGTCCTGCTTCCACACATCGCTCCCACAGACACTCAGGAACGCATCCAGAGAGAAACGTGTGAGCAGATACTGCTGGACCACCGAGGCCCCCACGTGGCCCCCACACAACCTGCCCAATGACCGCACAGTCCCTCTCCCAGCACAGGGACCAGCAGACGCCACCCTGCACTCCACACGCCCCGGGAGGCCTGAGCCCAGCTCTCCCCACAGTGGTGGGTGCTTGCTCCAAACCTGCTCATTCCAGCTCTGCTTGCTAAGGTAATTACATAATTTAAAAATAATGCCAAAGAAGAAAATGAAAGCAAAAGAAATAGTTCTGTGAATACTGAACTTAGCACATTAAAATTTCTCAGCAAGGGCAGGTTGTTTTTTAAAAAAATTATGCAGTTAGTAAAAAAATCTTAAAAATCTCAAGGAATCCCATGTTCCAAACGCTTTGTCAGTGTCTGAATTCTTGATCTACCTGAAAGAAACTGACGCCAAGTGTCCCAGAGGATGCGGTGTGAGTTCACGGAAGAGACTGCAGGATCCGGTCAGCAGGCCCCCAAACTGACTCTCAGCCTTACGCGAACCGACTGGTGGCCCTCGGCCATATACCCAGTGTCCATGTCAGCCTGAAGTGTGACCAGCTGTCTCAGAGAACCATGTCTGCAGAGGCACCCACGTCTCTGGGAGGCTGCACAGTGGGGCAGAGCCCAGCACTGAGCATTACCTGCAGCAGTGCCTGGGTCAAGGAGGGGCTTCACTTACGAACCTGCAGACAGCGACTGTCCTGTCAGGTTGAATGCTGTGAAGCTGGGAGGTGAGCACAGGGAAAAAGTGTGTATTCCACCTACCACTTACACAAAAAGGGTGTGTTTGAACAGGTATTGAAATCATGGGTGGATATACACTAAGTGTTTGAGAGCACTCGGTGCAGGAGGGAAAGCTCTGTGGTGTACAATGCCCCCCTCCGAGGAAAACAGGCAGTAAGTGGCACTGGCTTCTGCAGCAGCCACAAATCAGTGAGCGGCAGCCACAAGAGTTGTTTGAAGTCTGAAGTAAGAATTCTTTGCTGTTAATTTGTTTGTGAGGGGCTTCTGATTGCAGAGACGAGACTAGCTGTCTGCAGACACCGGGACGGTGGCAGAGCAGGGCCCAGGCTGCTGGCTGCCAGCGCACACACAAGGAGGGACTCGGAGCGCAGGGCCGTACAAGGACGTGGTCCTGGCAGTGAGCACACCTCGCTGGACCCGCACCTTGTAAATACTGGGCAACTGTCTGGCTTAGGTGACTTCCAGGACCTCCACCCTCTAAAATTCTTCGACTGTTTCATTAAAGACACCAACCCGGTGCTCCCAGGTGGAAATGTGTCCGTGTGACCCTGGGGCCACTCCATGTCTGACGGCCACAGTGACGTCAGAGCAGCTGCTGTGCCCCTAGGCTCCTCACCGTGGCCTGGGCCCAGAGCAAGTCCCTGCCCTGATGTATGGGTGCTACTGGTAGGAGAAGGGCAGCGAGGCCAGGACTGGAATGAGACGGCTGGAGAAGAGGGCTCCAGGCCACAGCCCCCTCCATCCTACAATAAAAATACACTTTCCATCTTCCAACTACAAATCCCATTAAACTATAGGAACCTAATTCCAAGTCTGACCTAGGGCAACAATTTATACTTGAAGATATTTTTCTTCCTATAATTTATAAAGAAAAGTTCCATGAGCCAGAATGAGCTAAGCTCATGTTTATAAAAACTTCGCTATGGATACAAAGTCATGGGTGGAAATACTTAGAAATCAGAATCAGTCCTACAATGCAATGTTTTTCGACAAAGAAAGAAGCAGACAAGAAAATTCAAGTCTCTGGATCCTCCCCTCTGTAAGCACTGGGCCACGGTGGTCACTGGAAGTGCACACCCTTCACTTGCCCTATTTCCTCTTCGTTTGTCACACGAGGAGGTGGGACTCCATGATGTCTTCCAGCACCAGCTTTCTGAGGCTACTCTAGAGCGTGAACCGCAGTTCTGGATTTAAGAAATTCTGGACGCCCTTCATAATACAGCCGTGCCCCGAAGAACCACCTCCACACCTGGTGCCCTCTCCCAGGGCAGCGTGCAGACAGCACAGGGGCCTCTGCTGACCTGGGCAGACTCCGGCAAGCCTGGCCCCCGAGCGGGCAGGGCTGTGCCAGCAACCGGGAGCAGGGAGGAGAGTGCCAGTGGGGCACAAACCCCACCAAGCTGTTAACCCCACCATCAGAAAACCGGCACCAACCAAAGAGGGGCGGCAGAGAAGTACGACCTGTCTAGGGCTCCACTGGGTCCAGATCAACACGGGGGCACCGACCAGCGAAAAGCTGCTGAGGCCGCCGCACGAAGCCTCAAAGCCCCACAGAGGAGCAGCTCTGGCCGCTCCGTGAAGAAGCGATTGTAGAAGGCAACCCAACCGCGGAACACAAAGCTAGCAAAGTCTGAAACAACTTCCACACCAAAGCGACTGATGGATAAGCATGCCATGTCCACACCGTGGAACGATACCCAGCAGAAGAGACGTGGGAAGTGCTCCGGACACGCCCGTGCATAGTCCCTGGGGCATGTGGTGACCGAGAGGGGAGGAGTATGAGGGAGTCAGAAACACACGTCTGTGTCTGTTTACACTTGCAAAGACAGACACTGGGGGAAGGAAAGAAGGGAGGGGACAGGAGTGGAAGCGAAGACTCCTGAACACACCACAGGGACAGCTCTGCTTTGAGAACCATCAGATCAGAGGAGAACAGGCTCCAACAGTAGCACATGCCCCCCTCGCTATCCTGATGCTGAGTATGCGGGGAGTTGAGTCTGTGAAGAGTCCCTGAGCCACAGGCTCAGATCTGCAGAGCTCACTGTATGTTTACTGCACTTCAATTAAGAGTTTACCAAAAAAAAGGAAATGAAGCTTACAATGTCACACTGGTGGCAGAACCATCAGAGAAAAAGCAACTTTAAAACACAGTCATTTGACAGTATATTCCAAGTGGGATCTGTCTTAATAGGAGCTTTTATTCTAAAAATATTATGTATTGTAGAATAAGGTGTCTAGGTAATCCCGTTAAGATATACGTTTATGTAAAAAGCTCATAAATTTTCACATGGATTGGAACAATCAACAGTCACGATGGGCCCCCAGGCCTGTCAGCTAAGAGACGCACCACAGTGGGGTGGGCACCGACTGTCTGTGGCGTCCGCACACACCCACACTGCGTGCAGCCCAGTGCCTAGGGAACGGCGGATTCCAGGTCTGGAGTAGAGTATGGACCAGACAGGACACCCTGCTGTGGCAGAAACCCAAGGAGCAGCCCATGTCCAAAGAGCACAGAAGCCAACTTGGGGGGAACAGGAGCATCAGAAAAGTGACTTCAGTGGGTTGTAACACAATTCTATACTTTGCCACAAGTTCAAAATACTGGGGGAAGCCACATAGATGCACTGTCACTTTGGAAGTTGCTAGTCCCAGTGCATTCTAAACGTCAAGACAGCGTCACTTCTCCTTTCGCTGCAGTAGGAGCTGTATCTCAGGGTGACCGGACTGGTCAGGGATGCCTTCCTCACAGTCCCACCTCACAGCTACAGGAGGTCTGGGTCCAAACCACCGCAATAAAGCAAGCTCTGCAATAAGGTCAGACGCCATCTTTTTGCTGGTGGAGTCTTGCCTTCAATTTGTAAAATACTCATCATCTGTGAAGTGCAATAAAGAGAAGCACACAAAACAAGGTAAAACTATAAGAATGCCAATTAATAAATGTAGAAATACAATTAGAAAGATCTCTATGTTGCAACTGCCAACTGTAGGGGCTAAATCATGGCCCCTACAGATAGCCAGGTCCTTTGTCTGGAAACCCATGAATGTTGCGGACAGAACAAGTTACGCAGGGGCAACCCAAATGTAATCACAAGTGTCCTTAAAATCACATGCTTTAAAGATGGAGGGAGGGGCTACAAGAAAGGCAAAGACTTCAAGAAGCTGGAAAGGGCAAGAAACAGATTAGCCCCTGGATCCCCCAGCGAGGCCGACTTCAGCCACAGGTGATCACCTGTTACCACGGTAACAGGAAACAACAGACATGAGCAAGGTGGCTGTTCGGTTACTGGTAGATAAAGAAGTCTACGAGGGGCACAATCGGCCTGCTGCCACTGTGTCCACTCACCAGTCAAGAAAGGCAGCCAGGTCTTGGCTGGTGTGGCTCAGCAGACTGAGCGCCAGCCTGTGAACCAAAGGGTTGCCAGCTCAATTCCCGGTCGGGGCACTTGCCTGGGTTGTGGGCCAGGTCCCCAGTAGGCGGCACACGAGAAGCAACCACACACTGATGTGTCTCTCCCTCTCTTTCTCCCTCCCTTCCCCTCTCTAAAAATGAACAAAATCTTTGAAAAAAGAAAAGAAGAGAAACGAGCTAAGCATTGAAGTCAAGATAAAAAGAAAAATTTTCAGAAAGTAGAAGGAATAGCCCTGGCTGGCATAGCTCAGTGGATTGAGTGTGGGCCTGCGAACCAGAGTATCGCGGTTCGATTCCAGGTCAGGGCACATGCCTGGGTTGCAGGCCAGTTCCCAGCAGGGGACTCACGAGAGGCAACCACACATTGATGTTTCTCTCCCACTCTTTCTCCTTCCCTTCCCCTCTCTCTAAAAGTAAATAAATAAAATATTAAAAAAAAAAAGAAAGTAGAAGGAATAAATAAAAGAACTGGTAAAATACAAAACTAAAACAAAAAACAGCTGGGTTGGTCAATCAAAACCAAAATCAGTTTCTCTGGAAAAGCAGTTAAGAGGCAAATAGCTCTTCCCGGTCTGAAAAGAAGAGGAAAGAACACACAGAATCTGAGCTCACAAAGACACAGTATTATCTTTGCCCCATTCTGAAGTAAGAACAGTGCGACAAATGGCAGCAATTATATCTCCAGGTAGATCCCAAGGAAGTTAGAGCTTCTTTGCCCTAGGGGGACCCCATAAATTATTTTTGTATCTCACTGGCATTAATTGGGTTCTGAGCCAATTAGGGGACCGATAACTATAGTCAAGGGGCCGAAAAGATGGGATATAATAGACACGGCCAATCAGAGTCCACCCATGCAGCTGGACCACTTCATCTAAAACAAATGGCTTGCGCATGGCTCCCTGCCACTGGTGTGGCTCAGTGGGTTGGTTGTTGTCCCATGAAGCAAAATGTCACTGGTTGAACTCCAGGTCAGGGCACAGGCCTGGGGTGTGGGTTCGACCTCCCATCAGGGCCTGTGTGAGAGGTGACCTACAGATGTTTCTGTCCCTCTCTTTCTCCCTCCCTCTCTCTAAAAATAAATACATAAACACATATATACATATAACAATCAATCAACCAGATCTTTAAAAAAAGAAGAAAAGGAAAGGATGGTTCCCTGGGGGGGGGGGGGGTCAGGGCACTGTCTGCCTCCCCATACCAAGTGCACCTGCACAGAGACAAGACGTCCCACTAACCACAGGGCAGTTCGGTAACATGCTAAATTTTAAACAGAGCACCAGCCTGATAAATTTACACTAAGTTTAGAAAACAAGACACGACTGAACAAGGTCTACCCTAGGGAGGCAGCAGGATTCAGCATTAGCAAGTGTGCAGAGTTCGCATTTCTAGCCCAGAGGAGGACAAATGATGATGTACACATGACTGGTAAATGGCCATTAAAAAATGCTCCGAAGACTGATGAAATTCAGCAGATACTGTTTGCTTCCTATGGAATGTAATATGAGGAATAGAGAGAAATGGCTATAATAATACTTCCCAGAAGTAAAATATATTGTATTTAGTTAAAATCTAAAGCTACCCTATTGAAATAAGTAACAAAATGGCGAAGACATCAACTGCTGTCAAAGACTGTCAACCATGCAACCTGAGGGGTTGCAGATGACCACCATCTGGAAGGCCCCTGTTATAATGAAAAACCAGGAGAACCGAGGGAAAGTTCTGTAAGCAAAACGGCACGCGCACACACGCACACAAGGCCCAGTGATGCTCAGTCACAGTCCCGGAGACTTACCACAAAGATGTCTGTCTCCCAAGTTCATCTGTACCCCCAAGGAAATGTCAAATAATATCTGTGGTGGGCCGAATAATGGCCACCCAAAGACACCCAGTGCTTCCAGATGCGATTAAACTGACGTTCCCCCGGAGACCGCCCCACCGGCCACTGCAAGTGTCAAATGGCTCCAAAGAAACACAAGGCAGAGGAAAGAGCCGTGTGAAGACTGAGGCTGCAGCGATGCAGCCACAAGCCGAGGACTGCGGGCGTGGCCTCCGGACACTGGGAGAGGCAAAGAACCATCTCTGCCCTAGAGAGCCCCCAGAGGGAGGGTGACCTTGCCCAGTTTCCAATCTCCAGCCTCGAGACACGAGAGAACAGATGTGTTGTTTTAAACAGAACTCATGTGAATCTATGAGTTTGTCTTTCGATACAAGTGCCATTTCAAATTAGCTGGAAGGACAGACGAGGCAATATAGAGAATTAATTAGGCAAACTTGCTCTCCATTCTGAAAAAATTTAAAGGGCGATTCCTCCCTCACAGTGTGCTCCAAAGTAAGTGTCAGCTGGATCAGAGCAGTGGCGGTAAACAGTTACGCCTTGAGGGGACCGAGGGGGAACCTGCAGCGTGGGGAGAGCCTGGTGACGACACAGGCTGCAGGTGCCATCGAGGAGGATGTTGACTCCGTCGACCTCCTCGAAGCTTAAAATTTTGCTCCAGCAAAGACTATCAGGTACGGAAGGCAGGACACAAACAGCTTTTCTCTGTTTAGAAACCATCTGAACAGGCTAAGACATGTCAACACACAGTTCACAGAAAGTGAACACACACTGTAACACAGGCACACGTGTTCACCCTCAGCCCATACTGAGATGATGAAGATGAATGAAGTGATGCTGTCTGGGAAATGGGGAGGGAACCCCAGCTCACCGACCACCGAGTAAAACTGGAAAGCATTTGAGGATACGGAACGACAGATGTATGTGCACACACGCATGCGCGCCTGCCGCACTGCGAAGCAGCTGCTCTCTCCAGGTGCTCTGCAGACGGCAGAGGCACAGGTGTGAGGCACAGGACGGCTCGCACCAGCACTGTCCAGGGGCAAAGAACTAGGAAGCACACAGACTGTGTGTCTGTGAGAATGTGGTCACCACACAGTGTCACACTGAAACCATAAGACAGGTGTGCGGCGAGGGCAAGACAGTGCACAGGACTTGCTTTTTAAAAACTAGCACACGCGCTTCCTCGCACACGACAGGTGTCTACACGGCTGGGAGAGATGGAGAGGGTGGGGGCAGCTGTGGGGGGAGGGGAGGACAGCAGCATGAGACCAACACCCCGACTGACTCGTAAAATAAATGTATTAGGATCACTGGCATCTGAGACTGTCACTGCAGGAAAAGGGAGCCACCAATTTGGAAAGGGAGAAACTGGGACAGACACTGTTGTGTTAGACTGAAATTGGAGGTATTGGAATAAAGGCATATTTTTCAAAATATAGACATAAAAATAGACATGAATATTATGGAAGTCTGAGTACCATCTGCTGTAAAAAGACACGGTGTTTCCTTGAAGGAAGGCTGACCCGGGTCTGGGGCAGGAAAGTACAGGAAGAGCCCAGGGGATCTGGTGGCACCAGAAATCAACAAGGGCTCCGGGGAAGGCAGGCTCTTACCAGAAAGACACAAGCTGACTTTAACGGGCTCCCACTGGTCCAACCTGGGAACGTATGAGCATCAAAATAAATAATGATAATAAAGGGTGATAATAAAGGGTGAATGAAAAGGTAACCAACCTGTCAGCCCAGATGGAGGTAAATGAATGAAGAAACTGGGTGTCTGACAGCAACAGACACTGAGTTTCACAAGGACGTCCCCAGAGCACACTCATGACAAAGACCTCACAGGGGAGAAGACTGGCCGAAACCACCTTAATCAGGTGGGCAAAGCTAATGTCACTGACAGTGGGACAAACCGAGAGCCCGTGCCACCGGAAAGAATGCAAAGCTAAGAAAGCCCACTCCCCTCCTGTGCTGGTCCAGCCACAGAGGCTGAATGTAGTCACAAGAAAGCACCGGGCACACCTGCAACACACAGATGGCGCATCGCAGGGCTGTGCACTCGAAACCTGCGTATCTCATTAACCAACGTTGCCCCAAAGTTTAATAACGACAATGAAAAAGGGACCACCGAACCCACACTGAGGGACGGCCTGCAACCTAACAGCCTAGAAAAGCAACACGAGTGTCAAGGTCAGGAAAGCTGAGGGAAGACGGAGTGAGTGTCTGGTTCTGAGATGGCCCTTCGGGGAGACGTAAGTGGGCGTGAAGGCAGCAGGGTGTCCCTGTCAACTCCCCGGGCGGACGGCTGCAGGTGGAGAAGGAAGATGGTGTCTCCTTTGCGGGAAACACAGCGACGGAGCCAAGGGCTGAGGAGGGCTTATGTGTCCCAGCTTACTCGGGGGTTCAGGAGAGTTTTGCACCACATTCACGACTCCTCCATAAGGATAAGAGTTTTAAAAAAATTAATGGTGGATAGTACTACATTTGTAATTAGAAAAATAAATACCTTGCCTGGGGCTGGCATGGCTCAGTGGATTGAGGGCAGGCTGCGAACTGAAGGGTTGCTGGTTCAATTCCCAGTCAGGGTACCCGCCTGGGTTGCCGGCCAGGTCCCCAGTTTCAGGTGAGTGAGAGACAACCACGCACTGATATTTTTCTCCCTCTCTTTCTCCTTTTCTTCCCCTCTCTCTAAAAATGAATAAATGAAATCTTTTAAAAAAGAAAAAAATGCCTTCACTTGCAAAGAAACACATCAAACTAGGAGATGGGTGGCAAATGACATTGACCATTCAAGCTCCAACTCAAAACCCAGTTTTATTACATATGTTTCATCATGAGAACAATTGTTAAGACCAACACACATATCACCCACATGTTACAAAGCACAGCAAAGCTTTACCTCCATTTCAAGATACTGTTACAAGAACTAAGTCTGTTACACATCTGTTCCAAGTTCAGGAAGCGTAATTTTAAGCCATAGGAAAGTGTTGAGGAAGGAGGCTGCTGGCGGCACAGCCTGGACACCCACCAACGGCAGCACGTGGGGACCCTGCTGGCTCCTCCCCAGGACCCAGACCTCTCAGAGGCTCTCGGTTCCCCCCTCCCCTGCCTTCCCGCCGGGGGCCAGCCTCTGGCACTGCTGACTACGACCACCCACTTACAGACACCAGCATAGGAGCCAGCTATGCCACATGGGGGGGCACTGCCAGGACAGGGGAGCAACCTGGGGGCTGGGGGAGGAAAGTGACCATGCCACCAGTCAAGGGTTAACAGGAAAAAAACACCCCCCCACGCACATGCTGACCACCGCAGAACTGGGGTGGGGTGAGGCAATGAGAAGACGAGCAAAAGAACATTTTGGAATTAAAATATTCTTGTAGGAAGCCGCCTAATGCCTCCCAAGGAAGTTCTGCAGTGGCTGAAATGAAAGTGGCCTCCAGTGAAGCCATGCCCCAGCTGAGAGTACAGACCTACTCACCCCGACAGGGGAGGACCTACAGAGTCCTTCGCAAGCCATTTCCTGCTTGCAGGTTTAGTCCTGAAACTACCAGCACAGCCTGAAACCAAAAGGCTTCTCGGAAGAAATCAAGGGCCAGAGCTGCCCGCACATGCTCTCCAGCTCGGCAGCACCTTGGGTAGTTAGGCATCTGGAAGCCCCAACCAGCCCAGGACAAGAACGGGAGGCTGAGGCACCACACTGCTCCAAAAGCAGAGGCGGCAGTGCAGCTCTAAGGACAGCCATCGGGCTTTGAAAGACCGACTCACCACCAGAGACGCCTTTCCCTGCCTGCCCAGCCAGACTTGAAGACAGCAGCTACACTTACTGATCTCAAGGGGACAGGGCGGTCGCCTCCAGCACCTGTGTAAGCTAAGGAAGGGTGGACCCAACAGCACCAAGTTAGACAGCTTGCCCTGGCTGCAGCTGGCTCTCATCTGGACGTTTCAGAGACCACAGGGCTACACCCGGGAGCCAAGGGGCCCCACGGCCAAGCTGCCTGGCAGCAGAGCTCCTCACCAAGCAGCCACAAGGCAACAGAGCTCTGGTCTCAGGGGCTCGCAGGTAGGCTCCAAGCACAGGCTAGCATGGCAAAACAGAAGCCTGGCCTCTAGACAGCAAATGTATTCTTCAAATTAATCTCACACACCGGATTTAAACCCATTCGGCAGGGCCACCTAACCACCAAAGTTGAAACAATGAATATAATCCAGTAATTCCATTTGAAAGACTCTTACAAATGAGCTAAATAGTAATAAAATTAGAAACAAATCACACAAGAGCAAAGTGAAAAGCAACACCTACACTGATTACAAAGTAGAACCTGTTAGCATAATGCAACATGGTTAGTTGACTTTGCTCAGCCGGGCGCCCAGGCAGTAACTGCTCACCCCTAAAGGGCTGGGTGCCAGGGCGCTGCCTCCAGTGTGAAGAAGAGGCACGCTCTCCAGGGACATGTGCCCAGCTGTCACGAGGGTGCAGCAGAAAGGCAGAAAAGATTGTGGAGGGCCACCCTTCATTCTTTCATTTTTAATTTCTAAAGAAAAAGTTTTAGAAAGGGTAAAAGTTTTCAACACCACACAGCACAGAATCAAAAACCATACATTTTACATTGAGGAGGGTGCATCTCGGCCAGTCACTCACCTCAACCCCAATGCCAAAAACAGCAAAAAATGCCAAATACATGGCCCTCTTTCAAAAATTACTTACCTCTACACCCCTATTGTTTCCTCTTTCCCTCCAGCCTATTTGTTCCAAGGTGTCTGGTCCTTTTGGGATGAGGGCCATTTCTCTAGCTCGGCCCTGTCCCCCAAGGTGTCTGTTTGGCAGCCTCTGCAGGAGAGCAGCACTCTCCAGAGCCTCCGGGGGCAACACTCCTGATGGCTGAGGAGCCGTTGCCATGCAGGTGGTTGCCATCGAGGCACCTGCAAGAAGACAGCCCCTGTCTTCTCCTCCCCTGGAGCCACACCCCCAGAGGTTTTTGGCTGACTGCGAACCAAGGTGCAGGGGAGAGCGTGGCCATCAGGCCCTCTTGTGCCTGCCTGCCCTGGGTGGCGTCAGAGACTCTGACTGCAGCGCCCTGCTTCCCAGCCCCCTTTCACCAAACTGCAGCTGCTCAGGCCAGATGATGCAGGCGCCAAGCATAAGACCCCAAGTCCACAGCACGGAACTTCCCAGAAGGGCCTCTCGGTCTCTGCAGGGGAGTAACATCACATCCTGAATGCATCCAGCAGAAGCTGACATTATTCCTCCTCCATAAAGGAACCCAGAGGAGCATGAGTTCAGCCTGTGCCATGCGTAGAAGCTTTAAGTGTGGTCACTGACCTCAGGGCCAGAAAGAGCGTGTGTCCAACTCACCGGAGGTCGTCAGTCAGTGGGAGAGCTCAGCAGAGGGGACACCAGGCCGTGTCCTCTCCCACTTAGCACAGCAAGGCCAAGAACTACTGCTACTACTGCTCTGCTTCAGAAACTGGTTCCCAGCTCACATTCCCCAAACAAGATGCCAGCCAGTGGGACAGAAGGACCGTGCAGATAATGGTGACAGTATTTCCATAAAAACACACAGCAGCGCGAGCACCTGTGTGCGGCCAGCACACACCTCTGCCTCCCAGCAGCCTGTCCACCCAACCGCATCCAAACCTTCAAAGGAAGCTGCTCTGGGACTCCATCTGCCGAGGCCACAGACCGGTGGCAGCCAAAGCACAAGAGCAACACTGTGGGGCGTTCAGACAGGCTTCCTTCTACATCTAGCATCTCCCTCGAGCCTGGAAAGTGGCCTTGGAAGCAGGAGCCTTTTGTAAGTTACCCTAAGTCAGTGAAGGACAAGGGCTCAGAATGTTCCCTTTTTTAGCAGTTAACACTGTGCTGTCCGTTCATCCCCTCCAAATAAGCACCTCCAGGACCAGGTTACCTGCTGCGCCACAAATGTCCACGTCAAGTGATGACTTAGCTCGTGACCCAGACTGAGGGTTGGGGGCAGGGGACACCAAGAGGGAATTTACCTCACGAGACCTGGCTCAGGTGGCCGGAGATGATGCAACTGGGTTGCTGCAACAGGATGATGGACATACTACTCCAGAGAGAGCCTAGAGTGGAAAGCTGACCGCGGAAGGTGGCTGCATATGGACTGACAGCAATCACCTGCAGGTTACCATGGAGATGAGCCCTGAATGCATTAGGATTAGGGCTTTGATTTTTCCACTTCCTTACCTGGACCTACTGATGAATATGCACTTGGTGAAAAACACCTGCCTGATGACTGAATCGATGAGAGATATTCAAATTCCAAGGAACACAAGACAAACAGCTCAGTGAGGGTTTTCTGTCGGCACCCCCTTGTCAGCAACTGTGACACGAGGACTCCAACAGTGCAGGGGACACAGCCCCACTTCAGCCACTCCCGTAAGCAGCTCCACTCACCAGTCTACTCTCAACTGAGACAGGGCCTGCGAGGGCTGCATCCTAGAGCCCTTTCAAGGACTGACCCTGGAAAGCAGGACGGCTCTAAGTCAGTGCGGCCGGCCTACCACAGGAGTCAGCTGCTCCTCGTGGGGCTGTCCAGGGCCCTCAGGATGCTGCACACCTCTGTACTCTACCCAGTGGGTGCCAGTAACACAGCTGTGTCATGACAAACAAGAGGCTTCCCACAGCTGCCAGATGTTCTCAGAGGGCAAAGTCGCCTGGCTAACCCGTTGCTGTAAACAAGGGCGTAATGCTTGGCACGTGAGGAGGGCAGCAAAGAGTAAGCTTTACGAGGCAAAGCTCTCTGCGTCACTCATGCGCACGTGAAAGGGACCAGGGTAGGATGCTGGGAGTGTGACCAGCGGCTCCTTGTGTCATCCTTCCAAATTCGGTTACTGATAAACTGACTTGACCAAGGGTTCAGAGCTTTCAAAGGTGGGCAGCGAAGTGTGTGTGTGGGGGGGACCCACAAAGATTCTGCTTTCTAATCTTTAAATGGAAGAAGCTCAAGTCCTACAGACCAAGAAACATCCAATGTCCCAGGGCTGATGAAGAGCAGGTCCAGACTGAAGACCAGACTGCTGACTCCCAGTCCAGAGAAGCACGCCTTCCCCACCTCTGGGGACACTCGGCCCTGTCCCAGCTGGAGCGCTGACGCCCAACAGTCTAGTCTGCACCTGAGAGACAAGCACTGCTGCCCTCTCCCAAGCCCCTGCCAGGATCGCCTGAGGATATCAACGCAGACAAATAAAGGGCAAACCTAAGAGAGTTTTCAGAAAACACTCATCTGAAAGAATCCATATCGATGGCCCAATGGCACTTAGGCCGGCACCTTCCCGCCTCTCCCTGCCCAGGTGCAGTCTGCTGTCCCAGGGGTGGCTTGGAGGCACAGCTGTGCCTCCTGACAGGGCTCCTCACCTACAGCAGAGCCTGGGTCAGGACGGGCAGGGCTGAGGGGCTGCCATGATGCCGACTGTGTTAATTCATTAACAACACAACAAGCTTGCTGCAGCTGTCACCCAAGGAATGTGGTTTTTTGCATTAAAATACTGTAAAATACAACTACAACAAGACAATGCAAAAACTGGCAATCCCTCCTGATTCTCCCCAAGAGCTATCTTCAAACTTAGTGTCTTAAGGTTTTTCTTAGATACATTAATACATGGTTTATGTAAAAACAGGATCACATTAATGTATTGTTTCACCACTTGCTATACCCATTTTCATTAAAAAATTCATCATGTTGTCTTCCCAAGTTTTACATACAAACTGACCAGTTAGCAGCCACCTGAATAGGATGAACACAACCTAATAACCCCCTACCGATACTGCTTCCCCTGCCCTTTCTTTGGTGACTACAAACATGGCTGGAAAGAATATCCTCTGCCCATGGCAGACTGTAGCTCCACAGGATCAAGTCTTAGAGATACAGTCACGTGATGACGAGGGACCCCCCAACGGCTCCATGACAACTGCCACCAACCACATATACCTGACCCCTCATCCTTAATAACTCAAATGGTCATGTTTATTCTTCCCCATCTGTAGGGAAATGTGATTTCAATGTCAATTCTTTGATTATTAGTGAAAACTGAAACCCTGCTTTGCTTACTGGCCATTTGACCCTCTTAACCCTGAAGCCCAACCTAATCACAACCTCTGCCACTTCTCTGCCAAGGTGTTTCAGCACACAGTAGGACAAAGCCAAATACACAACTGGGCTACTAAGGAGAGAAGCAAAGAACAGAATAAACTACAAATTTCGGTGAAACTCAAATTATAAGCTAAAAAGAACACTGCTAAAAGGCACCCAGGCAAAAGTAGTAAGAAAAGCCTCTCAGCCCCGGCTGGTGTGGTTCAGTGGTTTGATGGTCAGCCTACGAACCAAAAGGCCGCTGGGTCAATTCCCAGTCAGGGCACATGCCTGGGTTGCCAACCAGTTCCCCAGTTGGGAGCGTGCGAGAGGCGACCTATCAATGTATCTCAGGCACATAGATATTTCTCTCCCCCTCTTTCTCTCTCCCTGCCCCTCTCTAAAAATAAATAAATAAAATCTTCAAAATGCTCTAAAAAAAAAAAAGGAAAAGAAAAGCCTTTCAAAAAGGACAGTTTTACCGCTCATGCCCTGGCCAAAGGCTGTGGCTTGTCTCGGTTTCGAAAGAGAGTCTGTGGACTGGGACACCTGTTAGAGTGGCGGGTGGGAGTCTTTCTGAAGACAGAGGAAGTAGGTTCTTCCAGAGCTACAACTAAGACGGCAGCCTCCTCCCTCCCGTTGCCCCCCCCCCCACACACAGGCAGCCAAGCAAGAGGCAGGAAGGCACTGAATATTTTCTGGATAATCCAAAGAGACCCAAAGAAGCTGACAGGATGCTTTCAGAAAATGGCCCTGCCAGGTGCCTCCAGAGTGAGGCACAGTGTGCAAGCCCGACCATCGGTGCAGAGGCTCCTTGACAAATGAGCAGGCAGGCAAACATCACCTGGCCACCCGAAGAAGGATGTTAGGAAAAGCAAAACCCCCACACAAACAGAAAGCAGCATGAAGGAAACAGTGACTTCAGGGAAAAGAAAGCTTTAAAACTCGCTCAAGTCCTCAGAGAAGATGCCAGATCCATGAAACAAAAATCAGGAGATTGCAAAATAGGAATGGAGAGAACAAGAGAAAGCTGTTTCAAAGGAAACAGATTGAGAGATATAAAGTTGAGAATGTCTCCCAGAAAGGAAATGGCACACCTAAGAAAATCAGGGTCACTCCAGAAGCTCTAAGACAGGGGTGTCAGACTCATGTTCACCGGGGGCCACATCTGCCTTGCGGTGGCCTTCAAAGGGCCGAATGTAATGTTAGGACTGTGTAAATGTAAGTGCTCCTTAACCAGGGCCAAGGAGCTCAGTGCTGCCGCGGGGTAGAAACAAGGTGCCAGGCCGGATAAAACAAGGCGGAGGGCGGGACTGGGGCCACGGGCCTTGTGTTTGCCTCCTGTGCTCGAAGAGCTTCATTCTAGAAATAGAAAGTGAATGGGAAAAAATCAAAGCAATAAATCAGAAAAAAATGCCCAGCTTTGAAGAATGAGTTCTCAAATCACCTCAAGTGTGGGCAAGACAGTAGATAAAAACAAATTCCAAGGGACATCAGTACACTGAGTATTTCCAATTTTACAGAAGGAAAATCCTTGAAGCTACAAAGAAGAAGACAGTCACACAGAAAGGCTTCAGCACTAACACCAGGAGGTGGGGGACAGAGAAGCACAAAGGTGCCTCCGCTCCCATTCAGTGACAAGGGGAGTAAAGAACTTCCACGCATGCAGGTTCTTAAAACTTTCCCTCCTGTACATCTTTTCCTAGACAACACCTTGAGGAACTGCTCCATCAAAATGAGAGGGGGAAACATCAAGAAAGAAGAAAAACATGGTTCCAGGAAAGTGGAAACCCAACACAAAAGGGGTGGTGAGAGCTTCAGGGAGATTCCAGCAGGTCGGAGGCCTGGGACAGATTTACTCACAATGAGATTAATACATGGAATTTCACTGGATAAAAAGGACTAAATTTCTTGAAAAGATTTAGACAAATTGGTGAATCCGGTGTCGAGTTTTAGTGACAAATACACAAACAAGACTCAGAAGAACTTCATGGAAAACAACAACTTAGCCAGGAAAGGAACAGTGATCCATGACAACACTGTGTAGTCAATATAAAGGCTAAATACTGAACTAACCAATTAAAACTGTACCTGCTCTGGGCAGCCATGTATGTGTCTGCACAGCAAAGGCAGAGAGTAAAAGAAAACTCACTTCACATCTGCTGAGTCAAGTGAAGAGAATGTGTGATGCGGGAGGGAAGAGCAACAATGAGCAAGCGAAGCGTATGTATGCTACTTAGAGGTGACAGCAAAAACCAGAGGGATCAGCTAAGAGCTGATGTGGGTGCTCCGCAGGGCAAGACATGTAACTGGGGGGAAGGAATTCAGAGTTTCTCTTTACAAGCCTTTTAAGATTATTTGACCTCTTAAAAATAACAGGAAGATACATACTTGATCTGAAATAAAACTAATTTTAAAATTCATATGAATGCCAATAAAAAGTAGTAAGGGAGAGTATACACAGTCAATGCATTGTTACCAAGTCAACAGCAAGCATCGAGATGACTAACTGCGCGACGTCTGGAATGTGTATGGCTCCTCTCTACCGCCTCCCAGGAACTTTGGTGGGACTTAAAATAGCAGCGTACTAGGGCTGTCACTTCCAAAATGTCTCTGATTGGAGAAAAAGAATTTCGCTTAGCCCAAAACAACTTATATAATAAATTTTTAAAGTGTGTACACATGAGAAGTTTAATTCTTCTCTTGCTTTTGAATGTTGAATGCTGTGGTGTTTCTATAATTTAAAGGAAAGGGCACTGTGACACACTGATGTTCTCAGCTGCTGTCTACTCGGTCAAAAACTGTTACAACATGCATCTTGGATTTTTGCTGCCTAACTCAGCAGCTGAGAACTCAGCTGTATACTGTTTCTTCCAGGAGCTTGGTTATTCACAGAAAAGGGAAAAGCCTTCCTATGTATCGTCACTGGCCCTGTGCAAGGGATGCGTGCTGAAGGGGTGATATCAAACACAGGGTGGGGCAAAAGTATGCTTCCAGTTGTTTGTATGGAAAATAATACAACAATAAATAAGTAATAATACAAGAATAAACCTCATGCTTCAAGAATTCACAACTGCAAACCTACTTCTTCCCCACCCTGTAAAACTGCTCCTCAGTACTTCAAACAGTGTGTTCTCTGCTCAAGCCCTTTTGGTAAGGGACTACATTTCAGGTCACGGAAGCATTAATGGAGAATCTATCTGATTCACTTGAGACTAAAGGTCACAAGTCACCCTGGCAGGCGGTGTGATCACCTGAAACCCTATAGGTCTTACGAAAGAGCACCATGTCCTTCCCCACCGGCTCTCAGCAAGTCCATCACCCTCTGAGGGGTCGAAATGCACCAAGTTCTCCAGTTCCTGACAAGACACATCCAAGTTTCAGCGGCCACACAGCCCCTTTGCATCAGCTGGTCTTCCTGCCTGGGACTCCCCATCCTCCCAACTCCACCTGGAAAAGCTTACTCATCCTCTAAATCCCAGTTCAAGAAACACGTTCTACCCTTGCCTGGTGTAGCTCAGTGGATTGAGCGTGGGCCTGTGAACCAAAGGGTTGCTGGTTCTATTCCTAGTCAGGGCACAAACCTGGATTGCTAGCCAGGTTCCCAGCAGGGGTGCGCAAGAGGCAATCACACATTGATGTCTCTCTCCCTCTCTCCTTCCCTTCCCCCCTAAAAAACAAAATAAAAAAGATTAAAAAAAAAGAGAGTGCTTTGTGAAGACTTTCCGACAGGTAATGCTGCCTCTTCTTTCCTCTGTCCACATGCGGCCCTGTCTTCACTACTGCACTTGGACCACCGTAAACTAGTTATTCTTTTACCAGTGAACCCTCCAGAGCAGACCACAAACTGCTCAAGGGGGGAAAGTCTACATCCTCTTCATCTTTGCACCCCCAGACTCCTCAACAGTGTATGGCACACAGCAGTTCACAACAAACGTTCCTGCATTTGAACTGTTGAAGAAATGAGTTACGAGGCTGGAGTAAGACCATCGAAAGCCCCAAACAGCAAAATTAAAGAAAAAAACACTTCAAGAAGTGTTTTTTCCAGATGAAACTCTCCAATCTGGCAGCTGAGAAGTCAGCTTGGCCCGCGGAGAGGGCACTGCAACAGGGCTCCCAGGGGGCCCAGAGGCGCTGCGCAGTGCGGCCCAATGATCTCAGGAATGTTCTCATGTTCCCCGCACATGTTCCCAGGTGGTGTTCACTTGATCAGAGAGGACGTGAGCCCTCAAACAGTGCATGGTACACAGCTGAACTAACGACAGCTACAGGGAAGTTCCGTCCTCGATGTAAGTTACTTAACAGGCTTTCAAATGTTCTTCCTCAAGGTCTGAGGGGATATGCTCCGTTTTCTCCAACCCTAAAACTTAGGAAAGGTTGCTGTTTCAGACCGAGAGAACTGGAAGTCACAGGACAAAAGCCGCTGTAAACCAAATACCTTCTCAACCAAACACTGCTTCCAAACATCCTAACATTAATCGTAGTTAATGAGTTTACTGTGGGGGTTTGTGGAGTGTTCAAAATGACCAACTATAAACCTCCATGTTATATAATTCCAGGTTTGCTCCCACACATGTCCGTCAATCAGCTGCCTCAGACGAATCCTGACTGTTAACTCCCTTTCTTAATAGGGCTCAAGAAAGTTACCTGCCACGAACCTGAGTGTTCTTAAGCCGACCCAAACTCAGGTGAAGTCACTGCCAGAGGGCTGAGGACGGCCAGGAGATGGTGGGCCCAGAACAAAACCCAAAGCAGAAGGGCCAGCCATCCTTCATACTGATGTCTCATTGACCAGCAGCGTTGTTTAATAAATAGCACATGGGTCGATTTTTCCGTTGGTTTTACGAAGTATTCGAACTCCATGCAAAGTCTGGCCCTCTCGTTTCTAAGGCGCGTCAGAGAGAATATATGGCAGCTGGCCCAGAGCACCTAACCACTTTCCAAAAACCACCCTCCGTATCCCCTAGTGTCAGAAACAGCTTCAGGTTCCCAACAAACACGATGCCATAGCCCGTCAAAGACTCGAGATTGTGTTCACTTCCAATCGGGAGTGAGCTACAAAGGTTTCCTGTGCGCGGGCGTGTGCGCCCAGCCTTGAGGAGAGTGTCCGACGGCTGCCGGGCCCGCAGGCCGGTGGGCGGGAGAAAGGACACCCCGGGCGGGGCAGAGGGCAGCGCAGGTCCCACCCGGGCCGGCCCGGCACGTCGCCCTCCGGTCCCCGAGCCGCGCAGCCGCAGTGGGCCAGGGGGGGGTGCCCCCTCTAGATCTCACCTCGCGACTCAGACCACAAGAGAGCGAGGGACCGCACCGCCCTACCCCCGAGCGCAGGCCCCAGCCCCGGGCGCACGAAGGCCACGTCTCCGGGGACGGGCGCCAGTCTCTGTGGTCTGAGAACAGGCCCTCCGACCCACGTGTCCTGCGGCAGCCAATCGACGCGAGGGCCACGACCATCGAGGCGGCGGCAGGGGGCTAGAGCCGCCCCGCTGGTCGCCTTGCCGCCCCCTTCCCGGCCCCGCTCCAGAGTTGCCAGCTCGGTGCTGCCGCCCTCTCCTGCAGGGAACAGTCAGAGGCAAAGGCGCTTCTCCTTGCCGTCGTTCTGCACTCTTACCGCCACCTGCCTTCCCTTGACCTCCTCTCTTCTCAGAAGTCACTTAGCTTATTCTAAAGAATTTCCCTTCAACTCACTCTAGTCACCCACAGACGAAGAATAGCATTACCTGTTCCAGTCTTATCAGCGTAAGGAAATCAGGCTCACAAGGTGGGAAATGTGGCGAAACAGGGACAAGCCGCCATCTTGGTAAAGGAGAAGAGGCTCCGCTTGACCTCTCCCCCACCCCCAGTATCTATATGGCTAACCGCCGTGGGAGGGGCACAGCGCCTGCGCAGAGGCGGAAATCGGGGGGATGAACCTACGCCTGCGCACTCAGAAGCCGACTTATGGGGGAAGGGGAGGAAAGGGTAGGTCGCACGAAGACTAGAAAAACGTTAGCGAAGGGGCGGGGTGACGTGATGACGCAAGAGCCTGCGCGCGAGGCGTGGCGAGAGCGGACGGCGGGCGCTGGGTGGGTCTGTGGCGGGGTCGATTGGCAGCGGTTCTGCGTCTTCTCTGTGGTGAGTATTTCGCCGTGGGTCTCCGCTGCTGTCGCCGCCGGGGTGCGACCTATGGGCCTACACAGAAGGGGCCGGGGGGCCCGCACAGGTCGACGATTAGCCGTTACCGGGAGGCGCGCGGACGGGGGTGATCGCGCGGTGTGGGGGAGGGGCGTCCGGCCGAGGGTCCTTGTTCCTCCGTACCTTTCCCGTTCTCCCGGGTTCTCCTCTGCTGTCTTCTGCTCTTCTCCGTACCCTCCTCGGCGCTCCTCGGCCCCCGCTCCCCGGGAACCCTGGCATGGGCGGAAGCGACGGGGTGTGTCCCGGGAGAACCCTAGTGACCCCCTGCTCGCCCTGTGGGATAATTCCGTGGAGCAGGCCCAGTGACTGGCCTGGGCTGCCGCCTGTGCAGGTGGTGGTCGTGGTGCGGGAGGGAGAGTGCAGGTTGTGGCCTGTCGGGCCCTTTCGTGGTGCGGCCATCCTTTTGTTACCCTGACGTGGACCGTCCTATCTGGCCAGCGCCCAGCAGAGACTAGGTAGGCCTCGAGAAGTTTTTGTCGCCTCGTTAATTTTCCAGGCAGTCCCTGGCCGCAGGTACAAAGCGGGGCAGAGGAGGAAGCCCACCTGCGGCCACCGCTGCTTTCCGGGAAGCCCCGACTCTGACGTGGTCCACAGCGCCCACGCGACCGTGCCACAATTTACCTTTCCGCTTCATTTTTTACTACTGCCATCCTCACCTTGCCTGCCCCCCCAGACACGTGACCCAAGCACACCGGATTGGTTCAGACTGCCGTGGTCTTTTCACCTTTGGTCTTGGCCCAAACCCTTTCTTTTGTCTGGAACTCAGTTACCTCCCGTTTCCCCTGCCTTTTGCTTGCCTAGTTCCAGGTCTGCTATTCAGGACCTGGCCCGGGTTAGCTTTCCTTGGGCTGGAGCAGGAGTTGACCTGATGTCAGCCTTTGTCTTGCCTTGTGGCATTGTCCACTAGGCCCCCAGTCCTGGGGGGGGGGGCCTGGGATGTGTGGGTTTAGCCACCCTTGCTCATTGCTGAGCACAGGGACCCCGCCTCCGCCAAACATAGTAGGTTCTCAAGTATTTCTTGAATGATTGAAATCGTCATAATAACCTCAAGATAAATTCAGTGTTCCAAAGCAACATTGGGATTTGTTCCAAATTCAATGTTACCACCGTGAGGCCGGATACACGTAATGGGGGAAGGCTTAATGAAAGCTGCTTCCTGGTGTTTGTGGCTTAGGGTTCTTGGTTTCTGCTTTTGCTAGTTCGGACGCAGGTTTTCTTTGCAGCACCCAGCATACTAACTTGTGGTGTATGCTGCTCTGTTGAATCTTGGCCCTGACCTTGGCTATAAAGGATATCCTGATACTCTTTTCCATTTGCCACCTTAGTCTCTCACCCAGCACAGCAGCCTAGGGTAAAGAACAAGGGCTTTTCAACCAAATCTGTAGTTCAGATTTGGTGACATGAGGAAGTGATGGGGAGGGGCCCCCCTTTATGGTGTATAAATCTGATTGAGGTCCCTTTTTATATCCAACTCCAAAGACAAACTGCTGAAGAAAGGTTGTTATTTTCCCAGAGAGAGGAGACATCAAAACTCATTTGGGAGCAGAATGGGGTTGAAGCCATTTATTTATACAGTCCTTACTCATCCACCTTGGGCTAATGGTCATACACATCACTACATAAAATGCATTGGATTGTCAAGCCTCAACTCCATTGAGGCTGTTGTGTGGTGTGCTGTGTAGGTACCGTCTTCAAATCCAGAGATTCTGGAACGCCCGAACATCCAAGGGCTATGGATAAGACCCTGCGTGGCAGGGTCATCTTGTGGACTTGGATGATGTATGTAAATAAAAGAGTAACTTGCTGAATGAATAGTAGTTAGGGGTAGTCCACTAATATAAGTGCCACCAGCAAAATACGTTTTTATTGCCAAGGGTCTAGTTTTATCCATCTTCCTTTCATCTTTTGTTTTGGAAAAGTTGGCTTCTATGTGAATTGGGATGGGAGTATTGCTTTGCGGAAGAAGGAAGCTATGGGTCAAGGAGAAAAGCATTTTAAACAAGTTCTAGCATCTACAGTGAGCTCAATCTGAAAGAATAGAATTTTCATTTGACCACATTTCTGAGGTTTGGGGAATCCCATTGTTCGGTACCAAGTTTTAGATTAAACACTGTGCTTGGCATTCTGCATTGCTGGATCAAGGCTTTCTGACCGAAAACCAGGTGCTTCAGTCAATGGAGCAAAGAAGAAGCAATTAAGAATTTTAAAACTAGGTGACTGCCGTGAAGGAAATTTAAGCAAACTTAAATTTTTTTTTTAATTGGAGAGAGAGAAATGTCAACTTGTTACACTTACTTATGCATTCTTGGTTGAACCCACAACCTTGGCAGGGTCTGGATGACCCCCAAGCCAACTAAGCTATCTGGCCTAGGCCTAAAAGATTTTTACAGTATTGCAGATGATTATAAATCATGGTCTGTTAACTAAAATGGGTTGGAGAGGGGGAGAGGATAAAAATAACTCCCAGTTTGAACATTCCAGGATAACCCTTGAATCTAGGGTAAGGCAAAACCACAGGCTATCCAGAAAACAATGGAAAGAAGACAAAAGTGAGATCTGTGACACAGCAAAAGCTTCATAGACTCAGATGAGAATTTGGGTTTTACACCTTTTCATTGAAAACACATTTCACTGGAAATAAATTTGTTTCTGACAGTATTGAGAAATGCACAAAATTATAGAAGAGTGGATAAATCCAGAAGCTGGTTCTTTGAAACAAATTCCCCAGCTGTTGTATTAAGAATAACGGCAAATGTGTATAGGGGAAAAGGTGTGAGCACAAACATGGGACATGATCAGGATGGCCACTCCCCCCTGAAAATCTCAGGGAACCAAGTAGTGGAAACCGAACTAGAACAGATGTCACTGAGCAGCCCCCGAATGATCTGCCAATGAAAAAGGACCAAGACTGGACATATTAGAGCTGAATACTATTCAACCTGGAACAGGTAACACCAGTGTCATGTAAGGCACTACTTAAAAAGAAAACCCTCTATTTTATGAAGATAGCTCAACTTTAATAACAAATACAAATGGATGCCTAAGAAAGTTAGTGAGTTGTAGGTTTATTTCATGAATATAAATGCAGAAGTTCTCGGTGAAATTTTTGCTGGCAGTTAGATTCCAGAAATGTACCTAAAGCATCTTTGAATACAATAAGCTGTTAGAACAGATTAAAAGAGAAAAATCAACCGTCGATAGATGCTAAAGACGATGACATTCAGCAACCAAATCTGATGAAAATACTAGGGGTGTTTCCCTAAGCCAGTGACAGGTGTTTTTCTCTAATTCATCTTATCTTGCTCAGCATTCCCACTTCCCTTTAAGCACACCTTAATTCCACCAACTAGGTGGAAAGCATTTTGGATAATCCAGATCCAGCTTCACCTGCTCCTTGTCAGAAATCCATACTTGGAGCTCTGGGCTTCACCCAACAGTCCCCCTTCTCATCCTTAGTAAAGTTGTGCTGATAGCAAGAAGCAGTTTCCAGACTGCACGTGTGTATTGATCTCAACCTCCCCTTCCTCTCCCCCTCTCTTTTAGACCAAACTGTACAGGAGGTGCAGGGGCCCAATTTCCTCAGAGGTGGTTGGCAACATTTCATTCAGAAAGGAAATTTAGGGTCTGCAGTATTCAGGAATGTTAAGGTTTAGGGGAAATGAAGGGGTAGGATAGTGATAAAAGTTTTCTAATAAAGTTTCAGAACACCGGAGGGAATGAAATTTGACTGTATTCACATCTCTTGGCTTTGTTGCCAAAGGCTAGCCATCAGACCCCACATTTCCCAAAGATTCGAGGCTTCTAAAATTTTTCTTAAAATTCCAGAGCTCTCTAAAACTCTTCCATTTCTCAAAGTCTGAAGCGCCTTCAGCCCTTCTTTCTTTGCTTTGTAAATGGAGTTCATACTGTTCTGTCTGCCCCAGTGTCAGAAGCTGGTTCTTGGGGAGCTCCGGGAGTCTGGCAGCTGGCACCATGCTCTGCAGTATCCCTTTCTTAAGGGAAAAGGTTCAAACCAAAGAAGAGCCAGTTCCAGAGTTCATGGAAACTTGTCTTCTGGTGTGTCCATTGTGCCTAACATATGCTCATTATTAAAGAGTGAATGTTCTTGAGAACGTGGAATGTTGTATGTATGTATATGTAGCTGTACGTGGTTGCTTTCATCAGTTATTCACATCTAATTTATATGAGAGTTTTATCATTTCTGGGGAAGTATTTGATGTAATTGAGAAGTTGAGTGAAACAGTCTTGGTGTCTTGCGTGGAAGTACATCTTTCTTGTCGGTTCATGGTAAGTTAAATACATGTATACATCATGGTTATATGTGTGTGTTTTATTTTTACAGATTGACGGAACTTGACTGAAGATGTCTAAGGTAAGGAGAGACTGCTTTGTGTTCTCAAACTGTTTACAGTCAAAATTTATGATGCATTATTTTTAATAACCTATATAGTCGATTCATTAATGCAAGGTTGTCATGTAATTGTCCTAAAAAGCTTTGAGCTCCCCCCCTCCAAGATTTCCAGTTTTTTGTTTCTAAATACAACAGGAACAATCCATTTAGGCTCCTAGATCATTCCCAGAAGATTAATTCCATAATATTTTAAAATTCATGAGAGAGCCCCATGAAATTTATGGGGCTCTCCAACTTGATAAATTGGCTTATATTAGCTTTTGCAGATTAGCCCAGAGCCATGAAATAAACTAGTTCCAAAGGATGTGGAAAAAAGCAGAACTTGTGTTTAAAATTACAGGGTTATTATTTCTTCTTGCCTTTTTTTTTTTTGCCTTTTGTTTTTGAATCTGTGGGTGTTACTATCTGATGGATAAGCATCGTGATAATTTTTGCTTTTTATACAAATATTAGAGTGAAACACCAGTAAGCAAAAAAGAAAATAAAAATTAACCATGATTCCATCACCCAGAAATAACCACTGATAAGCTTCTTCCGAGTACATTATTACTCATGTACACATGTGAACTTACATTTAGAAAGCAAATAAATCAATCGATGTGTTTTGACTTCCTCTCATTTATAGTGTGCCCAGTTCTATAGTTTCACTTGCTTCATCTCGTGTCCATCTGTCATTCCTCACATTAGGTGTCCGTCTCTCAGGGAATGTTGACACTGAGCGTCGTCATCTGTGTCTCATTCTCTTCTGTGTCTGGGTCTTTGAAGGCAGACACAAGCCCAGCCCTAGGTCGCCTGCCTTGCCCGCGGTGAAGCTCATTCTGTGGAGCTGGGAGTATAGTGAGAGATGGGGCTTTTTCTTGGCACTCTTAAGAAATTCATCACACCTGACACATTTTTCTTCTATGTATCACTTAATTGCTTAACAGAAATGTAGTTTTAGGTCAGCATATGGATATGGAATGACACTGGATTGGTTTTTCTAATGTTTAATAAATGTTCCTAAGTGAATACCATTAGTTTTCAGCTAGAAGGGACTATTTGAAAGTGTTATTTATGTATTATGTATATTTAGTTTGTGAAAACTAATGATACCTATGTTTGTCACAGCTTGATTATATCTTATAAGCAACTGATAAGGTGTTTATTTTCTCTCTTTATTTTTTCTTTTTTCTTTTTTTTTTTGTAAAACCTTATTTTAGCAACAACCAGCCCAGTTTATAAATCCAGAAACTCCTGGCTATGTTGGATTTGCAAATCTTCCCAACCAAGTTCACAGAAAATCAGTGAAGAAAGGTTTTGAGTTCACACTAATGGTGGTTGGTAAGAAATTAACTTATACTTCCTTGCTTATTAAATATGGGGAAGGCAAAAAAAACCAAAATCGTCTCTGGAGGGCGGGCCCCTTACAGTACAGGCTTCCTCCACCAGGTGAGTGTTGTAGGAACCCGTCTGTCAGTGTTCCAGCTGGCCTTGTGAGACGCCTCATTCGGCTGCAGTGAATTGTTTTTGAAGATGCTTTCAATACATTTGCCCATTTCCAATGGGAGGTTGACGAGCGCACCTGCCCACACTGTGGTGCTCAGCAGTTTTTGATTCCCAGGATGAAAAAAGTTGTCAAGTGTTCTGTCAGTGTTCAAGAGGTGAAATAAAAAATGGCAGAAGCACTTAAAAGGCATTGGAATCAACAAGTTCCAAAAACTGTTTTGAGCAGTGGAAGAAAGTCTCAGTAAATGTATTACATCAAATGGAGAGCACTCTGAAGGTGACTGAGATTTAAACATGTAAGAATAAGTGCTCAATTTTTATAAATAAATTCTGGGGTTTTGGGTTCCTCCCTTGTAGGTGGCTATCTCCCCAAACGGTAGAGTGTAATAATAGCATGATCTGTAAAGTCAAAGGGAAAGTTCCTTTGTTGGCAGACTCAAATAACTTGGGAATGGGGGTATTTTTTTTTAATATTTGTGGAAAGTTTTGCCTAAGTAGAATTACAATTTTTCTGTTATTTATTACTGTGTAGTAGTAGTTTTTACTCATTGTGGCCGCCAGCCTCCACAGTGCTGCCCAGTGATCCTTGCCTCCTGGTGTTCAGGCAGCTTTCCAGTCCCCCGCCACACTGACTAGGTCTCACCTGCATAACCAGTGGGACAGTGCAGAAAGGAAGGTGTGTGACTTTGAGACGGGGTCACAAAGGACATTGTGCTTGTATCTCGCCTTCTCTTGGCTCACACTGAGGGCAGGCAGCCAGCCACCATGTTGAGAAGACACTTGAGCAGTCTTAACAGTGAAGTCCCACAAGGCAAGGGACTGAGGCCTGCCAGGAGCCTTGTAGTGACCCATCTCAGAAACATCTGCCAGCTCTGGCTCAGCCTGAGGTGACAGCATCTTGGCCAACAGTCACTGTTAGTGCATGAGAGAACCACCCCACCCTCAGCCCCAGCTTCTCACCATAGACAATCCTAAATTCCTGACCAGAACATGTATCCATGAAATCATAGTAAGCGTTTACTGTTGGTTCAGGCCTCTGAGTTACACAGTCATTTGTTACATATTAACAGGTCCTAGTATACACTTAATTAGAAGTATGTTTATACTTTAAAAAATGTTCCATTTCTATACTGGATATATTTTAAACATAGTAATAATTTTTACTATGCAAGTTTTTTTTTAATTGTTACTTAAAGTCCTTTGAAATTAAGTGGTTTCTTGAAATATTCTGTCCGACGTGTTTTTTATGGATCACAGCATAGGTTGTGTTTCAGCATGAGTGCACAAAGCTTAACTATTAGTTCTGCTTACCGTACCACATTTCATTCTTGGTAATGGTACGGTTCTCCCCAAAATGAGAAGATGATTTGATGATGGTTGTGTGTGAGTAGGACAAATCATTGTTTCCTAGGGTGAAGAGTTCATAAACCTGGCATTAGAGAGTTTGTGGGACCTTGGTCCAGACAATGGAATGATGACAGGTTTTAGGGTCACAGTTACATGATGATGATGATGATGATGCAGAGTCAAGTTTCTAACAAAAGAGAGGAATTCGGTGCACTCTGTCCTACAGTGACTTCGTTTTAGAGCATTCTAAAACAGGCAATAACTTTTGCTGTGGCCATGATGGAATGATTCATAGGGCCGGTGGTAACTATTTAAGGCCTCGTGAACCATTTTCTGGTGCAGCCGTTCAGTTCTGCTGTGGTCGTGGCAGACGGCCGTGCTCCGGGGAAGCATCGAGGAGAAAGAGCAGGTGATGTGCACCGAGGGCGTCATCTGCTGCTCCCTGAAACAACTGCTGCCAGACTGGTCCTGGCACAGATGACTACAGGCAGGTCGGTGTGTGGGAAACGGCTCTTCCAAGACATTCAGCAACAGACAATGTAGGGCTTTGGTCCTCGAGAGAAGGAAAACAAATCCCATGAACTGTAAAGTCATTCCAGCTTCCTGCTGTGCCCTGACCCTGCTCTGGGGAAGACTAAGAGGGTTAGACACAGGAGTCTCATAGCTGAAAGACTTGCTCACCATTCTGGGAAGCTGAGCACCTGGATATTGAGGTGTAATGGCAGAGTTCCGGAGACAGCCAGGGCTCCAGAAGACTGCATGGGTTCCCTTGGACACTGTGGCCGACTCTGAATTTTCACACAGCCGTGCAAGACACAAGCATCAGGAGAGTGAGCTGAGGGGAGACAGCAAAATTGGAAAGCCAGCCAATCAGAAGAGACCTCCCTGAACAACCAGGGCATTCCTTAGAACAGGGGTGCCAAACTCATGTCACCGAGGGCCATGTCAGCCTTGTGGTTGCCTTCAAAGGGCCGAATGTGATTTTAGGACTGTATGTAACTACTCCTTAACAGTTAAGCAAGAGCTCAGTGCTACCACTGGGTAGAAAGAAGGTGCCAGGCTGGATAAAACAAGGTGGAGGGCCGGATTCGGCCTGTGGGCCTTGTGTTTGCCACCTGTGCCTTCGAAACTCCATAGAGTGCTTACCTAGGAGTTGGGCTAGACCAGATAGAAAGGCCATTTGAAACCCACTGTGACAAAGCTTCTAAAGACTCGAAAGGGTTAACCAACTGCTTTCTAGGATAAGATTCATCACTCAGAGGAGAACATCAAAGTCCTGACATTTAGAGTGAAACATTCACAGTATCTGGCATCCAGTAGAAAATTACTGGACATGCAAGAAGCAGACAATGTGGCATGTGGATCACAATTACATGATGATGTAATTAGGAGAGATTAGGAGAGAATTCGGGAAATAGCAGCAGATCGGGAAATGATAGAGATGCTAGGGTAGGCAGACAAAAACTTAAATATTTTAAATATGCTGCTGCCCTCAAAGGAAAACGTGAGATAAAGAGAAGAAAACAAAAAAAGAACCAAATGAACATCTAGATACTTTTTGAAAAAACACATACGAGGTGAAGAGTTTTCTTTTGGGCCAGCTACAGATTTAGAGACCTAGGAGGAAAGGGGGCAGCGGAAAGCATCCAGACTGACATCAGCCAAGAGAAGCAGAGAGGTTAAAACCACTAATAAAGGGGGAAACAGCTTAAAAGTAGCCAGAGGAAAAGGAAAACACATTGCCTACAGAGGATCGAAAGTAAGAAGACCGCTGGCTTCTCAGGAACACTCTTAAGCCATGTGGAATGACAGCTTAAAGTCCTGAAGCAATGCAACTGTCAGCCTAGAAGTGTTCACCAAAGATAACCTTTGAAGTGAACATTAAAGACAAAAGACATTTTCAGAGAAATACGATGAGGTCTGTGACTAGCAGGCATGGTACCATGGGAATCATAAATAAGCTCCTTAGGTTGGTAAGAAAAGGGGAGCATGGAGAATGTCAGATGTGTTGTAAATATAAAAGACCTCTTGCCTCATAATTGGTTTAAAAATAACTGACTTTAGCCCTGGTTGGTGTGGCTCAGTGGATTGAGCACCAGCCTGTGAACCAAAGGGTCGCTGGTTTGATTCCCAGTCATGGTACATGCCTGGGTGTCGGGCCAGGTCTTGAATAAGGGACTTGTTAAAGGCAACCACACATTGATGTTTCTCCTTTTATTTCTCCTTCCCTTCCCCTCTCTCTAAAAATAAATAAAATCTTTTAAAATAAAAATATAACAGATTTTAAAACAAAAACACTGTGTACCACATGAAAATAATATGGGCACAGCATAAGAGCTCAATCAGAAAGCAGAAGAAGAAAGAACATGAGACAAAAACAATAGCAGAATGAGAGACTTGAACTCAACCAGGTTAATTATATGTCAGTGGACAATGCAAATTTAAGGGAAGGACTGGTGTCTCAGCAGCAGGAAGATGGGTCATCAATGGTGGTGGATCCAGGCGGTGGAATATTACTCAGAAAGTAGACTCAGACTGTTGATAAGTAAACAGCATAGAGTTATCTCCAAAGCTAATTATGTTGAGGAAAAGCAGCCAGACAGATGGCCTCAATGAGCCCGTGTATGTGAATTCTAGAGTCGTTAGGACCAGTGTGTGGTGACAGCAGATGGATGTGCATGCAGTGGAGGCTGGGGAGGGTAGCCTTGGTGTTGCGCAGAGAATCTTCCTCTCCAGCGGAGAGTGGCTACCTGAGTGTACCCGGCTGCTAAACTGCACCTGATCAGTCAAGTCGGGGGATTGAGGGTGAGATGGGTAATGAAAAACAGAAAGTTAACCACAAAACCCACAACTTTTACACTGTAACTATTAGCAGCTCAAGAAGAATAGTGTATCAAGAAAACCCCGATACACCCAGCTTGTAAGCCAGAGTGTCTTGGAGAGGAAAGGCAAAGTTTTTAAAATTCTAGCAGACATCTAAAGAAATGGGAAACTTCACAGAATGGCAAACCATATGCAAATGAAAGACCACAAATATTGGCCGAAATCTGCAAGGAGTTTGAAATCACAAATTAGTATGTAGACATCAGGGAGGAATCGGGTTGGCATGTGCTCTAGCATCAAGTGGCAACAGCTGGTTGATGACCTATGTCAAGTAACTACCCTCCCTTGGTTATGTGCAACAGTGGCTCAGTTTACGAGAAAAGCAAGGTTAAAAGTATGGGGCTGGGACTTACAGCCAAGATGGAGGTGTAGGTGGAAACACTGTACCTCCTCTCACAACCAAGTTTTAGACAACAAAGGACAACAAAGATTTAGAAACAGAAACAACCAAAACAGACAGAAAATTGAACTGTACCGAAGTCTGACAACAACGGACCATTCATCCAGACCAGTGAGAGGGGCGGAGTCGGCGGCTGGCGGAGAGGGGGCATAGCAGGAAAAAGCGGCCAGACAGACCCAGGTGTGCAGGCAGCAGTTAGCAGTTCCCAGGCGTGGGGTGGCAACAGGCGGACCCAGTGAGGGCACAAGGCGGCTGGCTGACCGTGGTCACACATTCACGCACAGATAAAGCAGGTGAAAAACCAGACAGACAGACCACGCAACCCAGGGCCCCAGCACCAATTGGGAAAACTTTCAGGGGTTGGGGTGCCAATAGAGGTTCCTCGCCTCACAGGAGAGTTTGTTGGAGAGACCCACAGGATTCTAGAAAGTACACAAGCCCACACACCTGGGGACCAGCACCAGAAGGGCCCAATTTGCTTGTGGGAAGCAGCAGAGGGGACCAAGATCCGAGAGCGCAGAACAAATGCCATTGGTTCCTCTCTGACCCCACTCCCATGGACAGCATCACAACCCAGTGACTGCGTTGCCCCACCCTAAGGCTTCACCACTCATACATAACAGGTGCAAACAGACCAAAACATTGTGGCTTAAGCAGAACAACTTAAAGCCCCAGAGCCAATATTTCTAAGTGACCAATAGATAGCCAACCTATTAGATGCACAGTTCAAAACACTGCTGATCAGGATGCTCACAGAACTGGTTTATTTTAGTTGCAAATTAGATGAAAAAAGGAAGGCTATACTAAGTGAAATGAAGGGAAGAAAATGCACAGGGAACCAAGAGTGATGGAAACCAAACTGGTACTAAAATCAATGGAGTGGAAGAATGAAACAACCAGACAGAAAAGAATGACGAAACAGTAATTTTTAAAAATGAGGAGAGGCTTAGGAACCTCCAGGACATCTTTAAAAGTTCCGACATCCGAATTATAGGGGTACCAGAAGGAGAAGAGGAATAGCAACAAGTGGAAAACTCATTTGAACAAATAATAAAGGAGAACATCCCCAATCTGGCAAAGGCAATAGACTTCCAGGAAGTCCAGGAAGCTCAGAGAGTCCCAAAGAAGTTGGACCCAAGGAGGAACACACCAAGGCACATCATCATTACATTAGCCAAGGTTAAAATGAAGGAGAGAATCCTAGAAGCAGCAAGAGATAAGGGGACAGTCACCTACAAAGGAGTTCCCATCAGACTGTCAGCTGATTTCTCAAAAGAGACCTTATAGGCAAGAAGGGGCTGGAAAAAAGTATTCCAAGTCATGACATCCAAAGACCTACATCCAAGGTTGATCTATCCAGCAAAGCTTTTATTTAGAATGGAAGGGCAGATAAAGTGCTTCTCAGATAGGTCAAGTTCAAGGAGTTCATCATCACCGAGCCCTTATTATATGAAGTGTTAAAGGGACTTATCTAAGAAAAAGATAAAAAATCTGAACAGTGAAGGTACAGCAAACTCATAGTTATTAACAATCACTCCTAAAACAAAAGCAAACTAAGCGGACAGCTAGGTCATAGAATTATAGAAATAGAGATTACAAGGAGGGTTAGCAACAGAGGAGTGGGAGGAGGTGAAGCAGGGAGAAGGTACAGAGAATAAGTAGCATAGACGGTAGGTAGAAAATAGGGCAAGAATAATAGTATGGGAAATGTAGAAGCTAAAGAACTTGTGACATGGGCATGAACTAATGGGGGAGGGGTGTTCAGGGGGAGGGGAACGAAGGGGGAATGGGACAACTGTAATGGCACAATCAATAAAATACATTTTTTAAAAAAGTATGAGGTTTACTGCCAAGTGTGTTACCTGGTAGAAAGTCAGTGGCATGATTAGTATGAGCATGTTCACGAAAGCGTTAGAAAACTCAGGAAATGAAATCAGGCCTTGAAACAAAAGTAGTGCTGAAGTAATTGTAGGTCCAGGGGTTCTGCCTGTGATGGGTTGTTTGAGCAGAATGGCTGACCACTTAGAGCACTGTTCTGCGGGAGCCTTCGGGAAAGGCCCTTGTGAGACATGCAGAAAGCAAGCGGTTCCCTGCGTTAGTTAAAATCAAAACTAAGTGGGGTGCTGGCTGGTGTGGCTTAGTAGATTGAGTGCCGGTCTGAGAATCCGAAGGTCACTGGTTCGAGTCCCAGTCAAGGTACATGCCTGGGTTGCAGGCCAGGTCCCTGGTTGGGGGTGTGTGAGAGGCAACCACTAATTGATGTTTTTCTCTCTCTTTCACTTCCCCTCTTTCTAAAATAAAATCTTTTTTTTTTTTTTAAGTAAATGTGAATGAGAAGTCCCCCAGATTAGAAAGCTCTTCATTTCCCAGCACCCCTGGCTTGGTCTAAGTTTTTTAGCCCAGGTTTAAAAAGTAAAACCCACCCTGGCTGGTGTAGCTCAGTGGATTGAGCACCAGCCTGTGAACCAAGGGATTGCAGTTCGATTCCCAGTCAGGGTACATGCCTGGATTGCAGTCCAGTTCCCAGCAGGGGATGCACAAGAGGCAACCACACATTAGTGTTTCTCGCCCTCTCTCCTTCCTTCCTTTCCCCATTTAAAGATGAATAAATTTTTAAAATCTGTAAAAAAAAAAAAAAAAGAAAGAAAACCCCAGTTAGATTAAAATCTAAAACCTCTATGACAGTTTTCCTGATGGAATATCAGTAGTGTTGGGAAGGCGGCACCACCTGTTGTCGTTGCACATTTTTCATGTTGTGGCGCCACCTTGTGCCTGATGTTGCGTATTTCCTTCCAACAGGTGCACACGAGCCGTCTGTAACCTCCAACTTCCCCTTGCCCTACCAGTCTTTGCTGTCGCTACTTTACAGGGTAACTGAATGAAGGTTGCGGACCCCATATGTTCTGCGTAAACGTTTTGAACAGTGATGCGTGTACACTGGTCCAAATCTCTTGTGTGTGTTTCCCCCATTTAAAGGCCCCTGTCTGAGAGACTCCCCACACGGGGGTGGGGGGAGCAGTGGCAGTGGGGAGGGCACCCTCAGAATTCAGTTGAAGAAGAGTGGTGATCTCAGCCGGTGATTTGTACACGTTGCCCCAAGGCCATCCCAAGTGAAATCACCACCCTCTTCAAACTAAGATTTGTAAGTTGGCGTCAGCTACCAGCGTTTTGTCACTGCTTTTTAAAAAGGCTGTCACTCCTGTGACACCTGTGCTCTGATGTCATCTGCACAGTGGTCCCCTTCAAGCTGTCACAATTCAGCCACTGATAGTGACTTTGTGCTCCCACTGGAGTGCAGAGCCCCACGGAGCAAGGACTCCTTTGTCCTGTTTTCTGTTTGGTTCTGGCACCCAGGCCTGTGCCGGGGACTCGGGAAGGACTTGGCACGTCCTGGTCAGACCCCTTCCGGTGTGGTGAAAATGTGGGGGACCTCCGGACGTTTTCTAGAAGGATAATTTGATGGGACAGTGCGCCCAGTCCCATTTTTTGGTGCCTCCTATATTAGGACGTGTTCGGCATGTAATTCTCATCTTGTCCTTTTTATTCGGGACAGTTGGCGTCTAGAGCGCAGTCCTGATTTGTGTGTCTACACAGCTCATGTTCACTGTCTTGATTTTTCTCAATAATGATTTCTTAAAACATGTGCTCATGCCACACGGCTTAGTGGGAGCAGGGGGGGGGGTCAAGCCTGGGACGGTGCAGCGGAGACAGGCACTAGATTCAGAAGCACTTCCCTGTGAGGGTTAAGCTGTCAGTGCTCACCTGCAGTGAAGTGGAGTCTTCCAGCTTCCTTCACACATAAACTTTAACTTTCAGTGTGTTGTACCTTCTTTGAGTTAAATGTCAAACATTCAGAGTATGTAGTTAATAGTAGTTGAAGAGGAATTCTTTTTTATTTTTTTTAAGGGAGGGGGAAAGAGGGAGAGAAACATCAATGTGTGGTTGCCTCTTGCGCACCCTACACTGGGGACCTAGCCTGCAACCCAGGCATGTGCCCTGACTGGGAATCAAACCGTGACCGTTTGGTTCGCAGTCTGGCACTCACTCCACTGAGCCACAGCAGCCAGGGTGAGATTCTTAACTCATTTCAATGCTAGAGGGAATGTGTGTTGCCCAAACTGGTCATGTTACACTCAGCAGTGTGAGTGGGGGCAGTGCCTAAGGAAGGCAGTTGCTGGTATTGGGACATGGGGGGTGTTTAAAACAGGGAGGGGGTCAGACACCCGCTTGTTGACAGGGCGGGGGGTGTTGCAGAGGTCGGGTACACAGTCTTGGTGTCTGT
The DNA here is from genome assembly GCF_021234435.1 of Artibeus jamaicensis. Classification (NCBI taxonomy): domain Eukaryota; kingdom Metazoa; phylum Chordata; class Mammalia; order Chiroptera; family Phyllostomidae; genus Artibeus; species Artibeus jamaicensis. Next base: position 5,842,309 of record NW_026522020.1, read on the forward strand.
CCCGACGTTTTCCCTTCCCACAGGTTGGAAAGATTGTGCTGTGGACATTGGTGAGGTATTCAGTTTTCAGAAAATGTGATACACTAGAAAATTAGCGGAATCATGACTGAAAACCTACTTTGCATTCTTTTTATAGAAAAATAAAGATCCCTTCAAAGTCTATTCCGCACATTTGTGAAGAGATGAGGTCATGCTGATGTCTTCAGATGCACAAATTCTGGAGCCCCCCACAGCCTGCATTCAGAACAGGGCCCTGCTGGGGGGGGGGTGACTGGCCTGTGAGCACCCATCTCCTCATCAGTAAAATGGGGAGAGTGGTACCAAGTCGTAGACGTCATGCGGGGCCCAGAGAGTGGCGTCTGTGGGATGCTTTGCCCAGTGCCAGGCCTAGCCCGGATGCTCTGCAGACATCTTCCCGTCAGCACCATGACAATATTCTCCTTCTCATTTAAAGGTGAATCGGGTCTAGGAAAATCGACTCTCATAAACAGCCTGTTCCTGACGGATCTCTACCCAGAAAGAATCATACCTGGAGCTGCAGGTAGAAAAGTTCCCATGCGATTGTAAATGTGGTTTGATGTGAGAGTTGCTGAAGAGTGCACAATCAGTGTGTGATACCTGAGCCTTGAGTGTTTGCTTTCATTCGGCTTTAAACCGAAGGACAAGGTGGTTGAGGTCAGGAAAGGTGTGCTACACCTGACGTCATTGGATTTGGCTTGTGGACTGACAGCGTAGCCACGGATCCATTCTCTCCAAGTCGTTTTGTCTAAACTGCCATAAATAGTTCATGCCTGTGTTCTGGGTTTGCTCTTGTGGAGAAAGCTGTGTAACTAGATTGCCGTGGGGGTGGGGTGGTCGGACTCCTGTGGCTGCTGTTGGAGTGTCCAGTGCAGGGCGCCAGTGTCCGTGATTGAAAGTAGAGCGACTGGCTTACATACAGAGAGAGCCTGGGACCTGGCTGCTGCAACAGGGCCATGCAGCCCTTTTACGGGCATTTTTTAATTCAATTTTTAAATGAATTCATTTTTACTAGCATTTTTACTTTCCCAGGCAGCCCTTTAATCTTAGCTTCAACGTTTCCCTTGTGGACTTGGGTAATTTTTACACAAACTTCAGGCTACCTTCTGGAAACCTTCCTCCAAGAGAGGTAGTAACTTCCAAGTCATTTGTTTGATGATAAGAAAGTAACAAAACAAGTAATGTTTTCTCTTACTTAGCACACTGGCTCTATGTTAAGGCATGTTCTTTTACTAAGTTTCTTTCTTTTCTAGAGAAAATTGAAAGAACAGTTCAGATTGAGGCTTCGACTGTTGAGATTGAGGAGCGAGGGGTCAAGCTGCGCCTGACGGTAGTGGACACGCCTGGCTATGGCGATGCCATCAACTGCAGAGACTGGTATGTGCCCCGCGGGTGGGTGCCCAGGTGTGCTGCAGTCTGTGTGTGTGTTCGTGCCATTGCGATGCATTTACATGGAAGGTGTTGTCGAGTGGCTACTGGATGTTGAGTACCTGGATGCGGTGAAACAGTGAGGCTATTCAGTGGGCATTAATTGCAGTATTTTAAATAAGAAATTCCACAGAGAGAGTGTGATTTTTTTTTCTCTAAGAGCATTCTAGTGAAATCTGAGATCACAGAGTCAGCCAGCCCTTGTTCCTGGTTTGAGCCATAGCCAGTAGACACGATTTGGGGGTCCAGTCTCCTTCCTGTCCACACGTAAGGAAATGAAACCTCTCAGTCACTCAGGACTCAGTGCTCGAGGGTGGCCACCCATGCAGAAGGTGGAAGCCACCTTCCCCAGATTCTCCCGAAACCCCATTGTGTGTATGGGGGCTCCTAGGCTTCTCCGTGGACGTCAGTGTCCAGTGCTGGGCAGAAAAGGGAAGAGGGGGAGGCCTGTCGCTCTCCTTCCTCAGGAACTGACCCCCATTCTGCCTGTGTGCTCCTGCCGCCGCCGCTCCCCTTGGAGGTATTGGCAGCCCGGGCACGACCCTCATCCAGGCTCTTCTGACCAACCTCTTCCATCCCAACCCTTCGCGCTTGGCAGAGTTCGCCAAAAGGAGGAGTCGGTTCTCATTCCCATTTACAGATGAGTTGGAAGATCGTGTTTGGTAGACAGGAGGTAGGAAAACCTGTTGTCTCTCACGCCGGGGCCCACCCGGCTCCCCATGAGGCCCCGTGTACCCCTCAGCTTCAGGACCATCATCTCCTACATCGACGAGCAGTTTGAGCGGTACCTGCATGACGAGAGCGGCCTGAACCGTCGGCACATCGTGGACAACAGGGTGCACTGCTGTTTCTACTTCATCTCGCCCTTCGGACACGGACTAAAGCCCTTGGACGTCGCGTTCATGAAGGCGATACACAACAAGGTCAACATCGTGCCTGTCATTGCCAAAGCCGACACGCTCACCCTGAAGGAGCGAGAGCGCCTGAAGAAAAGGGTGAGGGACTTGGGCTCACACTCGGTGGGGGGGGGGGTCGCTTTGTAACCAACACCAAACACGGGCAGTTGTCTGGCATTTTGCTTTCACAGAGGCATCTGATTGCCACCACTCCTTATAACTCACTCCAGGGGGACACCCCCTCAGGGCCTGGAAGGCAGCGGACGTGCACGGCCGTGTCGTGCTCAGTAATGAGGTGAGGGTTAGGGGTGGTCATCTCCGAGACGCGCTCTGTTCTGCCCACGTTCCACCCCACATACCTGCCTGCGGACATGGGCGATCGGGACAGTCTGCTGCCGGGAGGCCCGAGAGGCCCGTGTTTGGCCGTGGTCTCTGCGTTCAGTGCGAGCTCCTTTAATTATCCAGAAAAACAACCACTGATACCGGGTATCCTCCTCCGGGACATGGTCTGTTTGTGTTTTTGTTCAACATATGCACAGAGTAGGATTAGGTCACGCGTATGTGTCTGCACAACCAAGAACTAGACTTCCCAAGAACTCCCAGCCACACAGAAAGCACGCCCCTCAACACATGTTTCCTCGGCGTGTTTTGGGGTTTGACCTTCCCACCCCCAGCCTTGACTTTGGGGATCTTGGCTCACTTATGTGCTCCGAACATGACCTGGCATGTGGCAGCGAGCAGTGGTCCCCATCCAAAGTCAGGTGACGTTTTGAGAAGGAAATTGATGCTCATTTAAGTACTTGAAAGGGAACTGAATTTCCCTCAAAACAAGTTTGTAAGTTTGCTTTCCCAAAGCAGCATGTGAGCACGCGGTACTCCCTGGGATACTCCCGTGTCGCCCGTTTGTGTCACGCGTTGCCTCCAGTTGCTCGGTGCCCTCAGCGCTCGCCTCTTTCCATTGACTGACAGGCACCCTTGTTTTCGGGCAGTGACTGTTACGTTGCAGTCCGGCTCTTGAGTGCTCGCATTTTCCCGGCTGGCTTTTCCACAGCAGCGGCCCGCGTTGGACGTGGCCGTATCTGTTCGCCGTTCCCTTCACTGTCCCGGGGGCCTGCCAGTCTTTGAGGGAATATCCAGGCCCCTGAGGAGCCCTGAGAGCCTAGGAGTTTCTTTGCCTGGCAGCCAGCATTGCAGCAATTCTCGCTCAAGGGATCCTCTCCTTTGTAGGCTGGCAGGGGGTGGCATGCTTTGTCCCTGTCATCCTGTAGCCCAGACACTTGGGGCTGGATGTCACACTCTGCAGTGAACCGGAATGCGTCAGGCACTTACCCCTCTGATCTCAGGTCTTTTTCACTCTTTCTCTGGTTTCCTCCCCAACGTGGAGGAGCCTCTCAGACCTCTACCGCCCCTTTGTTTTATGCCTTGGGGTTTGGCCTGCCCTCTCCTGAATCCCTTTAACTCCGGCCTGCAGTCCAGCCACAGATTCCTATCTTGGGTCTGGCCAGAGGTTCCGTCCTCAGCCCCGGGCTGCCCCAGGGGGCTTTGCCGTGTGCTCTTAGGACTTGTCTTCCTGATCCCTGAAGGTCAGCACTGTTTCATGGCCTTCGATCACACCGTCTCTTGTGGCTTCTAAGAACCTTACTTCCCTCTCTGGAAGCGCATGGCCCTCTTTCCCCACTGACGAGCTCCTCTCCCCACTTCCCAAGCACTGGAGCTGGCCCTGCGACTCCTGCAGCCACCGCTTTCCTAATTCCTCTTCTTGTTCAAAACAGCCTGCTTGTTACCTCCTTCCAGGATCTGCTCTCATCCACAGCGTGGCCCTGCTTTCTGAGGCCTCCATAGAAGCAGTGGGGCCACAGGATGGACGATAGGCTCGAAGGGTCATGCTGACCTCAGCTTCTCTGCTGTGGTGGTTTCTCCTGCCATTTATGGAGGAGAAGCTGTGAAAGCACAGGCGGGGGTGGGGGAGCAGCTTCTCTGTATTAGTGCAGTGTGTTCATACGAGGCCCAGAGGGTCATTTTAAGAAAAAACACCTGGGAGCAGGGTTTGGGGTGCAGTGTTCTCTTCTCTTGGGCTGTTGACATCAGAAACGTCCAAACTGTAGAGAATTTTTACAGAAGTCAACTTGAGCCAAACTGACGACATTGCAAGGGCACAAGATCTCAAATGCTTCATGAAGTAACAGTTGTGCAGCTTCTTTCATGTGTTTGGAATTAAGGAGGGAACGCAGGAAGATTTCAGAGGGTGGGATCGGGCCACCCTCAGATTACAGGGCACAGTGGAGAAAGAGGGTCTGCAGGGGGGTGTTTCAAAGGTTGACCTAGAAACAATGGACAGGGCTTGCTTAGAGCAAAGATGACCCTTTTGCGAAGGAAGTTACATGCCTGGGCCTAGTGGAGAATTTATAACCAAATCACCCCTCAAGGTTACTTTCCATAGAACCCCCTCCCCGTCCACAGGGCCCAGGTCCTTGTGTGAGTACACAGAGCTCCAGCCTACCTCGTACCTAGGAAAGTATCCAATGTGTAGACTGACCAACGGCTGCTCACCTCAGCTCATCCCTGTCTTCCTTCCCCTCTCAGTGGTCTCCCTGATTGACAGTGTAGAGAGTGGTGCTTACTGGGGGCCAGTGTTTGGGTGTTGAATAAAAGTCTGGATCCCAGACCCCAGCCTGGTGACCGCAGTGGGTCTCCCCTCCTGTCCAACGGGACCTCCTGCATTCCCGCCATCCTAGAGTTCTACTGATCCCCCAAACAGACCTCCTGTGTCGTCCCCCTGTGGCTTCGACAGGTTTTCTCTGGGTTCCTCTCTGTCTCCTCTGCAGACTGCATGTTCTCCAGGGATGGCTTTTCTCTGGTGGCAGCATGTGGCTGGGCCCCTCCAGGGGCCCCTGTCGCGGCTGCCGGGTGGGGCTGGGACGCGGGCGGCAGCAGCGCATTGTGCTGCTGTGGACAGCATTCCCTCCAAACGCATCAGTACCATTTTAGCAGTTTGTGGAATCTTTGAAAACAATGGTTGTAGTTTGTTTGATTTTTTTTGTGATTGAAGTTTGGGTAATTCTGATGTATTTTCTGATATGATGAGTTAGGCTTGACTAAGATTCGTGGTTAAAGTTGCTCCTGGTTTTGTCATTCTTGCAGATTCTGGATGAAATTGAAGAACACAGCATCAAAATCTATCACCTGCCTGATGCAGAGTCAGATGAAGATGAAGACTTTAAAGAGCAGACCCGGCTCCTCAAGGTGCAGCCCTGGGCACCCAGGGTGACTGGCTCCCGTGACTGGGTGTCAGCACTCACGGAGGGAGGAGCTGGAACACGGCCGGATCCTGGGGCCTGGACTCAGGAATTGCCCACTAGATTTGCTTGCAGTAGCGTGTGTTTTAAATATATGTTGGCCTATCATCCTATGGCTTAGGAATCTTAATTGCAGATTTAATTTGTTGTGTGGAACGCATCGGCCTCTTTCAAGTAAAGTACACATTATTAGCTTTCCAAGTAACGCTGTGGTAGCACCAAGTGCCCCTCTCTGTACATGCACCTGTGTTAGCGGGGAATGTTGGGGTCCCCAGTGGAGCCCGTTGACCTTGTATTTCTTTCTAGGCCAGTATCCCCTTCTCTGTGGTTGGATCCAATCAGCTGATCGAAGCCAAAGGCAAGAAGGTCCGAGGCCGCCTCTATCCGTGGGGTGTCGTGGAGGTGGAGAACCCAGAGCACAACGACTTTCTGAAGCTGAGGACAATGCTCATGTAAGCCACGCACGGACGCTCCCAGGGCCCCGCCAGTGCCTGCCATGGGGCCGCTGCAATGAGGTGCAGGAGGAGGCCCTGCCTGTGGCCCTCTGGGGTGGTCTGAACTAGCCCTTCCACCTGTGCCCTGAGGCTCAAAGTAGAGTAGACCTAAACTGTGGGGTGGCCGCACCCGGCGTGGGTCGCCTTCCGCTCTGGGGAGGAGGCAGTCAGACGTGCCTGCCGCAGGGCCCGCCTAGGGTATGTTACCTCTGCCGGTCCGCCTCAGGGTGGTCCCGCCAGCCCGGAGAGTCCTCGGGTGAGTCCTTGCAACCAGAACAGGCTGGACTACGAAAACCGCTTAGAGACCGTTTCCTCTAAACCCAGGTCTCACTGTTAGTGTGTGTAATGCTGTTGTTCGTCCATGAAGAGGACAGAAGACGGCATGTTGCCAAAACCTGTGAACTCTTCAGTTGGAGGAGTTCAAACAACAGCTGATCAGATCCGCTTTGAACAAGTGAAAACGGCTCTACATGCCACATGTCCCACTTGGTTTGGCAATTTTGGTAAATTAAAATCACTAAAAATATCATTCAGTTTACCATTCAAGCTCACCGTGTAAGATGTTTCAAGTGCCCTGGGCCCTTCAGGGACGGGTCCACGGCTGTCGTGACTCAGGTGGAGGGTGTGGCAGCTAAAGAGGTGCCTTGGTGCCATTGTGTTTCTGAGAACAGGGGAGAACGGGCTGCCCCTTTGCCACCACTCAGTCCACTTCCTGGGTCCTGATTACAGGCATGTGGTCTCTGCTCATCCTGGAGTGCTCACATTGGGGGAGGCCTGGCCCGAAACCCACAAACGTTTCATCCCACCATTAGGAGAGTCGGGGGGCTCTTTTTGTTTCATCCAGAACATCAATACTTCATTTTGTGACATTCTCCGTAGCTTAAGCTAATTAACTCCTGATACAAATTCTGAGCTCCTGAAGTCTGTGCATATGGCCCTGTGCGGGGCAGTGGTCCCATGCGGAGCTTGACTGTCCTGTGGCAGAGGCCTGCAGAGGGGCCCTGGCCTGCCGGGCGGTACGCTGTGCACTTGCTGGAGCCGCGGCTTGCTCTGTGCGGTGGCTCCTGCGTGGGCTCAGTGCGGTGCTCTATCCTCTCTTGCAGCACTCACATGCAGGACCTGCAAGAGGTGACCCAGGATCTCCACTACGAGAACTTTCGCTCTGAGAGGCTCAAGAGAGGCGGCAGGTCGTGGCTCGAGTCCCTGTCCATGTCATGTCCGACTACCCACTGCCCCCTCCTGTGTGTGTGTTTAGCTCAGCCTCCTTGACCTCGAAGCAACATGATTTGCTTTCCTGCTCAAGAACTATTACAAGCTGCTCGTTGCTAATTTAATCAAATGGTGCCCTATTTCGCCTGTTGAAGGCAGCTTGAGTTACGTGCACGTACAGGACAGCTTTAGATGGAAAGGCCAAGGATGCGCATTGGGTGCTTTCTCAAAAGCTTCGTCTTGTCGGGAAATGAGGACAGACGCACCTGCCGGTAGGAAAGCATGGCGCCCCACTCAGCTCCTCAGAACCGCTTGCAGCCACCCACACTCCGCGCTTCCATTTTACCATTCTGGGTATTTTTTTTGAGACTTGATTCATAGCTAATAAAATCACATCTATGTGGAGAGCTTAATTAACAAATAAGTGATTCATGTCACTTCATAAAAGGAGTTTTCTGTATCATAGTTCACTAAAATATGCACACCTTTAAAACCTGGTGGATAAGCGCATGCATACAAGGTGCGTATTGAAGTCTGCTTCCCTGTCTTACGAAGGTGGGGACCACACTGTAGGAAAGGCTGTGGAGGAAGGTAGCGAGCAGACCCCCTGAGAGGCAGCCCCAGGCCAGGCGGGGCCTCCTTCCTGGCCGCCTCACCGGGACCACAGGGCCCGCTGCTTTCTTTTGAGGTGCTGCCCACCATCTGTGTTCAGAAAAAACAGGAAAAGAGCATCTTCAGGAAGTGGCCAAGGTGCAGGCGTCACCACGGCAGCTGAGCGTGTATCTTGAATTTTCCATTTCATGTTACTTTTTTTAAAAAATATTTTATGTACTTATCTTTCGAGGGGAGGGGAAGGGAAGGAGAGAGGGAGAGAAACATCAATGTATGGTTGCCTCTCGTGCGTCCCCTGCTGGGAACTGGCCTGCAACCCCGGCATGTGCCCTGACTGGGAATAGAACCGAGATCATCTGGTTCACAGGTCTGCACTCAATCCACTGAGCTACACCAGCCAGGGCTCGTGTTACTTTTTAAAAATCAATTATTTGTGCCATTAACCAGGAAAATGATAAGTATATGTAATTTTAAGTAGATGAAGTTGTCAGAAATGTAAAATGAAATGTTACTTTGGTCATCTGTCTTCAGAAATAACCAACTTACATTTGTTGTAGTATTATCATTGTGATTTCTTTCAACTCTTAGGAAAGTGGAAAACGAGGACATGAATAAAGACCAGATCTTGCTAGAAAAGGAAGCTGAGGTGAGTAGAGAAGTGCTATGTTCAAAGTCTAGTTTACGTCCAACAATATCATGTGTTACAGTATTAGCTTACTACAGTTTTCCTTATTTTTAAGAAGGAATATATTTGATATAACTGATGGACTTTATATACACATCTGTATAATAACGATGTGCCCGTTGCTTTACCTGTATCATCTAAATCTCCATTGGCAATTTAGTGACAAAAATTTGGAAATAGGTTTTTGTAAAATGACCGATTCTATACATGTTCATAAATCAGCTCTCCTATACCTATGTGTACTATCTGTACGTGGATAATAACCAATTAGAAAATATAATGAGAAACTGCCAGTTTTAACTGTTAACAAACATGGAGAAAGTGTAGGGCTCACATGGAGAAGGACACAGGAAAACTACTGGCAATTTTTGAAGTTTTAATAGACATAACTTCTCAGGATGCTTAATGCAAAGATGACAATTTTCTCCGAATCCCTCATTTTCTTGCAATTCCAGCAGAGTCCTGTGTGCCTGCCAAGTTTTTACTTTGGGGGAAGAGGTTGACAACGGGAATGTTCGTTTCGAAGACTAAGCAGGGGCAGTACAGGAATCTGGAGGAAGGGGCAGATGAGAAGAGGCCCCCTTCACCGGTGATGGAGCCGGCAGAGATCGGAGGTCACCCGGCGCCTCTGGTCTGCGGCTGGGGGGCCGACCGAGTCCATGTCTGGAACTAGGTCAGAGGGAGGCAGGCAGGCTCTGACAAGGCTGGCCTTGAACTCTGTAGGGACATGGAACCCAGACATGCTTAGTAACTCACCCCAGAACAGGCCAGCGTTTCGGAAACTAAAAGAAGACTCACCACTCTGGCCAAATTAATTCAATGTGAAGCAAATATTTAAATGTTGACAGCATAACCACAAAGTTACCTGAAGAAAACGTAGGTAAAATAATTTATAATGCTTGCAAGCCTCAAGGTCTCTTAAACACAGAAAGCTCACCTGTAGGTGTAGGGGCCGTGGAGGGTGCGCATTCTCTGGGGGAGGGGCCAGGGCTGCCCCTGGCCTGGACTACCAGTCTCCCCTGGTCAGTGTCTTTCCCACCTTCAGGTTAGAAAACTGTCTCGTCTTGTTTCCCTTTACTTTTGTTCATTAATTACTACTTGTTTCTCTTCAATACTGAAGTGCATGTTCTTATTATTTGTTCACTTTCTGTTGAATTTTTGCCCGTTTTCCTGGTTTGTAAGAGTTAACGCTTTGCCCTGTGCTGGGAAAGCACAGAGGTTGCAATGTTAGGCCTGCAAGTCACCCATGAAGAGTAAAGGACAGCAGACCCCGCACTCAGCGATGCGTCCCCTCTTGTGCCCGCAGCTCCGCCGCATGCAGGAGATGATCGCCAGGATGCAGGCACAGATGCAGCTGCAGATGCAGGGTGGTGACGGCGACGGCACTGTTCACGGGCACCACGTGTGAGGTGGTGAGTCCAGGGCAGCTTGTCACTGACTCGGCCCAGATGCCAGGGCAGGCGCTGCTGCCTCCGCCTCAAGTATTGCCGACGCTTGGCATTTGGAAGCTTTCTGTTGCTGACCTTCAAGGAGAAAGGGTTGCCCCCCAGAATAGGAAGTTTCTCTTCCACTCCTATCTAGGAAGGTTTTTTTCTATTTTCTAAACCTATAAATACGATCAATATTAGAAAAAAAATTGTATGTTGAAGTAACTTTGATTAGTTATATGTTTAGACCTTATAAGGCTTAAATATAGTTTAAAGCTGAAAACATCTCTTCAAAGAGAACTTTCAAGGTGTTAAACGGCTCACACAGACCAAAAGCAAAGCTGGCTAGACGGGTGAATGGAGCCAGGTGGGCAGGGCCGCCCTGCGGGAGGGCGCAGCTCTGCTCCAGCCCAGTAGTGGAGAAGGAGTAGGTGTGTGGCCTCCCTGCGTGAAGGGAGTCTGCAGACCAGGGACCCTGGCCTTGTCCTGGCTGCAGGTGGGCATTCAGAGCTATCGAGCGACTGCCCTCATCTCTGAGAGGAAGGGGTAGGCAGTGCCTGTCCTTGGCAGAGTGGTGCCTGGGGTGGGCAGAGCCTGAGCTAGCTCGGGTCTGAGAGGAGAAGCTGGGCGTGGGGAGAGGTCTGCACTGCATGCTGCAGAGTGTCTGTGAAAGTGACAGGAGTGACACAGGGCAGCACTGATGAGGTAGAAGGGGAGGAGCCCAGGGGTCCACCGGTCAGAAGTCCTCCGTGACAGACACGTGATGAAGGCAGGCTCTGGGGAGCATACTGGGGGCATTGGCCACCAAACAAAGCCCTTGCTCTTGTGTGGCTTATTGGGAAAGGTTTTTGTTAGAAAATCCATACACCAGAAACACATGTACCTTTGTTCGGTGTAAGCAGTCACTGTCCCAGGACTGTCCATGACCCCACCTGGTCAGAGTTGGTTAAACCTTGGCCCAGTCCCAGGGCACACACAGGCAGAGTTCACACTTTACAGGTAAGGAGGTTAGTGCGTTGCAAGCGTTTGAAATTACTTGCCCTGCGGTCATGGGTGTGGCGTCCACTGGGGACAGGAAGGTGAAGTGGAAGGAGAAGCAAGGGTTCTGGGGCTCCATCGAGGCCGGAGAGGCTGGTCGTCAACATTCCCTGGTTTCCTCTGACCTTGCTGCTGCCCCTCTTTTTAAAACTTTAACTGTGGAATTAGGGAAATTCTACTTTAGTACATAAAACTGGTTTACATTTTTGTGTACTGCTCAGTTTCGCGGTCCTCCCAATTTCCCTCATAAGTGACTGCTTGATTTCAGTAACTCTGTTCAGAGGAGGCTGGCCCATCTTCTCAATTTGTGCTCTTTGTTATGCAGAAAAATAAGCTGTTAATGGTGGGAGCAGCAAGCTTTGCCTTCCTCCCATTTAAACGGGTTGTGCTTTGTTTTTTTCCAGAAAACACTGCAAGATAAACATTCCAGATGAGTAATCCAGCCCTGTGTTTTCAAGAAATTGTTGGAGAGGTGCCCATCCACACTTTATAGTGCCTGTGGCTTGAAAATTTAATTTTTAAACAACTTCTGATGTGTTCTTTTGTATGAAGTACTTCTAACATTTGTATTCATTGCTAGAGGGTAGACTTTGTATTTTGTGAGTGAACTTTGCATTTTCTTCCACCTTACTTAACCACTAACGTTAATTAGCATGGATTTCCAGGGATAGGGCAGCGTGTTAATATGACCAGGTGGGCCTAACTCTCTTGTCCTGGAGGAGCACTCTTGATTTGTTTCCAGAACATTCATACTTACCCAGAATGTCTCTGAGTGGCAGAGACACGGACCTAGTGACACACAGGGCACAGAGCCATTGGCTCCCCGGGAGCTTCCTGTGGAGATGCCTCCCCGCCTCTCTTCCGTTTGAGCCCAGCACTTAAGACCGGTTTCGCTGCTGTAATTCAGTACCTTGCATTCATCTGCACATGTATCTTTTTAGCAAATGAAACAGAATTATCTAATGAAATACATGTTTATACTTAGTCTTTTAAAAACAGGCTTTTAAGGGTAAATTTTAGAAGCTCTGGGTTCTTACACTAGGTTATTTTTTAAACCACTGTGCAGAGAACTTGCCACAGCCACTTTCTGTGGTGTTTCCCATTAGCACTGGTCTCATGGAAAAAGTCAGTACCTAAGAGCTCCAGTTTGCACAGTGCAACTAAGATTCTTACCAACAGAGTCAGTAAACTATTTTTGCTCAAATCATTTTTAAAGGAAAAGTAGCAATTCATCTGTTCAGAAAATAACCTTTGTATGTTTTCATAGTACTTTAATACATATTTTTATAACTGCAGGTGTTTAAGATCTGCCTCAGCAGTGGAAATTGGGGTCCTTTGGGGGGTGGTTGCTGAACCCAGGCCTGGCACAGGCTCTGAGGTTTCAGGCCCCTGAAGCCCAGGGTGCCAGCCAGGTTTCTCCTCTTCGGCTTTCTTGTAACTATTGCTTTTTTAATGGTTTTCTGAAGCAAGACAAATTGCACTGGTCATGTGTTTTGTATACGCCGACTCTCACTTGTTTTTAGTCACCACCGACCATTTCCTTCATTATTTGTGATGCAATTTCTCCATCCAATGAGAATGAAGCACATTTAAAATCTGCACCTTGGCCTGGTTGCAGGTGCCCCCAGTCAAAGCTGCCCCTGGTGGGTTTTCTGTGTTTTGTGGCCTTGGCCCTTCCCTCCCCTCCTGGCATGTCTGTCCTTCACTCTGTCTCACCCTCCAAGGGTGTCAATGCTCCAGGGCCTGCTTTTATTTTTCACCATTTCTACTGAAGTTGAGAAAGAAACTGGCAGATGGAAGGGGACCTGGAGGGAGCAGGTGCTGGTTCACTGTTTTCATTTTGTTGTAACGAACCGGATAGGGGGTGGGGGATAAAAATGGAGAAAATGCTTAATTTGAGGATGAGGTATTTTTGTTTCAGCCAAAAAAATAAAATGAGGTCAAAATATGTTGGTTACAAAGGTGCACTTGCTGCCTTGGCCCTTTAAGTGTCTCAGTCACAAATGGTCCAAAGCTTTGGGTTTCTGCGCATTGTGCAAAGCTCTTACCAAGAAAAGTGTTCCATGACTTGAGAGCATCTCCAAGGCCAAGTGCTGGGCAATTGTGGCATTTTATCAACGGTGCTAATAAAAGGGGGCATTTGCGTGTGATCCATGTAAGCTCTGTGTGTGTGTGTGTGAGTGGACAGTTGCGCCTGGGGATGGCTGCCACCTAGTGATGGTTATGGGTGTGGGCAGACCCACACCTTTGCATCCTTTTTCTTTTGCCCAAACTGAAATATTTTTGCTAATAGATCATTGTTCTTCTACTAAGAGATACTCTTTACCTATGGAAATGTATTTTGAAAACATTTTACACAGCCATTTTGTATCCATTGAAACTAACCTTTCATCAATAAAGCACTCTTGTTGAGAGGTTGAGTAGTTCTCATTATTGGTTCTTTCCCTGGGTTAGGTGTAAGGTTTTCTGGGAAAAGTTCAGAGACCTTCAAACATCTGTATAGAGTCAGGTAAATCACTAGCATCAGCATCCGACAACATTGTGCTGGCCATCCCAAAGGAAACAGCCATAAGGAATTATTTACAGTCGATCTGATCACCTACTTAAAGTGAAAAAATATATATGATAAAAGTTAGTACTATTAAGAGTTTGATGACAGCTGCTCACTAATTAGAAATTGTAGGGAAAAGAGCTCATTGGCTGTGGTGGCAACCGAGTATGTGGAAATACCATTAGTGTCTGAAATATGAAAAATAATTATTCTAAATATCACTGAGATGGGTAAGGAGTTTATTAGACATTTTAACAATCTGTACTTTTAAGGCTGATCTGGGGGAGCTGAGCGCTGCCCACTGACCACGAAGGACAGTCTGGGCCCCTTCCCACCCCACTGGATAGTAAAGCTCCCACTTTCTCCGGTTCCTTCTCCCAGGCGTCCTGCCTCGTGCCTTCCTTCCAGGTCCAGCGTGCCCACCCCAGCCTCCAAGGGGTCGCCCACCATTACCTAGGCTCCGCAGGTCGCAGTCCCCACTGGCACCGTGCAACTGTCTGGCCCCAGGGAAGCTTTGCGCCACCCTAGAAGCAGGTTGGACAGCTGCTGGGTTCCGATGTAAAGGTTGGCGGTGGTGTCTCTGGGAAGTGGAAGGCTTGGTGGGCAGAGGAGAGCGGTGTTTCGGCCGAGCCTGGGACCTGAAGCCACCCTGCTGGGAGCGACACTCCATCTGGGCTTTGGGGAAACGGGATCGTGGGTGGCTCAGGAGCTGGGAGCACTGTAGAAGTCCCCTCAAGGATGAGGCTGTCGGTCGTGGATTAATTCCTCGGACAGCCCCGAGGGAATGGCGGTGGGTGTCAGCTGGAGGAGGGCACATTGGGCGGGGCCTTGGAGTGGACACAGTTCCCCGGACCCCGGAAGGAGAACTGGCTTGTGTTCCTGGGAGCCGGGAGCTGATGGTAGCGTCACATTTCGGATCGCGGGTGGGGGTTGCGAAGATAGGGGACCGTGTTCTTCCGCCAAGAGCGACCAGTCTCTAACGCAGCACAGCCTCGCGTGGCCCTCGTTGCCCCTTCGCCATGGTCTCGGCAGCCGTGGGAGTGCAGTGGGCGGGGCTGAGAGGGCACGGGTGGGGCGCAGGGAGCCCGGACCTGGGGAATCGCGCCTGGCCCTCAGAGTCGATACCCTGCCTAGGGCCTAGTCCGGGCCTCACCCTGGACAGAGTCCAGTCCCAGGAGCCGAGGCCCCGCCCAGCGAGCTGAGTCGCTGTTGATTTGCATTCAACTCCTCGTGTCCCTCCAGTCCGTTCACCAATCAGGGTTCAGCGCCGCGCGTCCCGACAGGCCAATCGGCCGCGCGTCCGCGGGGGCGGGGGCGGGGCGCCGGGCGGGGGCGGGGGCGCGGCGGCCCGCGGGCAGTCGGGAGCGGGCGGAGCTGGCGCTGGACCGGGAGGCCGCTAAGGGCGACGGCGCGGGCTGCTGGCGGGTGAGGACTTGGGGCCCAAGACCACGGCGGTGGGTGGCGGAGGCTCCGGGCCTGGCGTGGCGGGCATGGGGCTCGCGGCGGCCCGGGCTCCTCGTACGGCGCTTTAGCGGAGGAGTTCACGTCCGCGTTCGCAAGGCCTTCGAGGATGGCGGGCTCCGTGCGAGGAGGGCCGAGTGTGGGGAGTCCACCGCATGAGGCCCACGGTGCCCCCGGAGGGTCCCGCGTGCGGTGCGTGGATGGGCGTGGCGAGAATGCCCCGCGTGTAGGCTCCGGCGTGGATGAGGCGTAAAGTGCCCCACGTGGCGCCCCAGGTGAGCGCCGTGGAGGCCTGTGCCCAGCACAAGTGGCAGCTCCGGCTGGCGAGGACTACGCCCTTCTTGGCCTTCCCTTAAATTGTACCTTGAAGGTGGGAATCCGGTGTTAGGTATTAAACTTTTTACTCCATGGTGGCGGGGGCCTTTCAAAGAAAATCACGGGCCATGGGTCTGGGCTGGAGTCCAGCGCATCGCACAAACCCATTTTCATTCACCCTGGTGCTAGCCGGTGGTGCCTGTGAGAGCAGAATTGGGAGGAGGCCTGTGGACACAGTAATGTCAGTGCACAGCCTAGAGCGAGGGTGGAAAGATCTTCAGTGTGGTTTTTCTCACCATGCCAGTTCTGTTTCCGGTGGCAGCTCCAGCTGGCGCGGCAGGCCAGGGGCGGTGGGATAGGTGACCCTCAGGGGGCCCTGGGCACTGATTTCCCTGCTGCCAGCGAGAGGGAAGAAGTCGTTTGAGGTAGCAGCCTAAAGGACCTTTGCTTGTAGACCAAATATAATTTTAATTTTCTGTGTCTGCTGTCTTTTCAAAAGTTTGAGTTCCTGTATACCAAAAGACAAAATTCTACATTGAGGTTTTGAAGCACTTCTTACCCGTTGTTTTGTAAGGTTTTGTTGAAATCTGCAAAGGAGCCATGGCCAGGTTGCCAACCCTGTTTGAGGGGAGAGGCAGTGGGGTCAGTGCGGGGGTGGGGGGGGCCTGGCCACGCTCCCTGGGACCCAGTCTTCGCGGCACCGACGGTGCAGTGTGCACAGCGCCGCCTCCTGCACGGCACGCGTGTGCCGTCTCGTTTCCACACGTTAACCTCTTTGGTAGTGGACTCCCAGGTTCCTCTACCAGTTCCTTCCCAAAGAGGAAGTTTATGTTCAGGTTGCTCGTTGGCAAAAGGGTCAGAACTTAGCTCGAAGCATTGTTGTGAGGGTAAAGGCCCGTAGAAGACCTCTCCATTCACTTCTCAGGTGGAAGGTTAGTCTAAGTAGACAGCAGACGGAGAGGAGTGGGCAAGAGTCAGCACTTGCCCAGGCGCGGGCGGAAGGATGGGCCTGGGCAGACAAAGCAGAGGTTGATGTGGGTGGGATGATTCTCTGCAAGGTCTCTAACCCCACAGAGCCGCAAGGAACCCTGTCCTTGCTCCTTCCCAAACACTCTTGGTGTGGGCACCCCAGCGCCTCTGCTCAAACAGTAACAGACTTTTCTTACTGCTGCCTCCTGTTTCAGGCCTGTTTGCATTTTTCCTTCGCCCACTTTCTTATCAGCTTGCCAGCGGGTCGTGCCCTGCCTGCACACAGCATGGTGTAGGTATGCAGGGAAACCGCAGTCACTCCGGTTTTACCTTGGCAAGGGCCTCAGAAAGGTGAGGGTTCCACACAATGTGCCATGAAAAAGCCCACAATTCGGGCGGGTTTCTGGGAAGCGGTTACGTTGGTGGTGATTCTGTAAACCGATCTTATCTTTTTGGAGAGCAATTAGCAGTATGTGATGAAGACCTTGATTGGGGAATCCCAGTTGTTTTTTAAATACTTTATTTACGTTTTAGAGAGGAAGGAAAAGAAACATTGCTTAGTTGCCTCTCGAGAGCCCCCCAACCAGGGCCCCCAACCCAGGGATGTGCCTTGTCCAGGAACCAAACCTGCAACTTTTTGGTTTGAAAGCTGACGCCCAACCCACTGAGCCACAGCAGACAGGACCGGAATCCCAGTTTTTAAAATAAACTCCTGTGTGCAAACCCGGGGTGCCAGTGTGGCATAGTCCTCCACAGCCAGTCAGCATGTTCTGGCAACCCCGATCTGTCCTTCCTCCCAACAGTCTGAACCGTTTTGACCCATGGAAATGTGTTAAATAAAAACACGGCTTAACCAAAAAGGTAAAACAGCAGCGTGCGGCTGTGAAAACATGTGACGTGGACAGGGATCAGAAGGGCGGTTACAGTGATGTGAGTAGTTTTATTTAGAGTCAAGATTGCTTTCCCCTGAACTCGAGTTTTGTTTGTAGCCACTTTAAAGTTCAAATGCAGAGAGGTGCTATGATGTCGTCGTCTGCCACGGCTACTCTTTCTTCGGGCCTCCTCCCCCCAGCTCATCCTCCTTGTGGCTTCTCAGCTGTGGACTGGCAGTAGGTGTGAGATTGCAGCCAGAGCTCTTCGGTTGGGCCGTGACGCGCCTCGCTGCCCAGCAGCCCCGTGTCTGTGCACATGCTGCTCTTTTTCCAGCTGGTCCCCTGTCCACTGCAAGGCCCAGCTCCAGCCTCAAGCCTGGGAAGCCTCTGGGTCAGGCTATCAGCGCCCCTTCCTCCAGGTTGCCTCGTACTTTCTGCTCTCGGGTCCTGCAGTGGGGAGGTGGTCCTGGCCACCTGCATAGTCATCTCCCCTTGCAGACCTTTGTGTGCTTGTGCGTGGCCTCCAGAGTCCCTCAAATAAAGAGCAGACGGCGCACCATGGAACCAGGGTGGGGTTGAGACCACTTGCAGAGCTGGTCACAAAAATAGTACCAAACTATTTTAACATCTAAATGAAGGCCCAAACGTCTAAATAAAGGCCCAGAAGACTTCTACTATTAAACATTGAAATAAACGTGAGATACGTATATATTGGAGAAAGTAATACTAAAAACAAGATGATTTTCTAAAGCGCTGATTCCAGTTTAGGGTCATGTGTAGCTGGAGCACCTCCCAGCAGCTCAGGGCACAATGTGGGACCCACCCTGGACAGGACACCTATAAGAGGGCCACCCACATTCCTAGGGCTGGGGAGGAGCCCGGAGTCCCCGGGGGAACTCTTGTGGACACAGGAGACCATGCACGCTCCGCACAGAGAGTGGTCCTGGTGGAGATTGATTTTTTCTTCGTCAACGTTATAATGAAATGGTGGCGAACAAAACGACATTATTTGAGGGCCTGCTTGCTCTGTGTTCTCTGGTCCTCCTGAAAGAAGCAACCAAAAATATTTCTCGGGAGGTGGATTTTTTTGCACAACGGAAATTTAAGCAGCTGCCTTAGTGCAGATGACGGCTGCTTCTGTCTGCGGAGCCATGTGCCGGTTTTCCAGCCGAGCCAGGGAGGCAAAGCAGCCAAGTCTGGGCTGGGCTGGAGTCCTGACTGTCACTTCTGAGTTATGTGTTCCGTAGCAGGCAGTCTTGTTTTCTGTAGACTTTATTTTTCAGAGCAGCTCTTAGTTCACAGCAAAACTGAGTGAGGTTACAGAGATTTCCCACAAGAACCCTGTCCCCACCCTGGCACAGCCTCCCTGGGTATAAGCATCGCCTCAGAGGTGACATCTGTTAACCAACCTGCATTGACAAGTCATCACTCAAACACGTGGCTGACTTTTGAGCCAGATTTTTCCGACTTCAAGATGAAAATATGTCTCCAGGTGGTTTTTAAAATTTTTATTAAATGAGAATGGATGCATAAAAATGGATTTGTCCATTTGGTGTAGGTAGCACCAAATGTCAGTAGTGGAAATTGTATCCAGAAATGTTTTTAGGAGCGAAGACCACAAAGCAGTTCCGTCACGTGGAGGGAGGGTGGGAGGACGAGCTGGGGCGGCGGCCTCGCTGCATTTCCAGTCCAGCTCGTGTGCACTTTCCTGTGTAACGCCTGTGCATCACACACAACGAAACAGAGCGGCTTCTGCTAAGTCCCAGTGTGGATAAGCAGTTTAGTGCGCACCTCTTCCCGGCGTCAGCTGTAGAAGAGGCTGCTGAATGAGCAACCTCACGTTGCCGCAGGAAGTGTCTGGTTGTGCTGCTTGTTCTACAACGGACAGACGGACTCGGAGAACAGGCCGAGCTGCCATTCACGGCCCGGGGTTACATGTCAGTGTTCAAGGAAGGTCCCGGCTTCCCAAGCTTGAACTTAATGCTGAACAGTTGTGAAATGGGTGTTTTGTGCCACCCATTTAACACCGCACTGTTGTGTCATAGCAAACAGCTTTTCTGTGGAACATCAGAGCAGGGTCCCTCGTGAGGCCTTAGGTGACTTGTGAACTCTTTAGTGACTGTGCCTTCCTCAGAGGACCCTCCAGAATGAGCGTCTCGTGGCCTGAGTCTCAGCGCCAGCTGCGCAGATGCTCGTGGTGAGGGAAGAACGGGATGGAAGTTTGCTGCTGGGAAGCGGCAGGCGCTGTGTGTTGTCAGTGTTTCGTGAACTAACAGAAGTCTTTCTCCTTTGTCTAATATGCCTTTCATTCTTCTGCACATGAAACAGTGTTAAAAGTATGCTCTTCTATTTTTGTTGTAAACTAAACAGATATAGAAAAATCACATGAATCAAACATATGGCTTAATGAATTATAAAGTGAGTGCTCTCTCCGTCAAGCAGCAGACCGGAGACCCCTTTCCTGTGCCCTCTCCCAGGGGCAGGCCCCGCCCCCCACAGGGACCACGGCCCTGAGTTTTCCAGTAACGACCTCCGTGCTTGTTCTGCTTGGAGCTCCTCACCCGCATGTGCCCTCTGGACACCGTGGGCTGGTCTTGCCATTTTCTTGGATGTGTGTGATTAGACATGGCTTTCTTACAAGTAGGAGAGAAAGCACCTAAAGACATTTTTTCCATATAAAATTATTAAAAACAAATGTAAATGAGAATTATACAGTGAAGTAAATAAGGGAAGTGACTTCTGAAAATAAATTCTGGTTGTGTATGTTTTCAGAATTGTAGCTTTACTTAGAAGAGGGAGGGTAGTTTGGTGCCCCAAGTAACGCACCCCCAGCTCATGTGAGAAGAACCCACTGTTGGTGCCCCAGGGTTTGCTGCTTGATGGGAGCTGGCAAGGACTTCCTCCTCCACACTGGGGTGCCTTCGGGGCACGGCCCTTGTGGACATCCCCTCGTGGCTGTACTAATAGCTCAAATTTCTGAGATTGAAGTGAAGGAGCTGCTATTGTGGTTCTCAGAACCTGTACATCTCAGGTTTGCTATTAGTGGCATAAAAACAGTGATTTTCTGGAGCATTGTGCTGTTTGTGACCGAGTCTTTTGTCTGCTCTGTGCAGTGATCGCATAGTGAGGCCATCAGGTTCTTTGATGCTAGTGACATTAAGTAAATACTTAGCAAACATTTACAGTGAGAATTTAGTTCCTGCTGTCAGGGCACACAGCCTGGAGAGAGAATTCTGAAGATGATAGGGAACTGCTCACCTGACCCAAGCGTGGGGCCCAGGTAACCAGTGTGCAGGAATTGGGACGGGAGGTGCTCTGGGCAGAAGGACACGCTGCCTCACCGTGTGCCCGCACCGCCCTCAGCCCACGATCCCAGGGCTTTGGCTTCCTTCCTGTCCGCCTGCTGTCTGGCAAGTCAGACGTGTCCTCGGAAGTTCTCGCCCAGGGGGCAGGGCCGGTTGTCTCTGCAGGGTGGGGTTTAAATGGACAGAGGGGCTGCCTGGCAGCTGGTGCCTGAGGACCAGCTTAATCCAAGACATAATAAGCTCCTGGGTCTGTCTTGAGAAAGAGGAAAGGGCTGGAGGACTCAGCAATGCACTTGGCACGTGAGGGACTGGACCGAGAATTCAGTGCGATTAATTCTCTAAAACGTGTACTGCAGACTCGTGGGAGACTTTCTGAAGATGATTAAGTGAAGTCAGACCCTTTCGGCAGCAGCTGCATTCTTTCCTGATTAGACATCTGGTACTCGTTTTTACCACAACTGTGTTTTACCGTTAAATGCGCTTCTTTAAGTTGACTTTCAAACATATATATATTTAAAAGGAAATTTGCCCTAAGTAGAAGATAACTATATAAATAAATACAATTCAGGGCAAGTCAGTCTTGTTAGATTCTAGCTGATACTGGGTTGGCCCAAAAGTCTGTTTAGTTTTTTCCATACAATTAAAGACACATTTTTCATTTTCACCAATAACTGTGGGTTTGGATATTTTGAGTGAGCCGGCTCTCTCCTGCGTGATACGACACTGATCGTGCTCAATTAATGTCGTGATTGGACCGCGGTCAACTTCAGCCGGTCTGAAGCACCGTCCAGTGAGAAATCTCCAGCATGAAACTTTGCAAACCACTTCTAACACGTTCCATCAGTCACAGCACCTTCTCCATACACTGCACAAATCTTTTTTCCTTTTTTCTTTTTCTTTTTTTTTTCTTTTGCATTTCAGTTGTATTTTTACCTTTCTTGAAATAATAAAGCATAGCCCTGGCAGGTGTGGCTCAGTGGATTGAGCACCGGTAACCAAAGGGTTACCAGTTTGATTCCCAAGTCAGGCCAGGTCCCCAGTAGGGAGTGTACAAGGGGCAGCCACACATGAATGCTTCTCTTCCTCTCTCTCTCCCTCCCTTCCCCTATAAATAAATAAACAAATAAATAAATAAATATTTTAAAAGAAATAGTAAAGCATAATGTGCTGAGAATGGTGTGTATTTTCTTCCATCTTCAATATTAAAGTGGCTACACCAAAATTCACCAGTTTTGATGTTGTTTTTTTTAATGCACAATAATAGAACCGCTGTTACAATACCACCTAACACAGTTGTTTCACATGAAGTTAAAGACAACTAAGAGCTACTAGAGCCATCTTATGGAAAAAACCAAATGAACTTTTTGGCCAACCCAATACTTGGCCTGTTCTTTCTTTGTTACGAAAGTATAATTTGCCTTGTTCCACTCAATAGCTTAAAAGCAGAGACCTTCCCCAGGGCACAAGGTGGATGGAAAAGGGTGCCCAGTGCCCCCGCTACTCAGGCCGGTCGGCCCCTCAGTGTTGCCTTCCGTCAGGCGGGTGGTGGGTGGACACTGTGAGGACAGGGTAGGGCGGTGCCTGCCAGTGCCAGGTGGGCGGTCTGAGCGTCACTCACCCCGGCTGCCTCTCCTGCCCCTCCGGCCGCACCCCCTCCGGCCTGGGGAGACGTGATCTAGAAAGACCCAGGGGCGCGAAGCTGGCAGAGACGGGCCTGGCCATCTACTGTCCTTGGAATTTTCCCCGTCCTGTCAGCAGAAGTGAGGGGCCTGCTGAGGGCCACCTGACACACTGGTGCTGTGTCGCGTGGGGCCCGTTACCTGCGCTGAGGGCCTGGCCAGCGCTTGCAGTGTGGTCGGCACAGTGGGTACGTGGCGGGTGGAGCCCGAGAAGAACCAGCCCCTCCAGCCTCTGGCCACCGAGTGACGGTGAGGTGGCTGGTGCAGGTGGGTCGGGGGGTCGGGACGACGCCACCCAGCCTGCAGAAGCACCAGGAAGTGCCGTTAGTGGGGCGCTTGTTACACGTTCTGCTCCACGGGCCAGACATGAGTAGAAAACAGCCTTTTTTCTTTAAGTCCGTATGTTTATGAAATCTGACTTACAGGAGTTGGGAAAACCATGCGGAGCACTCCTGGGGTCATTTTTTACATTGTTTTAGTATCTAAGCAGCTGGTGGTGATTCTTTGGGTTTTGTTCTGTTGTAGCAAATTCGTCGCACTTGGCTGGTGAGGAATGGGAGAGGTGGAAGGGACCTACCGGGCACTGCAGACCCCAGGGCCCCGCCTGGGCGCCCAGCCCCCAGCGGGCGTGAGCACCCTGGAGCCCGGGCCGGCTCCTCCCGTGGCGGCAGCGCGGGTGGCGGCCAGGACGCAGGACAAGCGCCTTCTCCTCAGAGTGAAGCTGCTGGACGGTTCTGTGGAGACGTTTGACGTTGAGGTAAGAAGTGTGATTTTGAACATAGTTCCTTACATTTTCTTTTTTTTTTTAAGATTTTATTTTTCTAGAGAAAGGAGGAAGGGGGAGGAACATCAGTGTGTGGTTGCCTCTCACGTGGCTCCTACTGGGACCTGGCCCGCAACCCAGGCACGTGACCGGACTGGGAATCAACCGGCGACCTTTTGGTTCACAGGCCCGCACTCAATCCACTGAGCTGCACCAGCCAGGGCCGAATGAGATTTTTTAAAACATTGATTGCAAATGTAGTGAATAAGTATATTTTAAATTACTTTCACATTGACCTACAGTAGCGTCTCTACAAGCTTTTTTGCTATAGTGTCACAACAGCGAGGACAAGAGGATGAACCTAAAGTTCAGCAGGTTTGTTATGTGTGGGTTTTTCTGTCAAGAAGTCCAGATGCGCCCTGGCTGGTGTAGCTCAGTGGATTGAGCGCAGGCCTGTGAACCACACGATTGCGGTTCAATTCCCAGTCAGTGCACATGCCTGGGTTGCAGGCCAGTTCCCAGCAGGGGATGCATGAGAGGCAACCATACATTGATGTTTCTCTTCCTCTCTCTTTCCCTTCCCTTCTAAAGATAAATAAATAAAAATCTTTAAAAAGAAGAAGTCCAGATGCTACACCAAAAATACAAAGGATATTGAGCTGCGGGCCGGCTGTGCTGGGCCTGGGGGCACGGTCCTCTGGCAGCACCGAGGACCGAGTGCGCCGCAGAGAAGGGTGGCGGCGGGGGCGGCTGGCCTCTCGCCTGTAGCCTGGGTTTGGCATCTGAACTTGGGACCCTGAATGACTCTTTTAAGGTCTTATTTGAGGAGGACATCTAGTCCCATTTCCTCGGGATTGGTGACTGGAACTGGCGGGACCTGGCAGTGCGACCCCCGCAGTCACTCCTCGGTGGCGGGACAGGCAGCCTTGGGCCCCGGAGAGCTCGTGGCGGCTGTTGGTGCTGGGACAGCGTCTCCCTCCTCCCCACGGTGCCCTTGTGTGAAGGAGGTTCGAGGCCTGGGGACGCAGTGGGCTTCCGGTCCTTTCCGGGCACCGTCCTGTGCTGAACGCACCCCCAGGTCCAGGCTCACAGCACAGTCGCAATTTTAGGCGACGGGAGGGAGGAGGGAGAACAAGAGAATTGCATTCCGGTTGACTTTCAGCCTTTTTTTTTCTTTCCCTGCTTAATGGTCTTTATCAACTCAAACTAGGCCAGAGAAAGAAAAGCACATATGTATTGTTGGGTCATGAGTAGGGTGCGGTCCGTCTCTGAGAAATTCCCTTTTACTAAGTGTCTGGGTCATTTAATAAGTAAGGAAGTTAAAGATGGCCTTTTGCAAATGTTTCAAAATATTTAGAGCTTGGAAAAGTTCTAATAAGTTGAGATTATTGTTTATATTAATCAACCACAACCGTTGTATTTGGTGTTTTCATACTCCTGGAGAGTCACGGAAATCAGGGCATCGAATTGCCGTGGCACGTCCTGAGGTGGGTAAGGCACTTTTTAAGTTGCGGTTACCCACTGAGGAGTACCTTTCAGGAGGAGTTCAAGTGCAGCTTTTTTGTAAGTTGCAGTCTGCTTCCAAGTACTCCACCCTCCACAACTGAGCCCGTGGGCTCTGCTGGGTAACAAGCCACCCCACAACTCGGTCGCTTAAAACGAACATCCGCTACTGTGTCTGCGTGGCTTGGAGGTCTGGCCGGCTCTGAGGGCCTGGGCAGTCTCGGCAGCTTCTCTCACGTCTGTGGCCGGAGCGGGGAGCCCCCCTCCCTGCAGACGCCCTCGAGTGCCCTGAGGGCAGGAACGAGTGGGAACTGCGAAGTCCTTGGACTCTAGGCTTGGGATTCGTGGACTGTCACTCAGGCCAGGTTTGACTGACCCTGGCCAGCCCCAGGACAACCCCCGCTGGGCGGAGGCAGAGCCGCTGGGAGGGGCTTCCAGGGAAGCCTTTTGCAGTGGCCCCAGCAGCTGTCCCCAGTGGGCTGGGAACGCGGTTCTGGGGGGCAGGCGCCTGTGCGGCCGAGCGCCTGGTGCCGTGGCCTGGCCAGTCTGCCGGGTGGTGGACAGGCTTCGCGGCCCTGCCCCGGAAGTGCGCGTCCCGCAGCCCTCAGGAGGGTCTGGCCCAGAAGGCAAGTGTGCCCTGCTCCTTTCTGTGTCCATGTCTCCCATGGGTCGCAGCTTCAAATATCCAAAAGATCCCAAGATCAAGTCTAGTCGCCTGCCTGGGCCTCCCGTCCCTCTCCACTGTCACTCCTCCATGGGTCACGTGTGTCCCCTCTCCTCCTCCTTTATGTTTGAACAGAGAGACACGGATTATGGTGGAGTGGCCATTGCTGTGTTGGGTCAGTGGGATGGAATGGGCGTGCATTGTGGACACGGGCGCACCGGGCAGCGAGGTGCTGGCTGGGTGGGTCTCCACTGGCCGAGTGAGGACGCTCCTGTCCCAGCAGTGAGTGGCCCCTGGCCTCTGCTACCGGAAGGGGCGTCTTGGACGGAGGCAAGGCTCTGTGCGGCCCACGGCTGTACCGGCGGCATTTGGGCAGGGCCTTTCTCCATAAGTGTGTGTGGAGAAAACGGAATCAAATGTTGGATTGGGGCAGCGTGCTTATCTAAGAGGGTCTGAGTTGTCCCTCCTTAGCGATGCTTTCTGACCTCAGGTTCCAGGCTTTGGTTTCGTTTGTTCTGGGCTTGGGGCCACCCCTACCCTGCCTTGTGTCTGGGTGTTTGGTGCGCTTTTCACTGGAGCCTTGAGCAGCGGAGCCAGTAAACTTGCCGGGGCCCGACCGGCCTGGGGGGGCGCTGGCCTCTCCCCACTACGGCGACCAAACAGCAGCATGTGGGGGGGGGGGACCCCTGCTTCGTGGGGAGGGGTTGTGCTTAAGGGACCTTTTTAACTCAGGGAAGAATTTGACATTTAGTTATTTTTGAAATGCCTATATTTTGCTTCAGTTGGAGACCTTCCTGCGGGGTCACGTCTGCCTTTCCAGGCAGAGCCTGTGGCTGACTGTCCCGTGTTTGTTCTCCACGGAAGGCCCAGCCTTGCCCGTGGCTCCCGTCTCTCTGTGCGGGCAGCCCCGCGCCGAGGCAGGGTAGCTGAGAGCCACACTGCTGCCGCCCAGGAGTCACCACGAGGTCACTCTGCTTTCCCTCCGAAGGTGACGTTCACGCAGCCTCCGAACGGCCTTGTGTGGCGTCAGCAGGCGGGGGCGCGTCTCGCTCCAGCTCCCTCTCTGAGCTGAGTGACACCAGCCGGTTCCCCACCTGCTGCCGTTGGCGAGGGCGGCTCTGGACCAGAAGCCAGAGTCGATGTTAACAGTGGACAGTCAAGGGTCAGGTTAGTTCGAAAACGTTTAATAACTTTCTTGAGATGCAGTTCACCTACTGTGTGATCCTCTCGTTTCAAGTGTACAAGTCGGCATCTCCACTGTGTTCACAGGTATGTGCTGCCATTGCCACAGTCAGTGTTAGAACATTTGCATCGCGCCACAGAGAGGCCCCGCACCTGTTGGCTGCCCTGCGTCCCCTCTGCCTCAGCTCTAAGCAGGCACCTGCTCTGCGTGTGTAAATGTCACTGCGCGTGGCGTGTGAGTGGGTTGTATGCGGCTTGGGGGGTCCTCCCTGTGGTGCGCAGAGCCTTGTCGCGTTCACGCCGAATGATGTGCCGTCATGTGCACGGGCCACGCTCTGTCCTCTGCCGTCGGCCGGTGAGCGTTCCGCCTTCTGGCGGTTGTGACTGGTGCCACGGGACGGGCGTGCAAGTGTGTGTTCACCTGGAGCCCCAGGACTGGACCTGCCGGGTCGCGCGGTGACTGGGCCTCGCTGTCCCCGTCGTTCACACCCCACAGTCGGAGCCTCTCACCCCAGTGGGTGTGAGGCGGCATCTCACTGTGGTATGAGGTGTGATTTTTACACGGTTTCTTTAACAGCTGAAAAAGGAAGATTTTGAGCTAGAAATGTCGGAACGTGAAGAAGTTCCCTTTGCGGGGGCTCCTTGGCTAGACCGTGTGTGGCAGCAGTGTAACCCTGTGTGAGCCAGTTACACGTGGACACGGTTGTCCGCCCCCCCGGTCGCGAGGACCCTGGGGAAGCACAGCCGAAGGCCGGGGAGGCAAAGCCGGCGGAGTGCGGATATTTGCTTATAAAATTCTGAAAAACGCGTCAAAGTTTCATTTAGAGCTGTACATGTACAGAACTGGGAACTTGAACGGACACTGTGCTGCAGTCGGTATTGACCTCATTTGTGAGTGACAGCTCCCGGTGTCCGGGCTCCCCTCGTCCACGCGTGCTCACTGCGGTCACGAGCCTGTGCGGTGAGAAGCAGTTCGGACTCTTCACGGGGACCTCGGGTCCCACTGCAGAGCCTCACAGGGCAGGGGCCCTTGCTGTGGGGCGGTGGGATTCGTGTTTGGAGTGTCGTGTGGTGTTCGACACTTACTGGTGGGATTTTAAGCTACCAAAGGTCATTCCATGGCCAGTTTTTTTATCTAGTAGAGTCTTGATTTGTTTTCAGTTGATTAAATGAATTTCATGGTTTTGAAAATAGAAATCTGGGCAGTCTTTTTTCTGAGCCATGAAAGAAGCCGCGTGGAAGCCACGTGCCGCTTGCTTTGGCCTGTGTGCAGCGTCCTGGAGCAGAAATGCGCAGCTGTAGCCCGGCGGGTGCGGGCAGTGCCGAGAGCCCTCCCTCGGCCTGGAGGGCCAGGCACCCAGAGCCGCCGGGCCGTCGGTGATCACCAGGGTGAGGGCTGACACCGGTTGCAGTGTTTCTGTCGTTGGGAGTTAGTTCTGTGGAGGAAGAGGTGTTTCGGTATTTGGTGATTAGAACAGTCTGGGGTGTAGTTTGGGTGCGTGGGGCCTCGCCCCAGGCAGGAACACCCTTCCCTTGCTGCTGTTCATGTTTGCTCGTGTTTCCCTTTTCCTTAAAAAAATCAACATTTTTATTTATTTTTTTAAGATTTCATCTATTTTTAGAGAGAGGGGATGGAAGAGAGAGAAACTTCAATCGGTCACCCTTCGCACACACCCCCACCGGGGGCCCAGCCCTCAGCCCCAGCCTGTGCCCCGAGTGGGAATCGAGCCACGACTGCGTGCCGTGCGGGTCAGCTGCCTGCCCACTGAGCCGCCCGGTCGGGGTGAAATGCTCGGCAGTCTCAGCGCGGGCTGGGACGCTGCAGCCTCAGTGTGCGCCGTGCCGAAGGGCGCATTCAGCTGCGGGTTCCACGCGAGCAGACTGTGCGTCGCTATTCCAGTAGAGACTTTGTGTTTTCTCTCTGGCCAGGAAAAAATAGTCAAAATTCCAGGAAGTGTCAGAGCCAGATGTTTGTCATTGCTTCCACATGGACACTCTAAATATGGCAGTGAACCGCCTTAGAGCTCATTTTAGTCCTGTCTCGGGAGAAGAAGTTAGTAATTTAGCATCCGAGACTCGGGG
The DNA here is from genome assembly GCF_021234435.1 of Artibeus jamaicensis. NCBI lineage: Eukaryota > Metazoa > Chordata > Mammalia > Chiroptera > Phyllostomidae > Artibeus > Artibeus jamaicensis. Next base: position 5,870,758 of record NW_026522020.1, read on the forward strand.
ATAATGTGGGCCTCCTCCAGAAGTGCTGTGTGTGGCTGCTGGACACAGCTACTACGGGGCCCTGCTCTGGCTCCGAAGCCTGTCATTTTGTCCTGGGCGGTGAGTCTGGTTCTCTGACCCTGATGATGCCCGGAAATGGGCCCAGCGCAGAGGTGGGGGCGCTGTCGTGCTCAGTGACCGGTTCTGGTGCCGGGGCCTCGCCGCCCACGCCCCAGCCCCGCACAAACACACATTCCTCACGCATACCTGCAGCCAGTGTGCACGGTCTGTGTTAGGGGACACGGTCCGTGTTAGGGGACACGGTCCGTGTTAGGGGACACGGTCCGTGTTAGGGGACACCGTGATGAGGAGGCTCAGCTGGCAGCAGGAAGAGAATAGGGAAGTGCCATCCCGCTGATCTCCACGCCAGTAGAAACCCCACGGCCACGTGGCGGGGAAGTTACTTCAGGACCTCCGCGGAGCAGCCTGCAGGAGAAGCTTGCCGGTCAGGTCTCCTGATGGGAGTGGCGGCACCAGGCAGTTTTAGAAGCTGGGGGCACGGGGGTCAGGGTGACCAAGGAGAGAAGTCACACGGGGACGGGAGGGGACGGGACAGGGAAGCCGGTGCACTTAAGTAAAAAAGAAGGCAGGGTAGACCTCTTCTCAGGAAGAATGTTCGTGGACAGAAATATACCGAGGTCATGGTGACTTTGGCCCCGAGCCGGACCAGGGACATGGGTGGACAGGGAGGGGCAGCACCATGGGTCCTGAGAGAAGTGTTTGGAAGCTGCAGCCCACAGGGTTCTCAAGTGGAGGATCTGGGGGGTCTGGGCTGTCGTGCAGTCGGGCAGGGTGGCCACGGCCGTGACTCTGGCAGGCTCAGCGTTGCCCTGCAGCTGTCTCCACAGCCACGCCGAGCCCCAGCACAGGAGGGGCCTCAGGTTGGCCAAGTGGGAGCTTTGAGACTCCCCTCAGTCCCTGACCACCAACTGATTGTGGGCTTTTATTTTGAGAGAGTTCAGCTAGTTGTTACAGAAGACCATGAAAAACGCCCGCAGGTGCTGCCAGACCGGTACTCCTGGGCCGGTCTGCGCATGCGTTCTCTCGCGTCCGCCTCGTCGTTCCCGGGACACGCCCACCACGGCGGCCGGCGGCCCCGCCCACACTCCCACCACCGGTCACCGAGAAATCGGAGCACCGTCCTCTGACTCGAATCCAACGTTCAGGGATGGCAGCCGTGCTCTTTCTCCCGCTCGCTGTCCGGACTCCATGCTTCCGCAGGATCACGGTGCTTCTGTCCAGGTCTTCGTAGCGTGTGGCCGGGTGGGTATTCGAAACTGGTGGAGTCAGGTTTTTGTAGCGGAAGAAAGCGGTTTTCCCTATCAAAGTAATTTTCAGTTGTGACAACTGAGAATGACTGCTGTTCTTCTGGAAAATACGTGGGACATGCGTGTTAAAAATACAGAGCAAGCTCTGTTAAATCAAACTCACGTTAACTCAGGGACAGTCGGCTCCGTAACTGTGTGCTTCTGGCTTTAACTTACATCAGTCTTACCTCTTCTAAAACCACACAAAATCATGGAAACATGCCCTGAATGTTGTTATTAAGGTGAATTACGTTATGAAGTCACATAAATACTAACGTCATTAACACTGAACTTGTTAGCATCGTCACATGAAGGACAGAAGTAGCTGCCTTGGCAGAGTCAGGCAAAGCGCAGGCCCTGGGCCTCCGGCAAGTCCCTGTGGCGGAGCCCAGCCGGGAGGGGACTGAGAGCAGCAGAGGAGGGCAGGCTGGTTTTGGAAATTCGTTGCTATAAAGTTCTAAAAAAAAAAAAACAGATTTTTTTATTGCTGTAAATTTTCTGCAGTTCAGAAATTAATGCTGTAGACCTGGCTTGTGTGGCTCGGTGGACCAAAGGGTCACCGGTTCAATTCCCAGTCAGGGCACATGCCTGGGTGGCAGGCCAGGTCCCCAGTAGGGGGTGCGCAAGAGGCAGCCACATATTGATGTTTCTCTCCCTCTCTTTCTCCTTCTCTTCCCCTCTCTCTAAATATAAATAAATAAAATTTTTAAAGTAATGATGTTATTTGTAATTATTCAAATCAACTGCTTTTCTAAAACAAGTATCTTGTGGAGTTTTTTGTATTTCCCACCCTAAAAATTTTTTTGAAATGCGTTTTTCAAATTATAAAATTAATACATGCTCACGGCAAAACAATTCAGTCAGCAGAAAGCAGCCCAGAGGGAGAGACTGAAGGGGGGTGCTCCCCTGCCCAGCAGTGGCCTCTCTCACCCGCTCACCCCCCAGACCGTGCTCGGGGCCTCTGCTCGTACCCGTGTGAGCGCCCGCGCGCTGGCCGACCCGCTGCTTCTCTGCACTCGAGAGCTAAGGCTGAGAATGTGCAGGTGGAGACCCCGAAACACCCCACAGAGCTTACTTACACAAACTCTGGGTGTTCTTCCGTGTTCAGGCCTCAGTTGCCTCCAGAGCACTCTCCATCTGGTGCAAGACACCCACCGAGGTGTTTTTTCTCTGCCCAGTCCCTGTGCGGAGGGGACTGGACAGTCCCCAGTCCAGCTCGTCAATTTCGATGCCTTCGAGTGCTTCTGCCCTTCTTTGTTCACCTCTTCCACCTCAGCAAAACGTGTCCCTTTGAGGGCTTTTTAAACTCTGGGAAACAAAAAAAGAGTCGCTGGGGAGAGATCAGGAGCATAGGGAGGGTGGGGCACAGGGGTCGTGCTGTTTTTGGTCTGAAACTGCTGAACACCCAGCGAGGTGGGGGCAGGTGCACTCGCGAGTCACTCGGCGTGAAACGGGCGAACAGGCTGAAAGAATCTTCCACAAAAATTCACTGAAGCGAAACGCAGCCTCTCGCAACAACTTCAGCTGATGCGCCGGAACAAACACTGGGGGTGGGGGGAGGCCTGTGCTACCAGGGGCCCGCCCTCCGGGGGTAACCCTGGGTGTTTGGGGTGGCCCCTCGCACACGGGCTCCTGTGGTTCAGGGGTCTGTGTCTCTCGCCCCTTCTGCCTCCTCCTCGTCCTGTGGGCACGGACCCTGTGCTGGTCAGGGTGGCTGTGTCCATTCCTGTGACTTGATGGGCACAGCGCTGTCTTCCTCCCGTGGAACACACTTTTCGTTGCCTCAGTGCCTTTTTGCCTAAATTCAACCGCGTGTTCGGTAGAGTCAGGTTTCCTGCGGCTTTCTGTCTGCCCCGCACCTGGGGCTCCCGTGCTGTTTACTTTCCGCCTTCCCGTGAAAGGGGGAACCCCGTGCGTCGATGTGCTTTTCACGCACCGTCTCCCATGCCCTCCTCAGCAGCATCTTGCACGTGGTTATTTGATTCTGTCCTCACTGTGAGCATAATTGTGAGTGTTGTTTTATACTTGAGAAAATTGAGGTCCGGAGAGATTTAGAAACTTACCTAGTACTGCAAGTTCCAGCCAGGACACTAGGAAGAAAAGAAAAATGAAACAAAAGACATCCAGACTGGAAAGGAAGATGAAACTATCTCTATAGGTGACATTATTGTTTACTTTTTTAAATAAAGATTTTATTTGTTTACTTTTTAGAAAGAGGGGAAGGGAGGGAGAAGGAGAGGGAAAGAAACGTGTAAGAGAAACATCAGTTGGTTGCCTCTTACAAGGGCCCCCAACTGGGCACCTGCCCCAGAACCCAGGCACATGCCCTGGCTAGGAATTGGTGCGGTGACCTTTCAGTTCACAGGCTGGCACTCAATCCAGTGAGCCACACCAGCCAGGGCAAAGATTTATTTATTAATTTAGAGAGAAAAAGGAGTAGAGAAAGAGAGGGAGAGGAACACTGATGTGGAAGAGGAACTCTGGGGACCTGGCCTGCAACCCAGGCATGTGCCCTGACTGGGCATCGAACCTGTGACCTTTGGTTCCCAGGTTGGCACTCAGTCCACTGAACCACACCAGCCAAGGCAACATTATTGTTTAAATGGAAAATCCTAAGGAATCTACAAAAAAAACCCCACCTAATAGAACTAAGGAATTCAGCAAGAGCGCAGGATACAAGATCAGTACACCAGCCTCTTTTGTGTTTCTACACACTAGCAATGAGCAATCCCAAAATAAATGAAGAAGGCAGCTCTCCCCGGGCAGGCGGCTCAGGTGCTCGGGTGTCGTTCCGCGCACCGACACGTGGGAGTGGGTTGCCACAGTCGGGTGTTTCCCACTTCAGTGTCCACCTGTCTTCTTCCCTCTCTGCCTCTCTCTCCAAAAAAAGAAAGAAAAGTCAATTAAAACGTATCCTTGGGTGAGGATTAAAAAAAAGAGGGAAGAAAACAGTTTCATTTACACTGGCATCAAAAAAAGAATAAAGTACTTAGGGAATGAAAAGAACCTCAAAATTGTACACTTCTAGGTAGTCAACTACTAATTTCTTGAAGGGGAAATCTGTAGTTACATACCATAAAAAGAGTTTTGAATAGCCAGTTAGTCTGCTGGAGATTTTGCATTGAACTATTCGTAGAGGAAAATTACAAAGATAGTAAAATGACCCAGTGAGGTCTTTTCTCCTTCCCAGTGCAATGGTAAAAACAACTGAAAGTCCCCACGCGCCGGGAAACGCGTCACCAATGCCTGTGGGCAGCGTCAGGTTGCCGCCCCTTTGGTGTCGCCCGCCCATTTTTTAAACCTTCGGTTTTACTTGTGTTTAGGGTTTTTTGTCGAATCCAGCTACAAAAATACGTACTGTTCTTTACATCGTGATTTCTTACCTAGACCCAAAGGCAACAACATAAGTGAAACCCTGGAATGATCGGCGCTCTGTTCCGTTCTGCATTTACGCCCGGCCAGGCCCCTGGGCGCCCTGCTTGTGAGGGAACCAAATGAGGCATTTTCTCGGAGAAGCTCTGTTAACTGAGGAGAGGGGGCTACATGCTACTAAAAACAAATCTGATGAGTCTCATTCTGTGTTTTTTCAAAATGTGAATTTTAAAGAAGATTTTTAAAGGCCAGAACCGAGGATCAGAAGAAACTGAGTTTCCCTCTTCAACAAATACGTACAGGTTCCAGGAAGAGATTTGGCGTAGGGAGCACAAATCATTCACTTTCATTTCACGAAACACATTGTGCGCAGAAAACTGTAAAATCTGAAAGAAATCCAAGAAGATCTAAGTAGAAAGACATCCCGTGACCGTGGGTGGGAAGACTTACTGTCACTGAGAGGGTGGTTCTTCCCCGCGGATCTACAGACTTAACTGATCCCTGTCAGAGTCCCAGCTGGCTTTCTGCAGAAATTGACAGGCTGGTTTTGGAATTTACATGGAAATGCAAGGGACCTAGAATAGCCAAAAACAATCCTGAAGAAGAAAGGCGGAGGACTCTCAGTTCCATGCCACGGCCGCCTCCAGTGCCGCGGTGGTCGAGGCCCTGTGGCGCTGGCATGAGAGTGGACACACAGACCAGTGGGGCGGAGCTGAGGGTCCAGAAAGCCTTAGGTCTGTGGTCATTTCGTGAGCGCACAACGGAGACAGTGCCGAGTCGGTGGGGGAAGAGCTGTCTGCAGCAGGTGGTGCTGGGACGACCCTGCTGCTGCGCACGGAGCACGAGGTGGGACCCCTCCCTCACAGCGCACACACAAACTGACTTCGCATGGATCGGCACCCCAGACGTCAGAGTGCAGACTAGAGAACCCTTGGAAGAGGACCTAGGGACAGATTTTCATGACAGCGGGTTAGAGGAGGATTTCTTAGATAGGACCCGAAAACCACAAATGAGAAAAGAACAAGAAGATAAGTTGGATTTCATTAAAATAACATTTGTGCTAGAAATAATACTGTTGAGAAAGTGAAGATGATGAGAGCAAATTGTATATCCGATAAGGAATTTATATGTAGAACGTGTTTTTAAAAGTAACTGAAAATTCAACCCCAAAAAGACAAGTAACCCATGGACAGTGTCGCCCGAGGTCACACGGCTGGACAGCAGGGCCCGGCAGCTCCCGCACCGCCCGTCCTCTCTGCATGGGTGTCGCTGGTACCTCTGCTGTGTGCTCTTGTTACGGGGACAGGTGCCTTAGTGACTACTTTTGAATTTCATGATGAAATTTTGGTCACGATTCCATCTGATAAAGAGGCAACATTTCTGCTGAGTATCCATCTATTTGTTTTTTTCTGTTTCTTTCCTTTTATCTTGATTACCTTCAAATATTTGCAATGATGGTTCTACGTTGATCACCCACTTTTGAAGCAAGTAAGTTGTTCAAGGCTTGGCTGCCTTCAGGAGGTCCCGCGCGGGTGGCTGGTTCCAGACGAGCTGAAGCGAGCAGGGCATCTGAGGACCCGAGGTCTGCGTGAGAGCGTTTGGCCTTCGTTTCCTCTCAGCCAGTGGGGGTCCCTGGCAGCAGCGTTTCTGCAGGGCCGCCTCTCCTCCTGTCCCACCCGTGTTGCCTGCGGTGGCTTCGGTGCTCTGCCGCGCCAGGCGGGTCTGTGTGGGGGCTCCTCCCCTCGGGGGTCTGACTCCACGGGCTGCAGCCTCGCCCCCGCCGAGAGTGTGCTCTGGCGTCCCGTCTGCGTGGACAGCTCCAGCTCTGCTGCCGCCGTCACGCTTGCCACTGAGTCTGTGATCAGGACTTGGCCGCGTGCTCATTTTGCTGAAAGTCGGCTTTATATTTTTGTTCCTTTCTTATTTTTTTGATCTTGAGTGATTCCACAAGAGACTGAGAAATGACAGCTTAGTATCGGAGAAAGTCCCCAGGACCTTCCAGGCTGCCCCCACCCCACACCCTGGAACTCCTGTCCCAGCGTTTGTGGTTCCTCTTGGGTTGTGAGCTCAGACTTTTCTTGCGTTATTCCGTGTCCTGGGCGTGCGTCTGCTTCCGTTCCCACCACTGATCGCGACCTACACCCACCTCCCCTCAGTCTGTTTTCCCTGTATTCTTTCTCCTCGTTTGCACCCCCATCCCCAGAGTCTCCTCATTTTACCAACACATTGACCTTTTCAAGGATCTTAGATGTTTTAATTAAGCTTTGTTTTGTGCGGCACATCTACTTAGTTCACCGGAAGTTAATTTTTCTGCTTTCCAGTCTCTCTTTGTTTTAGGAGTTTGGTGTTCAGTGCCTGCTCATTCGTGGTTATCTGTGCCCTTTGCAAATGAGGCTGCAGGCTGCCCTGCGCTGGCTTCCCCGCCCGGCTCTGCAGTGTGATTTTCCCGGGGGAGCCTCCCGGTGAGAGCGCCCGGCAGGGGCGTGAGCGGCACGCCGACAGACAGGTTTCCTTTCCGGGGCTGTGTTCTCACAAGCGCATACAGGCAAGGACAGGCAGGCCGACCAGAGCCCTTCGCTGACGAGGAAGAAGAGGGAGTTGCCCAGGAGGCTGCTGAGCAGAAACACCTGTTTCGCTTTGTTCCTGAGGCTCAGTTAAAGACAAGCAGTAAAAAGTGGGTCTCTCCCAACTCCTGAAACTCATGAGAAATGGAGGTCATGTGTTCGGTGCCGTATCCGACATGGCCTGTGAAAACATGGTATTCTGTTCCATGTGGCATCGCCCTGGTGCCAGGCCGCCTCCCCGGTCCCCCCGCAAGACCAGGGCACATGTGAACCTTCCCGTGCTTCTGTACCCCTGCGTTCAGGAAGCTCATCACCAGCTCTGGCCTCAGGCTGCTCCATGAACTTGGGGACTTCAGGAGGGAGCTAACAGGACAGGTACCACATGGGCCTCTTCCACGCCCACATCCCATGGGGCAGGGCCAGCCTCTGTGCCATTCCGTGTGCCCACTGCCTGAAGTGACACGTGGCAGGAGAGCCACTGGAGACTTGGGTTTGTTCCCCCTGCTTTTAGGACTCTTCTTTCCAAGGTGAAGCTGTTGAGGCTCAGAGACCATGGGCGTTTTCCAGGGACTGATCAGGAGACCAGTACACCAACTCTGTAAGCTGGAAAGTGGACGGGAGTGACAACCAGTGACGGGGACAGCCAGCCGAGGGGGAGGGAGAGCACTGAGGAATTGTGGGACTGGAGTGTGGGGAGAATCTCAGAGGTGGGGGCACCAGCAGCCCAGAAACAGCGTGAAGCCTCGTCCCCGTGCACCCCAATCTCACAAAGCAAGGCTGGGGGTAGGCTCGGGGCAGAGGCCACCCTAGAAAACTCTCCCCCACATTCATGGGCTCAAATGTGGGGACGTTTGTTGTCCTGTTTCCTCCAGTCACTGAAGAGAAACCATAGACACGGCTGAGTGCTGAAGGGCCCGCTGCGGAGAAGCTCGTCTTAGGCCTGACTCTCCCGTCTGACGCCAAGTGGGGGCACATCCCTCTCGCCCACATCCAGGGCCCCACCCTCAGGCAGGCGCAGCCCCCGCTGTGTGCCGATTCAGCGCGAGTCTCAGTGGCAGCAGCTGGGGAACCTAAGGTGTGGAAGTGTGCCAGGGAGAACAGGATGCCCACCGGAAACGCCGGTAACCTTCCACACAGCCCAGGGCGAATGGTGCTCAGTTCCCCGCGAGCCCTCGTGATTACTCTCCTTCCACAGTATGACACTGTACAGGGAAATCAGAGCCGGTTTACTTATCAGACCAGGAAAATCTCCAGCAGTGAAACCAGCAGCAGAGATACGCATCCTAGGGAGTGGGCATCTCGATGGAGACGTTATAATTTGGCAAATGAACTAAAGAGACACACGAAACAAACAAGCTGAAGGAAGAAGTCAAGCTTTTTCAGGAGGAATTTTCCCACACTGCTCAAGACAAAGAATAAAGAAGCACTTTGTTAGCTGAGCCGTGGTCGCCCATCCGCTCCCAGACACGCGCTGTAAGGGCACTTTTGTGATGTGACCCACAATGTGCACAGTTACGTCTGAGCTGACCGACTGGGGGACGGGAACACTGAGCCAAGAGTCGGGATTTTGACCTGTGTTTCGGACATTGTGTTCTTGGGGCCATTTGCCCTGCAGCTCCCAGAGCTCGGTGCCGGCCGGGGCGCTGCCCCGTCTCCGTGGGAGCCGGCTCTGCGGCCGCTGGTCTGCCTTTGTGGGGCCTGCCTGGGACGCAGCCGGTGTCCTCCCACCATCTGCTGTGGGCACATACAGTGAGCACTGCAGTCCACCTGGTGGCGACTGTCTGCTTTCAGGAAGAGAAGGTGGTGAATTCTGAGCATACACGTGCGTGGGCACAAGTGGACGTGCGGCAGAACAGGGACACCGAGAGCAGAGTCAATGGCAACAGTTAATGACCTCGGTCAGGACACCCCTCAAGAAATTATGGGGGATGAACCTGTGAAAAGTTATTTTGACAAGTAATGTTGAAAAATACTCTTAAAGTTTGGTACCTAAAATTCACTTTGGGAAAGATGGCAAGGTGTCGTGCACTCGGCAGGAGACGTTAGTTAACTGGCTGCGTGTTGTGCGAGGAGCCCGTCGTGGGACTCAGGCCGTGCGCCACCAGTGGGTGTTGCTGCGTTCAGACTCTGAGCCCTGCCCACCTGGTGGACAAGACGGGCTGGGGTCCTGGCTGCAGGGTGAGGTTCACGCCGCTCCCGGGTGCACACACGGGGGGCCTCTGTGTGTGTGTGTGAACATCTTTGAGCGTTGTTTTGTGAACAGCCTGTTCTTTTACCCATTTTTCTCTCCAGCTCTTATCTCATCACTGATTTTTGAAGTTTACTGTGTTCCAAGGAAATTAGCCCTTTGTCTGTAATAGGAGCCATAAATGTTTTTTCCCTATTTGTTTTTGAAAAAGTCTTTTGACTTCACAGTCCTTCTTTCTTGGCAGACACTTTTGGGTTTTGTGTTTTCAGCCTCTCAAGCTTCCCATCATGGCCAGCCGCTAGCTTCCGGAGCGTGCTGACAATGGCCTCCCCGACCCGGGGCATAAAACAAAATTGTCTCATTGCTGCTCTTTCGTGAATAGATGCTTTCATGGTGAGGCGTTTTACTCATCCTGCAATTGGGATGCGAGGTACACCTACAACCATATTTTCTCCAGGTAGGTACCCAGTCGTTTTAGTTGGAAACTGTTTTTCTCCCACTGATGGATTTGAAATGTCACCTTCGTCAGGTACGCCAGCACCTTGTGTGCTGGGACATATTTCTTCACCTCCTTGGCAGACGTGCCCAGGACCAAACATTCCACGTACTGTGGTTTTCAGCAATTCGAATACCTGACGGGGCTGGTCCCCCCCTTTTTCTCTCTCAGACATTTCTTGGCCTCCTCTGCATTCAGAAATGTGCATCGGCCGTGGAATCAGCCTCTGGTTCCTCAGATTGCGCTGCTGACACTCTGACCCAGATGGTGGGCTACCCCAGGAGAGCCGGCCTGCCTGGGAGGTCTCTCCTCTACCCTCTGCTCTGTCTGCCCGCCCCCCACAGTGGTCTTTACATGATTCACAGAGCTTCCCTTTGTTGTTAAATTTACCCCAGGTGCTTCGGCATTCCTTGTTGCTGCTCCAAGTGCAGTGGACTCTTGCTTTCTGTCCTGAAGACGGTGCTCATTTGTGTGTGTGAAAGCCGCTGGTGTCCGCATGATAACTCCCTCCCACCACCTAATGGAATTCCTTCTTTTTCATAATAGTTTTCTACTTGATGCTCTTGGATTTTCAGTTATTTAGCATATCTGCAAGTGATGGGTTTTCTTCGTCTTTTCTGATCTTCCCTGTGTTGATCGATGTCTGTGTTAACGCAGTAGTGGTAGACGCGCCGGTGGGAGGGACCCGTCTGGTCAGATGGACAGTCACCTGTCTCCTCTGTGGGCCCAGGAGCGCAAACTGCATTTTATGAGATGCCTTCTCGGTGGATTAGCGTGGTAACGAATGTCTGATATTCTATTGAATTATCCTCTACCTTTTGAATAATTTTACTTGTTTATAGTTTACCACTCTCTAGTTGTTGCTGACTATTGTCTGCTGCTGTTTTATTGGGGATCTTTTTATTGATGTCCATGAGTGGACATTTTTCTGCAGGGCGTGTGTGTGGGTCTGCTTGCAGTGTGGGGGGTCCTTTTCATAAAAAGATCGAGAAGGGAGTCCCCACTACTGTGCTTCGGACCCATTTAAAATAGCTTTGGCAGTGTCGGGTTCTTCGTGAAAACGCCTGGTTCTGATGGGGTTTGTAGGAGTCGAGTGTGTATTTCAGGTGACAGAGAGAATCCAAAATTCCTTTTCTTACCTGAACATGGGATCATTGGCTTGTGGAACTTTTTTAGTTTAACAGCATTTACTCCAATTCAGGAGGAAACACACCTGCATACATGAATATGTGTATTCATTTGTGTGCATGTCCATATACGTGTGTGTCCCTTCACGCATGTGTCCACCCGTGTGTGTCACACATGTGTGTGAGAACACAGACGTGTGTGTAACTAAGTGTATGTTCACACCAGACTCGTGCACCCTTTCCCGGGTGTGGGACTCTGGGTGACCAGGATTCGTCGGGCACGTGCCGCCATGTGCCTGCACACGGACGTGCCCTGCTGTCCTGTGGCCCAGGCAGCAGGCCTCCTGGGGCGACTGCACCCGGGCAGCACACGGGGTGCCAGGTAGAGGAAGAAGAGGGCATGGCTGAACGCAGCAGAGCAGTGACGGCAGTTTGGGGGCCAGGGGTCAGTGGCCTGCCTCACATGGGCTGGGCCCAGGGACTGGAGGGCGGTTGAGATGCAGTCCCTGCCCTTCAAACTCGCCATCAAGGAGGAGGGACTCCCCCAGACTCAGGCATGCACGGCCGCCAGCAGCGCGGGACTGGAGGTGGGCACCCGGCAACGTGGTAGTGAGGCGGGACTGGCCGAGATCAGGGGCCTGCGGGTAAGGTGGCCGCCAGGCTCTCCCGGGACATGTCTCAGGTCAGCCGAGGGAAAGTAAGAGAAACCTTCCTGAGTGGGCACCAGCCTGGGTGTGCAGGCTGCGGGAATGTGCACTCAAGCTGAGGGACTTGGAGTGCTCCTGGGTGACCCCAAGGAGTCCCCAGCCCCACCCACCTCTGGTCCTGCAGCGACTTGGTCCCCTCAGTCAGCAGGGAAAATAGAGAGGAGGGACTGCATGATTATCCCGGTGGCGGTGGGTGAAGGTGTGCAGAGGACACCTGGCTTGAAGAGAGCTTTCCCGGGTGGTCTTACAACCCCGGGGCTGTCAAGGGGTTGGATGCGGCAAACCCTGTGATTTCCGTGATTTCCGACCTGTCCACCCCCCGGGGGACTAGCTCGCATCCCTCTGAGACGTCCAGGTTGGGAGCATTGTCCTCGCTGTCCTCGAATGCACAGAGCGGGCGTGGAGTGTGGGCACACCCCGACACCCGCCCGAGGGGAGGACAAGGGGACCTGAACTCGGGGGGTGGCCCTTCCCCTTCTAGGTTGTTTTCAGTGTGAGGCTCCCGCAGCTCCACTTCCGCGCCGACGAGGTGCATCCAGCTGTGTCTCTGTGCGTCCTCGTTCGGATGGGATACAGGGCTTTGTTCCTTCAAATGAGAACTCTCGTTTTAGGAGCACCAGTCAGAAAACCCACCCTGCCTGGTGTGGCTCAGTGGATTGAGCGCGGGCTGGGAACCAAAGGGTTGCCAGTTCAATTCCCAGTCAGGGCACATGCCTGGGTTGTGGGCCAGGTCCCCAGTAGGGGGCATGTGAGAGGCAACCACACATGGACGTTTCTCTCCCTCTCTTTCTCCTTCCCTGCCCTTCTCTCTAAAAATAAATAAATAAATAATATTTAAAGAGAAGAAAATCCGCAGTTAAACCTGAAGGAGCATGATGTCCCTGGGACAGTGGAGGTTTGCCTGCTCCCATAAACACTTGTATATATTATTTTTTAATTGCAAAAATGACGTGCCTGAAGAAAATTCAGACATTACAGAAATTCCTAAATAAGGTAAAACTGACGGCCCTGGTCCCCTCACTCCCCAGTTTAGTCCTTTCGCTGTGGTCACCGTGTCACCTTGGAGACAGTGTCCAGCCATCCAGACTGGTTTCCATTGCACTCGAACGGGCCGTGTGCGTTTCATCGAATGGGGTCGTGTTACACACACTGCATAGGTTCGGAAACGCTTTCTGTGACGAAACTGCAGTCTGGGACTCCATCCCACAACTGCTCACGCAGGGTGCCTGTGTTCCGTTACAGAGGCCCCGTCGTCCAGTCCCCAGTTCTTCGCTGAGTTTGTCCTACACGTCCCGCTCTGTCTGGTGGGGTGAGCGAGTGTGTGCAGGAGAAAGTCCCAAAAGCGGAATTGTGGGGGCAGAGGCGTTTTGCACAGTTTAAATTCTGAGGTGTTTTCGAGCGGCTCCAGCAGTGTGTCCCCCTGGAGGGTGTTTCTCTGGCCAGGTCACAGGGGCAGTCGGAGTCAAGCGGGATTTCTCACTGTGACTGCAGCCTGTGACTTTGCTCCAGGTCTTTGTCTTCAGAAGTTTCTCATGTTGATGTCGTCAGCTCTCTCAGCCTTTCCTTTGTGCTCTGCTCAGGAAGACTTTACCCGCCTCAAGAGTCTAGACCTGTTCCCCTCCGAGTTGTTCTGGTCTTCAGGGTGCCAGCGTTTGGAGCCCATCGCCCACCTCATCTGAGAAAGGCCCCTGTCCTTCCCACGAGCGTGAAGTGCCTCCCGGTACTGCATCAGCCACTGGGATCTCACACAAAATGGACTTTGAGACCCACCTTCTTAGTAAATCCCAGAAGTTGATGAAGTGTTTACTAAGACTAAAAATGGTTTCCGTTTCCTAGAGTTACAAAGAAATATGACTAAAGACACTGAGAATGTAAAATTGAGAGAATTTTTTAGCTTCATTTGGTGTCAGTTTCTGAGTGCAAATTGCCCCAGGCCCATTTATTTGCTTTGTGACAGTTTGTAGCCTTCCTGGAAGGAAGCAACAAGAAATCAACTGGCACGCAGTTCGTGTGCAGGAAGCCCTGTGCCCCAGCGTCCGTAAACTCCACGGCCCCTCACTCCCCTCTGTGCTCGCTCTCTCCCGTCTCGCCACAGCCGAAGTGCGACGGCCAGCTCTTACTGACACGTGTGTGGCGGCGTTTGAACCTGATAGAATGTGACTACTTCGGGTTGGAGTACCAGAACGTCCCGTCCTCCTGGGTAGGTGCTTCTCCCTCGTTTGGAAATAGGTTCTGAATGTGTTGTAGCGTCCTCTCGACATCCATGGGTCACCGAGAGCCTTGAGGACGACTGTCACGATACAAGTAAGGTAGTTCCCAACCAGAACGCGACCACTATCGGAGCTGCGCCATCGGGGGGCGTGGCGGATAGTTGGGGGCGTGGCCAATGGCAGTAGAGGGCGTGTTCCCCCACGCACGTGGCTGGATGCACGCTGCGTAGGTGGTGGAGGGACTGGTTGACAGACTCTCTTTCCTTAAATCCTCCTCAGGTTTGGCTCGAACCTATGAAACCCATCATTAGGCAAGTACGAAGTAAGTCCTTTTTTTAACTCCTTAAAATGTGTTCATTTAAGTTACTCTGGTTCTTGATTGTTTAAATAGGGGGTGTGATCAGAAGCTCTCTGTCACAGCAGCCACGCAGGGAGCGCCAGCAGCGGGCGGGCCGGCCTGGAGCTCACCAGTGCAGCTCAGCGCCGCCCCGCTCCGGGTCTGGGTGTGCAGAAGTCAGCGCACCGAGTCTAAGTCAGGAAGTGACACTGAGGGTCTTCCTTTAGTTGGCATTTTTAATAAAACAGTTATAATCATAAACATAACTTTTGTGAATCTGTTTATTAAATTTCGCAAATTTAAGACATTGATAATGCTCTTAATTCTTATATAGTTGTATAGGCTGAATTTACCTGGTTTTTTTCCTAAAAATTTAATTTATTTATATTTAGCGAGAAAGGTAGGGAAGGGAAAAGAGGGGGAAAAACCATCAATGTGTGGTTGCCTCTTGTGCGCCCCCCTACTGGGGACCTGGCCTCCCACCCAGGCATGTGCCCTGACTGGGAAGCGAACTGGCAACCATTTGGTTCACAGCCTGCTCTCAATCCAGTGAGCTACACCTAGCCAGGGAACCAGGAGCTTTTTACAGACTAAACTAAGATTGTAGGAGTAACTTTGTTATTCACCGATGAGCTAAGGACATTTCAGTTGCTATAGCATTTTAGCAAAACAATTCCTTTTTTCTTTTTGGAGAAATTATATGGTGGTGTAAAATTGCAGGAAAGCTAAGATACTCAGGCGAGCTCTTCCTCACAGTAGTTAGGTTATTCAAGTTTAGTGTGATGGTGACTGGTGAGTTTTCTCTCAGTAAAGTATGTAAGGAATTAAAAAACAATTTTTATTACTACTAATCCTGTGAATACCTTAACTTTTACAAATAAAAACATTTTAAAATTTTAATGTGTAATTTCCTGCCTGTTTTTAGAGTTTCCTTGAGAAACCTCCATTTAACACAACAGTTTTGAATTTCTCTTCGATGTATATGACTGGTACTTAGGATTCACAATTTCATGCATAGAAAATTTCATAATAGCCTCTTATTTGAAAAGATTCGCTTTAACGGTCTATTTGGAAGTACTAGCTCAATTATATTGTAACACATAGGAAGATAGCAGATACAGAGATTGGCCTTATTTGTGACATTTAAATTTTTTCTTTTTATAGGGCCAAAGAGTGCGGTGCTCCGCCTGGCAGTGAAGTTTTTCCCGCCGGATCCGGGTCAGTTGCAGGAAGAATACACACGGTAAAGAACAGGACCTTGAACTCACCTGCGTTCTCCCCCAGCACCAGGCTCACCAGGTGTTCAGGGCATGTGTGTGCAAAGAATGAGCCCCACACTCACATAAAAATTGCGATCCACGTGTAACAGAGAAGAGAAGCATTTTGGCAACTAACCCTTGTACACACACAAATGTGGAAGGGACTCAGAAGGTTTGTAGTGCAAATTGAGAGTAAGAAATGGGGTGTTAGGGTACCATCTACCTGATAGTCTCTACATGAGCACAGATTGTACATGTGCGTGGAATTCTTAGGAGTTTTGCCCATTCAGTTACCTCGTATCAACAAAACACATTTAATTAGGAGAAGCACCGGGTATGTGAGCCCTCGTGAGTGGGTGCAGCAGAGCTGTGTCTGGCAACTTCCTGCTGTTCTCGAGCTCACAGTCCCCTCTTCACAGAAATAATTGTAAGGAGACATTGAACATTTGTTTCACCTGGGCAGTAGCATTATAGAAGGTTTTTCTCTTGTGTTTTGTGTGCCCATTTTGTAATAAGAGTGAAGCAGCAACCTCAAAACCGACTCAAAGCCCAAGGTCAGGTGTGAGACAGCGGAGGGCCAAGGATGGTGAGGGAGGGACAGGAGGAACTGCCCCTGCAGTGGAACGCAGATGTGTCCAAGATGGCTTAGGACCTCTCTTTACCCAGTTACACGCATCGTTCACCACCACAGAGCTGCAGGCTGTCAGAGTGAGGAAATGACTCCAGGGACAGCGAGGATTCTTCACAGTGAACACAGAACAATAGATCCCTCACACTTAACAAAAAGTCCCTGAGGGGACAGCTTCTGAATATATGTCCATATACAAGGGGGCACCTGTAAAACCTGAGACCACCTTCTGGAGGGCGGGTCCCTTGCAGTACAGGTTTCCACCAGGTGAGTGCTCCAGAAACCCATCTGTGTCAGTGCACCAGCTGGTGTTGTTGTGAGAGGCTGCGTTCGGATTCAGTGAATTTTATTTTTGAAGACCCAGTACTTTTGCCCATTCCACGGTGGGAGATTTACAAGGGCACCTGCCCACACCGCACTGAGTTTTCAGCAGTTCTGGACTAAAAGTGGCATGACCCCCATGACCCACCTTCCCTGTTCACCCAATCTCACCCCAAGAAACTTGTGTTTTGTTTCCCTGGATGAAAAAAGTCCTCAAAGGGAAATGTTTTGCCAGCGTGAAAGAGGTGAAACAAAAAACAGCAGAAGCATCAAAATTGAAGAGCTCAAAAACTGAGCAGTGGAAAAAATGTCTCAGTAGGTGTATTGCATCAGATGGAAAGTGCTCTGAAGGTGACCGATGTTTAAGCATGAAAAATACACAATTTTTATAAGTAAATTCTGACTTAGGGGGGTGTTCCCCTCCGTATATGCCTGGAAAGTGATGAGTAATAGGAGGTATTACCTAATTCAGTGTCTTGGGTTTTATTTCCAAAACAGTACTTGTTTGTGGGGAGAAAATAAAAATGTTAAAATAAAGGCATGTAGCGTAAAAGTAGGGCTCCGCTCGGTCCCTGCAGGACATGCTGCCCCAGGGGCCCCTGGCCACAGCTGGCCCTGCCCCGGGGGCCCCGCCGGAGCACTCACCCCGCCCACCGCCAAGAGCACGCATGGGGGGGGACTTTCCGTGCGAGTGCACACAGGGCTGCAGCCGCATTTACTTAACCATTCTCGTTTGTATTCAGGTTATTTCCAGTTTTTCTCTCTCATAATGCTTCCAAAAAGCACCCTTGTCCACATGTAACCCTGGGCTCTGCAAACACTTCGCGGAATGACTGGGTTAAGGGTGCGCACCTTTGCGCTGTAAGAGCTTGCCCCGGACTGTGAGTCCCAGCACGGGGAGAGAGCATATGTCCTGCTCGCTCTCGTGTTTCCAGACCCTGCAGTGGCGCCGGGTAGTTGCTGTTGGTAGACGGCGTGAGCCCAGCAGCGCCCTCGGACCGCCTTCCCCATGACAGCCTCACCAGTGGTGCCGGGAATCCTGACCCCAGGTCCCAGCCAAGAAATCTCATCCATCTGCTTACAGGTTCACAGCCACATGTGATGCTGTATCTTAACTGGGTGTTTCTGCTTTTTTACACAAAGTCGGTGCAGCAGGCGTGAGTGGTGTGCAGTGTGCCGGGCCGGGCTGGGTCCCTGGCGACGCCGCCTCAGCGCACTGTGGTCTGCTGTCGTCAGCAGCAGCTGCTTCCTACGGCTGCGTGCTATTCTGTGACAGAGATGTGGGGAGTGTGTTCTGGAACCTTTGGAGCTCATCTGTCTGATGTTTGGATTCCCTTCCAGGTACTTGTTTGCCTTGCAGCTGAAGAGGGACCTGCTGGAAGAGCGTCTGACCTGCTCAGACACCACGGCGGCCCTGCTCACGTCCCACCTGCTGCAGGGTTAGTGCCGGCTGCGCGGGCGCGGCGGGGGCGCAGGCGGGGGCGCAGGCGGCGCTCCTACGGGAGGAGTGCGGTTCTGCACGTGCAGCTTTGCTGGGAGTTTGAGATTGGCTTGAAATGAAAAAAGAAGTACATTACTGAAAGCTATTGGACTTTAACTACCATTTTAAAACCATTTATAGCCTGAAAATACATGAAATTGGAAAGAAACTTGTTCCTTGAGAATTTGAAAAGCCCTGGTGGGAAAATTGATTTGAAATACATTACCATGAAACAAACAAACCCTGGTCACAGTAGTCTTGAGACAGCTTATAACAAAGTACATGCGAAACTTAAACACAGCAAGTCATACATACACCTGTGTCTTCATCTCTAAAATGCAAAAAAAAATCTTCCTCACCTGTCTGTCTGCCTTCTTAGCATAAGACATTTGGAAAAATAAAATACAAACTTGCCCTGGCTGGTGTGGCTCAGTGGATTGAGTGCGAGACTGTGAACCAAAGGGTCTCCAGTTTGATTCCCAGTCAGGGCACATGCCTGGGTTATGAGCCAGGTCCCCAGTAGGGGGCACATGTCTCCCTACTTTCCCCTCTCTCTACAAGTAAGAATGAATAAAATCTTTAAAAAAAAAAAAACAAATCCTTGTTTATTTATATTACTTTTTATATATTCATTTTTCTACAGATGTAAGGTAAAAGAAAAATAATTTTAAATCTGTAGTAAAGTAATAAGTTTATTTATTTAAAAGTTAAAGCCCTGGCTGGTGTAGCTCAGTGGATTGAGCACGGGCCTAGGAACCAAGCAACCACGGTTCGATTCCCAGTTAGGGCACGTGCCTGGGTTGTAGGCCGGTTCCCAACAGGGGACTCACGAGAGGCAACCATACATTGATATTTCTCTCCTTCTCTCCTTCCATTCCCCTCTAGAGATAAATAAATAAAATCTTTTTTAAAAAAAGTTAGAATTCTTGACTGTCATCCTCTCATCTCAGCGGAAATAGGGGATTACGATGAAACGCTGGATCGAGAGCACCTCAAAGCCAACCAGTACCTGCCCCACCAGGAGCGCTGTCTGGAGAAGGTACTGGAACTGCACCGGAGGCACACGTGAGTGAGTCAGAGCCGGCACGGGCCGTCGGGGGCCTGCACTAAGGCTCTGATGAAAGCCGCAGCTGACCAAAGCTCCCTGAGGGTGTGGTCACCCCACTCGAGAAAAGGGCTGGGAAGGACGTCAGGGCCGGGAGCAGTGAGGCGGGGGTGGCGGTGGAGGCGGCCCTGCCGTGAGCAGGCAGGGAGCCGAGCGGCTGGTTCCCCACACTGGCTCCAGCGTGTTTCCTGGACCGAAGTGAGGGAGGCCTGGAGGGGACCTGCTGGAGCAGGAGGGACTGAGCAGCGGGGACAGACCGGAGAAGGCAGCACCAGGGTGGCCCCTAGGCCGAGGGGGAGGTGGCCACACACGGACCACAAGGGCCTCCACAGGCAGAGGTCGGGGCCTGTCGAGCGGCACCTTCGTTCTGTCAGCCCCGTGTGGGTGAGGCTTTCGGTCCCTGCTGTCTGCCCCTGGGCAGGGGCAGCTTGACCAGCACAGACCAGGAGTCCAGCACGAGGACGCTGTCCTGCAGGACGCACGTGCTTTTTCACGCGTCCCCCGCTCACCAGAGTGCAGGCCTGCCTTTCTTGAGCCTATGTCGGGCCAGCACATGGTGTGCAGGTGCAGTGGACCTGCCGGCGGTGGGCGGAGCCCACGACAGAGTGGCGGTGAGGGTGCGCGGTGGGGAGGTGCCCTGGAGGCTGCCAGGTAGAGCAGGAGAGCTGGTGGGAGGCTGGGCGCTGGGGCTGCAGCTGGGCTCTGTGCCAAGCTGGACGTGGTCCTTAGATGCTGTGTACTACACACTGTCGTGACCCCTGTTCATGGGTAGAACTGAGTGAGGGCGTGAACTCCTTCTCGGGTGTGGCAGTTTGACCACCTCTCGGTGTCCAGGTCCAGCACACCTGGGCTACCTTACAGAAGCCGCACCCCTGACCTGGGCACCCCTGACCTGGCACCTCGGGTGTTGCTGTCACCCGGCTAGTGGCAGGGAAGGGGCAGGAGGTCGAAGGGTCATCTGGACCCGAGGTCCAGCCAGCAACGGGCCCTCTCCTAGTGCCAGCCCAAAGGAGATGGTCACTTGTTCAGGGTTTGTCCCTGGCGTTGGGGGCAGGGTCCCTCCCTGCCAAGACACACACAGCCAGGGCTGGCCACCTAGAGGAAGGGGTGGGCCGGCCTCTGGGACATGCCCACCAAGGCAGCAGCACCCAAGGACCGGTGGGCCCAGAGTGCAGCGGAGGAGCTCACTTTGGGAGGCACAGACAGACGGCAGAGAGCAGAGCCCAGGGCAGACCCCTGAAGATTTGCTTTGGGGAATGCATACAGGAGGGTCATCCACAGTGCCCATGAGCTGGGAGAGAGCCAGGAGCATGGGGACCACGGTCACTGAAGGGGGGCTCCAGGGCGGGGCCGTGGCCCCTAGGGGAGGCTCACCGGCAGGCATCCTGAGTGTGGGCGGGAGGGCGCCTGTGGGCTCAGCAATGTGACGGCGCCCACGGGCCCCCACGGCCTCGGCCAGGTTCGGGGTGGACCGAGGGAGGGGGAGCATGGCGACAGCCTGCGGGAGGCCGGCCGGGGACCTGCCCATGTGTTCATGTGTGCACAGACGCGCCTGTGTGCACGTGTTCGTGTGGTGTGTGCACGCATGTGTGTGTGGTGGGGGCTGCTCCAAAGACTCAAAAGCCAGGGAGGGAAGCCGGACGAGCTGCTGCACACGCCCTTGGACCCTCTCCGAGGGCGCCGCCCTGCCTCCCGCCCCTGCGGGCCTAGCGCGCTGCCTTTGTCACCAGGACGCATCACCGTCTTTACCTTTGTTGGCCACTCTGTGTAGGTTTCTTAGACACACTGGGTACCTTCCTGAAATCCGATGAGTTCCCTGCATGGTTCATACTGCTCACCCTGGCCCACCAGAAACACCCTGTGTCCCCGAGCAGGACAGCGAACGAAGTTTTTCTTGACTTCTGCCTTATGTTCTTTGATGTTTGGACATTGCAGGGCAAGATGTAGAAGCTGCTGTCTTGGTTCATCTGGCTGTTGTAACAGACCGCACAGGCCAGAGGTCTGAGACCAAGGCCCCTCAGACAGGGGTCTGGTGGGGACCCCATCGGGTCACAGCGTCCTTTCCCTGTGTCCTCACAGAGGGAGGTGGGAGGTCTCTCTGGGGTCTGTTTTGAGGGTGCTAGCCCTGTTCACAAGGGGAGCCCCTCCAAATACACCACTGGGGGGTTAGGCTGCAGCATATGAATTTGGGAGGCAAAACCATTCCATTTGGAAGCTTCCACCCCATCCCCCCACCCCACCCCCCCGTTTGCTTCCTTACAAGCAAATTATATCCATTTCACCCCAACACCCCTCCCATTGTAAAGGCTCTCCTGAGTCAGACGTGGGGGAAACCTGGGGACAGGTGGTCCTGAGCCACAGCCCCTCCTGCTGTGAGCCTGCGCAGCCCAGTGGCTGGACAGGCTTGGGTGGCCATTCCCACCACAAAGGGGGGGGATAGCAGGAGGAAAAGGGTGACGGGTGCCTAACAGGCCAAATGGCACTAGCCCTCAAGTCTCGAGCAGAACCCTCTATGGCCCAGGGCCTGGCTTCCCAGGGCCCTGCAGCAGCTCCTGCCACGGCCCCACGCCACATGGCGCCCCCGCCTGCGCTCCCCCTGCAGCTCTGGGCAGAGGCAGCCGCACCCCATGCAGCCCTGTGCCCCGGGCTGGGAGGGGGCAGCTCCGTGGGTCCTGACCTCGTGGAGATGGCTGACCTGCCCCAGTGCCCCCACAGGTGGTCTCTTGGCCACGCCCTGAGGGTGTCACCCTTTGCAAATCTTTCAGTTCTGCTTCCTTTTTGCTCCACCTTCCTGTCTTCTGGCGTCTGACTCTGGGCAGGAGCAAGGCAGCACCTTCAACTCATGGGTTAGAAATCACTTCAGCTGAATGTCCCATTTCATGGCTCACATGTCCCGCCCTCCACAGAGCTCGAGGACACGCTAGCCAGGGTTTTTGCATTTTATAAAAAGGATCAGGCCCAGCTGGTATGGCTCAGTGGACTGAGTGCTGGCCTGCCAACCAGAGGGTCGCTGGTTCAATTCCTGGTCAGAGCACATGCCTGGGTTGCAGGCCAGGTCCCCAGTGGGGGGCCTGCGAGAAGCAGCCACACTTTGGATGTTTCTCTCCCTCTCTTTCTCTCTTCTTTCCCCTCTTTCTAAAAAAATAAATAAATAAAATCTTTAAAAAAATTTTAAAAAGGGATCTCCTTTCTTCATTTTCCAGAAACATTCTTTGTTGCCATCTGAGATCTCACTGGAATGACCCTTATCGACCGTGTTTGTTCAACATCTACTCCTGGAGGCTCAGGTTTCTCTGAGAGGCACAGGCTTTCTCTCCGCTCCTGCTTTCCTCTCTGGTCCCCATCTCACCTCGACACCCCCGGTCCAGCAGGCCCTGCAGGGCGCTGCCAGCCTCCGCCCGTCCCCAGTCTCAGAGCTGCAGAAGGGCCCATGGGTGTCCAGCTCCAGGCTGGGGCTCCTGGGAGAGTGGTGAGGTCACATGGTGTCTCTTACCGTTGAGAATTTATGAAAATAGAATTTAATAGTCAGGTTTTGGTATCAAACTCAGAAAATGGAAATCCCAGGAATGGCATAACCCAAACCCTTATGTTATTCTTAGAAGTCTGAAAACTCAGGCATTTGGGAGGCAAAAAGTTGTGGACAGACAGTGCCCCGTGTGGGGTTCAGGCCAGGGTGTGGGTCTCCTGAGCAGGGTACTCGGCCCTGTGCCAGCTGCTCCCTCTGAGCCTGGCCCCTCCCAGGGGCAGTGGGGGCGTGGCTAGGGCCCGGCAGGTGGGAGCCGCATGTGGAGAAACTGGAGCTGGTGTCTGCGTCCAGTCTTCTGTTTCCTCCTCGAGAGAGGGTGTTCCGCTGGTTGGGCTGGACACCAGGCCGTTTAAGGGGCTGCGGGGGCTTGCAGAGCTGCCGATGCCCACTGTCCTGGGTGCACAGTCCTCATCACACTGAGAGCAGAGTCGGGGATGAGCCTCAAGGATGCAAAGAGAACGCCCCCCGCCCCTGAGGGCAGGGGGCCCCCGAGGGCAGGGACTGCCTGGCTGTGCACTTGCGCTGCTCGTACTTTTGGGCACAGTTGCAGGCAGCAGAGGACCAGCCCCTCTGACACAGCGCCTCCTTTGCCAGCCCGTTTCCCTGATCACTTTGTAATTTTCATTTGGTTCCTTTTTTTATAATGTATTTCATTGATTATGCTATTACAGTTGTCCCCTTCCCCCCTTCCTTCCCCTCCACCCTGCACACCCCCTCCTGCCCACATTCCCACACTTTAGTTCATGTCCATGTGTCATAAGTTCTTTGGCTTCTGCATTTCTCACGCTATTCTTGCCCTCTGCCTATTTTCTCCCCACCGTCCATGCTGCTTATTCTCTGTACCTTCTCCCCCTCTCTCCTCCCACTCCCCTATTGCTAACCCTCCACGTGATCTCCATTTCTGTGGCTCTGCTCCTGATCTACCTGTCCGCTTAGTTTGCTTTTGTTTTAGGTGTGGTTCTTAATAACTGTGAGTTTGCTGTCCTTTCACTGTTCACATTTTTTATCTTCTTTTTCTTAGATAAGTCCCTTTAACATTTCACATAATAAGGGCTTGGTGATGATGAACTCCTTGAACTTGACCTTATCTGAGAAGCACTTTATCTGCCCTTCCATTCTAAATAAAAGCTTTGCTGGATAGAGCAATCTTGGATGTAGGCCCTTGCCTTTCATGACTTGGAATACCTCTTTCCAGCCCCTTCTTGTCTGTAAGGTCTCTTTTGAGACATCAGCTGACAGTCTGATGGGAACTCCTTTGTAGGTGACTGTCCCCTAGCTCTTGCTGCTTCTAGAATTCTCCTTCATTTTAATCTTGGCTAATGTAATTATGATGTGCCTCGGTGTGATTCTCTTTGGGTCCACCTTCTTTGGGACTCTCTGAGTTTCCTGGATTTCCCTGGAAGTCTATTTCTTTTGCCAGATCGGGGAAGTTCTTCTTTATTATTTGTTCAAATAAGTTTTCCACTGGTGGCTGTTCCTTTCCCCCTTCTGGTACCCCTATAATTTAGATGTTGGAACATTTAAAGATGTCCTGGAGGTTCCTAAGCCTCTCCTCATTTTTTCAAATTCTTGTTTCTTTTCTGTTTGGTTGTTTCTTTCTTCCTTCTGGTCCACTCCATTGATTTTAGTCCCAGTTTGGTTTTCATCACTGTTGGTTCCCTGTGCATTTTCCTACATTTCACTTAATGTAGCCTTCCTTTTTTCGTCTAATTTGCAACTAAAATCAACCAGTTCTGTGAGCATCCTGACCAGCATTGTTTTGAACTGTGCATCTGATAGGTTGGCTATCTCTTGGTCACTTAGAAATATTGGCTCTGGGGCTTTGATCTGTTCTTCTGTTTGAGCCATAATTTTTTCATCTGATCGCGCCTGTTATGTATGAGTGGCAGAGCCTTAGGTGTTCACCAGGGCAGGGCAATAAGTCACTTCGTTGTGACACTGTATGTGGGGATGGGGTCAGAGAGGGAACAATGATGCTTGCTCCCCTCTCTCTCGGATTTCCATCCTGTCTGCTGCTTCCCACAAGCAAACTGGGCCCTTCTGGTGCTTGGTTCCCAGGTGTGTGGGCTTGTGTACTTTCTAGGACCCTGTGGGTCTCCCCAACAAACTCTCCTGCGAGGCTATGAGTCTCTCCCGACACCTTTCCAATCGGTGATTTTAGGCTTTGTTTCCTGGCGCTGGAGCTTTGGGTTGCGCGGTCTTTCTGGCTGCCCGCTTTTGCCTGGTTTATCTGTGCGCAATTGTGTGACCACAGTCAGCCCTGCGCCACTTGTGCATCCGGGTCTGGCAGCCACTGCCTTTTCCTGCTGCAGCCCCTCTCCACCAGCCACCAACTCTGCCCCTATTACCTGTCTGTTTGAGTAGTTGTTGGACTTTCGTGCAGTTCAATTTTCTCTCTGTTCTGGTTGTGTTTTTTTCCTAAATCTTTGTTGTCCTTAATTTTGGTTGTGCGAGGAGGCACAGTGGTTCCACCTGCGCCTCCATCTTGGCTGGAAGTCTCCCCCGATCGCTTCTGTGCTGTCCAAGTTGCGCCGTTGGCAGTGTTGTGACCCCTCTGCCTTTTGTCACAGGGGCCAGACGCCTGCCGAGTCGGACTTCCAGGTGCTGGAGGTGGCCCGGAAGTTGGAGATGTACGGCATCAGGTTCCACAAGGCTTCCGACAGGGAGGGCACCAAGATTAACCTGGCCGTGTCGCACATGGGGGTCCTCGTGTTCCAGGTAGGGCTGGGCCGTCCTGGTGCGCTGCTGGGCACGGGGCAGGGGTTGGTTTTCACACTCGTGGGTGAGTTTGTGTTGTGGTGAACGAGGTCTGGGACTTGGAGGGGAGCTTTGCATGTCATCTGATCTGACCCCTCCCCAGCAGACAGATCGTCTTCTTGCCCTTGCCCTCGCCATCTTGGAGCCCGTGCCCCTCAGCACCGGGCATGTCCCGCTGCTACTCACAGCGAAGCAAAGGCCTCCCCGTAGAACCTGCACCGACACAGGGGCCCTTCCCTGGGGTGGCCTCCAGGTGTGGGTCTGGGTGGAGGTGAGACCAAACACGCTAGAAAATGTGTGTGGTCTTGTAGAAATTTTGTATCGCTTGTGTTTGTGTAAATGGGTGCGCAGAAGGCCGCCAAGTTCTGTTTGTAGTTACGTTATGTGTCCTGGGTTCCAGCTGGAGATACAGGCCCTTCGAGGGTCAGAGTCCGTGGGCCATTCCCGGTCCTGCCCACCAGTGTCCACCGCAGGCCCCTCTCAGGAGGGTCCCGGCTTGGCACCCGTGCACCTGTGGGTGTGGGTGGTGCCAGAGCCGGACTCGGGCCCCTCCTCCAAGACCTTTCGGCCTGCGGCAGCCCCTGCAGCGGCCCCTGCAGCAGCCGGTCTGTGCAGGCCCTGCCCAAGCTCTCTCTCCTTCTCTTGACCTTGCTGTCAAATCAATGTTCTGCCAGAAAAAAGAAAAACAACAGTTCACACTAGAGACTTTAGCCACCACACCCTTCCTTCAGGCGGCTGGTCCTGGGTCCTGCAGCTGCTCACACCCATCACCGTCCCGACATCACAGGTTCTAACTGCATATCTGTCCAAACCCAGCTGTTGTCATCAGAAAATGTTGAAAAAGCAAGGGCCTGGAGACTTCTAGAGTGAATATATTATCTGCTCCCTGAAACCCCTGCCAGAATGACAGAGATGGAATTATTTTTCTTTTTATATTTAAATCAGAAAGAACAAAGACCGGAAAAGAACCACAGGAGGTGAGAGCACCAACAGAATTCTGGAAGTTGGGAAGTGGTAGGAGTGTGGAAAAGACTAGAATCCAATGGCCTGTGGAGGGAAAGCTGGGAGCAGGCCAGTGTCCCCCCAGGATTGCACAAAGGCACCTCTCAGCTGCCAGGAGCAGGCTGGGGCTGAAAACAGAAGCCTGGTTCCGTCTGTCCGTCTGTCCGTCTGTCCGTGAGGAGACTCGCAGCACTAGATCCGAGCCGGAGCAGCCTCCTCCTCTCGGGGGCTCAGACGTAGAGGTGCCTGAGCGCATCGGCAGGAGGAGAGAGGGCCTGTGCCCTGAACGTGGCCACGTGTGCCCTGTCCAGTGTGGCGCAGTGGGTGGGGCGTCGTCCCGCAAACCTGAAGGTCGCTGGTGCCATTCCCCGTCAGGGCACATGCCTGGTGCGGGCCAGGTCCCCAGTTGGGAATGTGTGAGAGGCAGCCGATTGATGTTTCTCTCCCTCTCTCCCCTTCTCTCTAAAAATAAATTAATTAAATCTTAAAAAAAGAAAAAGAAACGCGCGGTATGCCGTTGGAGCAGCCGGAGCGCGAGGATGAGTGGTGGGGGTTGGAGCAGGAGAGGCCAGCAGCCCCCAGGCCCCGCCGACGCCCTGCGGGGGGAGCCGGAGCCCCAGGATGGTGCTGGACGTCCCTGGGAAGCAACTCGGAACCCGAGGCAGGGACTCGCAGGCTGCAGGTGCCTTCACAGTCGAGTAACAGGGAACCTGCGGCTGGAAGCAGCTGTCGCGTCTCTGTTGTTGCTGTTTCCTTTGGGTCGGTCCTTTCGCTTCTTTCGAGAACATCTGAAAATTCTCCAGTACTTTACATTGACAAGAAATGAGAGTCATTTAGCATTTTGGCCGTATTTGGGGGGCCAGGAAGCTTCAGGTCTCATGTGGACCCTGCGTGTAGGCCTTGGTTTTGAGGACATCTCTTAAATCAAGAAGCTCTGAAATTGAGATGTAATTCACACACCCTAAACCTCACCACTTAGAAGTGCGCCTTCAGTCGGTTCCAGCACGTTCGCGTCACTGCGCGGTCACCACCGCTCCTGACACCGGGCGTTTTCATCCCACGTGGCTGCCGGCAGCAGCCCCCAGCCCTGGCCACCTCTGACCAGCTTCCTGTCTGCGTGTCCTGGACAGTCGTGGAGATGGGGACAGGCAGGGGCCTCGCGAGCACAGGTGCCCCACGCTGCACCTCCCTCAGCACCCCCCTCCCGGGCTGAGGACCTTCTCAGTCTCCCTGAAAGGAAGTCGGTCCTCGTCTCGCTGTCCCCGTCTCACATGTGCGGCATGAATGGCCACGACGGTCAAGAGCAGAAAGTGCCAGGAGAGGACTTTATACGTCTAGGCGTTTTTTGCTGGAACCATTTCGAGCTTACAGAAGAGGGACAGCGGTAGAGTTCCCTCCCCCCAGACCCGCACCCCCACGCGGATTTTTCCTGCTGCTCCAGTCTGAGCGTCACAGAAGATCCCATCTGAGATCCAGCAGCGTGCACAGCCACTCCGCCCGTGGAACGGTGGACTTTCCTTCAGTCGGGGACTTTCTTCTTCTTTCCCGAGGCTCACGACCTTGGTGTTTGGTCGTCTCGTGGAACAGAATGGCCATCGTGTGGGATCGCCTGGGACTTGCCCGTGGTGCTGTGGCCTGCGGGGCCCTCCTGTCCCAGGGTGTCCGCCTGTCCCATTGCTGGTGGCGTCAGCGTCGATCAGTGGCCAGATGGGTCTGCTTTTGGTCATCAGTAAGTAGGCTGTGGAGGGAGACTCGGAGACCCCTCCCCACCTGCCAGTGGGGCAAATCACTGTGAAGGTCAGCTAAGGATGACTTCGTAAATCCCATTTTTCTTTTAGTTTCTTGTTCTTACTGTGGGCTTGGATTCATGTTATACTCACATTAAATTCAAGCTATAATAGTCTGGGTTATAATCTGATACTTTGCAATCTGTTTTTACCATTATTTATTTTGATTTTTAAATCATCCCACATTCTTCCACCAGAGTCCCTTCAAGCTGGCTCCTGTGTCCTTGTCACATGTCCCCATGATTTTTGACCACATTCTTGCACAACAGAATATTCCAGGTTCATTTTCTACTTTGCCTGCCCCACCCGGGAGGCCCGCAGAGCCCTGGCCTGCTGGGCAGGGAGAGGCCGGCCCTGAAGAGCCGGGTCCGAGTGCTCGGGAGCCGTGTCGGGAGCGCACAGCACGCACTTCCGGCCCACACCCCAGGCCCACGCTGGCTTCCCTCCCTCTGGAGAAGCGTAACTCATAGGAGGCGGCCCTGCCTGGGCTCCTCCACTGCCCCTTGTGACCCTCGAGCCTTTTTGTACAGGTCAGCTTCAAAAATGTTAATATTAACATTAGTAAAAAATGACTCACAATGAAGCCTTATCAAAGATATCAAGTTATCCTTCCAAAACAGGCAGATAAGTTAGCAGTAGTAACATTTCAGCTGGGAGCCGTTCTGAGTGCTGCTGTGAAATGCCCCGTGCGTGGCTGTGCCGTCTGGTGACGGTACCTGAACATTCTCTCTCCTGAGAAGGTGCGTGTCCCTGAGCGTGTGTCTCTTGGATTTCAGGGCACCACCAAAATCAACACCTTCAACTGGTCCAGGGTCCGGAAGCTCAGCTTCAAGAGGAAAAGATTCCTCATCAAACTCCACCCAGAGGTCCACGTAAGTGATTTTGAGCAGCTGTTAAATTGTAAGAGAATGTATTCTGCTAAGACAGTGAGTTACTTTGTTGTTCTATGAATCATTTCACCGCAATGCACAGAGAATTTAAGGGCAGGGTTCAAGTGGGGGGCCTGCAGGGCTCCCCGCAGTCAACCCTGCAGCTCTCTGGTGAGGGTGCTGCATGAGGTCCAGGTCTGGCAGGGCTGGGGGTGGGGCCAGGACTGCGCCAGTCTGACAAGCCCCGCCTCTGTGCTCCAGGCAGCGGGGCTGGAGTGCGAAGTGTGAGCTGCAGCCAGTGCACGTGCAGTGCCCATCTGGAGTGAGTGGAGGACAGTCCCTGCATTCTGGGCGTCTGTGACTCAGAAACTGACCCTTTGACAGCTCTTCTGGCCCACACCCCCACACCGGACCACGGACGGTGCCCTGGTCTCTGCGGGGAAGTGCGAGGACGCACTGCAGAGTGTTGGCCCCAGTGCTGTGGGCGGCTTGCGTCCTCAGAGGCACACAGTGGGTGTGCACTGCGCCTCTCTTCTCTTAAATGGAGGTGGAACCAGGCGTCTTTACCTACAGTTTTCGGGGGAAGAATCCTTCTCATTTTTAACCTCAGAATAGCTTGTTATCTGAACTGCTTCCTACATGTTGTGCTTGAATTAGTGACTTGAGCTTTTGCTTTGTTTCTAGGGACCTTACCAGGACACACTGGAGTTCTTGTTGGGTAGCAGAGACGAGTGTAAGAACTTCTGGAAGATCTGTGTGGAGTATCACACCTTTTTTAGGCTCTTTGATCAACCGAAGCCAAAAGCGAAAGCCGTCTTCTTCAGCAGGGGCTCCTCCTTCAGATACAGGTGGGGCCGCACCCCCCTCCCCTCCCCACCACACTGGCCACACCCGCCCTCCCCCTCCCTCCGCCCTGGGCTCTGGGGGAGAAGCAATACCCCTGGTCAAGAAAACTATTTTGAGACGTTTCAGAGACTTGTGTGCAGAAGGCAGCTATTGTCAAACTGAGAAAGCATAGCAGATAAAGTAGTGGAAAAAATGGACTTAATAAAAACTGTGTTGAGAAAATCGGCGATGCTTATTACTACAGAGCACAGCTTTAAAGTGTTCGTAAGGTTTATAAGGAGAGATGGTCAAGTCTTACCGCCCTTTGCCTGCATGAAAAATTAATGCCACAAATGACTGTTGACTCCTCCTTTTAATACCTGGACTTCGCCCCGCAGTGGGAGAACTCAGAAACAGCTTGTGGACCACGTCCGAGACGGTGCAGCAAGGAGAGCGCCCTATGAGAGGTGAGCTCTGGGTCTTCAGGGGCCACAGGTGTGCTTTTACCATTAATATTTTAATTGTTCCAACCTTTGAATAAAAGTCATTTCAAATTCATAAATGTGTATTTTGACACTCAAGTTCTGTTTTTTTATAGTGAGTTTATAATATCTTTATATAATTATTGTACAAGGGTATGGTATTTTAGTTTCTTTTTTTAAGATTTTATTTCTTTATTTTTAGACAGAGGGGAAGGGAGGGAGAAAGAGCGGGAGAGAAATATTATTGTATGGTTGCTTCTTGTGCGCCCCCTACTGGGGACCTGGCCTGCAACCCAGGCATGTGCCCTGACTGGGAATTGAACCAGCGACCCTTTGCTTCACAGTCTGGTGCTCAGTCCACTGAGCCACACTGGGCAGTATTTGAGTTTCCAGTGTGTTTAGCTTACATGTATGTTTTCACACAGTGTGGTGAACTTTCGATCTGAACCTTCACCTGCTCCTTGGCACGTGGAGTTTTTCCTTCGGTGTGAGAGAACACTTTCCCTCTTCTGGCACGTGTATTTTTTGTTTTCTGTTGCTGCCTTTTGTTCCCCTGCCTGTTCCTAGTCAGATGCCTTGTGTCCGAGTCTCAGCCGTGTTTCTGTGTGAGCTCCTCCTCGGGCCACCGCACCAGACAGGGCTCACCGCTTGTTTTCTCTTTGCAGAAGACACAGCCGGATGCGGACGCCCGGCCACATTCTGACTGCAGAGCTGCCGAAGCAGGTGAGTCCGTCCAGGTCACACAGACACCGTGTCAGTCACCTGCACTCTTTCAGGAAATGATCTGGCGATGCTGATCAAGAGTCTTAAAGTTAGCTGTGTCACTTAAGCAGCCAATCCAGGCCTCGGGCTCTGTTCACACAGGAGCCCTGAGTGAGGAGAAGGCTCTGGGCACGAGACGGCTGTCGCGGGCTCACCGCGGCGTAAGCACAGCTCTGCGCGTCTGGGGACGGCACCGAACCCCGAACAAGACACACAGATGCAGGAGACGGAGGGCTGGCGCGGACGCCCTCACGGGGCCATCCGTCAGCCCCTGGGGCGGGGGAGGGCTGCTCTGGTCCCCTCACTGTCAGCGACCTTCCCTTCTCTGTGGACACTCACTGCTGCTCGTTGGCAGGGAGACAACTGGGCGAACACTGTTCCTTTTTTATAGGCTTCATCTGTCCAGTGCCAGCGTAGGGAAATGATTTACCTAATTAAGTGGATTCTCTGAAAGGGATATTTTTGCTCCTTAGGGCTAACACTGAGGCAACAAATTGATGTCTCTCTGTGTTTGGCATGATTACAACTGTATTAAAAACGAAACTGTACATAGGCGCACACAGTGTATAGAAAACATTTGGCCACAGTGGCCCAAAACGTGACAGCAGTGTCCTGGGCCCCGGTCACAGGGCCGTGGGCACCCCCTTCCCCAAGGTCCCCCCCCCCGTTTCCTGTCGAGCTTCCTCGGCGCGCGTGTCCTTAGGGAGAGTCTCACTCTTCTCGTGGGAGACCGTCACTGCTTGCTCATGCAGCTACGAAGTTTCACGCTGGGAACCTTCTGTTCTTGCCCGGTGTTCGCTTTCGTTGGCTGTTTGTCGTTGGCCCGCAGCAGCATCTCCGGAAGCTGCACTTGTCCCTCATACGTGAATGCTCACATGTCCCAAGCTTCTGGGTTTTTCAAATAAAAGCATTCTCTAACTCTCCTAGGTATGTGTCATGTTTAGGAATTCCTTAAGTCCGTGGTAATTAAAATAATTTATTTTTGTTTCTTTAACAAAGTTCGAATTTATGAGTGGTGTGAGTAGTCTAAAAACTACATTTAAACTTTCGGTTCTCTGATACTGTTGTTGAAAAGCCACAAGAGAGTGTTGAATGCGGCTGAGTAAGAGGAAGTGACGTTACGAACATTCAAAGCAGATGGGTCTCGGGCTGTGAGCAACCGCTTCGTCCCGGGAAGCTCGGTCGCCCTTCCCTCCGCCGGCACGTCTGCCTCCGAGTGCCCCGCCCGACCACTCCGTGTGGTCTGGCCGCCCCTGCCCTGTGTGCACGGGGGGTGTGGCGAGTTCTGCGGGCACCGGAGGCTCGCTCCGTGTCCAGGGTGCAGGGCAGCGAGCAGCGCAGCGGGGCTGCCCGGCCTCTCTGGCCACCGTCCTTGGCGTCCCCACCTGCGAGCCTCGGCCCCTCACCCTGCGGCTGCTCCACCTCTTCCCAGTCGCCTTGGGCTCCAGGCCGCATCGTTGCCCGTGGGCCCGTCCACGCCCCTCAGCCCCACGGGGTCGCTCTGACGTGAGTGTGGGGGCCGCCTGCACTGCCCCTCCTGCCGGCGCTCTGCTGTGGGGCCTTGTTAGCCGAGCAGCTGGCTCAGTTCCTCTGTAGCTGGCTTCTCACACCCCTGGGAGAGTGGCAGACACCCAGGCGCCTTCTGGTGCAGCCTCAGGGTGACACGGGTGCTGAGGGCACACAGGCTGCAGGCGGCCAGTGTCCTGGGAGGGGCCTCTGTGTGCTGTAGGCTTGTGCTTCCGCGGAGAAAGGGGCAGAAGGCCCCTGGCCCTTGTGGAATCCTGTCCGTGTGACTGAGCACTTTGCTGGGGGAGCAGCGTGGAAGGGGGACTTGCTAACTCGGGCCCAGTGAGTCCGCTGCTCTCCTGTGCTGGTTTGTGAAATCATGTCCTTGTGTTTCTCTTCACTTTGACCCCTAGAGCATCTCATTCACCGAGGGCCTCAGGACTTCTGTGTCCCTGTCAACACCTGCCTCCTGCTTCTCGGCCCCGGCCTCCCCTACCACCCCGCCCGGCCAGCTCAGTGTCACGGACACCCTGACCGAACCCCCGGCTCCCCACACCAAGAGGCCGGCTGCAGAGAAGAGCCGTGGAGCCGTGGAAGGCCCCAGCGCGAGACAGGCCCTGGTCCCCGGGCCCCCTGCACTCCAGCCTTGCCAAGGTGTCGGGTTTTGTCATGCTATGAGGAGTCCCAGCCCCAGCGGTCCCAGGGGGCAGGGTCGCGGTGGTGTAGACCGGGGTGCAGCGGGGGCCGGCAGGGGGTGCAGAGCCGCTGGTAAAAACAACCACGGCGAGGCAGACCTGGCCGTGGGCTCATTTTCCTCCACAGGGGAGTCCCTGCCCGACCAGCAGGGCAGTGGGGGGGGGCCCGTTTTCACATTGACAAATGCCCAGCTGCAGGTGTCCGAGGAGTTCATAGATGACGACCCGGCAGACATCTCTTTCTTTGCCGGAGGCTCCGAGGCGTTCTCGTGCCCGTACGGCAGCTTGGTCCTCCAGGCGCCTCTGTGTGGCCGCCCGGGCTCTGCCCAGTCGAGCCCAGACAGGTGCTCTGTTGAGGCGGTGCCCGTGAGCATAGAGCGTGGCTTCGAGTTTGGGGGCGAGAGTGGCTTTGGCGGCGTGCACCCCTCGGACACGTCGGAGCTGTTGGAGGTGAAGGCCCAGGCCAGCCTGATGCAGAGCCTGCTGAGCCCGTCTGAGAGCAGCTCCCTCAGCCACCTCCCGCTGCTCGGCCTGTCCGCCCACCAGTCCGAGGCCAGCTCCATGGCCAACTTCCCGGCCTGCTCGGTGCGCTCCGAGGCCAGCTCAGCCTTCCAGTTCTCCGACATCCTCGACCAGCTGGAGCAGCTCGGCTGCCCGCCCACCACGGCCGACTCCAGCAGCAGCGAGGCCGACTCCTGGGGCTCCGAGCCCGAGGCACCCCTGGACGTCAGCCTGTTTTTCAGCAGCCCTTTTGCACAGAGCAGTGGGGAGAGAGTCATTTTCGATTTGCAGAGCAGTGTGCAGAATGTGAGTCTAGGCGAGCGGGTGGATAAGAGCCCGTGCTGACCCCTGCCCTCGTGCAGGCAGTGAGCTCGGGCCGCTGGCCTCGTGTCCATGGCCCGGGAGTCCCTCCCCGAAATCTCTGATCAGTCCTTCTGATTGAATGTCACAGAATTCAAACATTCACTTGGAATGATGTTTAAAACTGGGCACCAAGTTTGAAATAGATGCTGTTGGCCACTAGTGCCTCCGGAGCTGGAGAATTTATCTTGCAGCTTTACTTTTCTGGTTGAGCTTTGCTTCGACTGAACGCTGGTGCCGCCCACTTGGAACGTCACAGAGCCCCGATGCGTGTGGACCCGCAGTGGAACGTGTGTCTTCTGCCTCCTGGGGCTGCTGCCTGTTAAGATGCGGCGCACAGCCGGGCCTCGTCGGGACGGAGGCCTTGCTGGCTTGTCCGGCCACTGCACGGAGTCCCAAGGAGGCCATGTCCTCGCAGCAGGTTTCCTGGGACCGCCCGGGTGTCTCAGTGCCGAAGACGCCACCCCATCGTGACTTCAGACCCAGGGAGAGTTTAGACCTGGGCCCAGAGAGGATTGGTTAAAGCACCACCGAACGGTTTCCTTCTGCCGAGCCCGCGTGGGTGTCGTAGTTGTCTGCAGAAAGAGAAGAACCAAACCAGACACACTGGCCGGCTTCAGAACCGCTGCGTTTGGATTGACGGAGTGGGTGGTTCGCTACAGTGAGCGGGCTTCCCAGGGAACCCTGAGTGTCGAGGGGCTCCCGGTCCCTCAGGAGAGTTGTCCCTTGTAGGCAGGGGCTGTGTGACGCTTTGTTGCCAGCCGTGTCCGTCTGTGGCCCGTCACGGACACGGGCCACCCCCAGGCAGGGGGAGCAGCAGGCCCACGGTGCCCGGTCCAGGCTGCCGTGGGGGGGGCGCTGCTCACGGCCCTCCGTGCCCTGAGTGCCCGTCCGCGGACGGCGGGGAGGCCGCCGCCACACACCGGTCGGTGTGCTGGGATTCGGTTCTGTCTTCTGGCATTTGTGTGGTTCTTCCTGCTCTCACCTAGGACCGTAGTGAGGTTCGTTTGGACCTTATAGGGTTTGGACTGTCCAAAGGTTCGTTTTCTTCCAAGTCCTGTGGTGACTCTGTGTCTCCGGTCTCTGCTCCTTGTGAGGCTGCGTCTCCGTCTGGGTGGGCTTGCTGCGTGACCCCGGGTGCTCGGGAACTCAGAATGTCCCTGGGCCTCCTGTGACGGTCTGTCCTTCTCATCAGTGCTGACCCCGGACCCTCAGGGTCAGGGCTAAATGCACTGAGTCAGTTCCCTCTTCTGTAGCTGCCTTAACCCACCCCGCCTTCTGGCCCTTGCCCTGGGCACTGGGTGGCGTCTGCAGTGAGCGGCTGCTGCCAGCCCCTCGGGCTCCACCCTCCTAAGTGCTGCAGCTACTGGGTCGTCATCGCCCCAGGGGGCTGGCTGACCTGTGTGGCAAACTCTGATGGGGGAGGGGACGTCAGTGGCCACCGTCAGAGAAGCATGTTCAGGACATTTTGTTTTTCCCTCTGTGTCTCTTAGAAAGCGACCCTGGGTTGGTGTGGTGAAGACAGTTAGCACATCCCATCCAGAACGCTTTCCGGGGCCTCAGCCGTCCTGTGCGGCTGCCGCGTCCTGCAGGTGCCGCAGCCCAGGACGCTGTTGCCCGGCAGGTCGTCCTTGTTTCCTGCGGGGACCCACATCGCTGTGTGAGCAGGGGGCCAGAGGGGGGTTGAGCCAGTGGTGCAGGTGGTGGGGGGACTACGGGAGTGAGGGAGGGAGCGCTCTGCCTCCCGCAGCTGGCCCACACCCTCCCCCTCCTCCTGCTTCTGCGGGACTTCGCAGGGTCCCTGGCTCGCTGACGACTTTTCCCTGAACGTCTGCACGTTGTCTGAGACGTAACCACTCACAGTCACCCAGACCAGTGAGGACAGGCACAGGTTCTCCCCTCGTCCGAAGTGCGCATCACCGGCTGACTTGTTCCAGTCACGGTCCTGA
Organism: Artibeus jamaicensis; assembly: GCF_021234435.1. Classification (NCBI taxonomy): domain Eukaryota; kingdom Metazoa; phylum Chordata; class Mammalia; order Chiroptera; family Phyllostomidae; genus Artibeus; species Artibeus jamaicensis. Next base: position 5,906,919 of record NW_026522020.1, read on the forward strand.
CAGTGAGCATCTGCCTGCCACATGTGGCTGGCAGCTCTCAGGTCCCCTGTCCCTAGAAGACTCCCTTTGGTGCCAGTGACTTGTGCAACACAGGGACCGTGCTGATTAAGGTTTAGCTTTTTGATAAGACCTGGATAATTTTACTTTCCAACAAGTTCATGGTATTTTTAAGTTCACGGCTTTTTTTTTATAGTGAAATTATTTCAAAATCGGCTGTCGCTTCTCTGGTCACTGCTCCTGGCTCTTCCTTTTACTTCTGAGTGAGCAAAGTGTAACCCCCGCCCGAGAGGGACTCCTTCAGGAACAGGAAAGCAAGCGGAAGGATTGTGTTTTCTGCCCACGTCAGGGCTCCTGCCTGTGGTGGGCCGCTCCAGCGGCGGCCTTGTTCTGCTCCATCCCAGTGAGAGACAGTTTGCAGTAAATATTCAGATATCCACACCAGCCCAGACTGGGGGGCTCTGGGGGACCCTGGGCCCCCTGATGGTGGTTGATTATGAGAAGCCCCTGTGTCACGCAGCAAAGCCGCCTGAGGCAGCTGGACCCGGGCCCCTGAGCACGGTGGTGGTTCAGACTTGAAGGAGACGTGTGTGGACTCACGTTGCCAGTTGCTGAGTGTGTGATTGAGAAGCACCTGCAAGGTGTTGACAGTTTCACTTTCGGTCTGCTAAGCTCAACCTTACAGCCGACGGTAGCCGCCCCACGTCCAGCACCGTCCCCTCGCCGCCACCCTCAGCAGGCTGTGCCCGTCGTCCCCCACTGTGCCCACCTGCTGCACGTGGAATGTTTATGTCTGTGGGCCACCAAGTCCATTTTTGGATTTAAGCTTTTAGACCCAGGTGCCGCTCATCAGTCCGCATACCAACGTGCCTGTCACCACAGCACCGCTCTGCGCTGGGGACAGCCCCTCGCTGCGTGGGCCTGGCGCGCAGGGAGTGAGCGCCTGTTTCCTCCAAGTGCCGAGTCAGGTCAGGGCTCCCTTTTGCACTGAACACACATTTTAAAAATAGTAGTAATGAGAGTGATGGGCAGTAAAAACAGCCCGGAAAGGCTTATTCTGAGGACACTTGAATCTGCGGTGATGTCCCTTTACAGAAGCCCTTTGAGTTGCGTGGGCCCTGCTCTCAGGGCAGGCTCTCGGCTCCTGCTGCCTGTGTGGGGCTGGGGGGGGGGGCGCGTGGTGCACGTGTCAGCCTGTGAGCTGTGTCCCTGCTGTGACGTGCGGGGGGGGGGGTTCCTAATGCCAACTCCCACACCGCCACGGCAGGGTCATGCCCTCTCGGTTCACAGAACCAGAAGAAACCCATTCCTAGAACAATTACTTGATAGACAAGAATGTTAATGCTTTCTCAGGCACTCGAAATTGAGGATTTTAGTACATGTTTCCAAGGTCATGGAGTCTTACTTTGCCGGGGTTTGGCTTGGCCCTTGTCCTGAAGGTACAAAGTTTGTCACCGCTTGCTGTGGTGGCCAGTGTCCGCCGTTCGCATCGCACAGGGCCGGGCATGCCCCGAGGTGCTGTCTGTGCGTGGAAGCAGCCACAGTCCCTTAGCAAATGGAGAGAAAAGAAACTGGCATTTCGTGCGTTACCCTGCGAACTTGTTCTTTCCCTAAGGAGACATTATTTTGCCTGGTTTGTGGTGCTTATAAAGCTTGTTTTCTATTGAAATTGCCATTTATAAATCCGCAGGTATGTACTAACTCAAAAATTTTAAATTGTTTATTCAATAAAGTAAGGAAATATTTACTATAACTTTTTAAATGGGCTGTTAGCTTTCTTTCTTTCTTTCCCTTTACTTGCTTACAGTTTTGATTTACATAATTCAAGATTATTTCACATGTTAAATGAATCCCTGAAACAGCTACAGATTTTTTAAAAGACTTTATTTATTTATCTTTAGAGGGAAAGGGAAGGAGAGAGGAAGAGAAATATCAATGTGTGGTTGCCTCTCGTGGGTCCCCCGGTGGGAACTGGCCTGCAACCCAGGCATGTGCCCTGACTGGGAATCGAACCCCAATCCTTTGGTTTGCAGGCCCGTGCTCAGTCCACTGAGCTACACCAGCCAGGACTCAGCTACAAATTTTAACATCTTCCCTGATGTTTCTCACCTCACACACTTCTGCGCAACAAACAGGCCCCACAACTGTGCAGTTTTCGGTTCAGGTGCGGGCAGGAACCACCCTGAAGGGGCGGCTTTGCTCAGTGTCGGCCCTCCTTCCCCTTCAGGGCCTTCTGCAGGCGGCCCTTGGGTCTGGACACCCGTGGGCGGTCCTCCCACACAGCCTGAGGCTCCGGCCAGGGCAGCGCTGTTTGCAGCCTTCCTGGTGAGCCCTGGGCCTGCCCTGTGCACAGGACACATGCTCTCCGTCTCTTAAGCCTGAAAAGAAGAACAGTACCTGCAGCCTCTTTCCTGCAGTCGGCTAGGTCGTCGCTGTGAGTTCCCGACCCCGAGTGCTGCCGCTGCTCAGTCTTTCCCCGGCTCGGTACTGGTCTCCCGCTCGGCCAGCGTGCTTCCTGCCGGCTCCCTGGAGCCGTCCCTGTTCTCAGGCCCCAGGAGAGTCATGGGATTGGTGATACCCCGCCCCCCACCTCCGGGCGTAGGCCTCAGGGCGTCTTGGGAGAGCAGGCCCCTCTGGGCTGCTTAGAGCGGCTCAGACACCTGGGGGAACGGGGCGGCGACTGGGGGGCGCTGGTCTCCTACCTGGCTTTCAAGGTCCCAGTGTGGCTGGGAGTAGGAGGCGCTGCACCAAGGTTGGGTGGCAGTGCCCTTCAGGAGAGTGCCTGTGGGCACAAACTCCCCACTTAGAGAAGACAGCGGTGAGTCACGGAGGGTCAGTTCCCTCCCACATCGGCCGGCCCTGCTCCCTGACCAAGGCCGCCGATACCCAGAGCCCCAGCTCGGCCAAAGAGGGGACGTAGCGAGTGGACCCTGAAGAGACCATGTGTGGTGGACACAGGTTTTTAAAAACTGCTCAGGGACGCCTCTCTGCTTGCTCTCTAGGCTGCCCTGTTAGCCAGCTGCCACTGCACCGCCTTGGTGTTTGAGGAACATCACTTCAGCTGACATTTAGTTTATTTGAATTGTTCATTTGCTCAGGGGACCTTGCCACCATCGATCCAATAGTTCAGAGGATTCATAAGTCACAGCTTCTCAGAGTTTGAGACAAAAGGTGTCGTTTATTAGAACAAAGATATGGGGGGTCCCCTGGGCCACCCATGTGTGTGCACGCACAGAGGAGACACTGCGCCTGGCGGGCAGGGAACCAGACAGATGTCCCCGAGTGTTGCTCTTGTTGTCGGGTAGGGCGCCTGTTTTTCTTCTCAGGAGTCTTGATTAGTTAGAACAAATCGGAAGAAAAACCAAAAAAGTGCTTCTTGGAGGCACTGCCCTCTGAACTTTGGGTCACCGCAGCCACATCCAGGCCACGCAGGCCCGTTCCCAGCACAGCTCTGAGCTCATGGGCGCCTCCCACAGAGCGGCCGCACCCCACATCAGGTGTCGCCTGCCTTTCGCAGAAGAACAGGGAGATGGTGTTCGTGGGAAGACACGGTCTGAGATGAGCTGAAAGGAGGGCCCCTCTGGAGTCAGTTCCCTACCTCCTGCTTTTGTCTTTGAGCCAAACTCTGTGTAAAGTGACTCGTGACGTCTAGTCCAGAAATGGAGCCCGAGGTGGTCTTGTGCGGCGAGCTCACGTTCACCTGGATTCTTTGGACAAGTCAGCCTTTTCCTTTCCTTACCAGGTCAACGGGCCGTCGTTCGGCTGAAGGAGCTTCCAGACCCCACACCTCATGCTGTCAAGTTAACCAGCCAGTTAACCTTGAATCTTCCAAACTGGAGCTCATTCTTCCTCCAGTATTAGGCAAAACTTTTCAAGATTATTTACTATAGAGATTTGAAGAAGAAGATTTTAAAGTAAGGTGAAAGTAAGCTTAACCTGGAAATGTGTTATCCGTCTTACGTCACCTGGTTTGACGAAGAAAGTGAAGGTTAGGCACAGAAGTGTGTGCCGTGCTTTTGGAAATGACATTCCAAAAACTGTAAGAATTTATTGGAAATGATGAATGCCACAGAGAAAATCAGCTGCCAGAGGTGCTCACTGCTGACCATTTGAAATCGAGTTTTGCATGTGTTTTCTGTGACTTGCAGCCTTGAGGGCAGAGACCGCCCGTGAACAGGCGGGCAGCGATCCACACCAGCAGAAACCCAGAGCTCCGTAAAACAACTGCCATTTTTGTCTGTCATTTTCAGTAACTTGATTTAGAAAGTTGAAGAATTTCTGAAAATTCCCCGTCTGCAACTGAACGACTCCATCACCCCTGGTGCCGGGCTGGGCCAGAAGCACACGCGTGTCTAAGAGGCCTCTGTGGTAGGGGCTCGGGAAGCTCAGAGCAGCGCTGGCTCTTCTGCCTCTTGTGGGTAGAGGGCCTTGGACAGACATGGGGTCTGTTTTTACAAATAAATTTCAGATTAATTCTTCACCACGTCAGTTAAAGCTAAACACATTGTGGGATACCGAAAACGTGATGTTTACCATTTGTAAAATTCTGAGGTCCTCTGCCTTTTACCTGTGTGCCCCCATGTGCATGGAGGACGCGGGCAGGGGTTTCTGGGGCAGCGCTGGGGCCACACCAGAACCACCGCTGGGAGACGCCTGCCAGGCCGAGGCGCACTTGTCTGTCGGTGTGCGGGGTGCGTTAGTGACTCCTCGCAATAGGAAGACCACCGCACAGGGCGGGGTGGGGGCGCGGGGTCACTCCGACAGCCTGGACGGCAGTGAGCCGCTGGCTTGAAAAAGTATCTCCCCACAGATTTGGAGGATTTGTGTTTACAGAATGTCAAGGGGGCGTGATTTATAACATTGTGCTGTAGCTGACAGATTTAATAAAAAAACATTTAATGGCAGTTTTTGGTACTTTTTAATGTTTGCTAAATTGTAAGTCGACCGTTTTTGTGAAATAAGAGGAATCGACAGCCCTGGCTGGTGTAGTTCAGTGGATTGAGCGCCGGCCTGAGAACCAGAGGATCGTGGTTCGATTCCCAGTCAGGGCACATGCCTGGGTTGCAGGCTGGTTCCCAGCGGGGGACTCCCGAGACGCAACCATACATTGATATTTCTCTCCTTCTTCCTTCCCTTCCTCTCTAAAGATAAATAAATAAAATCTTTAAAAAAAATAAGAACAATCAATAGTGCTAACAATCGAGCGATGACTTCTAACCTCCAGATGAGCAGTCTAAAGGGACTTCCCCTCGCACACACTCTTCACCCAGGGGCTGGTTACTGGCGCTGCGCCCTGCAGTGGGCTCCCTCTCCCAGCCCAGCCGGCGGACCGAGCAGGGGGCCCGCCGTGCATGCGTCCGTCGGTGGGCACACTGTCTCCTCAGCCTTCACCAGCTATCAAAAAATAAAGTCAGGTTTTGCAGCAACTTTTTGGTAATCTGCCCACAGTAAGTTGCTGTGGGACTGCCCATCTCTGAGGGAGGTGCCGGAAGACTCAGGACTCAGCAGTGACCTTATACTTACTTTGTAACCAATGAGTATAAAGCATCTGGGCTCTCACATCTGGAACAATACAGTTCTGAAGAATAAATAGATGAGTTATTAGTCATTCCTAGACTTTTCTTCCTAAATGTTCAATGTGTGGAAGTATCTCATTATGCAATTTTGGGCTTATTAGGGACGAGAAGGATTTTGGAGAGAAACCCTAACTAGCTCATCTTTGGACACATGCGTCCTTTCCAGTGGGGGAGGCTGGGTTCGGGCCCTTCAGAACCAGCAGCGTCTGCCCAGCCTGGGACGGGAGGAGAGGTGGGGGAATTTTTGGTTATTTTAAGGTTGCTTAGCATATTCTAAATGTATAATAAAAGCAAATTCTAATAAACTGGTGGTTAATAATTTCCTGTCTCGTCCAGGCTTTCTGGTGTGAGTGGGTGTTTTTCATCATGCTTTCAACTGTTGGTCGTGAGAAATTCCGGGGGGAACTGCCGTCCTTAAATTGGTAGTTCATCTTTGGAAGCACCTCGATGGCATCCAAGCTCCAGATTTGTCAATGTGAAAAAGGCCCCTCCAGCCCTCCACCGCCTCAGAGGCTGCCTGACTCCCCTGGTTCAGTTGCCAGTGCCCGTCTCAGGAGCAGGACACAGACACGCCGGGTGTTCACAAAGCTGCTCTGAGCCGTCCTGCCTGCACACACACTTCCATGGTTCAGGTCCAGGACACCAGCTTCGGTTTATAAACTGGTCCCCGTGGGTGACTGCGGCTGATGACATATTGGAGGATCTTGCTTTGAAGCCACGTGGCAGAGTGAGCAGCACCCCGGCTCAAATCAAGTTATTTCTGTTCCGACATTTGTAACTGACCAAATCAGTTAGAAATAATGGTAGTTTGGGTGGTAAAACACTATACATTTGGAAACTAAGGTAAATTTCTGTTTTAAGGAGCTTTTAAACAGTTAAATTTTTTCTTAAAACTCTGCTTTAAAGTTATCTTGAAAATTCAGCATTTAATAGTTACTGATTTTGCATGGAAAGATATTAGAAATAAACATTTGAGAATTTAAAAAGAGAATGGATAAGAGAATCTATTACAAAATGTACGATAGAATATACTTCTTCATTAGCATCCTTAAAACAAGACCAAAATGTTGGCTTCTGACTAGTCAAAAGCAAACATGGCTTTAAGAAGAAGGAAAAATAAGTATTAATTACTCATGGTATAATTGTAGAAAACCCAAATAAATCTTTGTTCATGAAAAATTTAAAGAAATAGGAAACAGTAAAATTAGTTGTAATGTTACGTGATGCAGTTTCTTAACGACTGATTCATGAATTCGGACTTACAGTAGACGTCTCTTCCAGATACGTTAGCACCAGTTTGACAGTCTCTGATTCGTCCGCAGAAGGTGCCCCTCCCTGACTCTCCCGTCTCGCAGGCTTGTAAGGCTGATTTTATCAGTCACCCCTCTGCAGAGCAAAGCGAAATCCCAAGGGCACCACAGAGCCCCAGGGGCCCAGACACCCGTGGCTGGTGTCTGTGAAATCGGATTGGTCAGCCAGCAACCTGTCTCATGTTCTCTGTATGTCCTGTTGAGAATTGCATGTGGTGGCGGCTTATTTACAATTTCCAAAGTGCCTCGGGCGGTAGCGGTGTAAGGCTAGGCCGGCTAACACCTGCTAAGAAATGTGGTGCCTGGCCCACATCCTGGTCCTTTCTCACTTCTCACTCCGCCCCCTGCCCCATTCAATTCCAGGCCTTTCCATGGACAGTCCTCAGCCTCCTCCCTCCACCCAGAAGAGCCCACTGAGCCTGAGCCCTGCGTTTCAGGTGACTCTGGGCCCAGCTGAGCAGGGCTCCTTCCCACTCCTGAGCCCTGGTCTTAGCGACGCCGGCGGAACCAGGATGGACGATGAGGAGCTGAAACACAAGGTGGGCACCACCCCAAGCAGAGGGTTTGATGCTGGTGGGCCTGGGTTTGTAAACTTTCGGCCGGGAAGCCTGGGCCAGGGAGGCACTGGGGCTCTGTGCATGCATCCCTGCACCTGGGCCTGCTGAGCAGAAGGAGGTGGTGGGCTGGCTTCCCTAGAGAAACCGCGTCCTGGAATCCTGCGACTTTCAGAGACTCCAGAGCCTTTGTAAGGGAGCCTGGCAGGCACAGATTCCCAGGGCTGTGCTGGATCCCAGGGGTGTGGAGCGGGCAGGCCCTGGGGGAGCCCTCGCCCCATAACTGGGGGAGGTCTGGTGTGCAGGGAGGGTTTGCTGGGGACCTGTCCTGTCTGGAGCAGGGGAGGCACAGGGGCTGTTGGATGAGTGGGTGTCTCCTTGAGTGTTGTTGCTGGGGTGGGGTGTGCAGGGTGCATTTAGCGTGGAAAGTGGAGGTGGCCTTCCTGCAGGTTTCTGTCTGTTGTCAGGGGTGGGCGTGGGGCAGGTGCCGCGAGGTCAGGTAGAAAGTGCAGGGCTCAAGAACAAGGTGATGGCCAGAGGTGGTGGCACAGTGGCTGCTGGCCACTTCTCTCATGGCCGTGGCCTGTAGCCTGGGCTGTATCATAGTGGAGGCAGTCAGGGTGAGGTGGTTTGGCAGGGGAACACATGAGGAAGGACTAAGGGTCCAGGGAATTTGATGTTTGGGGAAGAGGGTGGTTAAAATAACAGGCTGTGGACTGTGTGGGCCCCAGGGTGCTGGGGGAAAGCCAGGAACCATCTGTCCCCTGCACAGCGTGGAGGCCCCTGGGCCACAAACCTGAAGGAAGCTGGACTGGGCTAGGCCCAAACAGTGGGCCCCTGCCTCACAGGTGTCTGTCCCATGGGCAGCTGTCATCGTGACCACCTTGGCACCCCATGTGTTTCCTCCTGAACTGGCCAGAGAGCATGCTGCATCAGGGCCACTGCGAGATTCCTCAGCAGTGGGGTGTAGCCTTTCCCAGGACAGGGAGCCCCCCTGCAGACTCCTGTCCTGTGCCAGGTCCCCTGGGCCCACTTCAGGGACAGGAGCCCCAGCATGCAGAGCCTGCCGTTTTACGAGGTGTGAGTGCCTAGTGGCTTCCAGCTGAGGACTGCCCCTTGTCGTCAGGGCCCGGAGGACACTGGGCAGCCCCAGCCCTCAGGCCTCCATCGTGGCCATGTTGCTTTGATGCCGTAACAAAAAGGGCTTGGAGGAAAACTGTTTAAAGCACTGAATTATAATTTGCTACTTTCTGTGTTAATACAGTGGTTGATCTTCAGGTGGTTCTATAGGCGATGACCTCTGACACCTGACACTTGGGGGTACCTGGGCTGACGGTGGGTGGCCGTGGCCTTTGTTGTCCAGACCCGGTGGTCACTGTGTAGGCACCTCACAGAGTGGGGCCCTTGGGCTCCCTTCTCACCCCTGCTGCCTCCTGACTTCCGGCCACGTGAGGCTATGATGCCGTGTGTCCCAAGCTACATATAAAAGCCAGGATCAGGTATAGTGGGCTCCTGGGGTGGCATTTCCCTCACCTCTGCCCCCTAGGCCAGTCCAGAGGCCAACCCAGAGCAAACGTGGGCGTGCTGGAGAATGACCGGCTATGCTTTGCACCGGCTTTGTGAACCAGCGTCCCTAGTGAGGCCCCAGCTCCCAGCCCCCAGGTTTTCTGACGACCCCCTGGCAGCACCCGAGCAGCCTGAGTTCCTCAGCCCCTGAGTGTGCCCACGGTGTGCCCACGGTGTATGTGTGGGGCTGTTCGGCTGTGTGGAGGGACAGGGGCTGCGACCATCCCTTAGGAGCGCGCTTGAGGCTTATTCCCAGAATTTCCTCGTCACCAGCATCGCTCACTTGATGCACTGTTCTCCTCCTTTCTGATAGAAATTGGTGAGGCCCAACAACATTCGAAAGGTGTGAAAGCTGAAGGTGGCCAGTGCTTCTCTCCAGGCTGAGGGCAGTGGCCAGGGCACCACACTCGGGCTCTCGGCTGCTTTCCTCAAAGACAGGTGGCAGGTGTCAGCCGAAAGCACGGTCCTCTCCTGGGCCTCCTCTCCCGCCACCCGGCCTGGCCGACACATAGGTGCGGGTGGACCGCTTCTCCTTCTCCCCACTGAGAAGGTTCCTGAGCACCGGAGACGGGCCAGCCCTACCGCACAGGCAGGCGGACCGCGACCACCCCGCTCCTGGGGTCTCCCTGTCACTACCTGGCGGCACCTGTGATGCTGCCGTGATCCCATCAGTGATGTGGCAGTGGTTGTGCTTCCGAGCGCCTCCACTGTGCAGGGGTGGGCGTGACCTGTTTGTTCGGCGGGCACTCAGGGTTGGAGCGGGCCAGCGGGCCGAGCTCAGCAGTCAGGAAGCCGTAGGCGGGCTGCAGGGGCTGGGCCTCCCAAACTGAGTGTGGGCCTCTCAGGGCAGCTCGTACCCACAGCACTCATGGGCGTGTTAAGCTCAGGTGGAGATACAGCACTTTAAAGAGATCTTACTCAAAAAAAAATCTTACTCAGTTTAGATTTGAAAAAGTAATTTTTTAATAGCATAAAGCCAAAAAAAACAGAAAAAATGGGCAGGTGACCCTGCTGCTCTGTGGAAAAGAGGGCCAGAGCCCTGGACGGAGGCCTCGGGACTCCCGGGAAAGGCCGCCAGGACGCAGCACCTGCGACCTCGGAGGATGTTCTCCAGGCGACTCCCGCTGGGTCAGTTACTGGGGAGGAGCCAAGGTGGGCGGTAGCCAGCAGACTCCCACACACAGCGTTTGGGGACATGGCTCTGAAAGGCACTGGGCACACGGACTGTCCCGCTTGGCAGAGACGCCCGTGCCCAACAGTGGCCAGTCGCATCGTGGGCTCCGGGGCTCGCAAAAAGAACGTGCCTTTGTCGTCACCTTTCCTAAACTTCATCTAGGCACGGGGTCACGGGGAAGACGATGTGGGTCCCCAAATGTCAGCCTCAGGCCCAGCCTCCCCTTCTTGGTTGCAGACCCCCGTACCAGCCTGCTTCTCCCTGGCGTCTACGAGAAAGCACATCAACTCCCCAGGTGCCAACCGGACACCTGACTTCCCTCCCCAGACCTGTCACCTGCTGGGTTCGGCAGCTCTTTCCCAATGACTCGAGCCCCAAATCGCAGTCATCCTGGCCTCCTTCGTGGAGGAAACTCGAACCTCCACCCGCACCAGAACTTGACCCTTAGACTGTACTCAGGGCCCCACTCCTCATCTTGCCACCCTCCCCCCCGTCGTCCAACCTGGGTGGGAAGAGGCCCCGTAAGGAGCGGGGCCCTCCCAGCCTGCACCACCCCAAGACCCCTGTGTTCCTGCCAGTGACAAGTTCACCCACTTTGTACCCACCCTTGTCCTTGACCTCTGCCCGTCTCCCACTACCCGGCCTCCAGCCCCACCCTCTCCACAGGCAGCCTGACTACTGTCTAGAGCAGGAGCGTCCAACCTACGGCCCACAGGCCGCACGCAGCCCAGGACAGCTGTGAATGCAGCCCGTCACAAAATTGTAAATTTACTTTAAACATTATGAGATATTTTTGTGATTACGTGTCACAATGTATTTAGTGTGTGGCCCAGAGACACCAAAAGTTTGGACTCCCCTGCTCTAGGGGCCATGGCTGCCCCACGCCCTCCTGCTCTGCTGTGCTGGGTGACTTCCCCATTAGCCTGTCCCTTGCCTCTTGGCATCAGCACAGGACAGGGGTCTGTGTTCCTCGGCCCATCCCAGGTGCCTCTGGCACGTGCTTCATAGGTTTTTGCGTGGCAGACGTGAGGACAGTTGACCTCAGAAGTCCTCAGCCTGATGGAGCAGCAAGCAGCCTTGCAAGCGTGCAGGGACGGAGCAGGACCACTGTCTTCCAGCTGGGACCATCGAGCTAGAATGCTGAGAGCTGGGCACTGGGGGGGGTGCCCAGGTGCCCAGGTGTGCAGTGTGGCCCTTCCTGCTCTGGAGGGTCCCACCCTCGCTGGCTCACCTGTTGGCATCTGCACGTCTGGCAGAGGCCCTGATGAGGATTTAAGGCTCCAGAGCCAGGCCATCTCTGGCCCTCTGAGTGTGTCAACCACCTCGTGCTCTAACATAGGGCACAGCTAGATTGTATACTGACAATTTTAATGACTTTTTGTGAGTTAGGCTTAATTGTTTACAGCTGCGTATATGCATATGTACACACTCAAGTGTCTGTGTGTTAACCAGCTACACTCCTGGTAGTGATATCTGAACAATCGTTTCATCACAAAACCAATAATAAACTTCAGTATATGTTGATACTTATTTGAACAGCATTTCTTTTCTTAAACAAGTAAATAAATGACAAAAGCAAGTGAAAGAGTTACCATTGAACTTATGTTTTTACCCAGAAGGAAATCTTTTTAGAAATTATGGATAAACCGTGTGACAATGTTAACTTGAGCAGAAGAATGTGATCGTGAACATTGGTGATGTGGCCAGCAGACACGTGCTCACTCTCTGTGCTTCTTGTAGGGCCCAGGAGCGGATGAGGCCTACTTCATAGCAAAGGAGATTCTCGCTACAGAACGAACATACCTGAAGGATTTAGAAGTTATTACTGTGGTATGAAAACTAAGTTCTTTATTACTTTGATTTTCTTTTAAATATTTTATTTATATATTTTTAGAGAGAGGGAAGGGAGAGAGAAAGACAGAGAAACTTTGATGTGTGGTTGACTCTTGTGCACCCCCTACTTGGCACCTGGCTAGCAATCCAGGCATGTACCCTGACTGGGAATCGAACCGATGACCTTTTGGTTTGCAGGCCAACACTCAATCCACTGAGCTACACTAGCCAGAGCTATTACTCCGATTTTCTTAATACTTCTTAACTCTAAACCAGAGACAGAAGAGCGCTCCTAAGAAAGAGTTCTCTGCCATTATGAGATCTAAATGTATTTGTTCTGTGAACATGTTTGCCTTAAAGAATGTCTAACTCGGGTCAGAGTATTGGTTAAAACTGGGAATGTATCTATTTGAAACTTTTCATCCAGAATTGTTCTCTTGTATTGTGAAAACCTGGTGGCCAGTCCAGAGGACAAACATGGCACTGGTGTGAGCGCTCCTCATGGGGACTCTGGGATCAGGGCTGGGTGTGCTATGGCCGCAGACCCTCACGGGGGAGATCCCTCAGTCATAATGAGCTCTTCCCGCAGTGGTTCCGCAGCGCAGTGGTCAAGGAGGACGCCATGCCTGCAGACCTGATGACCCTGCTCTTCTCCAACATAGACCCCATCTACGAGTTCCACAGAGGCTTCCTACGAGAGGTGGAACAGCGGCTGGCGCTCTGGTAACACCCGCCCCTGCCTCCGCCATGGCAGCCCCTCCCCCTCCCCATCACTGCTTGCGGGGACTTCCTACCATTAGAAATTTAATTCACAAGAACCATTACTTCACTGAAGTATATTTTTTAAACTTGTGGGGAGGAGTAGACACATAACAATCACTTTTACTCATCATTTTCAGAAGAATGAAACAAGTTTAAAGTATATGATTCTGCTTTTGCCTGATGACTGTCTTGTACAGAATGACCAACATGTAATGATGGTTTCTGTCAAGTATAGGTCTCCGCCATGAAGCATCTCATTGTTGTTCTGGCTGTGACTGCAACAGCTGGTTGCCCTAGATTGTCACAGTGTGTCTCCTTAGCTCCCTCCAGTTTTGATCATATTTGTCCATCTCTATTCCAGGGAAGGACCTTCCAGTACCTTCGCCATTGGTGATAATCAGCGAATCGGAGACATCTTGCTCAGGAACATGCATCAGTTAAAGGTAGCACTGATTTGTGTGGTGACTCTGGACCCAGGAATTGACTGTCCAACACCAGTGTAGCCCTCACAGCAGCATCACCCTTAGGACAGCGATACCCCTCGGGGCAATGTCCCCCTGAAGACTGTATTCCCCTCACACTAGCATTTCCCTCAGGGCAGTGTCTCCTTCAGGGCTATGTCCCCCTCAGGACAGCATTCCACTTAAACAGCACCCCCTGATGCAGTGTTCCCAACAGGACAGTGATTCCTCTCAGGGCAGCGTTCTCCTCAGGACCGCATCCTCCTCAGGACAGTCTTCTCTTCAGGGCGTCTCCCTCAGGGCAGAGTTCCCATAAGGGCAGCATTCGCCTCTGGACAGTGTCCTCCTCAGGGCAGCATTCATGTCAGTGCAGTGTCCCCCTCCAGACAGTATTCCCCTCACCACAGTATTCCCTCAGGATAGTGATTTGCCTCAGAGCAGCTGCCTGTCAGTGCAGCATCCCCTAAGGGCAGCATTCCCCTCAGGACAGTGACCCCCCTCAAAACAGTGTCCCCCTAAGTACACTGTTCCCCTCAGGGTAGTGTTCCCTTCAGGCCATGTCCCCTCAAGATGGTATTCCCCTCATAACAGCATTTCCTTCAGGATAACATTTCCCTCAGGGCAGCCTTCCTCTCAGGACAGCATTTGCCTCAGGGCAGTGTCCCCCTCAGGACAACCATTCCCTTCGGGGCGGCATCCCTCTCGTACAGCATCCCCTGTGGACAGTAATTCCTGTCAGGGCAGCTTCCCCCTCAGGACAGTGATTCCCTTCAGGGCCAGCAATTCACCTCTGGACATCGATTCCATTACAGAACAGAGCCAGGGGCTGGGATGAACTATATACTGTTGATACACTGTTACCGAAAGGACCCCTGCTTTTGCTCTAGGGGTCCTGCCCCACCAACTAGGTTCACTGTGCCCACTGCCAGAGGAAAGACATCTCTCAGTGCCAGAGATTGGTGAAAAGGAAAGGAATTCTTTATTTTAAAGTTATACAGCCTTAGGGTAATGACTTAATGTCTTCATTAAAATACTAAAGTTCTTTGGAATACCTATGAACACACACAGTCCTTCCTTTTCCCCCTGCCCAGTCCGGGGTCCTGTATGTCAGGAAAAGAAGCAGAAATCCGAGATTCGAGCTCCCAGCACCTTCAGCTGTGTCGCCACCACAATCTCCAGTTTATCCAAAGCCATGTGGCGCCTTCTCGCGGCCCTGCAGCAAGAGTCCTTTCACCCCTTTTCTTCCAGGCAAAGTCTCTCCTGCTTCCTGAGCCACGTGGCAAAAGGGAGCACCCCCAAGCTGTGTGGTCCTAACTCTTGCCCAAGCCGCATGGTCCCGACCTGATATGGCTGCCATGCCTGGGTTTAAATTCCCGTGCCAATCTTCCTCTGCAGCCCCATTTCCGACTCCTCCCACAATCAGTTACCCATGCCACCATTCCTATATTCTTCCAGCTTTACTGGGCTGCCATAGTAAGTCTGGGCAGGCACGGGCCCCCTGGCGTGGAGCCAGTCATCGCAAAGCTCTCACACAGGTGCTGTAACCAGGGGGGTTGCTTCCCAGTTACATCCTGGGTTGAAGTTACTCCCATTCCCCTGGCTCAAAGCATGGCCACAGTATTTAACATATCTATACAACAACTTAAAGGCTGTAGATATGTTAAATGACCATGCTAGAGGTTAGCTGCAAAGCTGTTGTTATGCAAAAGCACTCAATGGCCCAGCACCCTGCTTCATGTATCCCTTCTCCCAGCTCAGACTTGTGGAGATTGAGGACATCATATATATTTCTAATATTTCCTGGACACCCTGAGTTCTGGACCCCATTACAAATCCATATTTGGGGCCCACTCTTACTGTTCCCTTCAGGGCTATGTCCCCTTCAGGACAGCATTCCACTTAAACAGCATCCCCTGAGGGCAGTGTTCCCAACAGAAC
Organism: Artibeus jamaicensis; assembly: GCF_021234435.1. NCBI lineage: Eukaryota > Metazoa > Chordata > Mammalia > Chiroptera > Phyllostomidae > Artibeus > Artibeus jamaicensis. Next base: position 5,922,090 of record NW_026522020.1, read on the forward strand.
AGTGATTCCTCTCAGGGCAGCGTTCTCCTCAGGACTGCATCCCCCTCAGCACTGCATCCCCCTCAGCACTGCATCCCCCTCAGGACCGCATCCCCCTCAGGACCACATCCCCCTCAGCACTGCATCCCCCTCAGGACCGCATCCCCCTCAGCACTGCATCCCCCTCAGCACTGCATCCCCCTCAGGACCGCATCCCCCTCAGCACTGCATCCCCCTCAGCACTGCATCCCCCTCAGGACCGCATCCCCCTCAGGACCGCATCCCCCTCAGCACTGCATCCCCCTCAGCACTGCATCCCCCTCAGGACTGCATCCCCCTCAGCACTGCATCCCCCTCAGGACCGCATCCCCCTCAGGACAGCCTTGTCTACAAGGCAGCATCTCCCCTCAGGGCAATGTTCCCTTCTGGACAGTGTACCGCCCTCAGGGCAGTATTCACCTGAGGACAGCATTCACTTCGGGGCAGTGTCCCCCCAAGATGGTATTCCCCTCACCACAGCATTTCCCTCCGGGCAGCCTTCCTCTCAGGACAGCATTTGCCTCAGGACAGTGTTCCTCAGGGCAGCCATTCCCCTCATGGCTGCACTTCCCTCGGGGCAGCACCCCTCAGAGCTGTGTTCCCCTCAGTCAGGTTCAGGTCAGGGTTTTGCTGACCTCAGAGCAGCTTTCCCTTGAGGTCCATGTTTTTCTTAGACAACATCCTGCTCATGCTTTTGTTTCCTTTCTGTCAGCATTCCTCTGAGAAGGGCACAGAATTCAGAATGGAATTTGCCTCCGGACAGAGTTTCCCTGGGAACAGTGTTCTCCCCACAGCAGCATTCCTCTCAGACCAGCAATCCCCTCAGAGCGTCATCGTTCCCGTCCAGACAGCTCTCCCCTCAGCGGCATTAGTCAGGATGGGGTTCTCCTCAGAGCTGCTTTCCCCTGAGAACATTCATATTGTTCACCTCAGTGCAGTATTTCTCTCGGGACAGTGTTCCTCTCCTAGCTGCGTTTGCTCTGGACAGTGTCCCCATTAGAACAGTGTTTTAAGACCAGCGTTTCCCCTCAGGGCTACAATCTCAGAAGAGCATTTCCCTCAGGATGGTGTACCTCTCAGCACAGCTTTCTCCTCAGAGCATTGACCCCTCAGGACCTGCAGTTTCATTCAGATTTTCATTCTCCTCTGATCCGCATTCCCCTTGCTCCCCGCAGCCACGGTCCGCCGAATACCTGTAACGGAAGGGGGTGGGACAGGAGCGCGAAGAATGGCAGCAAGACAAAGGATTCTGATCAAGCTGCAAATTTTATTTCAAAATGGAGGGAGTTATATAGAGGAGGGTAGTAGAGGAAACAGTGAAGGGCTTCAAGGCTTAGCCACGACGGGCGGGGGCGCACGGTGGCGCATGATCAAGGCACTAGTGCCCAGGGAGGTCTTCTCCCCCAGCACCTTCAGGCCTGATTGTATCAGCCTGTTTGAGGCTTATCCCAGCCCCCAACACCCCCTCAAGACGGAATTTCTGTGAGGACAGTATTTCCCTTGGAGCAAGGTTCCCCCATAAGCGTTCCCTGAGGTGAGGTGCCCATCAGGACAGCATTTTCTTCCAGGGAGCATCAGCCTCAGGAAGCAGTTTCTATCAGGAACCACGCCCCTCAGAGCAACATTTCTTATAGGATGGTGTTCACCTCAGAGTAGACATCCACTCAGGACCGTGTTCCCATCTAGTCTTTGTACTTTAGAGACAGAGTCCTCTCAGTGTGGCGTTCCCTTCAGACTGATGGCATTATACTCAGAGCAGCATTTTCCTCAGGATATCAGAATAGTGTTCCTTCAGGACATCAGTGCACTCAGGATGGCCTCTCCCTCCCAGCAGTATTCACTGAAGTACAGGGCCCTCCCAGAAACTCCTTTCTTTCAGAGTCGTGTTCTCTCCGAGCAGCCTTCCCTCGGGGCAGCACACTGTGAGCACTGCAACCCCTCAAGGCGGTGCTCCCCTCAGGGCAGCATTCCGCTGGAGCATTCTTTCCCTCAATACAGCATTGCCTTCAAGACAGCATTCTCCTTAGGACAGCATTTTTGTCAGGACAGCATCACCCTCAGGAGGATGTTTCCTCCGAGCAGCAACCCCTCAGGAAGGCCTTTGCCTCAGAACAGTATCATTCTTCTCAGAATAACATTCCCCTCCCAATGACGTTCCCTTGACGGTGTTCCCCCTGGAGCACGTTTTTCCTCAGGAAGCTGTGACCCTCGGCACTGCCTTCCATCAGGGGGGAAGCACGTGCCGAGGTTGGCTCCCCCGAAGCTCATGCTGTGATTCACACAGGGACTCGCGCCCCCAGCCGGCCCCTGTGCAGTGGCTACTGCTGTTGCTGAGCTCACCAGCCTGAAGCAGCCACCCAGAGCCTGTCAAGGCTGTTGTCAGGGATTTTCTTCAGAGGCATTAGTTTTGTGAAAAGAATGTGCCGAGGAAAGTACAAAAGGAATGACTGACTCTAGGTAGCCCAAGATCAGCACCATAGGGGAAGCGAGATGTCTTCTCGTCAGGACAGGTTACCACAGATGCTAGAAGCAGAGGGTGATGCTGTCACTGCCCAAGGGTGTTCCTCTTCCTAAACAGATCTGGGACAGACCTTCCAGTCTCCGTCTCCCACCCGCTTGCATCACTAACGTTCTCACACCTTCGCTGTTGCCCCCACTCATCAGGCCGGCTGCCATCTCTGCCCCAGGCCCATCCCACCTTTGGCCCAACCCTGCCGATCCTGACATTCTCCCAGGTCCCAGTCCATGGCTAGAAACCTGAGCGATCCACAGGATTGCTTGTTTCTCTTTAGATCACCCTGCTTGAAGAGCTCCATTCTGCCCAGAGCCCCATTTTTTCCCCTGACATGTTTTTGATTTTCTGAACTAGGTGGCTCATTACAAAGTTCTAGCTATCCCAAAACACAGAAATTTAAAATAAAAAATATATATAAATCTGTTTGATTGAGTGTATCATACCACAAAGGTCATCTATAATGTTCATTAAAACAAACTGATTTAATATTAGAAACCTTCTAGACGGTAGGAACTAGTTGAGTTTAATATGACTGTGAAGCACTCCAAATCCATAGAGGTACACACTTGGATTTGTGCTGGAAAAATGTCAGGAGTAATTAACCCCTCTCTCCGGTAACCGGGCCGACTCGTGCTTGGCTGCACTCTGGAGTGTGCGTAGAACAGGGTCTCCGAGGTCTGAGGCAGAGCTGGCTCAGGGTGTGTTTGCTCCCTGCCCTGAGCTCACTTGCGGAGCCACAGGAGGCACGTACAGCCCTCTCAGCCTCAGGACTTCATATAAAGTTGGAAGGAAAGCCCTGGCCGGTGTGGCTCAGTGGTGTTGGGCATTGTCCTATAAAGAAAGGTCACGAGTTTGATTTTCATTTGGGGCACAGGCTTGGGTTGCAGGTTCAGTCCCTGGTTGAGGGTGTGCAAGAGGCAATCTATCATTTCTCTTTCACGTTAGCCTCTCCCTCTCTGTCTCCTTCCCTAATACTCTCTAAAATTAAAGAATTTTTTAAAATCAAGTGGAAGGAAAGCCCTTTGTCCACTCAGCAGTGAGTGTGGCGGTGACTGTTGTGGACAAGCCCCGTGTGGAGTCTCAGACGGGGCAGGATGAACCCCACAGAGGCTGGAAAGTCCCGTTATTTCCAGCTAACGTGTGACATCCACGCCGGGCGTGCCAGACAGACAGGCTGCTCACCAACTGGACATCTGCTCCCAGGCGTCCTAACATATAGAGCCCCCTTTTGTGCCTCAACAGCAGTTTACTGGCTACTTCCAAAGGCATGATGAGGTCCTGACAGAACTGGAAAAGACAACCAAACGCTGTAAGAAGCTAGAGACAGTGTACAAAGAGTTCGAGCTCCAGAAAGTCTGCTACTTGCCTCTCAACATGTTCTTGCTGAAGCCCATCCAGCGGCTGGTGCACTACCGCCTGCTGCTGGGACGGCTGTGTGGGTACTACACGCCCGGGCACCGCGACTACGCCGACTGCCGTGGTGAGTGGGGCCCGCGGGGCTGGGAGGTAGGAGCGGCTTCGGCAAACCTGAAGGCAGGGTGTGGCCCCCTGTACAAGGCCAAGTGTGCAGTGGTCAGAGCTGGCCAGGGCCCCCTCCCCGCCTCTGGCTGATGGAGACGAGCAGGCCCTGCGTCTGAGCGGGGTCTGTCCTTCGGCGCCCCACCCCTGGGCGAGGCCCTTCTCCTCTCCAAATCTGAAGAGTGTAACGAAGGACTCTGACTGTCCCGGATGGCTCACAGGGAGTGGGCACTGTGACCAAGACAGAGCCCCCGGCAAGTGCGCTGGGGGTTCGAGTGACCCACTACCGTAGGCATTTCTGTCCTGGAAGCCTTGGCTCTAAAACTCAAACAGGGTGGCCAGTTAGAAGTTTCCGACATAAACGGAGTCTGTCATTTTTTGTGTTGGAGGAACAAAACAAATACGGATATTTTTAACCTACAGTATGACTTCTGGTTGTAGGATAAATTTAGCATGGGAAATCCGTCTGTTGGAAGGTTTTTCCAAGTGAACTCACCATTATGATTACGAGTGAAAGGCGAGTGCTCCCTGCAGCAGCACATGTCCTAAAACTGCAGCGACACAGAGATTATCACGGGCCCTGCACGGGATGACGTGTGAATTCTTGAAGGGTCCGTGCTATTTTTTAAAACACTGAAAGATGAAAGACCTGCACTTCCCCCCGCTGGCCTCCCATAGCCATAAATGGGCATAAATAGTACTTTCTGATATGAGAGAAACCAAATGGATCACCCAGTGTTGCCTTCACTCTAAAAGCAAGTGTTTCATGTTTGCTAAGAAGGAAAAGGCACGATTGTCAAAAAACTTTCCCAAGCATTTTCACAGAAATAAAGGTGTAGCACATTTAACATGCTGCCCTCTGTCAGCCTTCCCCTGAACTGGGGGCCCCTCTCCAGGTCATGGGGGGGGCCATGCCAGGGAGAGAGCTGGGCACACACACCACTCGGGTTCCTCATCAGTAAAACACATCTCATGGGCTGATGCAAAAGCTCCATGAGGCTGCGTTTCTGCAGGTGCTTTGTAAACTGCTGACTCAGCTTAGTGCTGATCACTGGCAGCTGAGACGTTCATTCACTTCAGTGTTTTTGGAGGGCTCGGCTGACAACAGCAGTTGGAACCCCTTCCCACAACGACCCACCCACCCACAGGGCCAAGGAAGAGGCCCATTGGGTGCAGATGTTACCAGCCCTTTTGGTCTTCCCAAGATCTTGAGCTTGAAACTTTAAGTTGGGGCTTAGAGAAGCCGGCCACGCATCGTAATTTTATCCCTCATCAGGAAGGGTTTCTCAAGGGCTATGCCTGGGCTGGCCAGGTGCGAAGTGTTTGTGGATGGTTTGTCAACATCCCTCTGGTCCCATGGAGACCCGGGCACGGATGGTACTGCATGCAGCAGCCTCACGTCAGGTCTGGCAGCTTCCAGTACCAGCCAAGGGCCTGTGGAACCTACACGGCAGCCAGACCTTCCAGCCCTGCACTCCATACACACAGCATCCAAGAGCAAGGTGGCACTGAGGCCATCCAGGGCAGACCCATGGGGCCAAGCAGCCTGCCACGAACAAGCAGAACAAAGAGTCTCTGCCTACAGCATGTGTCTCAGGCTCTGAGAGATGGTGAGGCCGCTGAGGGGCTGGAGGTCAGGAGTCTGCACAGGGCCGGCTCCAGGTATCCACCCCTGCGGCGGCATCACTGACTCTTACAAGGTCTCAGTTCGCCATTTGCTTCTTTTTCTGGCTTTATCCTCCTGAAGCTGTGGGGCAGGCATTTTCCTCTCTGCTGACGAGGACAGGAGCCCTCAGTTACAGCTCTCTCTTGACCAGACACACAGGGCTGGAGCTGGGTGGGGTTGGACATCTCCTGTGGTCCTTGGGACCTCGAGGGGCTGTGGCCAGGCAGTTTGGTGGCAGGGTCTCCATAAGTATTGTGACAAGGAGACGAGGAAGACGTGGTCGCTGCACCCAGGGGCAGGGCCAGGTCTGGCCAAGCAGCTATGGCCAGTGTGGCCTGGTCAGAGCTTTGCAGACCACTGTCAATGACTGGTTTTATGTTTCATCTGAATATGTTTTCCTTCCTGATTCTAAATTTTCATAACTAGGCTTGAACTGTAAGATTAGCATCTGCTCCTCCATTCAAGGAGAAAATTACAAATGCGTTGAAGGTGCAAATTACTTACAATTTAAACTATAGTGAAGGAAATACTTCTTTGCTCATAACATTCGTCTATCTACGTAGACTGTTCTTTCTCTTTCCCACACTCCAGTATTGGACAGTCAGCAGTTTGGGGCAAACAAATCCAAGTTTTGATTCATCTGCAAGAACATGCACTCGCTGTGCCTGGCAGTCAGAAACCAAGGGTGGAGTTTAAGTAGAATGTTCTTTGAATTAAAACTGACTTTTAAAATGCCAGTTCCTGTCACAAAGTTGGGGGGGATCTGTGCCACCTCTGGCCTGCCTGCGCAGCCACCTGTGCTGTGGGTCTCCTCTCCCAGACGCCCTTGAAGTCATCACAGAGGTGACCAGCACGCTCCAGCACAGCCTCGCCCGACTGGAGAACCTGCAGAAGCTGACGGAGCTGCAGCGGGACTTGGTCGGCGTAGAGAGCCTCATCACCCCAGGCAGGGTGAGTGGCTGGGGCTTTTTGAGCAGGTTACTTCGTTGTTTTGGTTGAGGTATCATTCACGCACCACGGAACTCTCCCTTTCAAAGTGCGCAACATAGTGGTTTTAATGCATTTACAGGGTGTGCGGCCATCACCGCTGTCTAGTTCCAGAACATTTCACCCCACCAGAAAGAGCCCCAGACCTGTCCGCGGTCACTCCCCGTCCCCAGCCCCATCCCCGGTCTCTGGTGCCTGGTCCCTGGCAGCTGCTGTCCTGCTTTCTGTCTTTCTGGATTTACCTGCTGTAGACATTTCTCACGATCACAATCTTACAGGATGTGGCCTGTGTCCAGCTTTCACGGGGCTTCGTGTTTTCCGGACCCGCCCACACTGCAGCGTGTCAGTGCGCCGTTCGTTTTGTGGCTGCATAGCGCCCTGTTCTCTGGGCGCCCCACCTTCTGTTTGTCTTTCATCTGCTGATGGACATTGGGTGGCTGTCCCTTGCTGGCTACTGTGACTAATGCTGCTGTGAACGCTTGTGTACGAGTCCTGTGTGGACCAGTGTGTTGAGTTCTCCTGGGTGTGGGAGTGGAATTCCTGGGTTCCGGGGTAGGTCTGTGTTTAACATTTTGAGGCAGTGCCCTAGTTTTCCACAGTGCCGCCGCCGTTTTTCATTCCCAGCAGGAGTGACGTGGGTCCCAGTCTCTCCTCACTGTCTCTTCAGTTCTAGCCACCGATGGTGAGCACGGCGGGCACCTCCCAGTAGCTGTGGTTGCGCTTCCCTGAGGGCGGCGTCAAGCACTTCCCACGTGTTTCTGGGCGTGTGCAGGCGCCTCTGGAGAAACGCCTGCTCGGGCCCTTTACTTGTGTCTCAATTGGCTTGTTTGCCTTCGTCCTTTGAGTTGGGAGGTTCTTTATCCACTGCGGGTACCAGACCCTTCCCAGAATGATTTGCAAATACAGGCTCCTGTTTTGTGGGCTGTCTTTTCACTTTCTTGATGGTATCATTACAACATGAAAGTTTTTAATTTTGATGAAGCCCAGTGTATCTTTTTTTGTCGTTGCTGGTTGTGCTTCAGGTGTTGTAGCTAAGAAACTGTTGCCTAATCCAAGGTACGAAGGTTTACCCATGTTCTCTTCTAAGTTGTCTACACCTGTTTGGTCCATTTCGAGTTCATCTTTGTGTGTGGTGTGAGGTAGGCGCCCAACTTAATTCTTTTCCCTGTGGATGTCCGGTTGCCCCAGCACCGTTTGGGTTTATTCCTGAACTGTCCGCTCATCCCCCGTCCTGTGTCTCCCGGGCGGCTGGCTTCCTGTCACGTGTGCCTTGGCTTTGAACTCAGCACTGTCGGCATAAGAAAGGTGTTTTACTGGTCTCACGGGGATGCCGCCTGCCTCAGTACAAAGCTGCGCGTAACGGAGTCTGGCTGCTCAAATCGCATTCTGCATTGGCCCGGTGAGAAGAAGGCACTGGGGACGTGGGGCCGCGCACTCAAAGAAACCAACCGGGACTGGAATACCCGGGAGGGCAGACCCTCCGGAGTTGGGGCCTCCGGGGCCGGGGCAGCCCCAGTTCTGCTTCCCATCTCTCCTCGGCAGCGGGGCTCAGGGTAGTGCTGCCGGCTGGGAGCGCCCGTGGGTCTGCGGGGCTCTTGTTACACACTGTTGTCTCCTAGTGTCCCACTGTGTCTAGGAGATGGTGGCCCCAGGGAACCGTCACTGAAGGGACCACTAAACAAGAGTAGCTCCTCAGAGAGGTGGGTGGACTTGGGAACCAAGTCTGGACTCGGGCTGTCCACGGCCTCATGGCCTGGCCCCACCTCCTGGAGTCACCAGGATTCACGGGGACCGATGCCTGCCGCTCAGCCAGTGCCTTGCACGCAGTAGGTGCTGTGCTGCCACCCTAATGGCTGTCGTTAGTCAGATCGCCCCAGTCCTGACGTCACAGCCCAGGGACCCCGGTCTCCTGACTGTGTGTGCCCGTCAGAGACAGAGCCTGTGCCAGTGTCTCTGCAGAGCGAGAGCTGTTAGCCGGGCAGCAAGTGCGTAAGCAGGTACAAAGGTAAGAAGCAGCTCAGGTGTCTGGGGGCGAACTGCAAGGCAGGTCCCACCGGGGGCGGGGGGTCAGCGCTCAGTGGGGAGATGCCCGTGGGTCTGGCCTGCACGGGTCTCTGGGGCTGAAGTGGGCTCTGCGGGGGCAGGACACCTGCCAGCTGGATTGGCAGCTGCAGGAGGGGACTGTCACTGGTGGGAGGAACGCTGGCCAGTGACCCCCAGAGCAGGGCTAGGGGCAGCTTTGGAGGGGGAGCCAGACAAGGACACCTTCTCCTCTGCTTCCTCCGTGCGCTTCTCTCAGTTCCTCTGAGACCCACTGAGGCGGGGTCCTCGCGGCGTCCTCCGGGCGTGAAGATACCTCTTGTCTGAAAGGAGCAGTGAAGGCGAAAGGTCTCCGGACACGGCCCACACAGGAAGTGCGTCGTGTTGCCAGGGCACTCGGTTCCCGCCACCAGTGTGGGGCAGCCGTGTGGGGCCAGGGTGGCCTCCGTGCAGGGCCTGGACTGGGTGGCAGGTTCAGAGATGTCCCTGGGTCCTGCAGGCACAGTCAGGCTTTGGAGGGAGCAGCAGAGCCCTGTCCTCTTCGTCCTGTGGCCGCCTCCTCTTTCCACAGAGGGCTGCCCAGGACACGGGTGGCTGGTCCCGCCGCGGCTCCTCCCCGCCGCGGCCTCCCCCCCTCTGCCGGGAAGCCTTTGTTACATGCAGCGTACCTGGAACACGGTCACCTGTCGGCACTCGGTGGGGGCCAGGCGCGCCCCTCCTCCTCCCCCCAGTTTTTCTCAAAGTTGAACTCCTGTCATGTCCATAGCTGAGCCTTCCAGAAGCTTCTCCTCAATCAGAGCAGCACCCTTTGCTTTACACGCCACCCTACAGCAAGGCAGCCCGCAGTGAGACTAGGCTGCAGGTGCTCAGCAGAGTTTGAGGCCCGAGGTAACTGACCGAGTTAACTGACAGCACCTGTGACTGAGCCGCAGGCGGAAGGGAGGCGCGGAGGGTCCTTGGGCGGCTGGGAGAGCTGGGCGGGCCTCGTGAGGGGCGCACCAAGGGGCCGGCCGCCCCGCCACAGGCGTCTGCGGAGGCCGCCCTGGGCCGGCACAGAGGGGCCTCGCTGCTGTCTTTCAGGAGTTCATCCGGGAGGGCTGCCTTCACAAGCTCACCAGGAAGGGCCTGCAGCAGAGGATGTTCTTTCTGGTAGGTGGGGGCAGCAGCTCTGTCGGGGGGTGTGGGTGGCCTCAGAGTCACGTAGGAGCCAAGTGAGGGTCACAGAATGCAGGCTGGGCCCCGGCTGGTGTGGCTCAGTGGACTGAGTGCCGTCCTGAGAACCAAAGGCTGCAGTTCCGTTCCCAGTCGGGGCACGTGCCTGGTTGCGACCCAGGCCCCCAGTAGGGGGCGTGTGAGAGGCAACCACACGTTGTTGTTTCCCTCCCTCTTTTTCCCTCCCTTCCCCTCTAAAAATGAACAAAATCTTTTAAAAAAAAATGAAAAAACAAAAACCAAAAAACCACAGTCCAGGTCAGCTGCCTTCCTCATCCTGGGCTGTGGGATGAGCAAAGCCAGCAGCGAGAAAATCCCACCTGCCTGTGGCCACAGGGTGCCCGCCCTGCCAGCTGAGAGCTCTCGGGGTCTAGCTCTCCGGCTGTGACTGCAGGAGCTGAGGCCTTTCAAGGAGTCCCTGCTGCCACCCTCACACCCGGTCACAGAACTGGGCCCCCGTCTCCCGGACAGGGGTGGCTGGCCCAGGACTTCTGCCGCTGTGTGTGGTTACTAGTTACCTCTCCTCAAACACAATTGTTCCCGCATAAACAATTTTTATGAGTGAAATAAAAATCCCTTTTTGCCAGAAATCTCTAGCAAGCTGAATAGATCTGACAACCCCGTAGGGCCCATGGAGTTGAAGTTGGTCTGACAGTTAAGACGTTGAAACCCTGCTGCTTGTGTTTGAAACGCGTTTCTCTAAAGCTGCCTGACTCAGTTCTCAGATGTGCTGCTGTACACCAGCAGAGGCGTCTCCGGGACCAGCCACTTCCGGATCCGGGGCTTCCTCCCGCTGCGCGGCATGCTGGTGAGTGCCGCGGCTCCGGCAGGGCGCCTGCTGGGTGTTCGGTTGTTTTCACCTGTTGTGCTGTTGTTCTTCGTGCTCGAAGAGCTCCCCCTGCAGCCCCTACAGACTCAGCCCTGGGGTCACCACCTGCACCTGTAGGACAGGCCCCCAACTCACCCGCCCACCTGCCGCCCCAGGGAGCCTTTGGTGGGAGATGCGATGAAAGACTCCGAGCGGGTGCTCGGGCCACTCTGCTGCTGCAGAGGAAGCGGGGGCTGACCCAGGTGCCGACCGGGAAAACCGGGACCCCAGGTCTTACAGCTGTGGGGCGTTCATGTCTCTGAATTGTGTCTCTCTCTTCTCCTGCACCGACAACTGCACTCCTTCGTGGCATTGCCAGTCAGTTCACACGCACGCGTGCACGGCCTGCACACAGCAGATGCCCCCCCACCACTGAGGTGGCTGCCCCTGCGTGTCAGCTCCCGGCTTTGTCCCTCCGTGTCCCGTGAGGTCCCTCAGGGAGTTTCTTGTGTGACCTCCAGTTTGCCCCTTCACCTCCGTCCCCACTGTGTTGTGCTGGCCTGGGCTATTCACGGTCCTGCTGCTCTGGAGCACTCTGTCCACCACACTCCTGTCCGGCGTGTCCCTGTCCCCCGCTGCCGCAGCTCCAGCATGACACCATAATGTCTCCAATGAGCAGAAATTCTCCACTTTAAGGTGATCTAGTTTGTTGGCTGCCTCCTTTGTGGCCAGGTGAGGACACCGTGTGAAGGTCGTGGAGAGACCCTCCCAGACATCCGCGTGCTCTCCACCTGCTGCCCCCCTGGGAGTCTGCCCTCGGCCTGGGACCCATTATAGTCTGGGAGCCGTAAAGACAGGAGGCTGGGGGTCCGGCATGGCCGACAGCAGCAGGGGTCTGTCCCCGCGGTCCCGGCCAGGCCTCCTGTCCAGGCGTCCGTGGGTGGGGCCCGCTGTGCTCTGCTCTGTCCTGTGTGGCCACCGTCTTCCTTGAGGGTGTCTTGCCTTCTGGCCCTTGAGTCCCTCCAAGCTTCTCTCAGCAAGAAGGGTCAGTTTAAAGGAGCTCACCTGCTGCTATGGGAGGCAGACACCCTGTTTTCAAGTCTCCTTTTACAAATTACACTTTTACTGTAGAAAAAATAACTGAAAATGCAAAAGGAAACGTCGCAGTTTTACCACCCAGCAGCGAGCACTCTCCACATCTGCAGGATGCCCTTCTGGCTCCGTGTGCGGTCGATGCTCTTTGCCACCACAGTCGGGCACCTGGACAAGCTGTCTTGTGACCCACGTGGGCTCTGCCTAGTGAGGCATTGAAATGTGCTCTCATGTCCCCTGTCCCTCCACCACCTCACTGCGTGGAGGTGAGATGGCCTCCTGTGTACTTGGCCGGCTCCTGCACTGCACACCCCAGCGCCACCTGGTGTTCTGAATCAGCAATAGCACCATCGCGCGCCTCTCCACACACCCCTCACCACGTCCTTGAGACAAATGCGAAAATGCGGTGTTTGGGTGCTACACGGTGTCCACGGTGCGGATGGGGCTGCTCCGTGGCTGTGGGAGCACTGGCACCGGCCGCCGTCCCACTAAGCACATCTGAGGCTGCACCTGCTGCGCCTCGGGGAAGTGCTGGGGCCTCCCCCTGTCTTCTCCAGGGCGGTAGCGGAGCAACCCCGGACTGAGCCACGCTGGCTGGGTGCTGCTCGGCCGGGGCGCTCCCTCTGGGAGGCTGCCCTGCGCCTGTCGCCTGGGTCTCCACGGTCTGTTAGCTTTGCATACACAGTCGTGAATCATTTACAGAGACGCCAGCCAACCCTCAGCGACTGCTTCTTCCTTTGCCTGCAGTTTGGTTTTATCTTGTAGAATTGAGATCCACCCAGACGGGGACTGTGTTTGCCTTGTTCCTGGAACACCACCTGGTACATTCTGGTTGAAGAAGTGAATTTAGACATTTTTATGTAGTCGCATCTGTCCATCTTGTTCCCTTAGGGTTTCTGTCCTTGGTGCGGGTTCTGGAAGTCCTCTCCATGCCAAGATTACATTGACACTTTATTTTCTAGTACATTTATGGTTTTGTTTTTCTCATTCAATTGATCTACCTAAAATGTTCCGTTGAACGTTATTAAAATGTAGCATTTTCTACCAGTAGTCAGTTTGTTACCGGGGAGAAACCTGAGTCAGGGGCCCCTGCCCCCCAAGCCTGTTCCTCAGTTCTTGTCTCACTCCCATGAGATGAATGCAAGTGAGAGAGACACATATAGTGGAAATGAGAGAGCGAGTTTATTTACGAACACACGAGCACAAAGCTGCAAGCAGGCACCCAGCAAGTCTGAACTCCCCACATACGGAGGAAATAAAGCCGTCAGTAAGTGTGTTAGTGAGTGAGTTGGTTTTACACACTTGAGCCGAGGTGACAAGTGGGCCCTCGGCTAATCCGAGTGCTGACTATCAAGGTTCAGGGGCTGTATGCGTTGGTCAGCTTCTAGGTTCCTCCCCGCCCCCCCCAGTTCTAAACCTTGGGAATGAGGCACAGCTGCATGGTCTTTCCCTCTGTTAGTAAAGACGCTTTGCCTTCATTAGCGAAATTGCTACGAAAGCTCCCTTCCCCGCACAGAGTCTCCAGGGCTTCCCTCCCTCCTGCACCCTCCCTGCTGGTGATCTTCGGACGCCCCGCAGTCTTATCGGACCAGGCTCAGCACCGCTGAGTCCACAAGCGAGGCGGGGCTCTCTCCCGCTCCCTGCCTGAGTTCAGTACCTGTCCTGACGGGTTTTCCTGTCATTCGCTGGACACTTCGTCTCCTCAGTGATCTCAGAGGCAGCCTGTGCCACGTCCACAGCCCTGGGCGTCACACCTGGGCTCCTTCAGCGTTTGGCGTGTCTGTCCCGGCAGTGGTCCTCTCTCTCCCAGTTTGTGGTGTTATACGGACAGCCACTGTCTGGGGAGTAAGTTTCATCCCTTATTTGCCCTCCTTTTTAAAAGCTGCTTTTTATTCTTGAGTATTTAATTCTTCCAATAGATTTTGGAGTCATTTGGACAAATCCCTTCAAAAAAACACATTGAGATTTCTATTGAAATTATATTGCATTCATGTGCCACTTAATGACAGGGATATATGTTGAGAAATGTCTCGTTCTGTGCCTTTGTCGTGTGAACCTCAGAGTGCACCCCCCGGACCCAGATTGCACAGCCCCTGGGCCACACGCCTGTACTGACCCTGCAGGCAGCTGTAACACAAGGCTGTCTGTGTGTCTAAACGTAGACAAGGCAAGTGTGGCATAAAAGATACAAACGGAAAAAAGATTAAGAAGCGGTAGAGCCGCCTAGCAAGGTCTGCCTTCTAAGTGCGGGCCGGGTGCTGAGCCACGGGCCGTGTTCGCAGGGCTGGAAGCTGCTCTTGGTGCGTCTCGCGTGAGTGGTGAGTGCGTGTGAAGGCCTGGGAAGGGTGTCCCTGCACACGGCTGTAGACGTGCCGCACAAACCCGTGCACACGGGCGAAACTTCCCAACAACCCGAGACTAAATCAAGCACGAGAGAAGAGGATGCCGAGGGGCCCGGTTTAAACGTGAGGCGTGTGAGGCTGTTGCCGGTGTAAGACATAGCTGCTGTTTCATGGGAAACTGCTTTAAATCTTACAAAGACTACACCCTAAAATAATGACAAAAAGTACAGTAAGTCCATAAACCAGTAGCAATTTATTATTAAGTCATAATTGTACTGCTGCCCTTTCCTGTGACTGGCAGGTGTGTTCACACCTGTGTCACCACAAACTCATGAGTGACGTTTGCATTAGGACACTATGACCACGTGGTCACTAGGCAGTAAGAATTTTCCAGCTCCACCCTGGCTGGTGTGGCTCAGTGGATTGAGTGCTGGCCTGTGAACCAAAGGGTCACCGGTTCAATTCCCAGTCAGGGTATATACCTGGGTTGTGAGCCAGGTCCCCAGTAGGGGGCACAAGGGAGGCAACCGTACATTGATGCTTCTCTCCCTTCTTTTCTCCCTCCCTTCCCTTCTCTAAAAATAAAATTAAAGAAAAAGAATTTTTCAGCTCCATCATAATGGTATAGGGCCCCCATCATATAGTCTGTTGACGGAAGTCTTATGTGTCGCTTAAATGTAAAACTATTTATTTTCTTAGGGGAAGGCTAACACCTGGAAAGCCTCCTGCTGGCCATTGCTCGGGTTAATTTTAGGACTTTCATGCCCAGTGCCGGGTTCGGTGGCCACCACTCCTTCCTCCCTCAGGCTGGCGCACGGGACCCATCTGTCCAGTGAGCTGGACTGTCACCGACTGGTCCTGGGGAAGGGGGATGGCTCTGGGCTTGAGAAAGACCACCTTTATCATGATAGAAGTTTCTTTCCAATTCTAAGAGGTATTATCAGAGGTAACACTTAGGATTTGAACAGTTGCTTTCAGCATTTAGAGAAGTGATCGCTATTTTTCCTTTGACTTTGTGGCGGTTTGGACGCCAAGTTTATGAAATGGTCCAACTCCCTTGTTAATAATAATGCTCAACGCTTTTTCCTGTGCTTGATTTTCAGCTAATAGTGCTGGACCCGCCGGTGAGTAGTTGGGTGGCCGGTGCCACAGCGTGGGGACCCCTCGTGCCTCCCGTAGCCCCTCGTAGAGCCAGTGTAGACCTGGATGGCACGGGGTTTTCCCGTCACCTGTGCTGTGCTTCTGGCTTGGCACAAGCCAGCCCTGCTCCTGGCCCAGACCCTGCCTCTCCTCCCGCCCACAGGCAGAAGAAAGCGAGAGGGAGTGGTCGGTTCCACACTGTTTCACCATTTATGCAGCTCAGAAAACAGTCGTGGTGGCAGCCAGGTAAGGGCCTCCCCGTCTGCGTCCCTGTGGCCTGGGGCCCAGGAGCAGAGCTGCCAAGTCCAAGGTGTCCTTCCACAGCTGCAGGAGTCGCATGTGCCCTGCGCTGGGGTGTCAGGGGGAAGCTCCACCTGGGAGTCTGCCCCCCGAGACTGGCTGCAGCCCTGCCCAGCTGCTCCCTGCGCCTCCGGCTCAGAGCTGGACAGGAATGGGCCTACAGAGATGGCTGGCTGGGGGGGAGGGGGGCACAAGCCTTTTTGGTGCACTCAAGTCAACATCGTGCCAGCAGCTGGGGGGCGAGCCCCTACTCTTCCCCTGCACCTGAGCCCCCAGCTGTGCAGAGTGAAGCTGACAGGCAGGCTCAGGAGCAACGAGTTCCCACAGTCAGCTCAAGGGGAAGCGGCCTGAGCTGAAAGGCCACAGGGCAGCCCCGCCTCAGCCATCAGCACAGTGCGGTGCTCAGCCCCTCCCCTGGAGGGGCCCGGTGGTCCCAGCCAATCTCTCCTCTCAGCAGGCATGGGGCTTTCAGAACAGGGAACGGCAGCTTAGTGGCGATCCAGCAACCAACCAGTCCCATCTCTGAGACTTTAGAAATCTTGTTTCAGGAACTACCCAGTAGAGAACCCCAGTCCTCCCCAAGGTGCTGCCAGGGGGTGCAGGCAGAGCCCCCAGCAGCATTCGACAGTCGTCTGGACCCATAAGACAGGCGCCCCCACCCAGTTCCCCTCTGGGAGGCTGGCCAGGCCCTGCAACCAGCGCTGAGCTTCAGCCGTCCCCCCACAGCACTCAGCTGGAGAAGGAGAAGTGGATGAACGACCTGAACGATGCCATTGAAGCAGCCAAGGGCCGTGGTGACACAGCCCTGGCTCTGCCGGGCAGTGCCGTGTGCGCTGCCCCCCGCAGTGAGTTCTGGACAAGACCCCTGGGGACCCCGTAAACTGGTTTCTTGTGTCACCGCCTGCACTCATTCACAGGGAACTGTCCAGGCCACGCCCGGGGGTGGGGGAGTGAGCTTGTCCTCCAGAAGCTGTGTGGCTTTGCTCTCTGCCTGCCCTTGACCTGGGCACGAAGGGGCGGCTCCCTGCTCCCAGGGCCCCACTCGCCAGGGCAGTCCTGTCAGTCTCTGAGCAGAGGCGGACTCCCCCTCAGAACCCTCCGATGAGGCCTCTCTGGAGCAGGAGTCCGAAGAAGATTCCCGCAGCACCCACAGCCCCTTGGACGGGCAGGGCCAGCACCGAGCCAACACCACGGTGCACGTGTGCTGGTACCGGAACACGAGCGTCTCCAGAGCCGACCACAGTGCAGCGGTCGAGGTACAAGGTGTGGCTGGCATGAGTGCCCTCTGCTCGTGCTGGCTGCTGGGGGGGACACCCCGGGGGCCCCCTGACGGCAGGGCTGGGCCAGGCCCACAGTGAGCTGCCTGCCGCTCTCCCTCCTTGGATACAACTGCCCAGGGTTAGCCAGGGTGGCGGGGGGGAGCGTCACCCTCAGGGCCATGTGCGCCCGAGTGCTAAGTGGGTTGTGGACTCTGGCCACTGGCTCCTCAGGTCACCTCCTACGTGCCGTGGGTTGTGAGCTTGGGGGGCAGGAGTGACAGAGCCCCAAGACCAGCTGTCAGGCGGGGCCTGTGAACAGGAACGCCCCCACGAGCCATCGCTAGTGGGCACACACCTGGGTGTGGAGAGGACCACAGACGTGTCGCCCTAGGGGGGCTGCAGAGGGTGGTCTGCTCCCGGCAAGTTGCACCTCACCTCAGTCTGAACTCTTCCCGAGTGGACACCTGCCCTCATCCACCACGTGAAAGGACCTTCCAGACCTGGCTCTGTGTGGCCTGTCACCACATCCTCGCTTCACACGAGAGCATTTGTGACGGTTGTAAGGGGGAAACAAGCTCTTTAGACACAGAGGGGCCAGCCTGCACCCTTAGAGCGCACACCAGCTCCCAGGAGACCCGGGAGGATGGAGCCAGGAGGGTGACGGCGCTGGTGAGCCGGGGTCCTGGGACCCTGACGGACACACTCCGTTTCTTTCAGAACCAGCTCTCAGGGTATCTGCTGAGAAAGTTCAAAAACAGTAACGGCTGGCAGAAGCTCTGGGTGGTCTTCACCAACTTCTGCTTGTTCTTCTATAAAACCCATCAGGTAGGTGCTCGGGGGGCCTGGGGTGGCCACGCCCGTCTGTCCTGCTCCAGATTCCCCTTAGGCTCCCCCGGGTGCCTCGGCCTGTGGTGCGTGTGGCCCCGCTTCCACGGGAGGGGAGGGCGGGTGGCCACAGCACCCACAGCGCTGTGCTGCCCTGCCCTCCAGGACGACTACCCCCTGGCCAGCCTCCCCCTGCTGGGCTACAGTGTGAGTGTCCCCAGCGAGGCTGACGGCATCCACAAGGAACACGTCTTCAAGCTGCAGTTCAAATCCCACGTCTACTACTTCCGGGCCGAGAGCAAGTACACATTTGGGAGGTAATGGCGGTGGGCTGCCTGGTCCCCCTGCCCCCTTGGGACATGGCTACCCAGGTTTCCACTGGCCCTCGTCTTGTCCCACTCAGCCCATATTTGGGGTCACTCTTGGGGAGTACTTGAGCACAAGCCCACTGGTCAGAGGGCCACTGAGTGCCCTGCTTCCCAAGCACGTGTCCCGAGCATGCTGACGGCCGCCCCTCCTCCAGGTGGATGGAGGTGATCCAGAGCGCCGGCAGCTCCGCCGGGCGGGCGGCCGCCCCCAAGGAGGCATGAAGCCCCTCCTGCCTCAACGAGGACGGAGCAGGAGGCACAGCACGGCCGGCCCAGGCCCCACAGCTGCTCATCCCGTCTTCCCAACAGTGGGCCAGCCGTCTAGGTGGCCGCACAGGGACGCCTGGCAGGGACGTTGTCCCCCTGAAGACCTGGTGCAGGCGCTGTGGGGCCCCAGGGAGAACATACCTGCAAGTGGAAACGCAGGCCCGGCCCCCGGGCAGCAGCCAGGCTGGTGCCGCTCCTCTGCCGTCTTCACAGGGCAGAGCCCAGGTGGCCCACAGCCACCTGTCACTGCTGCCAGCTTGCCTGGCTGCCCTGTCCTTCCGTTCTGGTCAGCCAGGGGTGGGCACAGAAGTCTAGCAGAAGCTGCTGTGGTGCCCACCCCACATACCTCTGGAGAAGTGGAAACCAAAGCCCTGGGTGCCCTGGGAGGGCCTTTAATTTATTAGTTCCTGCCGTTGCCTAACAAGTGGGAGTTGACGGGCACCTTCCCCGTGCTTGTGCGCGCGGCTGAAAATAAACAGCATTTTTCTGCACCTGCCTGCAGCCTCTCTGTGCCATCTGGGGTCCCTCTGAGGTCACCATATGCCGTGATGACTCAAGCCAGGTCCCCAGTCGGGTCTTTATTGAAAGCAGCAGGAGCCCCTCCACGTTCTAGGAAACTAACACCGTCACCTCAGAGCAGACAGGGACGCACGGAGTTCAGGTCTCACACATACACACACGCTCTGGCTGACACGCGCACTTACGAGAAGCCACGGTACCGGATCCCACATCACAAGGCAAGTCTACGACCACTGTGGGCCATCGTGGGCCCGGGGGAGGGGAGGGGAAGGCAGAGGGAGGAGGCCAATGTGCCTGACAGTCTCCGCTCTTCCGTTCTAGTGGCTGCCACCCCTGAACCCAAGGAGGGGAACCCTACCAAGGGGAGGTGAGGGGTTGTGCCAGCCACACAGTCCTCCATGAGCCTTTGCTGCCGGGGAGCCGCGGCTGGGCTGGGGGGGGAAGGATGCAGAGGGCCCTCGGCACCGGGAGGGGCCCTGTCCCGCAGAGGTTCCAAGTCAGCCAGTCCTTACAGAGCTCGCCCCTCTCCAGACAGCAGCTTCAGCGGGCCGACGTCAGGTGGTTTCTGTTGTGGGAAAACCTGGAAGAGACAGGCCCGGTCACTGCCCCAGGCCCCGCGTGCAGGGGGCGCGGGCTGAGGCCACAGCAGAGCAGCCCTGGGGAGTGGGGGAGGGGCACCTCCCAGTGCAAAGGCCCAGGCCTCCTCTGGAGTGAAGACAGCGAAGAAACCCCCAAAACCGCCCCGCAGCCTTGTGGGCTCCCTCACCTCTGCACCCGCTCCACCAGGTGAGCCATCAGCTTGTCCGAAATGCCAGGGCAGGACTCCTCGGCCAGGCTGAAGGCGTTCTCCAGCTCCTCCAGTGCCCCCACGCCCCCGCCACTCTGCCTGTGCTTCTCTTTGAGCTGTGGACACACCATCGGGCATCTGGTCAGAGGCTCGTGCTGCAAGCTTCTTGGGCCCTCACCTGTGACTTACATTTGGGGGCCCCACTGAGCACCTGAAGGTCTTGGTTATCAAAAGGGGTCTCTGCCAGCCTCCTGTGCTGTGGTGGGCCCAGCTAACCACAGGGCTTCCTCCCAATTGTGGGTGACAGCTCAGGACTCAGGTCCAGCGGACATGCGAGAACAGCTCAGAAACCACTCCCAGAGTGCAGTGCACAGTGGGACTGCCAGCTCTGACCCTCAGGGTTTCAGGGCATGCCCCTTGGCCCCCACACTGGCTGCCCCAAGCTGTGGGAACCACTGGCCTGGTGGAGAGAACGTGTCAGGGACAGGTCAGCTCAGCCACCCTGCCACACTCCTCAACCCCACACAAATGGGGGGATCAGCGGGGGGAGTCTGCATGCCTCCAAGGACACGCCACCCTGAAGCCCACAGAATCAGCACCCCCAGGGGGTGCCCTAGTGGGCCCAGGTGAAGCTCTGCCACCCCACCAGTGGGTTCACTGCAGGGGCTGCCGTGGCCTACAGCCCCCACAACACAAACGTTCACGGTGGCCTGGCAGACTGCAGCCAGGTCCTCCTGTCGGACACCACCCGCTCCCCAGGCCCATCCACGTGAGGCCCAGCCGCAGATCCAAGACCTCAGCCAGAGCTCACGAGCTCCCAGTGAGCAGCCCCTGCTGCACCTGACACCACCTCCCCCCACAAGCCCTGGGCTCCTGGGGGTTGGGGTCGAAGCCTGCCTGTGCTGCCCAGATGGCCCCCCTTCCTCAGGAAGGCCCTGCCACACGCCGCCTGCCCACCCACACCAGACTCCAGGTGCTGCTCTCTCGGGTGGGAAGTGGCCACATGACCCGCTGCCTCCCCGAGTCCAGGGTGTGGGGCTCCCGGCTGCACCGTCCCCCTGGGGTGCTGCCACCCGCCCATCAGCAGGCAACGCAAAGCTGGGGGTTAGTCACCCTGAAGCCTCCCTGCCCTGGTCTTGACGCTGAGAACCAGGCCTCTCAGGTGCTTCTGGTCACCCGTGTATTCGCAGTTCAAAGCCATCCTGGGACCCCAGAAGACAGAGGCAGGCCCGGGAACCTGAGAGGATCACGTCACGGCCACCTCTCCCAGTTGTTTCTAGTCCTGCTACAAAGCCTCAGCCCCTGGGCCAAACCACCTCCAAACCCAAGGGGTCTGGAAACCCTGTGTACGAGGTGCCATGGCCCCTGCCCCACGGGGCCCCCAGCCTGGCCCTCACCTCTCCGAAGACGGGCCGGACGAGCGTGGACAGGCACTGGGACCGCGGCTGCCTCTTGACAGGCTCCACAGGCTGCAGAAGCAAGGCCACAGCCGTTAGCAGGGCAGAGGCCCCGCCCCATTTCTGGCCTCCTTGAAAGGTGCACGGAGATGGGGGTCGGGAGTGGGCGCCACCCCCAGGCCGCCTCCTCAGCTGACAGGCCCCCCACGAGCGCAGGGCCACACCTTCTGGGGACCGTGCAGGGCCGTCCCCTTGTGCAGCTTGCTGTGCGGGCTTGGCCGGATGGTGGGGGGAAACGTCCAGACGGGGCCCTGCTCCCCGTCTTCAGCATCTCCGTCCCTGCGGCAGAGGGGAAGCGTCACAGGAGCCCTGAGGGCCAGGACGCGGGGTCCCAAACGCACACCTCGGCACCCCCACCCTGCTCTCTGAGGCAGCCTCACGGCCACAAGTGCTGGGAAGGGCTGAGCCCGGATTGCAGAAGCCCGGTGACCACACAGGCACCAGCAAGTCCCTGCCCTGGAGTGTGCACCCTGGAGAGTCGCATCCCGGGGGGGGGCCCCCCACAGAGGACAGGCAGGCCTACATGTCCGAGTCCTCGGAGCTGGACTCCTCGCCGTGCCCCTCGGACTTCCAGCGCTTGTAGCGGTCGATGAGCTCGGTCAGGAAGGAGGTCTTCCGTGTGTAGCGTGTGATGAACTTGTGCTTCAGGAGCTCTTTGGCAGTGGGCCGCTGTGGGGGTGGCCGCGTGTCACCGCACGGGCCCTGCGCCCCCCAGCTCCCACCACAGGCCCCGGGAAAGGACCAGAGCTGCCCTCCCCAGCCCAGGAGGGCTCACAAATCGGGGGTCCTTGTTGAGGCAGGCCTCCACGAACTCCTTGAAGGGCTTGCTGTGGTGGCCCTCCAGCGTGGGCGGGCTGTTCTTGGGGATCAGGAACAGGACACGCATGGGGTGCAGGTCTGAGTTCGGAGGCTCGCCCTTGGCCAGCTCGATGGCTGTGATCCCCAGCGACCAGATGTCAGCCTGCACGGAGCCACACAGGACGCTTTGCCGCCAGGGGCACCCTGAGCCCCACCACACCACCCTCACGCCCGCCGTGCACACCTTGAAGTCGTAGGCCGACTGCTTGATGACTTCAGGCGCCATCCAGAAGGGGGTGCCCACGAACGTGTTCCTCTTGATCTGTGTGTCCGTGAGCTGCCCCGCTACCCCGAAGTCCGCCAGCTTCACGTCCCCCTGCTCTGAGAGCAGCACATTGGCAGCTGCTCGACACAGGATGGAAGGGCATCACCCTCAGAGCCACGTGGAACCCACCCTGTGTGCAGCCCCTGAAGACGTGCCTGCTGGCAGCCACCTGGCCTCCTGGGGACACCAGCAGAGCTGTCCCCAGGTCCTCAGTGTATCCACCCAGCAGGCCAGAGACAGAGCCAGTGCTGTCCACCCTTAGACCCAAGGCCACAGGGCAGTGCCTACGGGCACCAGCCGGCGTAAGGGGCTCACCCTGCATACACCCCCAGCCTGAGCTCCAAGGCCCTGCCAGGGGTCGCCTTACATGGCAGATCCAAGAACAGAGCAACTGCCTTCTTCTCCGAAACCGCCCAGCAAGCAGGGGACCCTGAGCTTCCCCCTCGCCCCACCAGTGTCCCTGGTCAGCCCCCCAGCCGCGGCCCTCCTGCGGACACCCAGCCCAGCGGGGCCAGTTCACAAACAAGAATGTGCACTGTCAGCTTCAGTAAGGTCCCTCCTCACACGGGGCGCACAGTAGGTGTTTTCCCCCCCGCACAGGACAGGGTGCTAAGAGAGTCCTCCCTGTTACGGGCTGCGTGTTCCGGCAGCAGAGCTGAAGGGTGTGCTCAGACCCCAGGTCCGCTGAGCCACACCGATCCCCAGTCCCACAGACACCAGGGCCCCACCCCCACAGCGCCCCACCACGCCCTGGACTTCCCAGGGTCACAAGGCACGGGGCCCAGGGCAGGAGCCACACCCCAAGGGACCTTTGATGTCTCTGTGGATCTTGCGCTCTGAGTGCAGGTAGTCCAGGCCCTTCAGGATCTCCCGCAGGATGGTGGCAATGTAGGTCTCCTCCAGCGGGCCGGGCTTCAGCTGCGCAGAAACGGGACGGTGGGGCCCCAGGCCCCTCCACCACGGCCGCCCACCCTGCTCCCACACCACCCAGACCCTCACCGAGGGCCAAGCTCAGCCGCCTCTCTACCAGGGGGTGACCCTGTGGGAGGCGGGGCTTCCTACTCCGTCAACAACTTTGGGAGTGAGACAGGTGTGGGTCAGGTGGGTGGGGGCAGGGTATCTTTACAGAGCATACACTGCCTTTGCCTTTGCTGTAAAGGTAACAGATGAAAATGTGGTCCTGGCCATATTCCTGAGCCTACGTATCTGGGGCCCCCAGCAGAGGCCCAGGACTAAAACCAGCACCTGGTTTGGGCTTAGCCGGCTCCTGACTGTCACCTAATGCACCAAGACAGCCGAGGAGTGAAGGCCCAGGGGAGCCCAGGGTCACCACGGGGACAACCCCACGGCAATCGCCAGTCTGGTCCTGCTCCCGGCACCCTGGCACGATGCCTGGGGTTACGGCCTACACCTCACCAGGTCCAGCGCAGAGCCGCCGCCCAGGTACTCCATGATAATCCACAGCTTCGTGCTCTGGGACCAGAGAAAGGCCTGTTAGCCCACGGCAGTGAGCAAGGGCCCCCAAACCCATGACACACACACTCCCCTGCTGCAGGGATCCGTCCCTGGGGCCTCAGGGCAGGGGCTCCAGCAGCCTGGCCCCGCCCCCCTCCCGTCACTCCTGCGACAGCAGCTCTGCACAGAGACCAAGTGCTCAGAGCAGCGGCAGAGACCCCCCTGCGACACCCCCCAGGGACCTGTGGGAGACGGCTGACCAGCCTGCACTTGGCCTCAACGCCACGCACACCCCGAGTCCCAGAGAGCTCCCCACGGGGCTGCCATGCCCGGGGGGCTGCCCCAGCCTGCGGATCACATGGCCAATTCAGACCCTGGAGACCCCATTCGCACCCGGCCCCTCCAGGGGCTCCGCCTCACTACCTGCCTGGCCCTGGAGGCAGTGGTTCTGGGGGCCCG
The DNA here is from genome assembly GCF_021234435.1 of Artibeus jamaicensis. Lineage (NCBI taxonomy): Eukaryota > Metazoa > Chordata > Mammalia > Chiroptera > Phyllostomidae > Artibeus > Artibeus jamaicensis. The sequence continues at coordinate 5,946,247 of NW_026522020.1, forward strand.
CTCCACTGTGAAGCTGTGCCCATGCTCAGCTGTCAGGGCCTCCGGGGCTCAGAACAGGTCCCCCCAACACTGTTCCTGCGTGGGGGTGGGGCAGGCCTGCCGGGCTCAGCCCCAGGCCCCAGGAACCCCAGACATCCACCTGGCCCAGGCCCCACCCCCGGCACCTTCAGGTAGGAGCCGAAGTAGCGGGTGATGTAGGGGCTGTCGCACTGGCTGAGCACGGTGATCTCCTGCTGGATGTCCTCGATCTCGTCCTCCGCCTCCTCCAGGTCGATGATCTTGATGGCCACCACCTCCTTGGTGCGGTTGTCAATGCCCTTGAAGACCTCCCCGAAGGAGCCCTTGCCGATGCGGTCCAGCTTGGTGAAGAGCTCCTCGGGGTCCACTCGTGGGTGCTGTGGACACGGGGCGGCGGCCCATCAGCAGGGGTGGCCCCGCAGGGACATGGGTCCCAGGTGCAACGAGCTTGCCCAGGTCCTGTCTGCGTTTCTTCTCTCCTCTTTTAGTTCAGAAAACCCCAGCGTGCCCTCCACACTAGGGAAGACCCTCGGAGGGCACAGAGGCCTGGCTCCAGCCAAGGCATGGGCTGCAGGGCAGGCGGGGAGCCACGACGGAGCCACGAAGGTCGTGCCTGCCCCACCCCATGGCAGGGAGAACCGAGAGCGGCACACACGGATGGGTTGAAGGGGACAAGCGGGTGGGCCGCACAGACTCCAGGCAGCGAGACCATCCTGCAACACGCCCACGCTGACTCGTCAACCGAACCGGACGCCACGCTCCACAGGCTGGCACCCTGGGATGAGGGACGTACCACGGCTCACAACACAAGTCCTTTTCCTGTAGACCCGACACTGCTCGGGCCCTGCCCGGTGAGCCTCAGTGGGCTGGGCAGCATCCCGCAAAGCGAAAGGTCACCGGTTCAATTCCCAGTCAGGGCACGTACGAAAGCCAGTTAATCAATGTTTCTCATTCCCTTCCCCTCTAAAAAATAAATAAGTTCTTTAAAAAAACCTGCTTACAAAAAACTCTCTTAACTAAACACAACCCCAGGGAGCACCAACACACTTCACGGCCCAGCAGCCAAACCCCTTAGAAAGGGCTTCCCCTCATCCCCAGCCCCCACCAGCCCTCAGGACGCTGCACCCTCACGCCAGCCCGGAGCGTGGCCTTGGGCACTCAGGTATCACAGACCTCGGCCCCCACAAGGTCCCCGGATTTAAACACAAACAAGGCTGGAAGGTACAGAGCTGCTGGTGTGGAGGGCGCCAGGGCCAAGAGCCGCACTCTGGACGGTGACCTCAGTGCGTGGGACAGAGACGGCTCCGTGTGGGGGCTGTGGGGAGGGACGGCCAGGGCCACCCTGGGCATCCCCAAGCCTCTGCCCAGTGGCTTCTTGGCCCCTGAGAATACTGTGCCCCACCAACCCCCACAGATGTGTTGTCAGAAAGCCAGGCCGGCGCTCTCGGGCGCCAGGTGCCCAGGACCCATGTGTAATTCAGCTACCTTGGCTGGGCCGGGGAAGGGCTGGGGGCTGCGGTCCTCCATCATGTCTGGACAGAGGCAGCAAAGATTCCAGCACGCAGGCCCACACTGTGAACACCCCGAGGCTGATTCTGGGTGCCAGGCAAGCCCGAGGAGTGAGGGCCAAGGGCCAAAAGCAGCAGCCCAACACAGAACCCTGTCCCACAAGGCAGGCTGCGCGGGGCCAGGAGCTGCGGCCACAGCGGGTGCCCCAAACAGGCCGGTGATGTGTCCACTGTACCCTGGCTCAGCCAGTTAAGGAATGTGGCCCTTCTCACGCCCTCACCGGAACTGGCATCCCAGTGCACGTGGAGGGACAGATAGCCTCAGATGAGTGCGGTCGATGGCAAGGTCCAGGGCAGGACAGGGACGGCAGAGCAGGCCCGTCACGAAGAACGGCTGCCTCTCATCAACGCACAGACCACACTGCTGACCACTCAGCAGTCAGCACAAAACACCTTCCTGCTGGAGACAGAGCCGGGTCCCCTCTGGGTGGGAACCTCACCGTTCCCCACTCAGCCTCGGCCATGTGTGGACTGGGGTCTGCAAAGGGCCCCCCTAGGCCTGCTCCTCTCCCACTGGCCCTGACAGCGCCTTCCCACAGCGTTGAACGGGTGCCCGCAGGCAGCCCCCAGCTCCAGCTTGTGTTGGGGCTGTCCTGCAAGACAGTGGCCATGCGGTGACTCCAGGCCAGCTGGTACCCTTACCTGTGTCCTCTGTCACTGCCAGGACAGTCCCTCTCTTCCTAAGGTGGCCTGAGAGCAGACCCAGAGGTACCGAGGCCTGGCAGCACCCTAGGTGCCACTGCCCTTCCAGCTCCCAGGGACCCCCAACCGCTCTCGGGCCTCTGCTGGTGACACATGCTCCGGCCTGGCTCTGCTGACAATACCACGTCACTCGCTCTGCACACAGGGCTGGACCCACATCGGGCCCACTGCACCTGTCCGAGGGAACCCGGGCCGCACCCTCAGACTCCTCCACCTTGAGTAGAACACAATGCATCCCTGAGCTACAGCTCGGGCTCGACAAGGAAGGGGGACCCCAACCCTCAACTCTCACACTCTGCAGCCCAGAGCGTGACTGGGAGTCCTGGCTGTGACCCTGGTACTCCACGCAGTCACAGGCACGGCCCATCCCTGCCCTGCCCTGCCAGGTGAAGGGCTGCCCTCCTGGGCAGTGCACATGGTCTGGGCACTTGCTCAGGTCACTTGACTGGCTCACGGTCAAGACCCTCATTCTCTGAATCAGCCCTGGCGCTGCCAGATCTGGGTCCGTCATGTGGCGGTGTGTCTGCCATGATCATCATCCCACAAAACAAGAGGAGCCAAGCTGTCACCGCCCACCACGTGACGGGCAGCAGCCAGTGAGGACCCCAGCCACTCTGGCCCTGAAGGCAGGGCAGGAACTAGCGTGGGGGGCTCGGGGCAAGGCCAAGGCTGGAGCACAGGCTGTGGGGGACCACTCCACAGGGCAGCAACAACATCTCAAGAGAAAGTGCTGTCTGCTCAGGCTTCCTGCCACCGACAAAGGCCTAAGGCGGAGTCTCTCGTCCCTGAAAGGACAAAGGGGGCTTCCTTCCTTTGGGGTCCCTTCCCTGGCTCCTTCCTCCGTGCCTACAACCCTCCCCAGTCTAACTGGACACCCAGGTCAAGCACTGCCAGTACGTGGGTCAGGGGTGGCTCACAGGACCCGTGGGAGCTACATCTGCAGCCCTTAAAGACGAGTTGGAGGCAGACATTCCCCCCAGGGCCTTAGTCATGTAATTCACCAGAGACACAGGGCAGATGCAAATGAAAACCTATCACATAATTCAGCACAAGTCAGCAAATCCCTGTCCCCATCTGTGGTCACAGCTGGTCCTGGGTGCCCTGCCCAACAGGTGTGGGATTCTCCAAGGAGCCCCAGGAGACCCCCGATCTCGCCGGGAGCTCTGGAACCCGGACACTCCCGGGTTTCTCCAAGGAGCCCAGCTGGGTCTGGAGCTGAACCCTGGCTCTCACTCCTCCTGGCCACACGTGGACACATGCCCCCTGCAAGCCGTCCCCACTCACTCCACACGGTATTCTCACCAAGGTGAGGACTCTGTCTCAGAGACCCTCCCCACACCTGGCTGCAGTCAGCCCAAATCTGCCCGAGCTGGCACTTCAAAGGGAACACCTGCCGCCATGGTTTAGTGCATGTCAAATCAGCACCACATCACACCTGCTTTGAAATAACAGAAGGAAGCAGATACAGACCACCAACTGCCCACACACCCCGCTTTCGACAGTGAGCAGCAGGTCCTCATTCCAGGCAAATTCAGGGCACATGGCAGAGGGTCCCCAGGGTCAGCCAGTGTCGCCAATTACGGGACCCAATCAGCCAAAGAGGCCAGCGGACAGAAGGCTTCATCCAGCTAAACACACCTGGCCTGAGCAAACCACCTCCTGAAGACCAGCCTTCTCCACTTCCGGTCAACGAAAACGCGCCTGGGTCCTCGCTTTCCCCACACACGGATTCACGGACAGCAGCTGCTTAACCACATTCCCAACCGCCCCCAGTGCCGGTCGGAGAGGGGTTCCCCCGGAGCTCCTGCCACAGCCCAACATGGCCGGGGTGACCCCAGCCCAGGCCCAGCCTCCAGTGTGGACTCCGACCTTCTCGTCCCTGACGAGGCCCAGGCCCAGGCTCCCGCCCTCGCACCCCGCCGCGCCCCCGGACGGGTCTCTGCACACTGGACACCGATCCTGACACTAACTGAGAACGGGAGCGTCTGCCCCACAAAACGCTGCCCCGGCCACCCCGCGTCAGCCCCGCCCCCCACTCTGCTCACACGTGCAACACCCTGGGGGGCTCCTCCGAAACCCCGGGATCATATACCAGAGAGACTTGGGGCAATAAGTTGTCCCTGCACCAATACGCAGCCAGTCCTCCCGTCCCAGGGGGCTCAGCACGCGTGCGCTCACAACCCAGAGTTCCACCCTCACCTGGCTGGCAAATCCCCTGAGGTGAGCCATGTCTGCGCCGCCCTCAGACCATCCGGTGCAGCCCCAGGAGACCCCTGGATCCCGCCGGGAGCTCTGGAACCCGGACGCTCGCTTCAGTCAACTGCAGGGAGAGCAGGCCAGCTCGGTACCCCGCTCACAGCACCCGGGCTCCCCGGGCAGGGCAGCCGCCCCCTCCTCCGACCGTCTGGGAGCCAGCTCGGTTGGGGGCGGGGCGCGCTGGAGTCAGGGGAGCCCCCCCAAGCCGGGGGAAAAAAAAAAAACCCACTGCAGCGCGCCCGCCCGGGGCCTCCCTGAAGCCCCTCCCACCGCAGCCCCCCGCCCCTCCTCCCTCGCCCCCCTCGCCCCGCTCGCCCACCGCTCGGCCCCTCCCCAACCGCCCCAGGCGCGGGCTCGCCCAGCAGCGCGCCCACCTCCGGGGCGCGCCATCCCGGCCTCCCCCGGCCCGCTCCGCAGGGCCCGCGCAGGCTCCCACCCGCAGTCTTCGCTCGCCCCTGGACGCCCGGGCCCTTCAACCCGCGAAGCAACGGCAGTAGCGGCGTCGCCCAGAGAAAGGCCGCCGCCGGCAGCGACGGCGAGGGTGGTGCGCGGCGTCGTGGCCCAGCGCGGGACTCTCTGGGACACCGAGTCTCTCCACTAGCCCCGACCCCTGACGTCCGCCGGTGCCGGACTACAAAGTCCCGGCAGGCCACAGGGCGGGGTGGTGTCGCCGTCCCGGGGCGGGCCGCGGGGCTCGCTGGGACTCGGAGTCCGGCTCTCTGAAAGGCTCTGGACTACGTCTCCCGACAGGCCGCGGGGCGGGGGCGGGGGCGGCCCTAGAGGCGGGGCCGCCTCCTGGAGGCGGGGCGAGGAGGGGGTCCCGCAGGCCACTAGGACCGCCCTCCGCTCCTCTCCTTCTTCCCTCCCCCTTCCGGGGTTCTGCCTGCATCCTTCCCCCGCCCTCCTCCCTGCTGTTCTGCACCCCACACCCCACCCCACCACGCCACCGTGGAGGTTGTGGGCCCGATGGTGGCAGCAGCCCAGTGTCCGAGGAGGGATGAAAGAACCGAGGGGACGGGTCGGGCCACACCTGAAAAAGCGCAGTGTGTCGCGGGCTCGGCAGGCCGGGTCCGGCAGGGCAGCCGCTCAGTGCAATCCCCAGACGAACACACGCCCTGCGACCCCACTGGCCTGGGGTCTCGGGAAGTCAGGTCCACAGGGACAGAGACAGGGCGTGGCAGTGGCTGCACAGTGTGAATGTGCTTAATGCCACCGACCTTCGCCCGATAAGATGGGGAAGGTTGAGTGCATTTTATCACACTTATAAATAAATAGAATGAGACAAAGAAGGAATTAAGTTCTGACCGGGCTACAACATGGAAGAGCCTTGAAAGCAGTGTGCAAAGGGAAGTAAGCCAGTCTCAAAGAAACAAATATTGTACAATTTCACCCATATACAGAACCCGCAATAGACCCGTTTGAGAGCCAGAAAATACAATAGAATTTTCCAGGGGAGGGGGAGGAGGAGCTAGTACTTAGCAGGTGCAGAGTGTCTGTCCGGGTGATAAAACCCCCTGGAAATACACTTAGTGCCACTGAACTGCACACTTAAAAATGGTCCAAATGACCCTGGCTGTTGTGGTACAGTGGATTGAGCACCAGCCTGTGAAACAAAGAATTGCTGGTTCGATTCCCAGTCAGACAGAGCACGTGCCTGGGATATGGGCCAGGTCCCCAGTAGGGGGCACGTGAGAAGCAGCCACCACTAATGTTTCTGTCCCTCTCTCTTTCCCTCCCTTTCCCTCTCTCTAAAAATAGATAAAATCTTTTAAAAAATTGTTCAGATGATAAGTTTTTGTTATGTATATTTTACCACAAATAAAAACAAAGATAAATCGGGCTTTATCAAAATTTTTAAATTTTGCTTTTAGAAAAACCATTAACAGAATGAAAAGGCAAGCTACCAACTGGGAGAAAAGTTTGGAAATCACATACCTAACTACATAGAAAGAACATATAAAAAGCTCTCAAAACCCAACAGGTAGAAGACAGTCCAACAAGAAAAAATTGAATCTGGAAGTAGAGCGATTTGTGTATGGCAAACGGCAGGCAAACAGGTGCCCAGACGTCATCAACCTTCAGGAAAAGGCAGTGGAATGAGACACTGCTCACACATTAGAAGGGCTCAAATAAAAAGCACTGTTGACAAGGGTAGGGTCACCACCCCTCCTAGTTTTCCCAGGAGTTTCCCACTTTTAACACCGGGAGTCCTGCACCCCAGGAAGTACCCCCACCCCAGTCTGCCCTGGCTAAGCAGGAGGTGGGTCACTGCAGGTAAGGAGGCAGAGCCCGGGACTCTTGTGCCTCATAAATTGTGCGAATGTTGAATGGTGCAGCTGCTATAAACTCCAGCTTAGCAGTTTTTTAAAAAGTCAATCACACACCACTCATGAGCCAGCATGCCCATTCCTGGGTATTTATCCCAAAGAAAAGAAAAGTGGGCTTTACACAAAAGCCTGTACGCAAATGTCCACAGCCTGTCTAGTCATCATAGCCCTGAGCCAGGGGGCCCCAGGAGGTCCTTCAGCTGCCACTGGGTGAGCTGTGGTCCATCTGCACGTGGGGTCTCCCACAGGTGCAGTTACTTGGAGTAACCTGAGAGACACAGGTGAAAGAGGCCAGTTTGAAAGGTCGCACGGTATGTGACTCCACAGAGGAGGCGTTGTCAAAAGCTCAAGCGGCAGCGTGGGAGAACGGTCGGCTGGCTTCCAGGGTTGGGGAGCAGCACGAGGGGGCATTCAGGGTGACTCTGCACCCCCGAACGGTTCTGCATCCTGATGGTGGGGGGTCCCATAATGCAGTTCCTGTGTTAAACTTGAAACTGAACACTAAAAAAAGGCAATTTTTCTGTATTTTTATATCAGTGTTAATTTTTTTGTTTTTAATTTATTTAATTAAAAAATTTTTTAAATATATTACTTATTTATTTTTAAAGGGGAAGGGAAGGCGAGAGGGAGAGAAACATCAACGTGTGGTTGCCTCTGGTGCGTTGTCCCCTGGCGGGACCTGGCCTGCAACCCAGGCATGTGCCCTGACTGGGAATAGAACCGCGATCCTTTGGTTTGTAAGCCTGTGCTCAATCCACTGAGCTACACCAGCCAGGGCAAATTTATTTACTGTTAGAGAGAGGGAAAGAGAGGGAGAGAAATTTATATTTATTTATAAGTGTGACAAAATGCACATCCATGTGCAAGAAACACATGGATCAGTTGCCTCTCATGCACCCCCTACTGGGGACCTGGCCTGCAACCCAGGCATGTGCCCTGACTGGGAATAGAACCAGTGACCCTTCGGTTCACAGTCCCACATGCAATCCACTGAGCCACACCATCAAGTGCACTGTACATTTTTTTAAAGAAAAATTTTAAAAGTAACAATAATTCCTCAATATCAAAGATAGAATTGGCATTCAACTTTCACACATATGTGCACAATACACAGACCTATGATTTCGTATCGGGCGTGACTGCCCGAGGTTTGGTCAAACCAAGACCCCGGCAAGGTCCACGTCTTAGGATTGGGGTGGGCTTGTCTCTTTTCCTCTGTGTCACTCAGGTGCTGAAGAATCCCACCACCTCCCTACGGACGGCTCCAGACTGCCCTTTGCAGCTCGACCCCCACGCCCCAGGCCCCCTCCGCCCTCCCCAGGCCGGTCCACCTCTCAGTCTCGTTGTCCTGTGCCACCGCGGTCGGACTCCAGGCCCCCGTTGCGGTGCAGAGGCCCAGGTCACCTTTACCACTCGCACACTCCAGGTCGGGGACAGCAGCATGTCTTTCGAGAAAGCCTTGGAACCCCAGGGTGTGAGAGCGCCCTGCTCTGCACTGCCCAGGGTAAACGCAGCTCGTTGCTGAGGGGCACTGCCCTGTGGTCGTGCCCAAGTGGGGCTGGGTGGGCACTGGAGGAGGGCACAGCCCCCCGAGGACTGCCGGCGCCCCTCTCCTCAGGAGGGGCGGGGGAATACTAGAGGACGGAGAGTTGGAGACAGAGTTAAAGCCAGGGGAGGTCGGGGGCGCAGGGCCCAGGTGATCTGGGGGGTCTCGGCCTCAACTCCACCACAGAGCCTGATGGCACTGGCCCCAGAGCACCAGCTTTCCATGTCAGAAGAGCCCCAGCGTCAGGGGTGGGACAGCCACATCCCCCGGCTGGGGCCTGGCCCACTGGGTGTGGGACAAATGGACTCGTCAAAGTGAGCCTGAAACCAACCGGAAAAGTCGGCATTCGTGCCGCCCGTCACCACCAGAACCAGGATGTACAACCGATACCAGCATGGAATCTTCACTGGCCTGTCACTCTGAGGGCTGGCGATCTGAGAAGACAGCAGGTTCTGTGCCCTGAAAGACCACATTGATGGCTTATCTCAACCCGATGCTTTTTTCGAGGAGAGGAAAGGGCAGGTAAGGGGCTTGGAATTCAGGGAAAAGGTGAATCAGACAAAGGCATCCCTTCATCTGTTCCGTGGTGATTCGTCATCTGTGTCCTGGGTGCAAAGTCTCTCCCTGGAGCACAGTGGCTCCGATACCATCTGGATCTCTGGCAGGGCAAAGGCCCGGTTTCTCGTGGGGCTCCTGGAGTCAGGGTGGGTCGGGTCACACAGCCCAGTTCCCGGAACAGCAGCTCTCTACCTGCGTTAGTCACTCGGCTTAGGGAGTAGAAGATAAAGCTAAAAAATGTTTAACTCTTGGGTTCCCCCATCAAGCGCATATTCCAAGCCAAACCCCAGGGCGTGAGTACAGCCGGGTGGTGTGTCCCAGGGCCCTGGTGGGACATCCCGCCACTCCAAGTGGCCGCTCGTGGGCTGGTGGCAGTGTGGGCTCAGGGCATCACCTCAGAGCCAGTTCCATCAGAGACAGAAACTCCGGCCTAGGCTCGGAGACCCTGCAGACCCTCTCGGGTGATGCCGAGGCCGCCAGGCCAGGAATGCAGGGCCACCCTGACTTCCACCTCCCCTGGGGGGCCACCACAGGCTGGGGAAAGCTGGGCCACTGCCATGTCCTTTCCTGGTTGTCCGGGGACCCAGATCCATAACGTGACCAGGCCTGGGCACTGGGGAAGGGGCTTGTTCGATGTACTGGGATGTGGAGGACCTGAGTCACCACCTACCCTGGGACGAGGAAGGTGAGAGTCACTGGCCGACCACCTGACCAGGAGGTTCCCCACTGTCGGAAGTAACCCTCCCCTCTCCAAAACAAGGCCCATGAATCACCCAGGACTTTCTGTCCTCAATCAGCCATCCCTGATCAGAGGACATTGTCTGGGAAACAACTGTACCGGGTCGCCTAGGGCAGATCGGCAGGGTGACGCACCCTCCCAGAGGGTCTGCTACACACCCTAAAAAACCCTTCCACCTTTTCCCTCGCCGCTATAGTCTGCTCAGACTCGGCCCTCGGGATCACAGCATCCTGCCCCAAAGAAAAGCCCTTGATTGGACCTTTTAGGCTCCTGGTCCTTTCTTAGCCACCTCTGTTACCTAACAGGGCTGTCCCGGGACCTGCAAGTGCTTGGCCCCCTGACACACCAATCAGAACCTCTGCACCTGCCCCTTTGTTTAGACCGGGTGACCCTGTGGTCACCCCAGCTGCCTGGCTCTCTCGCTGCCTGTCCGGTCCTCTGCTCCGCTGCCTGGGGCCGCTCACTGTACCCCTCTATAGGCTGTTCCGCAGGCCGGGAAGGAATTCACAAAGAGAAGGATGTGAGAATGAGGTTTTTATTCACTCTCCAAGAACGGAGAGGAGTGCGGGGTGGAGAGGTGTACTTGCGTGGAGGGGTGGGGGCTGTGAGCTCGGACTGGACTGTCCGTGGATTAAAAAGGGGGGTGCTGTCGTGCGGCCCCTGGGCTTTGGGGGTGTGACCAGAGGCTGCAGTTTGATCCACTGTTCTCTTCCTCCTGTGGCTGTCCTCGCTTCCAGTCACTTCCAGTCCTGGGGACACACAGCTCAGAGGAGTGAAACGGCACGTGTGTGACAAGGTCACAGACCCGCCCAGCACACGGGGCCACAGCAGCGAACGACTCTGGCTTCTCCCTCACACTCCCTGAACCCCTCCTACCCTCCGCAGACTGGCCCAGGTGGGTGCTCTGGGGGAGAGAGAGACAGAGCCGTTGTTTGCCAGTAGACAGACAGACAGGCAGGTCGCAAACACTCGAGACACATCACTTCCCAGCTGCGTGAGCACATTCTTCTGCCACGTCTGTGTCCGTGCAGTTGTCTTCGGAGGCACCGGTTCCGTGGAGCACCCGACACTGTGGCTGGGGGAGGGGAGCCAGCCCCTGGTGGCACTTACCCACAGGAGTCCCAAACAGCGCAAATCACAGTCCTGGCTGCTGTGGCCCTGACAGGGAGCCCTGCCCTGGGTGGGGGGATTCAACCGCCAGGGGAGGGTGGGGACAGCCTGAGTGACGGAGGAAGGAGGAGCCGGAACAAGGACCGGGCCCAAGACTCGCCTCAGGCAGCGGGAGCCCCGAGACGGAAGCTGGGGCTGGGACGACCGGCGAGGTTCCTTCCTGACCGTCTGGAGGCGGCGGCCCGGGACTCAGTCCCAGGCCGGCAGGGCTGCTTGCTGGGAGAACTTGCTCGTTGGTGACAGAGGGCCACGTCTCTGCTGTGTTGTCACATGAGGGACCCAGAGAGAGACCAGCTCTCCAGTGTCTCTTCTCCTAAGGCACCCTTCCCCATCACAGGGTGTCTCTGCGGCCAGTTACCCGCAAAGGTCCCATCTCCAAACACCATCGCACGGGGTTCAGTGTAGGAACGGGGGCACAGTCCAGTCCACAGCAGCCCCCCTGTGGGAATGTGCTCTCAACGGAACGTCGGGCCCAGGAGCAAAGCCGAGGGAGGCAGCCGAACCAGAGGCAGCCCCACCCAGCGGCCCGGGAGCTTCGCCGCTTCGGTCTGACCTTTCCTCCTCTCTGCCTGTCTGATTCAAACTGGCCTCCTCCAGCATCTGACTCACCAACCCCCTCTCCCCTGCACGTCCACTCCCTTCATCATTAAGCTCTCGGACAGGGAGGTTTGGGTCGGTATCGAATGATCTGGGGTCTGTCGACCATGAAGAGAGATTCGGTCCCACCAGAGACAACGTCTCGACCTCTGAACCCCCACCGACCACAGTCCAGAGAAACCAGACAGAGCTACTGGAAGGCCGACCTCCGGACAGCCTACGACCCCACCCTGGCTTTGACCAGGACCCTGACCCTGGTCCTAACTCCCTTAGTCGCCGTGATTAACGGCTTTCCCCGAACAGCCCTTCCCCTGCGAGCTGCGGGGGGGCCGGGACCCTGAGCAGGAGCCCCCCTGGCACCTCCACTTCTGGGCTGTGCGCCCCTGTTCCACGGCGAGTGTGCGTGGGCCCCATGGACACCTGCAGGGGGCGACGCCAGGCCAGCCGGGGGCCCAGGTGGGGCATTGGGGCACCACCACGGTGCAGGGCCAGGCTGGGAGGGGCTGCTGCGTGGGCACAGAAACACGCCTGAGGGGGCCTGGCGTAACCTGCAGGCCCCTCCACTGGGACCCGGCATGTGGGAGAGGAGCCCGGTGGGCAGGGGCTCGCCATCGACCTCCTGGAGGGGCTTCTCTGCCCCCAGAGTTCAGGTTCCCCTTGGCATCTGCAGGCCCAGCTTTGACACCACCCCCGGGCCTGTCCGGCTCTGTGGTCTTCAATGATCCCAGTCCCACGACGACCCTGGTGCTGGTGTTGGGACTCTGCCGAGCCCCCTGGGCTCTGGTGTGGGGCCCGCGGTGGCGCTGAGGCTGCCTGGAAACCCCCGCCGGGTGTGGGCTCTTCCCGTGGGACTGACCCACCCCAGGGTCAGGAGCACACCCTGGGGGGGGGCAGGCAAGACGGGAGGGGATTGCGCCAACCCCGGACTGCCGCGTCCCCTGGGGGTGGGTTGCCGAGAGCCTGAGACCCTGAACCAGGCAGGGGTGCGTGGGGTGCCTGAGGCGGTCGGGAGCATCCCTGCACGCGTGTCCTGTGAGCACGATGGACGCTCTGGGAGGAAGGAGGTTCTCAGTACGGGACAGAACGTGGCACAGCCACTGCGTGTCCGGGCGTCAGCAGAGACTCACTCAGAACAAGTGCTGCACAGAGACAGGTCGTAGCCTTGGCTGACGTGGCTCAGTGGGTTGAACGCTGTCCTGGGAACCAGAGGGTCGCTAGTTCGATTCGCAGTCAGGGCACCTGCCTGGGTTGCGGCCCAAGTGCCCAGTAGGGGGCGTGTGAGAGGCAACCGCAGGTTGATGTTTCTCTGCCTGTCTCCCTCCCTTCCACTCTGTCTAAAAATAAATAAATAAAATCTTTAAAAACGAAACAGGTTGTAACCCCGCACAGGCCAAGCTACTCACAGTCCTCATCTCGGGGCAGTGCCATGACTTTAAGATTTTCTGTGCTTTTCTAGTTTTGCAAGTATACTTTAGTGACAGGTTTCACTGTTAAGAGTCACAAAAATATGTTGCCTTTGGCTGCTGGCCATGACTTTGAAATCTCTGAACAATGCGCAGTGTTTCAAAACAACATATTTGTGCATAAAGAAGGCTGGCCTCCAGCTCTGGGGGGGGGAGGGGGGGAAAGGCGGAAGAGCAAGACCTCCTATCGGGGGTAAAACAAACACCCCGACCGCAGGGAAAGGGCCCACTGCTGGCCTGTCCCCTACGGGTGCCTGAGACCGGCCTGCTCCCGTCCCCCATGAGCTGCGGGCTGGGGGCCCCAACCGTCCCTGAGAGGGGAGCCCCAGGCCTCCGGTGCAGCCTTGGGTGGATTCTCAGGCTTCCACCATGAGCACCCCTGCTTTGTGAGCCAGGACTCAGGTGTGCAGGCTGCCCCTGCTCTGTGTCCCCCTCTGTGGGCACCCGGCTGCCAGCACGCTGTGACAGACCCTCAGCAGCCCTGCTCGGGTTAAAGGGGGACCAGCGATGGGGCAGCCAGGGCTGCTGCTGGGCCAAGACCAGGGGCCTCTCTGCAGGGCGGGTGGGCAGGTGGAAACCTTGGCACTGGGCAAGCCCCCCACGTGGGAAGCGGCGGCGGTCCTGATGCGAATCACCCCCACCCCATGCATGTCCCAACCCCGGCCCTGCCGGAGCGGCACCAGGCTGTTGGGAGGGGTCTGAGCCTCACCACCCGCCCACACAGGAGTCCTGGCTGCCCTCCCGGAGAAGCCAGACCACCCAGGAGGAGGGCCTCCTGTCCAGGGCCCCCAGGAAAGTCAACAGGCTCTGCCCAGACACCCCCAGGGAGCTGCAGCCCTCCTTGTCCACACGGAGGGACGGCTACAGAGATGGGAGATGGGGACAGGAGGCTGGGCTCCACACACCACAGTCCCTTCCAATCTCAGTCCCCAGAGGCAGAGCCACCAGGCTGCATACGTAAAACAGAGGCGGGCGGGCCCTTGAGGCCTCTGTCAAGGCATGAGAAAGAGGCCCCTGGTTCAATGGGAAGGTGGGAAGATGAACTTCAGGGACCCTCCAGAAACCAGAACTAAGGACGAACCTCGCAGCACGAAGCCCCTGACTCCACCTCCAGCGCAGCCGTGGAAGCTGGTTGGTCAGGAGCCTCAAGAGGCCCCAGGGACGCCTGCTTTCCGTCGATAAACTCGTACAACCAGTGGGCTCTTTAAATAGTGGACACGCAGAGTTTTTGTTAAAATGCCCCACAAATGGACAAAAAAATCAGTGCAAGTGGGCTTCCCTGAGCTGGGTGTCGGTGCAGGTGACAAGGTGCTTAGGAACAGCAGCAGGGCGGGTCCAGGGACCAGGGAGACTCCAACCCAGGTCTGGCTGAGCGGCGAGGCCCCGGGAGACACAGGCCTCACAGGCCAACAGCCACACTGGTTTGGGGAAGAAAAAGGAAAGTAAAATCTTTCTCACTAGCCTTCCAGGTAGTGGAAGTCAGGAACCGGCCTGGGCAGCCGCGGCTGGGGAGGAAGAGACTCGGTTTGAAGTGACCGCCTGGGGGAAGGACCTGCAATGACCCAGGCAAAGGATTAATACTCGAGAGGTGTAAGGAAGGCCAGTAAGTCAATGAGAAAGAGAAATAACCCAGAGAAAATGGGCAAGTTCTAAGCCCAGAAAAATCTCAGAAGACTTCTCACGGTCTTCTTGGGTGGACAGGAAGCCGCCGGCCCCAGTGACGACCAGGAGCAGACGAGCACCTTAAAGCGAGCTGTCTGTCTGTCTGTCACTGGCCACCCATCGGACCGACTGCATTTCAAACACAGCTCAAAACCGAGGCTGCCGCCCAGGCAGTGGCAGGGGCAATCCACGGAGGGGGCGGAAATGGGGCTACTCCAGCTGCCCCTGAGAGACCACAGTTGGGGGACAGGCAGGAGTATGCCCTTCCAGGCCCCTCTGGGGTGAGAAGGAGGAGGGGAGGTGCGTGGGGTGGTGCTCTGCCTGGCCGCACTGCCCTCCAGGTCTGTGGGCTCCCAGCTTATCAAGCACTCAGCTGAAACGATACAAAACCCTCCGGTCCGAACTCCAATCCCTCCTGAAGAAGGATGAGCTTCAGGCAAAAACTACACCGAAAGGGCTGGCCCGGGGAGTGGCCCGAGCAGGTGGGGCCCACAGTCCCCCAGGTCTCTGCCCCAGAAAGCTCCCAGGTGCTGCCTTGTCACCCACCTTGTCCCCCCCACAAGGTCCCGTCCCTGCGGGAACAGTGGGGAAGGGCCACCCAGCTTCAGGAGCAGAGCACCCACCCCGGGGCCCCTGCCGGCGGCCTCTGCCCCTCACAGCTCTCCTGAGGCGTGGTGACGGGTACTGCCCTGCATGTGACTGTCCCCCTGAATGGCCATAGCGGGTCCAGACTGGGACCACCCAACCACATCCGAGGTAAAACTGCCGCTCACTTTACACAGAAAACTGGCCTCCCTAGGCTGTGGGCCCCTCTGCCCCCCCAAACTGTGACCCACACAATAGCCTTGAGCAGGTTTTCCCAGCAAGCCAGGAACCCTTCATCGTCACCTCCCACCCTCATCCTTGCAGATGGGCCCACGGGCCCCGTCCAGGGTGGGCTTTGTGACCAGGCCTGGCAGCCGGAGCCCCTTCTCCACTTCCAGCCGCAGCTGGTTCAGCAGTGGGCACAGGGGAGAAGCTGCCGGCCGCCAGGCGCCCCTGGGAGTTACCTAGAGAGTGGCTTTTTTTCCACTGGGAAAGTCTGAGGGGTGGGTGTAGGTGCTGGTCTGCAATCACCTGGGGACAAGCTGCCCGAGTGCAAAGCCAGCATGAGGACTCACAGACAGACCTGCAGATGGAGCGAGACTACTGGATCCAGCCATGCCTGAAACCAGAGCCTCTCCTGGGACAGGTCAGTCATGCGATTCCACACCCCTCCCTGTGCTCAAGCCGGTTTGGGCCCTGGGCGCTCAGAGGGCTCTTCAGTAATCACTGGGGCTCCACAGAAGGGTCAGACACAAGATAAGGCTGGAGAGCAAGAATCCCACAAGGCGGAAAACCAGGCCCAACGTGCCTGGAGCAAGGTCCAAGCAGCACCAGTAGGCCTGCCGCCTCCAGGCCTCCAGACGCAGGAAGACCTCCACTGACTGCAGCACGGCCTGGGCTGTCACAGGTTTGGATAATAGTTGTGGTTCCGGAGCTCAAGACAGGTTTAATGACCCCCCAATCCCCGCCCCGCCCCCCCCCCCACAGGCCAAGAAGCACTGGGGTCCTGAGCGGTTCCTCCCTGCCCTCGACATTCACAGGGAATATCCCGAGACATGGCTCTCTCTGATCTGGAACGTCTAGGAGGGCGTCGCTGGGTCCAGGCAGGGCAGCCCCGCACTGAGGGGGCCCTGATCTGTCACTCTAGAAGGTAAGAGCCCCAGGATGCGGGGTGGGGGGCAGACAGCCAGATCTCGTTGTACAGGAGGACACTGAGGCTGTGAGTGGGGCTGGACGTTCCCTGAGGCCAGGATTCCCACAGACCGTGAGGGTGGGGCTTCCAGGGTGCACAGGCGCAGGTCCCTCCCCTGCCGGAGGCGCATTCCATCGGCCCCGGGCCCAGCTCGGGGCCACCACCTGGCCACACCCAGCCCCGCAGCCACTCCTTGGGCGAGTCCCCTTCTCTTTTGGAGCGTCCGTATTCCCACCTATAAAACACAGGGAGCCCCAAGCCCGGCTGCTCTCTTTATTGTTTTTTAAATGATTTTATTTATTTTTAGAGAGAGGGGAAGGGAAGGAGAAAAAGGGAAAGAAACATCGATGTGCAAGAGATACATACATAGGTTGTCCCCTCCCCAAACTGGGGACCTGGCCCACAACCCAGGCACATGCCCTGACTGGGAATTGAACCAGTGACCCTTTGGTTCACAGGCCTGTGCTCAGTCCACAGCAGAGACACAGGCCTGAGCCACACCAGCAGAGCTAATTTTAGCCTTTCTTCTGAAGCTACGCATTTTCCTCTGAGCATGGCTTTACCCGCATCCCACAGCGTTCAATGTCATATTTTCACTGCTGTTCCCTTGAAGATACTTTACAACTTCCCTTGTGGCTTCCTAACATACCCATTGATTATTTACAAGTGTGATGTTTACTTGGAGGCTTTCTAGTAGTTCTACTGTTACTGTGTTTTATTTTTATTTGTTTGTCTTTTATTGTTGTCCAGGTACAGTTGTCTGCCTTTTCTCCCCACCACTCCCCCGCGCCCCAGCCATCCCCACCTCCCTCCCCTGATCCCAACGCCCCCCGGTTTTGTCTGTGTGTCCTTTATAGTTGTTCCTCGTCGTTGCATTTTAAATGAACTCAGAGAGAACACACTTGTATGATTTTAATCCTTTGAAATGTGTTGCAACATTACGGCCCAGGATGTGGCTCATTTTGCTGGACATCCTATGCACGTAGGGAAAGAATATGCGTCCTTCTGGCTGCGTAGGTGTGGGTTGGGGCCAGCTGGTCAGCCCTGTTGCTTGACTGTGCTGTGTTGGTTCAAGGGTAGAGACATGACCAGTGGACAAAAGAGTCTGGAGCAGGTCCTCACGTGCGCATCACTTGACCTGCGATGGGGACTCTTCTCCAATTCAGTGGGAAAATGACGGTCTTTTCAACGAGTGGTGCTGGGTGCCGGGACTCCAAGCCCCGCCTCCCACACCACTCACAGGACTTCATCTGTGGGCCATTCCCACGTGAATGCTAGACACTTCTAAAAGAGCCCATCACACTTCTAAAGAAAACACAGAATATCAATGTGAAAAACACTAACCGTAAGAGAAAAGACGGATAAATTGGCTGACAGTAACTCCTGTTGGTTATCAGCAATAGTGGCCACAGAGTGGCAGAGAGTATTGACAATCTCTTCGGCACAATGCAAATGCGTGGACGCGTCTCTGACACAAACCACGCATCAGACGAGGAACGCACGTTCAGAATATATAAGGAACCTCTTGGAATCAGTAAGAAGATGCAGCCGGGTGTGCACCCAGGCGGCTGCTGCTCCGGCTAGGTCCTGGTCTGCTTGCCCGGGCTTCCCTCCCTGCACACCGGGAACTCGCTCGGACCTCCTTAAGCCGGGAGGCGGGGAGGCGGCGGGAAGCTCCGGCGCGGCTCCGCCCCGGGGTTGCCTTTTCCTTAGAAGGCGAAGCCCCA
This sequence comes from Artibeus jamaicensis, assembly GCF_021234435.1. Taxonomy (NCBI): domain Eukaryota; kingdom Metazoa; phylum Chordata; class Mammalia; order Chiroptera; family Phyllostomidae; genus Artibeus; species Artibeus jamaicensis. Next base: position 5,964,357 of record NW_026522020.1, read on the forward strand.
AGCCTCGCCTCTCCCCAGTGGAGAGTCACCCCGCGCCCCCCGACGGCGCCGCCGGAGCCCGAGGAGCCCGCGCGCTTCGAGGTGCCGCCGGGCGCAGACGATCACAGGGCGCGCGTCCTCGTGGATCTGAATCGAGGGATCGAGATCGGCGCAGACGGCGGCGAGCAGATCCTGAAGCCAGAACTCCTTCCCGGCCCCGGCGCCCGCGACATGCGGCGGGAGAGGTGAGCGGGGCGCCCGGCGTCCCTCCCTTGGCAGCCGCGCCATGGGAACGGCTTGGCGGGGGGCCAACACCGAGGACCGCGCGGCGCGGAGGTCGCGGCGCAGAAATGTGGGGCCGGGCCAGGGTCCCCGCTGGCTCGGAGTAGATTGGGCTGTGCCCCTCGCCCGCGCCTCCGCGCACCCGTCTTCGAGCGCGGGCACGGCGGGTCCAGGGCAAGTCGTTATTTCCCGACACTCCTTCCCGGGCAGCCGCGCGGGATCTTTGTTACTTAATCCAGAATCGAAAAGAAGGTAACTCCGTGCTTCTAAAGACTTGGGTCACATAAACGTATGGTTGTCCGCAGCTGGCCGCGGCCCTTCCCCGAAGCCGCGCCTGGCCCGGTCTCTCCGTGCGCCCCAGCTTGGCGCGCGGACGCGATCTCCTCGTCTGCCAGCCAGGCGGGGAGGCGGGGTAGACCAGGCTGAGCGCTGTCTGCCCGCAGGTGCGGCGCCCCTCGCCCGCGTCCCTGCAATGGAGGTGCTGCGGCGCTCCTCGGTTTTCGCCGCGGAGATCATGGACGCCTTTGACCGCTCGCCCACCGACAAGGAGCTGGTGGCTCAGGCTAAGGCGCTTGGCCGGGAGTTCGTGCACGCGCGGCTGCTGCGCGCCGGCCTAGTTTGGAGCGCGCCCGAGCGCGTCCCTCCCGCCCCAGGCGGCCGCCTGGCAGAGGTGTGCACCGTGCTGCTGCGCTTGGGTGAGTGTGGGCACCGGAGGGCGGGGTCCCCAGACTGCCCCTCCTGAGCCGGTCGGCTGGGCAGGCCCTGCTGCGCCTTAGGGTACGGCTGTCTGGCTGTCTCAGCTCCGGCCTGTACAAGGGTGACCTGGCTAGCACCCCTACTTCGGGTCTCGGGCTCCCTGTGGGGCAGAGAGGGGCCTAGCTGGGGGCGAGCCAGAAGTGCAAGGCAGGCCACCCAAGCAGAGCTACCCCGCCTCCCTCCTAGTCCTGTGTGTAGCGCTGGAGACTGGCCTGCTCAGCCCAGATTTCAAACACGCTGGCTACAACAGACGGAAAGCTGTGGGAAGAATAATGTGGTGGTGGCTGAATTTCTAGAGTGACCCTTGTACCCAGCTGGACACAAAATCCTTTGTCGGACCACGTGCCCCGATGTTTATTTTGGAAAATAGGCCCTTTCCATTACTGGCTGAAATCCTACCCCCGCTGCTCTTTCCTCTTGATTTGGGGGCCTCCCAGAGCCCCCTGGCAGAACTGGGTGCTCAGGACACCACCACAGGGCTGGTGTGCCGACCTGTTCCTGAGGTCACACACGGCCCAGAACTGTCTCCACCTCCTCCGGGGTCTGGACCCCTCAGCCTGGTCTGCCAGCCCAGCTCCCCATGGGGACGGGGGGCCTTAGTGGTCCTGGGGGCAGGCACCAGATGGGCCCTGAGCTGTCCAGTCCAGGCCGAGTGCGGGGAGAGGCTGGCACCGGGCCTGCTTCTCCCTGTGCTGCGTGGCCCCCGGGAGTGTGAGTGATGGACACAGACGCCTTAGGGATGCGGGAGAGGGAGGAGGAGGCTCCCGGGTGTGAGAGCACTGGGGTTTGGGGGTCGGCCAGTGGTTCGGGGCCCCTGGGTGCCCACGAGGTCAGCTGCCCATGGCTGTTCCTTCCGGCTGGGCTGTGGGGGTGGCGCCGGGGGGCACCTTCTGGAGAAGGAAGCCCGCCTACCCTGGCCTGCTCTGTGCCCGGCCCTAGGCTCCATCTAGTAAGTGACCAGGGGCCTGGGGCCGCCTCCTCTCTGGGCCCGATGTCCCTGATGGGTCTGCGTCTGTCCCCTCAGTCCTCCGCTCCACATGAGAGCCCCAACACTTCTGGCCTGGGCCTGGGCAGCTGCACTGGCCCTCTCAGAACTCAGGCCCTCAAGGCCCTTTCCCAGGGCCCAGCCTGGCCAGGTTCAGCCCCTGCCAGTTGCCGAGGGTCCCCGGAGGGAGGCGGCCTGGGTTGCCAGAGCGAGCGTGGAGTTCTGGTCCCCTGCCTTGGTGCTGCCGCCCTGCCCCCAGCCCGGCCCAGCCCCTGCTCAGCAGACAACCGGCTCCGGGGACAGCACGCACAGGAAGAAGCAGGTCACGTCCCGGTCAGTCTCTCGGGGCCAGTCCCCAGCAGCCCCCGAGGTCTGTGTGGGAACAGCCAGGCCAGCCCTGGGAATTTCCAGGCCCCCTCAGCACCCCGCTGCCGCGCCTCAGTTCCGCTCTGCTCCGGGTCACAGCTGGCCCCGGGGATGCCGCAGGCGCCCTTATCAGCCAGGACTGTCCAGTCGGCATTTCCCTGCTTGCTTTGGCTGGAGAGGTGGCAGGGCTGGGGGACACCAAGCCCTTACTGCCAGGGCACCGCAGGGAGCACAGGCCTCTGGCAGGGCCCGTGACAGGGCCTGTCCCCTCAGGGTGGCCGCCCTGTGCACACACCCTCTTGGCACAGGGCACAGGTTGGAGCCTGGGCAGTGCCAGGACCCGAGACAACGGCTACGTCACTCTGTCACCAAGCAGTGCTGGGGCGTGAGCGAGGCTGCGGCCAGGGTTGCCCACCCCTGTGGGTTGCAGTCCTGCCCATGTTGGGTCTGGCCGCCTTCCCCGTCCGCCTGCCGCCCGGGCAGCTCGCTGTGGGCCGTGAGTCACCCATCAGGCACGGCCCAGGCTGCTCCCGGGATTCCCGCCCCACCGGCCCAGCCGGCTTGCCCCTGGGTGGGAGGGCGCCCTCGTCATGAGGGGCGGGGAGCAGAGGCAGGTCTGGGGGTGCCCACCACACCTCTCTGGTCTCCTTGTCCTCAGGGACCATGGCGGGTCAGGTGGGGTCAGGTTATAGGCCAGTTAGTGCAGGCAGGGTCTGCAAGCCAGCTGGGGTGGTGGGGCTGTGCAGTGGGCTGGTCCCAGGCCTGTGGGACCGGGGCTGGGGTCAGGCAGGCGTGGGCCCCTCTGACCTGCCCTGTGCCTGCAGGGGACGAGCTGGAGCTGATTCGGCCCAGCATCTATCGCAACGTGGCCCGCCAGCTGAGCCTCTCCCTGCAGTCTGAGAGCGCAGTGACTGAAGCCTTTCTGGCTGTGGCCGCCCAGATCTTCGTTGCAGGTAGGTCCGGGTGTCCACTCCGGGGCGTCCACGGTCCCGTGGCATGCTGGGGGTGTGCCGGGCAGCTGGCACAGAGCCTCCTGTGGTCCTGGTTGGACAGTGGCTGATGGCCAGAGTGGGGCTGGGCGTCCTGCACGTGGCCTGTGGGGCTCGGGCTCCTCACCCACAGACAATGGGGGACAGAGCAGGGCCTGTGTCAGGAGGCCTCTTGGTCGTGGCCAGTGCGGTGGCAGGACACAGGGCTGCGAGCTGTAGAATCCAGCCTTCTGCACGGCCACCACCCAGTGGGCCAGCACTGCCCGCCTGGGGCAGAAGTTGCCATGGCAAAGACGTCCTGAGGGGGTGCCTGTGTGGGCAGGGGCTGAGGTGGGCTCCTCCAGAACGCTCTGCCGGTGCTGGCCCAGGTCCTGGAGAGGCCTGGGGGGAGGGGCTGTGACCCTCCGGCCCCTTGTGGAGGAGGTGGTAGGCGGTGTCCTGGCTGATGCCTGCCCGTGGCAGTTCCTGGACTCCCACGTCCCCAGGCCTGATGCTGGCGTGTGGGTGGCCGCCTGTGTGTGTCTCCGGGCCGTCAGGCAGCTGGTTTATGAGCCCGAGGCTTTAAAAGGAAATCCATCTGCGAGAAGGCAGCCCTGGCCTCCTGGTGACCGGGGGTGCACAGGGAGGCAGCGGCCTGGCATCGTGCGTGTGCAGGCACCGCGGCCGAGGACCAGGACAGAGAGGCCGCCCCCGCCTGCCCAGCGGGGGGACGGGCGGAGAGGCGCCTGTGCCCACCGTGGCAGGGCTGCCTGGCAAGGGGCCCGAAGAGGCTCACTCGGCCTCCTGTTTTTTCTCGGGTGGCTGTCCTGTCAGTGAGGAGGGGCAGCTCCCTGAGGCTCCTGGAGCCGTTTGGGGTGCCCACCTGTGTCCCGTCTCAGCATGCCGTTTGGTTTTCAGGGCGCGTTTTTCATGTCTAATGTATTGTTTCTATTTCTCCCCTTTGTGAATCAGCCGTTCCTGTTCTGTGCTCGTTTCTTTGGAAAGGTTTTACTTTTTCCTCATCGGTCTAGATTAGGAAGTCTTTTGATGTACCAAGGGGAATTCGTACCATGTGGGTGGCTCCTCCCAGCTCTGCAGTGGCCGCCTGCAGCTGGGGGGTCTCGGTAGGCCCTTTATGCTGTGGAATGTCCTGCTGCCCCACAGGGCAGCGGAGGGGACAGACAGCTGGGCAGCGGCACCTGGAAGCTGCTAACTGTGCACTGTGTCCAGCTCCGAGTCAGTCAGCCCCCCAGTCTCCTTCTGGCCAACCGCCTCCTCCCGGAGCTGGGAGCTGGGCAGGTGCGCAGGTGTGTGGTGGAGGCCCCAGAAATCTCTGCCTGAGAGCCACCCCTGAGGGCGGGCAGGGCTGATCTACTGCAGGTGACGGCCGGGCACCCTGCTCAGGGGGAGATTCGGGCGGCACGGCCCCATGAGTTTTGCCCCCCCCCTCTGGAAGCAGAGGAGGAGGCTTAGTCTCCTGCCGTGACCCCGAGTTGGATGGGAGTGGTTTGGGCGGTGGCTGCTGAACGGTGTCCCCTCCCTCCCGCAGGCATCACGTGGGGCAAGGTGGTGTCCCTGTACTTGGTGGCCGCCGGGCTGGCCGCGGACTGTGTGCGGCAGGCGCAGCCGGCCTTGGTCCACGCCCTGGTCGACTGCCTGGGGGAGTTCGTGCGCAAGACCCTGGCGACCTGGCTGCGCAGACAGGGCGGATGGGTGAGTGGGGCTGGGGGCGGGGCCAGAGTGGGCGGGGCCAGAGTGGGCAGAGGGGTAAGCTGCTAGGTCCCGCCCCTCCCGCCCCGCCCTGTATCGCCAGCAACTCTGGAACCAAAGACCAGGGGCCCTGAGCCCCAGCCCTGCCCTGCCCTCCCCACCGGCTCCTGCACCCACTGAGCCATGGTGTCAGTCCTGCCCCAACACTGTCTTCATGCCCCCAGCTGCCCACCCTGCCCAGCCAGACCGTGGGGGCTGCTGGCCCCGTAGGGCCATCTCCACCAGAGGAGATCCGTCTTCCCCGAAAGGTGGGGGTGGGAAGAGTGTGTGGGGCTTCTGGCAGCAGCGCCGAGCTCAGTCCTCTGCTGTGGCTGAAGCCGAGGGGTGTGCCCCACTCCGACCCCCCTGCAAAGACCCTGAGGCCTCTGTGCTGCCCTGAGACCTTCCCTGAGTGGCTGCATGCGTCCTGTCAACTCCTGCCAGGGGTGGAAGATGCTGGGCCTCAGCTGCCCAGCACTGCTAACTGTCCCTCCTCTCTCCAGACCGACGTCCTCAAGTGCGTGGTCAGCAGCGAACCGGGCTTCCGCTCCCACTGGCTCGTGGCCGCACTCTGCGGCTTCGGCCGCTTCCTGAAGGCTGCCTTCTTCGTGCTGCTGTCCGACAGATGAGCCCCGGTCCTGGACCCTTCGGCCCTCGGCTGAAGGACCGCCCTCCTCCCCCTGAGTCCCTCCTGTGCTCACCCAGGCCCTCAGGAATGCCCGGAGCTGGCCGGCAGCGCCGCCCCGTGCCCCTGCCCCATGCACCCCACAAGGTCTGGGCTGCCTCCCAGGCCCAAAGGAAGGCAGCTGGGAGCACCAAGCCCCCATTGGATGCCAGGGTCCCGTCCGAAAAGGGGGACCATGTCAGGACCTGAGCCAGGAGGCGGCTGGGCCTGCCGAGGCCAGAGGAGCCGTGAAGCCTCACTGGCCCCAGAGACCGGCACAGGCTCACAGGCCGTCGCTGGGACAGTGTCCTTGCCTGTGGCCGAGTCCTGGGTGGCACAAGGACCTGGGAGGGCACCGGCCCTGACCAACAAGGACAGGGTGTGTGTCTGAGTCCAATAAAGTGTAACGGCCACTGAGGGCGACCACCTGGGTTCCTGGTGCCACTGCTGGGACCAGACTGGAGGCGGGCACATCCGTCATTGTCTGCCCTCAGCTCCTGGGAGCCACAGCAGGAGTGCACATTTACACTCCCAGGCGCACACACTCACGCACGCTGGCACAGGTGAGTGAGCCGGGTGCCTGTCCATCCTGGCCATTCCTATCCCTTTGCTTGGGCGACAGCCCGTTCTCTCCGCATAGGCTGCCCCTCCGCCACGAGCCCAGCTCTGGTCTGTCTGTTCCTGCAGCCCATCCGACTCCAGGTCAGGCCACAGGAGCACAGCACAGAGGACTGTGACGTGGCCTCCGTTTCCCTGTCTGTATGAGGCAAGACCGAGCCAGACAACCTCCAAGGTCGAGCCCTGCCTCCCATGTAGCTTCTGGGTGAAGCAAGGGTCCTCATGGTGCAGCTCCCCTCAGCCCTCCCATCACCCACTCCTGGCCCCACAGGGGTCCTCCCAGCCTCTGCTGGCCACCCCTTCCCAGGGTTCTCACAGTGCGAGGGGTGGCAGGTGGGGAGAAAGGGATGGAGAAATGGGGGCAGCCCATCCTCTTGGATCAAGTGCTTAGGTATTTCCAGCGTACGAAGGGGTGTGCCAGACCCCAAACACCCTGAAGAGCAGTGGGGCATGAGCACGTGCACACAGGAAGAAGGTACCACAGGGGACACGCCCCATTTCAACAGCAGCAGCAGCATCAAGTTCGAAGTGTGAACCAGACGAGAATGTGAAGCCGTCCAGGGGGAGAAGTCGGGACGAGCAGCAGGGCCAGCTCCGAGATGGGAAAACCTGCATGGGAGATGGTTCCCAGAAGTCCAGACATTCCGTGTGATCCTTCCAAAAATACCAGGATTCATTTTCCTGGATCTAAACAAGCTAAAGTTCACGGGAGAGAACCGAAAAAGCAAAAACAGCTGGAAAAACCCATACGAAGAAGAGGAACGAGGAAGGGTTTGGGACGAGATGCCTGGACCGACCAACCGTCAGCACCAGGCCCCAGGCCGCTGCAGACAAGCAGGGGCACGATGTCCAGGACCAGGCCTGACCCGAGAGCACCGCACGTTGAGGACGGTGGCAGTGGGACACGGGTGGGCTTGTCACCACACACGGACACTCCGTGAGCCACTCGAAAAAAACTAAGTCAGGACCATACATCCAACGGTACACCAGACAAATTCAAAAAGCACCAAAGAGCTACATATAAAAACACGAAACAACAAAATGAGTGAATTTCTTTGGAACTAAGGAGTGGGCAAAACCTTCCCAAATAAGATTTAAAATCCAGGAACAATAAAAGGCAGAATATATACTGGGAAGAGGATTTATAACATTTACTGTCTAACGGGTGGGTTCAGGGTTTTCCTTATTTTTATTGTTATTTTTATCCTCACTCGTGGATAAGCTGAGAGAGGGGAAGGGAGGCGGGGAAACGCGGTTGGCCTGCGCCACGGGCAGGACCGGTCCCGTCACCTAGGCACCGGCCCTGACCTGGAATCAGACCCCCAACCCTGTGGCGTAGGGACGACGCTCCAACCGACTTGGGCGGCACCAGCGGGCCGAGGGGGCGGGGCTTCCTTTTGGTTGACGGAGGGCTCGGGAAGTGGACCGGTAATGGCTGCACGACACTGAACACACGAAATACGACACTGCACTGTATATATTTGGGTACTTAAAAATGACAAACTGTCATAACTGCGTTTTATCTCAATAAAAATTATCATCTAAATTAGGAATAATATTAGGATTGATATTTCTAATTCAAAAGAGCTAAGCAGCTCCAAAAAGTCCGGGAGAAAAAGACAATAGAAAAGAAATGGAAACCAGACTTAGCCCAAGACCCCATGGCTTGTGGACCAGACTGGCCCAAGTCCAGGTGCGACAACAGACCGCTGGGGGCGGGGAGCAGGCAGCAGCCCGCATCCCAAGGGGCACGACAGGTGCACTTTTACCCTGTGGTGGCCAGTCTCCCTTCTGAACATCCATCCCGAAGACACACAAGCAGAAGTGCAGAACCGGCCTCTCCGCCGTGACGTTCTGTGAGCACAAGAGTGGACAGAATGCACGCTCGGCAGGAGGCGGCCTGCTGGGTGGGTGCGAGGTGGCGGCTTCCAGGGGACACCCCGCACGGACCTGGGCACGGCCCGGGCAGAACGTGCCTTTGCATGCAGTTCCGTGGGGCGCTTCCCACAAGCCAAGCTGATCTGAGAGAACACTCCATTTGTACAAGTTGAAGGGAATGAGCTTGTCCATGCAGAAGCTGGTTATCCCCAGTACTATTTCAATAACCACGTCCTTAATGAGAAAGGCACACAAACAGTACAAATAGTCAAACTTTAATCAATAATGTTACTGTTAATAAGACTGTCATTAACCTGAAATAATTGTGTCCTGTGGAGTAAAGCAAATAACCTTAACATTCTAAAGAACCCAGGTTTTCATCTTAAAAGATGTACAATGAAAAAAATTTAAGTAAAAAAATTATGATCTTAAAATTCAAATGGGAAACTGGACACACACATTTTTTTTTCCTTCAGAAGTGTGTCTGCCCCCGGGGGAGGGCCGTGACCCCTCACCTTAACCCACATGGCTTGGGACAGTAGTCGGTTATGAGATGACTTTTGGGCTCTGTCCGCGGAGAAGGACTGGCAGCCCCAGCAGAGCAGCTGCCTGTGGCCTCAGAGCCCCATCCCAACGTAAAAAGCAGGCTCGGGCAGTGGTGATGCTGGAGCTCAGAGCCATCGCCACTGGGGGTGACTGGGGGCGACTGGGGGTGACTGGGGGCGCTCTGTAAGGCCAGATGTGAGTGCACTGGAGCACCCCCCACCCCCATCTGTGAGAGAGGAACAGGCTGCACAGGACCAGAATTCCACCAAATGTGCCCAGGTCCCGGGTCCTAGGAGCAGCAGGGAGCTGAAGGGTGGTGTGGGATGGAAGGGCCAGCTCCAGGGCTGGACATCTAACAGTTGACGGTCACAGGGAAGAGGGGGCCGTGGGGACCCGACGAGCCCCGTGAGTGACAGAAGCCACCCAGGAGGCCCCGCCTGGGCGGGTCACCGTGGCGGTGCATCCCAGGCCCACAGCTCCCGCAGTGGCAGGTCTGTCTTCCCCGAGCGAGCCCTGTCCACCGCTGCTCTCCTGCATCTGGGGTGGCATCTGGGGAGCATGACTTTCACTTCCAGACCTCAGAGCAGGCCCACGCGGAAGCCCGTCTTGTTGCTGCATGCAGTCCCTGCTCACTGCTGCTCAGTGTCAGCCACCCGCACCTCCAAGGGCAGCCCTCCCCCTCTCCTCGCCCTCCGGGCCTGGCGCCGCCCGGCCTCCTCCCTCTGCCCCAGGACTTCGGTGACCCTCCTCAGATCTCTTCCTTTGAGGCTAAATATGTGAGCACAACTGTGGAAGCCCTGTTCCTGCAGCCTCCTTTCAGTCCGTTGAGATCTCACCTCTGGGTGTGTCATGAGTGTTGGCTCACATTCTTATTAGGGCTTCTTACACATTCAAGTGTTTCTTTCATGGACAATTCAAAGTTTCGCTTTTTGGCTGGCTTTCTGTTGCGAACATTTCAGGGAAACCAGACTCAGCCTGACGGGTGCAGGGAAGTTCTCCGGAGAGACCCAGCCCGACGAGAGTGGAGGCACCGTGCGGGCAAAGCTTTCACGGGAAAGGCTGTCCCCATCCAAGTCTGTGAACTTGAGCTTTAGCAAAGGGAGGCAAGCAGGCTGTGAGGACGGGTAGCTTCAGGGACTGTGTCTGACTGGAACTTTCCATCCAGCTTCCAGACCACAGGAAACAGAGGGGTCAGGGCACATGTCAGGACGGGAAACTCAGTGAACCTGGGGATGCACCCCAGGAGGAGGGACCAGCTTCCTGACTTGTCCACGGCAGGAGTTGGGGGGAAGAGGACCACCAGATGGCTAGTCAGTTGCTGGTTCTGCTTTGGGTGCTGCCCTCCCAGTGTGCCTTGCAGCTCAGTGCAGGGGTGGGACGCGGGGGCTGGTAGAGAGGGGCGGGTGCAGGGGTGGGGCTTCCTCGCCGCTCCCAGGTCCTTCCAGCCTCCAGGTCCCCTGTGCTGTGGTCTGAACGTGTTTCCCCAGATTCATACCTTGACCTCCTATGCCCCCAGATGCTGGTGTGAGGAGCTGGGGTGAACGGCTCCACACTTGAGACCAACTGGTGCCCTGCAACACACCCCAGCAAGTGCCCCACCACACTGCAGGGCAGTGAGGGTGTGCAAAGACCAGCTCAGAGGGCGGGTGGTGCCACGAGCTTGGGCTTCTCCGCCTCCTGGGCTCTGAGAAGTCAGTTTGTTGTTTGTGAGCCCTCGGCTGCCTGTGGTGTTTCTGTCTTGGACGGATGGCGCCGGAAGCTGTTACTGGAAAGTGGGGCGCTGCTGTCACACACATCTAAGGTATGGAAGTGGCTTTGGCACTGATGCCGGGGGATTCGGGTGGGAAGAGTTTTGAGGTACATGCCACAGAAAGCCTACATCGCACAAGGAGACAGTCCCGGGCGATTCTGGTGCCCAGAGGAAAAGCCTGCGTCTGTTAGAGAACCCTGAGCTGCCGGGAGCATGTGCTGGAGACCCGGGACGGTAAAGGCCATTCTGATGACATCTCGGACGGCAACGCGGGCCAGGCTCTGGGCAGCCAGAGGGAGGGCGACAGTGCTAAGAAGTGGCGCAGCGCTGGGCTCCAGTGTCCTTGGGCCCGTGGACGGGGGGACCTGTGAGGCAGGAAGCTGAGTCTCTGGCAGCAGATTTCTGAGCTGAGCTGAAGGAGCAGCCCGATTTCTCTCGGACACGCACAAGACCAAGCAAGGGCAGAGCAATGACCCGCAGGATCGTTCATCCAAAAGGAAGCAGACCTTAGAAATCTAGAAAATTCTCTCAGCCTACTGACTTTGACAGCAGTGAGGAAGCTTGTCGGGATCAGATGAGTACTGGCCGGTCACCTCAGTGAAGCTGGGGCCACAGTGAGACCAGGAGGTGACGGGAGGCACTTCAGAGCACGGCCACCCTCTCAACAGTCCGGAGCAAAAGCGCCTGCCCCACCCCCCAGAGCCCCCTATTGGGGGCCATGTGCACGCACACTGGCGGCATGTGCACGAGTCACGGGGGCCCCGGGGCGCACGACCCAGGCAGAAACCCAGGCTCTGCACCGGGGAGGCTGCCACAGAGCGCCCCTGTGAGGGCGACCCCAGGCAGGCAGAGGCCCTGGTATGCGCGTGGCCAGAAGGGACCTCCCCCAGAGAGGGCTGTCCTGCAGCTTGTGGTTTTGGTCCTGCTCAGGACCTGTTGACTCCTGCCATCTCTCCTTTGTGGCGGGGACATCCACCTGTGCCTGTCCCGCCACCACCTTTTCGAGGCGCGTCCTTGTCCGGTTTTGCAGGTGGGAGGGGCTGTGGCTCAGGGCCAACCGTCCCAGGGTGTCCTGTCCCTGATCTGCTGCGGGGGGGGGGCCCAGCACGAGCGGTCTTGCGCCCCAGCACCAGAGTGTCCCCTGGAGCTGCCAGGGGCCCTCCGCCGAGGCCTTTGTTCCCGGACAGGCCCCCCTGCAGTGTGAGCGCCTCCTTCCACATCAGGCCCGTGTCCCCAGTGTGGCTTCTGACACCCTCATGTACTGAGAAAATAAAAGGCTTTGTTTTTAAATCTGACTGAAGCACTGAGGGGTAAATGACTTTATGTCTGGAATTTGCTTAAAAATACTCCAGCAAAAAGAAGGGGGAAGAACAGAGGGACCACTGGGCTGGAAAGGCTGACAGGGTAAGGGCAGCCGACAGGGTCCCTGCACGTCTGCAAACTCGCAGTTGACAGCAGAGAGCAAAACAGTGTCACTGATGCTGAGGTCACAGCTATCCTCTCACCTCATCCTTGGTCCTACAGAAACGGGGTCCCTGGGCCCCTTCAGCTCCTCAGAAATCACGTCAGGCAACCCTTTCTGTCACGTCTTTGTCTTCTGCCTGTCAGTGACCACTCTACCTAAGGTTTGTGTTTCAGATCTTGTCAAAAATGCAAGAAGAAGAGAGAGGAAAAGTCACCCCTTCTTAGTGTTTTCAGAAGACTCTGGAAAACAGTCCCCAGCAGAGGAGACAGACAGTCTGCACACATGGTAACATCAAAATGCTCAGCCATAAAAATAAAGGCCTTTTATTTGGTTTTTCTATGCTGTTACAGGGACATGGGCAACACCCTGGAGCCCACGGGACCTGCGGCCACACCCACACCTGCTGCTACGGCGTCTGTGAGGGGCTGGGGTCGCACCACGACACACACGGCCGGGAGGAAGCTCTGCTCTGGGTCATGGGGTCACCTTCTTGTAGGTGATGTGAAGATGCTGAGTCATGGGCTGGGTAGTGGTTGCCATGGAGACCGTCTGTTCAAGTTTGCCTTCAGAATTCAGCCTGAATTTTCGGGTAATCTGAGCAGAACAAAACAAATACAAACACCTTAGTTTTATCTTCTAAGGATTCAACAAAGGCTTGAGGTCCTGCCACAGGCCAAGTGTTCCAGCAGAGTCACCTTAGCAGTGAGCCCAATGACAGACACTCTGCCCACAGAGCTGTGACTCGGGCCAAGACCCAGGTGCCAGGAGCCCTGACTGCGCCTCTCCCTGCCCCCTGGCTGTGCCCAGAAGACCAACAGATGCACGGTGACTCTGCGTGACTCTGTCCTCCCCATCTCAGGGTATTAAGAAGCTACCTTCTTCTTTCTGTAAATCACACTCTTATCGGACAAGAGGGGACCTTCCCACGTCACTCTACAGCTAATGTCGCACGGGTTCTTGGAAGACTCCACAGCGGGGCTGGGGGGACCAACGGTGGTGGCAGTCTGCCGTGAGGACGCCCGCAGCGGGTGCCGTGAGAAAGCCTGGGGCATCTGCGAAAGGAGCGAGGAAGCGCCACAGCGGCTGGGATGGCTCGGCCCGGCACTCTTTCCAACACCCCGAAACTTTCTGGGGGCTGCAGAAGCACATGCAGTAGGAGTGTTGCTTTGGGCTGCAGCCAACCGCTTTGTAACTGACCCCAGGAGAGAAAAAGCCTGAGTTTAGATGGTCGACTAAGAGGCCCAGAGAGTCACCCAGGCTGCAAGGACTGCGGTCCCGGAGAGAAGGGGGTGCAGGGGAGAGACCTGGCAGGGCTCCGTCAGCTGCCAAGTCGCGCCCTGCCTGCACTGCTGGAGCAGCTTCTGGATGCACCACATGCGTGTTTGCCCAGGAACCCCAGGGCGCCTGCCCCTCAGCCTTCAGTTCCACCCACTGGGCCAAAACCTGTGAACACCCAAGTCAGCCATCTTGTTCCAGAATAAGCAACTAGGCAGTAAGAAGCAGGTGAGTAAGACAGGGAGACAGTGGGGAGAGGTCACTATGGCAGAGACCCTGAGGCCTCTGCCCAGGTCCCAGGAACGAGGCCATGCTGGGAAGAGTGGGGCAGGGCTGCCCTGTGTCCACCACCCCAGGTGTGCACTCAGGGAGTGGCCTCTGGAGGGCTGTCCCCTCATCCCTGGGAGGACGGTCGGCTGCTGAAGTGGCTTGCTCACCACCATGCCCAGCCTCTCCAAGGGCCGCCTGTCAGGTCCTTGGGGCTCTGTAGCCTCTCAAACTTTCTCATGCTATTCTCCTCTTCGAACTGGAGTTATCTGGAAATGTTTAAAGCTGGGGCAGATGTACACTGCATGGCTGAGGCTCAGCAGGCCTCCGCGTGCCCACGGCCTCTGGTGTGGCCAGCAGCCCTGTGGGGTCTAGAGGAACTGTGGGCATCAGGTCCTCCAGGGTCCCCCAGAGCCACAGGCTGGTGGTCCTCGTTCCAATAGGGGGACTGGAAGCCCAAGCTGGCCTTGCCGACTGCAGGGCAGAGCCCGCTCCAGCTGCTGTGAGCCCACGCTCTGCAGAGGCCCCACAGAGGGGCCCCAAACCTCAGGAAGCGCAGCTCCGAGCCTCTGGAAGCCCAGGAAGGTCATCCCCTGTCCCCCAACACCTGGGACTCACTGGCACGTTCAAGGGCGAGAACTTGGTATGAGTGATGAGCAGGTAGTTTGCTTCAAGTGTGGCTTCAATATATTAACAACAGGGCATTTCTGAGATTCCTGGGCGGAGCAATCAACACAGTGTTTAAAAACTGCGACGAGCAATGACTGGAAGGCTGTGGCCACAGGGACCCAGCCACGGCTGGCAGCGCAGGCCCAACGTGGCTGAGGAAGACAGGCGACTCTCTGACCTGCGGTGGCAGCGAGAGACCGAGGGCTGTTCAGGCTGCAGGCCCTCGGCCCTCCAGCTCCCGTTCTGCACTCAGGACCCCAGGCTGGCTCTGCTGTGTAATCAGATGGAGACGATCCTTATTTTTAAGGCATTCCTGGCGGGCCTGACTGGTTTGCATCAAGGGGGTCGAGACCATTCAATGGGGAAGGACAGTCTTTTCAACACATGGTGCTGGGAAGCCAGCAGACTCGCAGGCAGAACGAAGCTGGACTCTCATCTGACAGCACAAAGAAGTAACTAAAAACAGATCAGAGACTTGAATTTAAAAGCTCTCAGGAGAAAACATGGGACAAAAGCTCCATCTGCCATGGACCTGGTGACACCCCCTCAGCTGTAATTCCAAACACAGAGCCAGCCACGGAAGAGACAGACGCGCCGGGCCTTCGTGAATATTTTTAAACGTGTGCGTCCGAAGGCACTGTCAACGAGGACAAAAGGCAGCAGACAGAATGAGATAAAATACTTGCCAATCATAAAATTAATTCCAGAATACACAAAAAACTCTCACAACAGCAAAAAACAGCCTCATTCAAACGCGGGCCGAGGACCGGGGCGGACGCCGCCCCACAGAGGACACACGACTGGCCCCCTGCCCAGGACAAGGTGCGCCCAGCACTGACCACCCAGGAAACGCAAACCTTGCCCAATGAGACCACCTCACCTATTGGGGTGGCTGCCATCCACACCCCAGAAAACACCCACTGCCCGCAAGGATGCAGGGACCCTGCGCACAGCGACTGGAATGGACAATGGGGCGGCTGCTGCGGAACCCGGGACGGACGGCCCTAAAAATTCAACAGAACCGCCAGACGGCCCAGCAATTCCGCTCCTGGACACAGACCAGAGGAGCGGAAACCAGGGTCTGCACGGGCCACCTGCTCGCCCTCCTTCACAGCAGCATCAGAAACAACAGCGACAACACGGAGGCACCCAGTGTCCACAGACGGACGGAGGGACGGACGGATGAGCAGTGTGGTCCCTGCACACGAGGGAGCCTGCCTCGGCCTCGGAGAGGAAGGAGGTTCGGACACAGGCGACACGGCAGGCATGATGCTGGAGGGTGTTCCGCTGAGCAAAGCGAGCCAGACTCAGACGGGTCACCCTATAGCGTGGAGACATGGCAGCACCACATGACCGTGGCACTGGCTCCTGGGGTGCCGCAGAGAGACACAGTAGACAGAAACTAGCAGGCATGGCCAAGTCCACAGACACACACGGAAAACACAGAAACCAGAAGTTTTCCCATAACCACCGCCAGCCAATCAGAAGATGAGATGGAAACATTTTACACACATAGCAACAAAAACCACACAGCCCTAAGGCTTTACCTTACCAAAGAAATAAACGTTGGTATCTACCAAACAACACGCCAAACAAGACCCGGAACCATGCGACACTGCCCACGCGGCCGGTGCCACCACCAGTGGAGAGATGCCAATGCTCCCCATTAACTCGTGTGTTCACACAGTCCCGACATGCACTCTGGGCTCCTGGACAAGCTCAGTCGGCAGTTCATCCAGATGAGGAGATGCTTAAGAATTAACACGGGAAATTTAGAGAAAAGGATCAAGAACTTCCCTAGACATAAAAGTGGAACACACGGGTATGATAACCTTAAATTTTTAGATGGTTTTACATTTTTAATGAAGAAGTAGATGAAAAGGAACAGGACACTCCCTCTATTTCTGGGGATGTGGCTTGTCGGGCGCAACGTGTCAAACCTGTGGGGCCACTGGTCACCCATCTGGGGAGAGTCAGAGACACGCGTCGCATCCTGTGAAAACAGATCTGAAGGGGAAAAGCTCCCCCAGCACAAGACAACAGAGGAACAGCATCTGATGCTGTTGGACAAAACGCATCCCTGAGCATGAACCACACACCCCAAAGGCCAAGACCCCCAGGGGCAGCTACTGAAGAGCTTACACTTTGTGGGTGGCACACACATAAGCCACCAAATAGGGAAACAACTGTCACATGTACAGCTGACAATAGATTACTACCCAGTAGTCTATTGTAATAGCTCCCATAAACCGGCAAGAAAATGAAAGCCCATAGAGAAATAGGCAATGACTTTGAACATCACGTACACAGAACAAGAAATACCAACAGTTCCCTCTCACTCATGAGTTAAATTTAAAACACAAATAAGACTTCTGGTCAAGATGGAGGTGTGGGCAGACATGCTTCACCTCTTTGCACAACCATAAGAAGGATCACAACCAACCCCAAAACAGAAAACACCTAGAACTGCCAGAAAACCAAACGGTATGGAAGTCTGACAACCAAACATTTACAGAAGCCACATTAACCCAGTCAGGTAGGAGGGGTGGAGGACACAGCAGGGAAGTAGTGACGTGATCCCACATGCACGTGTGGTGGACAGAAGTCGGGGACACCTGGAGAAGCGAGTGGTGCCAGCCCCAGGCCAGACTGCACAGCCCAGGGTTCCAGCACCAGGAAAGTAAAGCTTTGTAACTTCTGGCTGTAAAAACCGGTGGAGGTTGGGGGGCAGAAGAAACTGCGGTCTCTCAGAAGAGTCCATTTAAAGGGCCGGCGCTGTCCCACAACATACGCAAGCCCACCCTCTCCAGGAACAGGCGCCCGGGCAACAGCTAGAGGGGCGCCAGTTGCATAAGGGAAGTGAGTGAAGTGACTGGAGGCCAGCCAAGTGACCTGTTGCCAAGGACAAGCGTGCTGTGGCACAGTGTCTCGGAGGACTGGCTGCGTTAAGGGCTCACCTGTTGCACGTGGGGCTCCTTGGCGAAGGAGATCCTGGCGATGGAGTGGGATGCGATGCGTAGCTCCTGCCCGTTCACCTCGCCTTCCTCCACCTCGACGATGCCTGCAAGGGGGTCTGTCTGTCAGGCCACCTCGGTCTGACCTGGGCTCTCGGTGGCTCCACTCCTGCGACCACCTTTGCACCCTAGGTACATCAGAGCTGGCCTCTGCAGCCATGAAGGCCACAAGGCCCCCTTCCCTGCAGCGACCCTCCTGGGTATTCAGAGGGAAAAGACACAAGCCCTCTTATACCTGGGGGAGGTGACCCACAGCGGTGGCCCTGCAGAGTCAGAGATACTCTGACTCCAAGCCCCTGCCCCCCACACAGCAGGTCCCTGGGGTCTGAGTGGAGGGAGGAGTGGCCAGGGGAATGGATATCCCTCTGGTGCCCTCTGACTTCCAGCCCACCGACGCCCTGGGCAGCTCCACTCCTGATCCGATTGGGCGGGTCCTGATCATCCACCTGCTTCCAGGGAGTGAGACTCACCTGGGCCAGTGAGCCGCCCTTTCTAGCTCTCCCCCACAGAAAACTCCCGCGTGCAGCACAGGGGTGGGAGCTGGGAGCTGCTGTCCCCAGAGGAACTCGGGCAGAAATAAGTCAGCCCATCCTCACAGGACACTCCCACAGCACCCCCACCTCCTGGGGACTATACCTGCTGGCCCCAATGCACCTGACCTGACAGCTCCCACCCTGAAAGGCACCCCCAGGAACAGCAAGCAGGGACCCCGGAGTGACCGAGAGAGTGTGTGGGCGAAGGCTGCCTCATCAGGGGCACCTGGCCAGCCAGTAGCGAGTACCTGTGTTCTGGGCACTGACGAAGGCCACCTTGTTGGTGTCGGGCTCCAGCCGGATGAAGCCACACTCCCTGTGCATAGGCTTCCGTGTGTCTGGGTGGAAGGCGTTGAATCTGCACGGGGACCGGGGGAGAGGGCAGGGTGCACAGCCGTGAGTGCGGGGGCGCAAGGCCTCCAGCGCAGGCTTTGTGGCCGCCCCTCACTTTACAAGGCCCCCGCTGAGCACAAGGGAACGCGCCTCTCGTGCTCATGGAGACAGACAGTGTTCAAACAACACTACTGGACACGGGCAACCGTGTGCACAGGCTGTAACCACCAGGTGGGTTGGGGCTTCCACCGGCACCTGGACACACTCCCTGGAACCTCCCCACCACAAGCCGCTCTGCCAGGCTTGTCTGGGTCTGTAGGACAGCGGCCTGTCCCTTACTACTCAGGGCCCCTCCTGAGGCCCTGCCAGCCCCTACCGGACATGCTTCAGGCCTTGGCACTGGCAGGTAAAACCCCACCCCGACACCGGGCCTGCCCTCCTGTGAGCTACCATCTCACCTCAGAGCCCCCACTCACCCCCAAGGAAGGAAACAGAACAGGCCCTGAGTCAGGACTTAGCTTCTTGTCAATCCGCCCACGCCGTGATGCGAGCTCATGGTGGTGAAAGGCAGCCATGCTGACCGGCCTCAGACCCTCCCAGGATCCACAGCACTATAAGCAGCCGCTGGAGTCCACCCCTAACCAGGTCACGCCTGACAGGTCAGCGCTGGTGGCCTCGGCCCAGGCCCTCTCTCTGCCATGACTCCCGATGAGAAATGTGCTCAAGGTCATACCCTAACAACACCATTGCATTTACCAAAATGTATACTTCCTGCCACATTCTAGTTTTAAGGCTAGTCACAAAATTCCCCCCAGGTTGTACCCTCTGTTTAAAAAGAACGCTTTACGTGGTGGGTTATTTTGTGTTATCCAGAACTGCCTCCGTCTGTGTTATGCACAGAATATTGCTCTGCCCTGATCCACTCAGTAAAGAGTGATACGAGAGCCCCGGCCGGGCGGCTTCATCGGCTGCGGTGTCACCCACATTCCAAAGGGCGCAGGTCCAATCCCTGGTTGGAGCATGTGGAGGAGGTAACCAATCAATGTTTCTGTCTCACACAGACGATTCTCTCTCTTTTCCCCTCCACTTTCTCTAAAATCAATAAACATATCCTCAGGCGGGGATAAAAAAAATGGAGATGACAAAAATGCAGGAGATAAAATTAAACAAAACAAAAAAACAAAACTTGCCCTGGCTGGTGTAGCTCAGTGGACTGAGCGCGGGCTGCGAACCAAAGGGTCGCCAGTTCGGTTCCTGGTCAGGGCACAGGCCTGGGTTGCGGGCCAGGCCCCCATATGGGGTGTGCAAGAGGCAGCCACACACTGATGTTTCTCTCCCACTCTTTCTCCTCCTTTCCCCTCTCTAAAAATTAAAAAAAAAACAACAAACACCTTCCCCAAGGATTTGTTTATTGACTTTAGAGGGAGTGGGGGCGAGGGGATTCGATGAGAAGAACACCGAGCGGTCTTCCCCGGGACCGGCCCTGACGAGGGTCGGATCTGCAGCACCTCGGTGTGTGGGACGGCGCCCAACCAACTGAGCTACTGGGCCAGAGCAAGACAGTGCTTTTTAAAGCACGATCTTCTAAATTCTTCTGAAATCACCAGACGTGACACAGACAGCCTCGGGTTCATTTAACGGTATTTTTAATGTGTAACTCATGCGTGCGGATGGGGGAGGAGAGAGTTTTACTTTTGGTTTTACATATGTCCTTTTGGTTTTAACTAAAAACTGAGTGTTACTTCTGTAACTAGAGGTAAAAACACTCTCAGCCCCCTGCCCCGTGTCCTCTCCCGCTGTGAGCAGGGGCGATGCCCACGCAGCTGTGGCCTCAGACGCCTGTGGCTTTGTTGTCCAGTGAGAGTCTGAGCACCACACTGACAGCCCCTTGGAGACCTCGACTAGCTCGGGGGTGTGTCTACGAGAAAGCCAAGCCGCCTCCTTTTCAGTGATTTTGGGGTGAGGGAGGAAGCTGGGCATGAGCCCTCACCTCTGTGTTTGGGGAAACGGGCCTCGGTCTTGCCGGCCGGGCACCATCCCACACACAGGTGAGCTGGGCGGTCCCCTTCTGCCCAGCGTGTGTCCGGCTGGGGTTCAGTGGCGGAGGAGGGAGCCTCCGGGACACACCCGTCCCACTGCCGCCCTCTGGAGGCCCGCGCGCACTCACGAGAAGTTGAGCACAGGCTGGCCCACGTGGGAGATGTGCACCTCCTCCAGGTACTGGAAGGGCTGCAGCGTCGGGAAGGTGCCGGCGCCTGGTGGGTCCGACAGCCAGGTGCCCAGCATCCAGGACAGCGGCTTCACCACCGGGTTCATCTTGGGGGGCTCTGAGGACAAACGGGAGAGACAGTCAGGGGCTCCATGTCCACTGGTCTCCTGCCGACGGAGCCCTGCTGAGCTTTGTGTGAAGACACACCCCACGGGCACACGCTGCCATACGGCGGAGCCCGCAGATGGTGAACGGGCCACCAGCCACCTGTCAAGAAGAGAGAAAAAGGCCCAACGATGAGCAGATGCTGTCTTGCAAACTGAGAGAACGTGGTAGTCCCCGTACAGAAGGGAGAACGAGACATGGAAGGGACAGGAGCTCTGGGAGCATCTCGGCCTCTGAAATGACACAACCTCTGGCTGTAAATAGGAAGCAGTCTGGGAGAATAATGCCCAGGGGGAAGGGCTCCAGAGGTGGGCAGTGTCCCACCTCCGCTGAAACAACAGGGACTGAGGAGGAGGCTGTGTGGCCAGGCTCGTGGCAGCCCCAGGGCCACACGGGGCAGGGCGGTGGCCTGGGCAGAGTGGGGGTGAGAGCCCTTCCTCCCCTACTCGCTCCCCACTTCAATGCTGCCTTTGAGGATCACCTGCAGGGGGTGAGCGAGGGGCGGCTGATAAAACATTCATAATCAGACAACAAGAATCTGAACTGGTGAGCTCGGGCCTGTGAAGCAAAGGGTCACTGGTTTGATTCCCAGTCAGGGCACATGCCTGGGTTGCAGGCCAAGTCCCCAGTGGGGGACACATGAAAGGCAACCACACATTGATGTTTCTCTCTTTCTCCTTCCCTTCCCCTCTCTCTAAAAATAAATAAATAAAATATTTAAAAAAAATCTGAACTGGGATGTCAGTTAGAGTCTTTGATGCAGGGAAAGCACCCAAGCCTCACAACGGAGAGTCCCGTCCAGCAGACGCTGCTGCCCGCGTCTGTGAGCGGCCCGCTGTCTTCACCCTCCATCCATCCACTCACCCCCAGGAGGCAGAGAGCGCCAGCCCCAAAGCTATAAGAGACAAAGGCTGCTGTCCACCCTGTGTCCACACCTTCCAGTGAGGGGAGACCCTCCACGCATGAAAGAACTAAGGGAAAGAGGCAGGATTTACTGTACTGTAGGTGATAAGCCAGAAAGGAAAGTGGGGGCTGGTGGGCAAGGCCAGACCCCCCAAGGAGTGTGCAGAGGCTGCCCCCAAGGAGAGTGGACCAGCAGGCAGGCACAGGGGTGGGACTGGGCCAGCAAGCCTGGCTGGGGAGGGCTCTGGCCTCGACTCTGAGCGGCAAACAGAGCCCTTCAGAGGCCTGAGCGGGGCTGAGACTAGCAGACTGGCAGAGCAGAGCGGGTGCAGCCGCAGGAAGCACCTGGTGGGGGAGGGCAGTGGGCGGGGGGCAGCGGGTGTAGAACTTGGGAGGGTGGGAGGGAGGTGACTGGGCGTTTATAGCCTGAACAACTGAGAAGGCAGGTCGCCTCCAGTTGACATGCCAGACAGAGGAGATGGGTGGTCTGAAGCCTGACCCTCCGACAGTAGCGCCAGGCAGCAGGACGGTGCAAGTCCGGGCTCTTCAGAGTAAACAGGGACCACCATCTTGCAGACGGAGTGATGGCACCTCGGGGGTCTTGACCGGGCAGACTCCTGTCAGGCTCAGTGCGGCGGCGCCACCCCACTCTCGGCAAACCTCTGGCTTCCTGCGGTCAGGGCCTGCGCAGTGCGGAGCGGCGGTCAGAGCCCATGGTGGGAAGAATCCTGGGTGGACCCCCAGGCTGAGCAGGAGCCAGGACCCCGCACCAAGCCCACCTGAGACCCGAAAACACATGTCCACACACAGCACTGCACACAGGTTACGGCAGCGGGCCAAGCGTGGAAAGCAGCCCAAAGCCCTTCACGGGATGGACAAATAAACGGGGCTGCCCAGACAGCAGAGGGCTGGCTGTCTGGCACGGACACTCACCAATGTGCCCAGGACCTAGAAAGTGCTGGGCTGAGGAGCGCAGCCGCGTCGGCCTGCCCCACGCACAGAACGTCAGGACAGGGCCTGACAGAGTCCACAGGGACTTCCACGGCAGAAGACCCTGCTACCATCCTGGCACTCTGGTAGCAAGATGCAGGAACAGAAAGTGAGCTGCGGATCCCACAGCTACCACGCCTTTCCTGGGTACACACATGTGAGCACTGGAAACACGGCCAGTCCCGAGGCTTCAGGTGTGCAGCACTCGGTGTTCCAAAACCCAGTCCCAGAAGGACCCCAAACACCTTCACAGTGTGAGGTGTTGCTGGGCTGCGCGTGGAAACGATGACCCTGGGGTAAACAGTACGTTAGTAACGGTCGTTTCACCTGCTTCTCTCCCCGTTTTTGGGGTGGCCCTCAGAAAATTCTAAGTTACACGTGACCTTGTGTCATGGACAGTCTCCAGCCTCAGGGGCCCCGTTTCTGTGCACTGTCCCTGAGGATGTGACTAGAAGGCAGACTTCGCCAACAGACGAGAAGTGACGGCGGAAGGAGTCAGAGTGTAAGTCCCGAACACAATCCTCAGCAACACAAGCGCAGGCCTGGAGCCCGGGGGGCGGACGCCCCAGCTGCGCGGGCGCGATGCTCGGCCATGGGAAGCAGGGGGGGTGAGGCAGCGGGCTTGTGGCCCATCACGAGAGTCATGTCACTGACACCGACACGGACGCCGAGGCTGACGAACCAAGAAACAGAACACACGCAAGGGGAGACGTCACTTTAAAACGCTTGAGAGAGGAAGCCCTCGGCGAGAGAGGCGCTGAGTCAAGTGACTCGGGAGGGCGTTTCAGACAGTGGGGCAGGCGTGCCGGGCAATGACCGTCAGGTAAAACGGGCGCGGCTGTCCGAGAGGCGAAGGTGCGCGGCACAGCGCAGGGGCAGCGCTCCGCCGCCGAGACTGGACGGTGTCCGGGTCCGAGCCAACAGAACACTGGTGACAGGACACACAGCACCGCCAGTGAGGCACTTCTGACTGACACGCACTGAAGTCGGTAGCTGAACACTAGACAACACTCATTCGTCCGCAGTTCCTCCAGGACAACTCCTGAAAACGGACCTTTAAGCGGCCAAAGGAGACCTGGAGGAACAGCGTCCACTGCACGGCCCGGTCACACTGCAACCGGAGTGGTGATCGGAACACTATCAGGTGTCTCTGGAAAGCACTGTGCTGCAGGAGTCCCGACTGGCACGAGGTCTGAGACGGGCGGACCCGGGGAACCTGCGGAAGGGCGGACGGTGCGGGGACACTGAGTCGGATTGCGTAAATCATGCCTCAGTAAGAACACTGAGACAAAATGTCCACACGCAAAACACAAAAAGCAATCAGAGACCGAAACGCCCCTTCTCTGGACCTGCCGACTGTGCCCCAGCAGCACCACAGGAAAACACAAGTGACCGGGTGACACTGGGCCCAGACGGGTGCATCAGGGAGCAGTGCAGCCCCCAGGGCCTCAGCCCATGCCAGTCGCCAGCGCCCCACAGGGGTGCAGATCCTTTGCTGTAGGAGAACCAGAAATACTGATTCGAGGCTAAACTATCCCAATTTGTATAGATGTGTTCACACGAAAACAGCGGTCTCCAGGCGAGACACATGCCCTCACCCCTGGCTGTCCTGTCGAGGGGCTGGCCACAGCCTTGGCCTCCCAGCACAGGGTGCCTGGAGGGCCTGGTGAGGGCTGGGGGTCTCAGCGTAGCCCCATGCATTTTGGTCCTTCCCCAGGTCCAGCCTGCACTCCCTGCCCCCCCCCCCCCCCGAGCCAGGAGTGAGAAGGCTGCCGCCACCCCAAGTCCTCCACGTCCTGACCTGATCGATGGCGGGCTCACAGCATGGCCAGAGGGACTGGCTGCCTGCAGCCAGGTTTCTCAGCGAGCAGGCATCTGTTCTGTCCCTGGTGTACAGTGACACAGGGACACCTGTGTGTGCTGTGCAAGGTGGGGGCTGGCCCACCTTGGCTTCAGCACCTGCTGACAACTGGGCTTACAGGAAGGAGTTCAAGTGAAGTCTGACTGGGCTAACCCCCACCTCCAGGGGTCCCAGGACTCGTGGGAACTCCTGCACCAGCCAAAGACACACCCAAGGGGTATCTACCCCTGCCTGTGCCCGCTAGCAGGTAAGAGGTTTGTGCACTTCCCCCAAAATGATGTTACAAGGCAGACGGAAGAAAGGCAGGAGCACAGGTTGGAGCAGGTGCTCAGGGAGAGCTCAGAAGTAAAGGCCCCCGCTGCTCCTGCAGGATGACGGGCAGGACAGGCACAGGGGCTGTGGCAGTGTCAGGCTGGACAAATGTAGACCTCGGCCCACCCTGGGAGATCCAAGCCAGTCGCCCTGAGGCAGGCCTGGTCACAGCTTTTACACTGCAGCGTGCTAACACAGGGTCTTGGAACAAGACAGCAGGGCCGGCCAGTGGACTGTTTGACTTAGTCACACCTGTCCCTTCTCTGCTCCATGACAATGGCACCGGCCAAGTCTGAGTGAAGGCCCACCAAGCAAACACTGTGCTATGGGGGGCTCAGCAGAGGAGAGGAGGCCTGGAGGGGGTCAGCGGGTGGCAAACCCTAACCAGGCCTGTGGGATGATGCCTGGAAGACAGTCACCAGAACTAGCACACAGGGAGTGAGGCTCAGGGAGCACTGGGGGTTAGAAAGACGGCCGAGGGCGGGAGGAGGGTGGGGGTGATGGGGCATCTGCAACATTGGGGTGAAAGTGTGGGCCACGCATCCAAGGATGGACACCGCCCCAGGACAGGGCGGAACCCCGGGACAGGCGGTCAACCGCACGTGGACAAAGGTGGGCGGGTGTTCCCAGAAGAGCAGGCGGGGCGCTGCTGGGCGCCTGGCGTTCTGTGTCCGACGGATCTGTCTGGAGCCCCGCGGTCACACGTGTGCCTGTGAGTCGCCTCCACTGCGACCAGAACAGGTGTGCCAGGTGGTGTGGGGCCTGCAGGCGTTCAAGTCCAGCCTGTGCCTCTGGACACAGGGCGGCCATTAGGGACCATCTGCTTCTGAGGCCATGGCGCTCACTGGGTGGAATCCACTCACACCCACCCACTTTACGCGATAGAAATGAAGGGAAGAAGCAGTGTTTATGGGGCAGTACATTGTAAATGACCAGGAAACCCTAAAATGACTCTTGTTGTAAAAGCCAGAAGAGACACTCTGAGTAGCAAGAGTGACACCCAATTGGGCAGGAAGGTCAGGAGCTGCTGCATGTGGCCGGCCGAGGTTTACGGGCCGGTACCCAGGGCCAGAACCTGCAGGGCCTGCGTCTGCCCCGGGGCCTCGACTGCTCTGAGCAGCACTGCACGCCGGGCCCTCCTGGCAGGCTGCTGTGTGCTCCCTGCTGGAAGGCACCTTCATCCGGAGAGGACACCAGGGCTGGCAGTGAGCAATCGGTAGCGGGCAGGCGGGTTCTATGCCCCTCGCCAACGGTGCCCCCACTTCCTCCACCAGACCAACCTGCCCGGCTGCCCACGGGGTTGCTGACAGCGCCTTGGCCAGGTCTCTCCTAAGTGTCACTGAAGCTTTGAGCGGCAGGAGGACCCATAAGTTAATTCTAAAATGCAGACGTCAGGGAGCCTGTCCAATTCCATTAAACTAACGCCTTAAGATCTGTGTAAATTATGCTTCATTAGAAAAATAAAAATAAAAGGAATTTAAAAGTCAAATAAATAAAAAGTATAATAATAAGGGATTGAGCCTAGTTGCCACTTTCAGTCTCTTCAAGTAAATCTGACAGGCTTGTCTATGCATACTTGCTGACTTCATTTTTCTTTTATTAAAATCTTAACCAAGATGCAAAAAAATTAAATTTTCTGCAAGAAATTTAAATTTTCATTTTTTGGCCCAAGACAGCGAAAGAAGGCTTACCCATCCCTAAATTTTCTAAACTCCGACACCTCCAAGGTTCTTCAAGGTTGTTTTCTGCCAATTGACGGGAAATGTTTGCACCTGGCTGCTCGAGTGCAGCAGGAAGTGAATGCCAGACCTGAAGAGTGCATTCTGGGAGCTGTAGTTCCCTCCAAAGATGACTCCTCAGGGAAAAGGACCAGACAAAGGTGGACCTGGAGCTGAGGAGTCTTAGAGCTGGGAGGGGAGATCATGTTGCGTGTTGTGAAGGCTGTCGTGTGGAGCAAGGAGGGGGACCTGCCCTCTCGGCTGCTTCTACTGACAGGGATGCAGCACTGCAGCCAGGCACACAGCAAAGCTAATCTCTCCAAAGAGCCGCTCCGGGAACAGGTCCCTTCCCACCGGAGTCCTGGAGCGCCGGCCCACCCTTCCTCCTTGCTAACGTGTCAGTGGAGGGGCCCTGGACCCCAATGACAGGAAACACTTGCTGGGACCTAAAGACAGACTCCTTCCTGGCTCCCTCACCCTCACGTCACTTGTGTCGGTGACAAGTGCCCCCAGCGTGACACACTGGAAATGACGCCGACAGCACAGCCCAGCAGGGGAGGGACAGCTGGCCACCACCTCCTGCCTGGCGCTGGCCGTCCCAGGCGAAGAGGGCACGAGCTGGCAGTGGTGGTCTGTCTGGGTCGTGCTGGCCTGGCACACGGGGGAAGCTGTTCTTCCCAAGAGACAGCAAGGCTCTCGCTGTGTCGCCCGTTACGGAGCAGGTGCCGTGTGCACACGGGGAAGAGACGGCGGACAGGAAAGGGAGCAGACGCGAAGGGAGGCCGACCAAACTGTCACCATCTGCGGGTGTTCTGGGGGGTCACTTAGTTAGGCCGAAAGTCTAAACTGGAAAACTGAGAATTAAGTGAATTTGATGAGATGATCAGTTATTGAAGTTGACAGCAGCAACCACACTAAACATTAACAGGGAGGGGCGTCCGGTTTCAAGCCTGACAGGTGAAAGGGCTCACGAGTCACAGCCCTTACAAGTAAAACACTGAACACACTGAAAATCAATGATTCTTGGGCTCATCAGAGAAGTAGGGTCCCAGAGGTCTACCCGAAATCTGGAGAGACATGTTACCACAGCACTGGCCAAGACGTCTTCACCTGGAGCACAAACTACTGCTCACGAGAACTGGTGAGAACTCCTGATGGTAAAGCCAACCTGCTGCTGAGGCTGAGTGCAGATGAGCATGAGCAAGGCTCCCGGGGGCTGCAGTCGTGGGCCCAGCTACCTGGGTTTTACGCCCAGGAACCTGCAGCGGGAAGGCAATAAAACAGCAGCTCCTGTCTCAGATTGGGGTCGGGGAGGGGTGGGGGAGGACACCGTGAATCCAGCCTGTGGCGTTCTCCACGACAAAGGGCCCCTTTGCAGGGAGGATGGCGTCCCCAGAGCTGCTGCATCTCCCCTGGGCGAGGGGCAGCCTCCACTCCAGCCCCTCTTGTCTTCTCATCTCCCCAGGCGGAGGGAAGAAAGGGAAGAAATTGTGCCAAGGTCAGAGCCCAGGAGCACAGGCCAATGAAAAACTGGCACTTAATCGTAAGATTACAGAGTGCTCCCGCCCCCACAGTGCTCAGGGTCCAGTCCAACACGGGTTACAGTGGAAAAGCCCCAAGTGGCAGAGTGTCCCCAGGACAACAGGGGAGACGGAAATAAGGACTTCGGAAGGTCTGAAGCCCCTGGCTCCTAAGCTACAGTTACACCCAGCTGCTGGCCAGGTTAGCGTGTTACCTCGAGCTGAAGGCCCACTGACTGCACTGTTTGTGTTATCAGACACGTCAAGCCCACCTCTCCCCAAAACCCCACGGTGTGCTGAACGGCAACAAAAATGGTGTGAAGAGACAGAGCCAGCATGAGAACCTGGCTCAGACACAGCACGGATTTTGAAATGACCAGAGCTAGAACTTACAATAACTATGATCAATATGCTGAGGGCTCTACTGGAAGGAGTGGACATTGGGCAGGCGAGTGGGGTGCGAGGACAGAGCAAGGGCTGCAAGCGAAAACACAGCCCCGAGGGGAGGGGCCTCTGTGGGTGCGGCTGAGGGCGGGAGCAGCAACTTGGAAGACCTGTCGGTACAAAACCCTCCCACTGACATGCAAAGAGAAAAGAGAATAGAAAATCCCCCAGAGGTCGCTAAGAACCGTGGTACAGTTACAAAAGCGATAGATACATATGCACGGTGGAATAACGAGGAGGAGGAAGAAATATATGAAGCAACAACAGCTGAGAATTTTTCAAAATTAATGACAGACACTAAACCACAGATCTAGGAAGCTCAGAAAACAATAACACAGTAAACACCAACAAATCTATGCTTCGGCATTCGAGACGGAGAGAAAAGGGCACAGGTGGGCACTGCCCCACGGGGCATCAGAGTGATGTCCAAAACACACAAGCGAGAGAAGGCAGAGCTCTACCTCCAGTAAAACCACCTTCAAACGGAGGAGTCCAGGCTGTTTCGACCAAGCCGAGGGAGTTCACTGCCAGTAGACAGGCCCTGTGAGAAATGCTGGGAGGGGCTCTTCAGGGGGAAGGAAGGTGCTACGGGTCAGAAATGTGAATCTACGTGAAAAGCACCAGAGGAAAAAAGTGAAGGTAAAATAAAATCTTTCCTTTTTCTTATTTTTAATTGACCCAATAAATAAATGTTTGTTCAAATTAATAATAGTAACAGTGAGGTTACAGCGTGTGTGACAGGGAAATGAATGAGGAATTTTATAAAGCACAAGAGGGAGGAACTGCGAGTACTCTGTTACAAGGAACTGTCACTACAAACAGAGCAGCACAGTGCTATCTGAAAGTAGACGCAGGTGGCCCTGGCTGGTGTGGCTCAGTGGGCTGGGCATTGTCCTGCAGACTGAAAGGTTGCCAGTTTGACTCCCAGTCAGGGCGCATGCCTGGGTTGCGGGCCAGGTCCCTAGTGTCGGGTGCACGAGAGGCAACCACGTGTTGATGTTTCTCTCCCTCTTCTTTCTCCCTTCTTTCCCCTGTTTAAAAATAAATAAAACCTTAAAAAAATAAAACATAAAAAGACTAATACATTAAGAAAGGGGAGAGAATACAATTGAACAAAATGCTCAATTAAAACCAGAGAAGGCAGAAAGAACAAGAAGAAAACTACAGCAGAGAGAAAGCAGCTCCCACGACAGATGCCAGTTCCACTGCAGCCACAGGCACTTGAAAGTGAGCGTCCGGCACAGCAGCCAAAGGACCGGGACTGTCAGAGCAGATCAGAAAAGAAGCCCCACCATCCTGCTGTCTGCAAGAAGCCCCCTTTAGCTGTAAAGACACAGGTGAATGTAAAGGTGTAGAGAAAACATTATCATGTGAATTTAAACCGGAAGAGCAGCCAGTTAGTCTCAGAGGCAGCAACTACTAGGGCAAGAAGCACAGGTGTCAATTCTCCGAGAAGACACACTGAGCCTTGAAGTCTCTGTCCCTAACACGGGGCATCAAAACGTGTGAGACAAAACTGACAGAACTCGACCAGCAACAACAGACAAGTCCACTGTCACAGGTGACGAGATCAGGCAGGCGCCACGGGCAGGGAAGTGGCAAGGACACGGCTGACCTCAAAGGTGCTGTCCATCACTGGGTATACTGATACCTGCAGACACTGCGGTCAATTTTATGGGTCACCCTGCCTGGGGGGAGAGGCTGCCCAGAAGGATGGGAGCACCTTAGTCCTGGGCGTACGCCCAGGAGGGCGTGCCAGGGGTCACCATCAGACCTGGAGAAGCACAGACAGCAGAGGCTGTCCGCTGAGTGGCAAGGGCCTGAGCAGGACCGAGGGAGGCAGAACCTGCTCTGTCTGGCAGGTCCTCTGCTGCCTTACGCCTGGCTCTTGGGCCGGCGGACTCAGATCAGGACTCATCCCTCCCTCAATTCTCAGGCCTTTGGAAAGGGGCTGAAGGGACCCACCAGCTCTCCCGGCTCTCCAGCTTGCAGTCCATAATCGCAGGAGCCAGTTCCCAAGACAAAGCTTTGCTCACGCGTCAGCCTCTCTCTATGCAACACGCACGCAGCCCATTGGCTGTCTCTCTGGAAGACCTAACAGCTACTCCACTCCAGCAACTGCAGAACACACACACACTCTCCTCCAGCTCACGTTCTGGGCCCCAACACCCATCTTCACCATTTAAGAGACTAGAAACTACACGAGGTGTGCTCTTGGACCACAGTGGGATTAAACCGAAATACACAACAGCAAGAGAGTTGAGAAAATTACTCAAGTATTTGGCGATTCCACAGGACAGCCCTAAGTAACAGGTGAGTCAAGGAGAAAGTGCAAGAGAAATAAAAAAAAAAAAAAAGAAGTATCTAAAATTAACAATCTAAGTTTTTACCTTAGGAAAGTCGAGAAAGAATAGTTAAGTTGAAAACAAGCAGAATAAAAAAACTGGAGTAGAAACCAATGAAACGGAAAACAGGAAATCGGAGAAAATCAACAAAATCAAAAGTTGGTTTTGGGGGGGAAAGATCAATAAAACTGACACAGCCTACTAGCCTAGTTAACTGAAAAAAAAGAAAAACCACCAACCACCAATGTGACAAAGAGGGTCACCACTACTAATTCCACGGGTGTGAGGAGGTCAAAAAAGGGACCCATCGACTGCACGCCCACACACTGGACTGACTCGGGTGAAAAGCTGACTCCTTCCTTGAAGGACACACAGCGCCAGACCCCCACCGAGGAACAGACAACCTGGGAGGCCTGCACCTGCTACGGGCAGAGGCGCGGGCAGAGGCGCGGGCAGAGGCGCGGCGGGTTAGAAACCACGGTCTGGAGAGGCCCCGCCTCCTGCTCTGAGTGGGCCGTCTTGTTTCCCCACGAGCAAGAGGCCTGTGGTTACTGAAGGCCCCGAATCAATACCTAGTTCTCTCCAGTCTCTTCTAGAAGGCAGAAGCAGGGACAGTATGCCCCAACTCATGCTCATGAGGCCAGCATTACCCTAGTACCCAAACCAGACAAAGACAATGCAAGAAAAGAGAAACGTGTACACACAAACACTTCTCCTGAACAGAGATGCGAAAACCCCCCACGCGCATTAGTGAGGTGAATCCAGCAATGTATGAAAGGAAATTAACAGCATACCACGACCAAGTGGGTTTATTCCCGTGTGAAGGCTGCAGTCAACTAATTTAATCCATCACGTCAGCAGGCTACAGGAGAAAATTCACATGACCACCTCAACAGATGCAGAAAAAGTTTTTATCAAAATCCAACACCCTTCATGATAAAAAGTCTTAAACTAGGAAAGAAGGGGAACTTCCTCAAGTGGATAAAGAACATTCGTGTGAAAACACTAAGGCTAACACCCCACTTAAAGGTGAGAAACTCAAAGCTTCCCTCCCGAGGTCAGGAACACAAGGAAGCGCATCCAAAGGACACAGGTTCGGAATGGAAAACAACCTGTCACAAAAAAGGTACAAAACTCCTTAAAGAAACATTGGGAAAAAAACTTATGTGACCTTGGAGTTGGCAATGAGTCTTTAGATTCAACACCGAAAGCACAATCCATGCAAAAAATATTGGTAAGTTGGACTTTATTACAACTGAGAATGGCTGTTCCTGCCCTGGCTGGTGTGGTTCAGTGGGGTCGGGCATCGCCCCACACGCGGAAAGGTCGCGGCTCCATCTCCATTCCTGGCCGGGGCACGTGCCTGGGCCGCAGGCTGCGCTCTGCCTGCTCAGGGAGCCCATGGGGGCAGAAGGCAACCACCGACGCTTCGCTCGCACCCCCGTGTTCCTCTCCCTCTCTGTTTCCCTTCCTTCCCCTCTCTCCCCACCAAAAAAGAGAAAAAAGTCCGTTCTAAAAAGACACTGTGAAGAGAATAAAAAGACAAGCTATGGACTTAGCTTGTCCTGCAGCCCCAGGTTTTGGGAAACTTCATGTTTCCGACCCTTGTTTCTGTTTCATACAACTTCATACATTTAATTTGTAAAACAGACTGTGTCATTATTATTACATAATGAATTTTTAAAAAGAACTTGTATCTAAAATATACAAAGAAGTAAAAGTCAACAATAATAAACGACCTATTTAAAAAACAGGCCAAATATCTTCAAAAAGATGAAGAAACTTGACAACCCTTTAGCTTAATGGGCTTTGGAAAAAAAGAGAAGATCCAATGACTAAAAATAGAAACGAGAGTGGGGACATCACCATTTCCACAGAAATGAAAAGCGTCAGAGCACCACGAGCAACTGCGCATCAAAAACTGGATGAGCCAGGTGCCATGGACAGATTTCTAGACACAAAACCCACCAAGACTAAACCACAAATGAATAGGTCTGACTAGACCTGCAACTAATAAGAATCAGTAATGAAAAAATCTCCCTACAAAGAAAAGACCCAACATCTAAGGAAGAACTAACACCGATCCTCCTCAAACCCTTTCAAAGAGAGAAAGAGCAAACACTCCCTGACTCATTCTGGAGGCAAAGACATTGGAAAAGGCTGCAGACCCATGTCCACTACAAACACGGACCCATGTCCACTACAAACACGGGGCAGAAACGCCCAACAAAATACTAGTAAACTGAATTCAGCAGCGCACTGAAGGGACTACATACTGTGACCGTGTGGGGTTGGTCCTGGCAGGCAAGGAACCTGTTCAGCACACACGTGAATCTGGACGGACGTAGCAGGCCACGCCCACGGGGATGGGGAGCCCGGTCATCTCAACTGATGTAGAAAAAGCATCTGACCAAATCCAACGCCTTCACGACACAAGCATTCCACAACATGGGGATGAGGGAACAACCCAAACATAATAAAAGCCCCAGAGGAAAAACCCACAGTGGGCGTCATACTTAACGGTGCAAGACGGAGAGCTTTTCCTCCAAGTTTGGACAAGGACACCCGCTCTCGCCACTTCCACTCGATACGGTGCTGGAAGTTCTGGCCAGAGCCATTGTACAGGAGAAAGAAATAAAAAGCACCCACATCAGAACGAAGAAAAAGCATCTCTGTTTGTAGATGATACGATCTCACGTGAAGAAAACCCCAGTTCTTCACGAAGTTATTCTGTCAGAACTACTAAATGAAGCCAGCAAAAAGAGCAGCACACAAAGTCAATGCTCAAACCAGCTGCGCTTCTGCAGACTGACGTGAAAAGGGGTTACAAACGGTCCCATTTATGACACCATCGAAAAGCATGATCACTAAGGAACCAATCTAACCAAGAAGCAACAAACCCGTACCATGGGAACTGCCAAGCCCCTCAAGGGAGAAATGAAAGACCCCGAGTGCAGAGCCCAGGGGCCAGTCCTCACACACAGGGTCAGGTGACGGCTGACAAAGGTTCCGAGACCGTCGCTGGGGAAGGACAGTCTTTCCGATCAATGGTGCTGCGAAACCAGGAAACCAGGCACAGGAATGACACGGGCCCTCACCTGACACCACATAACAAAGATGAACTCCAAATGGATCAAAGACCTAAATGTAAGACCAAAAAAAAACCTCAGACAAAAACATAGGACACAGGACAAAAGCTTTGTAACACTGGACTTGGCGACGACTTCTTGACTGTAACACCAAAGGCACAGGTAACAAAAGAAAAAACAGACAAATTAGACTTCATGGGAAACCTAAGAAAGCTTTACATCAAAAGGCACTGTTCACAGAATAAAAAGACAACCCACAGAATGGCAGAAAATATTAGCAAATCATATTTTTGGTAAAAGAATGATACCTAGAATATACTGAGAACTCCTAAAACTAAAAAACAAAAAACAAACAACCTGATTCAAAAATGGGCAAAAGACATGAAACAGACATTTCCCCCAAAAAGATACAGGAGCAGCCAGTGCAGGCTCCCCAGAACTGATCATCAGGGAATCCCAAATCAAAACCACAGTGGCCACAGCGAGGCAGCACCACACACTAAGAGTGCTTACTGCAAAAGCTGCACGGGACGTGCTGGCGGGGACGCGAGGACCCTGCGCACAGCGACTGGAATGGACAATGGGGGCGGCTGCTGTGGAACCCGGGACGGACGCCCCTAAAAATTCAACAGAACCGCCAGACGACCCAGCAATTCCGCTCCTGGACACAGACCAGAGGAGCGGAAACCAGGGTCTGCACGGGCCACCTGCTCGCCCTCCTTCACAGCAGCATCAGAAACAACAGCGACAGCACGGAGGCACCCAGTGTCCACAGACGGACGGAGGGACGGACGGATGAGCAGTGTGGTCCCTGCACACGAGGGAGCCTGCCTCGGCCTCGGAGAGGAAGGAGGTTCGGACACAGGCGACACGGCAGGCATGATGCTGGAGGGTGTTCCGCTGAGCAAAACGAGCCAGACTCAGACAGGTGCTGCAGGGTCCCACTTCCGTGAGGTGCTTGGAGTCGTCCCAACCAAAGAGACTGCGGCTGCCAGAAGCGTGGGGGGCGAGGCCGGGCCTGCCAGACACAGTCTCAGAGTCACAGGTGCTCTGGGGTGGACGGTGGTGACGGCCACACGGCAACATGAGTGTGTTAACAACCGCTGACGTGATGGGTGATGAGAAGGGCTGAGGCGGTAAATTTGTTGTTATATGTATTTTGGCTCAACATAAAAAAGGAAAAAAAATAAAAGTCATGAGTTATTACCCCACAAAAAGATACAAGGAGCCTTAAATCATGTCTCTCAGTGAAAGAAGCCAGCCTGGAAAAGCACATACTCGAGTCCTGTGTTCCTGTGCTCCCACTGCATGGCCCTCGAGGAAGGCCAAGTGCAGGGCCAGTGGAGAGGTCCCTGGATGCCGGCGTGCGGACGGAGGGATGGATGGGTGGAGCACCGGGGTCTTGGGGGTCATTTGATTGGTCTGTATGATCCAGCACTGGAACGATGGGCACGTAAGATGATTGTTTGTCAAGACACAAGAGTGGACCTCAATGTAAATGAAAGATGTAGTTAATGATGACGTATCAAACTGGTTCATCGCTTGTAATGAATGAACCTCCAGCACCGGCGGTAAGGTGAGATGTGAAGAACAGAGAGGGAACTTGGGAGGGGGAAGGAGAAAGTCTCTGAACTGTTTGCTGAATTTTCTGGAAATCTAAAATTTTCCTAAGAAAATTCAATTAAAAAATAATCAAAGGAAAATAGAGAGTAAGTAGAAATACAGATGAAACAAGAATATCAAATAGTGACTGCTGAAGCTTGAGGATGGGAACGTGAAGGGATTATTATACTTTTCTGTTTGAGTTCAAGATTTTCCACAGTAAAGTTTTTAAAACTCCAGGTTTATTCAAGAATTATAAGGCCCTGGCTGGCATGGCTCAGCTGGATGCAGCATTGACCCCGAACCCAAAGGCTGTGGGTTCCAGGCCCGGTCAGGACACAAGATGCAGGTGCAGCCTTGGTTGCGGTTTGCAGGGGAAGGCGGCCAATCAAGGTTTCACTTACTGTCTCCGTGTGTGTGACTCTCTCTCCCTCCCCTCTCTCTAAAAAAGCAAAGAAAAAAATGTGCTAGGGTAAGGATAAGAAAAATTATATGTATAAAACAAGAAAAGTAAACAGATATTTTTGGAAGCAAGTATGAAATTATTAACCGGAGGAAATGGTTGACTCCCATGTAACAGAGTGAACACGCGTGTTCTCCCAGAACACCCACCCCACGCGGTCAGCAGGCAGGGAAGTGACACAGGAATAATGGACAGGGACCCTCTCTGGTTCAGAAATACTAATGTGCCCTGATACAACCATTCCGGGCTTTAAACCGTCTTGACACCCAGAGTTAGAGCAGACTCCAGGACAGGTCACCACGTCCTATGAGAAGGACAAATGGCACCGGCTTTACAGAGGGCAGCTGGGACCAACCCTGAACCAGAGAACCCACGGCCCACTGGCCCAACTGCTCTGTCCAAAAATAAAGGGACTGGCCAAGGATAACTGAATAAACACATGCACCATCCCTTCGACATGAAACCTGTACACAAAGATCCCCTCACTGATTGCAAAGTCCTAACAGCACTGTGAGCCACCAAAAGAGCAGATGTTTTGAGGACAAAGAAAGACAGCAGGCAGTGGCCACAGATCCAGTGGGAGCCCTGGGGACCACTGAGCCAGTGGGGTCCCCAGCCGTGGGGACCGTGCTGGGCACCCTGTCTGTCACTGCCAGTGGAGCCCTGTGCCACCGCACCCCACGGAGGCAGAGGGCACTGGGCCCACGAGAGCAGCCTCAGTCCCACGCTCCCCTCCCCTCCCCAGAGCCCAGCCCAGCACTGCCCAGGGCCCCCAGCCCGCCCCTGCTTGGCCTCTCCCCCCCTCCCGCCAGCACAGACCTGACAGCTTGTTTCCACCTTGCAGATACAATGCTCCACCGCAGCCACACTCACTCTGGCCGCCATCCACTTCTGTGACTCCCTTCCATGCTGAACCTCTTAAAATGCTTCATCCCTGGCTCCGCTCCCCACAGTCAGCTCTACTCTCATCACTCCAAGGAGACTACGGTCACCAGTGACCCCATGTGGCTGAGTCCCGTCACCTCGTCCTCGTTCTGATGAAAGCCGTATGCAACCCTACCAAGCAGGCCTGCTGTCTGAACACCGCCCTCCCTCAGGCTCCCACACCTCGGAGCACCCTCCCGCCTGGAAGCCCCACCCCACCCCAGCCTGTGGCCCATGCCCCCCTTCTCCCATCTCCTTTCCGGACCCTCTGGGTTGCACATCTGTAAACATGGCCTGCTCCCCAGGGGGCTGGGTGTCGGCCCCCTCCCCAGCTACACAGTTTCTCCAGGTGACCTCATGCAGTCCATGACCTTGAGCCCCTTTGACCACTGTACCACAGCAGGTACGTGCACAGAACTCTATGGGGCTGGGCGCCGGCTCCCTACATCAGTACCTACGGAGGGTCTCATCCTCAGTTCCTCTGAAAATTTTTCTGTCATGTGAGTTCCAAAACAGTTATTGAGTATCTCCCCCGAGAAAGGGAAAAATATGGATACAGTAAGCCGTGGTGAATAAAATAACCAATAAAATGTATACTGTAACCAGTAAAATGACAACTAATTAGGGTCACGTGGAGGGGACACTGAGAATACGGCACCAAGCCCACAGCGGGTCTGGCCCTGGCAGCCCAAGAGGCGAGGGTGGGAGGGCAGGGCACAGCACTTACTGGGAGATGGGCCGGCCGAGGCGTCTGCAAGCGGAGGACAGCTACTGAAGAGCAGGAGAGGGAACGAGAAGGCTCACCCAACTGAAAACTAAGATACACCACCAGGCCCACATCTGTACCTACCAATAACCGCAGGTGTAGACAGACTAATCACCATAAAAAAACAAAGGCTCTCAGACTGCATTAATATGTAACTATATAATAAAGGGACGTAAAAGGATTAGAAATAAGGAGATTAAGCAATAAGACTTTAACGGGATGTGAGAGGTTTTCTGTGAGGGTAACTGCCGGGGACAGACACCTCCAAGGTGTCTGTCTGGCCTCGAATTAAAAAGCAACACTCGCAGAGAAGGAAACGGATCTGTTGACTTCTCAGACCACAGTGAGACAGAAACAAAAAACCCAAAAACCCCCCACTGGATTAAGCCACAGAGAACTCTCCAAAGATTCTAAAAAGCAACTCTTTAAGATTAAGAGGCCACATTACTGGAACTTAAAGCAATACAATTTTTAAATAGTTGCAAATAAATTAGCTCCCCTCCCCCAACCTACCCACTTGAAACACTGACAACTCCAGCTGATTCGGGTTACAGAGGCACGGGACGGAGGCTGGGAAAGGCTGGGGGTGAGCAGCAGCGTGAGCAGTACCAGGCCCGCCACACCCAGGGGCTCCGCCGAAGGAAGGGCTGAGCCTCAACCCGGGGCATCAGGAAACAGACGCGCACAAGAGTGAGCTACTTGTGCTTCTCTTCCCTGCCCAGGAGCCGGACCACCACAAAATGAAACTGAGGACCAGCAGAAAGAAGTGAGGGGCGAATGAGGCAGAAACAACTCGGGCCTGACCAGTGGAGCGGAAGGCTGGCAGTTTGGAGAGACCTGCAACAGTAACAAACTTCGGGACACCTGACCAAGAGAACAGAAAAAGTGACCGAAAAGTACATCAAGCAACTACTAAAAACAGCTTAAGAGGGACAGGAGAAGCCAGAGGGTCATCCTGGCCTGGACATCAGTGGCGGTCACCTGGATGGCTCCCCCCCCCCCCCCCCCAGAGCGCACCCGGAAACGCATGTGACGGCTCGGGGCCGCGCTGTGCTGGCTGCCCTGGGTCCAGGCGGCCCTGGGCGGCCTGTTGCGCGGGAGCCTCTTTCTTCCTGAAGCGCTAGCTGCAACTCCCAAGACAGGCTGATCCAGACCGAACGCATGGCGTGGCCGGATAACGCTTTTCACCGATCTGTAACAGGCACAGACTCCTCTCCTCGCCCCGGCCTGGTGGCTCAGCTGGCTGGAGCAGCATCCCAGAACCGAGAGGCTGTGGCTCTGATACCCAGTTTAGGTGTGTATAGGAGGCGCCCAATCCATGTTTCTCATGTCAATTTTTCTCCCTCTCCCTTCTTCTCTAAGATCAATTAAAAAAGGTCCTTGGTTGAGGACTAAAAAAAGAAACAATCCCACCCTCAATACATAAAGACTAAACCTAGAAACCAACCTAGAAACCAACTACTGTGTTAAACAGTTGGGGGGGGGGAGCAGAAAAAAAGCCAATAACCACATGAAAAATATACCCAATCTATTGATATAGGTATAAAGACATGTAGGCTACAGCAGAGAGAATAACCTAAAAGATCAAACACCAAATTTTAACATCAACAGGAATAAAAGGTAGGAGCGGGGGAGAAGGGAATTTTCACCTGTGTGTTTCTATAATGTTTTAACTTTTACAGAATATATTCTACGTAATGAGATGTTTGAAGTCTTAGTTATTTCTAATGTTCAAAATGACTTAACTACAAGGGCATTTATGAAAACATGAATTGAAAGACCCTCCCTGCAACTCTGAGTCTCCTAACAGTTTTCTGTCCGACTTTCCACGTAGATCTTAACCCACCTGGCATCTAGTTTGTGAGGTATGCCGAGCTTACCCCATCTAAGGCGAAAACTAAGTATCGGGGCCCATTCACTGAGTAGCTGCCTCCACAGAAAGAGGCCCTCTGACTGCTGTCAACTGTCTGACCTGGGC
Organism: Artibeus jamaicensis; assembly: GCF_021234435.1. Taxonomy (NCBI): domain Eukaryota; kingdom Metazoa; phylum Chordata; class Mammalia; order Chiroptera; family Phyllostomidae; genus Artibeus; species Artibeus jamaicensis. The sequence continues at coordinate 6,003,743 of NW_026522020.1, forward strand.
TCTGCCTACAGGGTCCAGCTACTACCAGAGCCCCAGCGGAGACAGACCTCTACAGAACGGGCAGTGGGAGCCTGAGGCAGGTACTGACCGCGGCCGGGGGCCGGCAGGCTTCTGGGGCGCGGTGCACTCCCCCTCTGTAGCTCGTCCAGCTTCTCCTGCAGCTTGCGCACCTGGCTGTCAGAGCGGCTGACACGCTGTCGTAGGCTCCTGAGCTCCCCGTTCTTCTTCTCCACCTGCTCCCGCAGGCAGCACGCCCGGCTCCGGTTCTGCCGAGCTGAGAAGCAGTAAGAGTGCAGTGAATCGATGAGCTTGCAGGCCCCTGATGCTGACAGGATGACCTCATTGATGGACATGGGGCTAGCATCGCTGTGCTCGCTCTGCACAGCCTCTGCAGCCGGCTTCGGGGTGACATCTGTCGGGGGGGCAGAGGGGCTCTGGGAGGATTTCTGTGGCGTTGCCGTCAGAGATGAACTTGGGGGGCTCTGGGCCAAGCCCTTGTCAGGCCCCAGGCTGGTCCCGCTGCAGCCAGACTCCATGTCTCTCTTCGGTCTCTTCCGATCCACAGGCTCCCGGGGCACAGACGGCCTCTCTCGAGTGTGCCTGGAGGAGAAACTGTAAGAATGAAGTGAGCCGATGAATTTGCAGGCCCCAGATCCTGGGGGGGAAAAGTCATCCATGGAAATCCCACTTTTATCCACCAGGCCCTCATCGGGGGTGGCGCTGCTCTCATCGCCGGCACTGCACGCCGACCCATTTGCTTCTGCCCGGCTACCTGGCGCTGTTGTGGCCAGAGTGTTGCCTGGAGGTCCCTGTGTAGGCTGTCGCGCCCGCTCTGGACTGGAGGCTTCACCCTGCAGGGCAGCCCGCTTCAACTTTCGGGACTCTGACTTGGCCATCAGGTTCTCACTCAAGGACGATGGGGAACCTGAAGCTCCTTTCCCATCAGCTTCACTTGCATGTCCCCTCAGGCCCCCTGAGGCCTTTCTGGTGTCCTTTCTCCTGCTGCGGCCATGGCCTCCAGACCCCCTCTTCTTCTCAGTCAGGTGGAAGATGGAGGGCACGGCTGTGGGCTTGAGCAGGCGGTGCTGATCCTCCAGCCTTTTGGAGAAACTGTCTTTGGTGAAATGTTCACTACAGAGGAAAGAATACTTAGTGGGGGTCCAGTTATCCCTCTGAACAGCTTTTAACCACTGAATCAGACGCTTTGAGTCCTTTAGGGGGAATCTGCAGAACAGACAGAGCAATTAGAAAGAACTGCCTATCTCCCCCCAAAACAATCAACTGTAAAACCAAGACAAGTGTTTTGCAAACACCCAAACCTGTATCGACTTTACGCATTTCAGAATTTGGTAAACACTGCAGGAATGCAGTGTATTGCAAATTACTACCGGAATGGAAAGATGGAAGACCTGTTTACTCTGAAAGAGTTTATGGTTGCAGGACAGATGGGAATGGAGATAGATAGCTCCTTCCAGAATGTTCAGAGAAGCACAGGATGGTGTCTAGACAGCAGGAAGAGCTCCAGGAAGCCCCGGAAGTAGTTTCTAGAAGGTCACGACTAAGCCACTCAGCAGGCGTGCCTGAGATGAATGACTTTGGGTGCTAAAAGTGAGATGGCTGGTCTCCCTGTTGAGAAGCCAGACCAGGTGTCAGCCATCAGAGACGGGAGCCAGAGGCCCCCCAGAGCATCCCAAAAGCTCTGTGTGGCCCTAGCAGTGACTCAAGCATCATGAGGATGGGAGATCAGTTTAAGGGGTCAGACTCAAAGGGGTAGCTCTGTGCTCCTACTACACGCCTGGTCCCAGGAAGACACTGAGTAAGACACTTACTAATCCCTTCTCATTAAGGCAAGACCTGCACTGAGAAAACTCTGACCAAACTGGGCTCCATGGGGCCATTTGTTCCCTCCGAGGTCAGCCAAGGTTGGTAACACACCTGAGGGCTGTGGACCAGGACCTAGGGCAGAACCTCACTGCTCAGGAAGTCCTCCTGGACGTGACCTTCTAAACTTCCTGAAGGCACTCAGTTCACACAGCTTTACCCCCACACCAGGTTAGACAGTTACGAACGCCAACAGCAACCTTCTCTGCAGGGCTGTGCCTCATTTTCGAAACAGAAACAAAACTTGAGGGACCAGAGGCTCTGAAGGAAACTGAGAGGAAGGCAGGGGGGCTGCTTCAAACCAGTCTAGTATTACTGTGGATAGAGAGTGACAACATAAGACTGCGTGCCCACACCAAACTCTTAGTTAAGACCATAAATAACGTTGTTCCTCGAGTCTTTAAAAACGAAACCATAACACCCTTCAGGTCACTATTGCAGGGCCTCCTCTGCCTATGGGGGTTCCAGAGGCCTCTGGACCGGCCGGCTGGTGGAGACCCTCGGCAGGGCCAAGCGCTCCGCAGCCTTGAGGGGGAGCCGGCCAGGAAGCGCAGCCCCAGAGCAGGAGGCAGTCGGGCCCCTCCAGGTACTCGCCTCACCCGCCGAGACCACAGCTACCTTCCCGTCCCCTCACCGGGGACCCTTCCAAAAACAGAGCGCCTGCGGCGCGTGTTAATCCACGAGGTATAAGACGCATTTGCTTCGCCACATTCCCGATGGCAAAGATCAAAGCAGCCTCCCCTGCGATCAAACCGAGAGATAAGCCACAGCCATCTCAGAAGACAACCGACCTAAGGAAGAGGTTTCCGAAATACACGGCTTCTGGAAACTGGCGGCGCCACCCCGAATCAATGGAGTGTGGCAGCCGCGGAGCGAGAGAGGTGAGGCCAAGGGGTGGCTGCCGAACGGACTCCCGCCGGCCGTGGGGTGGCGGCCAAGGGGCCGAAGGGTCTGCGAAGGATGAGTGCCGCTGGCCTCGGGGTGGAACCCGGCGGGCGCTGGTGGCCGTGCGGTGGCTACGAAGTGAGCACCGCTGGCCGCGGTGACCCAGGCGTCCGGCCCAGAGACGGCGGCCCCGGCCAAGGTCACACAGCGCCCAGCGCTGACTCACTCGTAAGACCGGCCCCAAGGCCGGGCGCGGGACATTCCCCATCGGGCCGGGCCGCGCGGCCTCAGTTTCCCCGGCGCGGGGCCGGGCCGGGCGGGGGCGTGGCCGGCCCGGGCGGGCGGAGGGCTGGGCCCGGTTACCTGTGGAAGGAAACGGCACGCTTCTCCCCTTTGCCCTGCCGGTTGGAGCAGTTCGCGGCCGCGCAGCAGATCACCATCTCGGGCCTCGGGCCGCCGCGCCGCCACCAGGCTCCGGCCCTTGCCTCGTCGCGCCGAGCCCGGAGCGGGACCGCCCCGAGGGGAGGCGCGCGGCGACACGGCTGCGGGACGTGGGAGCCGGCCCCCGCGGCACCGTACGGCAAGATGGCGGCGCCCGTCTCTCCGCCGCCCGCGGCCCACCGTCGGCCTCCGGTGCGCCCCTGGTTGCAGGCACCCGGCGGGGCACTGCCCGCCGCGAGTGGCGTCGGGGGTAGGCAGGGGCGCCCGGGCCGGCCGCTCCGTACGGAGACATGCCGCGCCGACCCAGTCCGTACGGCAAGATGGCCGCGCTGGCGGGTCCAGAATCGGGGCGGCCTGACGCGCTCACTCCAAGGCTTCGCTGCCCTCCTTCGCCTGCTTCCGCCGCTCTGGCGGGTCGCTGCTGGGGTTTTCGTAACGCGTGCCGGAGGCCGCTGGAGTGCGGACAGCGCAAGTCCAATCCTTCCTTCGTCAGGCGCCGCCGTACGTCAAAATGGCGACCGACGCACTTTCCCCTCACTTCCGGCTCCGCCCGCGCCCCTGATTGGCCCTGGCGGCGGCCCGTCGCGTCGCGCTGCGGTCCCGTCGGAGCGACAAGACTCTCAGTGGGCGGCAGGAGAGGGAAGATGGACGCAGGTAAGGGCCCGCTGGGGCGTCAGGGACCCGCGGACGGCTCTCGTCTGGTCCCTCGGTCTCTGAGGATTCTGCCCGAGCGGCCTGGGCGCGGGCGCGGGGAGGCGGGTGGGCGGGGTGCGGCCCCGTGTGGAACGGGCAGGGGCGGTGTCCGTGGGGAGGCCGCTTCGGGTCTGACAGTCCTGTGTTTGCGGGTCACGGCGCTTGTCCGGTTGGCTGCAGCACCCAGATGACCGCCCCGGCATGCCCAAGGCCGGCTCGGACGAGAAGGGGCAGCGCGGCCCGGGGGGTGGTAGGAAGGGCTGGTCGGCGCCAGAGGCTCGGGCGGAGCTAGGTCCTGAAACAGCGGTCTTGGGAAGCTATTGCGTCCGCCCAGCCAGGGTTATGAAGTGAAAACTGTTTAACTTTTTGAAGTTAGGTTGGTAGGCTGGAAGCGAGAAACAATACTCTACACCACACCTTGTTTTGGTTTTTATTCAGTAACTAATAGATGACTTTTTCTGTGATGGAAGATAGAATGTGAAGCCATCTCCTATCTTAACTTTTTGGTGTTGTAGTACAAAGTAGGGGTGTGTACACACGTACATACGTGAACATACGTGTATGTGGTGTTTCCGCCCAGCTCATCATGCTTCTGCTCCTTAATTTTTGCTGGCAAGGTATTTTGAATCTTTGTCCAGTAGCCTGGAAAACAATTCTACCCCCGCGCTTTTTTTCATCCCACACCTGTTTTAATTCTTTCATTTCTGTGGGGAGTGCCTTGCCTTCGAGTACTACCCCTTCCCCCAAGGAAGACTTTCAGTTGGGTTAGTTCCACCTGTCACATCGTTTCTGCTTCGTGTTTCTTATCCTGCTAGCTGTAACATATATTTACTTAAGCCTCAGTTTGTGAACTGTAAAGTAAATGCTTTTCAATTATTTGTGGCATTTTTCACTTAAATGTTGGGTGGCTGGAAGAAACATTAGCCCTGATTCATCCTGTTAACTACAAGTATTTTTTGTGACGTTCGTTTGAAAAATAAAAGGTACCTGACATTTTTGTACCTTTTGCTGGGGCATGGGGTAGTGAAGCAATAGCATTATTTGTTTGGCCACTTTCTTTCATTTTTTTCCACTTCCTTTTAAGTTATTACTGCTTGATACTAAAAGTCATTTGTGTGAGAGACTTGGTTAAGGTGGAAAACAGTTTAACGTCAGTCCTGTTATCTCAAATGTGAAAACTGTCACGTTCAAGTTAGGAGTAGACACTTGATGATAGCATTTGCGTTTGAAAGCCTGTGTTGACGCTGATAAAAGTACATGTGGCGTTCTCAGGGTGTGGCGGGGAGTTTTTTTCTCACCGGACACATCTTCACAGGGGTGACTGATGGCCCTGCCCTGCTCCTCGCAGCCCTTACAGAGTCTGCCTTCCTTGGCCAAGTGTTACGAGATTCCTGATTGTTTTCTTAGTCATCCGTTCTGTAAACTACATTTGTTATTGTGCGGGAGATTTTTGTGGGGCATTGTTCTAGACCCTGAAACTAGAGAAGTAAACAAAATAGATGAAAACCATGCCCTGCCTGACATTCCAGTCGTGACACCAGCCGTACGTGTCATGTGAAAGTGATGTGGGCCTGGCCAGGGCGGGGTCGAACTTGGAGCCAGCATGCCCAGGGAAGGTCTCACTGCAGAGGTAAGTTTGACCGAGACTCAGAGCAGTGCAGAAGGAAGGGCAGGTGGTGTGCAAGGAGCAGCGAGCAGGCAATGTGGCCGGGGTGCAGTGGGTGGTCTGGGAGAAGCAGGAGCTGGAGACAGAGAGGCGCCTTGGGTCCCAGCATGGGGCCTTGCTGGGTCGTGGATTATCCTGAGTGCATGTTTATCCTGAAAGAGATGGTGACCCACTGGAAGGTTTGAGAGGAGGCATAACAAGATTGGAGGTGTGTGTAGCAGCCTCGTTGTGGCTGCTCTGTTGAAAATGTGTTAAAGAGGGGCAGGGCAGCTAAGAGGCTGCTGTCAAAGTGAGCCAGGTGAGCTGCTGGATGGCTGGGTCAGGGTTGGGAGAGGAGGCTGAGACAATAGGGTTGTGTATGGACTGAACATGGTGAGGGGTGTGGCTGGTGGGGAAGGAGTTAAGATGGTGTGGTGGTATGTGGCCTGAGCTCAGAAATGGATGGGAACTGCTTGGTGGGGAGCCGTTGGGAGCCAGTTCTGTGTGTGTTGACTGTGAGGTGCCTATCAGACATTCACGTTGTGATGTCTGGGGAGCCCTGGGTCCACAGGCTGGAACTGAGGGAGTAGACCTGGCCTGGAGGTTCAGGTGTGCAGGAGGCCACTTCGGGTGAGGCCACTGAGGGCCTGAGTATGGGAGGAAAGAGAAGGGGCCAGGGAGGAGTGGCCCGGGGCTGCTGGTGCGCGGAAGTCCGAAAGGCAGCAGGCAGAATGCAGGCTGCCTGTCTTCCCCCCCCCAACTCCCAGCACTGCCCATCAAAGCTCACTCCTGGCGAGCTTTGGACCTGGCAGGCCCAGCACTTAAATGGCCATGCCGTCTGTTCCTTGAAGCCAGAGTGGCTCTTACGCTTGCATCTCGGGTACGTCACGGTACATCTTGTGTGTACAAGGTTGGCGGTTGGTGGTTGGAGGAGCAGAACTTGAGCAAACAACGTGCACGTTCCTGTCCTATAAGCACTTCGGTTGCAGAGGTCGTGTATGGGATGGGCCTGATCTGCGGGCACATGGTGTTGGTGATGAGAAGTGCCACTCAGGCTGCGCAGTGAGGTTTAATGTGGAGGTCTGGCCCCTGTGTTCACTGAAGCAATGTTTTCTAGTCTCCTGGTGTCACTCAAGTTCCAGGTTCTGTCCCTTCTCTTCCCTCCCTTCCTCCCCTTTTCTTAAAGTTCAGAAGTCAACCACCAGCATCTTCATACAAAGTATTTGGGATTCTAAGGTTTTTATCTATTTTTAGAGAGAGGGGAAGGGAGGGACAAAGGGAGAGAAGCATCAGTGTGTGGTTGCCTCTCACACGTTCCCTATTGGGGGGCGCAGCCCAGGCACATACTCTGACTGGGAATCCAAGCAGCAGCTCTTGGTGGGGTCTCAGGCCAGCATTCAGTGCACTGAGCCACACCAGCCAGGGCAGTTTTGGGATTTTTTTTTAAACAAGTTTTAACTTGTTTTCTAAACAAGTTTTTTCTGACCCTCACCAATGTGGCTTATTGGTTTGGATGTTGTCCCACAAAGAAAAGTTTGCCAGTTTGATTCCCAGTCAGGGCACATGCCTGGGTTGTGGGTTCAGTCCCTGGTTGGGGCGCTTGCAGGAGGCAACCGATCGATGTTTCTCTCTCACATCCAAGTTTCTCTCCCTCCCCCTCTTTCCAAGAATAAGGTAAAATCTTCAAAAAAAGAAAAGAAGCATCTTCTAAAGGAAAGGGAGACCCCTTCTTTTGATTTTATTTACAAAGGCTGGCCTTTCAGAAGACAGGTGTTTGGGGGAAATACCCCTGATGCATCGCAGTGAGCTCTCAGAGAAACCCAGTGGTCGGGTGTCTTGAGCTTCTCCCTGGGTAAGTGACCGTGTGATTGGTGCCAAGGGCAGAGAAGTCGGTTGCACTATATGAGCACAAGGACTCGTTTTTCTGTCAGATTAATAAAGTCAAGTTGAGCTGTTTTCTGATGGAGTCAGCATGCTAATAAAAGGCTTTCTGCATCCTCTTCTGGGTGGGATCAGGAATATCCCAGGGAAGATGCGGAAGGTCAGGCGTCTGGCACTCTAGGGACCAGACGGGGAAGGTGCTTCTCAGAGGGCCTCTTTCGTGCGCTGGGTGATGCCTCTGCACCTGGCTTCTCCTGCATGTCGTCTCCTTTCAGATTCAGGTTGTCACCGGGGAGTCTAGAGACTGGCACTCTTTTCGAGGTTGGAGTCCCTGAACTCAGGAGATATGGTACTGCTTCATAAACAATGTGACATTGTGTGGAAAGAGGGTGACGTTATAATGTGACCGTGGACTGAAATGAGCAGGCCATCTCGGGGAGGCAGGCGGAGGCTGCTGGCCCATCTGAGAGCAGAGTCACCACGAGGCCTGACATGGTACGTGTGGGAGTGGGAGGGCTCGAGGCCACCACTGGGCACTTGGCCCATCGCCAGAGCCTCACGCCCGTCCATGTTGCCCCCCTGCGAGTGGTCTTGAGCTTCACTCCCTGCGAGTGCCTGGTCTCCTGGCTGGTGTTTGGCTCTTGCAGTAGAGTCTGAAGCCACGCAGCCTGTAATTTTCTTAGTTAGGGAGGGACACCCAGTGATGCGTTAAAACTTCACAGAACACCTCTCGCTGCTGTCTCTCTGAAGTTGGCTTGGTTGCCTGTAAGTTTCGCTAATAAACTTAAGAAATATGCTTGCTTTGCATTTTGCCACTCCTGTGATAAAACCCCTCAACTTCAAAGCTGCCCAGGCCTTGTCACCTGTCACCCACCCCCCCTTTTAGAATGAACCTTTCCCTTCTTTCCGGTCATTTTCTTCATGTGGAAAGCTAGCTCTCTGAGGAGTGTCTCAGGGACCAGAGTGACACCACAGACTCACCAGTGGCATTATGACCCTTGGATGTGTGCCACTGGCCAGAGGAGCTATTTCCGGGAGAGCCCAGAGCTCGCCCATGTTTTGGAGACATGTAGCCACTGCCTCTTGGGAGGATGTCCCAGCTCCAGCAGGGCGAGGCTCACAGTTGTCGGCGGTCAGACAGGTGTTGTCGGCGTCCTCCTCCCCGAGAGGGCACTGCGCATCGTCTGCGTGCCTCGGGGTGGGCCGGGCACCGCCCGACGGCAGCGGCTGAGGGCGTGGGGGTGCTGTGGGGTCAGTGCAGGCTCCTCGAAAAGATGGGCTTGTCACTCATCCCAGCTCAGTTCCCACTGTCACATGCAGAGACAGGCAAGCCTTATGTAGGAGGGGAGAAATAAGCTCGATTATTTCTTGCTTGACGTAAGAAAGGTCACGTTGTACATCTACGTCATGTTGTTTGTTCCCACCACTGACCAGCCTGGTTGGCCCTGACCGTGGACACAGACGCCAGAGACGGGCGAGTGCGGAGCTGCGAGACCCAGACCCGCTGTCGTGCTGGGGCCCTCGGGGCAGCAGGGGTTGCTCTGGACGCACAGGACCCTGGGACCCAGAGAAGGCAGAGCCGGGTCTGGGGCCCTGCAGCCTGAGGACTCTGCGTCGCACATGCAGCCTCTGTGGCTGAGGACCTGGTGGGTCCACACTGCTTTCCCGGGCTTGTGACGGAGGCTCTGCGGTGCGTGGGTTCAGGTTCTGGTAGAGCGAAGTGCTTCTTTTAAGCCTGTAGTTCTCACCCCTGTGACGCTGCTGACCTTGGAGCCCTTCTGTCCACGTCCCTGCGTGGCTGTGACGTGAGGACAGCCTCTGTTGTTTTCCCCATGGTGTGGGTGAGGGGATGCCACCCCCAGAGGCACTGTGACTGGCTCAAGAGCCTGCAGCCTGTGAGCGCCTGGCCGCCTGCTCTGCCTCTCCCTGGGGCTGTGCCCAGCACAGAAGGACCAGCAGGGTGCTGGCCGGCCACAGGCCCACCCAGCGCAGCCCTGAGTCCCTTGTGGCGCGGACAGCCATACTGCGTACCTAGTGAGACACGAGTCATTGAGGGAGCTATGGTTCTGGGGACCGACGGTCTCATTGAGAAGAACAGGTGAGGAAAGCACAGGTGTGCTGCAGCCCCACTCACGGGTGTGTGCAGGAGGAGGCCCAGAGGGACAGTCATCACGGGGTGTGAGGCTGCAGGTGACTTCTTACAGTATTTTTGTAGTTTTTCCCCTTTCCTTTCCCTTTCCTTCTCTCTTTTCTTTTTAAAAGAATAAGTAGCATGTGTCATTTTTACCAAAAGGTGGAGCTATTGTCAAAAAGTAAATTAAGATCTGGGAGACCTGGCTGATGTGGCTCAGTGGATTGAGCGCGGGCCTGCGAACCAAAGGGTCACTGGGTCGATTCCCAGCCTGGGCTCATGCCTGGGCTGTGGGCCAGGTCCCCAGTAGGGAGTGCACAAGAGGCAACCACACATTGATGTTTCTCTCCATCTTTCTCCTCCCTTCCCCAGATAAAACAAATAAAATCTTAAGAAAAAAATTTAAAAAAGATCTGGGAGAAACTCGTCCGGTGTCATTGGTTTCCCAGGTACCCGTGTGAGGTTGCAGGTGAAGGCTGCGATGGCCAGGCCCTGTGGGAGCCGGAGAGGCAGCAGGGAGAGCTGTGTGTCAGGGCATCCGAAGCGCGCTTCCAGCACCCGCCTCGCAGGCTTGGGGGCTTGGTGCAAGGCCCAGTTCCCTCAGCCAGGGCTCTGTGGACAGGAGGGACCCTGGAAGTAAGGTGGGGCTCAGGTCTTGTCAGCGTGCTAGTTAGACCCCGTGCTCCGCACACTTTCTGTGAAAGTGGGATGCTGCTGGTGGAGGCTGTCGGCTGTGCCCGTCTGGTGGCCTCGCCGAAGAGCAGGCACAGGCCTTGGCTCCAGGCCTCTCGGCATCCGGACCTTCAGGGGCCTGTTCTCCATTTCCGAAGCCTAGTGCCCAGGAGTTTGTGCCCTGCCCCGACAGCTAACCTCTCCCTGCCGAGAAATCTGCGGTGGCCTGGAGCCCCCCGTCGTCAGGGAGGCGTCAGGGAGGGCTTGGGGTTTCTGCCCCTGAAGCATCTGCCTTCATCATGGCCCTGGGCCAGTGCTCCCCGGTGTGGCCTGGTGAACCTGGGGGGGCGGCGGAACCCTCCCTCCCCCCGCCCCAGTCCACCTCTGCCAGCCTGGCACCCGGCACCCAAGCTGAAGGTGTGGTTTTGTTTTACTTTAGTCCTTTAGATTTTAAACCTTTTAGTTGTAAAGCAAGTATTTAAATTAGGTGGCTTTGTTTTTTGCGTTTTTGTTTTTGTGTTTACTTTCTCCCCTGGGCTCGGCCCCAGGTGGTCTCCCACCCTGGTTTCTGTGGGCACGACTCTGGCTTGAGTCTCAAAGGCGCAGGCAGTGGGGAGGCGGCCCTGAGCGCCGCCAGGTCTGTGCACATGCTCCGTGGGTTGCGATTGTTGGGTGACCCTTAGATGCAGAACTCTTCGTGGGTTTTTAATACAGAAATGCAGTAAGTGATTGCATTTTATGAAATTTTAAAAACTTGATCAATGTGTGTCTTTAATTTCAATAGCTACTCTGACCTATGACACACTCCGATTTGCCGAGTTTGAAGATTTCCCGGAGACCTCGGAGCCTGTCTGGATACTGGGCAGGAAATACAGTGTTTTCACAGGTACCGGCCGTGCTGGAGCCGGCTGCACTCCGGTGCTCGGGCTCCCAAACCGTGTTGGGTTGGTAATAGTCACTAAGTTTCTCTCACACGCGATGTGGTGCTTGAGGCTGTGTGTATGTGTTTTCTTCTTTTAAACATTTTCTAGAAAAGGATGAGATCTTATCCGATGTGGCGTCTAGACTGTGGTTTACGTACAGGAAGAACTTCCCAGCCATCGGTAAGTCCTGTGTGTTACAACATGCAATGGAATAGGCATGTTTTGCAGGGAGGACGACAGACCAATGTGCAGATTGACGTGGGTGTGCCCAGTACTCGTCACTTGGTGTTTATGCTCCCGGCAACCCCAGGGAGGCAAGCTGGCAAGGCCCTGGCAGCGCTTCTCCAGTCATAAGTCACCGTTCCACCCTGGGGCCTAGGACCAGGGTCAGGGGCCATGACTGGCAGTGACAGCATGGAAGACCGTGGCCATGAAGTGGTGGCAAGGTGCTTCAGGGGCTCTCGTTGGGTTATCGTCCTATCGACATGTTCGAGTGTCGTAGGGTCAGGGTCATAGGTCCAGGGTGGCTGGAGGCCATAGCTCTCTGCCCATCGTCTTATCCAGCATGTCCCACACTGAGCTGTGGGAGAGCCGTTGGGTGGGCAGGTGGCACTCAAGTACGTTCCGTTAAAAGCGATTCTTCCTCATTGTGCCCGGAGGACAGGCATTGGGGACCGGCGTGGCCTGGCCTTTGCCAGTTACAACACCTGAGACCAGAGGTTGGGTCCAGGAGGCTTCACCTCCTCCTCGCCTGCTCTCGATTCGGTTCCTTTGTTCTCCCGAAGTGAGGTGGGCATAAAACATCTCCAGTGCTTGATGTTCGCAACCCTGAAATAAGGGAGACCAGATCAGGGTCCCCACGGGTAACTGTTGAGTTGTGTGATTTGTCAGGTGCTCTTTGCTCTGGTTGCACACCTGCTCTGAGGCTGCTCTGCTCGGTCCTGGGAACGGGGCGGTGTCGAGGTGTGCTGTGTGGTGCCAGCAGGGACGGCACTGCCCTGCAGGCCAGCCGTCTGGATGCAGGGAAGGAGGACGGGTGGCCAAGGAGCCCTGTGTTGTCTGACAGGGTCGTGGGGGAGGGGATCCCCGGTTCTGCAGGCCAGTGTAGTGTTTCCTCCCTTAGCCCCAGGATGTGGCTGGTTGGTGTCCCAGGTAGGGTGGGGGGGGTGACAGGCACCTGCCCTGAGAGCTGGGCTGTGTCCTTGCGTGCATGGTGGGGCTCCCAGGCTCAAGGAGAGATACGCCCCCAGGGTCCAACCCCTGAGTCTGTTGGGTCACTGCCGGTGAGCCCAGGCCTTGCTGCTGCTGAGGACATCAGGGCGTTTCCTGTGCGTATGGGCCTGTGTCCCTGTACACGCACTACCACGGGCCTAGTGCCAGAGTCTGTGTGCTGGTGAGTGAGTGGGCTGACCCTGAGCCCCGCCCCCTCCCAGCACCGACCCTGCACGTGGTCTCCATGCTGGATGACTAGCAGGAGCAGGGTCTGCTCGTGGTTTCCAGACGCCTGTGCTTCTCTGTGACTCGTTCACATGGCTTGCCCACTTCAGAGGGTTGTTGGAACGTCTCAACTTCCAGCAGCAGGTCCTTAGCAGGACTGTGCGCTGGGAGGGGTGTGTGGCCAAGATGGCACTGACACCTGCCGCACAGGGTGACCAGCATGGTCCAATCACTGCCACCTGACAGTGAGTCCACTCTTTCCGCCTCCACCACAGGGGGCACCGGCCCCACCTCAGACACGGGCTGGGGCTGCATGCTTCGCTGCGGACAGATGATCTTCGCCCAGGCCCTGCTGTGCCGGCACCTGGGCCGAGGTGAGTCACGCTGGGGACAGTGGGATGAGGTTGTGTCAGACGGAGATGAGGGCTTGGGCTTCTTCAGCGACCTGCTGGCCTTCAGCGATTTACAAGAGTGACTATAAAGAATGCTGACACATGTTTGTCAGAAGTTCTCTTTAAATCTCTGAAGCCATTGTTTTGCCTTCTGCATGGATTTGTGTTGGCATCTTTGGAATCCTGGGGAGCCCGGATTTGAACCTGAGCCAGGTTCAAAGCAGCTGGGATGCTTTGTGCATCCCGAGTGTTTCATAGTGCGTGGGCTGCTTTGTCACATTAGGCAAAAATTGCACTTCTGCCCTGTCTCCGCTAGACTGGAGGTGGACGCAGCGGAAGAGGCAGCCGGACAGCTATTTCCATGTTCTGAACGCGTTCATCGACAGGAAGGACAGTTACTACTCCATCCACCAGATAGGTGGGTGGGGGCAGGGTGCCGCGTCCTGGCTGTTTACGTGGCGGCCGGTCTCAGATGTCCCGAGAACTTTTCTGTGTTGAGGTGTGTGCGGCAGGAGGCCTGTCCCCACCAGGGGCCACAGGGGTGGGCCCGACTACTCATCCCAGCCTCTGCCAATCGGACTCGGGCGGGGGGTCAGACTGCTCCTTCACTTAGGCAAGTCCAGCGTGTGATGAGCATCCTGTTCCAGTGGTAGGAGGAAGTAAAAAGACGGCTCTGAGTTCAGTGAGTCCTTTTACTTCCCAGTCCTGCTCATTGAATGACTGGCGTCCTGGCTCATAGTGCAGGACAGGCCTTGAGGCCTCGAGTGTCCGTCTGGAGCAAGCACCCTGCTGTCCATCAGCGCAGGCTGAGGGCAGAGTTGGGCAGGCCTGTCTGGGCTCCTGGGACCTGCTCTTCCTGCCACCAGGACCTGCCTCTTCCGAGAGGTTGGGGAGGGTGTTGGGGTCGGGACATGTGTGTCACTAACCGGATCTGTTTCCTGCAGCGCAAATGGGAGTTGGTGAGGGCAAGTCCATTGGCCAGTGGTACGGGCCCAACACGGTCGCCCAGGTTCTCAAGTACGTGCGACCTCGTGCGCCCCTCCCCTGTCTCTGTGGGGACAAGGTGGGGTGGATGTGCTCAGACCGGAGGCCTGTTGGTGCAGGGCCTCAGGAGAGTCCTCGGTGGTGGCCATTCATGTGGTCTTGCAAATCGGAATCTAGATTTCTTGTAAGATGAATGCCTTCACCCAGGGTGCGCCCATTGGCTGGAGCCATTGTTCTTTGTCGGTCGGTGGGCCCATCTGGCACAGCAGCTGGGTGGTCGACAGTTGGGGGGGGGCTGCCCCTCTGCACTGTGGGGCTCCACCCTGTCCTGGCCTCCTCCCTGCTCCTCGAAAGCTCTGCTTCCTGCCTTGGCCTCCGTCACCTGCCTGCCTGTTCCCAGTCCCCACAGGACACTCCTGCAGGCACTCTGAGGTGGCCTTCCCGGAATGGCCCTTCTCATCCATCCTCGTGGGTGGCTGCCTCTGCCCTCGTCAGCTTTATTGGGATCCTCCGGCACACTCCTTCTTTTACCTGTCCCACTTCCGGTGGGTCCCCAATCTGCCACTGATTCTCTGTCTCCTTGCCCAGCCCCTGCATGACTCAGCGTCCCCGTGTGCCCTGTAGAGCCCGGGCCCAGCGCTGCTTGCCTTGGAAGCGGGGCCCGTGTGCGCGTCCACCTGTGTGAGGTCCTCCTGTCTTGCACCACTACCTTCCTGCTTTCCTCCCCACATCTGCCCAAAGCAGCTGCATCCAGGTCACTGTCAACCCTGTCATGTCTGGAGGCCGAGTTTCTGTCCCCACTCAGCCAGTTGGGGCTCTTGGCACAGGCACGTGCTGTCTTCGGAAACCTGGGCCACAGAGCCACGCTCTCCAATCCTTTGTCCCTCTGGCCACCTTACATCTGTTGCTGTACCCCCTTTCCACCTGTGGGCACTGCGGGCCTTGTCTTGGGCCTGTGGCCACTTTCATTTACACTGTCCACACCCGGCTTTCGAAGTTGTTGGCTCCCTCTCAGCTCCCAGAGTCATGAATCAGGCCCGACTTGTCACATCAAGACGCTCACCTAGTACCTTGAGCATCCAAGGAGCTGGTCAACTTAAAAGCCAGAACCCAGAGCAGACTCTCTCCCACCCAGCCTGCTTGCTTCCCCCGCAGTAGGGGCCCCTTCTTCCCGGCAGACAGGCCAGACACCGGGGTTGTGCCGGACTCTTCTGTCCCGACACGGCTGTGTGGCGTGTTCTCACTGACCATGTGCCCTGCTTCACTGTCCTCACCCAGGTCCAGGGCCCACCCCCTCACCGCTTTGATGGTCTCCCTTCTCTTTGCCGCCCTGGGGGTGTCTTTTCAAACAGCTGTGAAGTCAGCCACAGTCCCTCTTTGCTCTGCACGCCTAGTCTTCCCCAGCAACGGCAGGACAGCTGTAGTTGTGGCCCGGCTGCCCTGCGTGCCTCCGGAAACACGGCACCTTGTGCCCTTCGCACACACTGCCTGTTGCCTCAGCACCTTCCTGCACTGCCCTGGCTGCGCCCTGCCTGCCCCTGGTGTGTTCTCTGGGGCACTGACTACCCCACGGAGTCACTTCTTTCTTGCCTGCCTCCCCCCAGAATGTCAGCCTCCCTAAGGGCTCTGTCTCTCACGGGTCAGTGCGTCTCTGGCGCCTGGCCCTCAGCATGGGCGGGAGGCGGCCGGGTGGCCCTGCCGCTCTCCTGGTGTCCCGTCTGGCCTTCCCCCCAGGGGAGCTCCGTGTGGTCACTCCAGCATTCCTCATTGTGTCCCTAGACCCAGCAGAGCCTCCCGCTTGTGGGGAACCCACCTCCCCTACACCCCAGAGAAGCCCACAGGCTCCCGCCCCTGTTATGCTTCTGGTGGCAGAATCTGCCCTCCTTCCAGAGCCAGAATCCTGGAGCTGACAACTCCTCAGTCCTTCACAACTGGGAAGCTCAGCTCAGCGTGTCTGGGGGGAAGCGCGGGGCACAGAGTGAGGGGCTGGGGCTGGGCCTGCCTCTGTTGGGAAGCCATGGTCTCCAGCTTCACTCGTGTTCTGGTTCCCACTTCTGTCTGCCTTTAGGTTGCAATGCCCCCAGGCGACTGCTGTGCAGAGACTCCACTCTGCGGGGGACACTGGGGGTCCTGGGAGAAGCACTGGGCCCAGGGGGAGGGACAGGTTCCGGCCTCGGCTTTATTCCTGCCTGTGGCACGGATGTCTCTGAGCCTTGGTTTCTCTCCCGGGGTCCTGCAGAGCAGAACCCCCTGTGCCTTGTGAGTGCTCATTCACATGTCCCCCCCCTTTCTGGCAGGAAACTCGCTGTCTTTGACACATGGAGTGCCCTGGCCGTCCATGTGGCCATGGACAACACGGTGGTGATGGAAGACATCAGTAAGTGCGGGAAAGCAGGGTCGGGATGGCGGGACTCGGGGAGTGGCCACTGGGCACTCACCTGGACCAGGTTCCCAGGGCTTTGCCTGGGAGTCCTGCCCAATAGCCGGGCACCCTGAGCGGAGGCCAGGGGGCCCCACCTTTCCTCACAGAGAGGACCAGGTGACGGGGAAGGGCCTGGGCTTTCTTACAGAGCCGGGTTTCTTAGCCCCCCTGTGGGTTTTGTACCTGCTGAGTTGTGTTCATGTGTGCGGTGCACCGTTGAGGAAGGCAGGAACAACTTTCCAATGCCACCCTCTTGGGCTGGGGTGCAGCGTGGAGCAGGGACGCAGCCCTGCCCCTTTCTGGAAGGCTCCCCTGGAAACCTGAAGGAATTGGGCACACACGGACGTTTAGAAGCAGGTGTTGCATGCTGCTGGCGTGGAGCGTGGCCGCGAGCGTGTGTGCTGGCTTCGGGGTTGTTGCTTCCCACTCCAGGGACGCTGTCGGGTTTGGGGAGTCGGGGGCGTGGCTTCTGCGGATCTGAGGACTCTGGCAGGGCCCTGGCCCCCTAACAGTTCTGTCTCCCCAGGAGGGGTGAGCTGGGGGTGTAACAGAAGGCTGTCTTTCTCCTGGCTCTTCTCATTCTGTTTCTCGAAATTTCTCTGAAACATTGGAAAGCTCAGAAATGCAAACAAGGGGGAAAATGGCTTGATTTTACTGTTCGGAAGTAGCCCATATCGCCCTTTAGACACACTTCCTTCCAGTGGGTTTTTCTCCCCCAAAACACACAGGACCTCGGCGTTCCCTCCTGTCAGTGAGGATGTCACTGTCTGTCACGGTCTGGCCGCACAGCGCTCCGGCACACCGAGGTTTCCTTTCTGTCGCTCTCGGGGGTCCTCCTTCGCCCTCTCCAGGGTCTAGTCCAACCCTGGCCTCAGACAGCTGGCTGTCCGGGGCAGTGGCCAGGGTGGGGCAGGAGACACGCAGCTTCCTGGAGCCTCTGTCCTTTGCCTCTGTCCCTGTCGGGTCTCTCCTGGGGTCTCAGTTGTTGAGATTGGCAGTGCTGGAACTGGGAGGAGACATGACCCTGCGCTCGTCTGAGGAGCTCGTGGGGAGGGTCTGGCCTGCGTTTCTAATGGGCTCCCAAGGGAGATGGACGCGTGTGGTCGAGGGCCGTGCTCGGGGCCCCGTCTCACTGCCTCGCACCCCCCCCCCCCCCCAGACCAGCAGGTACATGTGCACGTCACAGGGACGGGCGGAGGCTGCCCAGCACCCACATTTAGGAAGAGCAGCGTCAGAACGTGACCAGCAAGACAGTGGAGTGTGGTGCGGGTGAGCAGACATGACCCGGAACAGCTGGTTCTGAGTGCGTCTGGCTGCAGGAGCCCTGGGGAGGAGGGCCAGCTACTTGTCCAGCATGGGGCTCAGAGCCCCCGGCCGCGGACTGAGGAGGGAGGCCCAGGGTCTGCAGAGCAGAGGTGGAGGGGGACTTGAGTCTGAAGAACCCCAAGTGTTAGCAATCAGGCGTGCGTAAAACACGCGTGTTCCTTGTGACGTTTCTAAACAACAAAAATGAGAAACTTCTATGAACATCCAGGGGGCAGTAGTGATAATAACCTGCTCGCGCAGGAAGACTGTTCACTGGCTCTGCAGCCTGCCTTCCACCACCAGGCTCCAGAACGTGCTCCGAATTCTGAGACCCTGGTGCAGGAGATGAGGAAATACCGTTCAGTTGTCGTTGAAAGAAAAACAGCATCTAAATAAGTTAAAAGCGTTCGGGGAGCCCTGGAGAGTTACAGACGGGTACTTAGGACATGGGAGAGCCTGTTCGTTGACAGCAGGACCACTGTGACATCCCAGGCTGCCTGTGGGCTCACGGGTCTCAGGAGGCAGCCTGGCGCTGCCCATCTCGAGCCAACCCCCAAGCCTGGTGTGGTTCCCGAGAGACGGGAAGAGGGCGGGAGGGCGTTCCCGTGACACGGCCTCCAGCTCAGGAAGGCCAGACCCATGCACACAGAGACCCTGGTGGACCAAATGGGGAAAAACTAAGTCACGGAGAACCAAAGTAACAAAGACGAGTTTAATACATGCAGGTCAAAGCCTAGATTCTGGTGGCAGAACGTGCCTCTGTTAAAAGTGCCCAGAGAACGTGTGTGTGAGCCAAATGCGGGGTAGCCAGGGAAGAAGGAACTGGACTGCCTCGAAGTTCCACACCCTAGCTTTGGGGTCAGAGGAAGTCGAGCTAACAGACCGAAGATCCCATTTCGATGCCTCCTGAATTCAGGAGGAAAACCTGCACCTGCTTGGTGTCAGATGATGAAAAGTGGGAGTGAAGGAAATAAGCCAACACCTCCAAGTTAGGACAGCAGGGTGGGCAGGAGAGTCCCCAGGAGAGCTGCAGGGGCGATGGCGTAAAGGGAGAAGTGGGGGGACTAATAGATTCCAGGCTGGCTCTTGGAGACCACAGGTACCAGGGAGTGGGAGGACGCACAGAAATCCGTGTTCAGAAGTTCAAGGGTAAGACGTGGACACCAGTTCCAACGTGTGGGCTTCCCTGACACCACCACCCAGTCAATGCCAGCTACCTGAAGGTGGCCTCAGACCTTGCAGGTTAAGGGCTCTGCCTGGAAAGTTGTGCCCCTTCCCCCACTTCAGACAAAACCTGTGCTTATGACCCAGTGTTATGACTTGGAGGTCAGCCCCTTGGACTGTGTGTCAGAGCGGCTCACAAACCCAAGAGAATCGAGTGAGATCACAGGCTTATTGTAAAGGATACAGCTCATGGACTGCCAGACGGAGGAGCCGCCCTGCCCTGGCGCCTGTCTCCCAGGGGCTCCACGTGTCTGTCCCTTACCCCTGAGGCTCCCTGGACCTCTCGTTTGGGTTTCTATCAGCTGCATGACGTAGCGGTCATGACTGATGGAATCACTGGCCGTTGGTTGGTCAGCTCCGTCAGCTGCTCCCCAGGCAGGGGTCAGGGTTCCTCAACCCTGTCATTAACATCAGGGGGCACCTGAGGCCCCTCACAGGCTCTGGCAGCAGGGCAGCATCCCACACGGCCTCGGGGACACCTGCGTGGGGGGGGGTGCAGTTGGGGAGTATTTTGCAGTTTTCTTTTGAACCTTTGCCCTAAAATGTCCCACAGTGTGCTTGAGTGTGACATTGTTGTAGAATACGTGCTTAGAATTTTGTAATAAAAGAGCTGGTAATAAAAAGGGGTGGTACTCGTTACTTGTTTCAGATCCTGGGTGTTTCTTATAAATCACAATATCACAGAAAGTTTAAATAGCCAGATAACTTTTTTTAAAAAGGGTGAGGCCTCGCTCCCAGCTCTCCCTTTTTCCAGCCATCCACCCAGCCTTAGCCTGGACTCCCCCCTGTAGGTGCTTGGTGCAAACCCCACAGCCACGCCCACTGAACCTTGCACCTTGCACCTCCCTGCGCAGCCCTCTGGAGCCTGCGTGAGCCAGGCTTCCGTGGTCCCCTTTGACCCGGAAGTTCCATTTTGTTTCCCGAGTCCTCCCCAGAGTCCTCCCCAGTGTGGATGTTTTTGAAGAGCCCAGGCCAGCTCAGTAGCATGTCCCACACCCCATCTCGCTTACTCACTGTCACGTACAGACCAAGGACCTTGGCCGAGGGCACAGCCTGGTGGCTGGGTCCCAGTTTGCTGCAGCAGGCAGCTCCCGGTCCCCGTCGGGGGGCCGAGGCTCTGGCTCCTGGGACTGCTGTGGGAGGTCTGAGGGAGCGTGCCCGGGTCTGCGCGGGGTTGCCTCCTGCAGCCCTCGGTCTTCGGCTCATCCCTGGCATCGTGCATCGCCCCTCTGGGCACTGATAGACCCTGGCTCTCTCACACCGTCCTGCTTCCACCCTGGCACCACCCTTCCTTGCGGAGCCCGGCCCCTTTCGGAGGAGTGGTGTTGAGAGGCCAGGCTGGTTGCCAGGTGTGCTCTTGCCAGGAGTGTGTCTTTTCTTCCTGTCACCGGTCCCCTGGTTCACATGTGTGTGAAGGTCTCCCAGTGCCCTGAGAAGCAAGTTGCCTAAACGTTTAAAGGAGAAGTTATTCCTTGGTGTTCTTGCTCAGGGTGGGTCGCAGGAGTTTGGGGACCTGGTTGGGGCCGTGTCTGGCCAGGCCAGGGGATGCATGGCGCCTGTCGCGGAGGCACCTCTCTGAGGTGCACATGTGTTCTTATACTGTTTTCTGTGTATGTGTCATTTCACGTGAAGATGTTTACTTGGACATGCATAGGAAACGTTTGGTCTTTGTTCTCTGTGGGTGGCAGGGTCGGTCTCACGCTGTGTTTCCCATGTCTGAACCTGTCGTGAGCACCTGGTGCTCGTGTGCCTGGCTCGTGTGCCTGTTTCTCGTGGGTGAGCTGGGACATGCTCCTGCTCAGCCCATGGAGGCGCCTCTCCCTTTTCCAGGGAGGTTGTGCAGGAGCAGCCTTCCCTGTGCAGGGGCCACTGCATTTCCGGCAGATTCCGAAGGGCACTGTAATGGCTTCCCTTCGCGAGCCGAGGTCAACAACAGGCTGTCACCGTGGAGACCCCTGGTGCTTCTCATCCCCCTGCGCCTGGGGCTCACGGACATCAACGAGGCCTATGTGGAGACACTGAAGGTGAGTGTCCCCTCTGCTCTTACCTCGCTAACTAGCGAGGGGATCGAAATACTATTTTGCGGTGAAGCCCTCCCGTGTCACCGTCGTGGCCCTGTCCTAAGCCTCTGACTGCCCCTCCTGTTGGCCCTGCGCCCTCCCCCAGCCTCCTGCCTCCATTTGTTTTGCTCTGTGGAGTCAAACCAGCCCCGACCTCGGTGTGCAGGCCCCTCCTGCGCGCCTGTCTCCCCACCCCCAGGGCCCTCGTGGCCGCCTCCATCAGTCCGCCTCCTGCATGGAGTTGAGTGCACAGCACATGTTGCTTGTCCCCCTTCCTGACCACTAAGCTCGAGGGGGCTTATTCTCCTCCTCAGGCCCCAGTTCAGGGGTGCAGGCTGCCTGCTCCCACACGCTCTGCCACCCTCTCTTTCTCCCCACAGGGCTGCTTTATGATGCCTCAGTCCCTGGGAGTGATCGGGGGGAAGCCCAACAGCGCCCACTACTTCATCGGCTACGTGGGTGAGTGGCGGGGGCCCAGTAATGCGCCAGTCACCAGGAGCCCAGCGGGGGAGAGTGGCCTTCGGGGTAGTCCCCCCGCCCCCACACCTAAAGGCAGCCTGACCTAGTGCCAGCGTGTCCCGTCTGGGCACAGGTGCCTCTGCACGCCAGCCTTTCCCACCCTGCCTTCACCCCCCCGTGTCTCGTCCTGGCCCGTCCTGGCCCATCCTGCCGGCTGGGTTGTGTGTCAGGTCCAAAGTGGGACCCCTGTGCACTCCCATTCTGCTGATCGCTGTGTCGTCGGGCCCAGGTGAGGAGCTCATTTACCTGGACCCCCACACGACACAGCCAGTGGTGGAGTTCGCCGACAGCTGCTCCATCCCGGATGAGAGCTTCCACTGCCAGCACCCCCCGAGCAGGATGAACATCGGGGAGCTTGACCCGTCCATCGCGGTGGTGCGTCCCCCACATTGTCCCCCTGTCCCTTGTGACCATGGGAGCTTGTAGGCATCTGGTCCTGGTATCCTTTGCTGTTGAGCTGGTCAAGGCCAAGTCTTGAACCTGCCATCCTGGCTCAGGGCCATAGCCTCCATTACCTGGGGCAGAGGGCTGAGCCACAAGCCACTGGTGGAGCCAGTGGAGACGGGTGGAG
Source organism: Artibeus jamaicensis (assembly GCF_021234435.1). Lineage (NCBI taxonomy): Eukaryota > Metazoa > Chordata > Mammalia > Chiroptera > Phyllostomidae > Artibeus > Artibeus jamaicensis. Next base: position 6,025,809 of record NW_026522020.1, read on the forward strand.
GCTGGAGAAGTGAGGACGGTGAGACCGTCCTAGGTCCCTGCAGTGCCACTGGAAGCAGAAGCCCAGCCCTGAGGTCACTCCCCTGCTGTGGCCAAGTGCAGCCTGGTGTTCACCTGCGCCGCTGCCTGCTCACCACTGAGTTTCATTCCAGGGCTTTTTCTGTGAGACCGAGGACGACTTTGGTGACTGGTGTCAGCAAGTCAGAAAGGTTGGTAGTGGCTCCCTTGTCTGCCTGGACAGGGTCTCCGGGTCATCACCCGTCCCTCCACGTGTCTCTGCACCAACGTCCGGTGGCCCTCACGTGGTCGCTGCTTCTCCATGGTGATTAGAGGGTGTGGGGGTCAACACTGTTCAGGAAGTTTAGGGTGTGTCTCCTAGTTCATCAGCCTCGGGGTGACGGGGATGGGCAGCGGGGTTGCTCCCAGGGCTGCCTCCACACGGGGGACTGGCTGTGGACGGCTTGGCCCGGGGCTGTGAGCCTCGCCTCCACCTCATCAGCGTTCTCCTGCTCACGGTGACCCTTGGGAGGGGGGGGAGGCTGCACCCCCGCAGACTGCCTCCAACAGCTGTGTGTTACTGACAGCTGTCGCTGCTTGGAGGTGCCCTGCCCATGTTTGAGCTGGTGGAGCAGCAGCCTTCCCACCTGGCCTGCCCCGACGTCCTGAACCTGTCCGTAGGTGAGTCTGTGGCCGCGGGACCACCTGTCAGGTGGACACAGGGCACTGCCTGTTCTGCGCTCGGGGGTCGTCTGTGTGCTTCTGGTCTCCTCTCCTTGCTCCCCCCACATCCTGTCCCTGCTTTTCACCTTAAGACTTGTATGAACCCCAGATGTGGACACTTGGTGATTTGTGTGCGACGTGGGACCAGGGACACTGCTGAGTATCCCCTCGTTCTGCCCCCCACGTGTGGTCACCAGGCCCCGCACACAAGCATCTTCTGGGCTCAGGTCCCCAGGTTCTCTGTGGCCCCGAATGTGCCAGGCTTTCACAGGAGCCCATCCTGGTCTGGGTTCCTATGGCCATGGGCGGGCTTTGCCTCCCACGTCACCACGTGGCTCTGGGCTCGGGCCTCCTGGAATGGACCCTCCACTCCCTCCGTCGGAACGAGCGTGTGGCACACGGAGACCGGGGGACTTGGCTCTGAGGCTGTGAGCATGTCAGTCCCCTCCACCTGCTCAGGGAAGGCCCCAGTGAGGACCCAGGCAAGTCTGCCCTGGGGCAACGATGATGGAGCCACTTGTCGTGGCTTCTGTCTTTGAAGAGCCTAAGGGGGACAATTCCGAAGCCTGCTGCTTGATGGAGACGGGTGTGTGTGTGTGTGTGTGTGTGTGTGTGTGTGTGTGTGTGTCAGGGGTTGTCATGGAGACCAGCATCCCGTCAGACCTAGATGGCACAGGGCCAGCGCTCCCTTTGGGATTGGCCAGAGGTGTGTCTGCTCCACCTCCTCTCAGTAAAAGAGCCTCCGTGAAGCACCTGGCTGGCTCAGACCTGGAGGCCACTCCCTCCACGGGGCAGCCTGGTATCCCTTTTGCCATCTGCCCCCTCTCCTCAGCCAGGTGCAGCGCCAGGGGCAGCCCCGGGGCAAGCGGGCCAGCAGGTGTGGTTGGTGCACTCACAGCTACTTGCCTCACGCCACACCCAGAGCAACCCCGTGTCTTTTTCTTCCAGATTCTTCTGACGTGGAGCGACTTGAGAGATTCTTCGACTCAGAAGACGAGGACTTTGAAATCCTGTCCCTTTGAAAATCCTAGAGTTGGGGGATGTCTCGACTGGTCCTTGCTGGAGGCACCTTCAAGAGCTCAGCCCAGCCTCTGGGTGCCCAGTGCCACCGCCTTTTATCCATCCTACCCGCCGCCTGTGCCCGCTGCCTCTGCCCTCGACGGGACTGCACTGTGCTCAAGACCTCACTGCAGGAGGGACTGCCCGGCCCAGGTGCTGCGGGCCTGGGAGAACAGAAGCCACTGGGAGCAGTGAGCAGCTGGTCGCTGAGCATCTGCGTCACCTCCACCCTGCTTCCTGCAGCCTCTCAGTTCTGGGTTAGCTTTGGAATTAAAGTCCTGTTTGCAGTTACTCGACAGACATGCATTTCTGTAGGGCCTGTCCTGGATCCAAGAAGACTGGTGGCCAAGTGAGGCACGGCCCTGGGACTGGGCCTGCGAGCAGCCCAGCAGCCCCTCTGCCAGCAGCCCCACCCACGGCTCCTCCAGGGCTGCCCAGGGGGAGATGGGTGACTTGGCCCCTCAAGGCTTTGGGGAGAGAATTAGCAGAGGGGTGGGGCCTGGTGCCAAGCAGAGGCACCCCCGCCCACCCACGTGTGACTCAACCCGGCCGTAGGTAAAGCCCAAGTGGGTTCACCTTCCTCACCGTCTCCTCGTTCCGGCATTTTGAGACACCCACGCACCATCGCTTGCTTGTCACGCCAGCTTCCCCTGGGTGGGCAGTGTTGGCGGCTGGGTGGGGACCTGCCCTGGCCTGTGACCCTCAGGCTCACAATGGACTTCGAGGGTTGCAGAACTGCCCTCCTGGTCACTGAGGCTTCAGAGGGCTTGGGGCTAGGGAGCGAACCCTGGTCGTGGTGCAGAGCAGGCACCCCATCTCTCACCACGCCACCTGGAGACATTTCCAGACTCTGCTCAGCACTGACAGACAGCAGCGCCTTCCGCCCTGAACCCAGCTGCCGGGCCCAGAGCGCATGGCTCCCACGCAGGCTTCGTGTCCTGGAGAGTGGTCTCTGTGGGACCCGGGGCCTCGGAGGTGGACAGCCTTCTTCTTGGGGACCATCCTTGCGGAGCCCCCTTCCACCCTTGGTGTCAGCACTTGTGGAGACAGTGGGCAGGTCCCACCTGGTAGCAGAGGACACCCCAGCCCCCGGGTGCTGTTGCCGTAAGTTATTTTGCCCTCCCTTTCCCTCCCTCCTCCCCTGGGGCTGGAGGAAGGCTAGGTGGTCTCCATTCCTCCAGCTGCATCTTGCAAGGGCGCCCCCCGGGCTGCTGGGCCAGGAGCTCTCGCTGCAGCCCCGCTGGGGTGCGAATGCCGGGAAGGCGGCAGCCTGACCAGAGGGGAGCTGAGTGGTTTGAGAAGGCTCACCGAAGACAGTGGTGTCCATTCTTAGTCTGGTTTGAGGTTAAGGCGAATAATAAGTTTCAATAGAAAACAGTCTTGTCTCTGTGTCTTGACTTTTGCTCAGTTTGGTTGTGCATGACAGGACGAGATGTTGGTCGGGTGTTTTTGAAGCTCGTGCCTCGGGTCTCAGGGAGGAGCTGTGGACTCTGGCAACCTGTCTCCCTTGCACCGGGCAGGCGGAGCCCAGCCCAGCCCACTGGGGCACTCACCTATGGTCCTAAAGCAACAGGCGCATGGAAACTGGGTTTAGGAAAACGAGGGGTTTGCCTAGTTTGATTTCCCTCAGGTGGGTGCCTCAGCCAGTCCCCTCACTGTGCCCCAGACCTGGTGGAACAATGCAGGGGTGACTAGCCTGCCCTCAGGTGTTGGTGTGAGGGGACCAAAGCCAGAGGAGAAAGCAGAACACATTCCTGTGGTCCCCAGGTGCAGTGGCCTGGGAACCCAAGTTATGGCCTTCTGGGAAGTGCTGTTAATGGCTGCTGGGACGTCTCCATACCCAGTGGCTTCCAACAAGACACTGGGTCCTGAGGGCAGAGGACAAACCAAGACGTGGGCAGGGCAGGTTCCTCCCCCTCGGCCAGCTCCTCTGCCTCTTCTCTCTCTCCATTAGAGACCCTTCCTGGACAGCCCAGGACGGCTGCCTGCCTCATGGTCCCTTTGCCGTGCAGGTGCCGTTCACTAGTTCTGGGGACAAGGACATAGGTGTCTTTGGGACCATTATTCTGGCCTCTCTAAGGTGCTCAGGGGCACACAGCCATTCGGCCACACCTGCTGCCATGACCCTGGCTGGGTGGTTTGACTACGTTTGGCATGTTTCAGAGAAAGGGTAAGTGGCCTCCACTAGGGAAGTCACCCGTTTCTGCCTCCACCCTACCGCCCGCCTCCTGTGGAACTCTGCCCACCTCTGACCCCACAGCCCTGGCGGCTCGGGTGGTGGGGGTGGGGGATCTGTGCCGCAGCTCCACCTTGCCCCCAACACCGGATCCAGGCCAAAGAAAGTCCTGCCCGTCTCCAGCCCTTCCCAGTTCAGAGGGGTCTGCTCTCAGCTCTCTTCCTGGCCAGGCTGGGTGCTTGGGGCACTGCCTGGACCCAGACAGCTTTCTCTGGCCATCCTAGCCAGGCCGACTGCCAATGCCCACCCTCCTCGACAGCTGTGGCTTTTCAAGAAGCACTAGCCTGGCTCAGCCCACGACCCTGACCCACAAAGGCAGACAAGTGACTGGTGTCAGGTCGTACGAAATCAACCCTATTTTTCATTAGAGACGGAATTATGTAAAATCAGGCATCAAGTGACCGGAGTGTCACCAGGCCATCCCTGTGGGTAATCCTGGGACCCTTAAAAGAAAGGGTCGTCTGTGCACAGCTCCTGACTGCTGCTCCTTGAACCTCCCCCTGCACCCCTGTGCACACACAACAGGGACCAGGAGAGAGGGTCAGGCAGCCTGGGCACATCCTGCCCATACCAGCCTCCTGAGTGACAGGGACATGACAGCCAGCCTTTCTGTGGAGCCTGGACAAGCGTGGACGGAGCCTGGTTTGGGGAGCAGGGCCTGGCTGCTGCCACTGTGCAGGACCCTTTTGGCCACACGCAGGTTCTGCCCAGCACTGTCTTGGGATGACTTACAACTCAGGCTTTAAGCAAGTACCACACGGTTTTTTCTGCCCAGAAGCCAGTGTCCTGGCTGTGAAGGGCAGGCACTGGGCCTCCACGCTGCTGTCTGCACCGACAGCTGCCCGCGCAGCTCCGGTGCTTCTCCCAGGAACAGACAGGCCCCGTCCCATCTCAGCGCCAGTGAGGTGGGATGGAATGAGGGCACACTCCCGGCATTCGGGACACAACAAAAAGGACAGCAGAGCCAACAGCCACGTTCAGATGAGACGGGGCCGGGCCAGCACACAGGGCGCCAGGAGCCCAGGCGAGGCCGAGACCGATCAGGGGCCCGTGGGAACCCAGACAGTGGCTGCAGAAAGATCCAGAGAGGCCTTCCACAAGCACTTCGTAATTTTTATTTGTCTGTAAGAAACATCTCAAACTGCCTCCTCTTCAATGATGTTTGGATGTGGTTGTTGCTGAACTTCGGTGAAAAGCGCCTCATTCATCAGCATCCCCACGATGAGGACAGAGGAGGCTGGCGTGACAGACCACGAGGCTGGCGTGACAGACCACGAGGCTGGCGTGACAGACCACGAGGCTGACAGCTCTGCTCGTCGTCGGCCGGTCACCACCCACCATGTTGCGCAGTGCGAGCACTCGGTCCCCACGTTCAGACTTCGACATGGCTCCCGTCTTACAGGACACGAGAGGGGACAGTCCCTCCACGTTTACGCCCACAGCTCCTCCAGTGGCTTCTGTGCAGAAGCCTGGATGGCTTCCTCAGACAGCTTGTGGATCTCCTTGTGAACGTCTTCAATGCTTCTGGAGGCGTCGACCATCTGTTCTCACGGAGGTGTCAGGAGAAAAAAGGGACGATTAACGCTTTTCGCCGTCCTCTGTGCCTGGGCGGCTCTCCGGTGGGATCAGGCTCTGGGAGGGCCCCGTGCAGGCCCCTGAGGGCCCTTCACTGCACACCTTTCTGACCCGCAGCCCCGGCCGGGCAGGAAGGGCGTTGCTCGTGTCCTCGGGATGACGCTGCCCCGCATGCCTGCGGCAGCCCAAGTGCAGGAGCGACGCCTCACCCTGCTCCTGCCCCTTCCTCCCGAGCCCCACGTTCCTGCAGTGCCCCCACACGAGCCCCTTCCCCACCACGAGCAGGGAGCTTAAGCCTGGATGAGGCAGAGCGGGCAGTGCCTGCTGGGCCACACCCCCATACCCCTCCACAACGCTGACGCGTCACGTGCTGTGCCGTGACGCAGAGAGCCCACGAGAAACTGGTCTCCACTGGGAGGGGGATATGGGGACTGCAGCCCCCTCTCGCTATCGACCTAGGTCTCGGCCATGAAGAGCTCTGGGAAGGCTCCTGGGGGTGCAGACCTACTCAAAACCTAGCCCTGCATGAGGTCTGGCGGTGGGAGTGTGAACAGCTTCCTCCAGACCTGTCCTACGAGACAAGGGACTTCTTGCGACCAAGGGAGATGAAACGAGACGAAGACCTGGAAGGACAGATGAGCACCACTTGGATCGGGAGGAAACACACGTTTTGTTTCCGGACTCACTCCCCGCCTGCCTCGTTTGTTGGCTGGTTCCTTGCAGGCGTGGAAGCAGGCTCTGAAGGGGAACCAGTTCAACCCGGTGGGACCGCCTGACTCTGGGTCTGGTGTGAGACACTCTGCTGCACGAGCAAAGGCTGGCTGAGGCCTCGTGCTGTCCCCCTTGGGAGGAAGGAGGGCCCGTGCTCACCCCAGTCGAGACAAATGGCACAGCACGTACAAGAGAGAAACAACCCCGTCCCGTAGCAAGCTCACACCAGCTGAGCCTGGAGCCCAGGCGCTCAGGTGTGCCAGGGACAATGGCAGCGGGGTCAGCCTCAGCATCACCGGTAGGACAGGGCGCGTCTGCAGGGAGGGAGGAGCGAGGCTGACACCTGGCACTGAGGCCGAGGTGCTGGCCGACAAGCTCTGAAGATGGGGAAACGGTCCCGGCGGGAGTGCGTGTTGGGGCTCGAGCACCCCAGGCCAGAGGAGCAGAGTAAGCCGCCATCTCAGACACAGGCATCGTGGACACAGAGGGTCCATCTCGGACCCTCTGCCACGTAGTACGTTGGTGACTTGGGGTTCAAACTGTGCAGGACGGGGGTCTAGAGGGAGGCAGTCCCAACTTCCAACTCGAGGACATAATGAACAGACCACAGGCTAAAGTATGACTCTTCAATAATGTGGACAGTGCCTCAAGCAGCAACTCAGGGACTTCATATTCCGGATGACAAGGTCGCATGGCAGATGCCCAGCAGAGGGGGGAACTGCTCCGGAAAGGGCCCACCAGGGGGACTGCTGCTGTGTGGCTGGTCTCTATTGAACGGTCACCTGACCCACCCACATGGCACCCGATTCCCATGCCACAAAAAGCCACTGAGGATAGGATGTGCCCTATTCCTAAGGGCACCCCATGCTCCCACTGCAACTCTGGCTTTGTGGGTTCTGCTCACCTTCCAGTTCAAGGTCCCGTCCCCCATTAGCTGGTGGAAGCGTTGCAGCACCCGCTCCTGGAAATCCCTGTTCTCATAGCGTTCGCTGCCGAACTCACCCCGCTTCACAGCCTCCTCCGACTGCAGGTGAAGGAACACTACCAGGTCTGGTTTGGGGAGGCCCATGTCGGGCTGCTTGCACCAGTGCAGGCAGAAGTGCTGCAACAGAGAAACCAACAGTCCCAGAAAGAAGCAAAGTGGGGTCTAATATGTGGTTTCAAAATTCACCAAAACAAGGAGCCCTGGCTGGTCTGGCTCAGTGGATTGAGTAGCGGCCTGCGAACCAAAAGGTTGTCAGGGCATGTGCGTGGGTTGTAAGCCAGGTCCCCAGTAGGGGGTGTGCGAAAGACAACCTATTGTTGTATCTCTCACACATAGATGTGTCTCTCCCTCTCTTCCCCTTTAAAAAAATAACTATTTTTAAAATTCATTAAAAAGAGGAAAAAAGAAGCTATCATTTTTTGAGACACCAAGAAGTGCGGCTTCTTACCCAGTAGATTTTCATTTTTTAGACCGTGAATGTTTTGCCGCCTCCCCCCTCCGGTTTGACTTGGCCAGCACACACCCACGTGGCCAGAGAGCGTTGTGGCGGCGGGTTCCTCACTCGCAGGCAGTCATGCTGAGGCAGCCCTGCGCCCTCTGGCCAGGCAGACAGGGAGGCCACATGGCACTGACCCTCGGGGAAACCAGACACAGCAGCCCTGCAGTGGGGAGCAGTGGACCAGGAACGAGTAGAGGGCCCTTGGTCACATACTTCTGCCCACACATCCGCCAGAGTGCTGCCCCCTTTCCACAGACAGGCAGGATGACCAGTGCTCCCAGAAACCCACCGTGCACGTGTTTCCTTGCTCATGCCACTCTAACTCTGGAGTGTCCCACTACTGGAGGAAAAGGCGAGGACTCATAGCCACAAGCCCAGAAGACTTGGGGCTGGAACCCAGCTGTGAGCCCAGGGCTGCACCCAGCTGAGCACTGACCCCGCCGGGCCGTCCCATGGCCTGTACTCAGCAACCCAACAGGAGGACGTGAGGGACCAGCCCACAGGCGCCGCGTCGTCCTTGGTTGTGTCTCCCTCCCGCAGACAGAACCGGAGCCCGGCCCGGTGAGCCTCAGTGGGCTCGGCACTGTCCACAAAGGCAAAGGCACTGCTGTGAGTCCTGGTCAGGGCACCGCCTCGGTTGCAGGTTGGCAACCAATCCACGTCTCTCTCTCTCACATTGACATTTCTCTCCCTTTGTTTTTCCTTCTCTTCCCCTTTCTCTAAAAGCAAGTAAGTACAAATTTTAAAAATGTAAGAAGAGTGAGAGCAGCCCGTGCTTCACAGGAAACTGTTCTCTAAAGGAGGGCCCCAGCCAGCCCCTGAGTGGGAATGAACAGGTTATCACCTGAAGCCCTTGGTGACTTAACCGTCATGGACCTCATCATGAGGTGACCCCACGCTCCCCGAAGAAGCCTTGCGACAATGAAACCAAGACTGTTTTCAGGCCAGGAAGCAGAGGCAGGAACCTAACCGTGGGACCAGATGGAAGGGACGCTGGAGGATAGGCCGCAACGGGACCGTGGCTCAACCCCACAGCCTCTGAGGCACTGAGGGCACATCACAGAATGACTGCTGGAGAACTTTTCTAGGCTGAGGTTATGTTTTTAAAAGTTATTTTGGGCCCTGGCTGGGGTAACTCAGTGGATTGAACGTGGGCCTGGGGACCAAAGGATCAGTTCCCAGTCAGGGCACATGCCTGGGTTGCAGGCCAGTTCCCAGCAGGGGACGCCCAAGAGGCAACCACACATTGATATTTCTCCCCTTCCCCACTAAAGATAAATAAATAAAATCTTTTAAAAATTTATTTTGGGGACGCTTCCGGCCAGGATGGAGGTATAGGCAGATAGGCTTTGCCTCCTCACACCACCAAAAGGACAACAACCAATTTAAGAACAAGAAAACAACCAGAACTGCCAGGAAACTGAACTGTGTGAAAGTCCAACACTGAAGGACCTCAGAAGCATCCAGACTGGTAGGAAGGAGGAGACGGGCGGCCGGACAGAGAGGATGCGCGGCCAGAGCAGCTGGCGGAGCAGCCGGCCCCACATCTGTGTGCGGGTAAATGGAGGAACAGCTGGAGAGCGAGACGGAGCGCACAACCCAGGGCTCCGGCTGGGGAAGTGAAGCCTCAAAACCTCTGGTTGTAAAAACTGTGGGGGTTGTGGCAGCAGGAGAAATTGCCGGTGTCTCAGGAGAGCCCACTGGAGGGTCTCAGGGGGTCCTAGAACATATACGAGCCCATCCCCCCAGGAAGCAGCACCGGGGCGGCACTTAGAAGGGCGCAATTCACTTGTGGGCAGTGGAAGAAGTGACTGAAAGCTGCTGAGAGGCAAGCAAGCAGCACTGTTCTCGCTCCAACCCTCCCCCGACAGGCAGCACCACGATGCAGTGACCTGGGTTGCCCCATCCTGGCGAATTAAGGTTCCACCCCTTACAATGTAACAACTGCACCGAGACAAAGAAACGTGGCCCAAATGAAAACAAACAAACAACAAACAAAAACCAGATCAAAACTCCAGAAAAAGAACTAAGCAATGAGGAGATAGCCAACCTATCAGATGCAGAGTTCAAAACACAGGTAATTAGAATGCTCACAGAAATGGTTGAGTGTGGCAAAACAGTGGAAGAAGTGAAAGCTATGAAAAGTGAAATAACGAAAAATGTACAAGGAACCAACAGTGAAGGGAAGGAAACCAGGACTCACATCAACGGTTTGGAACAGAAATAAACATTGGAAGAAATGTTTATTTCTTCTTTGGAAGAAATAAACATTCAACCAGAACAGAATGAAGAGACAATAATTCAAAATAGGAGGAGAGGCTAAGGAACCTCCAGGACAACTTTAAACAGTCCAACATCTGAATCACAGGAGTGTCAGAGAAGAAGAGGAAGAGCAAGAAATTGAAAACTTATTTGAAAACATAGAGGAGAACTTCCCCAATCTGGCAAAGGAAATAGACTTCCAGGAAGTCCAGGAAGCTCAGAGAGTCCCAAAGAAGTTGGACCCAAAGAGGAACACACCAAGGCACATCATCATTAAGTTACCCGAGATTAAATATAGAGAGAGAATCCTAAAAGAAACAAAAGAAAAGGGGACAGTCACCCACAAAGTTCCCGTAAGACTGTCACCTGATTTCTCACAAGAAACTTTGCAGGCAAGAAGGGGCTGGAAAGAAGTATTCAAAGTCATGAAAGGCAGGTACCTACATCCAAAATGACTCTATCCAGCAAAGCTTATCATTTAGACTGGAAGGACAGATAAAGTGCTTCCCAGATAAGGTCAAGTTCAAGGAGTTCAACACCAACCAAGCCCTTATTATATGAAATGTTAAAAGACTTATCTAAGAAAGAAGATCAAAAATTATGAACAGTAAAATGACGACAAACTCACAACTAAAAGTAAAAACAAAAATGAACTAAGCAAACAACTAGAACAGGAAGACAGTCACAGAAATGGAGATCACAGGGAGGATCATGGGGAAGGGTGGGGAAGGTCCAGGGAATAAGAAGCATAAATGGTTGGCACAAAATAAGGGGAAGCGAAGATACGGGAAATAGAGAAGACAAAGAACTTAACGGGCATGAACTAAGCGAGGGGTAATGCTGGTGGGAGGGTGATACAGGGCGGAGGAGAATAAAGGGGAGAAAAAAATGGGACAACTCTAATAGCACAATCAACAGAATATACTAAAAACAGTTATTTTGGCGATGTGCACTGGAGCACTTATGAAGCACACGACAGAGTGTGGTGGGTCAGTCTCCTCTGCTGGTACAGATCTGAAACTTTCTAAACAAAAAGCAGAGGGAAGGAGGCAGCGCAGCCGCTGCCATTCTGCCAGGTCAAGGAGAAGCCTGCTGTCTGGACACGTGACGGGAAAGCAGCTGCAGCTGCACACGTGCTTGCCGTTCCCTCGATAAAGGCCAGATTCCCACGAACGGACATGAGGACCATGGGAGTCACGGTGCGATGCTTGGGCTTGCAGGCCCGAGCCGTGCTCTGGACGGTCACACCTGGCGGCTTCCTCCAGGCTGAGCAACACTCACCTCTTTGGCACTGGTGAAGGCAACGCCAGAAAACGCGTATCTGTCCACGACGAGTGTGACACCCTGACTTAGCTTCTCCTTCATTAATGGCCTAAAAAACAGAAAATGCTTCTGAGCCACAGATCTGGCTCCACAGCCACAGAACTGTCCCTCTGAGGACGTGGTTCAGCAATTCAGTCACCACAGGGATTATGGGACAGTGACTTGTGACTTTACTCCTATTTAAAAAGCTCTAGATCTTTTCTTAGAAGATGCCAGCAAAGCCCAACATGAAAGACGAGTCCCCTGATGAATCTCAGGCATCGGAGTGGGCAGGGGGGAGGGGCGGGAGGGCTGGCTGGAGCCAGGAGGCAATGCAGGGGCTTGTGCCTTCCCCATGGGTGGGAGGCCACTGACTTCTCACCCAGGTGAGAGCAGCCTAGAAAGATGTGCAGAGGGCGCTGACATCAGCACGGAGCACTGCTTGCACTTTGGGGAACAGAAGGACGTGTGACACCCGTGACCTGGCGAAGCCCACAGGAGACTGGGGGGGGGGGGGCGCACCTGCAACAGCCCGATGCAGTTATCATAGCCTCACCTGCAGTTTCAAACCATTGAAATGCTGCCTAGTCCACAAACAGGAAGCACGGCACGTGCACGACAGAGATGACGCAACTTTGTAAAGAATGAGGAAGACGCCCATCAGGAGATACTAACCAGTCCCCTAACAGGTCGCTAAGGAAACAAAGTACAACCAGGTGCACACGGCCAGCTTCCTTTTCTACAAGGTGAATCAGGACAACACATACACACCTGCTTTTTCGGTAAAAAGTGAAAAATAAGAAAAATTGGGAGGGGACACTATTCCCCATGGGGTAGTACAGGCAGGTGTGGGAGGAGGGGAATGGGCCGGGCAGCGACCTATTTCGTATGGTTTGGATACTTAGAACCATGTTTTGTGTATTCAAAAACCAAAATTAAATCAAGGATGGAAGAAACCCTAAAATTGCACAGTTGACATCCCACGTGGACACGGCACTCTGTGCCCTCCTGCTAATGTGTACCAGCCCTGGCCACGAGGCCGGCTCCGAGGTGTGGGCTGCAGACAGGACACGGCGGGGCCAGGAGCCTGGGGTGGTAGGCAGGGTCAGCGTGAACTCCTGAGCTGCCCCTCTTACATGCAGGGGATGCCCGACAGCAGACGGTACCAAACCCTGCATCTGTTTTTTCCTTGTACGCACATACTTTTAAGTTAGTCCATAACTTAAGCAGTTTCACACATAGACTCATTCCTGCCGTATACTGACCTCAGTACACAACATTCTTTCCTTGAGCGAACTTTCACCATTCACTTAAAGGAAGCCCTTTATGGTCTCTCCAGTGAATCTGAGTCACCAGCACCTGTCTCGTGAGCTCTGGGGGCCATTGTGAAACAGAATAAGCGTGACGTGAACGCAGGCACCGCCATGCCACGACGGCCGGTCTGATGGCTGAGATGGCGACGGAGCGACCAAACAGACAGCGTCCACGCTGGGCAAAGGCCGAGTCCCATCCCAGGAGGGACGGCAGACAGCTTTGAGATTTCATCCTGCTACTCAGAATGGTGCAATTTTAAAGTTCTGAATTGCTTATTTCTGGAATTTCTCATTTACTGTTTTCAGACCATGCTGAGCTTGGGGAACTGAAAGTGAGACAACCGCAGATGAAGTGGTGGCACAGAGCAGATAATCCCCACGGGCGGTGGGTACCCTGGTGCCCTGAGGTGGGTCTAAACACCACTCTCCACTGCAAGAAGCCTAAACCTGTTATGCCGACATCACATTCTCAACACTCGAGGCCCAGGAAAGCAGCACATGGGCACAGGGCCAGCTTGCAGAGCCTCCCGCCCGCCGCGTGTGGAGGGACCTGAACAGTGAACAACAGGAATGGCTTGTGACCGAGTGAAAGACACTTGTGCATCCACACTGATGCAGGATGGGCAGGGAGCCTGGAAAGCTCCTCCTCACACAGGGCCAACCCTCGTGACCGTGAGGAGCGGGGTCCGAAAGTCACCATCTGAAACCACATGGCTGCCCGGGACCGTCAGCGACTGCGACAGCGGAGGGTCCGAGTTTGCTGAGGAAGGGGTGTCCACATAGTTCTGTGGCACTTCCCCTTCTGTTAACAGGAGACAGTCACTCAGTGGGAGGGCCTGGCCAGTGCCCTCCTCACAATGGTCCAGGGGGCCTCCTGCCAACCCAGTGCTCTCAGGACCCAGGCGCCTTACTTCTATGGTGTCCCTGCCAAGACTGTACACCTAAGTCTGCTTGTGAGGCAACAGCAAACGAATGCTGCACTTTATAATGAACAGCCTGTGATTCTTTTAGAGTGTGAATGAGTGATCAATGTGGCAAATGTTAATTATAGGGGAAGGCTGGTGAAGGGCAAATGGGAATTCTTGGCACTATTCCTACAACTTTTCCAGTTGATTGAAATGATTTCCAAATCAAGTTTAAAACCAGGTAGAGAGGAAACTACTAAACTGTTGCAGGAAGTAAGAGCGATCCCCAGTTTCTACGAGTGAGCTCCTGCATGGGGTGTAGATGGCTGTAGCTGGTCAGCAGGCCTTGATAAAATGCCTGCTGGGACCACCACCTACCCAGTTCAGAATCAGCAAAGCTAAGGATGAAGATTAAATCACTGGAGAGAACAACCAGTTCCTCACAAAGTGCTTCAAGTACCAGGGTGAATTCCAAACAGCAAGGGCACACTGAGCACTGCCTGCCTAGCCAACAAGTGACTCCCCCCACGCCAGGCCTCCAAGGGCACTAGTGTGGCTGAGGGCTGAACAAGACCAAGGTCACACAGATGGTGGACAAGGGTGCCAAATAGTGAACTCTGGCATCTGACCTGTCACCCAAGGACTTTCGGGTCTCAGAAACATTGTGACGGTAATGGCTCGAATGGTCTGTAGGGGAAGCTGTGGGCATTGGGGCAGAACAGGACAACCAAGGTGCACAGTCCTTTATAGCCCAGATAAGAACGCTATTTAGGAGGTCAGCATTATTTCTCACTTTTGAATTGCGCTTATATTGCTTTTTTTTAGAGCCAAAAAACCCAAATCAGAACAATTATATCCATAAACTGTGAGTGTAAAATTATAATATAACACTGGTCTCAGAGTCTTACATTGAGGAAGGCCTTTCCAAGCAAGACAGCAAGTGAAGCAGAGAGAAGAGCAGGCTTGCCTGGAAGGAGGACACAAAACTCCTGACTGTCCATCAGCACCCGCTGTGAACACCCTTCCAGCAAGCAGGCTACAGCGCTAGGGCAGAGTGAGGCAGGTTGGCCTCCGTCAGACGCCACGGGCCTGCTGGGCAGCTAGAAAGCAGCTGCGAAATGGCTTGTATGCTGGGGCTCCATTTATTTAAAACAAAGCAACTCAAGTGATGTGTGCTATCTACATACAAGTAAAGGGAAATAAGAGCCCATACAAACACACACCCCATCGGTCAACAAGCAGTGAAACGTTGAGAGGAGGACACTACGAAGATGATGGGGATGGGAATGGGGCGGGAGAGGATGGAACACTAACCTGAACCCTAAACTTCAGTTACTTAAAGAGCCAAACGAGAAGGCTAGGGGAGCAGGAGGGACAGGGGTATGGAGCATGTGAGTACTTTTTGATTAGCTTTTCTGTGTCCCTAAAGCTATCAAAAGAAAACTAACTACAAAGAAGGGGCAGGCAGGAGGAAGCAAAGGCATAAATCATGCTCTCTGGTAACACACAGCCATTAGACCCTGGACGTGGGGCTGGCAAATAAAAGAACCTTGTAACTATCCATACAGCCTCCACCTCACTGTCAACACCACACAGAGGCAGGCGCTGCATCCACCCCCACTTGAATGTTGAGAAGGGGCATTGCTTTTACACTTGTTCCCAGCGGTTCGCAGAGAAAAGCAGGTGCACGGCATGATCCTCCACTTCGCTCTTCTTTTTCAAGTAAGAATTTAGGAGTTTGCCAATTTCAGTTGATCTTTCTAAAAAGAAAGAGAAAAACCATAAAAGTGAGGCTTTCTACTTAAATTAGAATAGTTTGGACTGAACTTCTGGTCCTGGACTCAAGTCTAAGTTCTAGTTTTGTTTTACTACATCTCTTCACAGGTTGAGACCTGAGGCCACGGGAATTTTCCTGAGAAAGCGCAGTAGCACACATTCTGGCGGGAAATGCTGGGGGCGGGGAGCTCGGTAGAAAGCCAGTACCTCAAGGCGAAGTGTGTTTAACATCTGCAGAGTGACTACCCTCAAGATCAGTACGACAATCAAAACGGAACTTCCCCCACTTCTTTATCCTGGTTTTGTGACCTTAAGCTGTCTTTTGATTATCTGAATAATGATACTTTTAAGCACTTCCAAGATCAACATTTTACTTTCAAAACTAAAAATATGCCACAAAACCCCCCAGAGGATAAACAGCAAAACAAAACAAGACGCTGGGACATGGATTACAAAACAGCGCCGGCGAAGTTCTGTGGATGACAGTCTGGACTGCGAGGACAGTTTCTCGGGTGTCCACGCCCTTCCCACCTGTGCCCTTTCCTGTCCTCCAGCTACAGATCAATGCACAACAGCACAGACGCAGCGCAGCCGAGGGACAGGGCACAGCGACCGTAGGAACCACTAAGGAGAAAGCCCAGAGTAAAGACGACGCCCGCGGCGCTCAGCTAAGTCTGCTTCACCCGGGCCGACTAAAGGGAGGATGCTGGTGAGGCTCGATGTCTTCGATTCCGGACCGCTTTAAAAGAGGCGATCTCCCTATCCGCCCTCAACCACAGACGCTACAGATTCGGGAAACCGGACGGGGCGAGCTTGGCGAACACTTTCGGTCCCTGGGCCCCGGCTCTCCCGCTGGCCCCCAAACCTCCAGCTCCCCGAACTTTCCCGCCCGTCAGGACCGCCCGCGCGCCCCACCCACCCGGGAAGTGCAGCAGCTCCGCGCGGTGGCCATCTGCGCACAGCGCTTCCACCAGCTTGCCACTCTGCGTGCTCTTCCCGGCGCGATCTAAGCCTTCCAGCACGATGAGAGCCCCGCGCCGGCCCGCCATCGCCCGCCTTCTGCAGCCCGCCTTCGCCCCTGGTCGCTGCGCTTCAGAAGGCCTTCGAGAGTTCCTATTGGCTGACGTCAGCCGCGGGCACTGGGAATGGCTGAAATGGGACAAGGGGTGGGGACGCTCACTGGGATTGGCTGATATTTCAAGGCGTTGATCGGATTGGCTGGGACAAATGGCCTTTTCCGGTGGAGTCTCCGCCTTCTAGGCCGGAAGCCTGGCCCTCGGACACTGGAGCAGGCCTCCCAGGTTGCGTTCTGAGTGCGGGCGGTGGCGCGCGGTTTGGAGGGGGTCTGCGGCGAATCCGCGTAGAGTTGCGGTGGAAGGGCGGCGCGGGCCGCCGTTGGAGATCCCGAGCAGGTCGCGTAGTTGTAGCGCGCGCCGAGCCGACGGCGTCCTGCACCCCGGGCAGGACTGTCTGCACCCGGCCACGCGGCAGCCCTAGAGAAACAATCCTGGTCATTTTCGGTGCTAATGCTCGGGCCTTCAAAGGTCCGTGACTCCCACTTGCAAAGACGACACTGCAAACCCTCAGAGAGAGAGGAGAGAAGAGAAGGGGCACCGACAGTCTGTGTCCCAGTCTGTCCTGTCGGCACCGACCAGGAGCGGGGAACGATCACTGCCTTGGAGAGGCGACACGTGTAGTGTGAGACAAGCCCCGGCATCTAGAGAGCGCTTAATAATGTTCGTTGTGACGTCTCAGGACATCAAGCTGCGGGGGCGTCTTCCAGGTGGCACTGCGCACTTAGAGGGCTGCCTTTCTCTCCCAACAAGGGCACTGTTCTCGAGAGAGGGTCCTGTCCTCCAACCCGTCTAAACCAAACCCCTCGAAGGCCCATCCCCGATACTATCCCATTGTGGGGGCACAAACATTCAGACCCGAGCAAGCCAGGAGCTACGTGTCCCTTTGGGTTAGGTTGCGGGTGACAGGCGCTAGTGCAAACTCTGGAGGCCACTGTTTCGGGGAGGTGGACAAGAGGTTCCAGGCTGTTCTCCAGTGAGCTGTTGGAACCACCTACCTCACTGCTGCAGAGCGAGAGGGCCTTGGGTTGAGAATGGCCGAGTTCCCCCGCCAGCCCAGACTGCCCGCTGTCCTATGCTTGCGCCGAGGCTCTTGGTGTGTTTTCGATCTTTCCTTCTGGTTCCCTCGGTGGTTGCGCAAGCCCCTGATGGCAGTGCTATCCAAGATACAGCAGCTTTATGTCTTCCTGACTGACCCCTCCCTGATTTAGTCTTGAGTTTTGGAAGAGTGATAGATTATATTGCTTCAAATTATTGCTTCCCCTCTTGATGTTGAGCCTGGCCATGTGACTTCCAACCCTGCTGTAAAGTAACTGCAGCACTAGTTCAGCCACAAGCTTCAACAGCAGTTGGTTGTGTGGTTGGCCAGTGCCCCTCCTGACCCCAACCTGGAAGCAGCAAGTATACAATGAGGGCTGCTTTTGCACCTTGATTCACAAATGTTCATCTTTGCCCCGTGAACTACAATGAAGACATCCAGCCACAGTAGCACCAGCAAAAAATAAACTTGTGACTCAAGTCTTAGAGACTTCAGAGACTTGTGGGTTCCTAGTTACTGTAACACAACCTAATGAAAGCTCATGACACAAAGACTTGCCTTATGGAGGTAAGCAATATCCTGTCATCTGATTGATGTCTTGTTCTAAAACGTCCATCTCCTTGCTGTCAAAGAGACAAAGGGGTTAGAGTAGGGGACAAAAGAGAACCCTCCCAGTGTTGGACAAGTCCCATGACAGCCTTGTAGGACCAGCGTGCGGGGCAGATGGGAACATTTGTGAACGCACAGCTTTTCTGGTCACTCATGAAAATGGAGGGGACCTGGCTAATGGGGCCTTGCATGCTGGTTGGGGACTAGGTGCCCTTTTGATTGGGAAAATTGCTAAGCTAGTGCAAGTTTGTCATTAAACTACAACAAGCAACTTTGTTTCCACCTCTTCCAACACATCATGCCTCTTTTTTATTTTATTTACTTTTAGACGGAGAGAAACAGGGTTGTGTGAGAGAAGCATCGATTGGTTGGTTGCCTCTCACACGCCCCCAACCACGGACTGGCCCACAACCCAGGCGTGTGCCCTGACCAAGAATCAAACTGGCGACCCTCAGGTTCGAAGGCTGGTGCCATATAAGCCAGGGCTTTCTTCTTCTTCTGTTTTTAGTCAGGATGCCTTTACACATATCTGAATACCAGCCTAACTGGTGTTTAATTATTTCACATGACACAAAATCCAGATTAGGCCGCCAAGAGCTGCTTCTGCTGCTCAGTGATGTTGAATGTTGTCAAATGATGAAAGTGCCTTAGTGGCTTTCTTGGCTTTTCCTTCCTGGTCACTGTGACCTCAGCATCCCTAGGCCTGCAGTCCTGATCTCGTGGCCCAGACACGGGCCTACGTGACCCTGTGTACCTGGACAGTCTCCTCCGTGCCCTGTGGCCCTGACATGTTTTGGGACTGGAGTGGTGCAAGTACCACATCTGTAGGTGCTGGGGTCTGTTCACACCACCTTCTGACTGGCAGGAGGCATGAGGGTGCCCACTCTGGAGGACAGGGCAGGATGCCGGGTCTGAGTGTGCTTGGGGACAGGCAAAACAAAACTGGTCCTAAGTTGCCAACTGCTGAAACTGGCCAGTGGGCGCCTGGTGTTGAATAGGTTCTACTTCTGTGTTTGAGGTTTTCCATTTGAAAAAAAAGGCCTTGTGCTGTGCTGTGTCTCAGTGTGCTGCACCTTCCATCTCACGAGAGGTGTGGGGCATGGCAGTCATCCCCCAGTCTCTCCGCTGGGCTGACATGACAAACACCACAGACAGTTCTGGAGGCTGGAAGGATGGTGTCGGTCAGAGCTCTCCCTCTTGGCGCAGACGACTGCATCCTCACTGGGACTTCCCATTGTGCAGGTGTGTGGGGACAGAGAAAGAGACCTCTGGTATCTGTTCCTTTTAACTTCCTCCCCAAGTACATTGGGGGTTAGAAGTTCAGCCTATGAATTTTGGGGTGATAGCCAGTCCATGGCACTCACCTGCTTTCAGAAGAAGTGTGCTGGGCGCATCGCTGCCCTGCCAAAATCCATTTCCTAGCCTCCCTTGCAGTTGGATGTCGCCTGGAAACTAAGTTACCAGCAATGAAATGTGAGAAGCGGCACATGCTCCTTCACATAGCAGAATGAACACTACCCTCTTCTTGCCCTGCCTTTCTTGCAACCCAGCCTCGACCATCAGCGAGGCCCTTTGGGAGCAGACACTATGCAGGAAGGAACCTGGGTTCCTGTGACCCGTGGGCATGGCTCTCTTCCCTGGACTATTATATGAGAAATACAATTCTGTTCTGAGCCACTGGATTTGGCTGGGTTCCTTGGTAAGAAGAGTAGCTTAGTCTTCCCCTAAAGCTCTGGTTCTCAACTGGGGGGCATTCTGACTGTCACAGCTTTGGTAGGGTTTCTCACAGCACCTATCGAGTGGAGGCCAGGGATGCTGTAAACAGCCTACAAGGCACCAGACAGGTCCCCACGGCAGAGTATCGGGCCCCAAATGTCAATAGTACCTGCTCTGGAGTAAATAGCAATGAAAAGACATAATAATGGAGTCATCTTTCATTTTGGCAGCTTCTAAAGCAGGGTCTCTGTATGAGAACTCATCACTTGCATGAGTGAAAAACTGCTACCTGAAAGAAGTTATTTTTGATGTATAATATATGAAGGGCATGATATGTGATTTATTCTGTATAATAATAAAGAATTACATTTTTAGATGAATGGCATGAAGACCAGTTTCCCCATGGATAATGGGGAAAGGACAGAAAATGACAGAACAGCTCAGAGTGGTGTGGCTCAGTGGGCTGCACGTTGTCCTGCAGCTTGAGGTTGGATCCACACTCAGGCCACAGGCCTGGGTTGCAGGCCAGGTCCCCAACTGGGGGTGTGTGAGCAGCAACTAATCAGTGATTCTCTCATATCTATGTTTCTCTCTCTTTCTTACTCCCTTCCCCTTTCTCTAAAAATAAATAATCTTTTAAAAAAGGGAATGACAGAACAACAAATAGTCAATGAATATGTAAGCTTATGTTTAGCTTCACTTAAAATCAAAGAAATACAAATGAAAACACTGAGGTGGTTTTTTGGTTATTTCTCTTCTGTCACGTTAGCAACGATGAAAAAAAAGCCCGATGCAATCAAGGGGTGTTTCTGCACTTTACCAAATGTGGAAACACACTCAGCGGAGTGTCAGTTCATTTAAAAGTATCAGTACTCAGAATGGACAGTACTCTTTGAACCAGCAATACCATTTCTTTTTTATTGATTTTAGAGACAGAGGGAAACATCAGTGTGTTGTTCCACTTATTGATGTATTCGTTGGTTGATTCTTGTATGTGCCCTGATCAGGGATCAAACCCACAACCTTGGTGTATTGGGATGATGCTCTAACCAACTGACCTACTTGGCCAGGCGGCAATACCATTTCTCAGCACTTATCCTAAAGAACTAATAAGACTATGTGGTAGATTAAAGATGTTCACAATCTTGGTGCCCCTCCCATTGAGAAGTTGCATCTAATTTCTTCTCTCCTCAAATCTGGCTTGGCCCCAAAGAGTTGCTTAACCAATAGCATGTCATGAGGTGATGTCTTCAGACAACCAAGGTGAAGTCACAAAGAGTCTTGTAGCTTCTACTGGGGCTTCCCAGGGCTCTTCAGAAGCCTGGAGCTGCCACCTGGGAACCCTGGCCCAGAGGCCGCATGTAGGTGCCAGTTGGATGCAGCCCTGCAGCCACCCCAGTGATCTCTACGGTATCACAGAGAAGAGCAGAATCACCCAACTGAGCTCCACCGGAATGCTTGACTCATAAACCTTGTGGGCTACAATAAAAGGCTGCTTTTAAAACACGAAGTTTTCAGGTGGTTCATTATGTGCCACCTGGGAAAAACATGTAATGGGGAAAAACAGATACCTACAGCTGTGTGATCCAATCAACGTTCACCAGAGCACTTTTTACAGTAATATTGTACATCTGTAGGGAGCTTGTTGAAATGGCGTACACCAACACAATGCAGTGTATCTAGTAAACAGGATGATGTAGAATTGAGCAAAACATGGCTAGAATTCATGAAGCATATTAAGTGAAAAATGTACATTGGAAAAGTGGATAATGTGACTCACCAAGGAGAAAACAAATGGCCCAAATGAAAAGTGGGCAAAAGATCTGAATAGACACCTCACCAAAGAAATAATCCTGGCAACTATGCATGGGAAAAGGTGCGTAAGGTCACGTTGTTGGAGAATTGGAAATAAAAGACACCTCCACACCCCTATTAGAATGACAGCTCGGAAGACTGACAAATGCTGGCAAGGATGTGGAGCAGCAGAAACTCATTCATTGGTTATGGGACTGCAACATGGTGCAGCCGCTGTGGAAGGCAGTTTGCAGTTTCTTTTTATTTTTGCAGTTTCTTATAAAACTAAGTGTAATATCATAGTATTTTCTAGCATCACAGAAAACCATGTCCAAACAAAACCTGTGTATGAACGAACACAGCAGCTTTATTTGTAATTGACAAAACTTGAAAGCAACCTAGATGTCCTTAAAGAAGTGAATGCACAAACTGTGATACCTACAGCAAATGAAATATTTGGACATTAATAAGAAGGAAGCTGCCCTGGTCAGGTACCTCAATTGGTTAAGAGTGTCGTCCCGATAGGCCAAGGTTGTGGGTTTGATCCCTGGTCAGGGCACATACAAGAATCAACCAATGAATGCATCAGTAAGTGGAACAACTAACCAATGTTTCTCTCTCTCTCTCTTCCCCTGTCTTCTAAAATAAATACATTAAAAAAAGAAGAAAGAAGCTATCAAGCCAGGAAAGGGCACGGAGGAAACAAATGCATATTACTAAGTGAAAGAAGCTAATATGAAAGGGTTACATACTATATAATTCCAACTATATGACATTCTGGAAATCCAAAACTATAGAGACACTAGAAAGATCCATGGCTGCCAGACGTTTTGGGGGGAGGAGGGATGAGTACATGGAGCACAGGGTATTAGATTCTGCATGTCATTGTGATGGTGGCTACTTAACATAATCATACAACAGAGTGAACCTGAATATAAACTACAGACTTCAGTTAATAATAATGTATCACTCTTGTTGGTGGGGCTCAGTAGGTTGAGTGTCAGCCTGCAAATCAGAAGGTTTCAGTTCAGTTCCAGCCAGGGCACACGCCTGGATTATGGGCCAGGTCTCTAGTTGGGGGCATGCAAGAAGCAACCAAGCAATGTTTCTCTCACACATCTATGTTTCTCTCCCTCTCTTTCTCCCTCCCTTCCCCTCTCTCTAAAAAGTAAAATCTTAAATAAAAATAATGTGTCAATATGGTTTCATCAACTGTAATAAGTGTACCAGATCAGTACTGTTTATGAGGGAAAACTGTGTGTGTGAAGGGGGTACACAGAAACTCTATTTTCTTAGCAATTTTCCTGTGAACCCAAATCTACTCTGAAAAATAAAGTCTATTAAAAAAAAATCCAATGGAGTAGCTCAGTGGATTGAGGGCCAGCCTGTGAACCAAAAGGTCGCCAGTTTGATTTCCAGTCAGGAGACATGCCTGGGTGGGTTGCCAGCCAGGTCCCCAGTAGGGGGCAAGCGAGAGGCAGCCACACATTGAGGTTTCTCTCCCTCTTTCTCCCTCCTTTCCCCTCTAAAATAAAATTTAAAAAAAAAACGTAGCTACTTATAACAATAAAAAAGATGAGTAGTATTTAGTTATGTATGCATGAGTGTGGGAGTCTCCTTATCAAGCATTAAATGGGGCCAGAAAGAATGCAGAAAAATTACAATTTGGGTTCGAAGGTGAACAAGATAATCACATTCCTGTCCTTTCCAGAAGTGAGGAAACTCTGAGTTCCCGAATAGTTTGAATTTGCATAATAAACATAAAATTGACAAAAACCTTTCAGTTTTTTTTAACTTGGGAGTTTAGGAAAGAGCTCAGGAAGGGAAGTACACCTTTAAATATACATTTTCAATAAGGAATCTGCTACTCATTGGTCAGGGGGTGGCCATCTGAATCCCAGGGGACGACGAGGGGTGCCGTTCCCGGCCTAGGCCGCTCCCCTCCAGGGGCCAGCTGTCCCTTGGGCATGCTGGGCTGGCGGAGATCGCGCAGAGGCCCTCCTTCAAGACGATCCGGGGGAGGCCAGCGCTGGGTTCAGCATCTTCCCGACTCCCACAGACACGCGGTGACCCCTTCACCCCGTTTTTCTGCGCGCACTCGGGGGACCCTTTCAGCCACCGGACCACTTTCGTCACTACTCGCAGACACCTGCTCTGCGCCATACCAGACCGAGGAGAAGGCAGTGCGGACCCTGGGCCAAGTGCCAGCGCCACTCAGGTAGAGAAGGTGTCCAGGGAATTAGGATCAGAAACTCCCGCACACAAGCTCCCATGCCCCTACAGGGTAAGACGTACCGCCCCGAACCTTCTCCCGCGCCACTAAACACCACCCGCAGACCGGAAGCTAGGGGGCGGACCCGGCCGTCAGCGGTCCCCCCTGCTGGCCAATCCGTGCGCGCGGCTCATTAATAGTGAACGCACCGGCTCCGCCCTCCATCTCTTGCTGCTACGCCCGCCCGCGCAGATCCAGAGCGCGGCCGCGAACGAAGATGGCGACCGCCATGTACTTGGAGCACTACCTCGATAGTAAGTGCCCCCTGTGTTCTTCGGGCCGCCACCCGCGTGGGGCCCTCCCCGCAATTTGCCGCCTGCACACTAGGGTCCGCGCGCGGACCCCGGGGTTCGTGGGGCCAGCCGGGTGGCCCGAGGGCGGCAGAGGCGCGCGCGAGGTGAGGCGGGCACGAGGGTGGGGCGCGCGCGGGAGTAGCGGCGCTGAGTTCCCCCGGCACGGCCGCGCCAATTCTAAATGCGTCACAGCGGGGCGGGGCTAGAGTGCGGCTGGGCCGGGCTCTCCCCGATAGGCCCCGCCCCTCGTTGACCACGCCACGCCTCTCCGGTAGACCTGGACCCATTAGGCCCCACCCTCCTCGGTTAGGCCCTCTTCCAGGCCCCTACCCGATAGGCTCCTCCCCCCAGTAGGCCTCACCCCATTAGGCCCCGCCTTCGGCGCTGCCTCGCCCCTCTGAAGTCTGGTTCTCAGGCTTCGCCATTAATGGCTTTTGGCCTGCCTCCCACCACTCAAGCCTTAGAAAGTGGTTGGAAGCCCAACCTCCTCGGACTCTGGAGCAGACCTGGGAGCCCCGGCCTCGGGGTTTCTGGAGTGGCTTCCGGACGCCTAGCCTCGGCCTGTGATTCTGAGAGGTAGGGAGGTGATGCTGAGGTGGAAGGTCTCTCAGGGCGCCTGCTTTTCCGCGAGGGTACTTCTGGGGCTAATTCAGGTGCCCAGGGGCCATGTCTGTGAGGCTTCTCCAGGAGTCGTCCTTCTGCTCAGGATGGACCCTTCTCACCTTTCCTGAGCAGATGGTGACTGTGCATTTCGCGGACGCTGAGGACCTTGTCAGAGTCACGCACATTTTGGGTCTGGCCCTGGCTGGTTCCTGGAGCACTTTGCTGCCCCGGGGCTATTCTTGGTCACTCAGGCCTGGGCATCCCACCTGAGGCTGGGTAGGGAGTGAGTCCTGCTCTGGGGGAGGCAGTGGGTATCAGCTCCCCCCAAGGGGGTCACCCAATCCTGGTCATTTTTTCTGCTCTCCTGGCACACCCTGAGCACCAGTCTGGTGGGAGAGCACACGGAGGGGAACCCTTCTCCCACTGTCACCTAGAGGCCTACACCCGGGTGTCTGCTGGAGAGCACAGGACTTGCCCTTCTTTGTTTAGCCCCCTCTCTGGTGGGCCCTGTGGGCAGGTCGGAGGAATGTACGTGTGAAGGCTCCGGAATCGAGGCCACTGCTTGCTCCTTCAGCTCCTCCTGTGTCCCAGGAGAGCAGACACGATCCTTGTTTTCCTGGAACTCACTCTCACATGGGCAGATGGGTTTTTTAGAGTTCGTAGAGGTATAAAGGTCATGAAGAACCTGTCAGGTCTGCAAAGCCGGTGGTGGCCCTGCCCTGCAGAACTCGGAGGCTTTGCCGAGCATGTTCCTAGCTCTCTGGGGAGCTGGGGAGCCCTGGGGCTTTAAGCAGCAGCTTTGAAAGATTAGATTGAGCTCTTGAAAAGATCACTGGCACGTGGGGAGAGTGGAAGGCGGGTCACGACTGGACGCAGGAGCCCATTTGGGGACTGTTGGGGCCATGCAGGTGCGAGGGGAGGTTGGCTGGGACTAGGCGGTTGGCAGTGCGGATGGGTGTGTCCCCCTCCTGTGAGGCCCAGGCTGGCTGGTTCACTTTAAGTGAGCTAAGCCTGAGTGGAAATAGAAGTTTGGTGCCTCAGTGGTATGAACCCATCTGGCATGCTGCCCCTTGTGGCCAGTGCCCAAACTTTGGGGCAGCACAGAGAGCACTTGCATCCTGGTATAAAGTTCCCTCTGCAGCACCCATCTGTACTGCCCAGGCGCTGGGTTTCAGAGTGAAGTGGGGGAAGACCAGAGGGGACCCACAGTTTGGCCTGGCTGGCTGTGGTGGGGTGACCTACACAGGAGGAGGTGGGGGAGGGCAGCTTTCTTCCCTGCCCACGCCTGCAGCTTCTTTCTAAGTTCCCCGCTAACTTCTCCAGAGCCAGTGGCTTGGGAAGTTTATCAGCCTGTCCCTTATGTTGGGCATGCACTTGTTCCTCTCCAAACCCTAACAGAAAGAGAAGAGAAGTGGGTGTGTTACCTGTAGACTGTAGGTTTCAGGCCTAGTAGGCAGATTTGTGGGCTCCTACTGAGAAATCCACGTCCCTGTGTTTCAGGTATCGAGAACCTTCCTTGTGAACTTCAGAGGAATTTCCAGCTGATGCGAGAACTGGACCAGAGGACAGAAGGTGGGCTCAGGCCTTCAGTACAGCTGAAGAGAGGCGGCATCAGGACCCTGGTGTGGCACTGGGTGACCAGAGGACCCAGTGCAGTGGGGCTGCAGCCCTGCCTGAAGCTGTGGCTTCGGATGGCGTCTTAGAGTGTGCTGACATTGGATTCTTATGCCTCTCCAAATCTACACGCGTCATCCTCTTCTACGGTCAAAATATTTGTTACCTTTTTTTCTTTTAAAATACTCTAATTTCAAACTATGTATACATAGTTTAAAAAGTTAGATAGTTCTTTCTGCTCTCTTAGTATTTAAATCCCTATTTCTAAGTATGACATTTTGCTGTATTTCTTATTTTATTCCCCTTCAGCTTTAGACTTTATCTGCTCAGTTTCTATGAGGCTTTACTTCTTCATTTGCACCCCACCCAGCCCGTGTACCCCCATCCCCACCCCATGTCCTGGGTTCTGTGGCCTGGAAGCAGCAATGTTCTGCACCTGTGATGGCACCTCCACTGGGACTGCTCTGTAGGGAGTTTGTGCCTGAGCCACGTGGCACGCTGCGCTTACGTGACCTTTTTCGAACAACCGAGCTTTTGTTGGAGTTCCTGGTCACTTTGTTGGCTTTCTTTTCCACATTCTGCGTTTTCGGTGTGTCTGCTGCACCAGGTTCTGTTCTGGCTCTGCCTGCTCTGTGCTGGGACCTTGCAGATCCCCCTGTCCTGCAGGTCCATCTGCCCGGTGCATTCTGGGCCTGCTGCATAGGCAGGCACTGGGTTTTGCTGTGAGCTACCTTCTCTTCGGTTGGGACCCCATTTCCTGGGTCATAAACGTCCTCGCTCTTGATTTAACCCCCTTGTTTCAGAGGAGCTTTTTCCCTGGTAGCTTCCTGGAAAAGGGTATTTGGGATGATAAATTTCTTCTGACTTTGTGTGTCTGGAAATGTGTTTATTCTGGCCTCACAGTCAATTCCTGGTTTGGGTGTAGCCTTTCGGCTCGTCATCCCCCCCGCGTGTGACAGGCTTGCGGCCTGGCCCCTAGTTTTCATATTGCTATGGAGAAATCTGGAGCCATTTGGATCCCTCACTCTTTACACACGTGATCTCTTTACTAATCCTGTTTGGAAGGTTTGGGCTGTCTTCTTCCCTGAGGCTTCATCTTTTGTGATGACGAGCTTGGGTGAGGGTGATTTTCATGTTTTCATTATTGGCGCAGTTGTGGTTTTTCGCTAAGGCACAGCATCCTGACTAGTGAATACAGAGACTTCTTTTATTATGAAATATAGATTTACATTCGGAAATAAGCACGAACAGTTATAATCATGACCTGGTGAGACTCTCCTGGTGAGGTGGAGCTTCTGGCACCCTCGCTGGGGCCTCTACCCTGAGTCCCACCTGCAATGTCATTTCCTCACCTCTGAGCCAGGGCGAAAGCTGTGTCTGCCCCACCTTGATGTCAATGAAACACACAGGTGTCCTCCTTTGTGCATACCTTCTGTGGGTTAATCGATGCTGTTCCATGTAGTGGCAGCTGGTTCTTTTTTGTTGCTGGACCACAGCTCATTTGTCTATTCGAGGGAGGACTGTACATTTGGGTGGTTTCTTGTTTCCTGCAGTTATGATGTTTTCCCACGTGCATCCTGGCATCTGAATCTTTAGGGTGGGTGCCTAAGAGTAGGGCGTCAGGTGTTGGGTAAGGTGAGCACACACTTCACTGTTCATATGAGGACTTTCGAGAGTCTAAGTGGGCACCATGAGTGCTCCTAGGACAGCAGCCACACGCAGGATGGTGCCGGGCACCTCACCCTGGCCGCAGTACCCGCCCAGCCCCGTGGTTCTATGCTGTCTGCGGAGGGCTGTGCCCACGTGTCCCCACCTGCAGTGCTTTGGGGTGCATGTCACTCACTTTGCTGACATGTGATGTTGTCAGGCTTCATTTGTTGCTGCTCTGGTGAGTGGGCCCTGGCATCTTGTGCAAGGACGAGCGCTCTGCCCTTCCTCTGTCAGATAAGAAAGCGGAGATCGACCTCCTGGCTGCAGAGTACATCTCCACGGTGAAGACCCTGTCTGCGGAGCAGCGGGTGCAGCACCTGCAGAAGATCCAGAGCGCCTACAGCAAGTGCAAGGAGTACAGCGATGACAAGGTGCAGCTGGCCATGCAGACCTACGAGATGGTGAGGAGGCCGCGTGGGCAGCTTGGGCTTCGGCAGTGATGCTTCCAGATGAGCACAGGTGGGGCCATGGCTACTTCTTGTTGTCGTGGCCCTTTTGCTTATTTATTTGGCTGGGGAAACCATCCTTTTTATGTATTTTTTCTGAGTCCTCACCCACTGAGATGCTCAGAGAATGGGGAAGCGGGGAGAAAGGGAGAGAAACATCAACTGACTGCCTCTCAGGCACATCCCAGCCAGGGAGCAAACCTGCAGCCCAGCCAAGTGCCCTCACCAGGAATCAAACCCACGACCCTTCGATCTATGGGACGGTGCTCCAGCCAACTGAGCCACACCAGCCAGGGCTGTTACCCTTCTTTTCTTATTCTGTTTAAGAATCTGTATGTTCCCCAGGTTTTGAAGTCCGGACCTGTCTCAGATTTCCTCTTCCTAGTCCATTGTGTGTCATAGCTCTGTGTCTTGGTCCTGCTGACCGTGGATTTTCCCGAGCAGGGTTTGTGCAGTTGGGGTGTCCGAGGTGGCCCTTCTGCGCACTTGGACACGGCAACTCGCCACGTGAGCTTTGTGAGGAGGAGGCTCAGGGAGAGGCCCGTGTGGCGCGGTTGGCTGGCGCCGGGCCGCCACTCCTTTCCCGTGAACCGTGACGGGTGAGGTCCTTCTGTGCAGGTGGACAAACATATTCGGAGGCTCGACGCAGACCTGGCACGCTTCGAAGCAGACCTGAAGGACAAGCTGGAGGGCAGCGACTTCGAGAGCTCTGGAGGACGAGGCTTAAAAAGCAAGTCTGTCTTTTTTCTCTTTGTGTGTTGCTCCTGACCACGATAAACGTGCCAGGAGCCCGATGGTAAATGTCGTAGTTGGATGAGTCTTGTCCTGCTTTAGTGAATGCTGCGATGAAAATCGGGTCTCCGTGGTCTTTCAGAAGGTCGAAGCCAGAAAGAGAAGAGAGGCTCCCGGGGCCGAGGCAGGAGGGCCTCAGAGGAAGACACTCCAAAGAAAAAGAAGCATAAAGGAGGGTGAGAGGCCTTTTCTTTTCTCTTTCGCCCCAAACTGCACCATTGGTATTTGCTGGACGTCAACACCAATGGCAGCAAGGAAGTGCTCACACGCCCCCCAATGGCAGTAGTTCTGTGGGCTTTTCGTGGGTGGGTCCATCCACCCTCGAACCTTGAGGCAGCCCTGCATGCGGCCGGTAGGCGCGGGTGCTCGGGGACAGCCGACCGGCCCGGCACAGCCGACCGGCCCGGCACAGGCGCAGGGGCAGCGGCAGCACTGCAGCCTCCCCTCTGAGCCATGCGACTCACAGGTGGGGCTAAGCCACCCCGTAGTCACTGCCTGTGAATCGGTGATTGTTTCATACGTTAATGTTATTTTTTGCATACATTATTGTGTGGTTACATATATTAAGTGAACACGTCACGTAAGTCGACCTTGAGGGTTCATTTAAGGCTGCCTCCCACCTGCCACCCCAGGTGGTGGCATTGGCTTCTCAGAGTGCTGTTTATGCTTCAGAGAACATGGGAAGGCCCCAGCTGGCTTCTGTGGGGGTGATTCGGACAGTTATGGGGTGAGGTCAGAATAATTGGATCTTGACAAAAAAGGCAAAGGTCTTGGTTATTAAATCTAGTATTTAAACTTTCATCTTTTAAAAACACCCACGTGCCAGCCTTTGTGTTTTGAAGCAGTGCAGGGATGCAGAACACGACCCAACACACGTGTCATTGAATGAGTTGCTGTGAGAGGCACATGCCTATAGCCGGGTCCTCTGACCTGCTCTCAGGGCTGTGACCTCTGCCCACCGCCCAGGCCAGCATGACCCCCACTTAATACAGTGTGCGCCCTACGCCCTTCCTGCTCTTCCTGCTCTGTCCCCACCAGTGCACTCCTGGGCTTTGACCTTTGGGATGACTTTATTGAGGAATAACTTATTTATTTTTTTTTAAGAAGATTTTATTATGGTACTATTATCTACCCAGTCTTTTTTTAAAATTTTATTTAAATTCTTTTTTTAAAAATATTTTGTTTATTTATCTTTAGAGGGAAAGGGAAGGAGAAGAGGGAGAGAAACATCAATGTATGGTTGCCTTTTGTGCGTCCCCTGCTGGGAACTGGCCTGCAGGGAACCGGCCTGCAACCCAGGAACGTGCCCTGACTGGGAATCGAACCGCGATTGTCTGGTTCGCAGGCCGCGCTCAATCCACTGAGCTACACCAGCCAGGGCGAGGAATAACTTATTTTTTTTAACTTGTATCTTTATTTTTAGAGAGAGGGGAAGGGAGGGAGAAAGAGAGGGAGAGAAACATCATGTTTCTGTTGCCTCTTATGTGGCCCCCACTGGGGACCTGGCCCGCAACCCAGGCACGTGCCCTGACTGGGAATCAAACCAGAGACCCTTTGTGGTTCACAGCCCGCACTCAATCCACTGAGCTACACGAGCCAGGGAGGAATAATTTACATACGGTAAGATGTTCTCATTTTAAGTATACGGTCTGATGCTATATTCAGTTGTTTTAAAGTTAAGGAAATGTTCGGGCTTTCTGTTTCTTCTTGAGTCACTTTCATGATGTGTCTTTCAGAGATTTGCTATTTCATATACATTGTCTGATTTGTTGACGTCAGGTTGTTTATGATGTTATGCGATTCTTCTATTCTTCTGGTTTTGTAAGGCCTGCCCAGCTCCGACACAGTAATGTATCTCTTTTTTCATTTCGTCTTGATTCTTTCAGAGAACTAGCTTTTGGCTTCATTGGTCTGTCCGGTGTGTCGTTCCCCCCCCCGCCCCCCGTTTTCTGTTGCATTTATTTCTGCTCTTACTTTTATTATTTCCTTCCTACTACTTCACTTGGATATACTTTGCTTTTTTTCTGTAGCATTTCAAGTAGAAGTAGGTTAGATCATTGATTTTCATACTCTCCTTTTCTAACAAATATTTAAAGCTGTAAATTTTTTTCTAATTTCAGTTTTAGCTACATCCTACAAACTTCAATATGTTCTTTTTATTCTATTCCAAATATTTTTAAGTTTCCTTGATGGTTTTTCTTTGACCCATAGCGTATGTATAAGGTTTCTCAGTTTCCAAGTACACATTTTGGGTTTTTCATGTAACTTTCTGATTCCAGTTTCTGCTTAAACATTGTTGTGATCAGAGAACGTTCTGTAATCGAAATGCTCTGCAGTCGATTAAGACTTGAGGTGTGGTTCATGGTCTGTCCTGCCAAACGTCCCGGACGCACTTGGAAAGCGTGTGTTTTACCGTTGTGGGGCGCAGTGTCCTGCAGACCTCAGTTAGATGGTTGGTGGCGTTCGAGTCTTCTGCACTCTCCCTGGTGTTCCGTTCCGTCCTGTGGATCATTGAGAGAGGGTAGTTGAAATCTCCGACTATGGACTTGCTGGTTTCTCTTTTCTGTTCTGTCAGATTGCTTCAGGTATTTTAAAGGTCTTACTTGGTTCTACATACCCACTTAGGTTTTTTTTTAATTGCCTTCTTTAACATTGTAAAACTTATTTATTTATTCCTTGTTATATTCTTTGTCTTGAAATCTACTTTGATATCACTGTAGTCCCTCTGCTCTGCTGATGAGTGTTTTTGCACAGTGTGTGTTTCCTTCCTCGTTGTTTTACTGACAGTGTGTTCATGCTTTTGTATTTGGAGTGGGTCTCCCGAAGGCAGCCAGTGGTCGAGCCTGGCTTTTATCCAGTCCGACAGCCTCCGCCGTTCCCTTGCGGGGTCTGACTGTCAGCTGTTTCACATAAGAACCTGCACCCGTGCTCTGCCTTCCTGCTCCTGTCCCTGGTGCTACTGGGAAAACTTTACCTTCTGCAGGTGATAAGCCTCACAATAGATCAACGTTATGATTTTAGGTCTAAACCATAGATTATCTTAAACAGATTTTAAAATGTGAGACAAAGCTTTATAGTCAGGCATCATGGTTCCCATTTCTAGGCCTTTACTTCTTTTTGTCGATGCAGATTTCCGTCCGGTGTCGCTTCACATCTGCCTGGAGAACTTCCTTTAACATTTTCACGGTGCAGGTATTGCTGAGCGTAGTGGATTTTCTGTTTTGATTTCCCCGAGAATGTCTTTAGTTACCTTCGTTTTTGAAGGGTGTTTTCGGAGGCTGTAGGCGTCAAGGTGGACCTTTTTCGGTAAGCGCTGGGGTTGCTGTCCTGCTGTTTTCCATCTTGCATTGATTGTGATAAGAAGTTAGTGGCAAATTTTTTTTAAGATTTTATTTTTTTATTTTTAGCCAGAGGGGAAGGGAGGAAGGAGAGAAGGAGAGAAACATCATTATGTGGTTGCCTCTCAAGGGTCCCCCACTGGGGAATCTGGCCCACAATTCAGACACGTGCTCTGACCGGGAATCAAACCAATGACCTTTTGGTCTGCAGACCAGCACTCAATCCACTGAACTACACCAACCAGGGCTGGAATATTTTTTAATTTATTTTTTTGTTGTTATTTTTTAAGGCTTCAGTCTCTGGAGGATGTTTTTGTTGATTTTTTTAGAGAGAGAGGAAGGGTTGGGAGGAGAGAGAAACGTCGGCGTGAGAGAAACACTGGTCAGTTGCCTCCTGTGCTTGCCCTGTGTCTGGGAATTGAACCGGCAACCTTTTGGCGCGTGGGTCTATGCTCCAGGTGACCGAACCAGCCCGCGTTGCTTTTTTTTATGTTTAAAATTATGGTCAGTAGTTAAATTGTCCATGGATTACCTTATCTTTTGTAGGCTTGTCTTTGAAATATATTAAAAAACTTCTTATTAAGGGCAAGACAGTAAATATTTTAGGCTCACAGGCCAAATTGTTTATGTTGCCACTCAGCTGTGCTGTTTCATATCAAACTGCGAGACGAGCTTTGTTTACAGAAACAGGCAGCCAGTCGCAGGCTGTGTTTTGCTAACCCACAGGTTAGGGCAGCCAGGACTCCGGGGTTGGTGAAGCCCTTTGGCTGAGGTGTGACCCTTCCGAGTCCTCTCCCGAAGGCCCTTGGTGTTCCCAGGTCTCCGTCCTGGCTGGTCGGAGGGAAGTGTCCGCCCGGCGTGTAAACGCTGGGAGTCCTTAGGCTCCCAACTGCCCGGTGCTCTCTGCGCAGCCCTCAGGATTCTTGGCCTGTGCACAGAGAGCTTGGGTTTTGGCTAAGACTCCAAAAGGTTTCTTTGCAGATTTCTGGAGTGTGTTCTCACTCCTGCCTTCGGCACCCTGCCCCCGAAGCCTAGCAGCCTCACGCTCCCTGAACTGTTGACTTTCCTCCTCTGTTCTCGACACCAGGCTGCGTGGCTCCCCCCCTGCGGGCTCGGACTGCACTGCTCGCTGCCATGTGTCCAGGGTCTGGAAACAGTTGTTCCGTGTATTTTGTCTGGTTCTCTAGTTGCTCACAGTAAGGGGACAGGGTCAGTACCGATTACTCTGTTATGGTCAGAGGAGAGGTCCCTTTCTCTACTCTTTCCAGGTGAGTCTTTCAAGTCTCTTTACGATGTAAGTTCTCCATCCCTGTCTTCAGTTTTCCTTCAGAAGCACTGTGACCGGTGGGGTTTCCCAGGGCCTGGATTCCGACCACTTGTCCTCCTCAGTTCCAGGGATTTCAGTTTGACCTTTGGCTGGAAACACAGGCTGTCTGTGTTCTAGTTGAAGCCAAAGTTCCTTAGATCTGGCAGGACACCTGCTTTTGAGGGGATTGGAAGTGCACCTGCTTTGGGGTGGACATTTTTGTTACTTGGTGAACCAGCAGGTGGGTGAGACAGAGCCACAGTGACAGACGGAGGTTTCTGTGTGGCCTGAGGACTGCTGTGACACTGCCCAGTGCGGCATTAACGCCCACCGATGGGCCAGTCCTTGTGACCTTTGTGGCTTTCAGGTAGAAAGAGTAAATCCTGTCTCTTTCCAGAGACACAGCAGAGGGCGGAGACTCAGCCAGGCCTGCAGCCCTCGTGGGTGGCATGCATGCTGGGGGGATGCTGCCTGTGTGGGGGCTGTGTGGCAGCCGGGGACACTGTGAAGCCTGGCGTGTGACTGCAAAGGCGCCTGGGGGCTTTCCTAGACAGGAAAAGGTGAGGGGTGACGCCCTTTGGGAAGCAGACCCCTTGTGTCCCATTGTGGTGATGGTGGCATTGTCCTGGCTGGCCGCTGGGCCCAGTCCTCTGAGGAGCAGAGCACGAGGCCCGGATGCTCCCGGCTGGGGGCGGGCCTACATCGAGGGAGCGCACTGTCTGTGTGGCCTACAGCCCAAAGCTTTGTCTCAAAAACACCGAAACCCACTAAGAGTAGGTGCCTAGTCCCTTCCCTGTGACGGGTGGACATCTGCCCCACGCACCCCGCTGCAGAGCTGTGGGCAGCACTTGGATGGAGGGGCGGGCTCGGTGGGATGCTGACTGGTCAGAGACCCTGCGGGGAGCGGAGGGTAAAGTGCCCTGGGCCTGCTCTCCAGTGGGTGGTCAGAAGTGTCCCTGCTGATGGGCAGGCCGCTGGGTGGGGGGAGGGGACTCCCAAGATTTACATCTCCTGGGAGGGTGAGGGGAGCTGGTGGGTTCCGTGGGTTTCAGGGTAAAGAAGGTGTGTGGGGTGCAGGTGGGAACATGCCAGCCCTTCTCATGGGAGGGACCAGGGGAGGGCTGGCGAGGGCAGGCCCGTGCAGACCACCAGCCTGTCTCGGGTGGGACTTGAGCACGGTTCTCAGGTGCCTGCCCCAGGGCAGGAGCGAGGGGGCAGGGGGGCCCAGGAGGCTGAGGGGCCCAGGAGGCCGAGGGCCTGGTGGGGGAGCCCTGGGAGCAGGTCCTGTCTCCGCAGTGGGACCGAGACAGGATGGCTTCATGTGCCTGAGTGGGCCTGGGCAGTGCCAGCAGGTGAGTGCTTTTCTCTTCACAGGCGTTGGCGCCGCCTTGTCTGGAACCACGGGGACCATGTGCCCCACCTGCCTGCTGCTCAGCGCTGTTGTGTCCCTGCAGGTCCGAGTTCACCGACACCATCCTGTCCGTGCATCCCTCCGACGTGCTGGACATGCCTGTGGACCCCAACGAGCCTACCTACTGCCTCTGCCACCAGGTGTCCTACGGGGAGATGATTGGCTGTGACAATCCGGACGTGAGTGGCAGGCACTTGAAATAGGAGGCTGGACATGGCAGCCTTTCCCTGTGGGGCCCTGGGTGGAGAGGGGCAGCCGTCGCTGTGTCTGGCACGCAGCGCACTCACTGTGCTCTTCCCCCACCTCACAGTGTCCGATCGAGTGGTTCCACTTCGCCTGTGTGGACCTGACCACGAAGCCCAAAGGAAAATGGTCAGTAGGGGGCGCTGCTCTGTCTCCTTATGGAGAACAGCGTGGGAGGGGTGGTTGGGCCAAGCTCCACTGACCTTCTCTGCTGGGGCCGACGGTGCTCTGGGTGTGGCTGTGGGGACCCGGCTGTGCCACATGCTGGTCCTTGGTCCCTGGCCAAGTTGGTGAGGGCCATCTTGTGCCCACCTCACCCGGGGTACCTTTTTTCATATTTGCACACACCTAGATTGCTGCTCTGTGGAGTCAGCTCTCTGGCTCTTCTGGGCGAGGCAGAGGCAGCCCTAAATAGAGGCGAGGACCGAGGGCTCCTTCTCACTGGGGAAGTTTTCCGCGGTGGGGAGCACAGCATGGAACAGGTGGGCCCAGGCGGGCGGCGCTCTGCCTGGTCGGGGATGTTCGTGTCCAGGACCAAGCTGCGCCTTTCCTGCACCCTGGCGTTCAGCTATCCCCGTGACGTCATTTATCCCCGTGACATTTTGTTTCCTTGTGCTGGAGTCCTGGAGGCGTCGCCCTCCTTGCTTGTGTGTGTGGGGTTGGAAGCCCCAAGAACAGTCTGCCTCACCCGGGGCCTTAGCAGATGGCAGCGAGGTGGGGGCTCAGTGTCTCAAACGTGTTGTCCCAGCCGCTCCCTGGGCCCCGGGATGCACTGGCAAGTCTGAGAAGGGGCACAGCCGCCCTGACAGTGGCCTTTGGCGTGGGTGGTGGGAGCGTGACAGGGACGCAGGTGGGGCCCCGGCCGATCTGGGCGGCCTGAGGCGGGACCGCCTCCAGAGCCCGCGGAAGGGGCATGAGGCGGTGGGAGGGTGTTGGTTAGTGACTCTGGGCACGCTGGGCTGTTTGGGGGCTTCCGGGGGAAGAGTTTGGCCAGCCTTGGAAAACAGGTTCACCTTTGGGAGGACAAGCAGAGCTGGGAGGCGGGGAGGGACCCAGCCCCACTGTCCTTCTCCCAATTTCCTGGTGGTCCTTTCAGGGATTCCTGAGTGTGCAGGCTCCTTCCTGCCAATGAGATGTGAGCTGACTGCGTGTTCTCAGCGTGTATGCTGGGCGCAAACATGATGCCGGGCGCAGCTTCTCCAGGGCTTGGCTGGGTCAGGGGTACAGGTCAGGCAGGGCCAAGGGGCAGGGGCCAGAGGGCAGGGGTAGGGTTGG
The DNA here is from genome assembly GCF_021234435.1 of Artibeus jamaicensis. Taxonomy (NCBI): domain Eukaryota; kingdom Metazoa; phylum Chordata; class Mammalia; order Chiroptera; family Phyllostomidae; genus Artibeus; species Artibeus jamaicensis. Next base: position 6,062,685 of record NW_026522020.1, read on the forward strand.
GGCAGGCAGGAGCACGGGCGTCCTCAGGGTCCACTCACTAACACAGGCTAGGCTGAGTGAGCTCGGCCACACGGGAATCAGCTGCTTCTCGATAGGGAACCGTGGTGGAAAATGGCATGGGGGCGGCGGGGGTGTCCCTCGTGCCCCTGTGGCTGCATGGTCCAGGAGTGACCCAGAGCATGCGCTGTGTCTGAGGCCCCGGGAGTCTGGGCTGGGTGGTTCGGCAGGCGTGCTGTGCTGCACCCGTGCAGGCCTCAGCTCAACGGCAGTGTTGTCTCCCCTTTGGTCACTGGTGACCCATTAGCTTGATCAGGAGGAATGTTCATGACTGAAAGAGGTTTTGCTGATTGATTTGTATCTATCGAGCTCAAAACAGACATGCTAGATAGAGCGACTTGCCGAGGAGATTTTTCTGGTGGGAGAGCTGCACACGGTGTGTGGGCGTCTTTCATCTGGTGCTGCTTCACCGGGAGACGGGGGTCTCGGCCTCCTGATGCTAGTGGAGCTCTGCAAAGGGCCGGTGCTGCGCTTCTCTCGTCACAGGTTCTGTCCACGCTGTGTCCAGGAAAGGAGGAAGAAGAAGTAAGGCAGAGGCTGATGCCGGGGTCAGAAAGCAAGTTGATACACTCCGTCATTTGCGTGGCAATATTTTATCTTCATCTTGAAACTACCTTGATTCGAACAATATTTAATAACAATGGCCAGTTGTAATTCTGGATATTTCCTAGAACCAACAAGAACCCCCGTGAGCCCTATTTGCACAGAGAGGGGTCTTATGGGGACTTGCCACATGACTTTGTTCTCATGACTTTCTGTACAGATCCCAACACTGAGCACTACGGTCCCGCTGGGAGCCCGAGTGACTCCATGGGTGTGTGTGTGCGGTGTGCTGGGCCCCTCGGGACATGCCAGCGGGGAACAGACACTGCCATCACTGTGCCGCTGGAGCTGTGAGCCCGGTGTGGTCCACGGTATCTGAAGCAGCCCTGAGAGCCCGTCCCGTGCACCCCTCTGTGCCGAGTGAGCAGTGTGCAGTCTGGGGGGCGTTGGCCGGAAGGCGCCCTCCTGACCGGTGTGGCGGAGCTGGCAGCCACTCTGCTGGGCTGTGCACTGCCTCTTCCTCGGGACTGCCGGTTCCTCCTGAGGCCTTACTGTCTGGAGTAAATGCTCCGGGTTGGCAGACGGGCCGTCGGTCACCACGACCAGTGCAATGAGGGACAGCATCACAGACTGGCTGGTGTTCTGTGTCTCTGGGAATTCCGAATGTTTTTACTGTGAAGACGAAGTCATTATAGCCGCATGAAGACAGTGGGTTTGTGTGTGCAGTGAGTCCAGTCTACTAAGAGCCGACTTTGAACCTGTTTGTGTTGCACCCTGGGTCGGCAGCTTGTCCCAGGGACTATAATTATGTGATGTGATTTGTGAATTTCTTGTGCCACAATAGCAGTTCCGGAATGAAGTTAGGAAATTAGTGTGTACTTTCCGTTCAGTCAGCATTCACCAAACCGATTTTGAACCACCTCTCTTGTACTGTTTGGGGGTATGACGTACCTTTGCTGTGTCAAGAGCCACGTGTGACGGGTACCTAGGGCGTGGCTTCTGGGAGTGTCCCTGAACTCTCCGGGATCTAACCGATGTAATTCAGGCCAGTAAGGGTCCTCTTGCCAGAAAAAAACCCAGGAGGTAGAATCGAGGTGAAATGCCCAGCGACAGAAGAACGCACCCTCCTTGTCGGGAGGGTCCTGGAGTGGCTGCTCCCTCCCCATGGCCTCCGTCACCGTCTTCTCTCAGCTTCCAGTGTTTCACCCAGGAGAGGGCGTGGGGCACAGGAACTGGCGAGACTGCGCTCTAGACCAGCCGCTCCCCGCAAATGAGCCAACATTTGGCCAACGGGAGCGGATGTCAGAGGGCAGCTGGGGCCCAGCTGGAATCTGCAGTCTGCGGTGGTCTTAGCCTGCACGGGATGTGTCCGAGCTGCTGTGCTTTCTGGAGTGACCTTAGGGGGCAGGACTTGCTTTCCAAGGACTGCAGGTGGGTCACCTCAGCCCACGTGACCCTGCCAGCCTCGAGCTGGTGGTTAGGGGAAGGGTCCGCAGCCGCCTGACAAGCACTCTCAGATCTTAAGCCTTCATGCTCTGAGGGAGGAGGTGGGCACAGGCACGTGAGGCCCACCTGTGTTCAGTACCTGAGCTTCCTGTGACGGGCATTTAAAGGTGGTGGGGGATCAGTGGGGGCGTTGTTTCTTCACTCCTTTAGCAGCTTCTGTGCACAGGATAGGTAAGTACGGTAAACCTGTGATGATGTTTTAGCAGCTAATTGAGTATTTGCACTTCATCTCTGAACACGCCTGCTGTTGCCATGGGAACACAGTGTGGATGCAGGTTGATGGCCAGCTAGTTCTGATTTTCACCTGGATTCCTGAGGCCACGCTCGTTTCCCAGGAAAATTGGCCCACCTCTGTCTTTAAAGTTCAGTGTTGTCATCCTGCTCGTCACTGTGTAGCATCCCATGTGTCAACCTTTTGTAAGTTTCTGTGCTTATCTAGTGTATACTTTTGCCAGTTGCAGTAATGTCACCAAGATAATATGCAGACAGCTTTGACAAAAATGGAAAACATGAGCATGATAGGAATGTGCCCTGGGAGGTTGTTTGGATGATGACTGACTGCTGTTCCCGACTGTTAATACCACCTGAGTCGGAAAGACGCCAGAGTGGCCATCTGGTTGGGAAAGAATGTCTGGCCAGAGCCCCTTCAGTGCCTGCCGGGCCCACATTGGCTCCTGGGCACAGCTGTGGAGCCAACCCCATCCCCCGGGTTGCAGGATCTGGGCTGGGCCCTCTGAGTGAGGGTGCGGCCTCCATGGCTGGGAGTTTACTGGTGAGGGAAGCAGTATCTTGTTCAGAGAAGCAGAACTATTTTCCTTGTTCTCAGCCCACAATTTGAGAAACCTCCTCATTCTCCAACAGGATGCACCTGCACTAACAAACGTGCTGTCAGGCTGAGCCCCTGCAGCTCTGGCTGGGCTGAGGCTGGGCCGGCGAGGCCCCTGGGCAGGTGGATGAGACCAGGACCGGTCAGGGCCCTGGGAGCCAGGGGGTAAGGTGTGCTGGGACTCATGGGGACAACAGCCAGCCGTGTGTTGGTGCTGTTCCTGATGGCCACACTGCACTGTCTCCTGTCCCGTCCCTGGCAGCCCTTGGCAGGGGCTGCTTCAAGCAATAACGCTGTCCACGTGCCACAGCCAGGGCCTGCCTGTTGCCAGATTTGGGGGCTTCTCATGGGCGTTGCAGAGTTAAAGTGCCCTCAGTGTCGAGTGAACAGCAGTTGGCTGTCACTGCTGTGCTGAGAGGTGTTGGAAAGGGCACATCCGGGAAATTCTCTCGTTCAGGAGACAGTTCTGTGAAGTTTCTCTCTTCCTCTGTGTGTGTGTTGTGGTGCTCACCTTTACCACAGTTCATCCAAAAGATGATGCAGCTTTAACACGAATGTTACATTTTATTTCCAAGGAATTATTATCTATGTTTCCTTTGTAAAGGAAAGGTAATATTGTAAATCTTTTTATTAAATAATGTAAAGATGTATATCTGTATTTTTGGATCATGTTATAGATTATGGATATATTGTTTAATAAATAAAGTATTTTTTGGAACAAACATTAGAGAATGCATCATTTTGGGAAATGATAGAGCTTTAGCGTTGTGTTCAGAGGTGGCAAGTAGATTCTGTGTTGAATTTCGAAGGGGACATGAGGTGAACTGGAAGAGGCTTATTTTGCTGGCCGAGGGCCTGGGTGGGACCCTGGGCTTCACCTGGGTCAGCGGTGAGCTCCGGGCCCTGGCTGCGTCACAGCGTCAGAAGGTGGTTCCCAGGCTCATGAGAAAGGTGCATGTGGGTGGGGGGGGTCCTCTGAGTCGCTGTACGAAGACTGGAAGTGCTTTGTCTGGAACCCTCTGGGGACTAATGAGTTCTTAGGATCTTCCTTGAGAGTTGGTGGCCAGGGTCTAGAAACCCAGTGAGGTCCCCATGAAGGAGAGGTACAGCCTCACCCATTTTCCAGATGGAAACCGTTCACAGACCTGGAGTCCCCCGCCTCGGACTCTGCCCCTCCAAGCACTGCAAGGCCACCTGCAGCTGCTGCTTGGGCTGACACCTGGGGGAAAGGAAGCACCGTTTTGGGGTGGGGCTGGTCATTCTCACTGGTTCTGAATCGTTACAAGTCACCAGAGGCCTCAGATGCCACTGGTCTGCTCGTCAGAGGGCCTCAGGCCCTCAGGTGGGAAGTCACATGTGCCTCAGTGGCCACCTTCCCAGGGCCTGCCCATGTCACCGAACAGACCTAACAGCTGGCAGCAGCACCACTGCAGTGACTGACCTGTGGAGCCAGGGCCATGAAGGCAGGAGGGGCCAGGTGGAAGTCTCTGGGTCATCCTGTCCTCTCCCTGCTACAAGTGATGCCCTGGCCCATGTGGCCCGGTTGACACCCACAAAAAAAGGTGTCTCTGGTTCAATTCCCAGTTAGGGCCCATGCCTGGGGTGTGGGTTTGCTCCCTACTCAGGGCCTGTACAGGAGGCAACTGATCAATGTTTCTCTCTTACATCGATGTTCCTCTCCCTCTCCCTTCCCTTCCTCTAAAAATAAATGAAATTAAAAAACCCCCAAAAACCAAAAATAAAGGCAAACACATCCTTGACAGGAAGGTGCAGCGGGATGTACTTAACACTCCCAATTTACCTTCGGGATGCAGTTTGTGAGGACGTAGACTTTAGCTGCAGCATTATCACTGCAGTGTTACAGAACAGACAGCGGGGGCCAGGCACAGGTGGTGAACAATATGCTGTTATCAAAAGGACCCCCTTTTTTTCTCCAGGGATTCCCCTGTACTAGGTTTGCTTTGCCTGCTACCAGAGGGAAGACGTCTTGATGCCAGAGATTGGTGAAAAGGAAAGGAATTCTTTATTTTAAAGTTATACAGGCTTAGAGTAATGACTTAATGTCTTCATTAAAATACTAAAGTTCTTTGGAATACCTATGAACACACACAGTCCTTCCTTTTCCCCCTGCCCAGTCCGGGGTCCTGTATGTCAGAAAAAGAAGCAGAAATCCGAGATTCCAGCTCCCGGCACCTTCAGCTGTGTCGCCACCACGATCTCCAGTTTATCCAAAGCCATGTGGCGCCTTCTCGCGGCCCTGCAGCAAGAGTCCTTTCACCCCTTTTCTTCCAGGCAAAGTCTCTCCTGCTTCCTGAGCCACGTGGCAAAAGGGAGCACCCCCAAGCTGTGTGGTCCTAACTCTTGCCCAAGCCGCATGGTCCTGACCTGATATGGCTGCCATGCCTGGGTTTAAATTCCCGTGCCAATCTTCCTCTGCAGCCCCATTTCCGACTCCTCCCACAATCAGTTACCCATGCCACCATTCCTATATTCTTCCAGCTTTACTGGGCTGCCATAGTAAGTCTGGGCAGGCACGGGCCCCCTGGCGTGGAGCCAGTCATCGCAAAGCTCTCACACAGGTGCTGTAACCAGGGGGGTTGCTTCCCAGTTACATCCTGGGTTGAAGTTACTCCCATTCCCCTGGCTCAAAGCATGGCCACAGTATTTAACATATCTATACAACAACTTAAAGGCTATAGATATGTTAAATGACCATGCTAGAGGTTAGCTGCAAAGCTGTTGCTATGCAAACAATGAGAGCATTGGCCCTGCTCCATGTGTCCCATCCCCCAGCTCAGACTGGTGCGGGTGAGGACATCATATATATGTTTTTCTCTAATATTTCCTGGACACCCTGAGTTCTGGACCCCATTACAAATCCCTATTTGGGCCCCTCCTTGGCTGCACCCTGTTACAGGAGCATGTTGGCACACTTGGCACCAGGTACAAGGCCAGTGGTCTGGCAAGGACTGGTCTGTTCTTGGCAAAGCTGTCAGTGGACTTGTCTTCAGTCAGAGTTACCTGAATGCTCTTGCTGTCTGTGGTCATCTGACTACAGACCCTCGTCACTGGGACATGACATGGGAGCTGGATGAGCAGACAGGCACTGGAGATGCCTCAGTGGGACCTGTGGGAGCCACAGGTGGGAGTGGACCCTATTCCATGCCAGGAGCTGTATCCGTCAGGAAAGTAGAAGGCACATGTTACTGTAACACTTTAATTTAGGGTACCAGAGGGTCTAGGGAACAGTAATCTCGGAAGCAGTTGCCTCCCCTAAGCCTGGAGGCTAAGGGGTGTAGCAGGAGTTTCTGGACCTGGCAATGTGTGGGAGGGGAATGATTAGGACTCTGCTCTGAGGGGGGCTGGCCCCACAACTGATGGGGAAAGTGACCTTCGGCCGGGATTCAGCCACTGGGGAAGTGGATATGACCTGCCTGGTGCCACGGGAATTCTGGGAGGGGGTGTCCCATTGGAGCTGGGACTCAGACCTCTGGGGCGAGGGTTCTTGACTGCTGCGGCACCCTGAGAGAATGGGATGAGGTTGCCACCTGGCACATGTGCTGCTGCGGTAGCCGTCCCTGGGATACCAGAGGTTTCTTCCCCCCTCCCGCTGTGTCTCCCGGTGCCCTCTGCAGAGCCTAGCAGGCCTCTGCAGAGGCCAGGCTGGAGCTGAGCGTGCAAGCCGTACAGGGGCAGGCAGACACCTGAGGGTGCTGGAGAAGGCAGCTGTCCTGCTGTGGCCTCCAGCAGCCCTGTCTCAGGCCAGTACCTCTGTTCAGGAAAATGATGCCGCTGCTAGGTGGGCAGCTTTGGGAACTAGCTCGGGTTCTGCCTGAAAAACACTCCCGACCAGCAGGGATGCCTGCCCTTAGGGCCGGAGCAGGAGCCAGAGTCCCTTGGAGGACCGGAGTAGGAGGAGGGAGTGGGCAGTTACCCTGTGAGGCCCGTCGGGGAGGACCCCGGTGGGGCCGGCCCTCGTGATCAGGAGTGTATGTCGAGGCCCCGACTGGGAGGTGTGGGACGCTGGTCGAGGTGGGGGCTCAGGGGTCAGTCCTCGGGGGTTGGAGGCGGGGCCTGGGAGAGGGGGCGGGCAGAGGGGAGGGGCTTGAGGACCTGGGCGGGCCCTAGGGGGAGAGCGGGGCAGCGAGGGCTGTCTTGCGCAGGCTCAGTCCTGCTCGCCCTCGCCACTGGAGCTCTGGTTGCGCTAGCGGACGAAGACAACCGTTGCGGTCAGGAAGAGGACGCGGGCGTGAGTGCGCGCGCGCGCCCGCCGGGGGTTGAGCGGAGGGGCCGCGGACTGCGGGGCAGAGCGGCGGCAGCGGTCGCGAAGGCACTGGGCAGGAAGCGCAGGCGCCGTGTGCGTCTGCGGGGTCGACGCAGTCTAGCGGCGCCTGCCACGTGACCGCTAGGGCGCGCGCGCCCGGTGGTTCTATCTGGGACCAGCGTGAACGCGCTCTGCACCCTCCCAGCGAGCCCCGCCGAGCGCCTGGGCCCGGCGGCGTCCCGCGTCCTACCTGACAAGAAGGGCCGGGGCGGGGTTGCTAGTCCACTGGGGCGGTGGGCGCGGCGGAGGGCGCTGCTGGGGGTGCTGTGGCGGCTGAGAGAGGCCCGCGCCTTTTCTTAGGTCACACAGTGGCGAGAGCCCCTCCCAGATGCGGCTCTGGTCTTCTGAGTGGCTGATGAGACGAGGTGGCCGCCTGACCCCCATCCCCTCTCACTGGTGCGGGGTCTACGTGCGAACCCACGTGGGCAGACAGGGAAACTCCCTCGTCAACTTGTTTTGATTCTGTACTGTTTAAACTTGCCGTATCATATACGTAAAACAAAGTTGACCACTTTAGCCATTTTTAAGTGTGCCGCTGAGTGGCAGTCGCCCCATTCCTTTGAACGCCTCGAATCCTGGTTCTGTTCCGAAGGAAGAGGGCCGAAGCTCTTCCTGCAGGGGGACCCCCCACCATCCCGGGCCCGGGCCTCCCTCCCTTTCCACCTCCCTCCCTGCCCCCTTCCCGGGGTAGTCACTTCTTTCCCGGCTCCGGCTAGTCCTGGGTTACAGGGCTGCTCACTTGCTTTTCAGGGCAAGAGCTATGGTGCCCCGTCTGGCACCCGGTTGGCCTTCATGGTTCTTCTGGTGGCGAGCGGCCCGCACTTACCGGGCCTACGGGCAGCCAACCACCCGGAACGGGGCGTCCAGGGTCCCCCTGGGCGTCAGCCCTCCGGGGCTCGCGGGCACCGGTCCCCCGGTTCGCAGAGGCAGCTCCCCCCCATCCTCCCGGGGCTCCGAGGTGGTGCTGACCTGTGAGCGCTACCCGGTGCGGCGGCTGCCCTTCTCCGTGGTGTCTGAGGAAGACCTGGCCTCCTTTGAGCGCATTGTTCCCGGGAGGGTCGTCACAGACCCGGAGGAGCTGGAGGCCTCCAACGTGGACTGGCTGAGAGCCATGCGAGGTGAGCCAGGGTCCCGTGCACGTGTCTCGTGCACGCTGGATGACTTGAGAGTGCTCTGAGGACACACTTTGTAGAAGTTTATAGGTGGTGCATGATGCCTTCGACTTCCAGGATGAGACAGTCCCCTGGCTGCTCCCAGGGGCCTGTGTGTTCACGCCTCACATGCTTATAGCTACTGTGTCAGTTCTGGAGATCCCGTGTCTGCAGGGCTGCACTCCCTCTGGAGGCTCCAGGGCATCCCTCTTGCCTCTCCTGCCCTTGGCTGCCTACTTCCTCATCCTAGTCTCTGCCATCACAGGGGATGTAAGAAATGCCCAAAGTTGTAGAGGGTACTTAGGAATGTATTTGAGCCAAAATGAGGACATATGCTGGAGAGCAAGATTTCAAATGCTCCAGAAAATAACAGTTTTGCAGCTTTTATGCATCCGAAGTTAAGGAGGTACCACAGGAGGAGTACAAGAGGGTGGGGTCAGATGACAGGAGGGTTAAGGAGATTGTGAGTTCACCTGAGGGTGGTAATGCTCATTTCTAAAGGGTGTTATCGGACTTGCACAAGAAGAAGGGACAGGTCTGCTTAAGGCAAAGAAAAACCTTTCTGGAAAAGTTCTGTGCCTAGAGAGGAACTGCCTGCGGTGGCCGGCCCAGTTAGGACTCTGTGATCAGATCCCCTGGGAGGTCACGTCCATAGAACCCTCTCTTTTGGCCACATTCCCTGTGTGTCTCTGCCTCAATTTCCCCTTCCTTTCTCTTACAAGGACAGTTGTCATTGGAGTGGCAGCCACCCTCACCCAGGAGAGCCCCATCTCAGGACCCTTAACTTGTATCTGCTGTAAAGACCCTTTACCCAGGTCAGGTCGCCTTCACAGGCTCTGAGGGTGGGATGTGGGTGTTCTTCCTAGGTCCAGATGCAAGGTTGCTGGTCTGGCTGCCCCCTCTTTTCTTCTCTCACCACACCTGTCCCCCTGACCCCGCCTCAAGTCCATGCACCAGCTTTGGGTGGGAGTGGAGGGGGATGTCAGCCTCCTAGGCCCAGCCAGCCCTTCTAATTACAGAGATTGTGAAGCCAGACCCCTGTGTCCTCTCCTGAAATGGTTTCAGAGATAATGTAACCTGTCCACTCGCACACTTACAGAAACCAGCCTTCCCTCTTGCTGTGACGATAAGGAGAGCTGTGAGACGAGCAGTTCACCACACTGTTTGTACTGAAGCCTGTAAAGCCAGGCAGGCAGGTCCTCAGGCTGGGCCTGGACCCAGCACTCTTGGACGCGGTGTGCTCAGCCATGGGCGCAGCAAGCTCTGTGCTGTTGGCCGGGTTCCAGACCAGAGTGAAGGGTCCTGGCAAGTGGGACTGGGGTGCAGGCTCAGGAGTGGAGACGGCTCTTCCTTTCGGGGAGGCTGGTGACTTTGGAGGTCCTTAGGCTGTTCTTCAGGGCCAGAGTGCTCGCTGCACTCAGCCCCCTGAGCAAGGGCCCCATCAGGTGACGCTGCCCTGGTGAGAGCAGCCAAGCAGCACAGTGCCTGTGGGCTCACGTGTGGCACTCCGGAGGTGGGGGCAGGCGATGCCCATTCTGGGCTCAGCCAGGCTGGGTACCTGTCCTGTTGCCACGGCCTGGTGTCCCCGGCAGAGGGACTGCAGAATGGGGGTGGGTCTCACCAGGAGGTAGGACCCCAGCAGGCCTGTGGGCTCTCCTGTTCCTCAGGCTTCCAGAGTCTTGGGAGCAGTACCTGGGAGGGGGCCGCCTGCCTCCCCTGCCTGGGCTCAGCTGGCTCCCTCCTGGGGACCCCTCTGTCTGGTCAGCACTTTTCCTGGGAAGCCTGGCAGCAGGCAGCCCTGTAGAAAAGCCCCTGTATGTGATTTTCTTTGGAGAGAAAGCATGTCTAAAAATATGGTTATTTAAAATTTTAATCTCAGAGGTAATACAGAAAACATAAGCTAGTAAAAGCTGATCAGTACCTTATATATTAGTTGAAACAGATTTTATTTGAAATGGATATTGTCAGTAAACATCTCCTCCTTTTAAAACTAGACCATGTGCTCATGGGTGAGCCCCACAGACCTCTGTGTGCCTACCCCAAGGGGAAGGTCAGGCCCTGGACGTGAGAGGGACAGGAGGCTTCCTGAGCAGCAGAAGCAGGTTGTCGTGAGTGCCGAGGAGGCCATTTTCTCTGAGCCTGGGAAAGCTGTTTGGAAGGGCGTTCCTGGGGCAGGAACAGCCAGCGCCAAGCCTCTGAGCAGGGCTGCACTTGGCGAGTCTGAGGAGCCAGGAGATCCCTGTAGGGCTGCAGTGGGTGAAGGAGGGAGGGGGTCAGAGAGCAAGGGAGCTAGGCCACCAAGGCCTCAAGGGCTATGTGAGTCCTGGCTTCTCCTGTGAGCTGAGAGGGACCTGCCTGAGGGCAGTGGGTGGAGTGGAACCCCTTTCACTCTGGCTGGTGATGGCAGCGGGAGGAGGGCGGGGTCTGTGAGGGGCAGAGGCACTGTCTGGTGAGGCGTGGTGATGACACAGTGAGGAATGGGAAGCCAGACCCCTGCCCAGGGGAGGACGCAGTGTTGAGGCATGGCAGCGGGGCAGGGGTGCTCAGCAAAGTGGCTGGGTGGCCGAAATGAGGGGCGGATGATAACTGTACCTCCCGGCTCTGGGAAGAGTCAGGAGGGAGAACCTGTGCTCATTGTGCCTCCTGCCTCTGCTGCCTCCACTCCTCCAGCCCAGTTTTTTTCAGCAAAACAGACATGCAGGAGGCAGGCCAGCAGTGAGTAGGGATGCCCATGGACTAGTTTGGGGGACTCCCACCAGCCATGTCTGGAGCTCAGACTAGGACAGAAAAGAATTGTAACCAGTGACTAAAAGAAGAGCCGATCACACTGGTATGATTGAATTGCTCAGTAAGTAAATACAGGAGATGGAAGAAAGGCCCGTCTTCACAGCACAAGGTCTGTTAGTCAGTGTGGGAGGGTTGATGACAGTTACCATTTGGCAACCATCCTGTGGACTGCTTCAGGCAGGAAAGTCAACAGCTGCTGAATTTGTGGGTGAACTTGGAGGAGCGTCTACACAGTGTCACGTGTCCGTCTGCCCACAAGATACTTAGAAACTTGCAGTAGAGAAGCCGAGCTGGCGCCCCTCCCTCGCCTCCAGCCAGCCTTCCATCTCCCCGCAGTGCACAGACTGACCTCTGTTGTCCTTGAGGATTGCAGTGACCCTGGGTGTGCAGGTCACCTCACCGAGGAAGTAGAACCTTCTTTGTCCCTGCGTGCGGACTTGAAGGTCCCTTCCCTGTACATAATATGTTTTTTCTGTCTCAGGCTGTAGCAAGGTGCTGCTGAAGCCTCGGACGACAGAGGAGGTGTCCCACATCCTCAGGTAAGAAGCCCGCCGGCCTCCCTGTGGTTTATGAGTAGCTTCCTCATGAAGACGCGCAGACCCCAGGAAGCCGAGAGCCTGTTCAGGGCTGAGCCCTGAACCTTGGAACCTTGGGCACTGGGCCAGGCCCAGCGTGGGACTGGCTGCAGACTCCCACGAAAGGGACCTTTTCTTGAAATATGTATTTCTTGATTTTTTTATATCAATAAGCCATCATGTTTATTTTTGGAAAACATAGAAAACTAGAAAGGAAAAACTGCAAAAGCAACCGCTCCTTTCAACTCCAAAGGTAGCAAATGATGGCATTTGGTTTGCTCACTGGTATCTTTTCTACCTTTGGGTGGTTTTAAGGTTATCGCATTGTATCTAAGACATTGTAGTTGTTGCTTTTATTCTATTTGGCAAATCTGTGTTCATTTATTGGTACAAATTTTTTTCTGTGCCATTTTTAAAGGTTTTATTTATTTTTGGGGGGAGAAAGAGGAGGAGAGATACATCTATCAGTTGCCTCTCGCACCAGCCCCCAACCAGCCACCTGACCTGCAGCCCAGGCCCGTGCCCACATTGGGACTTGAACTGGCGACCTTTTGGTTCACAGGCCAGTGCTCAGTCCACTGATCCACACTAGCCAGGGCTTCCATACCGTTTCTGACCCATGAAAGCTGCCCAGCCGTGCATGCCCTACAATCTGCACCCCCTTCCCCCCGTGCTGCCAGGCTGCACCGAGCCGGTCCCGAGTCTCGTGTGGCTGTGCAGCATGCTTCCACGTGCGCCCCTTTCCGAGTCCGTTGCTGGAGGCCGGACCCTGCAAGGTGGGTTTACTTGATCGGTGCCCTCGTAGCCAGGCGCCGACCTGGAGTGTGTCTCAAGGGCCAGTGGCGTGGGCCTGGGGAAGAGGGGCCTGAACACCGCTCCTCCAGCGTGTTCACAGCACACCCTGCCTGTGCTGGTCCCAGGTACTGTCATGGGAGGAACCTGGCTGTGAACCCTCAGGGCGGCAACACGGGCCTGGTGGGGGGCAGCGTCCCTGTCTTCGATGAGGTCATCCTGTCTACCGCCCTCATGAACCAGGTCGTCAGTTTCCACAGCGTGTCTGGTGAGCCCAGCCGCCCGTCGGTGCCGACCTCGTCCTCCTCGGCTGCTGGGGCCGGGCCGGGCCGGCTCCTCGGGCCTGGGGAAGAGGGCGAGCTCTGTTCATGCTCCGCCCTCTGGGCAGGATCACACAGGGGGTGTTATTTAGTCGGTCACTTAGTGACTTATATTGTGGGCCTGAGGGGAAGGGGATGGGCTGTCGCTGTGGCTCCTGTGGACGCTGACATTTCCTGGCCACAACCACCTTTTGGGTGTATGAGGTCACATGAGTGTGAGGGGCTTCCTGCTTGGGTGTGGCAGCGTTGTGGTGTTGGATCGTTCTATGTGGGGGGGGGCACCTGGGTACCATAGGGTGCTGATCAGCAAACCTGGCCTCCACCCACTTGACACCACCAACCAAAAACGCCTCCAGGCTTGTCACTTGTGCCCTGGGAGGGTGGAATTGCCCCCAGTTGAGGATGACTGCCTCGTAGCAACCCTCTTGTCTGCTCCCTCCCACGAGCGTGCACATATGTGTGTGTGCACATGGGTGTTTGCATGTGTGCACGTGTGTGTTCCCTCTCATTTTTGCCTTCCCAGTGTTTCCTCTTTTTCATGGCACTCACAGAGATAACTTTCTGGGGAGGGAGGGGGCATGTGCTGCTTTTGCCAGGTCCGTGGTGGCTGCTCCTGGGGTGGGGGAGGTGTGCACAGAGCATCGTGGCAGCTCTGCTGTCTCGGCAGGGGCCCTGGTGTGCCAGGCGGGGTGTGTCCTGGAGGAGCTGAGCCGGTACGTGGAGGAGCGGGGCTTTGTCGTGCCTCTGGATCTGGGAGCAAAGGGCAGCTGCCACATCGGGGGGAACCTGGCAACCAACGCCGGCGGCCTGCGGTTGCTGAGATACGGCTCGCTGCGTGGGACCGTGCTGGGCCTGGAAGTGGTGAGCCAGGGGGCCACTGCCAGGCGTCCAGGTGTGGCTCGGCCCTTGTGTTCCCGCCCCAGGCTCAGGGCTCAGCTGCTCTGGCCACCCCCCAGCCCCGTCACCCAGCCGTCCAGATGCCTGCAAACCACCAGCTCCTAGGCTGGGCTGTGGGTCTGCCCTGTGCCTGGGGTTGGGGTGCGTCCGCCTTTGAAGGCCCCCAGCACGCGAACGGTGGGTTGGTGCCAGCACTGCCCTCAGTCCCAGGTGGTGCAGGTGGTGGGAGTCCCAGCCAGGAAGAGTCCTTCCTTCAGCCTGATTGGGTGGCTCCAGGCCCCACCTCAGGGCCCCTGCCTTCCTGGACTGTGGCCGGTGCTCAAGTGCCCTGCTTCTCTTCTCCCTCACCAGGTGCTTGCCGATGGCACCATCCTGAATTGCCTCACCTCCCTGAGGAAGGACAACACAGGCTACGACCTGAAGCAGCTCTTCATCGGGTCGGAGGGCACCCTGGGGGTCATCACCGCTGTGTCCATCTTGTGTCCACCCAAGCCCAGGGCCGTGAACGTGGCCTTCCTTGGTAGGTGGAGTGCCAGCCCCTGGGAGTTGGTTCTCTGGGCTGCCCTGCCAGAGCGGGGGGCAGGGGTTGAGGGAGAGGATGGTTGGGGCTCCCACTGGACAGCCTGTTGCTCCAGGCTTCTCGCTCTTTCTAAAGGGGTCCAGGACTTGGTCTTGGTGTTTGGGCAGATCTGGACTTGAGCCTGCAGGCTCTGGGCAGAACCACCTCATTTTGTAATAGAACCAGCTTCCCCGACTCTGGTTGGCTTTGCTATTTAGGGGGCCCATGTCCAAGGTTCTGTGAGAAATAGTGTCCTTTGGTGCAAGGCCAAGGACACGTGTCTGCATTATGTGGGGTAATCAGACGGACGCCCTGTCTTGCACCTCAGTCTTCTGGAAGCTTCTGCGGGCCACCGAGTCCGATGCAGTCAGTCCCATCCGAGTCTCCCTGCTGGGACAGTCGGCATCGTGGGGGCCTGGCTGTGTCTTTCCCCTCCCGACCTGCAAGTTCTTGTCGTGAATCTTGATCTTACTTGTCTTAATCTCGTGAGTTGTAGATGCTGTAATTTTATAAACATCCATTTTCCTTCCTCCTCATTCCTTCTTCATCAGACTTCTGCTGGGCGCACCTCCGTGTGAGAGCTCCCTCGAGCTCCCTGTGGGGCGCGTCTGCTGGGGACGAGTCCTCTCCCCCCCTGTGCCCGAAAGTGCCTTGATTCACGCTCGTTCCCGAGAGGCACCACGGCAGGTGTGCAGGCCCAGCTGGGCACCTGCTCCCTCCCACCTGCTGGAGACCCTCCACTCGGGGCGGCCTCCACGCTGCTCCAAAGGGTCTGTCTCTTTCTTTGGACACGTTGCAGACCTTTTCCTCACCTTTAGTCCTTTGTGGTTTTCAGTGCGTCCCCCGGGTCTCCCTGGCTCGGCATCTCATCAGTTGCAGTGTTGCCCAGTTTTTCTCTGTGGCCGAATGGGCGGCCCTGTCCATCTGCCCTCCCGTCTCTCACCTGCTTCCATCCTCTCCCCGCCCTTCACTGTCCGTGTGGCTGCCAGTCTGCTTAGTTCTCCCTTCTCCCTGCAGCCGGGCCCCTCTGTGCAGCTCCGGCTGCAGGGCCGTGAGTTCCTCGGATGTGCACGATGGGCTTCCTCAGGCCTCCACAGTCCCAGGCTCTTCCCTCCAGGACATCTTTCTGGCCTCTCTGTGACCTCTGATCTCTGACCCCTTCCCACAGCCAGGTGTCTTAGATCTTCCCACCTTCGGCAATCCACTCAGACCCTTCCTTCTGCCTTTGGCCACTGGAGAGTCAGCTCCCCCTGCCCTGGGCCCTCTCAGCGACCTGGTCATGTTCTGTGAGCGTGTCCTGACCGAGTTACCAAGGTCCAATGGAGTCGGGGGCACTGCCTGAGTGAGCGAAGTACCACTGGGCTGTTCCCAAAGGAGTCCGTGTCTGGCCCCGTGCACACCCCCAAGTTGCTCCTCTCACTTCCCACCACTGCTGCGCACCGTGGGCGCTTGGTCCTCTGCGAGCTTGGTCCATCCTCATCTTCGAGTCCCGTGACGTGCGTGCTGGCCAATGGCCTTTCCCTCGGCAGCACCTCCACTGCTCTGCTAGGTTTCCTGGCCTGCCCGCTGGGAGTCAGGCGGGCAGGCCGCATGACAGGGGCTCGGGTGGCTGTGGGCGCGGCCCTGGCGGCATGTGCCTGAGGTGCTGTGTCCTGTGCAGGTTGCCCGGGCTTTGCTGAGGTTCTGCAGACTTTCAGCACTTGCAAGGGGATGCTGGGGGAGATCCTGTCAGCATTCGAGTTCATGGATGCCGAGTGCATGCGGCTGGTCCGGCACCACCTCCTCCTCACCTGCCCAGTGCAAGGTACTGACCCCAGCTGCCCACCTCTGCTTCTCTGCCACCTGCCACCCAGGAGGGCTCAGGCCAACACGCCTTTGTCCTGCGAATAGGGGAGGCGGGAAGGAGGACCTGGCCCTTTGCAGCTGTGGTGTCCGCAGGACAGTCGAGCACGGAGCTGTACAGCCCCAGGCAGCTCACTGAGCCCACCAGAGGGGCCGTCCCGTGTCCAGGACCCAGGGGCCTAATATCTGTGACCTGCTCAGTGAGCCAGCGACACGTGTAGCCCCTGTTCCCGGTCCCTGCCAGAGGCCCTGGGACTTCACTGCCGAGATTGCCCTGAGGAAGCAGCCTGTCTGAGCTGCCCCAGCAGAGCCCCACAGACTGGGCGACTGTGACAAAATGAGTTTATTCTGCACATTTCTGGAGGCTGGAAATCCAGCGTCAAGGTGCCGTCAGGGTTGGTTTCCGGTGAGGTCGCTTCCTGGCGTGCAGACGGCCGCCTTCTCAGAGTCCTGTCTGTGTCTCCTTCTCCTTGTGCGAGGGCACCGGCCCCCCAGGGTCAGGGTCGGGACCGGGGCCCCACCCTCTGACCTCACTTCACCTGCCAACCTCCTTAAAGGCCCGATCTCCACATGGTCACGTTGGAAATGGGTTAGGGCCTCACCGAGGGAACTTGGGGGTGGGGAAGGACACAGTGCAGTCCAGAGCAATCGTAATTATGCCAAGATCTTTATGCTCTAAATTTTAAACGAGACGCTATTCTTAGTATAAAATAGGAAGCAATGTGAAAGTCCAGTGGCGGGTGGCAGCCCCTGGGGTTTGGTAAGAGTAGCCTCCTGCAGCCTGGGGCACCCCTGGCCTGTCCCTGGGGTCACCCTGGCCGTTCCAGGTCCCCAGCGAGGGCGGATTGTCTCAAATTCTGCCTCAGCCGAGACCCCTGCTCTGCAGGCTGCCCTGGGCCTTGTCGGCAGCACGACGGCCATCAGGGGTGTCTCAGCCGCGCTGACCCAGAGCTCTCTGACCTGGTCGCACCGTCTCTCTCTCTGAGAGACCCCTGCTCTCTGCCCCTCCAGAAAGTCCGTTCTACGTGCTGGTCGAGACCTCGGGCTCCAGAACGGAGCACGATGCTGAGAAGCTGAGCAGCTTCCTGGAACAGGCCTTGGGCTCTGGCCTGGTGACCGACGGGACCCTGGCCACCGACCAGAGGAAAGTCAAGGTGAGTGTGCGGGCGCCCTTGGCGTCCACGCAGCCCTTCTTCTCTGGGCCGTGCGGGAGGCCTTGCAGCTGGCTGCCGGTGATGGTTGTGGCTGGATGTGAGCTGCTGTCGCGGCCTCGATGGCAGAACCTCTTTGGAAACCCACTGTCGGAGTCTAGGCTGCGTTTTGAACAGTCGGACAGAACCGTGGGGGCCGTGGGGGCCAGCGCGACACCGAGCCCATCATGGGGTGGGGCGGTTTCCGAGGATGACTCAGCACCAAGAGGGACTTGATGTCTGAGGCCAAAGGAAGGAGTTGGGGGTCCTGGGGCAGGGGAACCGCTGACACCATCATAGGGCCTTCGTTTCATTTCCCCCATGGCCCCCGTACAGTGTGGAGCGGGGCCAGCAGGGGCAGGAAGTCTGTGGGGACACTGGCAGGACAGGGGCCTAAGTGGCTCTGATTTGTGGTAAATAGACAGTGGGATCCGGCTGCCTCTCAGTGGTTGGTTATTGACTTTGTTTCTTTACTTGATTGTTAAACTCCTTTCTGTGCAGTTATTGGTACCTATGTTAGTGAGATGTTATTTGCAGGGAGTTACAACGGTATCTGACAGGGGCCCCAGGAGAACGCTGTGGCTGGGCTTCCTCAGCTACTGCTCCGCCTACCAGTGTCCCCCACCCTCCTACACCGCCTCGCACGCAGAGCTGGAGGGGCCACCACTGTGCTCCAGGTGGCAGGTCACAGCAGCCTGGTTGGGGACCCTCCCTGCCGCCCTCCTGCGGGGGCAGGAATGCACTGGTCCTGGCTCCACAGCCCAGTTCTCAGACGGTGGTGCCCAGGGGTCTGGCGATGTGGGGGCAGGGGTGGGAAGATGGGGGACCAGCTTCCCTCACAGATGGGAGGGAGTGGGGGGAGCACCCAGGTGGGGTGGAGGGCAGGGGCGGGGTTGGGGTGACACAGGTCCCCGAGGAGCCCTGAGCTCAGGTGGGATGGAGGCAGTGCCCCAGGGGCCTCAGCTGGTGGGATGGGAGCGGTGGCGGGAGGAGCAGCATGGGTGGCTCTGGGGGGCCTCGCTGGGCTCTGGGGGGGGGGGCTGGGCCAGGAGGACCTGCTGATGGTCGGGCTGCTGCCTGACCGATGGGGTAGTGAAACTCGATGAGGGAGTTGGGGAAATCTGTTATTTCAGGGGTGCTCCTGGCACTGCGCTTACGTTGAAAACAGGAACATCCTTACATCGTAGAAGTGCCACTGATGCTTCCTGAGGCAGTGGGGTCCGTGGGGGCGGGAGCGGGGATGAGGCCCAGACCACGGCGCCCACTGGTGGCGCAGTGCACTGTCTCGCTCCCTCACAGTGGCTTCAGGTGTCCACGGTGACAGGTTAGCCAGCGCAGATGAACCCCAGCCCGGTCGGCGTGCCCCAGCGGCACTGCTCTGAGAAGCCCCAGGCCTGTCCCCAGGCCCCTCACTGCCCACCGTCCCTGCCCGGGCCACCAGCGCCCCTTCCCACCCGTGTGCTGCAGGGTGTGCCCCGAGTGCCTTCCATTACTGCCTGCTCCCTCCTGGAAGGGGGCCCTCGGCGCCTCCGTCACGGGCCCTTCGTGCTGTCGTGGGGCCACGTCTGGGGCCTCGTCAAGTGTGGACGTTGGGAGCCCGCGCCTGCCGCGACACAGCAGGGTCACCCCCGAAGCCGCCGCAGGTGTTGACCTGGCCCGGGTCTTCCCGCCCTCCCAGACGCTGTGGGCCCTGAGGGAGAGGATCACCGAGGCGCTGAGCCGGGACGGCTACGTGTACAAGTACGACGTCTCCCTGCCCCTGGACAGGCTCTACGACCTCGTGACGGATCTGCGTGCCCGCCTCGGCCCGCCGGCCAAGCACGTGGTGGGCTATGGCCACCTGGGTGAGCAGAGCCGGGTGGGGGCGGCCAACCGCAGGCTCGTGTTTGGGGAGAAGGCTGGGGGTTGGCATGGTTAGAACAGTGCGGGGGGGGGGGCAGTGCGGGGCAGAGTCCGCACAGCAGGTGTCAGAACGGGAGTGACGTGAGGGCACCAGGCCATCGCCCCCGAGAGCAGGGTGGGGTGGACTGCAGGTCGAGGATGGAGTGCGTCCCCCATGGGGGCGCTGCTGTGCCCTGGGCCACAGTGAAGACACCACTGTGATGGCAGTGGGCAGAGGGTTCTCTCCCGCCGTGAAGCCCGGAGTGGGCGTCGAGATGACTGGGCACCTGTGCCGCAACGGAGCAGGTGACCCTCAGCCCCTCTGAGGCTGACGGGCCTGATTCCTGGGGCGAGCCCTGCTTGGCCACTGTCCTGGTATCATTGGTCCCATTCAAGTCTGTGTGGGATGTTTTTGGTGTCTTTATGGGGGACGTAGTGGCACGAGGGTCCTTGCTTCTGTCGGTGCTCACGCGGGGCAGCCGCCCTCGCCTGGAAGTTCTCTCCTCGAGGTCGGAGCACCTGCCGCTGAGGACAAGAGGCAGGAGTGTGCGGGCGTCGGGGTGACTGGACCGGTTTCTCTGATGTTGGCAGGGTGGTCCGGCCCCTTCTCCCGGGTGGTCCTGTGGTTTCCTTACCAAGCGTTTGGCCGCGTCTTCTGGAATTTCGCACACGTGGGCATCGTCGTTCCTGCTGTCCCCATTTCCTGGCACGGCAGCGCACTTGGGAGGGGCCTCCGTGGTCCCCGTGCTGAGCGGCCTCTGCAGAGGCGGCGCTGGGCCGAGGGGGCCCTTTCTCTGGTGTGTTCACTTCCCATCACGCTCCTTCTCCGTTTTCAGGTTTACTCTGTCGCTTCGTAACTTCAGGAGTGAGGTACTCGGCTCAGTGGTTTGCAGCTTTTCTTTTCTATGTTTAAATGCCCCTCCAAGTCCCAGCCTAGCTGACCCCGAGCTTGTTTTAAATGTTGTCTTTGTTTACCACCTTGTGAGACTCAGCGAGGCCTGGGAAGTGCTGGGACAGCAGCTGCCACTCATTGCCGTGGCCCTGGGTCCGTATGTTGTCGTGAATGGAGTTTGGCTTCCCGTGGACTCAGTGGGGCGGGTGGAGCCTCCGGGTGTGCGATGCTGGCAGCCCCAGGGCTGGGGCCCTGCCTCCTGGCCCCTCTGCCCCAGGCCTGACTCGGCCCTGACTCGGCCCCACTCCCAGGAGTGACCTCACCTGAGGCAGTTCCAGCTCAGGGGCTCCGGGGGTGCTGGTGCCCAAGAGCTCCCACCTCCGCAGCCAGAGGTGGCCCTGTGTTTGTGTGGAGTCCCCCATTTTGATGGGGTTCGTGTTGTCTCTGGTTCTAGACATTTTCTCATCTCCATTGTCATTTCTTTTTTGACTCGTGCAGGAATGTGTGTGTGTGTTTTTAATTTATTTATTTTTTAGACAGAGGGGGAGGGAGAAAGGGAGAGAAACATCAATGTGTGGTTGCCTCTCGAGCACCCACTACTGGGGAACCTGGACCATAACCCAGGCATGTGCCCTGACTGGGAATCGAACTGGCGACCCGTTGGTTCTCAGGCTGGCACTGAGCCACAGCAGCCAGGGCAGGAATATGGTTTTTAACTTGCAAATATGGGAGTTTTCTAGCTGTTTTAGAAATTGTTGACCTGATGTTCGTTGCACTGGAACCAGGGACGGGCTTGTGCCGTCCTGACAGTTGTCAGCGGCCCAGCGGGCCTGGTGTGGTCCCTCCGTCACAGTGGAGGAGCCCCCACGGTGTCTGTGGGGCACCTGGGGAATGGAGCCGTCCTGGTCACTGCCGGAGAAGTGAGTCTGGTGACAGCCATCAGTGTGGTCAGACTGCAGCGCTCGCAGTCTGTGTGGCCCTGGGGTCGCTCTTGGTGGGGAGCCCTTGGAGCCTGACGAGGTGGAGCCTGCGGAGGGAGGGTGGGCGGGGCCAACTGGGGAGAGAAACAGGCAAGGAGAGAGAAGGGGGCTGCAGCCCCCGGAAGAGGCTGCTTCTGTCGCTGCAGGTCAGTGGCCAGTGGCTTGAAGGGCTGAAATCAGACAGGACATGAAGGGCTCTCGGGAGGAGCGGGCTCTTGGGGGGTCCTGCCCAGCCTGACCCGGGTCCCTGGCCTTCCAGGGGATGGCAACCTACACCTCAACGTGACGGCAGAGGCCTTTAGTGCTCCACTGCTGGGTGACCTCGAGCCCTACGTGTACGAGTGGACGGCAGGCCAGCGGGGCAGTGTCAGCGCCGAGCACGGTGTCGGCTTCAAGAAGCGGAGTGCCCTTGGCTACAGCAAGCCGCCTGAGGCCCTGCAGCTGATGCAGCAGCTCAAGGCCCTCCTGGACCCCAAGGGCATCCTGAACCCCTACAAGACATTGCCTGCCCAGGCCTGATGGGGCGTCCGGGTCAGCGGGAGTGCTCTAGTCTTGGTTTTGCCCATTGAGATAGGCCTGCAGGGCTGGCCTGGGCTCTGGCCTCTGTCCCATGGAGCCACCTGGTTGGAGGGGCCTCCAGGTGGGCGCTTCCCATCCCTTCGCAGGTGGCACCCGCCTTGCTGGTGGTCCCCTGGGTCCCACCTGTGGGCCGCAGCTCTGGGAGGGGCCTGGTGTTTCTGCCCCGCACCGAGCCCCGGGCAGTGCGAGCCCCACAGCCCAGGCCGCGGCAGTGAACCCCTGTGAACAGCCCAGAGCACCGGCCCCGCCTGGGGCTGCAACCGACAGGGCCTGGCTCCCCAGGCGCTTTCCGGTGACATGGGACGGGTGGCTGCTGGGACCTGGAGCGACCATTTCCCCAACCGTGGTCAGAGCCCAGGCGTTTGTTTCTCAGAGTCTGCAGTTTGTGTGAAGAGTCCATGCAGGTCAGCCCTGCGCCCCCGTGAAGCCCCCACTGCACACAGTGCCTGTGTTCCTGCTGCTTCAGTGACCCCCACGTGGTCCACCCTTGTTGACCTGTGGCCCCGGGGCAGGGCCGGCACTGCAGAGACCATCTGGGAGGCGGGACACGTTTTCTCTTTCTGGCTGCCCTGAACTTCCTATAGAAACAGAATTGGTCTGTTGCTAGAAAAACCTTGTAAAAGCCTACAGTGACGTGCCCGTGTGCCATGGTCCCTGAGCACCGGAGCATCGGGGGCTGCCTCTGGCGGTGGCCGTCCCCCCAGACCCTGTCCTGCGCTCCCCATGTGACTCAGAGCCCTGTCTCATGTGGCTTTTCCACAGTCGTCAGAAGCAGTCAGCCCATGTTCATAATGACTTTCAGTGACTGTTGTATGACTAAGCAAGTCTGTTTTGGAGAATTAAAATAATGCCTGAGGTGTTAAAAGGCTACGAATCAGGAGGCATTTTCTGCTGGAGGAGTGGCTCCGAGAGCAGGTTTGGAGGGGCCTCCATTGCCCTGGGGACCGGCTGGTCCTCAAAGCGTCAAGATGTGAAGTGCCCCACTGTTCACTCCTGGGGTTGCCCTACGGAATCCACCTGTGCACGAGAATGCACACCGTGCAGTCCACACGTGCACAGGCACACCGTGTACACAGACGTGGGACATGGGCACCCTCTGCATGCGTATACATAGGCACGGCACATTACATGTGGACTACATGCACATACACACAAGCACACGCACAGGGTTCTCCCTAGGCCATGCTCAGAGCACTGTCTGCATGTGGTGTCACAAGTCGCTGGCTGGGTTGGGCCGGCCTTGTGGAAAAGGCGGTGACGTGTCTCTGAGACCCTCAGACAGAGGGAGAACTGGGGACGAGGGGGCTGCCACCTGCCCTGGGGAGAGGCCGTCGGCTCGAGGTACCGGTTCCGCACGGCCCCTCCTCGTGTGTGTGGAGCTGGGCTCGTGTGGGGAGGGCGCCTGGAGGTCAGGGCAGGAAGGAGTATTACTTTCTGTATTTTTTGGAGGACTTGCACTTTCTTCTGCCAAGCACATGTGTACTTTTTTAAAAACCAGGACAAACCAGACGACAAGCTGATTCAGAGATCTGGCCTCTGGGCTGGTGGCCAGGCCTCAGGGAGGTGCCTCCACGGTCCCCTCGCCTCTTCCTAGCAGCTACGGAGTCACAGGTGGCCTGTCCCCTGTTCGGGGCGTCCTGCCTGAGAGCCCCTGTTCCCCCACCTGGTCACGGTCATGGGCTGAGCATGGGCTGCACCTTGGCAGAGGTGTGTGTCCTCGGGGACGTCCCGGCCCAGCAAGATTTCAGGGCACGGGTCCAGGGCCTGTTTCAGGACCTTGCCCTGGGCCAGCGGTGGTGGCATTGGGACACCAGTAACCGCCTCCCTGGGCCAAGTGGCTGGCCTCCTCTCTGTCCCCTGGCTTCTCTCCCTCCTGAGCTGGCAGTTAAAACAAAGGCCCCTCCTCCCCGTCTGGTGCCATGGGCCCCACTGGTCCCGAGGGGTGGCTCTCCTCTGGCTGTGGTCACTGTTCCACTGTCCCTGCTGGGTGCCCGTGGGCAGCCCCAAGGCAGCCACAGCACAGGACAGGCCCTGTGGGTGCCTGACCCTCAGAGCCTGGGAGCTGGCCTGTGTCTGTCCTCTGTGCTTCCGAGGTCAGCAGATGGCTCCTGGCACTTCGCCTCTGACACCTGACGCCAGGTGTGAGGCCCCGTCTTCCTAGCAGCTACGGAGTCACAGGTGGTCAAGAGCTGGGAGGGCAGGGCCCTGGGTGTGGGCCTGGGGCCGCTGCTCCCTGCACTCGTGGCATTTCCCTGACACTGGGGGCTGGGTGTCTCTGAGCTCCCTGTCACCCCGGGGCCTCTCCTTGTGCTCTCCTGAAGGTGCCTAAGTCGGGAACACAGCCCAGCCGAGCGACGTGGATGCCACACATGGGGCGGGGGGTGGCATCCGTGCTCACGACCGCGACGTGCACTGCTCCGTGGGCTGTCGCGCACCCAGAAGGCCCTGTGGGCGGGAAAGTCTGACCACACGGCCGTCTGGACGACACCACGGGCCCACTGGGCCTGGGCCACACGCCCTCCCGCCCTCGGGCAGGCGCCCCACGGCCCGCGTGTCGGCGGCACTGAAGGAGCGCCGGCACGGCAAAGCTCGGTGGGCTCCACACTCGTGAAGAGAGGAGCTGGGAAGAGGGCAGTGCCAGCAAGGCCAAGCCTGCGTCCAGGCCCCGAGCCTGGGTCCCGAGCTTCTGCTGAGGATGATCTCGAATGTGCCGGTGGTGGGCAGGGTGGCTGTTGTGTTTGGAGGAGGGGAAGTTTGTGATTTTTGCTTAAAATCTCTAAACGGTACCATCTGAGAAGAGGTTATATAAGAGGGGCCCCCCATGGAGGCACCCACCTGGAGGGGTTCAGGGAGCGATGAGGAGGGAGATGGTGGTCTGGGCCCCGGGGAAGGTTGGGGCACAGGGGACAAGGAGGCTGCCCCTCAACCCTAGGGATGTGGCCAGGGGATGGGCTGCCCCGCCCGGGCCTGCAGGGAGCAGGGCCCCTGAGGATGGCAGGCTGCCTGCCAGCTCAGAACTCGGGGTGTCCCGGGGCTGTGGACCCAGAAGGCTCAGAGGGAGAGTTTGGGGTCATGTGGCCTGCGGGGCTCCTGGGGGCAGCCGCCACTCTACTGTATGGGGGTTGGTGATGCCAGGCACCAGTCCCCTGACCTCGATCCCACTGACGGGACAGGCCACGAGTGGACGCAGTTCCAGACCACCGCTCCGCCTTTTCCCTGACCCCCACGAGGACTGGGGTGGCTCATCTGGCTTCACCAGCCCCACTGCCGCCCCCACATCAGGCACCATCTGAAGGTTTAGGCTCTGAAGGCCATGCCCACTCCCTGGACGGGGATGCGGAGGGAGCGCTGGCTGCCCCCGTGGGCAGCCTTGCCCCCACGAGGTCCATGGGGTGAACCCTACAGGGGCTGTCTTGCTTATTCCTCTGGGGCAGGTGGGTCGCTGTGAAGTTTCTGGAGCAGCACCTGCTGCACCTGCTTGAGGAAGAGGTTCCCCGTGGGCTCTGCAGACGAGGGCAACGGGTGCTCTGGGGAAGTCAGGTGATGTGCGCTTGTTTCTGGGTGGAGTCTGCCGCAGCCCTGGGCCTCAGGCCGGGAGCTAGTGTCACAGGTGGGTCTGAGGTGCTGGCAGGGGGGTGGGGCGTTGCCCCCGGTGCTGTCCTTCCAACACGCCTGCTCTGAGGCCTTTGAGGGCTGGGCTTCGGTCCTGCTCCTGACTCAGGCCCTGGGGTCAGGTCGCAGCTGGCTCTGGCCAAAGCCAGGCTCAGGGCCTGCTGCCTCAAGGGTCCACGGTGTGCGGCCAGCTGGTGGTCCTGGGGCTCACTCCCTTGGCAAAGAGGATGCACTCCTGTCTGTGGATGGGAGCCCCTTCCATCTGTGGGTCCTGCCAGCCCCTTGCCCATGGCCACCCACACCGTCCCGCTCGAACCAGCGGAGCCAGGGGAGGAGGAAGCACCTGGCCTGCCGGCCTTCCCTCCCGCTTGGGTCCGCCCCAGAGGCTGCCCACCCCTGACGCCAAGGGGTGAGGGAGCGGCTGGTCTGGTGGAGGCAGCCGGGCACACGAGCAAGGCCCCTCCCAGGAAGCAGGTGGCAGAGCAGGCTTGGAGGTGACCGATTCCTTCGGTCTGGCTCTTCTGGCAGGGGGACCGCCTGCCCCCGCCCCCACTCTGGCTTCTCTGTGCTTCGTCTGTGCCGGGGCCCAGGTCTCCTGGGGGCTCCTTCCAGGGGGCAGCCGGCTGCGAACCTCAGAAATCCCCGTCACGGGCTTCGTCCCACGTGCACCCAGACCGTCTGAGCTGGTGGCAGCAAAGGACCGGGCCTCACCTTGGCACTCCTCCTTCCTGGATTCCAGGAGCGAGGGGTGCTGACGACACCCGAGGTGTGGGCGGCTGTGGCGAGGGAGCACTTTCCCCCCGTAGTTGGAGCAAGGTGACCTTCACGGAGGGAGGAGTGCGGAGGGTGCGGGGAGCATCCTGGTGGAGACCTACCCGGCCAGTGTCCACACTGGGACCTCCGGGTGCAGGGCTGTATAAGCGAGGTGGCGGGCCTCCCTCCACAGTCAGTAGCTCCGGGCGGGGGAGAGGGTCTGTGCACCGGCCAAGAGCCCATGATGCCACCTGTGGTGGGTGAGCAGCCGCCCTCAGTCCAGCCCCTTCCTCCGTGCGGTGACCCGGCCCAGGGATGCACCGCAGGTGAGTGTCAGCGGGCCGCCTTCCTAGAGTGGCGTTTGCCCTGGGTGCAGGGCCACCCCCACTGCCCCGTCCCCCATAGGATGGAGAAAGGAGAGACGTTTGCCCCCCCGAAGCCCCCCATCCTCTCATAGAGCCCACCAACTTTGGTAGCTGCATCCCAGGTCTCGGGCCCCCCGGGGGCTCCCCACCCTCCCTCATCTCCCGTCCCTCCAGTCTTGGGGGTCAGAGAAGGGACGTTGGTAGCTAGGAGCTGACTGGAGACCCTCCGCCTTGGGGTAGGAGGAAGGAGGTGGGCTTCAGGGCAACCAAGGCAGGCCCTTGATGGGGGTAGAAGGACAGGAAGGGGCTGGGCAAGGGCCTGGCTCTGCTGGTGCTTCAGGGTGAGTGAGCCAGGTCTCCTGGGTGCACAGCCTGGGTGGGGGGAGGGGGCGGGTGGTGATGGTGCTGGAGACCAGCCAGGAGAGGAGCTGCGTTCTCCCCGATGTGGACTAAGCTGCAGGTGGCTCCTCCAGGCCCTGGCAGACCTTTGGACCCTTCCTCGTGCCGGCCACTCATGGGTTCCTCCTGCATCTTGTGTGCGTTCCAGGGGCTGGGCCTGCGCTCCCAACCCAGGACTCACCCTGGGCCCGGCTTGCAGCTGTGCCCTGGGCCCATCCCCTCACCACCTGTGCCCAAGATTTTATTTATTTATCTTTATAGGGGAAGGAGAGAGGGAGAGAAATATCAGTGTGTGCATCCCCTTATGCATCCCCTGCTGGGAACTGGCCTGCAACCCAGGTATGTGCCCTGATTGGGAATTGAACTGTGGTCCTTTGGTTTGCAGACCCACACTCAATCCACTGAGCTACACCAGCCAGGGTGTGTCCTGAGAATTTGACCTTGTAAGACGCGGACACCGTCTACACCAGAGCATCAGGTTAGGGTGGGGGTTACGGAAAAACACAACAAACTTGGAAGAAAATAAACATTTGTAACAACTAAGCCTGAGCCCCAAGTGGGTGCCTGAGATGTCCCCCCCATGTGGCACTTAGTGTCCCTCTCCCCACATGAGGGGTGAACAGTTGGTGCCCTTCGTCCATTTGGCTGGTCCCAGCCCAGTGCCCAAGCTGAGTCCCGATGACCCAGGGGAGTGTCATTCCGAAGCGTAACTATGGCGATGTTCCCCGGCTCATGGTCCCCACTGCGCCTCCCCCAGGGTAACGCCTGCACCAGAGGAAACCCTGTGCCCTGCACAGTGGGGCTCCTGCGTCCGGGAGGGGATGAGAGAGGTGGGCGCCGTGGCTGGGACTGGATGCTGGATAAAGACCCGGGACCAAAGGGGAGGACCCCTCACAGACTGCCCAGGGCCTGGGGCCTCCTTCCCCCTGCTCACTGACACCCTCCCTGGGGCCACAGGCGGTCAGTGCCTCGGGCACCCTGTCCTAAGGCCAGGGGCTCAAGGAGTGACTCAGATGCAGCAGCTTCTTGGAGTGGCCACTGTGTGCCATCATCCAGTGGGTGTCTGCATGGTCCATCAGGATGTGGCAGCCCTGGGAAAGGCTCCCTGTGGGACAGTGGACGTGGCTTCATCCTTCCCCCTCGACCTTGGCCTCGGAGATGTGAGGGGCTGCAGAGATGCACACACGGCACCCCTGCCACACTCCCTGGAAAGAGCATGTGCTGGCAGCTGCTTGAGCCCAGGACAAACGCCTCCCTAAAACAGAGCCCGCAGCCGGGCTGCAGAGGCCCCACCGGCCGTGAGCTCGAGGACAGTTGCCTGCTGCCGAGCCTCCGAGGGCCACGGTTTGTCACACAGCATTAGCAAGGTACCCGCTGACTGATGCACCATCGTCCAAGTAGTTTTAACTCGGCCAGCCTGCTGGCCCAGGAGGAATCCCTCTGGGTCGGTGCTTCTCAGATTCCCGGTGGGCTGTGTATTGTTTGTGTGAGGCCAGGGATCGGAGGAGGACACCCGGAGGTGCCCCAGGGCTAAGACAAAGGACGTCAGTGCTGGACAGAGACCCTGTTCTAAGACCGGTTGCCCCTTATTCCTGGAAAAGCACTGAATCATGGCAAATCATAACTGCACCTGCACAGAAGGTGCTACATGACCCCTGCTTCATTATAATAAATCAGCCTTGTGGGGACGCCCCCCCCAGCCCTTGACTGGTGGCCAATCAGGGAAAATCATGGGAGACCACCCTGTGCAGTAACTTCAAAGTAATACAACTAGTTGCCAAATACAAGTCCTCCAGAAGTGGCCAGGAAATACCCACCCTGTAAGAAGAGAATCCCTCCAGCCACTGAGGGTAAAAGTCTGCTTGGAGCCAGCCCGCTCCCATGTTCTGTGGAGTGCACTATCGCTTAATAAATCTGCACTCTCTCTCTGCCCTAAACTCCATGTGTGTGGCGTTCGATTCACTGCGATCACCAAGAATCCGGTTACCTGTGCCCACCTGCGACACACACACTGCCGGTCTCTTCTTGGCAGTGTTGTTCTCTTTTCTCCTCCTGCCCCCATTTGAGAGGTAAAACACAGGGTGCTTGTCTCCAGCTCCCCTCTGAGGGTGGGGGCAAGGCCTTGTGCTCCTTCCTCCCTACCCCCTCTCAGTCGCTGAGAGTTCAGACTTCTCCCCCCGCCCCGCCCTTGCCCCGCCTGTGGCCCCTGGAGCCACAGCGTGTGCACTGGAAAGACGCCACCGTGGAGGAGATGGAGGTCCCAGTGTGGGATGGAGGGTGGCCAGCCTCTCGCACCAGGCTTGACAAGGGTCAGAGAGGGTGTGGTGGTGTCTCCCCCAGCCTGGCCTCTTCCCCAGCACTTCTCTCCTGTCCCAGCCCCTCAGCTAACCCCCCGTGTGTTTCCGCTGCATCCACCACACCCATCTCTGGCCAGGGCAGGGGACCCCCAACGGGCTCAGACCAATCTGGGCACTGAGAGGGTGGCGTGGGGGGAGGTGGCTTGCAGCCTCGACGCTGTCCAAGCGTGTGTCTGGATGCTGGCTGGTGAAGAGGGTGCACCAGGGCAGCTGGGTGCAGGAGGGGCCCCCATGGGGCCCACGGGCTATAGAGCTTTTGCCTTTTTTAATAGGTTGTGCACATGGTCAAGTGTTGAGAACATTGTCCCTACTCTGTTATCTGTTGTTTGTCTCTTAATCAGATTTATTTACTGAAGAGAGATAAGAACTTTATTGTTATCTATAATGATATCCTCACTGAGAGTTTTTTTCCAACCCAAGACATAAGAAATAGCCAATTTTCTCCTAGTACCAAGCACGCTTTTCAGAAGACAAGGAGATGCAGAAAAGCTCCTAGTCTGGGTCTCGTTCCCATTATTCCTCCTCAAAGCTGTTGCCTATCTCCGTTTCACACACGAAGACTGGTGCCTCCTGAGTTTGGATCTGGAGGCCCTAGAGGCTGCGCACAGCTCCGTGAGCTCACCCCTCTCCAACTGACCCCAGGGTGTGGCCTGCGAGGCAGCCAAGAGCAAGGCTGAGGAAGCAGCCAGCCCTGCACCCAGGGCCGCGTCCAGGGCCACTCCCGGCGCCAGTTGAGCCCCAGGAAAGTTCTAGTTCTTCCTTGACCCACCCCCTGGGGTGGGGGTGGAGGCGTGGTTGCGCACCTGGTAGGGCAGGTGAGCCCTGCGAGTCAAATTCATCTTCGAGGCGCCAGCTCCAGCCTGTGCCCTGGGGTGGGAGCCAGCAGGGAGCCGAGACCCCTGCCCTGCGTCTGTGGGAGCCTGCCTGCCAGTATGCTGTCCCTGCTGCGCAGCTCATGGAGGTGAGGTGGGGGTTGGCTCTGGAGGGAGCGAAGCACTTCTTTAATCCTTGGATGCTCCGAGAACCTGGCAGAAAGGAGCCATTCCGTATCTGTCCTTCAAAGGACCTCTCGGGTTTGGGGCTCTTTCCTACTCAGGCTTCTCTGAACTCGACCTCAGGCCTGGGCCTCGGGAGAGCAAGGGCTCAGGTGTGAGGAAAAGAGGGTTCGGTGTCTGGGCTGCAGGCCTGGGTGGACGGCAGCTGGTGCCTGAGACGTCCTGGCCCAGGCTTAGCTGTCACCTTCCTGGGCCCGGACCCCTGTATTTGCACCGACCCTCAGCCCCCCCACCTCCCCCACAGCAGACTTCCTCTTCATTGGCAGTTACCTGCGTGTGTATTTCAGGATGCTTGCTGGGGGGCCTGAGTGACTGAGCGAGTCCAGCTTGGAGTGACAGGTGGCTGTCCCCCTCTACAGGCAGAGGGTCACACTCCCCGACACACTGGGGTTGGGAGGGAGGCAGGTGTGGTCTGGAAATGCTTTACATTTTACTTCTCTGCCTCACCCCACATGCTTTTGGGAGATTCTAGTGCCTCTGCGTGCCCTCCTCCCCACCTGTCCCCAGCCCTCCCTGTGGCCCTCAAGCCAGCAGAAGTGAGGAGGGGCCCAGGTGCCCCACCACACTGTGAAGAGGAGGCAGGCTGGGCGTGGGGCCACTCCATGAGCGGGGGGCCCAGTGCACAGAGCAGGTGAGGCAGCATCAGGGAGCCCCAGGGCCGGGTTGCCTGCTGGGACAGTGGATGGTGCTTCTGTCACAAGGCTTAGGGACAGCGGTCGCTCTGAGTGTCCCGGGCTCAAGGGTTCAGCTCAGAGTCCTTGAAATCGGGGCTCCAGAATCACCGTGCTGCCAGAGGAAACTGTGGCGACGTAACCGTCCGGTTCTGACAACAAGGCAGTTCAACCAAACGCCAAGTCTCATTTCAGGAGGTGGCAATGCAGATTGGCTTCCAGTGTGAGACCGGTCTTGCGTAAACAGGCAGTAGGGTATTTAAGGAGTATGCTTTTAAAATCAGAAGATAAAACAAAGGCTAATGATTAGAGCAAACCATAAACCAGTTTCTGAGTCTGTAAAACTCAGTCGAGAGGACTTCCAGACAGAAAGCTAGCAGGGTCTTTTGCTAGAGTGAGAGCCAGCAGTGGTGGTCTGAGGGCTCCTCCCGGTCTGCAGGGCGGGCAGGTGCTCCCGCGGCTTCTGTGTGGTGCGCACAGCCTCAGGAAAGAAGGTTCTAGTTGCCATGATTCGAAGTCAAAGGAGGGGAGAAGAATGAGACATTAGTGTGGAGCGTTGGGGAAAGCTGGAGTTCAGGGCGCAGTTAAGTTTATGAGTGAAAAAATAAAAAACACAAGACGATCACCTGAACGAGAGTGTAATGCCCACGACCAGGTATTATGATTTCTCCTAAAACAGTTCCCTCCCCTAAAGTCACCCTTACTGTCATCAGAGCTGACTCAGACCAACGCGTTCAGTGCGTTCAGTCCAGTTTCAGTTCGGACCGACCGTCTGCACGAACACAGGGCCGTTTCAACCCTGGTCTGCTGGGCTCTCATACGGTTTCTCCGGTTGAACTTTAATCAGCCTCTCAGGGCAGACGCCCAGACACAGTCGCCCTCAGGCTTTGTGCCGCACACACTTTGTGCGTCCGTGTTGAGTTGTGTGCGGGGTGTCTGCGAGGCAGGGGCCACTCGGGGCGCTCTGCTTCGACCGTCCAGTGTCTCTGAGAGCTTCCTCCTGTGGGAGAGAGGAGACAGGTGGCAGGAGGAGGTTCCTGTGAACGGCTGCAGTCTTGGGGGGAAGGGGGGAGGGCTCAAGGGTACCAAGTGGCCGGTGCCGCGTGCCCACGGGTGTGAGAGTGCCACGCCACGCCGTACAGCGTCCCGCTGACTGTGTTGGGTGCCCGGCAGGTGTGGAGATATCGGGGGTGGGGGGAGCGCCTTGCGAAGTGTGGTTGTGTGGCCGCTGTGCTCCGCACCTGACTCTAGTACACAATACTGCTGACTGTAAACTGCAAGGCAAAATAAAATTTAAAGTTCTTTTTTTTTAAAAGGCAGTGTTGAACTGGAGCTGAACCTACGGGTGCAAATCATGCAGGACTCTGCCTGGGTGTGTGTAGTCCCCCTTGGCGACTGAGAGGACCCAGGGCATCGAGTCCCCGGGGCCCAGAGTGTGGCCCCGGCCACCAGGACTCGGGGCTTCTGGAAGGCGCAGTGGGCTCCGGCCCGGCCACGAAGTGGGCCGGACAAGCGCACGGACCCCGTCGGGCCGGGCAGCGGGGGCTCCGCCAAGACCAGGGCGGCAGGTTCAACAAAAGTTGACCAGTGGCCGGGACATGACCAGACACAATGTACATTAAAAACACTTTTCCAGGACTTCCGCCAAGATGGAGGCGTAGGTGGAAGCGCTGTGCCTCCTCACACAACCAAGTTTAAAAACAACAAAGTTTTAGCAACAAAAACGCAGCCAAAACCACAGAAAATTGAACTATACGGAAGTCTGACAACAAGGAACCCTTCAGCCAAACCGGTAAGAGGGGCAGAGCCAGCAGCAGAGCGGGGTCGGGCAGGAAAGACCCACCGGACCGACCCGGGCACGCGACCCAGGTGCGGAGAAGCGGGCGGACCCACTGAGGGCTGATCACGGTCACACATTCGCACGCAGATAAACCGGTGAAGGAGCGAGCAGTGAGACGAACGTGCAGGCCCCAGTGGTAGGAAGTGGCAGAGGGGACCGCCATTGTCCCTCTCTGACCCCGCCCCCACATACAGCATCACAAACCAGTGACTTGGGTGGCCCTGCCCTGGTGAACACCTAAGGCTCCGCTCTTCATACGTAACAGGCACAAACAGATAAAAACATGGCTCAAGAAGAACTTAGAGCCCCAGAGCCAATAAATCTAAGTGATGAAGAAATAGCCAAACTTTCAGATGCACAGTTCAAAACACTGGTGATCAGGCCCTGGCTGGTGTAGCTCAGTGGATTGAGCGCGGGCCTGCGAACCAAAAGATCATGGTTCGATTCCCCGTCAGGGCACATGCCTGGGTTGCAGGCCAGTTCCCAGCAGGGGATGCACCAGAAGCAACCATACATTGATTAAAAAAAAGAAAGAAAAAACACTGGTGATCAGGATGCTCACAGAACTGGTTGATTTTAGTCACAAATTAGAGGAACAAATGAAAGCTAAACTAAGTGAAATGAAGGGAAATGCACAGGAAACCAATAGTAATGGAAAGGAAACTGAGATTCAAATCAAGGGAGTGGACCAGAAAGAGGAAAAAAATGACCAAACAGAAAAGAATGTAGAAACAAGAATTCAAAAAAGGAGAGGCTTAGGAATCTCCAGGACATCTTTAAACGCTCCAACATCCGAATTATAGGGGTACCAGAGGGGAAGAGGAACAGCCACAAGTGGAACACTTATTTGAACAAATAATAAAGGAGAACTTCCCCATTCTGGCAAAGGCAATAGACTTCCAGGAAATCCAGGAAGCTCAGAGAGTCCCAAAGAAGTTGGACCCAAGAAGAAACACACCAAGGCACATCATCATTACATTAGCCAAGATTAAAATGAAGGAGAGAATTCTGGAAGCAGCAAGAGATAAGGGGGCAGTCACCTACAAAGGAATTCCCATCACAGTCAGCGGATTTCTCAAAAGAGACCTTACAGGCAAGAAGGGGCTGGAAAGACGTATTCCAAGTCATGAAATCCAAAGACCTACAACCAAGATTACTCTATCCAGCAAAACTTTCATTTAGAATGGAAGGACAGATAAAGTGCTTCTCAGATAAGGTCAAGTTGAAGGAGTTCATCATCACCAAGCCCTTATTATATGAAATGTTAAAGGGACTTATCTAAGAAAAAGAAGATAAAAAAGATGAACAGTGAAAGGACAGCAAACTCACAGTTATTAAGAACCGCACCTAAAACAAAAGCAAACTAAGAGGACAGCTAGATCAGGAGCAGAACCATAGAAATGAAGATCACATGGAGGGTTAGCAACAGGGGAGTGGGAGGAGGAGAAGGGGGGAGAAGGTACAGAAAATAAGTAGCATAGATGGTAGACAGAAAATAGATAGGGGAGAGGATAAGAATAGTAGGGGAAATATAGAATCTAAAGAACTTGAGACACGTGGTCATAAACTAAAGGGGGGGAATGGTGGGGGAGGGGGTGTGCAGGGGGGAGGGGAATGAAGGGGGGAATAGAAGAACCGTAATGGCATAATCAATAAAATATATTAAAAAATAAAATAAAAATAAAAACACTTTTCCGCTCTAGTGATAGGACCACAACTTGGATAAATATTTCATTCACAAGGGCAACAAAAACTACCAAATTTTTTTGCTAGTGACCCGGGCCGGTCTCAGCCCCTACAACACCCTGCGCTTCCCTCTGGGCACACCCTCAGGGGCTCTGGCGTCCAACCACGCTGTCCCCTCCCCACAGTGGCACTGCTCTGGCCTGACCTGGTTCTTTTCACCGGGCATCTTTGCTGGACACGTCTTGGCTCTTTCAGCACTCCGGGAGGCCACCTCTGCTGGGTGTGGACAGACATCGACGCCGTGTGGCAGGGACAGTGTGGCCTGCTGGTTGGCTTGTGTCTGGGCTGCAGGCCTCTTCCCCAGCCTGTGGCCTCAGGCCAGGCACATACACGCCCTTCTTGTGCCCGGCGGGTTGCAGAGACCCCAGGGCACGGCGGGCGGGTGCTGAG
Source organism: Artibeus jamaicensis (assembly GCF_021234435.1). Classification (NCBI taxonomy): domain Eukaryota; kingdom Metazoa; phylum Chordata; class Mammalia; order Chiroptera; family Phyllostomidae; genus Artibeus; species Artibeus jamaicensis. The sequence goes on from NW_026522020.1 coordinate 6,097,574, forward strand.
ATGCGGGGGCTCTTGGTGCCTGCAGGTCAAACCCTGGACATGTGAGGTCTGGACAAAGGCTCTGTGGACTCTGACCCTGAGGTTTGAGAGATGCTGCAGCAAGAACACCAGCAACAGTAGGGACGGCCCGCAGCACAGGGCATCCTGGTCCCAGCATCTGGTCACAGTGTTGTCCTTGGGTGTCCCAGCTCAGGGACCACTGCCTGGCACCCAGGAGGCGTTCTCAAGGTCCCCTTCTGTGGGGGCAGAACACCTGAAATACCACCTCTCAGCCTCCCCCTGGAGGTGCCCCGCAGGTGTGGGGTCAGGGGTCTCAGTCAGGCCAGTCTCCAGGGGACCCCTGACCTGCTCTCACCTGTGTCCGTCAGACCCCCCCTCCCAGGGAACAAATCTGCCTCTTGGCTTCTCCTGGCTCCTGGGCAGTGGGTGGTGTGGCCTGGGGCCCAGAGGGCCGTGCAGGCCAGCACACAGTAGGGATTTAGCTGGAGCTGTTGTGTGGGTGACGCTGAGCTGAGGTGGGCATAGTGGGTGGACCTGGCCTCTCCTGTCCCCTGCCTGGGGACTCACTGGTACCCCTGCTCACAGGTGCTTCTGGACCCTCCTCCTCCTGACCCTGAGCATGTTGCTGCTGGCCAGCCTTCTGTGTGTGGACACCAACATGCTCACACCGTGAGTGCTGCCTCGGGTGCTCCGTGGTCTGGGTGCTGCCCCCTCCTAACCAGAGCAGGGCCTCCCCTGCCCACCTCCTGGCACTGGCTGGGACCATGGCAGGTCCCACCTCCCGGCTGGGCCTCAGTCTCCTTTCCATAAGAGGAGGGGTGGAGCCCTCCTCTTGGGGACCCAAAAGTGTCCCAAGGCCTTCCCAACGAGTCTGTGGGCAGTGAGGGGGGCTCTGGGCGGGTGGGGGTGGGCCTGGGCCGGGGAGACCTTGGGGAGAGAGAGCCACCGTGTGCAGCGGGTGACTGGGTGCTGAGAGACAGGGCTGGGTCCACGGTGGGTCTGGCGAGATCGGGATCCCGCTTCCCGCCTGCCGGAGGCAGCTCCTCCGTGAAGGCGTCCACCTGGATGGTTGCACGGGGCCAGCAGTTTAACGTGGCTGCTGCGAAGGCTTTGGGGCCCCAGGCCGTCTCCCTCTGCCCCCACCACACCCCTCTGGTTGGATCTCCATGGGAGATAGGGGACTGCCAAAGTCCCCTGGGTCCCCAGGTCCAGTGAAGGCCTCCAGACCTTGTCCCCTACCAGCCTGGGTTGCTCCTACTGGTCCTTCTTTGGGGCCCTGCTGCTCTAGTCCACGGCTGCGTGCGCCCCAGCCTCCACTCTGCCTCTGTGGTCCCTTCGGCCCATCCTGATATGAAGGGCCAGCCTAGAAATGACAGATGTGTGGCCCAGGTCACAGGGCCAGAGCCATGCCAGGTGCCCGACAAGAACTTGGGGGGGGTGCCAGGGCTGGGGGGTCCTGCCTGGAGCAGGTGGGGGAGCATATGGGGCAGCCACTTACGGAGAATCATGTCCGTGCCAGCTGGTCCTCGGGGCTGCAGGGTTGGGGGCTCCCGAGGCCAGGGAACGGCAGTGATGGGGCTGGGGTGTCTGCGGTATGGGGAGTGGGGTTTGGGGAATCGGTGGGTTGGGAGGAGCAGGTGGGAGGGTCACAGGGTTGAGGTCTCTCTGAGGGGGGTTTCCAGTTGGGGGGTGCAGGGCTGGATGTGTTCCTCCCTGATGACAGCATGCTCTCCTCCCAGCCTGCTTGGGGGCCAGCCTGAGGGGCACCCCATCACCAACATCATGTTCCTCAAGACACACAAGACCGCCAGCAGCACGGTGCTCAACATCCTCTTCCGTTTTGCTGAGACGCACAACCTGTCGGTGGCGCTGCCTGCCGGCTCGAGTTTCCACCTGGGCTACCCGTGGCTCTTCCTGGCGAGCTACGTGGAGGGCGCCGGGCGCGAGGGCTCACAGCAGCGCTTCAACATCATGTGCAACCACTTGAGGTTTAACCTACCCGAGGTGCGACCATGTGTGACCATGGGGTCAGGTGTCGGGGCCTGGCCGCTGGAGAGACTAAGGCCTCTCCAGTGGGGTGTGTGTGGTGCTCGGCTAGAGGAGAGGCTAGTAGAAGTCCCCTGGGAGATCCTGTCACCCCATTCCCCACCCCCCATTCCCAGGCACCCGCAACTGCTCTTGGAATCGGAGCCCGGCCTCCCCGGAGCCTGCCACCCCTCCTTCTCTTGCTTGCTCTCGGCTCCCAAACTTCCCAGTTTTCCCACACCCAAGACTTTTCGCTTATGCCGCCCCCTTCGGCAGGAGGCTCTTTGAACCTCCTCCTGAGAGTCCTTTGGGTCTCAGCGCAGAGGCCGGCTCCTCCCAAGGGGCTTCCCTGACTTCCCTTCTGGGAGGAAGCGGAGACAGAGGAGGGGGTTTAGAGGAAGGGTGTGGCCGGCCAGGTTCAGGTGTGTCAGGGGCCTTCTGTACACTCAGGGAATGCTCAGGGCAGCGAGGCGGCCCCTGCGGGATGCAGGGAAGCGGGCGGGAGGGCTGCCGCAGATCCCGGCATGCCCTGGGCAGGGTGGGGGAGGGTCGAGAAAGGCCACCTGCCCCCTGGGCCTGCAGAAGCCCAGAGTGTCGCCAGCCCTCCTGTCTCCACACAGGTGCAGAAGGTGATGCCGAACGATACTTTCTACTTCTCCATCCTCAGAAACCCCGTCTTCCAGCTGGAGTCCGCCTTCACTTACTATAAAAGGCACGCGCCCGCCTTCCAGGCTGCCCCGAGCCTGGATGCCTTCCTGTCCGCCCCGCACACCTTCTACAACCAGAGTCTGGACCTGAGGAATGTCTACTCGAGGAACAGCATGTGGTTCGACCTGGGCTTCGACCCCGACGCGGCAGCCACAGAGAGCTACGTGCGCGCGCGCCTGGCCGACGTGGAGCGGCGCTTCCAGCTGGTGCTCATCGCCGAGCACTTCGACGAGTCTCTGGTGCTCCTGCGGCACCGGCTGCGCTGGCAGTTGGACGACGTTGTCTCCTTCAGGCTCAACTCGCGCAGCCAGCGCAGCGTCGTCAGCCTGTCGCCGGAGAACCAGGAGCGTGCCAAGCGCTGGTGCGCCCTGGACTGGCGCCTCTACCAGCACTTCAACCGCACCTTCTGGGCCTCGGTGCACGCAGAGCTGGGCCTACGACGACTGCGCGCGGAGGTGGGGCGGCTACACGCACGGCGGCGCGAGCTCTCGGGCCTGTGCCTGCAGGAAGACGCGCTCAAGAACAGGGCACAGATCACCGACCGAAAGCTGCTGCCCTACCAGTCGGGCGAGGCCGACGTCCTGGGCTACAACCTCAGGCAGGGCCTGGACAACGAGACGCTGCGCAGGTGCCGGCAGATGGTCATGCCGGAGCTCCAGTACACGGCCCACCTGTACTCCCTGCAGTTCCCCGAAAAGCCCCCCAAGAACATCGCCTTCCTGGAGGCGTAGCCTCTCAGTGTGACCCCAGCCCCTCTGTAGTCCTCCGGCCAGGCCCCACGCACTGCCTCAGGCTTGGGGCGGGGCTCCTGGGGCATCGGGAGCCCCTGCCCTGCCAGACCCCAGGTCTTCCAGGTGAACCCCGCCCCCGGCCGTGAGGACTTACCAGTGACCCGACCTCTGGAAGGGGCCCCACGCTTGGACAATAAATATGCACAAGCAGCGGGTGAGGGTACGAACTTGTTCATCAAGTAAGAAAGTCTTACAACGTAGGGAAGTGAGGGAGACGTAACTGGTAACACGATGCTTGTCAGAGAGAACGCATGTGGACACACCGTCCTTCAGAAGGACAAACCCACCGGCTCGGCGCTGGAGCAGGGCACTGGGACGAGGGGCCAGGGCCTGGAATGCTCAGCTTCCCATCTTTGGCAGTAGGAGACTTCTTTTCCACCGAAGAACGGTTTTAAGCTGAGAAATGTTCCAATTGTTCATGAGACAAACGGTGGAGGGTCAGCACTACAGCCCCGTTGGGGTCACTGTCCGCCCAGGTGTCTGGTGAAGGAGACACCTGCGGGAAGGCTCCCCTTGGCTGCTCTGGAGACCAGGGCGGATAAAGTCCCAGAAGAGGGCTGCCTGCAGGCACCCCGGTGGGTTGTTTGTGGGAAGGGAGGAGGGTGTCACGTCTGGTGGGACATTGTCCCTGGCTGCTTGGGGGCCCGCGTCAGAGTGGGGTGCACACACCGCCGTGTGCCTTGTGCCCTTCAAAAGTGGGGCTCCTGGAGAAACAGCTGCCCTCACACGTTCAGCCTTGAGGTGCAGCCTGGCCTGCCTGCCCAGTGTGGGGGTCCCCTCCTTTTCACATCAGGGCCCCTAGCTCAGAAGAGCTCGGCAGCTGGGCTAGGCACCTGCTTCAGGTGCTCCTGGGTGCAGTGTGTCCATGCTTGTCAGGTGAGTCAGCATTTCAAAGAAGGGGAGATTCTCTGCTCTACCCGAAAAAGACCAGAACAGGTCACAGCTCTCTTGAACACTGGTTTATGGAGAGAACTTTAAGAACAATCAGTTTTTAATGAAATTACAGGACGTATTGCAGTAAACTTGGAAATAAAAGAGAATATTTGGAAACTGAAAAATTACTTCCAGAAAACTGAATGGAGACGGTGGAGAGGACACTGCAGAGACCCAGGGTGAGCGGGGGACCCTGCGGAGGACCCCTCATCCCCAACCCGGAGGACGAGGCCCAGTGGAATCCCTCAGGAGCACAGAGAAGGGCACTCAGATCCCAGACGAGTTGGCGGGTGGGTGAAGGACAGTTAGAGCCACAGGTAGGAGGAATCTGTAGTCAAACGAGAAAGACTCAGATCACATTCAGTGCCCTGGGCTCCAGCAACCCCCGAAGGAAGCAGGCCTACAGCTGGGCTGACGTGGGCGGGTGCGGACCCAGGCTAAGGAGGAGACACTGCTGCTTCCAGACACGGAGCAGGCTGTGCTGGGAGGGGCCTCACCTCTGCTGGCAGCTGTGACCGCAGACGTGGTCCATCCTCAGCCACACCAGTCAGGACAGTGGGGTCACCGTGGCCGTTCCGTGCACGTGCCTGAGGGGTGGACAGGAATATGGACTGGTACGGCTTTTGGAGGGAAGCTTCTGGGTATTTGTTACCATGTAAATAACCATGTGTGTGGTTTGTAATAAGAACTCAGACATGAGCGGTCCAGGTTGCCCCCCCAGAAGGCTGAGCATGCTGGCGTCCGGCTCAGCCACTGAGAGCTGGGAGCAGACTCTGCCTGGACCTCCTGTGGGGGGCAGATGAGGGGCTGCTGGGGACTGGCGGCCATGGGCTTGTATCTGGAAGAGGCATGGGGGGAGTCCGGGAGGCAGACCTTATGGTTTTTCAGAGAAGCTAGAGATGCAGGTCTTTATGCAAATTCTCCTGTTTGAACATAGCTGGCTCCAACTAAAACATCAAAACCCGGAGCAGCGTGTGGGCCACCTCCTTCCAGGGCTCTGCGGGACACCCTGGTTAGACGGCCCTGCCCGGACTTCGGGGTGTCTGCACAGGTAATTTGGGGCTCGGAGGCTCCATCTCCACTGAGCCCACCAGATTGTGCCAGGCCTGGACTCGGGGGATGAGATGGGTCCTCTCTTTTTGGCTCAGGCGGGGCTCCTGAGCTGGGGTGTGTTATCCGCTGCCCTCTCCCTTCATGTCAAACCCCTGGGTTTTTGCCTGGGCACCAGCTGCTGGCTAGGGATGGCCCTGGAGCCATGGAGGCAGGCACAGGTACGGCGCACCTGTCTGAGCAGCCCCCCTAGAACAGGTAGTCCTGGGGCTGTGCTTGTGCTGAGTGGCAAGTGGCCGGTGGCCATCAGGTAGGAGCGCAGCCCATCTGCTCCTGTGTACCTTGTGGCCCTGAGGACCTGAAGGGACATAGCAGGTTTGTCATTCCAGTGTGGACATCCTGTGACGTCTCAGTTTTCCCAGAACCCATTTCTCCCTTTGAAGTCTGGAACACGAGGGGAGGGGGCAGGGCCCAGGGGCAAGCCCTTTCTTTCACTGGCTGCACCTCCTTGAGGCCTGGCCTGGGCCGTGGTCACCTGGGCCGCGGTCACTCACGAAGCCACCTTGGGGACAGCAGTGGGGGAGTGGGTGAGAGTGAATGTGTCAGCCAGCAGGAGGGAGCCGGGGAGGCGGCTCGTACTCAGGGGTTGGGGTGGGGGGATGCTGGCCTTCCTGGTCTGAGCCAGAGTCCCGAGCACTGATGTGGGACTGGAGCCAATGAGGGCCCAAGAAGCCACATCCCGGGGGGGGGGGCAGGGGAGGACTGCAGAGTGTCACGAGGTCTGAGGCGTCTCTGCTGGAGGCCTGGGGGCAGCTGTGGTCCCCGTGCAGCAGGCCACCAGCACGGGGAGGGGGGAGTGGATCAGCCAGAAGAAAGGAGCCCTGTTTGGCCCCATCCCAACACAGGCCCCAACCCGAGTGCCCTCCTGCACCTCGGCTGCTCTGCTGCTCCACGGCTGCACAGCTGGCAGGAGGGTCCTGGTCCTGGTGCAGCCCTGGGACCAGGCCAGCACCCGCCTCCCACCCACACAGCGGGCCCTTGTCTCTGGGCAGCTCACTGGGTCCGGGAGGCAGGCAGGCAGTGCTGCAGCTGCCCCTCAGCCCGCTCCGTGGCTTCCCTCCGGTGCCTGGTGAGTCCCCTCCCTGCCTCCCTGTCGCCCAGGGCCGGGGCCTGGCTCCTGCTGCCCGTTTGGCTGCCCCTGTGGGCTGAGGGCCACGGATGTGTGGATGCCCAGTGGGAGTTTCCTGACCAGAAGGGACAGGTGTGGCACTGAAGGGCCTTGGGGATCAATGCAGAGGGTTGCATGGGTGTGCCTGGGTGTCCTGGCTTGGGTCCCAGTCCACAGAGTTAACGGGCCGTGGGGGATGCTCCTCCAGGTGGAAAAGTCCGTGACTGAGTCGATGTCGCGACAGAGCACAGGGCACTCAGGCTGGGCCGGAGCCCTATAGCAGGGGACAGAGCTGGGAAGCCCCTCCGCATGTCTCCGTGCAAATGGCCTTGGCTCCTGACGTGAGGTGTGGCAGCAGGGGCCACCGGAGCAGGTCCAAAGGATGAACGGGGCGCTGCCGGGGTCGGGAGGGCAGTCTCCTTGGCCGCCCCCAGTGCTCCAGGCCAGGGCCCAGACAGGCCAGGCCACAGGCGGGGCTGGGACAGGCCGTGGCCGAGGCAGATGACCCCCAGCACGCTGCCCCGGGTCTAGGGTCAGGGGACCAGGTTCTCTCGGAGGTCCCGTGAGCTTCCTGGGCCTCATTATCCCCTTCTGTGATGTGCTGCCCCTGAGGGGGCCCTGCTGGGGGGTGGAGGGACACCCACGTGAAGGTGCTGTTTCAGTTAATATTCAGACAGAGCCACCTGGTCACAGCCAGTGCCCCAGAACCTGCTGAATTGGCCGCACCGGGCAGGGCTGGCCGCCCCAGGGACCTGCTCCTCCTCCTACGAAGGGGGCCTCCCAGGAACTCTGGGGTCTGGTCTAGGTAGGGATGCTCCAAGTGCCTTGCTCTGTGCAGCAAGCAGAAAGACCAGCTGACCCCGGGAGCCCCCCTCTCTCCCACTGTCCCCAGGCTGGGGGTGCGCCGGGCCCCCTGCTTCTCCTGACACCAGCTCCCTGTGGTCTCGGGCCCTGGGGAGTGAGCCAAGTGGAGAGAATGCCCCGCTGTGTCCATTCAACCCGGAGGGACACGTGGTACCCACACCTGCTTCCTGCTTGGGCATCACGGCCCCGCTGATGCAGATGGGGGTGGGGCCCCAGGGCTTCCCGGACACGGGTGTCCCTCTCCAGAGGCCCAGAGACCATGGCGGGGTGGGCAGAGGGGGGTCTGCTGGGCACACGGTCCTGGGCAGAGGGGGCCCGCAGCTGAGGGGTCTGTGTTGGGGACCCCAGGTGTGGAGGTGCACCCCTTCCTGTGTCCGACTGAGGCTCCTCCAGTCTCAGGGTGCGTGTGTGTTCCTTCCTGTCACCTGCTCTGTGCCCCGACTTCTTCCCGATGTGCTGTGTGTACGGGGCTCCACTCTACTGCCCCCGTCCCTCTGTCCACAGCACCCGGCCCTTTACTGCCCGGCTCAGCATTCTCGCTCACGTCCCTCCACGGGCCTGCCCAGCCCGCAGATCAGAGGAAGGGCCCTGGCTGAGGGGACTGCCAGCCTCACATGCGCCCCAAATTCGCCCCCCTGCTGAGGCCCAGCCCTCCGAGCCTCCCTCAGGAGCACTCTGGGCCCCCAGAAAGGCCGCCCAGGCCCGCCCCATCCTCCCTGTGTCCGAGCCTCCCCGGGCCACAGCCTGGGCTGTGTGGGGCAGGGGCCCAGGGCCAGGGGCAGGTGGGCACGGGGAAGGGCAGTGGGAGGAGCCCTCGCCCTTGCTGCACACTGGGCCCTCCCTCCCTCCAGGGCTCCAGGCGGCAGGACATTGCCTCCCTCCAGCTCTGTGGTCTCAACTCTCCGCTGCAGGAAGCCCACCCAGTCTCCCCCCACACTGGGCTCTTCTCCTCTGTCTGTAGCAATAACTCAGGGCTCAGCCAGGGGAGGACTCGGACACAGAGGGGGCTCATCTTCCTCCCTTCGCTGTGTTGGGCAGCTGCTTTCAGGTTCAAAACCCTGTGCCTTGGTGCCCAGACGAGAGCCCACACCCACCCTCCCTCCTCCGGGGGCTCCTGTCTGGCAGGACGGGGCAGGGGCAGGGGAGTGGGGTGGTGGCCTCTCTGGCCCCCGGGGGCCCCTCTCACTGCTGGGTCCCCACACGGTTCCTGGGTCTTGGTAGGCACACTCGGGAGCAATCAGAGGCACCTAGAGGGGCAGTGGTTCTGCTGGACCTCCCTCCCCATGACCCCAGTCTCCCTCAGAAGCCCGAGGGGCAAGGTGGCAGGTCACCTGCCCACACAGATGTCCCGCTGGGGACACCTTGGCTGCAGCAGGTGACCCCCTCCCGGCTATTCCCCAGAATCCCCCGAATCTGGAGACTCTGCAGGTCTGAGCAGGGTTGCGGCAGCAGCCAAGGTGCCTTCCTCCTGTGTGCGGAGTGTGTGTGTCTGTGCCGCCGTGTGCACACCCGAATGTGTCTGCTTCGTGGCCAAGTGTCTCCGTTTTCCCCCGCGTCCAGGTTGTCTGTTTCTGGGTCTCTGCATGGCTGGCTCCTGAGGTCACAGGGCCCTGTGTGGGGACACTGAACCTCCCCTTGTCCAAACCTTTGGGCCCTGAGGGGGCACTTGGCTGGCCTCCTTCTAGGCAGGTTGTACTGACTGGTCCTAGACGCAGGGGTGGGTTGGGTCAGGGGCTCTGGCCAGGCTCCCTGCTTTCCTTCCCTGGGCTGTTCGCAGGAGGAAGGGGAAGATTCCAGACATTTGGGGGTGTGGTGGCCGTGACGAAGGGGCGAGTAGAAAGCCTGGGACAGAGCACTGGGCGGTGGGTGCAGGAAGGAGGTGGGCGAGCGAAGATGGCGGTGTCTGGGCCTGCAGAGCCCCTTTCCCATTGGAGGGGGGAGCATCCTGCTGACCCGCTTGCCGTGGGCCCGCAGAGCATGGGGACCCCGCGAGTCCCCTTGAGGACCACACTGTTTCACAGCGAGAGGACTGGCCTGACCTACCGCGTGCCCGCGCTGCTGTCTGTGCCTCCCGGGCCCACCCTGCTGGCCTTCGCGGAACAGCGGCTCAGCCCGGATGACGCGCATGCGCACCGCCTGGTGCAGAGGCGCGGCACGCTGTCAGGGGGCTCCGTGCGGGTAAGTGACCGGTGGGGGCGCGGGGGCGTGCCCGGTGCCGTCGGGAAACTGAGGCTGTGCTCGCCTCCTCCTCCCCCTTCCTGGCAGTGGGACGCTGCGCTGGTACTGGGCACTGCGGCCCTGGAGCAGCACCGGTCTATGAACCCCTGTCCAGTGCACGACGCGCGCACCGGCACTGTCTTCCTCTTCTTCGTGGCTGTGCGCGGCCAAACCCCCGAAGCTGCGCAGATCGCCACGGGCAGGAACGCTGCGCGCCTCTGCTGCGTGACTAGCCAGGACGCAGGGCGCACGTGGGGCGGAGCGCGGGACCTCACCGAGGAGGCGGTGGGCGGTGCTGAGCGAGGTAGGCAGGGCACGGGGCAGAGCGCAGGGGTCCATACTTGGGGCGGGACGTCTGCACAGGGTGGGGTGTAACCTGCCATCTGGCTCCAGGTCCCTGCGCTGCTAGCCCTGTCCTGCCCTGTCCCCAGCCTAAGGGTCTTGGACACAGTTCGTGGGACTGTCCCATCCCTGACCCCTGAGCCCACAGACAGGTGTGTTGGTCTCACCGGCAAGAACAGGCTCTTTGTCTTCCTGAGCTGCGTCTGACACTGAGCCCCCAAACCCCAACAACTCCCTCCTTAACCACTTCCTCCTCCTCCTCTTCCTCCTCCTCACACCCAGCCCAGGGTTTCAGGCAGGTCAACCTCACCTCAGGGCTTTTCCTCCCCAAGGACCTCACCACCCACTGCCCTCAGGGGCCACCCTAGCCCTGGCAGGTGGCAGGCTCTGAGACCTGCAGCAATTAAAGAGCTACCTGTGGGTGTAGACCCCACCCAGGGGTCTGGGGCTTAGGGTCAGGAGGGGCCCCCCAGGCTGGTCCTGAAGTCCGCACACCCCACCCCCTCAGCTGCCCCTGTCTAGACAGGGCTCGTGCTTCTTGCTAGGCTCGTTGGCCATCTGCCTGTGTTTGGGGACTCGCCACCTGTGCAGGTGCTGAGAACAAGGGCCCTGCCTGGCCTCTGTGCTCCCGCCACTGCCCTCAGGAGGCCTGTCCAGCCCTGGAGGACTCGGGGTGGCCAGAAGCAGGGGAGGGCAGAGGCTGGGCCAACAGGTGGCTTCCTCACAAACTGCTCTGTGATCTGAAGCACTGCCCCCACCCTCCCCACCCCCCGTGGCCCCGGCTGTCCCTTCCCGCCTGCAGACTGGGCCACATTTGCTGTGGGCCCCGGCCACGGCATCCAGCTGCCCTCGGGCCGCCTGTTGGTGCCGGCCTATACCTACCGCGTGGACCGGCGTGAGTGCTTTGGCAAGATCTGCAGGACCAGCCCCCACGCCTTTGCCTTCTACAGCGATGACCACGGCCAGACCTGGCGCCACGGCGGCCTCGTGCCCAACCTGCGCTCGGGCGAGTGCCAGCTGGCTGTGGTGGACGGAGGGTGGGCTGGCAGTGTCCTCTACTGCAATGCCAGGAGCCCCCTGGGCAGCCGCGTGCAGGCCCTCAGCACAGATGATGGCACCTCCTTCTTGCCGGGAGAGCTGGTGTCCGCCCTGCCCGAGACGGCCCGGGGCTGCCAGGGCAGCATCCTGGGCTTCCTAGCCCCACCCTCCAGCAGGCCTGGTGATAAAGGGTGGTCGGTGGGCTCCAGCGTGACCCCCTTTCCTCTGAACCTCTACGCTAGAGGCCAGGAATCCCCCGAGGAGGGTCCCGGAGACTCCCAAGGGGGTGGGAGGCTGGGCAGGACAGAGAGACGTGGGGATGGCCCAGGAGACCATGGCCCAGGGGACCCCGGTCCCAGGGAGCCTAGTCCAGGGCGTGGGTTCCACGGGGGCAGGAGGGACTGGGCCCCACAGCTCTCCAGACCCCCTGCCACCTTGACTCAGAGCCCCACATGGCTGCTATATTCCCACCCGGTGGGACGCAGGGCTCGGCTCCATATGAGTGTCCGTCTGAATAGGTCCCCACTGGACCCCCACAGCTGGACAGAGCCCTGGGTGATCTACCAGGGCCCCAGTGGCTACTCTGACCTGGCGTACATCGGGCGGACCCCCGAAGGTGCCTCGACCTTCGCCTGTGTGTACGAGAGCGGAGCCAGGGTGTCTTACGAGGAGGTCTCCTTCTGCATGTTCTCCCTGAACCAGGTCCTGCAGAACGTGCTCCCGGGCCCTGGGCGGCGCGGCCCGGGGGCCAAGCCTCGGGCCCAGTGCAGGCCCTCCTGAAGAGCCCTCTCACTAGGCCTGGCCCAGTGCCTGGAGGCAGAGGGAGAGGTCAGGGGCCAGGATAGAGCTCTGGGGCACCCCCACCCCTGCCAGAGGTGCCTTTGCCCCTTGGCTTCTTCACGCAGAGTCGTGAGGGGGGTGTTCATGAAGGACCCTGAGCAGAGACACAGAAGCTCAGTTTTCATTCTTTCAAGTCAGCAGGGCTGGGCTTCAGGCACCGATGTGTTGCTGGAAGCCAAGGGAGGTGGGCTCGGAGCCCCTGGGGTGGGCGGTGGGGTGCGGACAAGGGCCACTCGGGGCCCTTGGACCAGCACAGGTGCCTCCCCGTCCTGGCATTTGGCTCTTCAGTCTCACTCTGCTTTCTGGCTTCCGACGGGAAATAAAGGGGTTGCGACTTTCTGTCCAGGATGCTTGCTTCTCTTGAGTCTTTTTCTTGTCAAAGCCCTGGGGAGGCCCCGGGTCTCCAGCCCACTTCTCTGACCACTGTGCCCCCAACCCCCTTGACCAAGCCCCCCAAACCCAGGGCATCACAGGTGGGGGCAGGATGAGGGCAGGTCCGGGGTGGCCCCAGGTCTGTCTGTGGTCTGTGATGGCGGCCCCCTGCCTCTGTGTTTCCCACTGGAGGACCGCAGGCAGGGTCACCGCCCAGGACCTGTCCCCTACACCCCCACAGAAGCACCCTTTTCTTCTTCTTAGTTTCTGGTTATAAAAATAAATTATGCCCATTGTAGAAGATTGGGGATATGTAGGAAACTATAAAGAAAAAACGAGACCGACCCCACCTAGATCCCTGCCCTGGGCACAGCCGTGCCGATCCTTGGTGTTTCGGACTTTTTCTACTTTTAAACAAATCCTACCGTGTTTCAGCACAAGCGCTTCCTGCCCATCACACGCTGGGCAGCTGCCGTCAATGGCCCGTCCTCATGCCTGGGTGTCATTCCCTCACCAGGCCCCTGCTGGCTGCCCGGCCCAAGAGGTGGCATCCAGGAAGCCTTGGAGCCCCCCACCCCTGGGCCCGTGGCTGCCCAGGGAACGCAGGATGGCCCCTGTCGTTCACCTTCATCCTCAGCTCCCCGGGAGGGTGGCCGCTTTTCAGGAGTTGCTGCTGGGCTTCAGGCGGTGGCAGCGCGGGGGGCCTGAACTCAGGGCCCCTCGGAGGAGTCCCGGGCCTGCCTGCACTCCCCCGGCGATGCCCCCTCCAGCCACAGCCCCCGGCCCCCTAGCCTTGGGGCACAGCTCATCTGCAATAGCTCAGGTCTTCCATTTGAAAATCTAAACCAGTAAGGGTGGGGCGGGAGCTTTGGGGGGGCCCCAAACCGACAGGCACGCACAGCCCACGTCGTCAGTCAGCCCTGGTCTGGGTAACGGCCCCACATCCACAGCCACCCAGAACCTCAGACTGTGACTCACTGGGAAACGAGCTCTTTGCACATGCGATTGGGGGACTGAGACGAGACGCCCTGGACTGGGTGGATCCTGTCAGGTGGGGCGTCCTCCTCTGGGCAGAAGGTGCTGAAGGCGGAGGCAGCGCCCGGAGGAGCAGGGGCCGGGGGGGGGGGGGGGGGGGGGCGGGCTGCGGACTCCGGGAGGCCCCGGCCACATCTGGTGTCAGGCCTCTGGCCTCCAGAGCTGGGAGAGAATGGCCACCTATCGTTTAGGTGCCCAATTTATGGCAACGTTTGGATGGCATTTGACGTCTCACCAGAAACCACAGGAACTGAGCTACAGCGGTGCGGCCCTTCCAAGCTCGCTGGCAGAAAGTAGCCACCGACCTAGGGTCCTATGCCTGGCAGAACTGTTCTTCAAGGGTGCAAGGAAAACAGTGGCATTCTCACAGATGGCAAAACGACGGTTTGTCCCCAGCAGGCTCACTAAGGAAGTGGGAAAACTGGTGGGAGGACGGTGCCCACAGAGGGGCGCACACAGCCCGGAGCCGGCCGAGCCCGGCCGGGGGAGCGGCAGTGCGGTCAGCCGTGCAGACTTCAGTACGCGGAATAAGGCAGCAAAGGGGGCGCAAGGGCCCAGAGACCCTGTCCTGCCCCAGGAAGGGGGCGTGCCCACTGACTGTGGCTGAGGCCAGAACCTCCGGGGCAAATGCTGGGAGGCTAGAAAAACGTCATAATCCCCAAAGTAATAGTGGTGACAAATGGGGAAATAAAGTAGGAAGTGAGCAATTTAAAAAAGACAAGGAATGAGAGAAAATACACGTGAAAATGCTAAGGTAAAGAAAAAGCGAATATCAAGAAGCCAATGGAAACACACACGTATCAGAATCGCAGTGGTGTAAACTGACTAATAGTCCAATTCAGAGACACGGTGGGGTGGCAGAAGGCAGACCAGCAGCGACAAAGCCGTGCCCTAGACGCAGCTGTGTCCCAAGAAGGAGCGAGGCTGAAGGCCGCGGGGAAACCGGCCCGTGAGCTCGTCGGCGGACAGCTGGGGGCGCTGTGCTTCTATCAGGCAAGGACCTTGCGACCCAAAATTACCAACGCTGGCAACAGGAAATCACAATGCTGTAAGATTTGTGTGTGCCTGCTATCACTCCTCAAAATATGCAACCAAGCGGACAGGCCCCTTGGGGAAAACAGGCCAAGTGCCAAGGGTTAGACCCCAGCCTGTTGGGGGCCAACGGGGAGGCCGGCAGCAGTGACGCCGGCAGGGGCCGGGCAGGTGTGGCCGCCTTGCCTGGCAAGCTCCACTGAATGGACCCCAGCAGGAGGCACCATCTTCCCGAGCACACCCAGCAGACACACAGGGGCGAAGGTCGGATCTTATCACCAAGTCCCCACTGACTTCAAAGGCTTCCCAACCACCGTGAAATGGAGCCAGGAAAAAAAAAAAGGATAATTCAACATCTTTCTGTGTTTGAGAATTAAGAAACACTGTCCTAAATAACTCGCAGTTCAGAGAAGCCATAATGGGAAATGGAAAAGATTCTGGAATTACCTGTGCAGACTGTGCACGATGTGGGGGGCGGTGCTGAAGCCCCGAGCCGAGGGAGACGCACGCCTTAGATCAGAAGCAAGGAGCCCGTCGCCGCTCTCTCGGGGGCCGGGCAGCGAGCCGGGTGCCGAGGAAGCAGACGAAGACCAGAGCGGAGCCAGCGGGACGGGCAAATCCCACATGAGAGGGAACTCAGTCCGAAGCTGGGTTTAAAAAACAATAAAGTCAATAACCCCTGATGAGGCTGATCATGAAGGCATGAAAGGAAACACACACCCAAGGCCAGCAGTGAGGAGGGACACGCAGGCCCACTGACACAGCCTTCAAGGGCTCTCGAGGGGCATCTCACGCCATGAACTTGAACATTTAGGTGAAACGGACAGTTTTGGGAAAATATGACTTACTAGAAGTGGCACAAGGTGAAAGAGAAAGTCTGGAGAATCTTGTTAAAGAAGGTGAACCTGTGAGGCAGCTGCCGCACCCCGGGGGCCCGCCAGGTGTCTGCGGTGCTGCTGGGAATGCCAACCACTGGGCCAGGCCGGGCCCAGCGTGCCTGGGTGTCCCTGCAGAGAGCCTCCAGGGAGGAGAAGCCATCAAAGAGCTGAGGAATTGGGCACGTTTTAAGACAGAAAGTTCAGCTCCAGTGGGGTGGCTTAGTTGGTTGGAGTGTTGTGCCAAGCACCAAAAGTTTTGGGGTTCGATTCCTGGTCAGCGCATGTGCCTGGGCTGTGGGTTCGATCCCCTGTCTGGGTGTGTACGGGAGGCAACTGATCAATGTTTCTCACATCGATGTCTCACTGTCTCATCAATGAACAATACATCCTCAGGTGAGGACTGAAAAAAAAGAAATAAACTTCAAAAAGGACACTCATACAACACCAACAGCACCATCTGTGACAGGAAAATTTGATGAGAAAAGTTGACGTGACACCTTAGGAGGATAAAAAAAAGCCACAGACTGGGAGAAGTTGTCACGAAACTCGTATCTGATAGTTTCACTTTGTGAGCCATTCCCAGACCATCTTCCGCAGGGGCTGGGCCGTCTGTGCACCTTCCTTGGTGAGGTGTCTGCTCAGGTCTTGCCTGGTGTTTCACTGGGTTGCTTGCTTTTGCAGTGGTGAGTTTTAAAAATAATTTGCATATCATGGCAAGAAAGTACAGGAAAAGACGCTCCACATCACGGGTCATCGGGAGATGCAAAGTAAAGCAGCAGTGTGACGCCACCGCGCCCCAGGTCGGGGACGGCCGGCGCCCCGAGAACTGACGCCAGGAGCTGGGCGGACTCAGGCCGGCAGCCCGGCCACCTGGGAGGCAGTGTGGTGGCTTCTTACAAAACTGAACTTGCCCTTAACCTGGGACCCAGCCTTGTGCTCCTGCATGTTTCCCCCAAGGAGCCGAAGACGTAGGTGCCCACGGACACCTGCCCGCGGGGTCTGTAGGAGCTTTGTTTGTTGTTGCTGCAACTCAGAAGAGACTGAGATGTCAGGTCCTTCAGCCTGTGGCCCCGGAGCGACCACACGGCTAGGCCTCTAGGCCCGGGAAGGAGCCCCAGGGTCCTGCCCCGCGGCTGCTGGAGGCCCAGCCGCTGCCATGAGCCCGCGGATTTGGGGATGCGTGGTAGCCCAGGTTTCGCTCTCGTCCGCCCACACTTGCCTTGGCCTGTAGATGCTGTGGGGCTGATTAATGTGTCGACTTGGCCACAGTACCCACATATTTGATCAAATGCTAGTCTCGATTTTTCTGTGAAGGTTTTTTTCCCTAAGATGAGATTACATTTAAATCAGCAGACTCTGAGTAAAGCAAATGACTCCCCAGGATGTGATGGGCCTTGTCCAATCAGGTGTGACGTAGGAGGAGAGACAGGTCCCCACGGACGAGGGGTGAACTGCAGCCTCAGCCCTTCCCCGAGTCTCCAGCCGGCAACTCCTTAAGCGAGTCACTGCACACGTGTCCTGCAGCTTCTGTTCCCTGGAGAGCTCCAGGTGACACAGAAACCTCTCCCGGGGCCCGTGTCCTGCTCACACACCAGTCCCCTGTGAGCTGCGGGCCGACACTCAGGCCTCCCCACTCTGCACCTCGTCCGGGGCCGGCCCGCCGAGCCAGCGACACCCGGTGCTCCCTTCTCAGGTGTGGCCCCACCGGTCCCTTCTGTCCTCTCATCCCTCCTTGGACATCAAGGTGTCCAAGATGTACAGACCCTAAACATTAATCGTTTTAACAGCTGAATAATATCCTGTATCATGATTTATTCTTGGAATTTAGACTGAGACAGAAACCTGAAAAACAGCCATGAATTTTTCAGGGGCCCCTCACGAAGGCAGGGGCCCCCAGCACTTGAACCCCCCAGGCAGCTCCTGCCACCTGGCCACCGCCAAAGCTGGCTGCATTCTGGCCGAAGACCAACCAGAGCTGGGCCCTGGCCGTCTGGGCCAGCCCGGGGCCCCGGGTTGGAGGGGCCAGAGGGGTGGGGGAGGCTGGGACGGAGCGCCCGGGGTGGGAAGAGCGGCCCCTCCGGGACGGGCACGTGCCCGGAGAAGTGGCCGCCGACACCCAGGGTCCTTTCCTGCCCGAAGGCCCCACAGCTTGGCCACTCTTCCTCCGCCGAGTGGCTCTCAGAGGCGCCCTGACGTGTGGCGAGTTTAGGGCCCCCCGTGCCGCGGGAGCCGAGGGCAGCGGGAGCCCCACACCCCTGTCCACAGAGAGTCAGCGGGGCTTGGGAGCCACACACAGGCCCCCGCAGGCGGGCAGGGCTGCGTGACTGGGGTCAGAGGGTACAGGACCCCCAAGAAGGGCTTGATGGGGCCCCAGTCAGGAGGCTCCAGTGTTGAGGTGAACACCGTACTGTCCACACTGCCTGGATCACCCTCCCCCGACGCAAAGGACGCATTCACACAGGACAGCTGACCCACTAGGGCTGAGACCCCAGAGCTCAAACGCTGGCCCCAGCTCGGCCTCCATGGCCCCGAGGGCGGTTCTCTTTGAGACCGTGCTTCCTCTCGCCCGGAGCCCTTGGCCAGGGCCCACCTGGCCCTGCAGCCTAACCTCAAATTTCCTGCCCTTCCTGTCCCCGGAGACCTGGGCTCCTAAACCAAGTGGCAGTGGGTGTGTCCCCCCGGGGCAGAGGGGCTGCAGGAGGCCAGCGCCAGGCGGGCCCAAGGCCACGGGTGGGCGCTGCCACTCCCCCTGCCCCGGACCCCTGCCTGCCAGGGCCCTGGAGGTGTAGCTCAGGAAGCCCAGCCCTGGGGCCACGCAGGGACAGACCCGCCGGGGCGCGTGGGCTGGGGGTGGGCGAGACGCCCCAGGGGCCGTGACACAGGCAGCCGGGGCAGAGCTGGGGAATGGAAAAAGTGAGTGGCAGCAGGCGGCAGGCGCGTTCCGGGAAGGCGACATGCAAAGTGCTGACGGTGTCCGCTTCCACTTCTTATCTGCGGCCGCCACTGCCGGCAGGACGCGGCCGAGGGGCCGCCACTTCCTCCCCCTGCGCGCGCTGCTGCCTTTCCACAGGGGTGTGGTCTCATGCTCTTTAATCATTTAGGTTTGTAGTTTTAATTCTGGTAGTTTTGACGCGCAAATCCTCTCTCTTTTCTTCTGGTTCCTTGCCTCTGGGCCGTGAGTCCTGTGCTCTGCACACCCCCCGCCCCAGACCGGCTCTGTCGTCGGTCCTCAAGCCGAGTCCCTGCCGCTCCTGCTGCCTTTCTGCCCCCAGCACAGTCCCCTGCGGCCCCAGACCCAGCACCGGCACCCAGAGTAAGGCTCCTATTTTTGCCAGTCACAGGGTCGGGGTGGTATTCCCGTGGGGTCCATGGGTAAAAGGGCAAATACTCCCCTCACTGCTAAATGTCACCTGCTGCTTCTCCAGGTTGGTGCTTCCACCGAGAAGCGACGTGTGAGGGCCACGGTGCTGGCAGCGTGGAGAGCTGTCCACTCTCCAGCCCAGACAGTGCGACTTGCACTTTTTTGCTGTGAGTAAAACTGAACATGCCTTTGTAGTGTAAGGAATGAGCAATGGCACACACAGACAGTTCACGCGTGTGCGTGTGTGCTCACGTGCACGTCTGCGCACGAATGTGTGTGTGTGGTGCGTGCCTGTGTGCATGGGTGTGTGAGCGTGTGTGTGGAGGCTGCCCACACCTCCTGCCCACACCTCCTGCCCGCCTCCCCTCCAGGCCTGGAGCTGCTCCCTGGGCTTCACCACACACGCCCGCCCGTCGGCCTCACTCGCTTCGTCCTGGTTCCTGGAGCCTGGGTTCCAAACCGGTGGGAGGGTGGCCCTCTGCCTGTCCCTCCGTCTCGGGGCGGTTCCCTTCCACACGGTGTCCCTGCTGCGCTGGGGGATTCTCCGAGTGTGCACCCTAAGGCGAGTGCCCCTGGCTGCTTTTCCAGGTGGCAGTGTGGGCCCTGCACCACTCAGGCAAAAGTCTACCCTGCGCCCGGCCGGGCCCATTCCTGCCTCCAGGTGAGCCCGAGCCGTCGCTTCAGTCCCAGCCAGCCGAGGTCCCACGAGGCAGGTCTGTCCCTGTCCCTCCCTGGCCTCCTTGGCTGTCACTCGCTCACTGTTCGGTGTGAACTCTACAAGCCAGGTGCGTGGTTGCCGTCGGGACCCCGTGAGTTTATGAACTAACCCAGGGACAGCCTCTGTGGTGTTGGCGAGCAGTCCCGTCAGCCTGGCACCGCACTCACCCAGGGCTCGCACGCCCGGGCGCCAATCCCCTCCGGTTTGCTGGGGACCGAACGGTCTTTGTCACGTATCCTGCTGACTGCTTAGCATCAAAGTGTGACAGCTATTTCAGGTGTACGACCTCTGTTTCTGGGTGTTAGTGCTGCCTCTGCTCCTTGCCCGGGTTTTCTAGCTGCCACAGTGGTTCCCACAGAACCTCTGGGCTTCGCGGGCTCACCTGTCACTGCGGCCTCCCCGGGAGGCACTTCCGGTGACCGAAACCTGGGCCGGCTCCTCGTCTCTTCCCAGACAGGTGTCTCCACCTCCCTTGCTCCCCACCAGCCAGGACAGGACCCCGGGCTGCAGGCACAGGCTGTGAGCTCAGAGTGTGGGGAGCTGGTGGGGCCCAGACAGGGCTCCCTGGGAGGGGGCAGGTTGGGGGCATGTCTACTTGCGGGCAGGGACCCAGTGTGGTGGTGGCCTGTCAGCTCTGGGGGACGGACCTCGTGTTCTCTCTGTTGCAACCAGGACCTGCTCGCTGGTAGCCTGGAGCAGCCACCCACCGCCTGGTCTGGCCCCAGCCCAGGGCAGGGGACCTGCCAAGGAGGGACCCTGAGGCATGGGGGACCCCCGGGGGCTGCAGCAGGGCAGCTGTAGGCACAGTCGTTCAGGCCCCCTCCTCCTGGCAGAGGTGGTCTGGGGCCCGGGGGCAGTGGGACTGTGTGGTATGGGGTCCAGGAAAGGATTCTGGGGGGCGGTGCCCGGAAGCCCCCTGACATCGGAGGCTGAGGGTGTGAGTTTGAGGGGAGCAGAGATGAGGGGCCTCAGGGGGCCTGCATGCCTCTGCAGTAGCGACCAAGGGGACAAGAGCCCTCCACCTGCCCGGCAGCAGCAGAGCCCGTCCCCTCTCCCCCTGCCCTCGAGAGGGGGACAGAGCCGGGGGCTTTCTTTGAGCTTCCGCCATCATTTAATTATAATATAATAGAAGGGAAAGGGCCTCTCAAGTGTGAGCTCCTGAGCCCCATGCCCAGCAGCCAGTGCTGTGTGTGTGGCGGGCAGAGCGCAGCAGGCCTGGCTGAGGGCATCCGCCCAGCACCTTGGGCTCTGAGGTGTCCTTAAATAGCACCGGGAATGGGCAGCAGGGAGGAGGCCACTCCAGGGTGCTGCCTGAGCACTGTGGCCAGGAGCGCTCTTGTCCAGGCCCGGGAAGTGCCAGGTTCTTGCACAGCCCCGTGGGCCCCTTGAGCTGTGGGCTGGGTCTCCTTGCTGTGGGGGCACCTCACCTGCCGCCCCAAGGCAGAGTCTCCAACCAGGACCCGGCTCTCCATGTCCAGGCACCAGGCTCCCCTGAGGAGCAGCAGGGTCGCCACGACTCCTGAAGCCCCAGGAGCGTAGGAGGCACAGAGCAGCAGTCAGGACAGTGACCAGGCCAGCTGAGTGGGGTCTATGCCGGGAGCCCTGGGGCGGCTTCTGTCCTCGCCCGGGTCCCTGGGGACTAAGAGGAGAGCGGGGCAAGGCTGGCACGGTGCACGGCCCCGTGTCCACGGGTGGCCCCCACAGCTGTGTGCTCCTCCAGGGTGGGGGGGGTCACTCCACTCTCCGTCACTGGGTCTGAAGGCCATGGGCCGGTGGGGGCCCATCAGAGGGGCCAGGAGCAGCGTCCGTCCTCGAGTCTCAGAGGCCAGGGCCCCTGCGGGCTGTCAGCTGAAGCCCTGCGGGTGGGGGAGCCTGGTCTGCCAGGGAAGACAATGGTGGCGTACTCCGTCTCTTGGGGGACAGAGGGAGCAAAGGGTTCCGGGGTCTTCTCCTGCCACTGGAAGTCCAGCTCCTCATAGTCCACGGAGAACACAGGCGCCGGGGAGACACCTTCCTTCTTAGGAGGGAGGGAGAGAGGGGTCAGCACTGTCTGAGCGGCCGGTGCGCGCACAGACGCACGCCCTCCCCACACAGGCCCGACTGGTCCTGGGCCCCGGCCCCCACGCACAAAGAAAGCACGTGGTTGTGGATGGGTGTGGCTGCTCCTGAGGCCACTCACCCGTGGGGCAGAGCTTCTTGTCCCCTCACCCTTCCCTGTACTGTCCCCAGCGCCACGGCCGGCAGAGGAGGGAGACTCACCAGCGGCGGGTCCTCGCGGCAGCAGGCACAGGGCCCTACAGAGAAACACAGGGGAGCCCCTGAGGCCCGGCGGGGGTCTCACAGGGGAGTCGTGCGGGGGGCCTGGGGAGCCTGTGGCCATGGGAGGGCCCCGAGCACACGCCCTGCTTGCCCCCGTTCTCCGTTACCCCCCCTGAGGCCCTGATCCTCTGCCAGGCTCCTCTCTGGAGCAGGGCCGTCTGGGCGCGTAGCCCCTGCCTCCTGCCCCACTGCCTCTAGTCACCAGCCTGCTGATCCTGGTGCCTGCGGTCGGGGACAGACCACCCCAGGCCGCCAGCTGGCGCCACAGGGCACACAGCAGACACACAATCAGTGACGCTGGGGCAGCGTCTCCGGGACGGATGCCACACAGGAACGCCACGTGAGACTCCACCGTGACCAGCACCCGGGGCACACGAAACATCTCAAAGTCTCTGTGGGAGGAAAGCGTGGTCCCCGGAGGAGTGAGCCTCGGAGGGCGTGGCCGGGCAGGTCAGTGCGGGGGCTTCCCCAACTGCTCAGGGGGGGCTGCTGAGGCCTGTGACTTCCTTTGTCTGGGTCACTGTGGGGCCTCCTCCTGCCGTTGGTTACATGACCCCCGGGCGCCCGTCCGGGAGAGCTTGACCAGCACCTCTTCGGAGGGGCCGACCGCACCCTGACTGGGCCCCTATGGGCAGTGTCCCTCTCTTCAGCCCCAGGGATGTCCCCCCATCGTCAGAGTGACTCAGAGGGGACCGGCTGCCCGGGACCACACGGTCAATGTTTGTGGGAGGGCTGGGCACCCACAGCCTTCCTCCTGGTGATCAGAGGTGGCTGTGGCTGTCACCACTGGGCCCAGTAGCTGTTAGAAGCACCGTCACCGTGTTCTGCGGCCTGAGGCGCAGCTGAGGTTTGGGGGAGGCTCAGCCCAGGGGACTCTGCCTTCTTGTGTGGCCCTGAAGAGTCCCCCTGAGCAAGGGCTGTGGGGAGGGACCATGGCTGGGGTCTCCAAGGGGACCCCAGGCCCCGGCAGGGCCAGTCCACCTGCTCCCTGGGGGCGTTCACAGTGGAGGGCTGTGGGGGAGGGGCTGGTGGCCGAGGCCGCGGGCAGCGCCCTGGGCTCCACCGGGCTGGGGCGTTACCTCTCGTGGCCCTGGGGAAGGTGGCGGTCAGGACCCAGGTCAGCAGCAGCAGCAGCAGGATGCTCACCAGGACGCTGGTGACCCCGATGACCAGGCCCTGTAGCTTTCCCGCAGGCCTGGCTGGGGGGCTGGGGGTCTCAGTGGGTGGTTCTCGGGTTCTCTCTGGAGACACAGAGAGCAGAGGCTCGGCGGTGGGGACACAAAGCAGGGGCCCAGGGTCCCGCCCTGCACGACAGCCTCACCCAGGCCTGCAAGACCCCGAGAGACTCTGCCCCTGCCCCTCCCGCGGGAGAAGTGGGTCTGGGGTGCTTCCAAGCACAGGAGGCCTTAGCCATTGGTCATCGTGGCCCTGGGTGTGGGACCAAGTCCGGGGGGTGGAACTTGGCGAGGCCCCGCCCCGCCCGCCCTCGGCCTCGCCACTGCACCTGTCACCAGGAGCTCTGCGTGGGGGCTCTCGTAGATCTGCGTCTCCGGGGGCAGGTAGATGACGCCACAGAGGTAGGTGCCACTGTCATTGCGCTGTGCGGAGAGGACACTCATTTCGAAGTCCTGCCCACTGCGCAGCCAGGTCACTCGGAAGCGTGGGTCCGGGTGGACCTGGCCGCTGTCCTTGGGGAAGGCGGCCAGCTTGACCGTCTGGTTGCTGGGGCTCACGCGGTACCAGTTGAGCACAAAGTGCTCAGACGTGTTGGAGAAGCTGCAGGTGAAGGTGGCGGTCTCCCCTTCGGCCACGGTGAGCTGGGGCGGGCTGAAGGCCAGGGGGCTCCAGGGCCTGGCGGGCGTTTCTGGGACAGGGAGAGAGAGCCAGAGGGCCCTGAGGAAGGGGCGCAGGGCAGCCCACCCGTCAGGAGCCGACCAGCAGCCGTCCCTTGACACAGTCGGTGCGGATGAGATGCGTCTGCACAGCAGAGGCAGCTGTGGCTGGATTTCCTGTCTGTCTCTCCTGCATGTTTGTCTTTGGGATTAATCGGTGGGGGGATTTTTGGACACCTGCATTTCAGGTCCGATGACCCGCAGAATTCCAATGAGGTTGTACAAAATGATTTCTTGGCCATAGAACAAAAGTCCCCCCCCGATGAGGTAACCCCTGAACGTCTAAAAGTTGATGGAGTAACAGCCCCTCCTCTACCTTGGACAGGAGTATATATTAATAGAACTAGACAGGTAAAGAAGCAGGGGAAGCTGGTTAACTATTACAAACTGAGCAGGTAGAAACAATTACCAAGGAGTTAGAGTCCACAGTGCATAAAGAAACATTCTAGACAGAAAGACAGATAGCTAAGTTAGGCACCACAAAGGCCTTGTAATAAATTTCCTATAACCACTGTTCAGTCTAGCCTATCCTCTGACCCATGCCAAATTCTAAGAACCTTAATAAACATCTGTTCATCAACAAGACATTTAAAACTCTGTACATACAGCTATTTCTAATTGCCTGATTAATGACTCTCTTGGTCAAAATAACCTTTGTTTAGCATAACTGAATCTATGGAATTTCCCGTACTTTTCCTAGCTGCCTCTGTACTGATTTTTTCTGCTTAACCGATCATGCCACACACCTGTTCCTCTAATGTTATGTAACAATCTCTATAAAAATAAAGCCTAAATCAAACTCTGTGAGGTCGGTCAGACCCACAGAGGCTGGCTGTTCTCTGGCATCCAATCCAGTCAGGTGTCTGACTCTTCATTCATCACCTGCTCCATCCATCCTTTGGGGACCTGAGACCTGCCGAGGCTGGACCCTGGCACCCACCAAGACCTGCTGACGCTTTCCCACGTCCCATCAGGTAGGAAGATTCTGGAAAGCCCAACCCACACGGGAGTCCCCTGTGCCGAGCCTCTGCTGCGGAGTCTCGCGGCTCCTCCTCGTCCACCCTCGGGGACGGGGGTGCTTGGCCCCGCCACCAGGCGACCCCGCAATGGGATCTGGTTTGTTGATTGCCCGGGACCCGGGGTTGGGCACTAGGCCCCCGAGAGGTGGTTGTAGGGCCTTCACCCCCTCAGTGACGCCAGGTCCCCAGTTCTGGGCCCCAGGTCCCTGGTGGGCGAGGCAGGTAACTGGGCACTGGGCTGGCACAGTGGGGGCTCCCATGGAGAGCCCAGCCACGGTGGGCTCAGAAGTCAGCCTTTGCCTGCATTTCGGGACAAGCTCAGAGCGGGGACCAGCACGTGGGCGCTGCTGACCTCGGCGTGTCTTCTGCTGAGGCTGTGGGACTGGAGTTCAGAGGCCATCTGGGCCACAACCCCTGAGACGGACGGGGACAGAGGCCCCGATGCCCTGGGCTCGAGCCCACGCTCCCCAAAACAAGAACGTGCAGGGGGTCTGGGGGCGTCTGCAGGGCTCTCCGACACGGGAGCACATGCACAGGCTGTTACGGTCTCCTTCCCTCACACACATGCACACACGTGTTCACACGTCTGCTTGCACCGCTGTGGAATGTTGGCTGGGCACGGCTCCCACACTTGATGACATCCCATGCCGGCTGCCCCGCCCTGCCCTGTGGCTGCCCGACACGGTGGCCCTGAGGAGAGCAGGACGGGGCTGAGACCCAGAGCCCCTTCAGTCTGAGCCATGTCAGGGCACATGTGACCCAGGTACCTCCCGCCCCTCCCCACTGAGGGCCTCACACAGGACAAAATTACAGACATTTAGAGAGGGCAGGTGGGCCCTGAGGCAGTGACATCAGGTGGGTCCAGCAGTGTTCCCAGTGTCCTTACATTTCTGTGGCTGCTTACACTGAGGATACACAGGCCCCTCTCCACCGCCCACCCTGCTTACACTGAGGACACACAGGCCCCTCTCCACCGCCCACCCTGCTTACACTGAGGACACACAGGCCCCTCTCCACTGCCCACCCTGCTTACACTGAGGACACACAGGCCCCTCTCCACCGCCCACCCTGCTTACACTGAGGACTCTGGCTTGGAGGGGCCGGGGCCCAGCCAGCCTGGACCTCCAGCCATGTCCCCTCCCCTGGCCCCTCTCCTGGCCATGGACACATAGTCGAGGCTGGCACAGGGCCAGTCCTGTGGCTGCAGGTGCCTCCTTATGGACCCATCACGTGCCAGCTGGACGGGGGCCAGAGCCACGAGCCCCCATGCATGGCCCTGGGCATGTGCAGCGGGTGCGTCCCACTGGCTGGGAAGGGTGTGGATGTCATGGAGCCCACGGGGCCTGGAGGAGCCAGGCCTGGACCGGGGTCGGCCGGGACAGGTGGAGTCCTCTGGGGGTGACACAGACAGGGCTGGTACACAGCCAGACCTCCTCTCCCTTGTGACCACTTGCCCAAATGTCCAGAATTCTGGGTGCCCCTCGGCGACACTGACCCCAGCGTCTTCGAACATTCGTTCTGGAAGCACACAAGCCCTCACAACGAAAGTGTCATGTGAGTGACAGTCTGCGCTAGTTGCAGACTTGGCAACATCGTGCGGTGACCCTGCAGCAACAGGGCTCGGGGCAGTGGCTCTGTGGTCCCGCCCACCAGTGGGGTGCCCGCTGGTGCCCTCCTCGCAAACACCCCAGGAAGACCTGTCCTGGACGGCGCCACCGCAGGTCGCTCTCCCACCTCTTCCCCAAATCCATGCCTCCGCCCAAGTCCCACCTGCCAGGGCCTCCAAGCAGAACCCCTCTCGTGGCCAGGGCTGCCCAAGACGCTTCCCTGGGGGCCACACAGTGCACGACGCCCCTCCCCTTCCTGAACAGTCCCCTTCAACAGAGCCCCAGCGTGGGCCCTGCTGACAGCCTTGTCCCTTCCCCCACCACCATGTAGAAGGGGGACCCTGTTTTCTTCAATTTGAAATCTCATCTACCCCACCCCAACCTTAATTTGTGATCAACTCAGTCACTTGTCTGTTGGCTCTTTGTGACCTTTCTCACAGAACCGGGACTGAAGGAGGTGGGTCTCTCCCTATGCACCCCCCCACCCCGAGTCTCTTACTAATCACAAGGGGCAAAGGAGCCCAGAGAGAATGACCCCATTGTGAGGTCCCTGATGGGTGCCCCAAGAAGGACCCCCGCATCTGTGATCTTCCATGACCAAACACCAGGCACGCCCAGGTGGCGGGCACCTGCGCATGGGCTGGGACCCTTCTGGAAGTCCAGGGCTGAGGACAAAGCAAAAGCAGGCAAGTGGACTGCAGCAAACTACACAACTTCCGCCCAGCAAAGAAACTGTCAGCCGAGTGAAAAGGGCCTACGGAATGGGAGAAAAGGGGTTAATGTACAAAACATATAAAGAACCCATACAACTCAAAAGAAAAACAGACAATCTGATTACAAAATGGGCAAAGCACCTGAATAGGCATTTTTCCAAGGAGGGCATACAGGGGCCCACAGATATATGAAAAGATGCTCAGTGCCGCTCAGCATCAGAGAGATACAAATTAAAACCACACGAGATACCACCTCACACCTGCCAGAATGGCCACCATCAGTAAATCAAGAAGCAACAAGCGCTGGTGAAGACGTGGAGAAAGGGGACCCTGTGCACCGTTGGTGGGAATGCGGACTGGGGCAGCCGCTGTGGAGACAGTATGCAGCTTCCTCAAAAAAGTGAAAAATAGAACTACCATAGGATCCAGCAATTCCATGTCTGGGTGTGTATCTGAAGAAAAAACACTAACAGAAAAGACGAGTGCGCACATGCACTGCCGCCTCACTCACAGCAGCCAAGGTATGGAGGTAACCTAAGTGCCCATCAGCAGGTGAGTGGATAAAAGAGAAGTGTGCATCTGCGCAACGGAACATTACTCAGCAACCAAAAACAACAAAGTCTTACTGTTTTTGACAGTCTGGACAGACCTCGAGGGCATCATGCTAAGTGAAATAAGTCAGAGAAAGAGAAATACCACATAGTCTCACTTTCATGTGGAATCGGAAACACAAATTACAGAACAAAACAAAAAGGGAGCTCACGGATACAGAGAGCAGACGGTCACAGGTGGGGGGGGGTGCAGGGGTCCAAAGGCAGAAACTTCCGGGTCTAGGATGAGTGAGTCCGGTGATGTCCTGGCAGCAGGGCAGCTGCGCTCTGTCATTCTGAACCCTCTGTGTCCATGGACTTGACCCATCGCTGGTCAAAATACTTGGAAGAATTTAAAAATCCCAGAAAATTCCAAAATGCCAAACGTAAATTTGCCATATGTGAGCATTTGCAGAATCCACGTGAAACAAGTGGGAGTGGGCACACCTGCTGGCACTCTCTGCAGGTGCCACGTCGTTTTGGGATACGAGGGCCTGGAGCATCCCCGCATTTTGGTACCGTCTCCGGATGCCACGGGGTGACTGTTGCTATTTATTTAAGTGTCATCTGTTCTCAGAAACTTTTGTCCAGAACTTGCAAATGGTTGTGGTGGGTACACCTGGCCTGCAGATACAGTTTTTTCCTTTTACTTCACATAGAACTTAAAAAAGAAAAAAATGGAACAGCCACGAATTCATTAACACAGTAACACACAGAGGATGTCACATCAGAATGTGGGTCTCAGACCTCTCTCCTTAAACGTCGGAGGATCTGTGACACCGGATGGAAGACCCAACGCATGGCCCATGTCCAGGTTGGCCCTCCCGCGAGGCCGTGCACTTTCTTGACCACAGTGTGCCCACCTCTGGTGCCTTCTCTGCCTGTGGAAACCTTGAGACTAGTTAGGAAACTATGATCTCGTACTGGGTGTGGGTCAGTAAGAGCGCTCCAGGTGGCAGCGGCGAGAAAAGGAAGGGATGCAAGAGAGGATTTTAAAGATTTCCTGGCAGTCTGGTGTGGCTGGACAGGAAGAGCACAGTGACCCTCAGAGGCCCGGGCAGCGACAGTGCCCCGGCAGGTGTGGCTGCTGGGAGAGCTGGCTTGAAGCCATGAGTTCAAGTTCTAGTCCCATTCCAACCTGAGGCTACAGGGTGCATTCTAGCTCTGACAGTCAGAAACCTGAATCTCTGAGTTAGCAGTGTGTGATTTTCTTTGTTCAATCTTGGTACACACAGGTAGTTCAAAATTGCTAACTCATGTCTCCACAAAGGGAAACACTTTTAGGAACTAGACTGCAGCAAATCTGTGCAACAGAAACACTTTGTCAGAGCGCCAGGGGGTCTGGGGACCGACCCTCACAGAGAGAGATCGCTGCACATTTCCAAGTAGCCAGGAGAGTGAATCCTGACAATTTCCATTACAAGAAAATGAACCTGAAACTATGTCACCCAGGGCCATCACTACCCTTGTAGACAAACATCGAATCGTTACATTGTGCGCCTGAAATGAATGCAATGCAGTTCTACCGCAATAAACTATTCCCAGTCCTGAGGTTTTCTATATGTAAAGTAAAATTGAGATTTGGATTTTTTTAAAAGAAAGAACCCCAGGGCTTGCAAAGGCAGGGAGGCGGTGCCTGCCCTGGACCGTGGCTTTCACACCTGCAGGCCCTGCTGGGCTGCGGGCATCTGAGCTCAGGCTGCCGGGAGCCTCGGCTCTGAGACAAGGGCCTGGCTTCGCACCCACAGAGCAGCCCAAGTTCGGTGGCACACGCCAGGACGGGATGTGCGCCTGACTCACACGCTGAGTGCTGACCCAGCACTTTGGTCAGGCCTCATTTGAGAATGGGTGGTCGCACCTGTGACTGTTCACGATGGGGTCCAGAGAGTGGCCCTGTAAACAGGACCGTGTCCGTAGAAGAAGGGGGGCTCTGGACAGACACACACAGGACAGACCACGTGAAGACAGAGGCAGAGACTGGGTGAGGCGTCTCTAGCCCAGGTTGGAGAAGGCCGAGGGCACCACCGGGAGTGCGAGAGGCCTCGGGCCTGTGACGAAGCAGAGCAGCTGACACCTGGACCCCAGCTCCCCGATGCTGACCTGGCAGACTGTGCCCCCCTGCGGCAGAGCTGCCCGGTCTGCGGCGTCGGTCACCACCGCCCTGAGACACGCCGCAAACGGGCCGGTATCAGCCAGTGACTCTGGGTGAAGGGCACTCACTGCTGCTTTTGTGACTATTCTATAGGCTTCATTCTTTTTCAAAACTATAAGATGAAGAGTTAATAAAACGGTCTGACTTGAAAAGCGTGCCACAGGCTGTGCCGGGCGGTCTCCGTAAGGAAGCCGAGTTGACCCAAGACCCTGCCGGGCCGGCGATCTGGCCCGAGGTCTTCAGCTCGGCTCCCGACACGCGTCCACTCCCCTTGCTAACAGAGGGCGGGGGCGGCCCACCGCTGGGTGTGGGATATTTCGTGAAATGCAAGAAAAACGTGTACACAGGAGGGGGTTTCCATGGGAATGGCTAAATCAATAAACGGAGGGAATGAATTAGCAAGGAAAGAAGATGTCATGGAGTAGAAAGTCCCCTGAGGCCCAGAGCCGAGCCCGGGGGGAGAGGCGGAGGAGGGCCCGCATGCCCGAGACGCAGCAAGGTGCTCTGAGACAGCAGGGCCACCCCCGAAGCCCGGGTCACAGGGGGAAACTGAGGCACACCGAGGTTCAAAATCTTGGCCAAGACACAGGCTGATGCGCCTGAAACTGGAGGGACCGACTGGGTAGCATCTCTGTCTCTCTCTCCCGGCTTGGGGAAGGGGCCCTGCGGGGACCGGGTCACAGCTCCCCAGGACACCTTGGGTCCTCCTCCCAGGTGATACACACCCCTGTCCTCCTATGTCTGGGTCCCCCCAAGGCCTTCCACCAGGCTCCTTTGGGTCACAGCCCTGGGACAACCGACCCCAGCTTTGAGCTTCTCTGCCGGCCTTGAGGTCTCCCCGGACGGCTCACGCAGAGCAGTCCAGGGCCAGGCCACTTTGCCAGAACCTGCCGTGGATTCTGTGAGTCGTGCCCAGGGTCTGCGCCTGGGCATCTCCTCCAGAGACCTGAGGCATGTGTGCCCCAGGTGCCCGAGGGGGTCGGGGGACGGTCTTTATTCACACGGTTACTTTTGATGTGACGAGAGTAAGTGTCGGGGCCAACCAACCTGTCACCTCAGGCACCAGTCAGCCCCCTGTGAGGCCAGTCCGTCCCAGGAAAACTCAAGTTGGAGCAACGGGGCCCAGGTTTGGGGCTCTGGCCAGCCCAACACTGTTACCCTACAGAGAAGGGCACCGGCTTGCTGCCCACTGGACACAGAGGAGGAGTTGGGACACTGCTGCCTGCTCGGGAGCCTCACCACCGGGGGAGCCCAGAGAGCACTTTCCCGGCTCAAAGCCACACGGCACCTGCCAGGAGCCCTGCCACAGCCCTGTCCCCCTGCCAGGACCTGAGGTTGTCCCAGCCCCGACCCTCATCACACAGTCCTGGCCACCTACCTAGAAGCCATCCAGGCCGCCAGCCCAGCTGCAGCACTGCCCAGAGGAGCGGCCAGGGCGTCCACGGGATCCCCATGCCCCGAGCGAGCCAGCACCAGTGGTGCGACCTCCTCCTCTCCTCTGATGTAGCAGAAGTGCAAGCAGAAAGGAAACCGTCCCAGGCCCCGCTCTGTCTTCCTCCTCCTCCACTGGGGCGGGGAACGAGGTGGGTGGGTGGAGAGAGCGATGGGGAAGAGTGACAGGGGAGGGGGCGGGGGAAGAAGGTGTGGAGGAGAGAGGGGACAGAAGTGGAGAGGGCGGCGGCGGCATGTGCTCCTCCCACCGTGGGCGTCTCTCCATCCCAAGGAAAAGTTTGCCTCTTTATTTGGGACTGCCTCTTTTCCTTTCCAGAGGAGGGAGGGGTGGCTCTTTCCTGCTCTCCCCAGCCATCCTCCTGTCCATGGGAAGTTGGCCCCTATCCCCGGCTCTGGCCCACCCCCTCAAGCAGCAGTGAAGGGTGGACTTGGCCCATGACCCATGGCCCACGGCCCACTTGGCCTCCTCTGTGTAGCCCTGACGGCCACGGTGTTCAGACCCACCAGCTCCGCTGCTGCTGGGGGCCCAGGCAAGTGCCCGGCCAGACCCCCGAGGCCCCCGCCCCGCTGAGTGACTGACACAGGCAGAGGCTGCCATTCCAGGGACTGCGGCATGACCCACCCTGGGTCCAGGAGACCCGAAAGCAATCTGGCCCTTGTGCCCTAGGAGGAGCAGAGACTTCCGATCAAGATGGTGTTTGAGGCAGCGTGTTCCGGGAGGGACTTCACAGCCAGGTCACCCTGGACGCCCTGGACACAGACAGAGGCTCGCCGGTCGGCAGATGGAAGGGCGCTAGGAAAATTGGTGGGCCACCGCCCTTTTCCGATTCACCTTCTCCCTGCGTGCTGAGCCCCTTACCTGCCCTTTCCTCTCCTCACAGAAAGGGTCAGTTTGAGACAAGCTAACAAGACGTCCTGCTGGGGCACCGAACCCCCTCGGACGCCAGCATCCGAGTGGAGCGCCCACGAAGGTGCCGTCCTCGTCTCCACCTGATCGGTCGGCAGTGACAGGAAGCACGAAGGCTGACTTCCCCTTCTCACGGCCGCCCCTCTGGGGAGTGGGCAGCGGGGGCTGATCTGGCCAAGGGCTCGCCTGGCCCTCCTGCTCCTGGGGAGAAGGTTCCCGCCCCCAGCTGCCAGGCCCGCTGCAGAGGGGCAGCTGAGGGTCTGCCTGACCCACGGCCTGGGTCAGGGGCATTTCCCCAGGCCCACCCGAGACCCTCATCCTTATTCCCGCCCGCGTCCTTCTGCCTCGGTTTCTCTGCAGGCCCTGTGGTGGGCACCCTGCCAGGGCTGCCGTTGCCTAGCCGTCTTTTCTCAGCTTCAGGCTTCCAGGAGACTCCGGTCCAGGCCGGTGCAGCCCGTGTCCAGATCTTCCCACTGCCCCCAGCCTCCTGACCGCCCGCAGTCTGCAGAGCCTGTGCTTCAGGCCTGACCCGGGCACCACCCTCCCTTGCTCAGGCTGGGGGTGGAGTGGTCCTGGCTGCCCCACCAGGCCTTTGTGAGGCTCTTGGGTCATTTCATTGCATTTTGCTCTCAGCGTTTCATGACAATAAGTGGAAAACAGGGGGAAAAACCCCTGCTGGTATTAGTGATGCTGTAACAGTGGAAAATGTTAATGGTGGGGACCTGGACCCACCCGCCACTCCTGTGGCGCCATCTCCGTGAGGGAAGACTCTGACTCACGTGTGGCTTGTCGATGCGGCGTGTTTGGAGAGAGTCCTGGGAACTGACTTCAGAAGCACAGGCCCCGACCTTCAGGCATCCCGGCTCCTCAAAATTTGCAGACCTTCATCCACGGAGCTGGGATGGCACACGCTGAACCATCCCTTGCCTTGTTGGGGTGGGCCGTGCTCACTGTGCTCACTGTGCTCGCTGTGCTCACCGGCACGTGGGGCACTTGGCAACACCCCCCCCCCGTGGTCTCCTTGTTGAGTTCCCTCTCCCTCCTCATCGAAACCTCTGCCTCCACTGAGAGGGGAGATGGGCTCTGAGACGCGAGTCTCCATCATCCAGGTGGCCAGCACCTGCGAATAAACAGGCTTCTTTTATTCACATCGGCACCTGCCTCTCAAGCACTGGCTTTTGTACCTGCCCTTGGGTATAGTTTTTGGCTGCTCCAGCAGGGACTGTGTGGACCCTGGTAAGTCCCGGAGACCCTGAGCAGAGGGTCCCCTGGCAGGGGCGGCAGGGATTTCCCCACAGCCGCCCGGAGGTTGTCGCCTCGGCGACTCGCCCCACCCTCCCTCTCTGGGCTCCGGCGGCCTTTCCTCCCCTTTCTGGTGGCAGAAAGAGGCTCGGCCGGGCTGACGGGCCCAGACGGGGTGAGACCCTGCTGCGCACGGCCTCGAGCCCCTGCCCCCCCCTTTGGGACCTTCACGCCGTCTCGGATTCTGTAGGAATCAACAGGTGCCTCTCAGCCACAGGCACAGGGCCAAGGAAAAAAAAATCCCGGTTCCTCAGAGTGGGATTTGGTGGGAGTGTGCTTTTGGTTTTGGTTTTGGTTTAGCGATCGTTTGCTTTCACAGCTGCACACGCTTTGCCCTTGCCTGCTGGGGTCGCGTGGGGAGGGGCAGAGGCCTGTTTCTCTCCTCCGTCTGAAAGGAGCCTTGGTTCCAGTGTCTTGTTTGCTTTCTTATCTTCCGGAGACTTGGTTTGATCTCTGAGGATTTAGTCAGAGAGCACGCGTCTGTTTAAACTGTCGTGGCTTTGGTTATGGCTCTGTTTCTCTTTGGAGGAGAGCGTCTTGGTCCCAGTCTGGAGTCGTTTTGCCAAAGGTCCAGTGAGTGGGATAAAGTCTCGGATGGCGAGGTTTTCATGTCCCATCCCAAGGGTTCTACCCAGGGTTAAAACTGATGTTTAGAGAAAAAAGGTCTCACTCCCCTCTCAGACAGTGCAGCTCAGAAAAGGAAATGGCAAGGAATAGGCATTTTAAATTCGGCGGCGCAAGCACTGCCCCGTCAGAGTCAACCCCGGTTTTCAGCCTCCTTACGGTTGTTAAGGGCACTAGACAGTGAAACCCCTTAATCTTGAGCACACTAAAGGATGCGGTGATCATCGGGAAAAAATTTTAAGCATATTTGCCAGTGTAAAAAAAAAAAAACCTGTTTCTGAAAGTTATAAAATGTATTCACAAATTCACCAGTTTAAAGAATGCTAATTCCTTAATTTAGCTGTCACTAGAAATTGAAAATTCTAATTAAGTTGGGAAAGAATACATGGTTTTGGTAATAGAAGGTGTAAATTATGGCAATATATTTTGAAGAAAAGAAAGTTGAAAGTGGGTTATTCCAAGTTTGCTTATTTGGAGATGAGTTAGAAGGGCAAACTAAAAGGGG
Source organism: Artibeus jamaicensis (assembly GCF_021234435.1). Classification (NCBI taxonomy): domain Eukaryota; kingdom Metazoa; phylum Chordata; class Mammalia; order Chiroptera; family Phyllostomidae; genus Artibeus; species Artibeus jamaicensis. Next base: position 6,132,028 of record NW_026522020.1, read on the forward strand.
TTATAAAACCCGCACAGGTCCGTGTGGGTCACAGAAAGACGGAGCAGCGGGAAGGAGCAAACAGAATGGCTGAGGGGGTGGGAGTGGATCGAAAACAAGGGACACCCCGAAGAAAAGACCCCGGAGGGGGACTCAGTCAGGGAAATGGAAATGGAGGGAAGAATGAATAGGAGGGAAAGCGAAAGGCACGTAGATGAATGGAGAAGCAATGATCATTTTAATGACAAATGAAAAGGCCAAAAGTTCCCTTTGATTTCCCAAAACCAAGTGTTATTTTCCAAAAGAAACCACAGGTGGGGGACAAATGAATGGATTTCTTCGGTCTGATGTACTTGCGTCTGTAATTCCGAGTGTTATCTTAAAGCGTTGCAAAAGCAACTGGAATTCTTTTGTCCATGTAATTCGACCTGGAGCCATGTTCTCATTCAGAGTCTGTCTCTGGGCCGCTCGGTCGCATTTGCAAAAACACTGCATCTTCACAAAGAGCCATGGAAGGGACTCCGACTTATTCTAAAATATGTTTCTCTGAATCAGTTTTCAGATCTTACCTTTGAAATAGACGGGGATTCTTAGAGCCCTGGGAAATGACGGAGGCAGTGGTGGGGGATCAGGGTCAGCAGTAATGGACTGTGGCCTGAATGAACTAGGATGACTATTGTTCTTTTAACTTCGTTCAAAATATCACTGATTTTTAAAGCAAAACTTGTTTCTTTTCTTAGAGAGAGTTGGTACATTTTGGCGATATTGAAGCATTTATATTTTTCTCCCTACTCGATCCCTCCAGAATTTGGAAAATCTTACTGAGTATTATTATTTTCATGGCAATATGTTTCTTTGTATAAATTCCACACATGTGATTTGTTCCAGTCCCCAATGGAGGATTTATTAGTCAAGACTTTGACTGGAATGTCCACCTGCCTAGGCTCTGAATGTCACGGGCAGCTTCGAGGAGTGAAGTTTGGCTTCCAAGTCTACAGAAGCCCCTCGGGGAAGTCTCCCGGCACGTGGCTCACTCTCGTGGCTCACGGCGGCACGTGGCTCACTCTCGTGGCTCACGGCCGGCACGTGGCTCACTCTCGTGGCTCACGGCGGCACGTGGCTCACTCTCGTGGCTCACGGCGGCCTCCCCAACGAGGAGCGGAGGCTCCTTCCCGGGAGACGGCAAGAAGAACCTCAAGACATTTTGTGGGACCTGCTGGTGTTGCAGGGGGTAGCTTGGCGTCTCTGCCCCGTGGGGCTAATTAGAGTTTAGTCTGACTATTCCTGGTAACACTCCAGCAAAGCAGATTTAAGAGAGCCCGTACGACCAATGGCTATTCCTGTTGTGTTCATGGAAAGAATAAGGCCAAATTGAAACTGGATGTAACACAGTTAATGAATTGGTCTTGATTTGGCCCTGTGAGAATAGCCCTACCTGGTATAGCTCAGTAGACTGAGTGCTGGCCTGAGAAACCAAGGGTCATGGGTTCGATTCCCAGTCAGGGCACATGCCTGGGTTGTAGGCCAGGTCCCCAGTAGGGGGCGCATGAGAGGCAACCACACACTGATATTTCTCTGCCTCTCTCTCTCCCCGTTCTGTCTAAAAATAAGTAAAATCTGAAAAAGAGAAAGAAAACGAGGGCAATTTTAGGATGAAAATTGTGTTTTAATACAATCTGTTTTAGACAGTCATGAACATTAAACTCTGTTTCAGTGAACTATCTATAAAACTTAATTTTTCTCTATGAACTAAACTGGGTTCTAAACTTCTCTAGTTTTCTGAAGTGTCTTGGCTACAACCCTCTGGCTTCCATAGAAATGGGATAAAGGACTGGCCGTGGGGACCTGACCCACCCGCCACTCCTGTGGCGCCATCTCCATGAGGGAAGACTCTGACTCACGCGTGGCTTGTCGACGCTGCGTGTTTGGAGAGAGTCCTGGGAACTGACTTCAGAAGCACAGGCCCCGACCTTCAGGCATCCCGGCTCCTCAAAATTTGCAGACCTTCATCCACGGAGCCGGGATGGCACACGCTGAACCATCCCTTGCCTTGTTGGGGGTGGGCCGTGCTCACTGTGCTCACTGTGCTCACCGGCACGTGGGGCACTTGGCAACACCCCCCCCCCCGTGGTCTCCTTGTTGAGTTCCCTCTCCCTCCTCATCGAAACCTCTGCCTCCACTGAGAGGGGAGATGAGCTCTGAGATGCGAGTCTGCATCTTCCAGGTGGCCAGCACCTGCGAATAAACAGGCCTCTTTTATTCACATCGGCACCTGCCTCTCAAGCACTGGCTTTCACAGCGCAGGCAGCCGGACCTGCTTTCGGTTACAAGGCAATGCGTAGGTCTCACCAACTTAAAATAACCGAGACAGAAACCCAGAAACCGCCTGACAGCTGCTGCCACAGCTCCGCTCAGGGCTGTGGGGGAAAAGCATCGAAGAGCAGAAACGGTGCAAACGACATCAAAGACGGCGAAGCGGAGGCTTCAGTTTAGAACGAAGGGCCACTCCCCCGTGGGTGGCTGGAGGGCCAAAGGTGGCTGCCAGCCACCAGCCAGGGTAGCGGCCCTGAGGCCCCCCCGTGGCCCGGTGTGCAGCCAGCAGGGACCTGGGTGCATCGGCTCAGTCCATGCTTCGGCCGGGACGCCTCGGCTCGTCCTGGTCGGGCGGGGGCTCTGCTCTGGGGACATGCTGTTCCCTGAGGACTGGGACTGAGGGGGCCGTGGGGGAGGAGAGGTCTGCGCTCTGGGTGGGTGGGAAAGGCCATCAGACCCCTGGGGGGTCACCAACCACCCCAGCACCCCCGTCCTGTCTGCAGGATCTTGGATGTGTGTCCACAGAGGGGGCTGGATTCAGGGACAGCGCGCCCCTCCCATTCACCCCTGTTCTCCGCGCCATCTGCCCTCCCCACAGCTTGCCCCCTTTCCCGTTGTGCTCTCCCTCCTGCTCACCCCTTCCCCTCCCCTCACTTCCTTCCTGGTTTCCCTCTTCCCCTTCCCTGTGACCCTTCTCTCATGGAGTGCTGGGCTGGTTGGTGTCCCCACATAGGTGGCCGAAAGGGACACTTGGGCCCTGGAAAGTTCTGAGTTGGGAGGGGGTTGTATAGAGGCAAGTGGGGGACATGGAGCCTGTGGCAGGAGGCAGGGACACAGGGCCCTGAAGACCCTCGCAGTCACCTGGGGTCAGCAGGACCCCAGGAGTTCGGGCTCAGAGCCTGGGGAGGGGCTGGCCCAGGCAAGACGGTCCTAGTACATCTTGGGGGCTGCAGGCACAAGGTGAGCCCCCCGTTGCCTACCAGCCCACTGTGCCGCCATCACACTGTCCTCGCCACCCACGATATCCCCTTCACACTGTCCTTTCCCCGCATGGTCCCTCGTTAGGGACATGACCGGGTCCCTGGTTGGAGAGAGGTGGGAAGGTCAGGGGCTCCTTCGGCCCCCTCGTTGCTGGCCCACCTTCTGCCCCCTGCCTTGTGTCCTGGTCTCACGTGCAGATTTTGGAAGGTGGCATCTGAGGACACTGCCAGGGTGGCTCCTCTCTCGCCCTCACCTCTAGCTTTTTCTAACAAGCAGGTCATGAGCCGGGTCATCAGAGACAACCCAGGACCCAGTTCTGCGGGGACCCGTGAGTCAGTGAGTGCTCTCATGCAGCCACCCTGGGCTCACGAGTGTGAGCACTGGGCCCGTGTCCTCCGCTGCAGCCAGGACGCCGGTGGGGCAGCGCAGGGCCCAGGACGGAGCTCGGTGCCCGTTTTAGGGGCACGACTGTCATGCGTGTCTGCTGTGCAGTGTGAGCCCGCACACGCTCCCGCACCTCAGGGTCCCTGCTGTGCCCGCTGCCACCCTGCTCCCTCCCCCCGGTCAGTGCTCCTGGGGCCAGCCGGCTGTCCTCCATCTCTGTGGCTTTCTGTGTCTGTGACCCATAAATATGGATGACTCGTGTGTGGCCTCTTGGGATGGGCACGTGGCCCGAAGACTTCATCCATGAGCACGTGTCCCCGTGGGCTCCTTTCAGGACAGCAGAGCGCCGGGTGGCTGGGCAGCTGCCTGGTCTTCTCCGTGCGGCTTTGGTGATTTGGGGGACTGTGCTGTGGGGCACAGGGGTGTGCAGCCACCGGCCGTTATCCTGGGAGTGGTCTGCTGTGGCCCTGGGCGCTGCCGTGGGCCCGCACTTGGGGCGCACCCCCCGTATCCGGTAACTGTGGCTGTCATCCACTGCCGGAGGGAAGGAAGGAAGTGAAGGACGCAGGCCAGAGGCTCTACAGGGTGGCTCCCCGCCTTCCGCAGGCAGGGATCTCAGGGGCTGGAGGAGCTCCCCGGGGGCCTCCCTTCCTTCTCTCTGGAGCTTCCAAGGCACCGGGTGACTGGCACACACAGCAGCGGGCAGGGAGGGGAACATGAGCCAGCACAGACGGAAAGTGGGGGAGAAGGAACCCCCCGCCCCCCGCCACGCACTCTCCGGAGGCAGTTTCCATTCACGGAGAAACACAGGAAGCAGGAGGATCATCCTGAAACTGCTTCTGAGGAGGCAGAATGATGTCAGGGACCCGGCCTCCCTATCTGTCCCCATCGGGTGGGACGCTGCCGCTGGCCAGTAGATTCACAGCTACTTCTGAGGTTGGAACAGGAAATGGTTAATAGTGTTTGCAAATAAAAACTTTCTGTTCTATCCTGTTTTTGTAGCACTTCTCAGAAGTTAGAAAAGGGTGCCTAATTTGTCTGCTCAATTCAAGAACCAAATTTTCGAAAAATTAAATGAAGTGTTTCCACCAAGTACTACACACAAGAATGAAGACAGCCAGCGGCCGTTCGCTGGGCGACGGGGGCCTCTGGAGGCCCTCACTTTTCTCCTTTTCTTTTCTTAATAGTAGAAGGCACAACGCCCTCTTTATTCTCTTGGATGACAAACCTCACGCTCAGGAACATTTACATTTTATTTATTTATTTTTTTAAAGATTTTTTTAATTTATCTTTAGAGGGGAAGGGAAGGAGAGAGGGAGAGAAACATCAATGTGTGGTTGCCTCTCGTGAGTCCCCTGCTGGGAAGTGGCCTGCAACCCAGGCATGTGCCTTGACTGGGAATCGAACTGCAATCGTGTGGTTTGCAAGCCCGCACTCAATCCACTGAGCTACACCAGCCAGGGCTGACACTTACATTTTAAATGTTCCCAGAAGGAAAGTGGGAAGGAGCGTCTTGCCGGACAGTGTGCTGTTGGAGTGGCCGCCGTTTTGAGGTTCCTACACGCTCTGGGGCCTGGCTTTCCAGGGTGCAGTTTCCTCTGCAGAGTAAAAGGGAAACTGTGCTTCCTTAGATCTCAGTGGATCACCGTTGCTACATGGTGACCCTCCGGTACCTCCCATCCAGAGAGACAGCAGCTCGTCTGTGGCTCTGGCAACCACCTGAGCGGTGGTTCCATGGGTGGCGAGTGCTCCGTTAATAGGAAGGTGACGCAGCTCAGGAATGAGAGTAATGGAGAGACACCCAGACAGAAGCAAGCGATGGGCGTTTGGAAGAAATGCTCATTCGGAACAGCTGAGTAGGGTCAGCAGCTCACCACCCATGGAAAGATGGAGGTTGGAAGGTGCCAGCTTTGGTCACGGGGACCCTGCCTGGTGCAGGAGCCACTGCACGCTCAGGTCTCGGGGTGATGCGGGTGGGCTGGGGGTTGTGTCCCACATACGAGCAGTTCAGTCTGTTGCTTCTGCTGTTGTGACAGGCAAGACACTGTCTCCAACGGCCTTGTGCAGACCAGCACCAGCCTGGGGCCTCGGGGCCCCGGAGCAGCAGGCCCCCCCTTCCTGACCCTCCCTCCCGTGTGCGACGTCACGGTCGTGGGAGACGTGGGCCTGACCACGTGTGTTCTGCAGGTGTGCATCCCCACCCACCGCACATTTCTTCCACAGCGGCTGCTCCCAGGTGGGTGCGCTTGCTCCTTGGCCACCGTTCCCAAGGTGGTGGCCGGGTCTGTGGCCAAGTCATCTGTGGAGGGCGAGGCTGTTCTTCTCTGTGGCCTTTGCCGGAGCAGACTCTTCCCACCTGGCTGTGTGGGTGGCGGTACGAAACTGTCACCTTGCCCAGGACCACGGGACTCACGCTCAAACGGCCACAGGCGGCACGCCCGGGGCTTCGCCGAATTGCCATCCACGCTTGCCACTCCAGTGTGGTCCGTCACTGCTTCTCCCCCTCCTCATTTCCAAACTTTCCAGAATGCTGTTTGTAGTTTCAAGGTGAATTCACAGTTTAAATTTCCAGATGTGTGTGTTCGTGTGTGCATGTGTTCCTGTGTAAGCGTGTAGGTGTTGCAAGCATGTATTCATGTGTAGGCATGTGCACATGCGTCCAGAGGCTTGGGACCCGGCCTTGGGGTGTCAGCGCCACTCCAGTGGATACCCCCCAACCCCAGAAAATAGCGCCTTAAACACCGGCGGGGCCCTGGTTGGTGCGGCTCAGTGGACCGGCGCTGGCCTGTGAGGCAGAGGGTCCCTGGCTTGATTCCCAGTCAGGGCACACGCTTGGGTTTCCGGCCAGGTCCCCAGTAGGGGATGTGCAAGAGGCAACCACACATTGATGCTTCTCTCCCTCCCTTCCCCTCTTTTTAAAAGCAAATAAACAAATGTTCCAAAAACCCCCAGGGAAGCTAGAAGTGTATTTTCTCTTAAACAAGAAACCCAGAGGTCCGCACGTGGAAGCAGATGGTGACCTCAGCTGCCCTCAAGGACCCGGGGTCTCACCCTTCCACTCCCTCGCCCCTGCCTGCCCTGCAAGGTGAACTGGAGGTCACGAGGTCTTCAGGGGCCGCTTGTCAGAGAGTGGGGGGCTCCGCCTGGCTACCTCGTCTCGTGTTGCAGAACCTGTTCAGAAGCACAGCCCCACGGCCTCCTCTCCTGCCACACTGGGCTGCAAGGCAGAGTCTCGGGGTTGAAAGAGTCAAAGGAAAGTTCCAGAAATAAAAAAACACAGCGAAAACATTACTGCACGTGACTGAATTGGCTGCAGATTGGACAAAGACGAGGACTGGTGGTGAACGAGACGCGGTTGCCGACAGTGCAGGTGAGGGACGGAACCACAGAGACACCTGCCTGGGAGGACTCTGTCCTTCCGGGGCCTTGGTTCCTTCCAGGCGACGGGGATGCGTGTCTGTGTGTCGGAATTCTGGAGCCAGCCATGAAAAACTAGAAACCGGTGAGGCCCTGGACTCACGGGTGGACAAGAGTCCACGACAGGCAGCGCACGGGGTTGGGGGCATGGGAGGTGTGTCGGCCCCAGGGCGGCCGGCTCAGACCGGTGACTGGAGGAGCCGGACGAGGGGCCACCGTCTCAGGGCCACCCAGCTGTAGGGAGGGCGCAGAGGGGCCCTGTGTGCGCCTGTCACCTGTCAGAGGGGGTGGGTGGGGGCTGTGGTTTTAGAATCTGGACACTCTTGCCCCGCAGGCGCCGAGCCCCTAAACTGAGGACCCAACACACCTGCCTGCGGGCACGAAGGGCACCCAGTGGAAGTGAGAGCTTCCACTGGCTGGGAGAGGGGGGCCCTATTTGGGGGGTTGCCCCCTGGTTTGGCCCAGGGGCTGTTGGGCACAGTCTGAGGAACCCCTGGGAGGGTGCTCTGCCCCCGCCTCTGGCCACTGTACCCGTGGGTGCTGGGACGAGGCCTTGCTGAGCTGGCAGGGGGTCCCCAGCGTCCTGTGGTCCGACCTGGTCATCTTGCCAAAGCCGAGCGGGAGTTTTGTGGCTTTCATCCCATGTGACTTCTTGTCAGCAGCCTGCTGCCCAGCAGAAAGGCTGCACTGGTATCCCCTCCAGTGACATGGGGGCTTCACAGGCATGTGACAGCCCTGCCCCCATGTGGCCCTTGTCCTGAGGACGCTTCCTCAGCCATTTTTCCCCAAAGGTGACCTTCCTTTGGTTCTCATTTGAGTCCTCCGGCCCCTTCCCCTCTCTGCTCAACCACGGCCCTTTCTTTCCTTGCCCCCTTTTCCCTCGTCACCCTGACAAAACACCGCCACCTGAAGCTCCTGAAGCTCAGACAGAACTGGAAGAGTCGGGAGAGGCCAGACCCACGGCACAGGAAGCCCAGAGCAGCAGCCTGGTTGGGTCTTGGTCCCGGCACTGCGGGGGTGGGCTCCGGGCCGCCCTCAACGCAGGAGCAGGGCTGCAGGGGCCTGGCTTCTCCGAGGTGCCGGCCTCAGGCCTTTTAAACAGGGGTGAAGCTATGTGTTTATGCTGCAGGCGTTTTTACGTAAATGTACATTTATACGCAGTAGAAAGTTTGGAAATATTTGCAGGGATACACGTTCGTTCAATCAACCTCCTTGCTGCAGCTTCGTCTGTGGGTGTGAAGAGACCGAGGCGGGTCAGGCTGTGCACAGCCGCCTGGGAAACGACAGGGGTTTATTCCAGGAGTGAGCACGGGACCGTCCGTGACGGGGCGAGCCAAACACCAGGCACAGGGCGACCGGAGGAGACCGGAGATGAAAGCTTTCATGCACATGAGCAGGGGCTGTGAATGGATCGGCATGGGGGGTGGGGGGCTGGGGGCGGCGATGGGGAATTTCATTGTTTTGGGTGGTTTCCCCTTTTTATTTATTTGTTTCTAATTTTTCCTAGAAATGAAAATGTGTTGCTTGCGCAATGAAACGTATTCAAAAGGACAAGAAGAAAAAACCTGTGTCTGGGCCTGGCCGGTTGCCTTAGAGACTGGACCACCCCCTAGGCAGCAGGTGGGTGGCCAGGAGGGGCTGGAGCGGGCAGCCCTCGGTCCACACTTCGGAGCGGCACCGGCACGGACAGGGTGGGTTCCTGGGCTGGCCCCTTAGCCAGGCTGCTGGCCAAGAGGAAGCCGGAGGACCCAGGACAGACGGGAGCTGGTCCTGGGAGAGAACCTGGTCTCCGGGCCCCTGGATAGTGGCCGTTTCCAGTAGCGGCTGAGGGTGCTTTCGAGGTGGAGGGGCCTCCGGGGAAGGAAGGGGCTGAAGGCTGCCTGGTCACTGGTGCGAGGGTGGCCCTGAGTCCCAAGGCCAGGCTGGGTGTGTTCTGACCCCTGAGACCTGAGCACAGGGGCCTGTGTCTGGCCGGGTCCTGTCCCCCAACAGGTGGGTCGTTCTCCCTCCGCCAGGTGCTTCTGCCCCCTCCTGGGAAGGGGTGGGGGCAACGCCTGTCTGGTGGTCCTTCTCCACAGCAAGGCCACGCCCTGCCTGGCAGGAGCCCTGGAGCCCACTTGGGCCTGTGGGGGAGGGGCGGGCCGGCGGGACGCTTTGCAGCTGCCTGGGCAAGGAGGGCTCTGCCCGCTCACTGCAGCATCTCCTGGTTTCCATGGCAGTGCTGACTGGAGCAGGGGATGGGCCATGAAGGACCAGAAGAGGGGAGCTGTTTCCCTCCTGGGAGGAGCTCAGTGGGAGGCCAGTGGGAACCGCCATCTTCATCGTCATGACAACAGCCACCAGACCTGACAGGGACCCACCCAGGGAGCCCTTGCAGGCCTCATGGCGGCCTGGGAGGGGTCTGTAACGGGCTGCGGGCCAAGCAAGCTGGGGATCGCTGGTTTTCCCGGGTTGGAGATGCAGATTTAAACACATGCCATTCCCACAGCCGTCGTGAGGAACTGCTGCCGGCAGGCGAGGGCGCTGCTGAGCGGGTTTTCTGTTCTGCAGAGACACCGGGGGCGGGACAGTCACAGACAGACCGACTCTCCAACACTGAGGTCGCGGCCACGTGCAGCCTGTGAGGTGCTCATTCATTAAATTTAAATAGTGATGGATGTTTGGCTCCTTGGGTCACTCTCCCTGCAGGTGTCCCCGGCCACTTGTGACACAGAGTGATGCCACTGCGGGGACAATTCCACCGTTGCCCCAAGAGGCCTTCCTCAGAAACATGCAGGGGGACCTCAGACGCCAGTGGTTCCCACGCCTGCGTGCACGTGCCTCACAGGGGCCGTGCTCCTGGGACCCAGGGCCCTCCCACCTGCCCCGGGACACCAGCACCTTCAGCGTCCAGGGAGCTGAGCAGCTGCCCTGCTCTTTCATGCCCGGGAGTGGGGGTGGGGCCCCCATTCCATGCTTCAAGACAACGTCTCGTGGGCGCAGGGCGTCCCCGGTCATCGGAACCCCCTTCCCTGCTCACCCCACTTTTCTGTCTCCCGCACTGTGCCCGTCACCCAGCCCCGCCCCCAACTTCATTTCTTCCTCACCTGGTTCTCCCCCTGGGATTCCTGACAAGACCGGGCAGATGCTTTTCCTGCCCTCACTGGGACCCACAGAGCTATCTTTGGCTTTCGGTGACATTTCTTCAGGGCAAGGAAGCCCCCAGTAACAAGGTGACAGAAAGCAGCAGGGTGACCCTGCGTGTGTCGGGCCAGGCCAGCCCCCCGCCCAGTCATGGTGCCCATCTAATGAAGAGGTGTCTGCTCCTCAGACTGTGAGCACCTGCGTCTGGTCCCTATACAGATGGGGGGTCGAGTCACGGAGCTCGAGCCAGTCCGACTCTGCGCCTGACAGGACAAGGAGCGTGGTTCGGGTGGGGGGCACGTTGCCCTCCGCTCCACGCTCTGCCCTCTCCTCCGGGGCCCCAGTGCGCCCGCTGCTGGTGGGGTTGGTCTCTGCCCACATGCACATTCCGTTCCACAGGCAGTGGGACGTGGACAGCTGCCTGGGGCTGACGAAGGTGCCAGCTGGGCCTGCCAGACACCTGGGACACCTCCAGGCGAGCCTGCTGACCCCAGGGCTCTTCCTCAGCAAGTTGCCCGGTTCGTCCTGCGGAAGTGCTGCCAGCAGAGCATCCACTCTCCTGCTGCCTGAGGTCTGCTTTGGGGACCACTGTGAAACCTGTGACCTGTGCTTCTTCCAGAAGCCCCCAGACCCTACCTGGGGGCCCAGGGCGAGAGGCCCCAGCACCATGCAGGCCGTGCAAGGTGTGCCGGCACGCCCCCTTCCAGGGCGACCACCGCCTCGGCAAGGACGCAGGGCCCTGGCACGTGTGGGCGGGGCTGCGTCTGCCCCGGAGGGGTTCTCGCAGTGAGGCTGCCCCTCAGGGGCTGCTGACCATCCACAGGGGCTCCAGTCTCGGGGCCCCGCCCAGCAGCCTGGGTGCCCAGGTCAGTGTCAGAGCCACACCCTCCACAGCAAAGGCCACAGGCTCAACAGCATCGTCCGTCCAGGTCGGAGGGTTCATCTCTAAGTGCTGTGCCTCCCGCTCCCACCAGGACAGTTCTGACCCAGTGGCAGTGACAGACCCTTGGGAGAGGCTGCCCCACCCAGGTCACGAATCTGGGGCCTCATGGAGAAGGAGAGGGCTCGCCTGCTTCCCCTTGTCCTTGGCCAATACTATCCAGGGCCAGACTCCCCCCAGATCTCAGGCGCTCCTTCACCCACCTTCCCTTTGGCCCCAGACAGGTGGTGAGGGCGGGCACAGGGCCACAGCTGCCCCTCCGAGAGCCAGGCACCCTCACCACCCTCTCCGTCTTCAGCGTCATGAGGCGCAGGGCCTGCTTGGGGGCGGCCACGACAGGATCGTCCATGGGTGAGGAGGCCTCGGTCCTGCAGGGAGAAGGACTTCTTGGAGGAGGAAGACAAGATGGCTCGTGCCGGACACATTCCGACACCCATGAAGTGGTCTGCTTCCGCCGGGCACGTCTGGCCCGACAGCCCCCAGCAGCAGGTGTGCGCAGAGCCTTCTCCCCTCCCTTCAGGGTCCCCGCTGCGCCTCTCCATCCAGCAGGGCTGTCAGGGTACCGGGCAAAGCACTGCTCACTCCTAGCTGAGACCTCCCCACAAGGGCCCAGCACTCCCTCTGTGTTCTTCCTCTTTTTAAAAAAATGTGTAGTTTTTAGTTTTTATTTTTTTTAATATATTTTACTGAGCGTGGGCCTGACAACCAAAGCATTGCTGGTTCGATTCCCAGTCAGGGCACATGTCTGGGTTGCAGGCCAGGTCCCCAGAATGGAGTGCAACCACACATTGATGTTTCTCTCCCTCTCTTTCTCCTTCCCTTCTCCTCTCTCTAAAAATAAATATTTAAAAATATATACATTTTATTGATTATGCCATTACAGTTGTCCCATTTCCCTGTCCTTCATTTCCCTCCACCCTGCACACCCCTCCCCCACCATCCCCACCTTTAGTTCATGTCCATGTGTCACAAGTTCTTTAGCTTCTCCATTTCCCACACTACTCTTGCCCTCCCCCCTATTTTCTACCTACCATCTATGCTACTTATTTTCTGTACCTTCTCCTCCCTTCTCCTCCTCCCATTCCCCTGTTGCTAACCCTCCATGTGATCTTCATTTCTGTGGTTCTGCTCCTGATCTAGCTGTCCTCTTAGTTTGCTTTTGTTTTAGGTGTGGTTGTTAATAACTGAATTTGCTGTCCTTTCACTGTTCATCTTTTTTATCTTCTTTTTCTTAGATAAGTCCCTTTAACATTTCATATAATAAGGGCTTGGTGATGATGAACTCCTTCAATTTGACCTTATCTGAGAAGCATTTTATCTGTCCTTCCATTCTAAATGAAAACTTTGCTGGATAGATCAATCTTGGTCGTAGGTCTTTGGATTTCATGACTTGGAATACCTCTTTCCAGCCCCTTCTTGCCTGTAAGGTCTCTTTTGAGAAATCAGCTGACAGTCTGATGGGAACTCCTTTGTAGGTGACTGTCCCCTTAGCTCTTGCTGCTTCTAGGAGTCTCTCCTTCATTTTAATCTTGGCTAATGTAATGATGATGTGCCTTGGTGTGTTCCTTCTTGGGTCCAACTTCTTTGGGACTCTCTGAGCTTCCTGGATTTCCTGGAAGTCTATTGCCTTTGTCAGATTGGGGAAATTCTCCTTTATTATTTGTTCAAATAAGTGTTCCACTTGTGGCTATTCCTTTCCCCCTTCTGATACCCCTATAATTCAGATGCTGGAGCGTTTAAAGATGTCCTGGAGGTTCCTAAGACTCTCCTCATTTTTTTGAATTTTGTTTCTTCATATTTTCCTGTTTGGTCATTTTTCCTTCCTTCTGGTTCACTCCCTTGATTTGAGTCCCAGTTTCCTTTTCATCACTATTGGCTTCCTGTGCAATTCCCTTCATTTCAATTAGTTTAGCCTTCATATGTTCCTCTAATTTGTGACTAAAATCAACCAGTTCTGTGAGCATCCTGATCACCAGCGTTTTGAACTGTGCATCTGAAAGTTTGGCTATTTCTTCATTGCTTAGAGTTATGGGCTCTGGGGCTTTGAGATCTTGTTCGTACCCATTAAGTATGAGGAGTGGAGCCTTAGGGGTGGGGCGGGGCCTCCAGGGCGGGTCGCTGGGTTGTGACGCTGTGTGTGTGGGCGGGGTCAGAGCCGGGAAATGGCGGCCCTCTCTGCTGCCTCCCGTCGCTGGGACCTGCTAGGTCCGTCTCACTGCCCACTCCCTCGCCGGTCTATCTGCGCAGGAATGTGCCAGCACAGTCAAGCCGCCGCCCTGCGCGCTGGCCGGATCTGCCGGTTGCTCACTGGGTGGCGCTCACTGGACCCGCCCTTTGCAACCCCACGCCTGGGATCCCCGAGCCTGCGTCCGTCTGACCGAGTTTTCCTGTGCAACCCCGCTCCGCCAGCTGCTGGTTTCGCCCCTCTTACCGGTCAGGCTGAAGAATTCATTCTTATCAGACTTCCGAATAGTTCAATTTTCTGTGTTCTAGCTGTGTTTTCTGTTGCTATTATTTAGTTGTCTCTAAACTTGGTTGTGTGAGGAAGCACAACGTCTCCACCTATGCCTCCATCTTGGCGGAAGTCCCTCTTTTTATTTTTTTTTCTCTTTTTAAAAGATTTTATCTATCCATCTATTTATAGAGAGGGGAAGGGACAGAGAGGGAGATGTGTGGGAGAAGCCTGGGGCGGCTGCCTCTCCCACAAGCCCCGACCAGGGACCTGACGCGCCCCAGGCCCGCGCACAGACAGGCCAGGGCTGTGCCTCTGTTCGCGTGACCCTGCAGTGGTTCCCACGACACCCCCTGCGGTTGGTCCCCAGCCGTCCCATGTATCCAGGAGCTTGTATGTGTTACACTCCAATAGAATAAAAGTTAAAAACAGAAAACCGAGCAGCATGCTGGGCTGACGAGGCCACCGTCCAAGAGAAGGTTGTGATGGGGGTGGCGGTGGGCCTGGTGTACCGGTGGCATTAAGGTCCTGACTGCGTCATTGTCCCACCTGTGTGGCCGTGACTCGCCTCCCGGTTGTGTCTTCACGGTCACCTGCCTTGTGTTTGTGGGTCCCGCTACCCTCCGCTGGCTGCAGGCAGAGGTGGATGGTTCACTGAACTGGACAGGGACGCTCAGTCCTTTGACCCCTGTGGGTGATGCAAGGCCCTCCTGGCAGCTGGTCGCTCCCTCAGGCTGTGTCTGCTGCTGTTGCCACAAGGTTTAACAGTTTAAGCGAAGTAACCTAAAGTAACATTCCACGAATGCTGCACTTTTCATAAATTTCTTGCCTATCATCCATTTTATCACTCTAAGACCCTGTTTCCCAGACTCCCAAAGGTCCTGTATACCTGATATCACTTCATTGTCTGGTATTCAGTTGTACCGATGCATGTATTAAATGTTGAATATCTTGTATTCATCCGATTATGTTATTTTAATTATTATCCCACAAATGTCAGATCCAACAAAGTTTGTGGAAGATAATCCCTCTTTGATCCCCCACAGTTTGAAAAGCTGGTGGTGCAGGATGGTGGTGACACGGTGACAACTCCCGAAGCTGTTGCAGCTGAGAGACCGTGGACGTCTGCCCTCCAAGGTCAGCATCCTTTTTGTTCACTTGGTGTTTCGGCCTATTCCTGCTGGGTTTGGCAAGATTCTTAAGTTTGCGTTTGGAGAGACAAGGGTTTTATCCCATTGGATCACAGGGTTGTTTACAATGGGAGGATCCAGTTCACCTTTTGCCTCTGGCCTCTGTCAACAGGCGCCCAGTGTCTGGCTCCAACTCCAAATTCTGGCCATGGCATCCTGGTTACAGATCAGCATCCTGGTTAGAAGTCTGTGTTCTGTGTCCAGGGCCTGTACTTCACAGTCAAAATGTATTCAGTTGTGTGTCTGCAGTCTTGTACCTCTTAGGATGTGGCTTTGTGTCCTGGGTTCACATGCGAGGTTCATGTGCAGATGAACATTTAGGCTTTGGTGTATAGAATCTGGCATTAGAAATGTCTGATGCTAATCCCTGGCATCTGGTGTTTGGCCTTTGGACTTTTTGGACTCTCTCCGGTGAGGGCACATGGCTTTGGGTTTGGAGATTTGGGCCTGGGGTCCAGGTTTTTGAGTCAAAGGTCTGTGTCCAGGATGCTGAGTTTGGCTCTGGCATCTTGTGTCTGTCAACAAATGGTCATTGTGTTAAATTCACCACCAATATGAGTCCCCAAGTGTATGGAGTTGAGGCAGGTTGGTAAAAAAAAGCTATGGTAGTGGAATGGGAAAAGTGGGTTTGATAGCAAAGTAACAACAATGAATTACAGCCCATAATAAATCTGAGGATCTTATCTTCCCTGACCAAGGGCATTTGAAAGCAAATGGTTCACACATTCCAGACCATGCAGGGGAAGACCCACCTCAGTCCCAGCCCTTCTCTGGTGACTTTTCTGAAGGAGAAAGTCACCAGAGCAGGACCCTGATCACCCTGTATGCTCACTTTTTTGCATGAGCACATCAAAGGCCCCACCTGGAAAGCTGAGTTCTACTGGAATATTCTTCCAAGACCTCCTCTAAAGTCCTCAACCTTAGAAAAACCCCTTAAGACAAAGAACCCAGCATGCAGTGTTAGTGGAGTGGACATGCGCCTTCCCTTCTCCTCTTCCCTTAGCCCCGTGTCCTTGCTTTGCTTCTCCTTATCTCCGAAGGTCCCAGGAGACCTGCAGGCAGGGGAGCAGCGGGCAGCGGCAGCTCGTCCCGGGCTCACCCCTGATCCTGTCTCCAAGGACCCTCTTTGTGTCTGACTCTTTCGCTTCCCAAGAAGGAGCTCCGCCTGTGCTCACTCGTGTGCTGTGATGTCACCTCTTCTATCTGAAGCCCTTTCTTTGTGTCACTGTCCTGACATGTAATATACAAACTCTCAAAATTCCCTAGCTTTGTGTTGTGACATTTTTACTACATGAAGTCAAGAATCTACACACATGAGACCTTGCCAGGGCAAGCCTGCCTTGGGTCCAGTACCTTTTCAATGACAGAACAACCAAATTTTGTTTATTCAGTTACCTGTGGATGGGCATTTGAATACTTTCTACCTTTCAGTTGTTGTTAACAGTGCTGCTATAAATAATCATGTATAAGTGTGTTATAACATCTGTTTTTAATTCCTCAGATATATATTTTGAAGTAGAGTTATTGAACACAGTAGGGTAATTTTTTTAAAGGAAATGCCAAACCATTTTATACAAGATCTGCAATATTTTACATTCACAAAAGAAATGGTCAATCGTTCTAATATTTGTCTGTGATCATAAACATGTCTCAGTTTTGCCTTCTCATTATAGCTTCTGGAGTGTCTGGGAAGAGGTACCTATCGCACCATGATTTACCAATTGAACATATTCTCCGGTGTTTTTCTTTTCTTTTTTTTTTTTTAATTTTATTTATTTATTTTTATAGAGAGGGGAAGGGAAGGAGAAAGAGTGGGAGAGAAACATCAATGTGTGGTTGCCTCTCGTGAGTCCCCTGCTGGGAACTGGCCTGCAACCCAGGCATGTGCCCTGACTGGGAACCGAACTGTGATACTCTGGTTCGCAGGCCCATGCTCAATCCACTGAGCTAAGCCAGCCAGGGCTGTTTTTCTTTTTTTTAGCACTAGTATGAATGTCTCCTCTTTGGAAGGGACTATTGAAGTTTTTTACAAATATAGATGTCTGCCTTGGGGTGGTATGGCTCAGTGGATTGAGCACTGGCCTGTGAACCAAAGAGTCACTGGTTCGATGCCCAGTCAGGGCATATGCTTAGGTTTCAAGGCAAGTCCCCAGTAGGGGGCACATGAGAGGCAGCCAAACATTGATGTTTCCCTCTTTTTCTCCTTCCTAAAAGTAAATAAATAAAATGTTTAAAATAATATAGGTGTCTCCTCATTGTTGAGTTGTAAAGTTCTTTGTTGTGGAAAAAAGAGTTTTTAAAAAATTTTATTTAGTTATTTTTCAAGTACAGTTTTTTGTCTATTTCTCCCACCCCAGCCCCCCCGCCCCTTCTCTCCACCTCCCTCCCATTCCCTCCCCCCAAAAGAGTCTTATTAAAAGTATAATGTGCAACCATTTTCAATTCTGTGTGCGGTCTTCTCACTTTGTGAATAGCTTATCCTGCTATCCAGAACTTTTTGATCAGGAGGACACCACATTTACTCATTTACGTTCATCTATTTTGCTTTGGAAGAGAAAGCCTTGTATGCCAGCAGCAGCCTCCTCCATCTCATGTCTAATGTGCGTCATCATTGCAACATTTACTTTGTTTGATTTAATATAATATCTTTTAAGAGAAACCTGCTTTATGTTTTTAGACATTAGATGTTTAGGTTGCAAAGGTTTACAGGTTTAAATAGGAGGACACGCTGTTCTCTGTGCTATGATGTCCAGAGTCAGGCAACTGGACTCAGGGACAGGCTTCGGACACCTGGTCAGGTGTCGGGTGTGTGGCACAGTTAGGAGTTAACGTTAGGGGTTGGGGTGCGGTTGGTAGCACAATTTGTTTTTAACTACCTTTGAAACTTTTTTTGACTTTATTGTGACAGCTGTCATCTCAGCACGCATTAAAAAATCTGACCAGAACTCCTGAATATTCGTGTGGCCATTTTCATATTGAAGATGGATGAACATAGCAACATTATTGGCACATTAGGCATTGTCATTTCAAGAAAGATGAAAACACAACTGAAATTCAAAAAAAGGTTTGTGGTGTGTATGGAGAAGGTGCTGTGACTGACCGAACGTGTCAGAAGCGGGATTGTGAAGTTTCATGCTGCCGACTTCTCCTGTGCAGTTGCCCCCTGGGTCCCATAGACCAGTTGCTGTGGAGAGCCATCCAGTCCAGACGTTAACTGAGGACAGACCACATCGTGGCAGGTGGTAGCAGGTGACATACTCAGAGTAATGTCATCAATAGCACTGAGAATCCTTTGCTCTAGCATGGTTACGTTAAGTGCTTTGATGTTTGGGTTCCACAGAAGTTAAGCAGGGAGGAGGGGGAAACCTTCTTGAACAGATTTCCAAGTGCCATTTTCTACTGAAACGTAAGGAAAACCAATTCCAAGACCAACTGGGGAGGAAGAATGAAGTGTTGATGGTTGACACTAGTGTGGAACAGGAGAGATTGGGGGCACATGGAGGGAACCACCCCCATCCACTCCAAAGGGCGGTCTGCATCCACAGGAGGTGGTGCTGTGTCTACAGTGGGGTCATTAGGGAGTCCTGTCGTGGGAGCTCCTCACCAGGAACCAGGCGGTTCCTTCCAGCAAGTACTGCTCTGCCTCAGACCAATGGAAAGCACCACCTGAGAGAAAGATCCTGAATATGTCAGCAGGAGACACGTGATCTTCAGGCAGGATAAGGCGAGGACACATGTTTCTCTGTGGTGACCAGGAGAAAACGGTTGCAGCCTGGCTGTTCTGATTCATCCACAGCACTCACCCACCCTGCACCTTTGGATTTCCATTTATTTCAGCCTTTCCAAAATTTTCTTAATTGAGAAAAATTTCCATTCTGTGGAATGGTACCTGGGAGATTTCTCTGCTCCGAAGTATAAAATGTGGTGGGAAGATGGAATGGGGAAGTAGCCTGAAAGATGGCAGAGGGCAGTGGAATAAAGCGGTGAATATACTGTCTTGTCACGTTGTTGGGGAAAATGAAAAATGTGCCCGCCATTGCATCTCACAGTAAAAACCGAACGAACCTGGTGGCCAGGCCCATAGCACAGTCTGTGTTCTGAGTGTGCATCTCTGCTGTCTCCTTGTGGTCATATTGAGGAATGACATCTTAATGCAGGTCAGCAGGAAAAGTGGTTGATTCCAGTGGAGAATCAGTGAGTTTTGATGGCAGTGGTATTTCCAAGTGCATTTGAAAATGTTTAAATGTAAGGGCTGTCTGGGTACCTTGTGACTGCTTTCTAGATTAAGGAAAAATGGAGAAATAAACGTGACTCATGTGACATTTGTTGGAAGTGGCTTTGTACATAATACAGTGAGGTTTTTAAAAGTTCCAAGTGTGCTTGAAAATTGTTTATAATTGGCTTTGTCTGTTGCAGCTTTCTTAAACAATGAGAAAAGTAAAATTTATTCAAAGTTTTTCACCTGGACGTAAAAAAAAAAGCGCTATCACTTCACGTACGTGCCCCTCCAGACATGTCTGCGGGCTCGTGTCCTCCACTGTGCCTGGACTTCATTTACTGTTTTAGGTTCCTCGTGCAAGTGCAGAACTTGTGCATTTCCACTTCTGTTTCTAACATGTGCATTTAAGGGTGAAGATTTCTTTCTGAAGTTTTGGTGCATAATGTTTTTAGACTCGTTCAGCTCATTATTTTGTAACTCAAATAGTGGTTCATTTTGGAGGTTATTCATGAGTCTATTTCATAAATACCAAGCAGCAGAACTTTCCAGTCACCCACTTTCAGTGAATTCCAGCTTAAGTGCTATGAGAGCAAAACACACACTCTACATGATCTCAGTGCTGCGATGCTGGGTGAAGCCTGCTTTATACCTGATTGGCCAAAAAGATAGTTTGCCCCCCAACACCCCCGCCTTCATCCCCCATCTCCCCACCCCCGTCACGTGGCTCTGGTTCCTGTACTTGTCTTTAATTTCATTCAAAACCATTTTTTATACTGTATCATGGGAAATGTATCAGTCAAAATTGTTGAGTGTTTGTGTGGCCATTTTCATATCTAAGGTGGATGAGCATAGTAATATTTTTGGTACATTAGGCTTTGGTATTTCAAGAAGGGTGAAAATGGTCTGTCAGGAGTGGTTTGCAGAGTTTCTTATGGGAGGTTTCTCACGTGGAGATGCCCCGGGGCAAACAGACCAGTTGTAGTGTAGAGCCATCCAGTGCAGATGTTCCCTGAGGACAGACCACGTGAGGCCACGTGGGACACAGGCTACACACTCAAAGCACCTGAATCAGTTGTTGAAAATCGTTTGCACCAGGATGGTTATGGTCATTGTTTTGGTGTTTGGGTTCCACATCAGTGAAGTGGGGAAAAAAAACCAACCACCATTCTTGACAGCATTTCCACGTGGGATTTTTTTCAGAAACATAAGAAAATTCTGTTTCTGTTTCCAAGACAAATTGCGATGGTGGATGAACATTTGATACTTTACAGTAACATGGAACTGGAGAGATGGGTGGGGGCAAAAGAATGGAACCATCATCTGCCATTCAAAAGGGGGGTCTTTATCCAAAGAAAGTGTTGTGTAAATAGTAGGTTAGGGTTAAGGTTAGGGTCAGGGTCAGGTTTAGGGTTAGGGACCCTGTGTGTGGGCCCACACTCACCCTGCCCTTAGTGTCAAACCAACTATCAGGTTGAAGTGAAATGACCAGGGTAAGGCCAGACCATGGAAAATAGGTGAGCAGTGGGTGGATGCAGGGGGCTGAGGGGTGTTTGAAGTGAGTGGGGACAGGGAGCAGCCGCAGCCGGTCTGTGAGGAGCTGCAAAGGGCGCTCAGACTCTGTGCGGTAGGAGTGTGAGGTCTCCACGTAAGTGAGCCATTCCTGTGGGACCACTTATCGTGAGCACATCATCTAGACCAGGTTGGGAGCATGCAAGTTCTGGTCCCAGTTCAGTGAGCATTGCCAGGGCCAGCCTCACAGGCTCTCAGGAGGCAAAGCCGAGTCTGAAGTCTAGGTACTTCGGTGGTAAATGTTGTGAGATATAAAAATGAAAAATGTTACAATTGACAAAGCAAAGACCCTGGGAGGCTTCTTCCATGTCCAAAAGAACGTAGCTTGTAAATGGCAGGCCCAGGCTCACATCACGTTTAGATGAAAAGGTTAGGAGTTTCCCCCGTCAGAACTGCTGCAATGCACACGAAGAAGTGCAAGTGAGGAAAGGAGCCATTTTGGTCTAAACAGTTAGAAATTTTTTCCTGCTGACTGTCAAGAGACCCAGCTGGATGACTAAAGAGAAGGCTTCTGGTGTCCCCACAACAGTCTAGATTATTATAACTCAATCCTTACAAATATGCTACATATAATTGTTTATAACTCCCTAAAACAATTTCATGTTTTTCTCTGGTACTTTTTCTCTGAAGTGAAAATGGCTCTGTTTGTTGCAGCTTACTGAAACTATACAGAAAAGTGAAGTTAACTGAAAATCCTACCCCAAGGGACACTAACTGCTACCACTTTAAGTGCATCCCCTCCCAGACGTCTGTACCTGCACATTTCCTTCCTGCTACTTTCTCTGGATTGGACTCACCATGTGGGGTTCTTTGTGTGGGTTCAGAGCCATTGAAGCACCAGCTTCTGTCCTTTCCTACTGTGTGCACTGAAGAAGGCACGTTTCCCTGTAGCTCTTGGTACATGGTGGTGCCTTTCAGTTCAAATTATTTTCTGACTGCAACAGTGACTTATTTGGGGGTTAATTAGAAGTGGGTTTCATAACTTCTAAATACAAGGACTTTCTAGTTACCCTTTTTTACTGAATTCTAGATTAACTGCAATGAGAACAAGAAACGTCACTTTCTATAATTTCAATCCTTTGAAGTTTGCTTCATAGTACCAATGTGCTTCTCTGCTGCCATCTGGTGTTCAATTTGGGAATAACGCAGAGCAGGTCCGCAGGAAAAGGTGTGGATCATCTAGGAATGTGGAATCCAATGTAATTTAGATGTGCATTTCATCGCTTTTAAAAATAAGAAATTTATAGTAACCTTTTGTTACTAATTTCTAGATTAACTGCAATAAGTGTCAATAATAAGCTTTACATAATTTCAATTTTTTGAAGTTTGTTGAAACTTTTTTTTTTAATTAATTAAATTTATTTATTTTTTTGAATTGATTATGCTGTTACAGTTGTTCTATTCCCCCCTCCATTTCCCTCCACCCTGCCCCCCCCAACCCCACCATTACCCCCCTTTAGTTTATGTCCATGTGTCTCAAGTCCTTTAGGTTCTATATTTCCCAAACTATTCTTGCCCCCCCCCCCCCCCATCTATTTTCTATCTACTGTCTATGCTACCTGTTTTCTGTACCTTCTCCCCCCTCTCCTCCTCCCATTCCCCTGTTGCTAACCCTCCTTGAGATCTTCATTTCTGTTTCCACTCCTGCTCTAGCTGTCCTTTTAGTTTGCTTTCGTTTTAGGTGTGGTTGTTAATAACTGTGGGTTTGTTGTCCTTTCACTGTTCATGTTTCTTTATCTTCTTTTTCTTAGATAAGTCCCTTTAACATTTCATATAATAAGGGCTTGGTGATGATGAACTCCTTGAATTTGGTCTTATCTGAGAAGCACCTTATCTGTCCTTCCGTTCTAAATGAAAGTTTTGCTGGGTAGAGCAATCTTGGTTGTAGGTTTTTAGATTTCATGACTTGGAATATTTCTTTCCAGCCCCTTCTTGCCTGTAAGGTCTCTTTTGAGAAATCTGCTGACAGCCTGATGGGGACTCCTTTGTAGGTGACTGTCCCCTTAGCTCTTGCTGCTTCCAGGATTCTTTCCTTCATTTTAATTTTGGCTAATGTAATTATAATATGCCTTGGTGTGTTTCTTCTTGAGTCCAACTTTTTTGGTACTCTCTGGGCTTCTTGGATTTCTTGGAAGTCTATTTCCTTTGCCAGATTGGGGAAATTTTCTTTTATTATTTGTTCAAATAGTTTTTCCACTGGTGGTTGTGTCTTTCCCCCTTCTGGTACCCCTATAATTCGGATATTGGAGCGTTTAAAGATGTCCTGGAGGTTCCTAAGACTCTCCTCATTTCTTTGAATTCTTGCTCCTTGACTCTTTTCTGCTTGTCCATTATTTGCTTTCTTCTGGACCCTTGCATTGATTTGAGTCCCAGTTTCCTTTTCATCTCTATGGGATTCCTGTGGAATTCCATTCATTTCCCTTAATTTAGCCTCCATATGTTTCTCTAATTTGTGGCTGTAATCCACCAAATCTGTGAGAAAGGTGATGACCAGTGTTTTAAACTGTGCATCTGAGAGTTTTGCTATTTCTTCGTCATTTAGATTTATCTCTGGGGCTTTGAGTTCTGCCTGCGACATTTTTGGTCTGTTCTGGCCCTTTAAGTGGGACAAGCGGCGCCTTGGAGTCCCAGGTCGCTGGGTTGTGACGCTGTATGTGGGGGTGTGGTCAGAGCGGGAAATGGCCGCCGCCGCCGCCGCCGCCGCCGCCGCCGCCGCCGCCGGGCTGGTCCAACCGCTTACTCCCTCACTCGCGCGCAACCAGAGTCAATTCGTTGCCACCGCCTCCCCACTGTGTCGCTCCCCCGGTGGGCTGCTCGGCGGCTCACCAGGTCCAATCCTGGGTTTGGAACCCGCGTAACTGGATTCGCGCGCCGATTCCGCGCCGGTCCGACCGAGCCCTCCTTTGTAAGTCCTCACCGGACACTGGTTTCGCACCTTACCGGTCAGGCTGAAGAATTTGTTGTTAGCGGACTTCCGAAAAGTTCAGTTTTCCGTGTTCTGGTTGTGTTTTGTGATGCTAATATTTAGTTGTCCCTAAACTTGGTTGTGTGAGGAGGCAGGCACATCCAGCTAAACCTCCATCTTGGCGGAAGTCTGAAGTTTGTTGAAACTTGCTTTACAGTACATTATAATCACTGAAAAAATGTTCCCAGTGCGCCTCTCTTCTGCCATCTGGTGTTCACGTTGGGAAAACACCTTGGTGCAGATAGAAGGAGACATTGGGTGTAGTGGGTCATCCCTAAATGGTGAATCCAATTTTGCTGCTCATGTTAAGTTTAGTTTTTAAAGATTTAATTTATTTATTTTTAGAGAAAAGGGAGGGGAGGGGAGGGAGAAGTGAGGGAGAGAAACATCGATGTGTCAATATGTGTAAGAGATACATCGATTGGTTTCTTCTCACACGCCCCAAACTGAGAATCTGGCCCAAAACCCAGCCATGAGCCCTGAATGGAAATCCACCCATGACTGTTTGGTTCACAAGCCAGTGCTCAGTCTACTGATCCACACCAGCCAGGGCTCACGTGAAGTTTTTTTCTATCTCTACAGCATTTGGGTTTGTTTGTGTTTTTTTGAAACAAGGTTGCAGGTTTAATCCCTGGTCAAGGCACATGCAAGACTCAAGCAATGGCTCTGACTGGTGTGTCTCAGTGGGCTGGGCGTCTGCCTGCAAAACAAAAGGTCACCAGTTCCACTCCCAGTCAGAGCACATGCCTGAATTTGAGGCAGGAGATGGTCAGGGGAAAACTCCAGAGGTGCTGCAGAGCTAAGATAAAGGACATCGATACAGGAGAGAGACCCTGTTCTAAAAGCGCTGAATCATGGTGAATCACGAATGTACCTGCGCAGAAGATTCTACATGACCCCTGCTTCATTATAATAAATCAGCCTTGTGGGACCCCCTTCCTTGGTGGTCAATCAAGGAAGATCATGGGAGACCACATGCACAGTAGATTTAAAGTAATAGAACTACTTGTACATGGGCAATAAAACCCTGCCAAAACTAGCCAGGAAATATCGCCCTATAAGAATAGAGTCTCCTCAGCCCCTGAGATCAATCTCAGCCCACTCCCATGTTCTGTGCAGTGTACTATCACTTAATAAAGCTGCTATAAACTCTGTGTTCAGTTCAATTCTTTGTCTCTGATCACCAAGAACCTGGTTACCTGTGCTCACCTGTGCCAGGTTGTGGGCCAGGTCCCCAGTTGGGAGCATGTGAGAGGCAAAGGATAGATGTTCCAAATAAAAAAATATCAATAAATTATTAAAAAAATGAAAGCAAAACACAATTTCCATGTGGATCTGCATGTATTAATGGACCTTCTATTCTTTTCCATCAATCTGTCTATTCACAGGGCATTACTCTACTCTTTTACTTACTGTAGTTTCATAATATAATATGCCTTTTAATTCTTACTTATTTTAAGAGGTGAACTTAAATTGATCTTGTTGTACTTTAAAATTTTTTTGCTGCGCCCTGGCCAATGTGGCTAAGTCTGCTGGAGCATTGTCCTGTTAGGTAGGAGAGAGAGCAAACCCAGACAAGGAGGAGGAGGGAGACATTTGTCACCCACTGACTCAGCCGTCCTGAGCCTGATCTGATAATAGTGCCAGGTGTTTGGAACGTCATAAGAAACACCATGGCAGCACAGGAGGAGGGGGCCCTTGAAACTCTATGTATCATTTCTACTGTCTGGGAAAAAAAGCTTTTGAAACTGTGTGTTAATTCCAAGGTTTGGTTGGTGGGTGGGAGGGAGTCGACAGCGCCCAAAGAAAAAGCCCACAGAACAACTTTGGTTACTTGCCTACCTCTGGTCACCATCTGTTTTATGAGGGAGTCCCTGATGTTTGCAGAAGAGCCCGTAAATAACTTTGGGCAACTGCCCAGCTTTAACTGCCTCCTGTCACGCATCAGTTTTACAACAAGATGAACAAATGGGGTCTGGAGTGAGATAAGGATTCAGGCTAACAGACCCCCACACATACACCTAAGTTTGGGTAGTCCCGTTCCCTGCAGAAGCTGGCACCACCTTTACCCACCAATTGATATGTAACTTCTTCATCCCCCCATCCTGCCAATTACAAAGTCCTCAGGACCAAGGACCTGAGGCTCTTGCCACCCTTGCCCTTGCCTGTTGCCACCCTTACCTGGCCCTGCCCAGAATCTACGCCTCTTACCCCCACCTCTGCAAGGCCCAGCCTCTTCCATGAGAACGTATCACTAGTAAACCCTGCTTGCTCACTAATAGACTGGCTGATCTGTAATTCTTTACTGCGTTGGCAAAGAGAACTTAGTTTCTCCCATAACAATTCCATAAACCCAAAGGTTGTAGTTTGACTCTAGTCAGGGCACATGCCTGCCTAGGTTGTGGGTTCGGTCCCCAGTGGGGACATGCATGAGAGGTAGCCCTGTGATGTTTCTCTTACATCCATGTTTCTCTTCCTCTCTCTTTCCCTCCCTTCCCTTCTCTCTGAAATCCACAAGCATGCCCTCAGGTGAGGATTAAAATTTTTTTGCTGATATTTTACTCTGGATCATATTACATTTATAGGTAACTGTGAGAAATGGAGATCATTTTTATATAGTTTTCTATCCAAGAACATACTGTTACTTTCCTGTGGTCAAGTATTTTTTGAAAAAAAGATTGTGTTTATTTTTGGAGAGAGGGAATGGGAGGGGGAAAGAGAGGAAGAGAGAGAGAGAAAAAACATCTATTAGTTGCATCCCAAATGCACCCAAGTGGGGACAGAATCCTCAACCCAGGCACCTGCCCGGACTGGTAATCGAGCCGATGATCTTTAGTTCCGCTGCTCGGCACCCAAGCCACTGAGCTACCCCAGTCAGTGTTGTTCAGGTGTCTTTTAATGGGGAGCATGTTATGAATTGGTTCGTATAGATCTTGCATATTCTTCTTAAGTTTATTCCCAGGCATTTTACCTTTTTTGTTGCTATTGGTCTTTTAAAAAATTATATCTTTAACTTACTTTCATGTATGAAGGATATTTAATTATGCATGTAATTTCTCCCACACATTACTTAATTCTATTATTTGTAATAATGTAAAAGTTGATTCTAATGAATTTCAAGGTAAGCAAGCTATCATGTAACAATAATAATAATATTGTTTTAGTTACACATAACAAAAATAGCTGAAACATGAAGAAATAAGACAATGTGGAGAGTTAGAAAAATTTGTTTTGTTAGTTATAAGTTTATTATTGATTAAATAAACTAGTAACAGCATTCTTAGCATTTCAAATGAGTTAGGGCCTAGATGCATGGTGTTCTAGTTCTCAGAAATCAGAAGTATCTTCTAAGTGAAATTGTGCCCCTTGTAGGTAATCTAAGGAACTTATAATATGGCAAATGTCCACATTTTCTTTTTTTTTAATTTTTTTATTGATTATGCTGTTACAGTTGTTCTATTCCCCCCTTCATTCCCCTCCACACTACCCCCCTGTACCCTCATTACCCGCCCTTTAGTTTATGACCATGTGTCTCAAATTCTTTAGATTCTATATTTCCCATGCTATTCTTGCCCTCCCATCTATTTTCTATCTACTGTCTATGCTACTTATTTTCTGTACCTTCTCCCCCCTTCTCCTCCTCCCACTCCCCTGTTGCTAACCCTTCTTGAGATCTTCATTTCTATGTTTCCACTCCTGATCTAGCTGTCCTTTTAGTTTGCTTTTGTTTTAGGTGTGGTTGTTAATAACTGTGAGTTTGCTGTCCTTTCACTGTTCATGTTTCTTTAACTTCTTTTTCTTAGATAAGTCCCTTTAACATTTCATATAATAAGGGCTTGGTGATGATGAACTCCTTCAATTTGATCTTATCTGAGAAGCACTTTATCTGTCCTTCCATTCTAAATGAAAGTTTTGCTGGATAGAGCAATCTTGGTTGTAGGTCATTGGATTTCATGACTTGGAATACCTCTTTCCAGCCCCTTCTTGCCTGTGAGGTCTCTTTTGAGAAATCTGCTGACAGTCTGATGGGCACTCCTTTGTAGGTGACTGTCCCCTTAGCTCTTGCTGCTTCTAGGAGTCTCTCCTGCATTTTAATTTTGGCTAATGTAATGATGATGTGCCTTGGTGTGTTCCTTCTTGGGTCCAACTTCTTTGGGACTCTCTGAGCTTCCTGGATTTCCTGGAAGTCTATTTCTTTTGCCAGATTGGGGAAATTCTCCTTTATTATTTGTTCAAATAAGTTTTCCACTGGTGGCTGTTCCTTTCCCCCTTCTGGTACCCCTATAATTCGGATGTTGGAGCGTTTAAAGATGTCCTGGAGGTTCCTAAGACTCTCCTCATTTCTTTGAATTCTTGCTTCTTGACTCTTTTCTGTTTGGCCATTATTTGCTTTCTTCTGGTCCACTCCATTGATTTGAGTCCCAGTTTCCTTTTCATTGCTATTGGTGTCCTGTGCAATTCCATTCAATTAGTTTCGCCTTCATATATTTGTCTAATTTGTGGCTATAATCAACCAATTCTGTAAGGATCCTGATGACCAGTGTTTTAAACTGTGCGTCTGAGAGTTTTGCTATTTCTTCATCGCTTAGATTTATATCTGGGGCTTTGAGATCTTCTTGAGCCATTTTTGGTCTGTTCGGGCCCTTTAAGTGTGAGGAGCGGAGCCTTGGACTCCCAGGTGGCTGGGTTGTGATGCTGTATGTGGAGGTGGGGTCAGAGCAGGGAAATGACGGGCCCTCCCTGCCGCTTGCCGTGGGACCCGCTGGGTTCCGGTCCAATCGCCCACTCCCTCCGCTCGTCTATCTGCGCACCAATGCGCGACCACAGTCAACCCGCAGCCCTGCTCCCTCGCTGTCCCCCCCCCCCCCCCCCCCCCGCGGTCGCTTGCTTGGTCGCTCACTCGGTCGCTCACTAGGTCCAACCCTGCGCCTGGATTCCGCGCGCCTGAGTCCGTCTGACCGAGTTTTCCTGTGCAATCCCGCTCCACCAGCTGCTGGTTTCTTCCCTTACCGGTCAGGCTGAAGAATTTGTTGTTATCAGACATCCGAAAAGTTCAATTTTCTGTGTTCTGGCTATGTTTTCTGTTGCTAATATTTAGTTGTCTCTAAACTTGGTTGTGTGAGAAGGCACGGCACATCGACCTATGCCTCCATCCTGGCGGAAGTTCTAATGTCAAATGTCCACATTTTCAAGAGGGAAATTTTAGATGGTGAGTTCTGGGAGCTAAAAGACTAAGATTTTTTATTCTAGTTACATTGTAGAATAGCTATTGAAGAGTGATTTACTGGCAATGAGAAGAAGCAGTGACCGTCAGATGTGGGGCGTATCACAGTGTGGTTCCGTCTCCTAAGGTGTCAGACCTTTTTGTCTCCTGACTTTATGTGGGTGTCTTCTCAGCCTAGGGCACCCACCAATCTCTGTAGGATGGCGAGCCTTTGTTGTTGTTGTTCCTTAGGTCTCAGTCTACATGCTGTCTGCGAAAAGAGAGAGGCATTGTTTCAGATGTAGGGAGCAAAGTGACGTGCGGTTTCCATTCTCCTGGACTCTTCACTGAGTTCCATGCAGAGCAGGGCTCCTCATTCTCAGCACTGCTAAACAGGACAGACAGCAAACCAAGGTGGGGAGGGGGATGGGGACACGTCCCACCCAGGAATTCAGCAGTCCTGAGCCAGGTCAGGTAAGGTTCTCAGAGGTTCCAAGGTCACAAGAGAGACCAGGATGAGCACACCAGCAGCTGGAGAGGAGCCTTTGAAATTCTTTGTCCCATTTCCTCCATCTGGGAAAGGAAGCCTTTGAGACTGCGTGTTAATCCCAAGGCTGGAAGAAGGGTGAGGAGGGGAAGCCTGGAGCTTGCTGCAAACGTGCAAGCCCTGGAACCCCAGGAGGCGGGGCACTCAGACTGGCTGGGTGCAGGTTCCTGTCAAGTGCATTTCACAGATAAACCCGCTACCTCACTTTCACTGTGCTTGTCGTCCCCAGTCTGAGTCCATTCTTTTGAGCAGGACAAGAACTGAGGAGGGGAATCCCCCTCACTCCCCAAACTTGGGTCTTCCCAGTAACCGTACTGCTGACCTTTTGGGCCAATAATTGTATCTCCTGGGGTTTTTCCTACATTGTAAGTGCTTGTTAGCATGTATTACCTCTATTCACTGCTAGCCAGTAACACCCTCCTCACGACAATGTGAAATGTGCCCCTTCTTTACCCAATGTCCCCCTGGGGACAAAATCACTTGTGCTTGAGAACCACTGATCTTGTCCATTAGTGAAACCTGAATGATCTGGCTTTTGTACACAGTATTTTTTATCATCACACAGTTTAAGTTATTTCTAACTCCAATTGTGATTTGTTTTGGGGGGTTAGTTAGAAGTGTATTTTATAACATACAAATAAAAGGAGTTTCTAGTTACTGTCTGTTCTTGATTTCTAGATGATTAGCAATGAGAGCAAGTAACATACCTTATATAATTTCACTGAATTGAAATTTGTTGGAACTTGCTTTATAGCGCAATATGTTTTTTTAATATGTGTTATTTTATTTTTTCTCTTTCTAGTCCAAAACTATAACCATGGGCATTTAGAGTTGTCACAGGTGGGCGCAGGTAACCAGGTTGTTGGTGATCGTGCACAAGAAATTGAACTGAACACAGAGAGTTTATAGCAGACAGAGAGAGAGCGAGCAGATTTGTTCAGTGATAATACACTGCACAGAACATGGGAGTGGGCCAACTCTGAGCAGAGATTGACCTCAGAGGCTGGAGGGATTCTGTTCTTATAGGGCAGACCCTTCCGGGGTAGTTTCGGTGGCTTTTATTGCACATGTACAAGTAGTTGTATTACTTTAAAGTTACTGTGCATATGGTCTCCCATGATTTTCCTTGATTGGCCACTGGAGAAGGAGGTTGCACAATGTTAATTTATTATAATGCTATTATAATGAAGCAGAGGTCATGTAGCATGTTCTGTGCAGGTGCATTCGTGAGTCACCATGGTTCAGTGCTTTCCCAGAAAGCAGGAACAACTGGTCTTAGAACAGGGTCTCTGTCCTGTACGGATGTCCCTTATCTTAGCTCTGGAGCACCTCCAGAGTTTCCTCCTTCCTGACTATCTCCTGCCTCAGAGTTATACAAATGACACAAATAAAAAAAAAAAACCCAAGACACCCAAGTGAGATTTCTGGCAGAGACAAACCACAGTCAGGGGCATTGGCAGAGGTTGGGCTGGGAGCCAGGGGTCAGGGGCTGGGTGGCTCCCCACAGGCTCCTGGCTGACGGTCAGCAACACCCAGAGTCCAGTCAGACGAGGAGCACCGACCCTGCCTGCAGGGGCCGAACACCTCACAGTCCTGACCCCGGGTGCTCCGCTGGCAGGAGGAGGAGGCAGCAGTGGCTGTGAGAGGCTGTGTCCAGACTGAAGACCCTCAGGCCCTGAGTCTGGCTGTCAGCCCTGTAGGGCTGGGACTGGAGCCAGAAGTTAGGCCCGGAGTGTCCTCTGCTGCCAGTCCCCCCACCCCCCGCCACCTCCCTGTCCCAGCCCCTCTGACTGTGTTTCCGAGGGGAGCAAACTTCTCCGTCCTGAGCCAGGCCTGTGCAGTCTTCAGTAGAGTCTGGCTGGAGTGCCCGACAGCCCATCAGCTTGGTGAGAATCCGACATCTGCCCATCACCTTGTGGGCAGAGCTGGGTTTACTGCTCAGGACCATTTAGATGGGAGAGTAGTGTCCAGACGTGCTTTCACATTTCTGTCATTGGAACAAGGGCACAAACTCCTGCCCTGGCATCTCTGTCTTGGGATCACAGGACACAAACTATGGCTTCATCCAGAGAGGGGAGGGCTCCCCAACTGTAACAAGCCCAGCAGTAGCAGCCTCCCAGTTCAAAGGAACTGGCTCCCGCCCCCTCCCTCCCTGTCTCTGGGACTGGAGGAGTGTGATGCTGGAAGTGCAGGGGCCCCTCGCTACCAGGAGGACAAAACACAGGCCCAGGAAGACAGAGCAGTGGACACTCCAGTGTCTTTCATTGGGCATTGTTTTAACATTTTGTTCACACAAATCATGCACATTCTTGCTGAGGTTAATGTTAGGCCTTGTATCTGGTTTGTTGCTATTGGTTCTTTTCGAGTCTGTCTTTAACTTATTGTTTCTATATATATAAAGGTATTTATTTCTGTGTTATTCCCCCTCACTGTAATAAATTCTATTATTCGTAATTACATTGCTCTTCATGATTATCAAAGTAAATAAGGTATCATACAATAATAAAGTTGTATTACTTTAGTTATGTAAAAACATGTAAAAATAGAGAACACTTGAAAGAAAATATGAAGAAATGAGGTAACGTGATGAGTCAGAAAAAATTTTGTTGGTGTTCATTAATGATGAAATAAACGAGGGACAGGATTTTTATTTTTAAGTGAGTTCAGGGCTTGGAGCCCTGGTCTTGTAGAAAGCACAAGTGTTTTGTGAGTGAAATGGCGCCCCCTCTAGGTTATCTGAGGAACTCACGATATGGCAAATGTGCCCATTTCCGATAAGGGAGATTGTAGATGGTGAACTTTGGAATGTACAAAGCAAGAGTATTTACTTTTAGTGACCTGACAGAACAGTTATTAAGGAGTGACGTGTGAGCAATGACAAGAAACCTGTCATCCTCGCACGCCTGCGGAGCTTCACCACCGTGACTCAGTCTCCCCAGGTGTGCGGTCCCTTCTGCCCGCTACGCTTGGGCAGGTGCCGGCTCGGCCTGGACGCTTCCACCGCGGCTCGGCCACAGGCCGGGACCGTGAGCTCCACGAAGGCACGTGTGTCCCTCTCACCAGGGTGTGTCCTGTGTTACGCACGAGACGCCCGTGCCTGGGCCTGACACCAGCAAATGCGTCTTCACAGGCACTTACCGAGTGAACCCGCTCCCTTCCCGGGCCGAGACCGCCCTCTGGTCCGTGTCCTCCGTGTGCGGGTGGGGCCGCACCTGTCTGGCGCCTGCTCGGCCTCCCTGCGGACCCGATGTTGCTCCCTCCGTCCCGGAGCCCTTCTCAGACCCAGCCTGTCCCCCTTTGGCCTGACCAACCCGCCTCCCAGCGCGGAGGATCCCCCGTGGGCAAAGGGGCGTCGGCGGGAATCTGCGGGGGCGAAGGTCTCGGGAAGGAGAGCGGAGGGGGGCGAGGATGATGCGGGTCCCAGAACTTCGAGAACTTTGAGAGGCGGAGTGACCAGAATCCTGCTCCGTGAGGGACCAGGGGGTCGGGGAGGGGGTGTTAGGATCCCGGAGGTGCAGGCCTGGCGGAGATGCCAGTGGGTCGGGGTCGGGGTCGGGGTTCGGGGGCTACGCCGGGGTGAGAAGGAAAGTGTGTGGAGTGTCTGGAAGGAGGACTGGACCCTGCCGGCAAACGGTGGGTACCAAGGGGCCTGGACCGGAGCCAGTTAGGGGAGGTTTGAACCGGTTGCACTGGGGGCGGGACGAGGAAGGGCCAGCGCAGAAATCGGGTGGAACCGAGAGACGGAGGTTCGCGGAGGAGGATCTGCTGGTGGGCGGAGGTGACTCCAGGAGGCTCGGGGGGAGCGATGGCGTGGGAGACGGAACACGGGGTCGCGCGCTCACGCAGCTTTGGGGGGCCCCTCTCTTCCGCGGGAAGGAAAGGAGAGCGGAGTGGAGCGGCCTCACCGCCAACAACGCTGCATGCCCGGCCCGAGGCCTCTCACGGGCGCGTGGGGCGGAGGGTTCACGTGGATGTGTCTTTGCAAGGCCGGGTAGCTCACTCTTCTCTTTCCTGGTTCTGAAAGAAGAAAAAGCGGGAAAACAGCGTCCGGGGAGCATGGTAAAGGGGTGAAGGACTTCTCCCTTTTTCCGCAGTGCGAGAACAGGGAAAGGGTCGCTGGACCCCACGTGTGAACACGAAGGCTCCGGACGCCTGAGCCAGGGACCTGCGCACACGGGCGGCCTCCAGGCAGCAGGGGCGTTACACGCGCACTTTTCTCTCCAGACCTTTCTTTGGCTGTTCAGTGCCAGTAGGGAGAGTCAGCGTTTATGTCAGAAATATCCCTGGTGAGACAAACGTCCCTGTCCAAGCGGACGCCTCCCGGAACTCAGGGGCCTCAGAGCCGAGGCAAAAGGAACCGCTCTTCTCCCTGGTTGGACAGTTATCCAGGCACACAGGGGACAGAGCCAGAGTGACAGGCTCCCTACTCTGTCAAGTGGGAGCCCTTCCCACCCATAGTACTCGGCTGTCAGGCAGGACGCCTGTCTTTTCTGGGTCGTGTCCCTCTTCACTGTGACAAGATCCCACTCCTGGTAGGATGAAGCCCTTTCCAACAGTCTCAGGACCCAGAGTTCAGATGGCAGGGCCCCCTAGTTTCTCAGTGAGGGGCCCACCCCACATTCATGAGACCCCGAGGTGATGAGACAGCACCCCAGACTATCCCATGTTGAACCTCCACACACTCTCTGGGACCCTGAGTGATGTCAGAAGACCAGGTGTCCTCTCGGGTGGGGCCTCTCCTCCTGCTCAGCACCCAGTGCTGATGTGAAACCACAGCTTCTTCCCCCTGGAGGGGCTTCTTCCTGCAATTCCTGGACCCAGAGCTGAAGTGACAGGGCCCACAGCTTTATCTGTGAAGCTCCTGTTGCCACACCCACAGGACACAGGTGATGGGACGAGACCCATCACTCCCAGGCAGAGATGTTCTTCGAAGTCATGGACCCACGGCCTCTGCGCACCTCGCAATCACAGAGCCAGTGCGGCAGAGCCCTGTGCTCTTGGAGGGAGGGCTGCTTTCAGGCTCCCAGGACCCACAGCTGAAGTGACAGGACCCCCTGCTGTCTCAAGTCAGACCCCTCCCCACAGTCACTAGACTCAAAGGTGGAGGGTCAGGACACTTACATTTCACAGAGAGGGACATTTCTCAACCCTCACAGGACACAGATGTGCAGTAACAGGACACTCCTGTCTCTTGTGTGGTTCTCTCCACACTCAAGTGCCCCAGGCCTGAGGTTGCAGGACTCTTGGACCCACGGGTCTCAGGTGGGGCCCCTCCCCTTGCTTACAAGACGCAGAGGTGACCTGACATGACCTCTTATGCTCTCTGGTGAGAACCCAGAGCTCATGTTATGTGGCTCCATCCTCTCTTAGGTGAAAGTACTTTTCCCAGCAGTCAGAGGACCCAGGGTTGACTTGGCAGGACCCCTGGTCTCTGGGAGTGGGACCCTTTTTCACACTCTGCTGCACATCGCCATCTAGTGTGCATATTTGGAATAGCATCCGAGTTGAGACCAGCAAGAGATGCTCTTTTTGTTGCCACCTTGTAGACATCTTGAGAATAGCACCTTTTTCGTAGCATCTGCTCCTATCCTTTTGCAAGGTCACTTTGAAGCCCCATGGCACCTCACACCATCACCGCCTAAGTACATTTTGTGTGTCCATGTTTACATTCCATGTTTTATGCTCTTCTGCGTGTGGGGTTCCTGACTCTGCCATGTGAGTGAGGAATGTATCACATGCATATGCACGTCTCAAATTTGATGGTTTCATTTGCTAATCTGTGTCATACCTGTTGGATTATTAGATCAGCCCACAGATTCTTGAGGTTGGAAGAAGGATTGTTTCTCCATCACATAAGCAAACAGTCAGATATTTAATAGGAGGTGGATTTGGGCAGTACATGTTTGTAACCATTTACTTAAGATTTAATAACTTAATTGAAGTAACTATTCTCAAAACTGAATGATTACCTGAATGAAATATGGAGCAATGTACTAATTAAGTTTTTTGATACAAAACTTCTATGTAAAGTTTCAGAGCTGGTAATGAAGAGGACCAACATTTTGCATTTGGCATGTGTTTTTTAAACTGGCTCTTAGTGTTATAGGAAAATGAAGCAACCAGACACCAAGGGATTCTGGAGTACGAGGTTTATTATTAATGTACAAGGGCCCAGAGGAGTCAGTCTCCAAATTCTGAGCCCTGAACAAAAGATTCTTGGGGGTTATATAGCCTAGGGGTCTTCCTGTCTACGTGGCAAAGCAGGATACAGAAGCAGAATGCGGTAATTAGTTCTATCTACGGGGCAGAAGCAGAGTTCAAAGGCTAAATGTGAAAATTGGTTCTATCAGCGGGGGTGCTAGCCCCAGTCCTACTGACTATCCAGCTATTTGCTTTTCCCAGACGGCCTTATCATTTTCCTATGGCGCCTGGGGTCTCGGGTGAGCAAAGGTCTCCTAGGGCTTCTCCCTTCATTAGGAAAAGAAAGACTGGGGAATTACTGAGGATTGTTATGTCATTTATTGCTGAGAGATTAGTTGCCAAAACTGGGTTTAGGAAGAGGGCTTCAGCACAGCTCTAGACAGTAATACTCCTAGCAAGAGCTTGTTGACCCTTTTACCTTACTCCCTGTGTCTTAAAGTTCTTGGAAGATAAAAACCCTCATCACAAGTGGTGAATGTGTGTGTGTCCCTTTTCCCACTGAAGATGCATGAACATAAGCAACATTTTCGGCCCCTTTGGCTTTGTCACTTCAAGAAAGTTACAAGTGCAGCTGCAAGGCAACAAAAGGTTTGTGGTGTGCATAGAGACATTGCTGAGAGTGATGGAATGTGTCAGAAGTGGATTGAACCTGGCTGTTGTAGCTCAGTGGATTGAGCGCGGGCCTGCGAACCAGACAATCTCGGTTCGATTCCCAGTCAGGGCACATACCTGGGTTGCAAGCCAGTTCCCTGCAGGCCAATTCCCAGCAGGGGATGCACAAAAGGCAACCATACATTGATGTTTCTCTCCCTCTCTCTCCTTCCCTTCCCCTCTAAAGATAAATAAATAAAATCTTTAAAAAAAAAAAGAAGTGGATTGAGAAGTTTCATGCTGAAGATTTCTTAAGCTCAGTTGCACGAGTTGGTATACCAGGTGCAGTGGAGAGCCATGGAGGGGAGATGTTCACTGAGGACAGACCACGTTATGGCACAGAGGAGACAGGCGACATACTCAGAGGGTCAAAATTGAGTATGAAGGATTATTTGCATCAGCACAATGACATTAATCGATTTGACATTGAATTCCACAGCAGTTAAATGTGGTGCTGGGGGACCCCTTTTGATTGCATTGTCACAAGTGGTTCTCCACTGAAACCTGAGGAAAACATTCTGCTTCCAAGACAGATTTTGAGGGGAGATGAACTGTTGATGTGTTAGAATAATGTGGAATGGGAGAGTTGAAGGAAAGAAAGGAACCACCACCAGCAGCTCCTCCAAAGGCTGGTCTTCATCCAAAGGAGGTGATGTTGTGTATGTGGTGGATTCCCGAGGGTGTCCTGCAGTGGGAGCTCCTTGCAGAAACCCAGCGGGTTCCTCCCATCAGAGCCACTGAAAGCCGCCAGTGGGAAAGCGTTCAGAATTTGTCAGGAGAAGATGCAGAAAGTGCAAGCCCATTTAGTTCAGTCTTTCCAAATTTGTCTTAATGGAGAGAAATTTCTATTCCCTGGAAGACTGCAGAAGGCACCTGGAAGAGTTTTCTGCTCTGAAAGAGAACAGTGTCGTGGGATTGATGGAATGGTAAAGTTGCCTGAAAAGTGGCAAAGAGCAGTGAACAAAGTGGTGACTATGTTGTCCAGTCGTCATTCAGTCATGTTGTTGGGGGAGAATGAAAAGCGTGCCTGTCATGACACCTGATGGTAAAAAGTGAACTGACCTTTCCACCAAACCAGTAGTTCGATGTATTCCAAATGTCGGTCTCTGCTGCCATCTTGTGGTCATTTTGGGAAACGATGCCTCAGTACAGGCCAGTAGTAAAAGTAGTTGATTCCAGTGGAATATCAATGACATTTGATGGCAGGGGTTTTTACCAGTGCATTTGAAAACATCTAAATGTCGGGGCTGTCCATTTATCTAGTCACTGGTTTCCAGATTAATGGCCAGGAGAGCAATTAGCGTGTTTTGTGTGACATTCCTTGGATCTGGTTGTGTAGTGTGATAGAGTCGGGTTTCTACAATTTCCAGGTGTGCTTGAAAATTGTCATTTGCTTTGTTGCACCTTTCTTAAACAACACAGAGGTAAAATTTATTTGAAATTCTCCACCAAGAGTTAAAGGAAAGGAAAGTAAAACATAAACACTCTCATTTTATGTATGTGCCCCTACAACATGTTTATAGGCTCATTTCCTCAGCTTTGCCTAGATTGAGTTTAGTATTTTAGGTTCATTGTACCTAAAATGAACCAGGGAAAAAGCTAAGGAATCTTTTTGTGAAGCCAATAGCAACAATGTGTTTCCAACTCTCAGTCTCTGCTGCCATCTTGTGCTCATTTTTAAGAATTACACCTAAGTTTAGATCAGGAGGAAAAGTGGTTGATTCCAGTGGAATATCAGTGGTTTTATTTTTTTTAATTGATTATGCCATTACGTTTGTTCTATTTCCCCCTCCATTACCCTCCACCATGCACACCCCTGCCCCACCGTCCCCCTTTAGTTCATGAACACGTGTTTCAAGTTCTTTAGATTCTATATTTCCCATGCTATTCTTACCCTCCCCCTATCTATTTTCTATCTACTGTCTATGCTACTTATTTTCTGTACTTTCTCCCCCCTTCTCCTCCTCCCACTCCCCTGTTGCTAATCCTCCACGTGATCTTCATTTCTATGGTTCACTCCTGATCTAGCTGTCCTCTTAATTTGCTTTTGTTTTAGGTGTGG
The DNA here is from genome assembly GCF_021234435.1 of Artibeus jamaicensis. NCBI lineage: Eukaryota > Metazoa > Chordata > Mammalia > Chiroptera > Phyllostomidae > Artibeus > Artibeus jamaicensis. The sequence continues at coordinate 6,170,224 of NW_026522020.1, forward strand.
TTGTTGATAACTGTGAGTTTGCTGTCCTTTCACTGTTCATCTTTTTTATCTTCTTTTTCTTAGATAAGTCCCTTTAACATTTCATATAATAAGGGCTTGGTGATGATGAACTCCTTGAATTTGGTCTTATCTGAGAAGCACTTTATCTGTCCTTCCATTCTAAATGAAAGTTTTGCTGGATAGAGCAATCTTGGATGTACGTCTTTGGATTCCATGACTTGGAATACCTCTTTCCAGCCCCTTCTTGCCTGTGAGGTCTCTTTTGAGGAATTGGCTGACAGTCTGATGGGAACTCCTTTGTAGATGACAGTCCCCTTATCTCTTGCTGCTTCTAGGATTCTCTCCTTCATTTGAATCTTGGCTAATATAATTATAATGTGCCTTGGTGTGTTTCTTCTTGGGTCCAACTTCTTTGGGACTCTCTGAGCTTCCTGGATTTCCTGGAAGTCTATTTCCTTTGCCAGAATGGGGAAGTTCTCTTTTATTATTTGTTCAAATAATTTTTCCACTGTTGGCTGTTCCTCTTCCTCTTCTAGTACCCCTATAATTCAGATGTTGGAACATTTAAAGATGTCCTGGAGGTTCCTAAGACTCTCCTCATTTTTTTGAATTCTTGTTTCTTCATTCTTTTCTGTTTGGTAATTTTTTCCTTCCTTCTGGGCTACTCCCTTGATTTGAGTCCCAGTTTCCTTTCCATTACTATTGGTTTCCTGTGCATTACCATTCATTTCAATTAGTTTAGCCTTCATATGTTCCTCTAATTGGTGACTAAAATCAACCAGTTCTATGAGGATCCTGATCACCAGTGTTTTGAACTGTGCATCTGAAAGTTTGGCTATTTCTTCATCACTTAGATTTATGGGCTCTGGGGCTCTGAGTTGTTCTTGAGACATGTTTTGATCTGTTCGTGCCTGTTACCTACAAGGAGGTGTTCACCAGGGCGGGGCCACCCAGGTCACTGGTTTGTGATGCTGTATGTGCGGACGGGGTCAGAGAGGGACAATGGCAGTCCCCTCTGCTGGTTCCTGCCACTGGGGCCTGCACGGTCTGTCTCACCACTTTGCTCCTTCACTGGTTTATCTGCACTTGAATGTGTGACTGTGGTCAGCCCTCAGTGAGTCCACCACCTTGTGCCCTCAGTGGGTCCACCCGCTACTCCAGACCTGGGATCCACCTACGGCTGCCAGCGTGCCTGGGTTGTGCGCCCAGGTTGGTCTGGTGGATCTTTCCTGCCCGACCTGCTCTGCTGCTGGCTCTGCCCCTCTTACTGGTTTGGCTGAAAGGTTCGTTGTTGTCAGACTTCTGTGTAGTTCAATTTTCTGTGGTTTGGCTGCATTTTTGTTGCTAAAACTTTGTTGTTTTTAAACTTGGTTGTGTGAGAAGGTGCAGTGCTTCCACCTACGCCTCCATCTTGGCGGAATTCTGCAAAGGTCCATATTTTCAAAGCAGAGAATGTTAGATGGTGAATTCTGGAATGTAAAAGAGTAAGATTGTAGATTCTAAGTAATTTTAAGAAACAATTGCAGAGTGATTTATGGGCAGTGAAAAGAGATAGTGACCTTCAGTGCTATGGTTTGTCACAGTGTGGTGCAGTCTCTTAAGGTGTCAGATCTTCCTTGGCTTCTGAGTTTTTATGGGTGTCTTCTTAGCCAAGGACATTCCTCCCCACTCGTTGCAAGATAACTAATTTCATTTATTTTTCGTTGTTCTTTAGCTCTCAGCCTCCAGGTTGCCTGTCCAGAGAGAGGTGTGATTTCAGATCTAGGGTGCAAAGTCACATGCTGTTTGTATTCTAATGGACTCTTCATCCTGCTTCATAGAGAGTAGGGTTTCTCATTGCTATGGATAATATTTTCTTCTTGGGAATTTTTCTCTACATCGTAGGTGCTTATTAGTAATCCTTCCCTCTGTTCAGTGCATTCCAGTAACTCCCACCTTAACCCCACCCCAAGAACAATCTGAAAGGTCTCCATACAATGTGCCAAATGCCCCCTTGGGGGAAAAGTCAACCTGAGGTGGAAAACCACTGAGCTTGAAGCTATGACCATGTTTGGAACCTCAGTGATCTGTCCTTGGTAAGAGGTGTTTTTACTAGCATTCCATGCAAATTGTTTTCTAACTCCAACTGTGATTTATTTTGGGTGGTTATTTAGAAGTGTATTTCATAATTTGTAAATATAAGTACTTCTAGGTATATGTTGTTACTGATTTCTTGATTAATGTCAGTGAGAGCAAAAAATATACACATGTTTATATATACACATATGTGTATATATAAATATAAACATTATATATATATATATATATATATATATATATATATATATATATATATAAATTTCAGTTCTTTAAAGTTTGCTGGAACTTGCTTTATATCACAATATAGCCAGTTTTTAAAAATAATTCCCAGGGAGCTTGGACAGCATCTGTAATTTGCAGTTTTGGGGTGCAGTGAAGTACTTATGCACACCGAATGCCATTTGCTTTTCATGTTATTTTTAAAATATTTTTACTATTTTTTGTGGGCTCTATTAGTTCTGAAACAGAACCTGAATGATAGAGGTTGGTTAATTCTCCTATTATGATTTTTAATTTGCAGCTTTATTCCATATAATTTTGAATTTATGTTATTAACTGGATAAAAATTTGGAACTAACTGGTACATTGAACTTACTGATATGAAGTACTCGTCTTTATTTGTAGTAGTGGTTCATTTTTTGCCTTCAAGTCTACTGTATGTTATATAGTTTTCATCTGGTTCATGTTCGTATAGTACATTTTCCCCATTTTTTCACTTTAGATCTCTTGGTATGTTTTAGATGGCTCTCAGTGTTTTATGTTAGTTATGAGTGGCTATTGAAATCAATTCAAGAATTGATTTTGGTGGAGGATGTAATGTAGGGGGCCCAACATTTTTCTCATTCAGCTGTTCAACATCTTTTATTACACCTCAAGTATGTTCCCACAGATCTAAGGAGAGATCTTTGTCGTAGAAAATGGCCAGGCCCCCTCACATCATCGCTGCCTCATTTGTGCTCTTGTCTGTGTGGGGTTTCTGACTCTGTCCTGTGAGTGAGGTTGTCCTGGCTGTGTCTGTCTGAGATTTGGTCATTTCACTTGCTATTCTGTGTTATACCTGTTGAATTATTAGAGCAGCCCAAAGATTCTTGAGGTTCCAGAAAAGGTTGTTTCCTCACCACATAAGCAATCAGTCGGGTATTTAATATGGGGTGAATTTGGGGAGTACAGGTATGTTACCATTTACTTAAGTAAGATTTAACAATTTAAATAAAGTAACTGATTCCAAAACTGAGTGATTATGTCACTGAAATATATATAGAACAATGTACTAATGTAGCTGGTGGATATACAACTTCTATGTAAAGTACCGGGGGTGGTCATGAGAGGGCCAGCATTTTGCACTTGGCACATTGATGTTAAACTGGGTGTTCAGAAAGGGAAGACTGAGAAATTACTTAGAATTGTCATCTCATTTCTTCCTAAGAGATTTAGCTGTCGCAGTTTGGTTTCGGAAGAGAGCTTCAGCCCAGTCACCTCAGCTTCATACAGTAAGACTCCTAGCAAGAGCTTGTTGACCCTCTTACTGTACTCCTTGTGTCGTAAAGTTGTGGGAGTTGCCCAACAGAAATTAGCCTGGCAGATATGCTGCTTTTTCCCTAAATTACCTGCATGTCTCCCACTTCACCTTTGAAATCTCAGACTCTGTTCTTCCATTTTCCAAAATACTCCATATACTCAATATTACCTCATTATGTTTGGTATTCACTTTAATATGAATTCCCCTTGCCCATGTAGTAGACGTTGAATTCCTCCCATTAATCAGATTTTGTGAATTTGATTGTTATTCCAGCTGTTAGAACTTAGAAGGTACTGTTGCAGGAAAATGAAGCCACCAGACATCAAGGGTTTCCGGAGTACAAGGTTTTATTAACGTGCACGGGCCCATAAGAGTCAATCTCCAAATTCTGAGCCCCGAACAAAGGATTCTGGGGTTTATATAGTCTACGGGGTCTTCCTGTCTATGTAGCAAAGTGGGATATAGAAGTGGAATTCGGAAGTCAGTTCTAGCTATGGGGCAGAAGCAGAGGACAAAAGCCAAACTCGAAGGTCAGTTTTTAACAGCTGGGGTGTTAATCTCAGTCCTAGCTAATGCACTGTTGTTTACTTATCCCAGACAGCCCCATCACTCTCCCTAGGGCGCCTGGGGCCTGGGCAAATAAAGGTTAAACAAAGGTTCTTCAAAGTTTCCCTTATCAGTACAACAAGAATAATTTTTTGTTCCCCCACAAGTTTTCTGAGCTGGCCGTGTGACATTCATGGCCAGGACACTAACTTCTGGAAAGTGCAGCCTCTGAGAGATCATGGACATCTCCCGGCAAGAATAAGCATTATTATTATTTTTGGTTCTGTCAGTGTTTTTGGTGTATTTCTGCAGGGCTTGGTATCATTTAGTAGTGCCGGGAGTTGTTTTCTTCCCTTGTACACTTACGTTGATATGAAAAGCTATTTCTGAGGCCAGTTGCTTAGACTTAGAGAGTCAGGAACGTTCTTTATTGGCTCCTGGCTCTGTTTACATTGTGAGGACTTGGTTCTGCTCCTGCATCTGGCAAGTGGGGTCCATTGTCCAGCTTCAGCTCTGGGGTCTGGCTGTGGGGTCCTGGTTCCAGATCTGGGTTCTGTCTCCTGGGTCTGTGGTCTGAGGTTGAATCTGTGCCTGTGTGTCTGGGATCTGGAGTCTCTTTGGGTGCAGCTTCATGTCCTGGGTGGGTGTGTGGGGTCCACTGCAGCTCTGGCTCTTAGGTCTGATGTGTGGAATCTGGTGTCCAGCATTTGCCATCAGTTTCTGGCGTCTGGGGTTTGGCATTCAGGGTCGATGGTCTGGCCTGGGTCGTGGGGACAGTTTTGGGATTGGGGTCTGGGTCTGGCGTTCAGCTTTTGGTTCTGGGTCTGCTCTGGGGCCCAAGTTCTGGAGTCTAGGTCCTGTGTCTGGTTCTGAGTCTGTCTGTGGCATCTGGTGTCTGTGAACTGATGGTCCTTGGCTCCCACTCAAAGCCAGCAGGAGTTCCAGAGTTGGGGTGTGGGGGAGAAGGAAACTATTTAGTGCAAATAGCTCCATTTTGGTACTAATGGGTGTGAGTGCAGCATGGCTGTTAGGAAGCTCCATGTTGGTCCAGGTGATTCATGAAGCAGCCCCTGTGTGGGTCAGCCCAGTGGTGCTGCTGCTTAGTTGTGAAGCATCTTGGCTGTGAGGGCCCCTCCCCAAATGAGGCAGCCCCAGGGCAAGTTGCCCCTCAGGCTGAGCTGCCCAGCTGTGCTCTGCTCATTCAGGTCTGGTCCTGTCACTTCCACTCTGCTGGGCTGCATTTGCACACAAAGAAGTGCACTTTGGAGAAGGGGCCCCTTTGAGGTCAGCCTGGAAGAGCAGAGTAAAGGCCTCTGGTGTTGTTTCCGCAGCGGTCTAGGTTATCGCCGTTCTTAAATTATGCCACGTTTTCCTCTTGTACTGTTTCATTACCCAAAGTGAGAATGGATTTTGATGGTGGCAGCTTACTCGAATTATACAGAGAAATAAAAATGAGTTCAAAATCCTACCCAAACAGGTAATAGCTGCTATTGTTTTAAATATATCCCCTTCCAGACACCTCTCCTTGCCTATTTCCATTCTTCTAGTTTCCAAGATTTAATTTATTTTTCTTGGTTTGTAGTATGGATGCAAAACATGTGAATTTTCAACTGTTTTCCCCTAATGTGCAGATTAATGCCTACATTTTCCCATAGGTTTTTAAAGTATTTTAATAATATTCTATTCAAATTATTTTTAAACTCCAATTGTGATTTATTTGGAGGATTACTTAGAAGTGCATTTCATAACTTCCAAATGTAAGAATTTTCTGGTGACCTTTACGACTGATTTCTAGATTATCTACAACGAGAGCCAGCAACTTCATGTAATTTCAATCTTTTGAATATTTTTTGAAACTTCATTACAATATGGTCAATGTAAAAAATGTTGCAACGTGCATCTCTGCTGCCATCTCATGGTCATTTTGGGGAATAACACCTTAGGGCAGGCCAGCAGGAAAAGTTGTGTATAGTTGGTTATCTGTGAATGTTGAATCCAATTTGCTGCTCATGGTGTTTCTCATATTCTTACTGAATTTTTTTGAGGTAGTCTCTTGTTTCTGAAAATGGAATGCTGTATTTCTTATGAGAAAGTTTTGTTAAATCTATTATGACTATACCTTTTTATTTGTCTCTGTTCTGTACAATTTAAGTTTATGACATTGTTTATGAATTTGGATCTTCCTGGTAAATTAAACTCATTGAAATAAAGTCCTCATCATCTCTAGTCATGCTTCCACTGCATGTTAGTATGTAATTTTCATGTGGTTTATGTTTGCATAAGACAGGGTGGGACAAAAGTAGGTTTAGAGTTGTGAGTACAAGAAACAAAGTTTACTGTTGTGTTATTGATATGGGAAACTTTGAAAAACCTCTGTTTAACCTTTATTTGCCCAGGCCCCAGGCACCCTGGGGAGAATGATGGGGCTGTCTAGGATAAGTAAACAACAGTGCATTAGCTAGGACTGAGATTAACACCCCTGCTGTTAAAAACTGACCTTCAAGTTTGGCCTTTGTCCTCTGCTTCTGCCCCTTAGCTAGAACTAACTTCCGCATTCCGCTTCTGTATCCCGCCTTGCCACGTAGACAAGAAGACCCTGTAAACTATAAAAACCCCAAGAATCCTTTGTTCATTGCTCAGAATTTGGAAGTGATTCCTCTGGGCCCGTGCACGTTAAACAGTAAACCTCGTACTTCAAAATCCCTCGGTGTTTGGTCGCTTCATTTCCCACAACAATAGCACTTAGAGAAACGTACATACTTACAATGCTGCAATGCTTGTTGACACTGGCTGTTTATTGGCTTGCCCAAAAGATAAAAACTTTTGGGAAGATGGAATTATGAAAGTGCCTGAAAGACTACAGAAAGCAGTGGGACAAAACGGTGAATACCTCGTTCAATAAAATTATTGGTGAAAACGAAACACTTCTCTTTCATTGTGTCTTTACCTAAAAATCTAATGAACCTTTTGGCTAAGGAAATGGTAGTGTTCCAAGTGTGCATCTCTGCTGCATCTCGTGGGCATTTTGGGAATAACATGTTAGTGGCAGGTGGGGGGGAGTGGTTGACTGTAGTAGAATATCAGTGAATGTTGATTGCAATGTTATTAAGATGTGTATTTAGTAAGTTTTATATATAAGGACTAACTAGTTAGCTTTTGTTTCTAATTTCTATGTTAACAGTAATGACAGAAAGAAACATACTGTATATAATTTCAGTCCTTTGAAATTTGTTGAAACTTGCCCTAGCACAGGATGGTCCCTTTGAAAAAATGTCCCAAGTGTGGCTCTCTGCTGCCATGTCATGTGTCACTTGAGATGACAAATCTTATTGTCCCACCTATGTAGCTGTGGCTTGCCTGCTGGTTGTGGCTTCACGGTCCCTTGCCTTGTACTCATGGGCTCTGCTGCACTCCGATGGCTGCAGGCAGAGGAGGACAGTCCACACTGCACTGGACAGAGATGCTCAGACCTTTGACCCCCTGTGGGCAATGCAAGGCCCTCCTGGCAGTTGGTCGCTCTCCCAGGCTGTGTCCACTGCTGTTGACACAGATTTAACAATTTTAGCAAAGCAACCTATTTTCAACTGAATGATTACGTTAATGAAATTCGGAAAAGTTTATTAGCTTAGCTTGCATCCTATAGTTCGTAGGATTGTCTACCAAAAAGTAACATTCCATGAAGGTTGCACTTTTCATAAATTTGCTGTCTCTATCACCCATCTTACCTAAGGCCCTGTTTCCCCAGACTCCCGAAGGTCCTGTATACCTGATAACACCTCGTTGTCCGGTATTCATTTGTACTCATGCATGTATTAAATGTTGAATATCTTGTATTGATCTTCTGATACAAGATTATATCTTATATTAGTTATTTTAATTATTATCGCACAGGTGTTAGAGTCAACAAGGTTTGTGGAAAATAATCTCTTTTTGTGGAAAATAATTCCCCACAGGTTTGAAAAGCTGGCAGTGTGGAATGAATGGTGAGACAGTGCTAACTCCTGAACCTGTTGCAACTGAGAGACCATGGACATCTGCCCTCCAAGGTTAGCATCCTTTTTCTTGACTCTGTCTTTTGGCCTATTTCTGCTGGGTTTGGTAAAATTTTGAAGTTTGCATTTGGAGAGACAAGGGTTTTATCTTATTGAATCACGGGGTTGTGTAAAATGGGAGGAACTGGTTCAGCTCCTGCCTGTGGCCTCTGGCAACAGGGGCCTGACCAAGGGCTCCAAGTCCAAAATCTGGCCTTGGTGTCCTGGTTATAGATCTGCATCCTGTGTCCAGGGTCTGTGCTTCAGAGTCAAAGTGTGGGTTGTGGGTCTACAGTCTTGCAGCTCTTAGGATGTGGCTTTGTGTCCTGGGTTTGCATGTGAGGTCCATGTGCAGATGAAGCTTTTGGTTTTGGTGAATGGAATCTGGTATTAAGGGTCCAATGTCAGTCCCTGGCATTTGGTGTTTGGCCTTCAGACCTTATGGTCTGGCTTGGATGAGGGCCCAGGGCTTTGGGTTTGGGGCTTTGGGTCTGCAGTCCTGGTTTTGCTTTGGGTCCACTCCAGGGTGCAGGTTTTGGAGTCAAAGGTCTGTGTCCAGGATCCTGAGTTTGGCTCTGGTGTCTGTCAAGAGATGACCATTTTGACAAATTCAATGCCAATATGAATCCACAAGTCTATGGAGTTGAGGTAGGTTTGTAAAAAAAAATTGGAAAATTCCTTGGCAAGTGAAATGGACAAAGTAAGTTTGATAGCTAAATAAGGCCTAGCAATTTACAGCCAGGTAATAAATCTGAGGCCCTTATCTTCCCTGACCAAGGGCATTTGAGAGCAAATGGTTCACACATTCCAGACCACACAGTGGAAGACCCACCTCAGTCCCAGCCCTTCTCTGGTGACTTTTCTGAAGGAGAAAGTCACCAGAGCAGGACCCTGATCACTCTGTGTGCTTGTTTTGTTGCATCAGCACATCAGTGACACCCCTGGCCCTGGGAAGCAGGGTATTATGTGGCGATGACTCTTCTAAGACCTCCTCTAAAGTCCTCAACATTATAAAACAGGTAAAACCCTAAAAAAAGGACCCAGTGTGAGCTGTTTATTGAGTTCACATGCACCTTCCCTTCTCTTCTTTGCTGCATATCTTCACTGTTTCTTCTTATCTCCAAAGGTCCCTGGGACTTGCAGGCAGGGGAGCTGTGGGCAGCCGCAGCTCGTTCCGGGCTCACCCCCGATCCCGTCTCCAAGGAACTTCTTGCGTCTAAATTTCTGTTTCTCAAGAAGCAGCTCCGTCTATGCTCACTCTTGTTGCTGTGATTGTGCCTCTTCTCTCTGAAGCCCTTCCTTTGTTTCACTGTCCTTAGATTTAATATACAAACTCTCAAAATTCCCTAGCTTTGTGTCATGAAATTTTGCTGCAGGAGGTCAAGTACCTACAGACATGAGACCTTTCCAGGGCAAACCCCCCTTGGGTCCAGTCCCTTTTCAGTGACAGAATAACCACATTTTGTGTTATTTGTTTACCTGTGGATGGATACTTGAATACTTTCTACCTTTCAGTTCTTATTCACAGTGCTGTTATATATAATCATGTATGAGTTTGTTATAACATCTGTCCTCAATTTCTCAGATTGTATTTCAAAGTAGTTTTTGAACTCAGTAGGATAATTTTTTTGAGGAAATGTCAAACCATTTTATACAAGGTCTGCAATATTTTACATTTTCAAAAGAAATGGTCGATTGTTCCAATATTAGTTCGTGATCATAAACATTTCTCAGTTTTGCTTTCTCATTATAGCCTTTGTAGTGTCTGAGAAGGGGTATTGTGCTGTGATGTAGCCATTGCACATCTTCTCTGGTATTTTTTTTTTTTACCACTTCTATGAATGTATTCTCATTAGAAGGGACTATTCAGGTTTTTTTTTTATAATATAGATGTCTTCCTGGGTGTCATGGCTCACTGGTTGAGCACCTACCTGTGAACCAAAGGGGTCTCTGGTTCGATTCCCAGTCAGGGCACATGCCTGGGTTGAGGGCCAGGTCGCCAGTAGAGGGAATGTGAGAGGCAATCACAGATTGATGTTTCTCTCCCTCTCTTTTTCCCTCCCTCACCCTCTCTAAAAATAATAAATAAAATGTTTAAAATAATATAGGTGTCTCTTCATTGATGAGTCATAAAGTTCTTTGTTGTGGAAGAATGAGTCTGATCGAAAGTATAATGTGCAACCATTTTCTTCAATTCTGTGGGTGGTCTTCTTATGCTGTGAATAGCTTCTCCTGCTGCCCAGAATTTTTCAATCAGGAGGACACCACATTTACTCATTTAGTTTCATCAGTTTTGCTTTGGAAGGGTGTGCCTTGATATGGAAGCAGCAGCCTCATCCATTTTCAGGTCTTATGTATGTCATCACTGCATTATCTAATTTGCTTGATTTAATATAACTTGTTTCACAGAAACCTGCTTTATGGTTTTAGATATGAGTTTATTACATGTCAAGGGTTTACAGGTTTAAATAGGAGAAAAGACTATTCTGTGGAGTACGATGTCCAGAGTCAGGCATCTGGAGTCAGGGACAGGCTTTGGACACCCGATCTGGTGTCTGGTGCGTGGCATGGTGCGTGGTTAGGATTAGGGGTTGGGGTTGCAGTGGATACCATGACTTGTCTTTAACTATTTGAAACCATCATGTTAGACTGCATCACGACAGGTGTACTATCAGTGTGTGATAAAAAAAAAAATCTCACTACAAGTGGTAAATGTATGGTCGGCCGTTTTCACAGAGAAGAAGCATGAGCATAAGCAACATTTTCTGCCCCTTTGGCTTAGTCTTTCCAAGAAAGGTACAAGGGCAACTGTAAGGCAAGAAAAGATCTGTGGTTTGTGTGGAGAAGATGCTGTGACTGACCGAATGTGTCAGAAGTTTATTGCAAAGTTTCATGCTGGAGACTTCTCCCACAGGTAGGCAGGCCAGGTGCAGTGGAGAGCCCTCAATGGCAGATGTTCACTGAGGACAGATCACATCGTGGCAGGTGGGAGACAGGCAACATGTTGAAAGTGTCCTACTCAGGCTTCGAAAATCATTTGCACCAGCTTGGTTACATGAATTGCTTTGCTGTTTGGGCTCCACAGGAGTTAGGTGGGATGGTGGGGGTCCTTCATGAGTGGATTTCCACAAGTGGTTCTCCACTGAAACATAGGGAAATGCTCAATTTCCATCAAGATTGTGTGTGTAGGGGGAGGATGAATCTTTGGTATTTGAGAGTAATGTGGAATCGGAGAGATTGTGGGCAAACAAAGGAACTGCCACTTGCTCATCCAAAGGGCAGTCTGCACCCAAAGGAGGTGATGATGCCCTTGTGGTGAATTCGGGAGGGAGTCCTGCAGTAGGAGCTGGTTTCGGAAAGCCAGGCGGTTACCGGCAACAGGTACTGCTCCCCATCAGACCGACTGAAAGCTCCACCTGAGGGAAAGAGTCCGGAATTTGTGAGCAAAAGATGCAGAGGGTTAGGATTAGGTGAGAGAGCACATATCTCTTTGGTGACCAGGGAAAACAGTTCCAGCCTGGCTGCACAGTCCTGATTCCTCCACAGTACTCAGAAGACCTTGCTCCTTCCCATGGCCATCTAGTTTGTCTCTCTGAATTCTTATTTATGGGGAAAAATTTCTGTTCTCTGGAAGACTGTATAAAACACCTGGAAGAGCTCTCTGCTTAGAAAGAGAACAATGTTGTGGGACGATGGAATGGTGAAATTGTGTGAAGGTGGCAGAGAGCAGTGGAAGAAAACGTTGGTGACATTGTTCAGTTCTTTTGTGGAAGGACAGTGAAAAGTGTGCCCGTCTTTGTAACTCAAGGTAAAAAGTGAACGAATCTTTCAGCCAGGCCCTTAGTAGGATATGCATTGCAATGTCGGTCTCTGCTGCCATCTCGTGGTCATTTTGGGGAATGACACCTTATTGCAGGTCCAAGGGAAAAGTGGGTATAGTGTATCATCTAGGAATGTGGAACCTAATGTTATTTAGATGTACATTTCATCACTTTGAAAAAAAAAGGACTTTTTAGTAACCGTTTGTTACTGATTTATAGGTTGACTGCAGTTAGTGTCAGCAATATGCTTTCCATAATTTCAATGTTTTGAAGTTTGTTGAAACTTGCTTTACAGTACAATATGACCACTGAAAAAGTGTTCCAAGTGTGCCTCTCTTCTGCCATCTGGCGTTCACGTTGGGAAAATACCTTGGTGCAGATCAGAAGGAAAGGTTGGGTGTAGTAGGTCATCCCTAAATGTTGAATCCAATTTTGCTGCTCATGTTGTTTATTTAAAAAAAAAAATTAAATTTGTTAGAGAAAGGGGAGGGAAGGGAGAAAGACAGAGAGAGAAACATCGATGTGTGTAAGAGATACATCAATCAGTTGCCTCTCACACACCCCAAATTGAGAATCTGGCCTGCAACCCAGCCATGTGCCTTGATTGGGAATCCAACTGTGACCGTATGGTTCACAAGCCTGTGTGCTCAGTCTACTGATCCACAACAGCCAGGGGTCATGTGAAGTTTTTCTTATATCTCTACAGGGTTTTTTTTGGGGGGCGGGGAGGTCAATAAGGCTGTAGGTTTGATCCCTGGTCAAGCCACATGCAAGACTCAAGCAGTGACTTGTGTGGCTCAGTGGGCTGGGCATCTATCTGCGTGCAAACCAAAAGGTCACCAGTTCCACTCCTAGTCAGAGCACTTACCTGGGTTTGAGGTAGGAGATGGTCAGGAGGAAACTCTGAAGGTGCTCCAGGGCCAAGAGAAAGGGCATCCATACAGGACAGAGACCCTGTTCTAAGACCAGTTGTTCCTGCTTTCTGGAAAAGCACTGAATCATGGCGAATCATAAGTACACCTGCACAGAAGATGCTACATGACCCCTGCTTCATTATAATAGCATTGTAATAAATCAGCCTTGTGGAACCCCCTTCCCTGGTGGTCAGTCAAGGAAGATCATGGGAGACCACATGTGTAGTAGCTTTAAAGTAACAGAACTACTTGTACATGGGCAATAAAACCCTGCTAAAACTAGCCAAGAAATATCTCCCTGTAAGTATAGAATCCCTCCAGCTCCTGAGATCAGTCTGTTTGGAGTCAGCCCGCTCCCATGTTCTGTGCAGTGTACTATCACTTAATACATCTGCTCTCCATCTGTCTGCTATAAACTCTGTGTTCTGTTCAATTCTTTGTTTGCGATCATCAAGAACCTGGTTACCTGTGCCCACCTGTGATGGGTTGTGGGCCAGGTCACCAGTTGGGAGCATACGAGAGGCAAAGGATAGATGTTCCAAATGAAAAATAAGTCAATAAATTTAAAAAAGTAAATAAAACACAATTTCTATGTGGATCTGTATATATTAATGAACCCTGTATTGTTTTCCATCAATCTGTCTATTCATGACACATTAATCCACTGTTGTACTTCCTGTAGCTTTGTAATACAACTTTTACTTGTTCCTTATTTTAACAGGTAAACTGAAACTGAGCTTGTTTTACTTCAAAAAATTTTGCTGAGCCCTGGCTAATGTGGCTCAGTCTGCTGGAGCATTGTCCTGTAAGGTAGGAAAGATAGCAAACTAAGGAAAGGAGGAGGGAGACATGTCTGACCCCCTGACTCAGCCGTCCTGAGCCGGATTTGATAATAGTGCCAGGTGTGCCAGGTGTTCAGAATATCACAAGAAACACATGGTAGCACAGGAGGAGGGAATTCTATGTATTGTTCCCACTGTCTAGAAAAGAAAGCCTTGGAATTAAACTGTGTGTTAATTCCAAGGTCTGGTTGGTAGGTGGGAGAGTGTCCACAGTGCCCAAAGAAGAAGCACACAAGGCAACTTTCGTTACTTGCCTACTTCTGGTCACTATCTGTTTCACAAGGGAGCACCTAATGTTTACAGAAAGCCCATAAATAATTTATAATTTTGGGTAACTGCCCAAGCTGCAACTGGCTCCTGTCACATATTTGTTTTACAAGCGGAACAAGTGGGGCCTGGGGTGAGATAAGGATTCAGGCTAACAGACCCCCACACATACCCACATTTGGGTAGTTACTTCCCCGATGGAAGCTGGCACCACCTTTACCCACTAGTTAATATGTCACTTCTTCACCCCAATCCTGCCAGCTACCTAATTCCTCAGGACCAAGGACCTGAGGCTCTTGTCACCCTTGCCCTTAACTATTGCCATCCTTACCTTGCCCTGCCCAGAATCTACACCTCTAACACCGACCTTGGCAAGGCCTGTTCTCTTCCATGAAAACCTATCACTAGTAAACCCTGCTTGCTCATGAATAGACTGGCTGATCTGTAATTCTTTACTGCATCAGCAAAGAGAACTGAGTTTCTCCCATAATAATTCCATAAACTGAAAGGTTGTAGTTCAAACTCTAGTCAGGACACAGGCCTAGGTTGTGGGTTTGGTGCCCAGTGGGGAGACAACCCTTTGATGTTTCTCTTTCACATCGATGTTTCTCTCTCTCCCTTCCCTTCTCTCTGAAATCAATAAGCATGTCCTCAGGTGAGGAATAAAAAGTTTTTTTCCTGATATTTTAAGCTAGATCATATTATATTTATAGGTAACCGTGGGAAATGGAGATCACTATGTATTTATCTGTCCAAGAACATGCTGTTACTTTCCTGCTGTTCAAGTGTCTTTTTGAAAAAAAGATTTTACTTACTTTAGACAGGGGATGAGAAGGGGAAAGAGAGAGAGAAAAAAACAAAAAACATCTATTAGTTGCATCTCACACGCCCCCAACTGGGGACTGAACCTTCAACTCAGGCACATGCCCGGATTGATAATCAAGCTGGTGAACTTTAGATCTGCGGCACGGAGATCATTCTTCCAGGTCATGGGGGTTGGTGTCCCCCTTTGGTGAACCCACTGCAGCAGGAATGGGGTGGGTCATGGGTAGGTCTCCCTCACACAGGAGGGTCTGATGGGGTCCTCACTGAATGTTTGACATCTCTGTGTATTGAACTCAGCTCCGGTTCTTAGAAAAGTGTGGCCTCTGGGAGCTGTTGGCACCCTTCCTTATGTTTATGCAGATGTAGATGTTTACCCTGTTCTCACCTTGAGTCTTGTTGGACTCCCACCCATTGGGTCCATGGGAATTTTGTGCTCCTGGGCCATTGTGAACATTATCTGGGAACGGGTGGCCAGGAATGACCAACATTGTGCATGTCTATTATCCCATCAGACTTCACAAACCAGTTCAAAGATACAATAAGTAATAATTTTGAGATGGTGTCAGCGGTGCATTAAACTCTCTGGGGCCCAGGTACAAGAGGGTGCATTACAGAACCTGCTGTTGCGGGCTTCATGAATGCCATGTGCAGATTGGGTGCACCTGTCACAGGAGAAACTCAGTTCCTGCCAACGCAGTAAGGGATCACAGGTCATCAAGTGTATTGCTGTACAAGCAGGGTTTAATAGTGACACATTCTCATGGGAGAGGACAGGTCTTGCTGAGGTGGGGGTGAAAGGTAAGAGCACCAGGCCCTTTGTCCTAAGGACTTATATAGTTGGTGGGTAAAAGTGGTGCCAGCTTCCAAGGGGATGGACTACCCAAACGTAGGTATGTGTGGGGGTTGTTAGCCTGAATCCTTATCTTGCTTCTGACCCCACTTGGTCATGTTGTAAAATAGATCCATGACAGGAGACAGTTTAAGTTGAGGCAGTTACCCAAAGCTAACAATTGGCTCTTTCTGTAAGCACTAGGGACCCTCTCATAAGACAGTGGACAGAGGTTAAGTAATTAACC
The DNA here is from genome assembly GCF_021234435.1 of Artibeus jamaicensis. Classification (NCBI taxonomy): domain Eukaryota; kingdom Metazoa; phylum Chordata; class Mammalia; order Chiroptera; family Phyllostomidae; genus Artibeus; species Artibeus jamaicensis. The sequence continues at coordinate 6,186,144 of NW_026522020.1, forward strand.
AGATTTGTTTTATGGGTCTTTCCATGAGTGCTGTAGACCCCCTTCCATCTTCTAGGCCTTGGGATGAATACACTTTGAAAGCCTTTCTTTCCCAGATAGTGGAAACAATACCTAGAATTTCAATGTGTTAGCATGGTGTTTCCTGTGATGCTGGAACATCTGACAATGGAATTGGACCAGGCGCAGGACTGCTGAGTCAGTGGGTGACACCCATCTTCCTCGTCCTCCCTGCCTTGGCTCACCATCTACCCTAACACCCCAGTGCAGGCAGGTGCTGTTCCCAGTGTCAGTTCTCAGCAAGGGGTGGGTGAGGGTCTTGTTTCACAGCTCACTCTCAGCACCACCTGCCTGTGTTGAGGAGGCTCTGAGGATGCCCAGGCTCAGTGAGAGGGTGGTGATCAGGGGGAGGCACCTCCCCAAACTCAGGCTTCCTTCTCAGGGCAGTTCAGTGTGTGTGGGGAAAGCAGTGGGATGTACTCAAAATCTGAATTTAGTTAAAAACCCTTGTCCTAATCTTCCCTTTTCCACCACTAAAGACCAGGAAGACATGGGCACTGAAGGCTGTTCAGTAGGGCTTGCATTGTCAGCGATCCTCTTGCTAGAGTCTGTCTGTGCTGACTCAACTTTGAATGTCAAACCAAAGGGCTGGAGTTCCCATTTCCATTGCACAGACTAGGAAGCAGGCAGAGAGAAGTTGAGAATCTTGCCTTAGGTCACACAGCTGGAGGAGACAGAGCTGAGACTCACACCAAGTATGGACTGATGTGGAATCTGTATGCTGTGCACTAGGAAATACTGACCCTTAAAAGGGAGCAAGGAGAGTGAGGAAGACCAAGTGCCCAGACTAAGCAGCTCACTTCCATGCACAAGCATCCATCTCTCCCTGCCATTCATCTCTGAGAGTCCAGAGGTTGTAGGAAACCAGAAGAGCCAGAGAAGGCAAGGGAGAAGTACGGAGCTGATTAGGAGAAAAGGCCCTTTCCAGGAGTCTGGGGAATTACCTTCCCGGGTGAGTCTGTCTCAAATCCCTCTTTCAGGAGTAATGAAAGTAGACTGACTTCACATTTACACATTTGTCGGAGTCGAATTTCTGTGGCTGACAGTATGAGCTCTTTGTGGCTCTTTAGGAACCCTCTGCTTTCAGTGATGGGGAAAATGAGAGATGTGTATGGAGACAAAACATTTTAGAATAGGTCAAAAAACCATGAACCAGTTTGGTGCTGATATCCCCATATCACTATGGAATAACTGTTTGTCCATTTCACCTCTTGTAATGAAACTGGAAGGTTTATTTAACCAGTTACTTCTATACTAATTACAATCTTGGGGGAGGAATAGGCTGTGGACTTCCTATGGCTATTGATGTGACTTAATCTCATGACTCACTCACTCCACCTGCAAACATAGGGCTTCTTCTCCCCAGTGTCTCGTCTGGTGTCTGATGAGATTTGACTTCCATGCAAAGCCTCGCCCACACTCCCTGCAAACATAGGGCTTCTCCCCAGAGTGTGTCCTCTGGTGTGTGATGAGAATTGACTTGGATGTAAAGCCTCGCCCACACTCCCTGCAAACATAGGGCTTCACCCCAGAGTGTGTCCTCTGGTGTGTGATGAGAACTGACTTGCATGCAAAGCCTCGCCCACACTCCAAGCAAACATAGGGTTTCTCCCCAGAGTGTGTCCTCTGGTGTGTGATGAGATCTCTCTTGCATGTAAAGCCTCGCCCGCACTCCCTGCAAACATAGGGCTTCTCCCCCCTCCGGTTAGATCTGAAAGCCTCGCCCACACTCCCTGCAAACATAGGGCTTCTCCCCAGAGTGTGTCCTCTGGTGTATGATGAGACTTGTCTTGCATGTAAAGCCTCTCCTGCACTCCCTGCAAACATAGGGCTTCTCCCCAGAGTGTGTCCTCTGGTGTGTGATGAGACGTGACTTCCGTGTAAAGCCTCGCCTGCACTCCCTGCAAACATAGGGCTTCTCCCCAGAGTGTGTCCTCTGGTGTCTGATGAGATTTCTCTTGCATGTAAAGCCTCGCCCGCACTCCCTGCAAACATAGGGCTTCTCTCCAGAGTGTGTCACCTGATGTGTGATGAGATTTCTCTTGCATGTAAAGCCTCGCCCGCACTCCCTGCAAACATAGGGCTTCTCCCCAGAGAGTGTCCTCCGGTGTGTGATGAGACTTCTCTTGCGTGTAAAGCCTTGCCCGCACTCCCTGCAAACATAGGGTTTCTCCCCAGAGTGTGTCCTCTGGTGTGTGATGAGATTTGACTGGCATGTAAAGCCTCGCCCGCACTCCCTGCAAACATAGGGCTTCTCTCCAGAGTGTGTCCTCTGGTGTGTGATGAGATGTGACTTGCATGTAAAGCCTCGTCCACACTCCTTGCAAATATAGGGCTTCTCCCCAGAGTGTGTCCTCTGGTGTGTGATGAGATCTCTCTTGCATGTAAAGCCTCGCCCGCACTCCCTGCAAACATAGGGCTTCTCCCCAGAGTGTGTCCTCCGGTGTTTGATGAGAACTGACTTGCATGCAAAGCCTCGCCCACACTCCCTGCAAACATAGGGCTTCTCCCCAGAGTGTGTCCTCTGGTGTGTGATGAGACTTCTCTTGCATGTAAAGCCTCTGCTGCACTCCCTGCAAACATAGGGCTTCTCCCCAGAGTGTGTCCTCTGGTGTGAGATGAGATGTGACTTCCGTGTAAAGCCTCGCCTGCACTCCCTGCAAACATAGGGCTTCTCCCCAGAGTGTGTCCTCTGGTGTCTGGTGAGATATGACTTGTATGCAAAGCCTCTCCCGCACTCCCTGCAAACATAGGGCTTCTCCCCAGACTGTGTCACCTGATGTGTGATGAGATGTGATCCATCATCAATGCCCTGCCAACACCCTCCATGCTCGATTGTTACAATCTTTGACATTCCTCCTTTCACAAAGAACTTGCCTGTGTCCTCTGGATTCTCTTTCTGGCCTCTCCGGGGCTCTTCTTCCATCAGTCTCTCGTGCTCACTAGAGCTCATTTGTTCTTTGGATGGTTGGAAAAAGGGTTTTGAGATTCTCCTTTGACTGATCTTTGTAAGCAAATGTTTGGACCTTTCTTTGACCTCTTGACCTTCAGCTTTATCATTCCAGCTGTGCATACTAGTATGTTGCTGCTGCTGATTCTGATCCTCTGGACTGGGTTCCTCTGCTTGGAGCTGTTTTCTTGAAGATCTTCCTTGGAGAATCTCAGAGGGATGATTGAGTTTCACATGTCGGCTGAGGAATTTCTGACTGGAGAAGGCCAGAGAGCAGGAGGGACATGGGTGCACCTCTGGCTTTGGTTCTGCTGAAAGAGAATGGTTTGGTCAGGGCAGATGTTGACAATGCCTGGGCTGTATGATTAGTCTCCTGGTAAGACCTGCCCCGTGAGTCCTTCTTACTGTGGTGATAACGCAACGTCTGTCTCCCAGTGTCCACTCGCCGTCTATTTTCCTGTTTACTTTTATGCAGTGCATCTTCTTCAGAAATCAAGAAAGCCCACATCAAGGGTCTTTTCTAATATTGCCCAGACTAGAGACTTTTGGAGCATGAGGACAATTTACTCCCTTTGTGGATCAAACTGCAGTGCCATTTCTCATCTACAGGTACCTTCCAAGTCTCGTTAAAGAGGAAAACCACAGGCTCCAACTAGGAATCGCTTCTCTCAGTTTTCCAAAATAGTAAGATGAAATGTCCTTCCTCAAGCCTCACACCAAATATTTATTTATGCTTTATCTCATTTAGTGTTAGACTATTTCAAATACACTAAGAAGACGTGTTTCAAAATATTTCAACCACATTTCTTACACACCTGACTCTTGTTTCTCTCTGGCCAATCCACCACGCTCTCTTACTTGGAGATGAAGAATCCCCCACTGGTGTTTATTTTCTAAAAATCAACAAAACATAATCAGAATAGAGAACACACCACTCCATAGCTGACAACTGCACACTTTCACTCAGGAAAGTCCCCAGTGTCTCAACTCGGGTCATCGGCACTGCATCTCTGGGCTGCTAAGCATCCGTCTGATCTTTGTTTTTACCCTCTGTGCCGAGGCGAGACCTGAGTGATCCTCAGCCAATTCAATGCCCCATCTCTTTTCTTCCCTGGACTAGCTGCTCCCTCTGCCCACAGGTATTTTTGTAAATGCTGTCTCCTGAGAGAGCCCTTCCTGGACCACCTGCCACACGCCTCCCCTCACATTGATCCCCAGGCACTTGTCCAAGATTACTTTTCTCCAAACCACTAATTGCTGTGTCGTGTTATGCATACATAAGCATGTGTGCCTGGGTTTCCCTCCTTCACCCATCAGCTCCTCAAGAGCAGTGATTCTGATCCTCACATCAACCTGTATATCCAGGTTCCAGGACACCATGCACCAGAGTAGGATCTCTCATAATTCACTGAAATGATGAACGAATGCGCCCTGCCTGAATGGTGTGGCTTGGTGGGTTGGGTGCTGTCTGAAAACTGGAAGGTTACAAGTTCAATCCACTCAGGGCACATGCCAGGGTTGTGGGCCAGTTGGGGGTGTGCCAGAGACAACCGGTTAATGTTTCCCTTGCACACTGATTTTTCTTTCTCCCTCCTTTCCACTCTGTAAAAATAAATAAAATCTCATTAGAAAATTTTTATTTATATATTCATTTATTTTCAGAAAAGGGGTAAGGGAGGGAGGGAGAGGGAGAAACATCAATGTGTGGTTGCCTCTCACATGCCCCGTACTGGGGACCTGGCCCAAAGCCCAGGAATATGCCCCAACTGGGAATCAAACTGGTGACCCTTTAGTTCAAAGGCCAGTGCTCCATCCTCTGAGCCACACCAGCCAGGACAAAATCTTTAAAAAATAATGAATGCCTCCAAACAAAAATGTTTTATTTAGAAGTATGGAGGAAAATTAAGAAGAAACAACTATAAAAGTGTCAGAAAAACTGCCTTGGTGGGAGAACTGGTTAGTGTTTGTAAACTTCTCTTTTTTGCCTCTCAGTCTTTCAGCACTACATGCAGTTGTGTATTTTGTGTACAAAATATTAAAAAAATAAAAATTATAAAAATTTGCCTTAAGAGTCAAAGGCATATGAATTTTGGAAGCATGTGATTTGAAACTTTACTGACTTTAGATTTTACTGTACTTAAGAGTTGGATCATAAATGTTTCTATGGAGAATTCTCTCTTTTCTTTGTTTTGAAGAACAGTGGTGCCCACCTCTTCCTGCCATGAGCTCTCTCTTCCACTTGCTGCCCCACTTGCTGCCCAGCTCCTGGCCATACTCGTCCCCACACCAGACCAGCAGCTCACAGCCCGGCCTAATGACCCGGCAGGTTCGGTAGAAAATCTGCCCGTGGTACTGAAAGGCCACCAGGTTCTGCTCTTCATCATCCCGGGCACAGTTCACAAACCTGGGATTGAGGCAGAGGAAGGGAAAGAAAAGCACAGTGATGAGTTCCCACTACCTGTTACATCCATGTCCAGCTCCTCACTGATTCTGAAGGCCCTCAGGCTCTGGTGTCGCCCACTGCCCCTAATGCTTCCGGGGAATCTTTGTTCAGTGTCTGAGCGTCTGCCAGCATGTCATGTGAATTCTTACGTCCAAGTCCTGCTTGCAGTGTTCATCCTGCCTATTACTACTTTCTAACACCCAGTTCTAGACTTAACCCCCACCATGACTGGCCATAATATCCAATGATACTAGATTCTCCAAACTCTAAATCAAGCTGTCTCACACCACAGAACCTGGTGCTTGATCTAGGGCTCTGCTTCTGAACTAGCTCATTAATTATCCAGTACTCAACCCATGTCTGTTTTCTCTTGAGAGGCCTTTCTCTAACCCTCCTACACTTTATTTAGGGCACCATTCACTTGCCTGCTCAAGATGACCACAGAAAATTGGAGGTCTTTTTGTCTACCTGGGTTGTATGATCTGTTTAAGTAATGTATTCCTTCACCTAAACTGGAATATACTAAGTGCTTAATTAATGTTCATTTGATAAATTAAAGTGTAATCCAGTGTCCCTGGTGAATCTAGGCTCTTCAAGGACCTTTCCAGAGCCCAAGTTGTGTCTAGTAGAGAGCTTTATATTTTGAGGACATATGCTATACTTTCTTCCTAAAAGTCCCCTAAAATGAAAGAACACTGTGTGGAAAAAAAGAGGGAAAAAGAATGGAGGGAAACCACTGAGGGAGGCATGATGAGAGGGATGAATATAGGGGCTCATGGGGGATGAGAGTCCCCTCTGACACCCAGAGACCTGTTGACCTCACCTCATCCAGTTGGCCCAGGATCTGTCCTTTCCATCCACATACTCGTAGCAGTTTCTCCCTTTGGTGATCTGTGTTTCACAAAAGAAGGTAAAGACCTTTTATTTTTTTGGTGGGAAGGTAATAGAATTATTTTACTCCACAGTCATCAAAGCTCATTCAGCCTGCATGGGGATTCAACTGCCAGCTATGACCACATGATATTTTTCTTACTCATCACCTACACAGCCGAGTCTACCTGTCCAATCAGAGCAGGAGCCCCACAAGGGAGAAGCCACTCCTTGGTGTCTGCACCACTTTGCTCCCACTTACTTTCTGATCCTTCAACAGGAGCTCTGTGTTCATGTGAAGTCCAGGCAGTACACAGCTAAACACATCGTCCCCTCCATGTCTAGTATGTAGGAGGTGAGGTCCCTCCAAGCTTCAGAAGGAATGTGGGAAGCCAGAGGACAGTGGAAGAGGCAAATAGTTCTCACCAGCCAGGAGTATCTGCTCTTGGCTGCCTCTTCATCTTCTGTGATGTGTCCTGCATAAGGGCCAAAGTGCAGACCCACTGGCAAATCAGCTGCCTCATTCCACACTCCAAGCCCAGCCTCAGGGATGCCCGATGGCCCGATTCGCAACCCAGAGGGCAGGGTGAGGGCTGAGTGGTGGGGATGCCCCTTGTCCACTGCACTGTCCTTTACAAATGTAGGGGGCCCATGCACAGCACAGCTGTCGATGAAGAAGTTCTGACACTTCTCACAATCTGGAGGCGAGAGCAACAGGGGTTAGGGAACGTAGAGCACATGTTCCTGGACACAAAGAGATTCAGAGGGAGTCCAGAACTAACATCAGTGAGACTCAGTCCTGTACTCCAGGTCACTGGATGAAGGACTAAATGAAATTATTGTATCATAACTTGCTTCTTAGTGAGGGTCACTTACAAAGGTAGTCATCATCCTGGGGCTCAGTGACCTCTTGGTACACACAGTCCTTTCTTTCTTGTAGGCTGTACATCTCTACGTCCATCTCCTTTCTCCTGAGTTCTGAGTTGGAGAAGAGCAGGTGAGCGAGGTTGGTGGGATCTATAGTGTTAGTTCCCATTTTGTCAGATTAACACACAATCTCCTCCCATCAATTTATGACCTGTCCTTTACATACTCTGGTATGTTACCGTTAACTATTGGTTCAGAAGATTAAGACTCCACACTAACTACAATGAGTGATTCAATTCTAGTTTCTAGATCTTCCCATCACCAGGTTTAACTTGCCAACCTTTAATCATTGATAAAATATTTAAGTGCACATTATGTGTTAGGCATTGAGTAAAGGCCTGGGCACACAACACCAAGAAAGTGTGGTTGCTATTATCACAGATGGATTTTTTGGACAGCTTGCATGTGTCACCTGTTTTAAACTCAATTTAATGTTTTCAAACAATAGATGAGTGATGTTTCCTTATCTTCACTTTACACATTAGCCTGCAGGGGCTCAGAGAATTTATAGGATTTGCCCAAAGGTCCAGTGATAACTTCAGTCTCAGCTTAGCCCAGCTTAAATCCAGGCCTACCAAAGTCTGTCCCACATACCTAGGTCATACTTATCAGCCCTTCTGTAGGACTTAGAGGAACTAAAGTTTCCAAATTATTTTCTTACCCGATTTTTGTCTAGTGTGCTTTCCAAAGGCACGTGTTTCTCCAGGAGGGGACACTGGTTTCTGGGCCTGCTCTGAGTCACTTGCAGTCATCAAATTCGCTGTTCCTGACAATTCCTTCAAACTATATTCATTGCTTAATGGCACCCCGGATGTTGCCTTCAATATAAGAGTCATATATTAAAAGATAACATGTGTTTAATTTTTTAAGGCCTATCATATAATTTACATGCATGTCTTTAATACTTGAACCCTTGGAAATACCTCAGGAGTATGAATATTAGAGGGTATAGGGCCAATGTGGGTATTGAATCCAAGATTAGAACCCATGCCTTATGGCTTTTCTTTCAACTGTCTCTATAAAATTGAGAGTGAAGGATATTGGGAAGAGAATACATAGTTGGCAGAAACATGTCTAGACAATAGCTAAAGTGATAAATGTTTGCAATACCTTGGAAAGAATATTTGTACTTAGATGAGCTGGTTCCCACCAATTGTTTGAATAAGGCTGTAGCAGTAGCTAGCTGTCTTCAGTGTCCACACCTATAACGTGCTCATTTTTAATGTTATAGTGGATATGTACTTAAATAATGTTCAACAAAGTCTTCTGTGAATTATGTAATACAGCATGAATGTGCTATCAATTTACCCCTCATCTCTCTCCATATTTCAATCCCACAGAAATTACCTTCAGCGTTCATTGATTGTGTGTTGTAATTTATTTTGTAATTGTGAAATCATTCATTCACCAAACATTCGGAGGCCCTCAGGGGCCCTGAACTGAGCCTGTGACCTCTGAGAAGTCTCAGGTATGGACCAGGCCCTCAAAGAGCTCACAACACAGAGTAGGCAGGCTGAACAAATGATTCTAAACAGGATGAGAGTGGCCTCATGAGAACTCAAAGCTGTTACTTCACCCTGTAAGGGGATTTGAAATCAGCCCCAGACGCATGAGTTTCTGTTGAACAGTGTGTAACCTATATGAAATCCTTAAGTCATTGTATTATTTGTTATTCCTCAATCATGAAACCTGAAGCTCCTCAGGGGTGGGAGATGCCCTTTATTAGAGTGGGAGGCAGTGATCCTGGACACTTTACATTCTTCTTCATCTGGGACCATCCAGTGTACAAACTGCCTACACATTGTACGCTTTCCTTAGTCAGAGGGTCTTAGTGCATTTCTCATTTCAGCATAGCAGAGAACTTTGGTTGAAACAGTCAGATGAATGATGTAATGACATATGGACAAGACAATGTCAACTTTAGAAAACTATGAAAGGTTATTTTTCTAATTTTTAAAAAAGATTTTGTTTTCTTGGGAGACAGGAAGGGAGCGAGAAAGGGAGAGAAACATTGATCACTTGCCTCTCGCAAGTACCCCAACTGGGAACCTGTCCCACAAGCCAGGTATGGGCCCTGACCAGGAATCACACTGGGGCTCTTTTGCTTTGCAGGAAGACACCCAGCTGAGTCATGCTGGCTAGGGTAAAACTATGAACGTTTCAATGAGTTCATAAGTGATTTAGAGAAGCCACTATGGATTAGATTGCACTACCACTGATACTGTGATCTTAGACATATAGTCAAACATTTCTGTATCTCTAAAAGTTGACTTCCCTCCTCATGAATGGTGAGTTATAGTACATACCTCATCGGGTTGTTGTAATGTTTAAGTGAGTTTATTCACATAGAATTCTTAAAGTCTGAAACATGAGAATGAAACAAATGGTAGTTACTATTGTTGCTGTAGTTAACTATTAAGATGATGATGAGCCCTGGCTGGTGTGACTCAGTGCACTGAGCGCTGGCCTGCAGAGTGAAAGGTCACCAGTTCCATTCCTGGTCAGGGCACATGCCTGGGTTGGGGACCAGGTCTCCCACTTGGGGCAGTGTGAGAGGCAACCTATACAGGTGTGTCTCGCAGATGCTTCTCTCCCTTACTTTCTCCCTCTCCCTCTCTCTAAAAAAAACCAATAAAATGTTTTTAAAAAGATGATAATGGTGGACAATGCGTTGAGAAGACCAGGAAAGGATGGCAGCAGTTCCTAGGATACTCTCTGCATTTCCCTACTCTTACCTGCATTTTTATCCATGAGGAAAATTTTCTTGTCAACAGAATCTGGGAAATACTCACATTCTGGTGTTTAGTCTGTTCCCTTCTGAAGGCCACCCAAGAAGATTTCACTGAAAGATGATGAGAAATCAGTGTTTTGGTTGGTAACTGTTTCTAAAATCTGGAGATTCTTTTTAGGGACACAGAATTGTAAATGCGAATAGTGCAAGAACAATCCAAGGATGGCTGGAAAATGTTTTCTGAGGTATCATTAAGGCCTATGCTTCTATTGGGGCCACCCACTAATTTCATTAGAATGATAAAAAAATAGACAAAGTTTCTTCTACACTTCCTCCTATGTTCATAAAGCATCTATTACATTTATTAAAAAATAAACTGGCCTCTCCTGACAAAAACGTAATAAAAGTAACTGCACAGAAACTCCATGTCTTCAACATAACCCTTTCTCTGCTCTGTTGTCTTCATTCAAACTGGCCTTGTCCAGGCTAACGGCACTACCAACCCCTCGCCTCCTTTCTCTGGTATCTTCCCCCCTGTGCACATACTGGCCATCCACGCCCTTCCTTATCATTAGACTCTGGTCAGCATCCACAGTGTGCTGATCACAGAAACAGAATTCCAGTCAAGTTAAAGATCACATCTTGACTTCAGCTGTGTTTCAAGCGAAGACCCATGAAAGTGGACTGACCCCACCAATCAAACACTCATGATACAGGACAGGATGGCACTATAGCTGAGATCAGGAAATGATACAGCGATCAGCCACTTCTGACCCTGGCCCTCCCCGCAGCTCCATAATCACCATGTTAATACTGTTCCCATGCAGGCCATGTGGCAGCCAGGTATGGGCACACTCCTCACCGGCCAGACCTGCCTCTCTCTCGCGATGACAACTCTTCTGAATTAGTTATTTCTTATTCACTTGTATATTCCTACACATTTACTGGTCATTAATGTGTCTATAAATATATAAGACACACTTGAAAGACACACTTGAAAATATAAATATATTTTGCACACTTGAAAGTTTACAGGAATAGCCCCTCACTGTGCCACACACTGTTCTGCATCCTGCGTGTTTGCTGGACAAGCAAACCCTGGTCCCTGGTTATGTCCTGAGATGCAGCCTGACCTAAACCAGGTTCGTGTCAGGAAGGCAGCTCAGGCTCCTCCTGCCCCTCACCTTGCTGCCTTGGAGCCCATTTTTCATCCAGGTCCTCAGGGTCCTCCTCCTGGAGCTCGGTGGCCTGCCTGGGGTGGTGACACAGGAAAGCTGGTCACAGGAGAGAGACTTGGAGAGAGACAAAACCTTTGTCCTGAAAGCAAAGAGCCTGGAGGAGCAAAACACCAGGAAGCCCGTGGGACTGGCTCGGTTGGGATGGGAGAGTAAAACGAGTTGCTGTGAGCGCTGCACCATCATCGCCAGCCCTGCTGTGACAGAAGGAGCAAATTCCCCCATTTGTGTCCACGCAGGAGGGAGCTGCAGGCGATGGAGCCTCCCGAGCTGGAGTCCAGTCCGGCAGCCTAGCGGGTTCCCCAGGCCCCTGGGCCTAGCGCCTGCGCACTACCGAGGCTGGGGAGAGGGTGGAAGTTCCTCTTCTCGTTTTGGTACCCGCCTCTCTCCCCGTTAGCAGGGCGCCCAGAGATGGGGACCAAGGGCCTGGACTGGCCGAGCCGCCGGGGCGGGGCCTTTGTTCCCGCCCTTCCCTCCAGGCGCCGCCACTGCACAGACTCCACAGGCCCCCGGGACTGTTGCGGCGCAGGAAACGCGCTTTTCCCAGGGAAGGGCTCGGGATGCACCCGGGGGTCGGGAGAAGCCCGCACGAGACGCAGGCGCGTCCCTGGCAGACCGCCGTCTCTCAGGCTGACAGGCTCGGGGTCCCTGAGACCCGATCCTGCGTCTTCCGGGCTGAGGACACTGAGGTCTGGGGGGCGGGTCAGACCCTGCGGCTGAGGAGATTTGGGGCGTCTCATCGAGGGGCTTCAGGGTCCCCACCACTGAGTTGGTTTCCAGGACGACGGCGTTTAGCATCTCTGAGTTTGGGGAGATTCGGTCTTTCCGGGCGAGCTGCAGGTCGGGTGGCCCGAGCCGAGGGGAACTGGGGTTTTCGGGCTGTTTGGGGGTCCAGGCGTTGGGGGTCAGGAGATGTGGGTCCTCCGGGTTGGCGGACGCGGGCCCCTCGATGCTGAAGGGATTGGGGACCCTCAGGATGAGGGCATCTGGGGTCTCGGGCTAAGGGCTCCACGTGGCAGGGCTCCCCGCTTACCGGTCAGTCTCCCGGGGATCCTGCCGCACAGCCCACCTCGGACCAGCGTCCTATCCGAGCTGCTGGGCTGCGAGTGCCTGGGGCGAGATTCTTACCAGGGTAGCCTGTGGGAGCAACCCGCCAATCAGTGCTGCGATCCCGGGGCCCTGCCCACCAATGAGCGGTCA